>NC_044257.1:4666846-6044346 GCF_003957555.1 Calypte anna | reverse complement strand
AGATGCAAGAAATTTTAACCCGGCCACTCTATTCATTTGCTGAAAACACTGCCCAGCAGTAGTACCTCACTCCAAGTGCCTTAAGGACTAGCGATGCTACATTTGTCTGAACCCTACGCAAGCTGGAGACGAATTAGCAAACCTGAAAGGAGAAGAAAGGAGCGCTTGGAATTCAGTGAAGTTTTGTTTGGCAATTTCAAGGCATATAATGCAAACTCGTCCTCGCTGCAGCTCACCTACCCTGTCTTGCTCAAGTCTGAAGCTGTTGCCAGTCTGGGGACCCAGAAAGGTGGAGGGTAGCTCTGTGCTTATATTACAACGTTCTGAATCCTGAAACGCTATTACAAAACACATCCTTTAGGCAACTTACTCTAAACTTACCGTCTAACCATATAAAACTGCCATAATCTAAGACCATTTATAAAGAGGGGTGGGGAGAGGCTCCAACAGATTTTATAGTAAAGCACGCTGCTTCTTCCTAGAGAAACTGGTCGGAATTCTTTAAAAAGAATAAACTTTGTTATTAACTCATTCAACTTACGATAGCCACACAAACTAAACAACACCTTTGCTTCCATGCCATTATTTCAGGCAAAATCCAAGTTACTTTAAGTACATCCTTTAGCAACAGGCAGGAGAGCTGCTCAGTGAACATTCCTTTCTCACACTCCCACTGTCTTTCATATGAAAACGATGTGCGAAATCAGATTAAAAGACTAAAACCAGAAGGAAACGGCTACTTTTAAAAAAGATACTTGGAGGTATTTTGATCTGCTCCATCTACTAAAACAACAACAAAAAAAAGACACCGAATGTCAAAAGATGCAATCACACAACGGGAAGATGTGAAAAATCCCTCTCTGCCTTCCCAGAAAGATAATTCCCATTTTAGCTTTCCTTTTCTCTGTTCACTTTAAGAAGTTCCAAATTGTTGCATAGGAGGCCGATAAAGAACAAACGAAAAACTAACGTTTTCCCCAACTCCTGCTCCAGACTTCAAGAGGAAGTGGAAATAATATCGGAAGAAAAATACTGAGACAAAAAAGAGGATTATGCTGAGCAAACGGCAACACTCGAGTGCACTCAAGGCGCACAAAACTCAGCTAAAAACCAGAAGTCGCCTGTCAGGAACCAAATTACTTCAAAGACATATTTCGCCGGAGCTACGCGAAGCGAGGGCTCATATATTTGCTGATTTACGAAGAAGTCACAGGGATTTTGGAAGCCGAGTGATTGCTCATAGAGACAGGACAACATCCCGCAAACTTTCCGACTTGATTTATCTCGCGGAACACAGGACCCCTCTTCACGCGTTTCGCACCCGCGCAGCCGAGGGACGAGGGCACAGCACAGGCACCGCTGCTCCCGGGCCGGGCCCAGGGTTGCAGGCACCGCCGGGCCGCAGAGTGGCCGCGGGAGCGGAGGGCTCCGCACCAGCGCGTCCTCGGGAAGTTACCGGGGGAAGTCCGAGGTGCTTCCGACCGGCGAGGCCGGTCGGCGAAGGGGGCACCGCCGTGCCCCGGCCCTCCCTTACCTGCCCGCTTCTGCCCCGCGGCGCCCTTCGCGCCTGCGGCCGGCGGGTCCCCTCGCAGCCCCACGGCGCTCGCCCTCCTCAAGGCCGCTGCGAGTCCGGCAGTGGCAGGGGGGACGCTGCCCCCGGACCGGCCGCCCCCGCCTTCTCGGCCGCGGCTCTCGCCGACCACTTGTCGCCCCGCGTCTCGGTACAGGTACGGAGGGACACGTCCCCTCTGCCGCCCGGCTGGCTGCGACGAACTCGTTGGAAATCCCCCTTCCTCCGGAGAGGGAGGGAAAAGGAGGGGGAGGAAAGGGAGGGAAAAAAAAAAAAAAAAAAAAAAAGAAAAGGAAAAAAAAAAAAGGAAAATTTTTCACACGCTCCCTCTCCAAATCCTGGAGGACACAAAGCCAGCGTTTATTTCTCGCTCACCGACTCGGAGGGGAGGGGGAAGCGGAGGATTAATAAAAAAACAAAACAAAACAAAAAACAACAAAGAAAGAAAAAAGGGAGAAAAAGAAGAAAAAGAGCAGCTTCAGGGAGAGAAAACAAGCTCTCGCGCTGCTCGGAGCTTCCGCGCTAGCGGCCGCGGAGCCCCTTACTGGAGCGGCAGCTGAGCGGAGTCCAGCTCGGCGGCAGCCCCCGGGACGGAGCGATCCCCCCCAACGGCCCGGCTCGGCGGCGGTAACTTTTCCGCCTTCAGGAAGCTTTTGGGGCAACCGGAGGCCAGGGCGGCTCGGCGGCGGGGCAGTGTCCCACGCTCGGCGGGACTATAGGGGAGTGGGGTCGCGGGAGCGCAGGGGTCCGACAGGGTGTTGCGAGAAGGGGGGGCAAGAAAGTGAGTGCCCGGGGGGGGCTTTCCGGCCCTTTCGGGGACACGGCGTGGGCAGCGTGTGTGGCCGGACGGGGCATCCGTCCCGTGGGGCCCCGGGATCAGCCGCCCCGCGGCAGCCCCACTTTGTTGCCCCGCTCCGCGGGACGCGGATAAAGGCGCAGGGGGCGCGGATCCATCTCCCGCGGGCTCAGGATATCAGACGGCCCTGCGGGGGGAGGGCGGAGGGAAAACATTAAAAAACGGAAAGAGTTTGGAGTTTAGTGAAGAAAAAGGCGAAACAAAACGCCAAGTTAAAAAAAAAAAAATGCCAAGAACTTAGACCAAAACCCCAGCAGGAACCCCCCTCCCGCGGCAAGTAACTCCGGCAGATCCTGCTGTCCCGCTCCGCTGCCCGGCGCGGTCCCGTCTCCCAGCAAGGTAAGTTGATCTATTTTGTGTGTGTTTGTGTTAAAATGTGTGCGAGGGAGAGAAGAAGAACTCACCATTTCGCTGGGATAACAAGGCCAGATCGGGGTCCGATTGGAAATGCTGAGGCTTCGCCTGCTTCCTCCGCGACATGCTGGCTCAAACATCAGCTGGGGCAGAATAAAAAATTACTAAAAAAAAATCTTCTCAAAATTACGGAAATCGAGCCTCCCCCCCCCAGCCTCCCCAATCCTCCGCGCACCGCGCATGTGTCCTGCTATAATTATGATTATCAATAATGCATTGCGATTAATCATAGAGGGGCTCTTTGAAAGGCGATTGGCACATGGCCAGCTCTATTCAAACCAGCTCGCCTTAATCAATTAGGCGCTGATTTGCTGGAGACCCTTGTCTCTCCGCCGCTCCCACCCAATGAGTCGATCCATGTGGCAGGAGAAGGGGCTGGATTTCCCCAAAGCTGTTTGGATACAGTTTAACCCTCTTAGCAACCAGCTGGGGCTGCATCGCGCCATCCCTGTTACTATAGGAATGTGTCTCCCCTCGCCCCTTCCTCCAGCCCCGACAGGCTCCCCGCGCCTTTTTCCCTCCCTCAAGTTTGCGCTCCAATATACTTTTTTTTCTTTTTTTCTTTTTTTTTTTTTCTTTTCTTTTTTCTTTTTAATATAAAAAAAGAATTAAAAAGCAACCAACAAAACTTCTCCCTCCCTTGCCGAAAGCCCCGATCCGCAAAGGGAGGGCAGGGTAAGCAGTAATCGACAGAAGGGAGGACGCACGGCTCGGGGGCGGTCGGCGGGGAGCAGGGGGTGCGGAGGGGCAGCCCCACACCCCGGCAGAACCCGGCAAGTGTCTGCGGGGGGAGACCTCCGGCCCCGCTCCGGCTACTGCCCGGATCCGCGCACTGCCGCTCGCTCTGTCCCGTTGCTGCAAAAACTTTCGGGTGGGCTTTTTTTTTTTTTTTTTTTTTTTTTTTTTTTTTTGTATGTGTGGTGTTTTTCAGTGCTTTTTGTTGTGTGTGTTTTTTGTTGTTTTTTTTCTTGTCCCCGCATTTGCAAATAAAGTTCCATTCTCGCCCTCCCCCAGCTCTCTCCTCCCTCCTTCCCCCGCCTTTCTCTTTCCATATATCACGGGTCCGAGGGGTGCTGAAAATAGGAAGGGTTTGGTTTTTACCTCACACATTCCCAGGACAATTAGGGCGCTGCTGGGAGCTGCGGGAGGACCCGCCGGCCGCTCCGCCCCCGCCCGTCGCATCGCACCGGTTGGCTGCGCCCGGAGTCAATCGGCCCGGGGGCGGTCGAGGCGGCCGGCGGCGGGACCGGGGGCGGGCGGCGCGCCCCGCTCCGCGGCCCCTCTCCGTGCCGCAACCCCTCCGCCTTTCCGGGCGCCTCCGCTCTCCCCTGGGATTGTTCCTGACTCTGTCTCCCTCCTGGACGCGGAGCCTGAGCGGGAGCGATGCGCATCTGCCTGCCGGAGGCGCCCCCCGCAGCCCAGCGCCTGGCAGGAGGGCGCAGAGCGGGCCGCAGTGCCCTGCTCAAGAGGCTGCGGGCTGGGAGTGCGCTCCGAAGGAGCTCCGCGGGACCGACCGAACGTGGTTCAGTCGGGCACCGGGCTGCGGGAGCCGAGAGCGGAGGGGCTGGGGCTCCGCCGGGCAGACCTGACCGGTCCAGTGGCCGGTGCGCCCCTGCGCTCCCCTGAGTCCTTTTTGTGCCTAGTGCTGAATATTTATAGCACCAGGACCGTGCGGCCACTGTACTCCCACTATGTAATAAATACATCATGCATCAAACTTTGACGCCCGGATGTTACTTCCAGAGAAGGAACCTCTTGCAAGCAAATTTCACGATCTTGAATAAAAAGTATAGTTGCAAAGAGGCTATGGGCAACGCTATTTTTAATTATCGTGTATCCAGCGATAAGCACACATTGGATAAATGGCGTGCGTTCCCCCAGCGCTTACGACGCTCTCTGCACCACTTCGGATGTCAGTGGCTCATGCACGAAAAGTTGCTCTGTAAAATAAGCTGAACTGGAGCGAAGAGGGAGCGCAGGCGATTTCTTTCCTCCACCCTGACCCATCTAGTGCTCTCTCCTCCCACCCCCCCCGCTGGATTATTTACTCTACTATAGAAGCTACTCCTTTTTCCCGTATTAATATTAACAAACTCTCTGCAAAAGCAAGAGGCTGATCAGATACAACTCATTTCAATTTCAAATGAGCCGGTAAAACCCAGAGAGTGAGCGAGAGGAGAAGAGAGAGAGGGAGAATTCTTCCCATTCGAGGAACCAGCTCGCTCTCGTTTCTTTTCATTAATAAACGAAAGAGACTGTAAAACGTTTAGCAAGAAGGGTGAAATAAAAAACATCAGCCGCCAAAACCAAACAAACAAACGCATACGAACCGAAAAAGCCTCCCAGGTGCCACTCCAATATTTAGTCAGCGTTGCAAAGTGGTCACTTATGCTTCTTTTCATTTCTGCACAGGGCGATCCCCCTCCCTCCCCGCAGCATTTGGTACAGTAGATTTTGAGAATAAGACAAACGAAGCTATCAGCGGGGATGATGTTGAAGAATGAAGATAATAATGTTGCTATAGGTGGTACTTCACATGACATTATTTTTCACTGAATATTTAAAGAGATGTTTCGGCAGAGATGGATACACTCAGCGCAGGCTGTCACCCTTCTTATCCTGAGACAGTGGGAAAGAAACCGAACCTGAACGTATAGAAACGCATACGTTACTTACAGCTAGCCACACGTAGATGCTCACAAAATACCCACGCGGATCTATTTACACATCCGTGTCCGTACACAGCACTCCGTTAGCTTCCCACAGTTTCTTATCTAGCCGCTCTCCCAAAATTATTTGCGTTCACAATTTCATTATACATTTGTCGATTAAACTTAAGACAAATTTCCCCAGATGCGCAGTACCTCTGCTTCGTGGATGGCAAAAGGCGGACGTAGGCTGATAATAAAAAAACAAAACCAGCAACATCAAGAAGAAAAGCAGTGCTTTAAAGAAAAATAAAACAATTTGGAATCTTAAGTTTTAGAACTTTTTTTTTTTTCCTTTCTCTTCTCCCTCGCTAGTGTATAAAGCGGTGCCTGGTATTTCATCTAGGAGCGCTTGATTATTTATTGTTTGTTTTCCTCTCCTTCGCTGGGGGCCGGGAGGGGTGGGGAAAGGGTGGAGGCAGAGCAGCATTGCCGGGGCTAGAGAAAAATTGGTCTTTATTGTTGTTGATAGCAATACATCAATTAAACGTCATTGTCTCTAACAGAAGTTGTGAGAGTTCACAAGCGTAAATACTCTGATCTTGGGTTTTCCCTCTCGAAGCTTCAACTGACAGTGACAGATATTTTCTACACCCGCCACACCTTGAAGATTTTTTCCCCCTCGGATTATTCTTTTTAATGGAGGTGGGAGACTTTCTAATGTGCTTCAATGCAAATCAGCCTGGCTGGAAGACACCCGCGGTGGGGATCGATCTCCAGTTCATTGAGATGAGCACTGAAGGGAGATGGTAAACAGGGGATAATTTGCAGTTCATTCTGCTGAGAGACAATTTCAATGAGATGCAACACACTAGACTGGATTATTATTATTAAGGTTTGCGATCAGACACAACACCCTTAGTACTCAGGGGTTAAAAGCTACACGGTCCCCACATAGTTATAATACATCGTTAATAACGATCTGGGGGGAAAATCCAATTGATTTCATATTTTCTGCAAATTGTCACCTCTGGAGGAGCTGGAGGGCGGACTATGCGCGGAGGCGGCGGCACTGCCGGCGGAGGCAACGCGGGTCAGCGCGACCTGCGGCACTGCTCGGCTCCGCTCTCCCTGCCCGGAGCTGCAGGAAAACTCTTTCTCCGAATAATTGGACCATTCACATTTTCATACTGCAAAAATACCCGCTTTTCAGTTGTCAGGGCAGTTGTTCTTTTTATTTTTTTTTCCTGCCCTCTCTTCCTCCTCGTGTCCTATCTTCCCTCTCTCTTTTTTTTTTTTTTTTTTTTTCCTTTTTATTTTTTTTTTCTTAACTGAAAAAGATACACTGCATAACAGTTTCAAACGTTGCTGCAGCTGACCTCTCAACTAAGCCGTTTTTCAGCTAACACAGGTTACAGATATTTTAGAAATGTGTGTAATTAGGGGCTTCCAGATGCTGGAGTCAGCTGGGAACTTGGCTTTGTGCTCCGATGTATAATAAACTTTTGAGACAGTCCTGGGGCGCAGCTACCCAGGGGCAGCGAACACCAGCTATCTGGAATTGTTTTATGATCAATAGCCTGGATCCCGCTATTCAGTATGGACATTGCAAGTTCTGTGACTGCGTAGTTTAGGTAGAACTACTTTTGTGGACATGCTGTCAGTTCTCCCTTCTCCTTTGCTGTCTTCTCCTTTTTAAATGAATAATAATAATCTATTTTTTCATAATAATTCTTCAGGGAAAAAAAGAAAAAGAAAAAAGGAAAAATAAAAAGAAAAAAAAAAAAAAGGAAAGGGGGGGGGTAGCACCAGACTGAATCCTTCTTCATTTTTACTGACAACTAAAAATTGATCATTGCTCACAAACACAAGCTTTTAGCCGCATAATTGAACCGTGAGCAATACGGGTTGTGTCAAAGGAAAAAGGAGAAAAATATAGAGGGAAAGAGCCCTTTTCCCATTTCTTCCCCAAATCCCAGAAAATCACAGCGGAGGGGAACTTCCCCGCCCCCGAGATAAAAATGAACGTGACTAATGGCATAACGGGCCAAGGTGGGATTATTTAATTCAATTCTTTCTTTACAGATTTGCTGCCTTTTGTTTGACCTGATGGCTGGCAAATTTTTACACCTAGCTGTCCCTTTTGAGTTTATTGATGAAGGTGCTTCTGAAATGATTATCAAGAGATTTACAGCCATCACTACCCACCTACGGGAAAAGTAGTAAAATCAATCCCTCAATCAATCAGACCCCTCTGTGCATATCTTTTTAATCTGCTCTTTTAGCTGTTTTATTACAACACGAGCATTAAATATGTTTGTTTCAAATTTAACACGAATGCCTCCGAAGGACTCTGTCAATTTAGACATAAATCATGAAATAAACAAGCTGGATGGAAAACCCTCTTTCTTGGGGAAGAAAGCTAAAACCCAAGGAATAATAATAAAAAAATACCAGCAATTCCTGCATCAGTGTACAGGCAACTATTCTGTACATACAGCCTACAAGGCAGGAAAAATATGCAGAGAGATAAACATGCAGCATTGCAAAAGACTTTCATGCACTTTTACATGACTACACAGAGAACATAGAGAGTGCTAATAATTACAAAACCCTCACATCCTAAAGCCTGTCATTATTCCCTCTATCTGATATAATATTTTTTTAATAGCAGTCTTATTTCCCATGTTGAAAAAATGAGCTTTTTTCTTAATTGCTGTACGCTTAAGCAAATTTCTTAATTTCAATATTATAAGTGATCCCAAGGTATCCCTATCGTACCTTTTTTTTAGGTTAATGAAATAAAGTAGAGGGTATTTCAGACAGGCTGCTTAGGTCAGAAGTCTTTCCCTCCCATTTGTTACACAATGGTCATCACATATGGACAGAATGAGTCTATTAGTTCTATAGAGAACCAAGAATTTTATTTGATGCCACAGGGGAAGTTTTCTCTGCAAGCCACATGCCTTTACATCCCAGGTTTTTTTTGTTTTTTTTTTTCCTATCCTGGTGTATCACAGCCATATAAAGCCACCATGTGCCAGAAAAACGGAAATTTAGAAGCGAAGCAACACAGATAACTCCAGCCTCAGATATAAAACTTAAAAAACATTCTTGTCTGCAAAGTTATCTTCCATAGACATATTGTGATGTCTCTCATGACACGAAGAACTCTGAGTAGAACATGAAAAGGAAAAAACTAACACAACAAAAAACCCAAGAGACACTGAAATATGTGCATGTCAAAGGAAGATTAATGAAAAAACCACATCTGATATCTGATGATGAGATATAACCAGCTATCAGTTAAGATTGCCTCCAAACATCTTGCTTTAAGAAAAGTGCATTTACACAGCAGAACTTCACAATCACACTTGCAGTACACCCAGGTATCTATTCACAAGAGTCTTAATGCCAATTTAAAAAAAAATTACCATAGCTATAATTTCTTCATAAAGCACTATTTAAAATAGTATAAAATATGGAGGTGGAAGCCATTTAAAAGCAAATGAAGGAGTAGGACTGAAGAATTTTTAAAGAAAAAAAAATCCTCTTAAAAAATGTTCCCTTAGGATTTGTTTACAAAATTACACAAAAATTCTCTGTCTGTCAAATACGAGGCCAAAACTTCACCTGGAAGTGTGTGAAGATAAAACATACAACTTTCTACAAGGTATTAATCTAACAATGTAAGACCTGTTAGTAAATCAAGACCTGATTTTTGCTGTCAAATCAGCTTTACAGAGTGTGTATTTTTATTTACATTTAAAGTTTTCATTTATAATCTGGAGAATATGCAGCGATTATGGGACTAATTGGTCTCAAACCTCAGGGGAAATATTGTCTGTAGAGCCCTAAATTTTTTGACTGATGAAATGAACCTGACATCCTTTCCATGACATATTTTTGATTCAAATACAGTGGAAGTATTTGTAAGTACATACATTTTGTTTGCATAATATTGAGGTGCCCTGATTAATGCGTGGTGTTTACAATGTGAAAATTGTCATACTTGCATCAATGCAAGAAGCTGGTTTGGCAACCACTGGTCGCAATAAAGTAAAAGCCTCATGAATAATGTTCTGCTCTCCATGCCTGAGCTAAATAGAGTCCTTACAATCCACCTTATGCCCCGTCTGGATAAACATGTTGATAGAATTGGTCTGCAATGGCAACATGCAAACCTTAACCCACTAAGTATAAAGGTTTTTGTTCACAGACCTGCACACACATCACCTGTGTCTTGTGGGGAGCCCATTTCCTTGTGGAGCAACCTGACCCCCCTGCCACATTTTTATGTTTTTGGTTTTTTTTTTTTTTCCCATTAGCAATTATATGACCTTCAGATGGCAACAACTGGTAGCCATCACCTACCTCAAAAGGTAACTTTTGATTTCTTGGTATAACTTTGCAGCAGTAAAGAGGGGGGGAAGAGTTGAGCACTGAGCTGCTAGCCAGCTCATTCTGAACCACAGGCAGATATGACATTGGTGATTCACATAGCCTTGAAAACTACTATCCATAAACCCAAAATCATGCAGCTGCCACCTAGAAGATGAAACTGACAATTTCCTTTCCTTTGCTTCATAAAGCTCAAATCACAGGAGCAGTCCTCACAAACAGACTTTAAAAAGACCCTTCCTTACAAATCCAGAAACCAGATTTGGGTTTAGAAAAAGTTTCCAACCTTTAAATGTCCAGGTAAGCCTGGACTTCCAGTCTGGCTGTGCCAACTAGTTCTTGACTCTGACTCTGAGTTACGTATTCTGTGTTACAGTCCTTCACACAGTTTCGAATCCTCTCTCAAATGGCGTGTCCAGGATTGCAGAATATGTATCTGCAGGTTGTATGTAGCTTTCTGCAGTCTAGCTGGCTCCCCCCAGAACTGTACTCAGCCATTAGGTGTAGCTGAGCTTGCTCCTAGCCACTGACACCTCAGAAGCACTGCTCAAATAAGAATTTAAACCTTGAGTAAGTTTTGTATCACATTAAAGACAAATGTATCCCCAGCCTGTACTTGTTCAGCAATCCAACCATCATTATATCATGTAAGTACTGCAGCAGGCAGAACAAAAGGGGGAGAATCACACTTCAGTATCAGGCAACATAGCACACTCTGGAAGAACTTAAATCAGTGCTTATTCTACATCTATTTGTAAAGCTGCAGAATACATCATATACTCACTTCTGAGACAACAAAAAGCCACTTTTCTTGTCCTCAAAAGTTTGCAATGCAAGTGCCCAATCCCAAACACATTACTGTCAAAATCCATCCCTGTGCAGGAAGCAGAGAGTTGAGAGGGCAACACGGGCAGTGTTTCAGTCTAGAACTGCACATGAGCAAATTAGGGAAAAAAATCAGGGGAAAAAATTGTGGCGATCAAATACATTGTTTCTGGCCACTGCCTATCACTGCCCCATGCCTGGAAGACACTGTCCCACCAGCTGAGCTGGGGCAATCAGTGGGTGAGCTCTCCCTGTCTCTTCTGTGCTAGAAGTAGCAAAGATGTTTGCATATCTTCCATCAGCAAGGGATGGAAACCTCCTCATGGGGCAACAGTGCGTGGTATGGTAACTTTTTAAGCTGTTCCAGCTGTTTCCAAACAAAGTATGTGTCTAAGCCCCCAGTCTATACAAACTAATTTCTGAGAGAAGCTTTTATTTGTGCAAGAGTGCCAGATCAGGCCCCTTACTAACTTCAGACCAAAGTAAACAACAGTTACATATTAAAAAAGAGAGACTGCAACAGTGACAGCATCAGCATGTAAGCAACGTATCTCTTAGTATGCAAACCTTTGCACTCCAATACATTTTAGGGCTTGAAGTCGCTTGCTTTGCCTCTATAGTTTACTCAATCTGGCTTCTGCAGTTGAAGCATCTTAGATTTTGATGCTACATGAAAATATAAGCAATGCTATAATGCAAGAATAAGAGTTTGATGAAAACATAGACCAAACACATTAAAAAGGTATGAAATTAAATGGAACGAAACAAAGGGTAAATATGGTTCATTCCCTCCTCCCCCTTCAGTATTGTCCTCTCTGACTCCATACAAGTAATCTCACAAGACAGTAACATTGCTGCACACACCGTCCAAGCAGTATCATTCACTTACTCTTAGTTTCCCTCTCAGAATTTTCTAATGGCAAAATTCAATTTCAGGCAGTGCTGCTCTCCAAGGGCTGCCAGCCATGCATCTCCTTTGCACTTGTAATACATTTCTTTAAAGCAGGACAAGACCTGCCCGTGTTCAGCAGTGGGAGCCACGCTGAGAAGCAATTAGGTAAACTCAGTGTAAAGGTAAAAAGTGAGATGGACGTGAGCCTAATGGGGGAGAGATAGGTAAATCCACATTCAGGGTCAATGCTGCCACCACCAGCCATGCAGAGAATGCAGCTGTCTAGGGCTGCAAAATGTTTAGTAACACTTTCTTATGCTAGTGACTGTGCCTTGCAAGGGGCCTACGTTTAATGTTTTGCCTGGAGCAACAAAATCCTGTAACTGGGGCTGGTTGCCATATTCAGGGAGGGCTGTAGGAACTGCTTGCTAGTGACTGGGAACGCACTCCCTGTTTCTCTAAGCAAAACTACTATGACATTTTAGGAGTACAGCTCCTTAATCCACCTGTTCAAATCTGTTAATCACAGGTAATCTTGGCTTTTCAAAGGGATTACTCAAAAACAATATAAATACTAAACGATGAAAGACTAAAACTGTTACTAGTAATTTGCAGTCATTGTTTGTGATGTCACAGAATTATTTTTGCAACAATTGCAAGAAGTAACACACCACAGAAAGTTCTCCTGGCACTGACTCTCAGAAATGAACTGTAGAATATGCTTTGCATTTCTTATTATTCTACTTCCTTATTGTCATTCTCATAAAATCAATCACAGCGATAACTGGAATGTCTAGAAACAGCCAGAATTTAATCTGGAAGAATTATACACAAGTATATCAGTACTGGAAGTGTATCTGCTTAAAGGAGCTATGTATCACTACAGAGCATGCAATGTCCTGTGCTTGAAGCATTGGCATGTATTCACCAGGTTGTACTAAGTTCAGTGTAGAAAGATGGCATTTTGGAAGTCTGCTGGGAAACATGCATGTTATAGAACTAAAATGAATATATGCTACAAAAATTGAAATTAATTGAAAATACTTCCATTTTATGAAAAACCACTCTGTATTCAGCAAATATTAGCCATAAATCCATCACTCAGCCCAAATTTTTAATCTCAGGCACATCACCAAATTTATCTAGCTATTGGTAAGGCAGCACAGCCCTGTCCAGTGTTTCTAACTATTATATTTTTACAGGTCCCTTTTCCAAGTGGTGTAGCCCCCTTTCATGTGGGATATATTCCCTTTTCTAGGGTGGAAGAGATCAGTTCTTTTCTTTGAATGATTTTTCATTCTGAACTGCAGAGACCATGCTAAGAGAGTTGAGGCGTGGGCTCACAAAATAGGAGATGATAAGGGCGAGAATCTTCTTTCTATGGCATATAGGGTTCTTTCTACATTAAATAAACCCATTTGAATGCCAATCCTGGTCCTCAGTTAGGTGGGCAAGTCCTCAGTTGTGGAGCTACGTGTCCAGGGCCAAGTCCAGGGCACTTGGCCTCAGGGCTCCAGTGCCCCTCTTTGCCTGTGGATCCTATGGTTTCAACATGTCCAGGAGGTGTGTGTGAAATACTTGTCATCTCAGAATATTACAAAGGAATTTTGTGAAAGTTTCCCCTTAAGCCTTTTTACAAATCACATAGATGTCACTGGACAGTCTATCCTTCCCTCAACACCACTCCCCCCCAAAAAAAACCAAACCCAAACCCAACAGTTGTCCTTTTCAATACAGATTTCTGAAGTGCCTTGACTGCAATGTATTTTAGGTTTCTTGAAAATGAAAGGTTGGACCAGATGACCTCCTGAGACTGCTTCCAACCTGGGCTCTTCCCTGACTCCCAGGGCACCACAGTTTTACATTGGACTATGTTATTTGTGAATTTACTGCTTTGCTATATCTTTCCAAATAAAATAATCAATCTAATTTATATTTTATTGTTGAAAGAATGAAACTTTTGGACTGACACAAGAGGGTGAACTAACTGCATTAGAAGCTCTGGCTCTCTTATTTCTCTTTCACTCAGAAAAGGGCAAAAAAAAAAAAAAAAAAAATCTGAATTTGTTCTGTACCAAATTGCAGTACTTCAGGCTAAATTTCCGTTCTCAATCTAAAAACTTTCCTTCTCAATTTAAATTCATTTTAAATTGTTATGCTTTACAAACTTCCAAATGGGATTCTAATTGTTGACAGACATTTTACATTACATGTGTCTATCACTTTGATTTAATATGCATTTTCAATGAAATTTAAAAAAGGCCTCTAAGGTGGCAATTTAACAGCTAGACATGCTGTGAATTGTAGATATAAAAAAATATCTAGTTTTCAAGAGTTTTTTGTACATGTGGAGATAGGCCTTCAGAATAATAATAAAAAAACCTTAAAAAAATAATCAGACTATGTCTGTATGGCTGAAATACCAGAAGCTAAATATCTCTAGGAATATTACCTGATGTTTTACTCAATCACAGTCTTTAGAAGCAATCCAGGTTTTACATTTATGCAGCATTTCAGTTGTGCATTTCAAAAATTAGTAACCACACACACACAAAAAGTATTTGGAAATCCTCTGTCTAGTTTATTACATCTCATGACCTGATTTAATTTTCTCCTCCAGAAAACCTGCATTGAAATGTCTGTAAGTAATAGGTACTTCTTGTCAACTTTGATAAGAGACATCTGAAAGGAATTCCAAATATATTCTGAAAGCCAAGAGCAAAGCCAGCTTGTCTGTGTCCCTAAAAGGGTGGAAACCATACCTAGGAGAGCATACAAACTACACAAGAGACCTGTTCTATATCAAGTCTACTTTTGAAACCATCAGAGTTGTTGTTGATGCATAGGCACTATAGGTATTGATAGCACAGTGGGAACAGCCCTGCAACTTTTCTTAGAATTTGTTAAACCAAATATTAGCTACTTCAGAATCCTTGAATTTTCTTCATAACTTTAAAACAAACATCTTAGCTTTGGCTTATTTTGTATAAATAGCTTTAGATCATCTTGTTTCAGTTGTCCTACAGGGTGTCCCAAAACCTATGCTTGATGGCAAGAATAAACATTCATTAAACATCAAAGTCTGCCAAAAAGTCCAGTTATTTTGATTTAGGAGAATCATTTAAATTAATCCCTGTGTTTTTGTAGAAAATATGTAATGTAATCTATTTCTCTGTCTCCAGATTCAAGTCCCTTACCACTGGGAAAAAAAAATGCTTTATGAATATTTCCTGTCTTGTAAAGCTGGGGAAAAAAAAAAGAAGACTCCCTATCTTCATAAAGAATTCTGGCTTAATGACACTGAGAAACAAATACTGTAATACTCAACTGGGTGCTTATATAAGCATACAATAGAGTTCTTCAATGGGAATAGTAAAACCCCATTTTATGTGTGTTAATACATAAATAATTTTTTTTTTAACAATAGAGTGCATTCCTTTTTTTTGAATGGCTTTCTGCCTTAACATCCCAACTCAACTGAGTACTGCTGGTGTGCCACAGAAAATTCATGGTCACCTTTCTAACATATCTTCCTTTTTGCTGAGTCCCTCTTAAAATTAGGCAGAAACTTTAATAGGGTGAAGAGTTTAGTTTTTAATTTAATGTTTCCTTTAGAATTAATCCACTCCTCAGCTAAAAGAAGCACATAGAGCATACTCAGAGGCACTGAGGAATAAATGAAAGGAGGGAGAACCTCAGGTATTGTAAATCACTGTAATGCCACTGAAGCCAATAGGACTACATCAATTCAGACCAGAGCTGAGCCTGTGGCCTAATATTCCTGCTGAGATGCTGAGACTCTTCCTGTATTCCTGACCTGGATAAATACTGGTTCAAAGCTAAGTGTTGGGGTGCAGGGGGTGGATTTCTCATCAGCTAGACCTGTGTCTTTTCACCTTTCCTAAGCAAATCCTTCAATTTTTGGAGGTGTGGGAATTTGCCTGGGAAAAAGGTACAAAGAAGATCTTTCTTCCTGTGTACAGGGATTACACTGTACAGTGACACAGTCATTTTCATCTGGACTTTTGAACTTGCATCCATGTGACTGTCCCACACTGATTCATGAGATGTACTGTACATGAATGACCAGTAATGTTTACAAAATGAATTAGTTTGACTCCAACTCTCCAGCCAGAAAGTAATCAAAGTGAAGAGCCAAGCTATTTCTGAAATTCCAGCTTTCCTAGCTAGAAACTGCACGCTCTGTCTTGCTAATGAGTGTATTAATGCAGAATGTACATCTTCTGTACTGGAGGACAATTAATAACAGCAATGATTCCAAGCAGCCTACACACATTAACTGTTCTACCTCCATACTGCTCTTGCAGGGTGGGCAAATCTGACTGCAGAATATGGTACAGAGACAAAAAAATTTGAAAATTTCTAAGAGTAAGCATTTAATCCACAAGTTATAGATTGTTTGGTTTGGTAGGGGCTTTTTTTGTTTTTTTTCCCCTAAATTCAGTTCCAGTTAACATATTATTTCACTTCTTTCAAAGCCAAAGTTATAGACATTTATTCAAGAGTCATCTTATGCAAATTTTTTTAGTAGAGTTATTCCTTAACTGGTGTCCCTGAAGCCCTGGGGACTCTGGTTTATTTCCTTATGAACCACCTTAATTTAAGAGTTCAGCAACGTCAGAACTATCTTCAGAATAACCTCATCCTATAAAAGCCTTCAGCCTTTGTTAGATTTAATATTAAAAACATCTATGAAAGAAAACTATGTTAATTAAGCATTTTTTGGGGGATAGTCTGAAACACAAAATAGATCACTGAAATTTCCCTCAGAAAACCAGCCTCCAAATCTGAAAAGCACCACTTCATATAAAGCTGGAGATGACTCAGAGCCAAACTGTTTGCTTCTGTAAATGGTTAGAGCTCCACAGGGGGAGGATATGAAATAACTCTCTGTTGATTTTCCAGCAGAGCACCTGAACCACTTCCCCCACCCCAGTCAGTAAAAATTAAAAGAAAAATAAACCCTGATTAGTACGTGAGCTCTTAATTTAGTGCAAATGAGCATAACTCTACTAGCTATCTGACTTTAAAATAGAGTTATAATGGGACTTACCACCAAAAGACTGGAGCAAGGATCTTTCAACAGTGATTTCATGTGGATGGGTGGGAACTTGATTCTTCATCCTTATTCAGGCTGAAAACAAGGAATGCATTACAGAGCTATAGATCAGTTGACAAATTGATTTTTTTTTTTTTTTTTTTTTTTCCAGGAAGGGAGGCTAAAGAGGCTCAGTTCTTCCAAAATTAGCAATTGCTAGCCTGGTGTAGAGCTCAGGTCAAATGACCAGTGACCATGATGCTGCACAACACTTTGCCATCTATATCATAGCTGCACCAGCCCCTGTTAGATTTTATTTCCAGACTAAACTTCCAAATCCACAGGAATGGTAAAAATGAGTAACATCTGAATAAAATAGCTTGGCAGTATATCTTGAGCATTACCTAAAAATCAGAGGTTAATAAATTGTTAAATTTAGCTGTAGCTTCTCGTAAGTAGTTTAAACATCAGTCAATATTCTTGTCTTTTGTTGTCTCAAGGTTTCTACAGGAGCACAGAGAATTTCATCAATGATCTTTCCACCCTTTATAGCATTATGCCTTTGTACTATTATCCATCTGTACCCTTATCTAATGTGTTATCAGCTGTATGGAAATAACTATCAGTCCCTTCACCCCAGAGCAAGTATCAATAGGAAGAATGACAGTGGCTAGTTTGCACACTTGAAATGGTTTATTTGTTGCAATCCTGTGCACAAGATGTTTATCAGTAAGCACCAGACAGCCATGCAGAAGGAGCCTTAATTCTGTCTGAGACAGCCTCTTATTGCTATTGATAGTTAGCATCAGTGTCCAGGCTGAGAAATGGAAGTGCTGCAGGCAACTTCAGTCAAGACACCCTATTGATCTACTGCTTCCTTTGCCTCCCTGAAGCTAGAGAAGAAAAATAAAAAGGGGAGGAAAAGCTTGCTGTATAAGGGGCAATGTGGCAGTCTATGACTTACCATCCTTCAAAAGGGGTGTGTATGTGCATGGATATTCCTGATATTCAGTACCTCAGACAACTGTAAATCACACACACAGCCATGATAAATATAAATGTCAATGTGTTGGAAATGTCCTTTATATAAGAGGTGTCACTAGAACTACAGTTTTAGCATAAAACATTTTTGCTGCTTTTTATTTTTCATTGACTTATTGTGCTTCAGTTAAACCCTGTCTAATGTAATCAATCTAAAGCATAACATCTGAGAGCCCTATTCATAAATAATACATATTTAGGTCATTTTCATTTGTATTCTACAATGAAAATTTACAAGCCAGAAACAAAACAAGAAACAATGTGTGGAATGCTCTTATTCAGTGGATAAGAATATATTACTGTGATCAATTAATCTGCTTTTCTCTGCATTAGGTGGACATCTTTATGGTACATCCATAAGGGTTTATAACTTGGGAGAGACAGAATCAGCTCTAAGCCTCTAACATAAAATGCCTGTACTCAGAAAAGAAAAACTTTTCTGAAGTTTTTCTTTTTTTTTTTTTTTCTTCCAACATTAAATGTGGTAATTTTGGCAACCTTAACCACAGCAATGCCTCATCTACAACACACTATGTCACTCTGCCCTATATATTACCTCTAATGTTAAATTAAACAAAACATTGACTACACTGTACCCTAGCTAAAAGCCAAAATAATAATTCTGAAGAATTATATAGTACCATTCATCCAAAGAGAATCACGTTCTATCACAAACCATACAAATTCATCTGCAGGAGGGCAAAGTGATGCACAGAAGGGTCCCAGCTCAATTTTTTTTCAGGCAAAATTTAGTAGACAGAATTAAGTAAAAAACCTTATATTTGTGTCCATATAAATTGCAGGAGCAAATAATTAGAAGAAAGGTGAAAGACTTAAATTAGTGCAAGTATACTGATATATCATATAAAAAACTAGTCACCTGTGCAGTCACCAGGAGAGCTGATATTCTGATGATGGTCTGTGTCAGAGGATCAGATTCACAAATTTTGCCTGTGCAGAAGAAACAGAAGTTAGGGCTTGGTAAATAAAAATTGGTCAGTGTTACTTCAATAAGGAAAGTCAAAATATTCAAGAACTTGTCAGGCAATATAAACTGATGAGAAAAAGTCAGAGTGAAAGGTGGGAGTGAGGACACTGTGGTGGTTTCCCCCCTTTCCCTCTAGGACTGAGAGACAACAAAATATGCTACACTCTGTGCTTCAGACTGTGGTCCTAAGAGTGGGTTATTATATTAGCTTTTCAACTCTGGAAATTTGCTACAAGTGCATCTCAGATAAAAAGTGAAATGAGTTTTGCAAGTATGGCAAAAAAGCAATTTTACATTTCATAGGCCTTTAAAACCCCTTTTCAATAGAAAATAAAAATAACAGTAAGGGAGGAAAAAAAGGCTACATTTCAATTTCTGTTTTTATAGTCTGACGTTGCAGATGTTTCTGGGTCAGAGGTGAACATGTCTTTAGGTGTCAAAAGATGCAATAACCTGAGTCAAAAATGGCCCAGTCCCCAGAACCATGACTGTGTGCCAGAATATCCCCACCTCAGAAGCTTGCTGGCAGCAATCTGCTCCAGGTGTCTTACACTACCCAGAGCTGGTAGTCATTTTAATATTTTCCATGCTCATGTAAATAGACTTGATGTGTGTTCATCAAATGTGGGAAAATCCCCCAGAATTGTGTGCCATCTGTTTATAGGTAAAAGGTCTGCTTTGCTGACAATTTAGTGCAAAATCAGAAAACAGAATGAAAGCAACCAAGCTTTTGTTTTGTTCTGTTTTGGTTTTATAAATCTGAGGCTTAACATCATATCAAAACCTAACAAAGTTCAAAGGTTCATTCTGTTTGGATAGCACTGTCCTTTACAGATGTATGAAGGAGGCCCATGGAGCTCTTAAATCTGCACCACGTGGCTACAGCCTGCAACCTGGTGAAACCCTGAGAGCACACAGGATTCAGCAGGACACGGTGAGGGTGCAAGGGCAGCTGGATGTCTACACTGGTGTCCTGGCCCAGAGGCCTCAGTGAAATACCAGCTGACAGCATCTCAGCAATTCCAGTTGCCCTCAAGTGAGAAACTCCAGCTAAGGCAAAAACTTGAAGGGTCATTTAGAAAAAACATCACTTTACTTAACACACAACACTGTATTTTCTTTTTTATTATAATTAAAGTCAAATCTAATTCAGTTAATATGGTAGACTCCATACCAAAATGTCCACCTCTACTGGCTTGGTCTGTTTTAAACAAGCAGCTATATTATTAAAATGAAGGCTGCTGTCACAATTATTTTCAGCATTGGTTTGATAAACATCAACCAGTCATCAGAAGAGCAATTTACAACTTTCCTAGTCCTTGCATTCCAAGTGGAACACGTGCTAATACTTTTCTACAGAGAGCTGATAACCAGATTTGAGAAATTCATACCTGAATATGAGTCAGATGTTGTTAGAAGGTGATGTCAAAGACTGCTTCAAAAGCACATTTTCATTATGTCTCATCAGGGAATGAGATCTTGTCCTGGGTGAAAGAACTGCAGTCAGCAGAGAAGAAAGCCATCAGAAGAGAGAACAAATTGACAAAGCTAATCAGACCCAGAAATACACAATCTAAAATCTCACATGGAATTTAAGGTAAGCTAAAAGGACACTCCAGTATCCATGCTATGAAAACATCCAATGCAATCTGAAAAGAAGACAGAATGAAGTCTCTACAGAGACATGTGCCAGATGTTCAGCAAGGCAGGTCAGCATATCTCCATCAAGATAGGTTCTACTGCTTCACATGAGCTTAACCCTACTCCTAATGGTCTAAAGCAGATATTTTAACCTTGCCACCAGTGTTGTACTGGAATATAAAAGTTGAGAAAAAGAGTTTGATATTGCCTATGGTCAGTTAATAGGGAAAACCATCAGTTCCCCACAGTATAATCTATGCCATTTGCCAAAAGAGACAAGTTTTATATGCTTCAATCAGAAAAGTGCAACTCCTCCAGTAATGTGGCTGAGACATTTACTTTGAAAATGAGGAATCTTATTTCCAAGGTCAATCTGAGGTTTCCTGGGTTCAAACTAAAATACTTCGTGAGGCCAAAGAAATATTTACTGGGTTCTTGGGAGCAGGGGTGGATGTGTAGTTTGAACATATTTCAAGTCAGCCTGGGAGGTCTTACTGTTTTTATATATGTGTCTCCTCAGACAACCTTTTTTTTTTTTTTTTTCTCTCAGAAATTATAAGTGAAGAAAATGATAGCAGTTTTTGCCATTATGTTTCATGTGGGTCACTTCCTGCAGTTAACCAGAGAACTGGCATTATTGGCCCCCTTTCCAGAATCTATTTCTTTCCAGTGCATCATATGAAACTACATAGTCAAATCTTGCCCAAGGGCTGCCATTTCTTCAGTGTTAAACTAGAAGGAGTTGCTGTATAAAGCAGTGGTTTGCTTTATGTGGCCTTTGACAGTGGGAGTGTTAGGAGAATGACATTATATGTTGTAGGGCTAATGCTAGGTGGAGCTTCATAGGAAGTCATAAATTAAATAGCAGCATTGCATAAACAAGCTCCATAATGAGTAGGTGATTGGAAGATGTGCTACTGCATGCTGGAGATTAACATCCAAATAAAGAAACTATCATCTAGTCCTGGAATGGCAATAAAAGGTTAAAAGAAATATTCAATATTATCAATCATATTAAAAAAAGACAGAACTTCTTACAGCTGCCAAAGGAGCTTGGCAGAATTAATGTGTTTGTGTCAAAAAGACTAAGAACAAGTGAAACAGGACTACAGTGACTGCCAGAGCCTTACTTGCCTGGAGAGATAAGACTGGACATCCAGTTTAATGAGGTGGGTGCCAAGAATCCTTCTGTGGATGCTCTGGAGCAGGTTTCAGACATAAGAATGTATAGTCCCCATCCTCAGGTCCTCTCTCTATGGTCTGAGTTGCTCATTAAACCAGGGAAACCTCCAGTGAAGTGTGATGACCTGAAAACAGACAAGAGCTAAAAAAATCAATGTTTTAAGTAAAACAGCAATTATAAAAAGATCTACAGCTCCTTCTGTGTCATCAGGTAAATTACCAGGAGTGGTGTAAAGCACCTAAATTGGAGAAAGAGTGGAGGAAGGAGGAGTGGGGGGAAAAGGAAGTCCCTTGGGAGATATCTGATAGGATGCTTAGTCTGTGTGGAGGGCAAAAGGTTAAGTGAAAATGAGATGAAGGAATGATCAGATATAGTCAGATCAGAGACAGTTAAATAAAGGAATGTGGAATCCTAAGATAAATGTGAAGATGTGTGCATGTGCTGAGTGTGTTGGTGTAGCTGCTCTTCAGCAGTTCAGGAACCAGAGAGAAGGAATTCCTGGTTCCCAATTCACATCAGTCCTAGCTGAAGCACTTCCAGGCAAAGAAACAGAAGGGATAAGGACACAGGTGTAAGATTCCTCTCTTCCACTCCAATAGTATAAAAGGACATTCATGTGCTTCTAATTACAGCTACACTTTTTGCAGGTCCTTTTTATTGCTGATGTGAGATACTTTGTCCTTAATGATGAGAAAGTAAGTCAGGCCTGTGCCATATGTGGTTTTGGACGAGGAGAAAGATGTTGTTTAAAGACTATGAAAACAGAAGTACTGAGAATTACTTGAAAGTTGCAAACTTTGCTGGTTGGCCAATGTTTTCATGAGTCAAAGAGCTCTTGTTAGACTAGGTTTCCATAACAACAAACAACATTTGGTTAAAAGAGGTAAATAATGTTGCACACAAATGCTTGGGACACAGTCTATATAAAACTTCATAAGATATTTTGGCTTGGGATAACAGACAGCACCAAAATGCTCAGGAAGTATCTGTACTGACCAAGTCTGGAAATGACCACAAGAATTTTGTTCAAAAGCTGTTGGTGGCTCACAGACTTTAAATGTTTCTAAGAACAACCTTAAATTTCTAATCCCCAAGACAAAAGTTCAAATTCTTAGACACCTAATTTAAAGGTCAGTACTTTTTGTGTTTCTCAGGAGCTGAATTAACATGCACATTTAGACCTGAGAATCAAGAAGCTGGAACTTTTTCTTTGCTAGATGCTAATACCTGGGCAATACTCAAACCAGATTTCTCTAAATAATTTTTGGTGCTTTCAACAATTTTGCTGTTATAACTCTTTGAGTAGAGAAATTGTTGTGTGTTCTTCACACAGACTTTCAGCAGTCACAGAATTCACTAAATCTATCTGAACTTATCTTTAAGACTAAAACAGATCCCACATATATTTATGTCAGCCCTAATCTACAGTGAGAGAAGTGTGAGCCTGTAAATGAGGAGTTACAAATGAAAGAGGTGGTTGAAGCATTTTGACCCTATTCAATCAAGGTCAGTTTTCCTCTGAATTCTACCTGCTCCCTTGTCCAGAATTTTAGATACCTTCCCAAGTGTCTATCGACAGAGTTTATAAGTGGCTTTCAACAAGGAAGAAGAAAGCAAGTTGCTCACAAAACTCCCCCTTTCCCCATGTGATAAAAAGCAGTGTTCCAGAGGAAGAGACAAAAGAGTGTTTGAGTCCCAGTCATACGTGCCTATGGGAATGGAGTCCTGAAAAGAGGCCAGCAGCTCTGGGAAACAGGGACAGAAGGGAAGAACACAAATCAGCTTTATGAGCTAGCAAATGATGAATGGCTAAACGCCAATTGAGAGCCATACATATATTTGGGTTTGCATTGTTGTGATTATTAAAGGTTATTTTACTTTTAATTTTTTGTGGTAGGTGTTCTTATTCCCTCCTTAAAGAAACCCTTGATTTTCACTTGCTGGATACTTAGATGCACTTGTCATACCCAAAAGGTGATTTCAGTTCTTGGATGCCAGGGAACTTTTCCACTGATCAAAACACAGCTGCATAGGCTTGGTTGATCTACTAATGGGTGCCACAACTCTGGGGTATGTCTGTCTCTACCTGTGAAAATAGATATAATTAATATAACAGATATTATATGTATATGCAAATACAGATGGTAAAAATGACTTATTGTAAGATGAGATTTTCATTTGCCAAACCAGATCATGTAATCTGAATCACTTAAGCATTTACAATCTGCACTTAGACTACTGCTGTTGCAGTGACATCAGCATGCTCTTAACCTGTTCTATTTTACATTTGACTTGGTTTTTAATGAAAGATCTTAAGAACCACAATTTTTAAACATACTTTAATTAGATTTTTTTTTCAGGCTGTCACCCTTTTAAAAAGCTCTTTCCATTATTTCCCACAAGCTTATTGGACATATGATGGTAGATCTAGGACTACATGAACTGCCATCAGTGGGCACTGATCCTGGGTATTAAAACAATGAACAAGAAAGTTTCTATCTGTTCTGTATAAAATGCTTTCAGTATAAGACAGGGAACAGAATATTTTCTCATAGATAACCTTTTTATCCATTACAAAAACACATACCATCTCCTTTAGTAACAAATAACAGAGAGAGGCAATATCTTCACTATGCTTTATTGTATTAATACAATTTTATCTTCTCCACTTTGACATTTATTTCCCCTTTAATGAGTCAAAATGCCCAGCCAAGAGCTCTTGACTTTAAGCACATTCTTAACATCAGCATATTAACAGTCACATTCAGGCTAATAGGCTCAACTTAGCTGTTTGAGATCTTTGTCAAACAAGACCCAAACCCCTCAATCTTAAAAAAATTGATGTAAATGGAATCTTGCACTTTAGTGGCACTGGAAAGACAATAATCCTGCTTCATCATCATCATAATATGAATATTCAGTATTATGGTTTTGCTCCCAAATATCTTTATCTGTGGTAAGTGTCTTTTCTTGGAGAAAAGATATTGAACAAAATAGTCTAACAGAGATTTTCAAGTTTTGATTAGCAATGGTTAGTCCATTCTGAGCTCTTCATTTTATTTCATTTTGTATTGTGACAGCAAATAGTTTTTGTGGCTTTCATAATGAGTTCAAGCATCACCATTTAGTGGGCAGAGATTTACAGATGGGTTAACATAATTTTTTTAAAGGATATTACAAAGCCAACTGTAAGAAAATTAATGCAAAGACAAGGAATATATATTTTTTTTTTTAATAATTATGGGCAGTTCTGAGAAAAGTTTCAAAAGGACCTCAGGTTCCTCTCAGGAACCTAGATGAAACAACTGCAGGTTCTTTAATTTTGACTCTTTCTTCATGAATCACATTGTCAGTCCAAGGGAAATCATAAATTACAATACACAGATGATGTATTTTTAAGAACAATTTTAGAATCAGATTCTTCATTAATTGACTATTTTAAGGGATGTAGCTAAAAAAAATCTACGAGACAGAAGATGAGTGGTTTTTTTTTTGGTTTTTTTTTCCCTTTTTCTTTTTCCTACTAGAAGAGCAGTACATACACAGGTTGAAATTCTCTGTGGATTTGATCTTTGGTCATTGTTGACCAATGGGCTATTTCTACCTTTCTCAGAGACACTGAGTCAGAGCTCACAGCTCAGGGGAACAAGTCCTGATGGGTCACAAGTACCTCTCAGTGTCAGAGAAACTGAATGCATTCTTTAAGACTGGCTCCAGCAAAGTGCTTCTGTACTCCAGTTATGTTTCAGTGGTTATGGTATTTCTGATTTCTTACTCTTTTCTTGTGAAACTAGGAGATAGTGTTCACTGCTTCCTTGTTTGCATGTATGAGGAAGTGAGACAAAAAAACACAAAAAGCTCTCTTAAGAGTGAATACCACATGGGATAAATCCATCTGCTTGCCTGTTTTGATATTCTCACCAATTCAGTTTCTTAGTTTATACAGATGAATAACCCAGGTCTTCCCAGCAAGATGCACTGCTGAAGTGCTGGACAGACATATGCTGTGCTATGCTAGTAACAATCACAAATAATTGCTCTAATGGGGCAAACGAACCCCCCATGTTGAAATGAGATGTTTCCATGACAAACTCTAACTTTATGGACTTGTTAATTTTTAGGCCTAAAAGATTTCTGATACCCTGTCTGGCAACAGTGTGACTTAACCACCTCAATTAATACATCTGCCTGAGTAGATGCCTACAGTCATGGACTGTGCTCAGTCGGCATTTCAGTCAACACCTAGTGCAGAACTAAGTTTAGTCTTAACTGCAAAGAGTCATAATAAAGCATATTTTCTTATGAATACTTCTGAAATAAATCAATTGCCTATTTCCTGAGGTAACTAAAAGAACTGCAGTGCTTGTGTGCACATTGATTTTGTTACATATTGTTACATATTGTCAAAGCAAACCCTGGTTCAGAACAACACTTAAGCCCCTTGTTAACTCCAGGCTTGTTAACCTCAGTCATCAATTGCAAGGGATTTACAGACATGCCTAAACTTAAATAACATTCAGAATAAAAATGTTTTACTGAACAGGCAGTTGAACTGAGACATGATTCTGTTCATCCACAGTGAACAGAGCTTCTTACTGAAGGAACATTTGAGTCTGTATAAGAGACTAAAATATTTGGTGTCATAGTAATTCTTCTGGAACTGAATATGTACCAACACTTGAACAGGTCTTACAGTAATACTAAACTGTAAGACCTACTATTGAATAGAATAAATATATTGAATAGAAATTAATTAGTATGATTTAAAAAAGCTTCATATCACACTGGTTGATACTAGCAATTTTGAAGGCTCTCATGCTTCTCATCCCTGACAAGATCAAGAGTTCATTAAACCAACTTTTTTTTTTTTTTTCTCATTTGGTTGGGTACCTTCTTGTCGTTTGTTTAAGCAATATCACTGCTGGAGTATGTCAGTCAGAAACCTGGTGAAAACAGAGGAAGAAAAGAGACAGACTTCAAATGACCAGGTCAGATAATAATAATACGAATATTCTTACCACCTTTAGTCAACAGGTTTCAGTAGTTCAGAAATGAAGAGGGTCTTACAGCTCCACCAGTTCAGTATCTCAGTGGAGTGCCACAAGTATATAAGGGGTCTTGGAGTACTAAAAAAAGGAATCAGAGTGGTAACTTCTAGTTAAGTAGTGGTAGGTCAGACAATAGAATCTGTCAAAATTTTACCCAGTTTATAAAAAATAGTGTAAAATACCAATTTTGTAAGTTTTTTTGTTGTTGTTCTCAAACTTCAAAATATCTGAGAAGTTCCCAAACCTGTTTGTAAAAATCCCCAAGTCACAAGCCAGTTGGATAGTAATCTGTTCACTGTAAAAAGGGAAGGGGGAAGGGTGGGGAAGGAAAGGTTTGTTGATAAGTTTGCTACACTATTAAAACGTTTAACCACAGCCTAGAGCTTTACTCAGCATTCATGTGAAGTTCCTATTTATTAGAGTTTATGAAAAGCGTTCAGCAAAACCGTCTCTTGTTTTTGAAGAAGATGTAGCCCAGTAATGGGCGAGTAAGACCAGATCTGCTTGTTAGGAATACATAAATGTGAATGATAAAAACAGTGTGAAATTATGCTTTGTCCCATTTGAAGTTTCTTGAGAACATATTCCTATTTGAAATAAACAAAGTAACACTGGAGAAAATGGAAAAGGGAGAAATCACAAAGGCATTTAATCAAAATGAGTCTAGGAACATAGTGACTTAAATCTATATAAAGAAAATGGCCTGCAAGTCACTCTGAAAGTGAGAGAACCCATGCTTCAAACACATGTCCTGAAAGAATGTCAGAAATCTTGTTCCTCTTTTGGTTGTGGTCACAGATGCTTTCTCCAGACACTGGGCTCACCAGTTTCAATTGTCTGGAGCACTCAAAAATACATTTTCCCCGGAAGATAGTCTGCATATGCTTACAATAAACATTAACAAAATCAAATTACTTTCACTTCAAGACAAATACTTTCAAGTAAGTCTGTTAGGGACACTTCTGGTAAATTGCTATTAATTACTTTTTCCAATCTACTTAGGTTGTACTAATGAACACAATTACTTCTAACATATTTATACACAGGATAAATCCTGCCTCTCTCCCTATGCCTGTGAAAGGCCCAAGGTAAATGAAAATGTTCTGCTGCAGGAAAACACAGGAGCCACTTTAGGACAGGTGACCAATCCTGCTGGTTATGTGTGTCTCTGAACTCTGTTGGTTGAGGAACACCCATGAGAAGCTGTCTGCCCTTCCTGCCCGACAGCAACCCCGGTGCCTGGGCTTCAGTGGGGAAAATTCTGTAGCTTTCTGGCCACCAAATACATAAGTTACATAACATGGAAACTCTCAGCTCTGCAAAGCCAGTGAAACCACATTTTCCTATCACTGTTACTTCCCCTTGCTGAATGTTATCCACTTGTAGTGCCTTGTTGTAGATTACATGATAACATCTCCAGAGAGGGGAACTGCTTATGCTTGTGAACATAATCCAACACCAAGAGGTCCCCTGCCTTGATGGGACATCTCAGGGCACTACTGGAAGGACAGCAGTCATACTAATACTCAAAGTTCCCTCCTACTAGGCCAAAATATGGAATGGAAGGAAGAATTGGAATTATGTTTATATCACAATTTAAAAACAATAATGCTATTTTCACCAATTTGAACTTGGTTACTGGCAAATCCCTAGATACAGGTGCTGGTAATTTGCTTCACCAAGTCGCAAGCAATACCAAAATATGATCCTATTATTTTTAGACATTATGTGCTCTGGTCTTGTGTAATTTTTTCTAACAGTTCTGAATACCTAAAGAATCACAGAATCATACCAGAAGGGCCAGATCTACTTCAGAAACCTGCATGCATGACATAAAGCATATGATTCTACAACTCATTAAGTCTAATTTATGGCATATGTAATTAAGCACCTTTGAATTCAACCCAGGTCTCCAGAGATAATAACACTGAGAACTTATATAGGGCTTTTCAGCTTCAAAGTGCTTTACAAACATTAACTAATTAACAACATAATAAGACATGAAAGGCCAATGTACTTACCCATAGTGCTGCATAGGCTCTGTATAATTCACATTTTGATGTTCATCAATGCAAGATCCAATCTGGTGCACAGGGTGGATTTACTTGTGGTCTCCTTCATAATTTGTAAGCATGACTTTGTACATACTCGGTACCTGAATTCCCAGAGTACTTCCCTTCTCTGATATTTATTGCTGAGTCAGAAGAAACAGATCCCAAAAGTGAAGTATGGGAAAGAGCAGCTCACAGTAGCTTGTGTGGTTGGTTGAGTTCCCTGAGCTTTGGAACCAGAGTAGTGGGGCTTAATGGAGGAAGGAGTTACCACAGAATTTACTGCTCAAGATTTCTGATACCACCCAAGCCCATAATCATCCCAAGATAAAACTAATAATAATTAAGCAGTATCTCTAGGGACTGGCTGTTTAGGAAAAAGACCTTATTCCAGGTCAAATAAATTTTCCTAGTAAAACCTACAGTATTTTCTTACTTCTCTCTGCTCTTTTGAAAAGGTTGAAGTATTTTGCTAGTGTTTGGTAGTCTTTAGTTTGTATTTGGTAGTCTTTTTATCAGTTGGTCTAATTTACCCTCAAGCCTCTTGAGGCCTTATTATCTCAATGAATGTTTTCTAGGTGTTAGCAATGTTGCAGATTTTACATCAGGTTACTTGAATCCCTCCTGAATGGTACTAATAGAGCATGATGAAGGAAAAATAAAAGAGAAGAAAAAAATGCAGTTTTAGTGACCAGTCCATCAGACATCAGCCTGTGTCAGTGATCATTTTCATGATCTCAGAATGCTGACCACTGTCTGTGCATATGCTGTGCTTAAGCATCTCCTGTCCCCTGGCTAAAATGATAATAGATAGCATGGCAGTCCCTCTTGTTTCTCTCCAGCCAATGTTTGCCTCTATTCCTGGGGATTCTACTGGGTACCAAAACCTGAGAATTTGAACACCAGTGGAAAAATATACCAAGCATATAAGACAGAACTATGCATATGTACCTCCTTAGCTCTGCATACAAAAAAATCTCAGACATGAATGCAAATGACTTATCAGTAGTGGTACACATGGAGATCCATGAGAAACCGAAGAAAATGAGACATAACATGGACCAGAAAATGAAACATGTGGAACCAGCAGACTTTTTTGCTTCCTCACAGACAAGCAGTCCAGAACAAATCCTGAAAGGCAACAATCTCACAGCAATAATGCCTACTAGAGATCCTACCAGAAACACAGGGTGTAATTAAAAGCATTATATTTTTTAAATGCCAATATAGAATAGAAGTGTCGTAATGTTTTACCCCTAAAATGTGACTGTTAACCTTCCCATACTTATTATATAGCAGTACATTCTAATTTGCTTGGAGCAGAGTCAAAAAAAGCAAACATCACAAACACAATCAAATGGATATTTGAAAATACTGCTCCTCACAATAACTGTGGGTCTGAGTAATGCTTCAAATGTTGATCAATTGATTGCCAAAATCAAATAATACATTTAACAAATGAGCTTCTATAAAGCACTCAAGCACCAGAGAAAACAGCACAAAGCTCCACAGAACAGCAGCCTTCTCTAAAATATTTCCAATGCAACTTTTTACTGCTTGCCTGGTTTATAGCTTAGATCCACACAGGTATCAAGTGAAGAATAAAGCATCTCTGATAAAGGGATGGTTTGAGTCAGTTTCAGTGTGGAAGATTTAGTCAAACAAACATAGAAAACAGTTTTAAATGATCCAAAGGCCTGCTTTAAATCTTATGGCAAGTCACAGTCTCTCTGGTACAATTGCTCAAATGGTGCTTGATCTTTTAATAAACAAAATCATGGTAAAATTTATAAAATGCTTTCTAATTGCAGACCATGTCTGAACACTCTTATTTCAGAAGGCACAGCTTTTGATTTTTATTTTCCCTTAGAATTAAGACCCTTTGGAATTTTCTTCCCTCACAACACTGCCTGTAACTGTCCAAGTGGACAAAAAGGTGAGAATCTCAGCCTGGTTTTAAGCTTGTCTAAGGCAGTTACCATTTGCTCAGCAGAGGCCTCTGTTGAGCTAACCACAGTTCACCAGAGCACTCATGGGTATCCTTCCAGCTCCTCTCCATGCTGGGACAACTGTCACTGAGAATAACAAAATATTAGCCATAACTAATACTGTTCTGTCCATCTGCCATCTCCAATGAGTTGTTTTATGCTGTTGCCATGATACCACACTTCTACCTTACCATGTATCAGAAACAAAAAACAGGGTGAAAAAAAACCACCTAACTTTCAACCTGAATCAACCAATCTATTACTTAAATGAGTTTCTTTACGTTTTCTTCCCCTTCTAATACAGTTTTTCTTGTACCACCTTTTGCAGTAGCTCCATCTGTGGTGCTGTGCTGTCCCCACTACGATAAAACATGAGCCAAGGTGCAGATTCTGCAATATGCTCCTTCCATAGAGAAAATTCAGAGTTGTTTATGAGCAAGTAATGTCTCAGCACCCTTGCTTTTACTCCCCCACCTCAGGAAGAGGAATTTGTCCTGAAGAACATGATGGGATTTTGACCCTGTCATGTGACTGCTGTTCTTCTCTGGAAATTTTAAGAGAAAAGCCTGAAGGTTCAAACCCAATTTATTGATTTATTAAAAATTTGCTCACCAGCAATTTAAAATATCTACGGAACATCTTTTACCTTCAGAGCTTTTGAAATTTGATGTTGTGGTTCTGAATCTATTAGGATACAGATTTTATAGCTCTTAACCTTTCCTGTGCTGCAATAAGAGGAAAAAAAAACCCATAACCCAAACTGTGTTGCACTCTCAGTAATTCTTAGAGTAACAGAGATTACAATGGCCTGCAGAACTTTTCTTTTTTCTACACAAATACCTTTCTGTAGCATGCCTCTCTGCAGAAATCCTCTTGTGTAAGCAGAGAGCATACCAGGACCTACTGCATCTTGACCAGATGAATAAATATTTAGTTTTATGTTAATTAGGCAGTTGACTCTCCACCTGTACCTTTCATCTCTGATCTGGAGAAGCAGCATTGTTGGAGGACGCTGTCAGAAAAAAAAAAAAAAAAAAAAAAAAAAAAAAAGGAGAAAAGGACAGAAATGGTGAGTGGCCAATGTTGATAGAGGAGCCAGAAATATGAGATCAACAATTTATAGGAATTTATAAGGAGAATTTCATTCTCCTTACATTTTTGCAGATCACTTCAGCTGAGCTGTATTTCACTTGAACAAAATAGAATTTATCCCCTCTTGCTCTGTGCATTACAGCAAGCAGAACTTCCAGCCAGCACACAGATAACAGAGAAAACTTTCCACCCTTCTATACATCCTCAGGGTGCTGAGGGAGCTGTCTGTTTCTGTCTCTCTATTTCTGTCTCTCACTGGTATTTGCTGTTTTCCCAGACACTCACCAGGAACACCCACTCTTTCAACAGAAGATGGGTGGGAGAAGGAACATTTTATTCTACTCTGTCCTCCCTTTGCCAGTTAATGAGAAATTTGGCGTGGTAAAGGCAGGGACATCTTTCTTCCAGTGCTGTTGTTCACATATGGCACATGCAACCTGCCTTTCCCTCCCTTTTGAGACTGTATCTTATCATCTCCAGTATCTCAGTCAGCTCTTTAGCTTGGGAGGAAACTGCAGCAATTCTGCCTCTGCATCTTGTTTTCATATAGGCCTGCTAATTACATGGATATCATTACAACAGGTGATTTAATGGTAACATTAATCCCATTTTAAATCTACAGAACTGAGGCCCACAGTAATCACTTGGACAGCAGGCTGGGTACTAAACCCAGATCTCCTATTAAACTCTCCAATGTTCATTCATTTTCTGATTCTTCATTTTTTTTCTTTTTGATATTAAGTATTTGCACAACAGGCACAAAACAGGTACTGGAGACAAAACCAAGTTGGTGAAAGCAATTAAATGAAAGCATTTAAACAGATAATGGTATTTCTTCTTCCATACAACTGTTCTTTCTGTACAATAAGACAAGACAAGGTACTAGCAGGTTGCTGTAACTCTGCAAAGAGTTACTGAAGTGCTAATATTGATCACACAAGATGGAACATGTTACTGAGGCAATTGGTCAGGCTAACAGACTGATGGCAGCACATGGAATATTATGGATGGCTGAGGTAGCTGAGGATATCTATCTTTCTTGTCTATCTGTTTTCTAAGATGTCTATCATCATTGAACATAGCTACCAAGGAACAATGGCAGCATTTAATCATCAATAGATTAATACTGGTTATGCGATTAATTGGAGATTGGTTCAGATTTTCCTTGTTTGTACCTTTGCTGCTCTTTTCTTTCCTCTCTACTTGTAAGACTTGCATTTTCTCACAGCCCGTATGTATTGTTTTGGGACTTGTGTCAGTGGCAACAGCATAACTCTGTGTGTCTGCCAGAGCTCATTCAATTGAGCTCTTTTCCAGGAAAACAAAACAGTCAACTGATCAGAGTTGTTACACATTTTCAAGCCACTTTTTTGTAATGTCTGGAATATGATTTGGAAGCAAGAGCAGTGTGACCAGTCTGCACACCTGCTCCATCACCACCTGCAGTCAGAAGTGGCTGGATAGCAGAGGGAATTTTCCAAGCAATCCCTCCTGTAAATCCACAACTTCCATGGCTGCATTTTCTCTATAGTTAGTATTCAGTAAAGCAACTGCAGCAGTACAGAGCTGTGTGTTTGCTGGTATTTTTCCTGTTCAAAGGTTTTGAGAACACTTTACTGAAGCATATAATGCTGCCTTGAAACTGGTCCCTAAACCTCATTTTGAGAAGAAGAAACACAGGCACTTGGCTGGGTGTTTCTGCCCTGTGCCATGGCTTGCTTGATTCAGGAAAGCAGCCCATCTCCCCCTCCCAAATCTCCTCACAGTGCAATTCTCATCAGTCTGTCTCTGATCACAAGATTCCTCTCTTAGTTTCTCTTATTTTTTTATTTTATTTTTACTTTACTAGTTATGAGTGCTAGTATACCAATGTTATTTCATGATGCAATTATTATTTCACTCTAATATTTAGGCCCTCTACCATTTTAAACTCTTGGGATAATTCATTTCTCATCACAGAGTATTACATTAGAGACTGTCCAGGGGCAACACCGGAGGAATCAGGGGGCCCTCCTGTTTTCATCTGAAGTATTCCCAAAAGAAAGTTAGGTGGTCTAAATTAGGCAATGGAGTTTTTCTCTTGACATTTGGAAGGTTAAATTTTGCTGGTGACTGTCAACCTCTCAGAAGAGGAGATGGCATTTGGAGTAATCCAAAACTCCTGCAGAGTTACATTACTGTGGCAGCCAGAGTGGAGTAAATCTAGGCTGAAGATCTATTGGTTCAATTACTGCTTGGGGTCAGGACATGCCATAAATTATTAGATATGCAAATGGGAAACTCTGACTGTTGATGAAAGAAAGATGGATGGATTTCTTAAATACTCATAATCAGTGCTAAGAGTAACTACAGACTGACATAGAGTCATTCGCTTCTAAGAGGCTTCTGTTCTTATATTTCACCCTTGTGCAGGTAATTTTTTGCTTTACACGTATCTTATTTTAAAAATAAACTTAAGAAATCATTAGGAGGTCTGTTTTGAACTGCTTCTGCAATGCCCCTATATTTTCAGTGAAGGAACAGTGGCACTGTGCCTGGGAGAAGAATCAGTTCCTTTGCTCTGTGGAGGTAGGGTGTGCAAAGAATGCCACCAAACTAACTAAAGTTTGTGAATCTGTTGCAGTGTGCTTGACTTCTGGTACATGACAGTGTGACCTTGTCACAGCATGAACTCTGTGGTGCTTCAAGAGATTTTTGTGGGTAGAAAAAGGAAATGTTGTTGGATGGGGCTTAGAGCAACCCGGTCTAGTGGGAGTTGTCCCTGCCCATGGCAAGGAGGTTGCAACTGGATCATCTTTAAGGTCCCTTCCAACCCAAACCATTCTATGATTCTATCTTAATCTATCACACAAGGTTTTGCTTTCCTGAAATATGTTATTCATGGTCTTTTTTCTCAGTGTGATTAAAGATGGAAGAATGTGACCCCTACTTCTGTCATGTAGAAATGTTACACATATAAAAACTTGAAATTCTCTTGTGGATTCTCTCTTCTGGGAAAGAATTTTTTACTAGATATAAGACAGAATGATTATGAGAATAACGTGAGTTGTTCAAAGCCACCTGCTGCTGCAAGGGGAAATACATTCCCAGATACACCTGGAGTGAGCAGAAATAGATGCAAAAACATAGGAAATCTTGTTCTGCATGACAGTAATTTTCATTTGTAGAAACATATCACAACACATGAGAGAACATGTTTTCCAAAGCTTATGCTAACTTCTTCCAAGCAGTCCGTGAAAGACAGCAAAGTTTCTAATGGCTACACAGAGTTCCTCCCCTGCTGGGGGTTTTAAAGTTTTCACTTTCATCACTCTAAACAGAACACTTTTCACAACTACTAGAGACTTTCTCTAGGCTCCTATTCACTGCCTAAATATAGATCTATTGGCTGTCACTCTTGCTGTCATCATTTTTAAGAAGAGTTTACAGGGTAGGGTAGAACAACTGGACAGTAAATTGACAGTTACTTAGGTATTCTCCAAATGAGGATCAGAAATTCATTCCTATCATGCAGTTTCCATAAGAGGAAAAGTATTAGGAAGTACATTTTAAGGTAGTTATAACATATACTACTTTGAGACAAAAAATATTGGTTTTATATGCAGGTATAGGGCCACCAGAGGCAAGGGAATAAAATCTATCTTCTCAGACCTGCAAATAAGACATTGCAGCTCACCAGCTGTAACCTTTAAGTCCATTAAAGCCTGTGATGCCATGTGGATAAGAGTGGTGTGTGTGGTGTTTGAACAGAAACCAATACAATTTGCTTTAAAATTTCAAGAAAGATGCTGTAGAAGTTTAGCAGCATGTTGGTACATTCTCTAATATTCTTTATTTCTGTACCCCCAGCTCTTTCTTGTGCCACTCATTTAATAAATATGAAATAGTTAACTATAAATAACTTATTCTGCAACATAATAATTCAGTGCTGGAAAATAAAAGCATATTTTTCAGCAGTTAGAATTATCTGTGGCAAAACACTCTGGACTTGCATAAGGATGTAGCTTATTGATCAGCTAATTAATATTTTTAAATTTTATCATTATTTTATTTCCATGAAATGGTACAATGGGTTCATTCTCTTCACTTTTGTCTCATTCTCCTAGGGTATTTTTTTTTAGATTTTCCTCAGTACAGGGAATTTTTTACAGCTAACTGAAAGTACATTTTATCATCTGCCCCCCTCCCCTCAGTTTGCTTATAGCCAATGACAAAGTAATTTTAATACATTGAATGCACCATCTCTTCTTTTATTACTGTTTCTTTACTGCCTCCCCAGAAAGTTTGTAGTTACAACAATTTTTACAGCTTTAAAGAACTGAAGGGAATTCATATTTCTAGAACTTCAGGCAGAAGTAACTATGTTTTCAGCAGCTGGATTTTCATTAAAATTTACAAAAGACCTCTGCCTTCACTGATTTATTGTTGCATTAGGTAAAACTACACACAGTGTATAAAATACTGTGTTACTCCACTTGTAGTCTGATCTAACACGTTATCAGTGGTTGCAAGTACATTTTATAACCCGAGCTGCTGAATCGAAAGAAAAGGTGATACAAGCATCAATCTCCAGGATAAAATCAGAGCACTTTCTACCAGAGTTTGACCTTAGTGATGCCTTTGGATAGTCTTACTTGTCCAAGTCCTTGCAACAATTACCAAGGGACAGTTAGAAAATGCAGCTTTAATGGTGCAGACTGGAATTACTAGCAGCAGCAAAGACTTAAACACTAACCCTGGAGATCTCTGAGCACAGGGAGAATTTGAGGAAACTGATGCCACTGCAGGAATGAAATGGAACAAGGCTGCAGACACAAGCCAGAGATTTTATTTGTGCTTTGTTGTCTGCCTCCCTGAACTTTTCAGTGTCATTAGCAAAAAAAGCCCACAGGTAACTAGATCTCATATATGAGATATATGGAGTCAATATGATACACTGACTCCAGCTATAGCCAAATCTTACTTATAGCACAAGGAGACACAGTTAATTACAGGTCACAAAAATGTTAATTTCTGTCATAATACACCATATTCTAAGAATGAAAAATCTTGGTAGATCTTCTCCTTACAGACCTCAACTGTTAATTTTAAATCGCATCTGATATTTGTAGACTACAGAATAGGCAAAGTATAAACATGCCTTATCAATCTATGTCATAGAAATATAACAATATTCACAGTCATATAATAAACTAATCCATTTCTTGTCAAGGCGAAGTACTGCAGGCAAAAAAGCATTAGAGAAGATGACAATAAAAGCCTCATTTAAGCAATGGCAGTTGTATCAGTTTATAATTGGTATTAAATAACTTTTAAATGAGTAGAACAGATTTTCAAATGTTCAGACCTGATGTCCCAGAGAGTGAACTAAAAATACACCTTATGCACAAAACCTGACTGCTCTCCTCAAGGAAAGAATCACCAATCATTTCAATTATTCTAAGTTACATGGAATAATTATTAAGATAAACACTATGTGGAGGATGGAGCTAACTATACTACGCATAATCAGACACTGGTCACTCCAGAAGTTGTCATCTATTTTCCCCTATTTTACATTTAACTTTAAATTAAAGGTGTTTCAGGAAATGCAAACTAACATGACCTGGGCAGTTACAAAGATGATATACATTTAACTTCAAAGCTATTGTTCAAGATCTTAAATATAAATTATGTACAATTTCAGGAAAATACAAAGCATTCTTATGCAACCTGCAATTTGTTGCCACAAAAACGGTAAACTCATTTTTGGAGGGGAAATATCATGATTCAGGACAACAGCATTCATCCGGCAGGTCTTGCAGAGATATAAAGAAACAGCAGGGTCATTTGCACTGATATGCTTATCTAAACTTATGTAGAGTCTATTTGGTTAAGAAAGCCATGCAACTGTAGCTTTATATGGAAAATTAGAAGACTGGTTTGAATCAATAGTCCTATTGCAGATCAGACAGTCTTTCAGTCAAGTGGGAAGGGCTGCAGCCTTCTATAGCTTCTGTTCATCACCACAACATTTATTTTTTTTTTGTGGGGAGGGGAATTTCTTGCGAGTTCAAGTCCTTAGTATAGGTTTTTAATTCCTGTGTATATTAATATATATGTAAAATTCCAGCATCTAGGTCAGTACTGAGCTTTCTAAATCCTTAACAAACATCTTTTTGTATCCCTTCATGCCAGATTTAATTGTCCATGGTGAAAGGAAACCCTAATCAGAATTCAAGAGCAGTACTCCAAGACATGTATCTTTCCAACCTGAAGTATCCTATGATTCCCTGGAAGCATACAAGGAAAAAAGCAAGTTTTAATGTTCTCTGAAACACCAAAACAAATTTAATAATTAAAAATTCTCATTCTTAACTATTGTATGGCTTTTATACAACATCTGTGTCACAATGAGGTGCAATGAGGCACACTGAGGGAAAGAGCTCAGTTCACAAATACCTCATTGCCTTCAGAATCTGGCCCAGGAGGATGATAGTTTAGAGGTAGCATTAAATCATACACTGCTTTTACAAAATGATCTTGCAACCTATCAAAAAGTTCTGTTTCCTATTCTCTGTTCCATGGTTTTCCAACATATTACTGATATCTGTTCATTTTACTAAGTGCCCACAGCATTCAGGAACATTTGTGGGGGCTAAGAGAGAAATAAATGAATCATAAAGACTCATTGTGCAGTGCTTCTTATGAGTAGAAACCAAACTAGTGTAACACACTTTTAGTGGTTTACTACTCTGTTATAAAGCCCAGATAGACACATTACTGAGAAAGACCTAAAGCAAAGATCAAGCCAAAGAGCTGAAAAGCTACCTACAGTTACTACCTTGATCTAAGTTACCTTCTGGCTAACTTACATCAGGACACACCACAAGAGTCACAGCCCTTAATTCTTCAAAAGCTGATGTCTTCCCTGGGACTGCTTCCTTCTGGGAACCATTTGTAGTAAGTTACAATGACAAGATGTATATAAGAATTAAGTTTTCCACTGGACACAGGGAGGAAAACCTGGGCCCACTAAAATCAACAGAAGTCTTCCAATTGTTTTCAAAGATGGGAACAGTTCTGTGTATGCTTCTCAGGATCCTATTTAATCTGCATAACAGATCCTTTCCAACTGAGATCTCTCTTAACTTGTTCTTGTGCGTCCCTATCTAAATGACAGTGACTGGATAGTATGTTAGAAAGTCTATCTGTGATATAAAAAGTGTTAAAACAAACCTTATTTTCATAGATGCTCTATGTTTGCATCTAAATTAGACATACTTAAGAGCACTTCTGTATTCCCACACAAAATGCAGTAGAATCTTTGAAGAAAAGGCTTTATAAAAACATCAGTATATTTTACAAAAATTACATACAAAGGCATGCAGGCTGTGAGCACTCTGTAGCAGTGGTGACTGCAGAGCCATCCTGGCCTGCACAGGGGTTTAAAGACAAACAGGAAAGCAAAGGCCTTGGGCGGGGAAGCTGACAACTTCAATGAGGCTGACATTCTAACAAAAAGTGACAACAGTGGTGTTCAGTGGGTAGGAAGGGCAACAGCAGACAAAGAGAAGGGGAAAAGTGATCTTGCAAGACCACTACTTTGAAGGAATCCAGATGAGCACACTGTTGCAATACCTCGGGGTTTGTTTGTTTGTTTTTTAATTTTAGGAGTGTCAAATGCAGGTGTGACTGCCAAGGTAACAATAAGTTGATGAGAAAAAGGACTTTTGTCTTGGAATGGATGACAGAACAGGAGCAGATCAGGAAGAGTATCTGGTAGAAAATACATGAGGAGGAATGATTTGGAATAGCAGCATTTTCTCCTGGGTTTGGATACATACGTTAAGTATCAAACCATCTAAAAAAGTGCTGTTGGACAAGTGCTTGGGAGAAGCAGGGATGGACAGGAACTGCAGCAGGATTAGTGAACACCTATCTTAATCAAGTCTGTACAGTTTTTGCAACAGTGTTTTAGAGAACTCACAGCAAAAAATTCTTAGCCAGTTTGGCACAGCTGCTGCTTATGGAGGAAACCTTCCTATGATTTTCTGTAAGTCTAGGAGTGAAATTATCTGCTGCAGTAAATTCACAAGTTTAGCATTTGTTGCTGCTGTGAGCAAAGGTTAATGTTTTATTGGCTGACTGAAGAAAGATCACCAGTTGCCCATTACATATTTTTGTTATTCTCTTACTCATATATTTGATTTCAACAGATTTTGAGCAATCTAATTATCTGAAAGTTAAATGAAAGCCATCTATGTAAGAGATTAAGTTTGTTACTGCAAAACAAAGCAATTTCACAAATAAAATTATCTTATAGCAGGCAGTTTCTGGCTACAAACATGCTGAATGCCATGCTCCCAATGAAAACAGAGAAAGAGGGAATATAGCAATATAACAGTCTCAAAAAAATAAGGGGCTCAGATGGCTCTGTGCAGTGGATCTGACAACGTGTGGTACTGTGCAATAGCCATCCCTGATACAGATGAATACAAGCTAAAGACTTTCAGGGAAAAGAGTGAAGCAGTTTTAATTGCTGTTTTGTTTTAATCCACTTCAAAAGCTACAGAAATTTAATACAATTTTTAGAGGATTTTCTAATCCACATGCTCACTAATATCCCAGAAAACTTTGCTTTATTTTAAATACTTCCCAAGACTTGAATGAAAGATTCTTTTATGCTTTTGTCCAAAAAATAAGAGTGAAAACTTGAAATTAAATTGATATGCTATTGTGTGGCTGGGCTTCTACTTAGTGTAACTAATTGGATAATTTAGTCATAAAAGTGACCTAAACAATGTTACTCTGTTGAAAGTTCACTTTTCTGTCAAGCTGGCAGTGAGTTAATTTGAACAATTTGAACCTGTGCTTCGTGAAGTTGTGCTTGAACAGAGTCAGGGAAAGCAGCCCCCTGAGACAGGGGGTGAAGGCATTAACCTGAGGTGTTCCATTTGAGAGCACACGTCTGTGAGCTTCCCAATCAACTCTGAGCTTGCTATGCAAATGTCAAAATAAAAAGCTCTAAACTTTTCTCCGGATAACATGGTGAGGCCATATTGGCTCCAGCAGGGTAAGAACAGAAGTCACTTAGGATGAGGAGGTTCAGTGCAAGAGCCAGAAAGTAAGGCTGAAAGGTAGAGGGAGCAGGCTATTTCTCTTTGTTATCGAGTGAAATGACTCCACAAATATGACAATAAATCACTGCAGGAATCAATCTGAGTGGAGGCAACTGCTCCATGCTGATAATGCATCAATCAATATTTAATGTTTACACTTTAATTAATCTGCACGTAGGAAGCATTCTTTCAGTGACAAAAAAGTGATGAGAAATAAAACACCTTTTATATCAAACAGCGACGAACGGCTGCCTATCTGTTAGGCTTTGATTGGGCCCTCAATTGATCATTGCAGCCTTTTTTGTTTGTACCAGTGTGCAATGTCACATTTGGGTATAACACAAACACAGGCTCTGCAAAGAAAGGAGGGGGAGCTTCTGAACCTGCTTCTGAGTGATTACAACTTAATCAGAACAAAGACAGACTGATAGCAAAGTATGAGTTCTTTGAAAAGATGGGGCAGAAGGAAAGAAAAGATTTTCAACATCTGCATCAGTGGCACCTCTCTGGACAGATTTTTACTGTGTATTACAATTATTGATACTTACTAAGGCTTTGTCCAGGAAAACAATTCAAAGGTTCACTAACAATACTGCCTTCCCTTATCAGAGGTGCCAGTGGGAGACTGAAGATCAGGTTTTGTCACTATTCTGCACAGCAGCAAAGTGCCAGGTGCTAGATGGGAATGCAAGAAGTCACAATTCCTGCCTCAGTGTGTTTTTCCTCAGTGCTCTGTTTAACCCTTGTAAACTCTGGTTTCTTCTGCTTTTTAAAGGGACTGATTCATTGTTCATTGATGTCAACTGAATGACTTCTATTGACTTCAGTGGGCATTGCATTAGTTCATAGATGGATGGTATTGAAAGGCATAGTGATGAAAGACAATTGAAAAGACAGTGATACTAAGCCAGTAATGTTCAATTATTCCTTAAAAAAAAGAGAAAACTACAGCAGTACATTTTCCTTACATAGCTAAAGTTCCCTTGCTTATTTCTAAAATAATTGTTACAGCTGTAGACTTTTCACATAACAGATGCAATGGCATTTATTTAAAGAATAAAGAGCACTTAGCTTTCTAGAGCTCAGCCTAGTTTGAATTATTTGAGATCTGAATCCAGATACAAAAGTACCATAAATTTACAGGGGGTGGAACCCAGAGAAATTTTATTATACTTTGTACATTATATTTAAGTTGTTTTGCAAAGCCTGTCATAAAGTTAGGATCATGCAAAAGACCTATGAAAATGTCAAATCCTTTAAAGCAGACCTGCTACTAATTAAAAAATTAATTAAAATTATCTTTTTTCACTACTGGAGAACTTTTGTGGTTTTATTAGTGAAAATATAGGAGGATTCTGCTTAGGATATAGTGAAAAAATATTGCTGAAGTGCTCGCCCAGTTTGGGAACTGATTATTTTAGGGTGGTCTGACTGTTGACTTACTTGAACAAACCCAGAAATAGTACTATGGTAGAAAGTCATGTACTAGAAGGAATTTGAAAACACTAATCCTCAGTTGTACAAACAAGTTTTTGTTCCACAAACACTAGATGATCTTTTCCTGCAATTCACAATTTTTTTCTGGCTTATACCAAAAGTCTAAGGCACTTAAAAACCCACTCCTAAGGCTGCTACCATTTCTGGATACTAAGTGCAACAAAGTGTTTAAAACATGAGTGATTTCAGGAGATTTCCATTTACTGGTCAAAAAGTTTTGAATACAGAGTACACAAAAATTGGAGGAACTGTTTGCAGAGGAAATAAAAGATGAACATGAATATAAAATGCAATAATAAAATTTTAGCTGACTTTATTCTGCTAATGTTCACTTGTCATTCCCACGTTTTTTTCCACAGAATTTTGCACATAGATAAACAAAACCCCAAAGATTTCTTTAGCTCCATAAAAAATGGAGTCTTCTCTTTAAAATCCCTAAATAGCCTTTCAGCAGACTTTACTAATGCACACAAACATATCCACACAAGGAGCTGAGTCTGCAGTTTCTCTTTTCCATAAAAACTTCTTCCCCCTTCTGTGCAAATCAGATGAACAAGCTAAAAAAGGGGCAAAGTCAAAAGAGAGGAATGCTGTATTGTAATGCATGATCAACTACAAACATTTATAGAAAAGATGAAAACTCTACTGTGTGCACACTGGGGTTGCCCTAGGACAGCTTTAACATACATAGTTAATGTTTATGGAACAAAACCAACTTATTAAATGTCAAATCTTAATTTTCCTTATATGAACCCAAGGTAAAAGTACATTCATACAAAAAAACCCCAAACAAACCCAAAACAAAACCAAACCCAAATTACATTCTTGATAAAAACATGAAGAGACAATACAAAGCACTTGATCTTGTCAAACTCAAAGTTGCATTTTCTGATTATTGTATTCTTCATCTGTGTACACCTTTCTGCACACCACTGCAATAGCAACCTAACCTGGAAGGTCAGCCCCTGTGAACTTCAGCTTCACTGGAGCTCCAGGGAGCTGCATCATTTGGTCTGCAGCAACAATCCTGACCTGCAGCAACAATCCTGACCTGGGGTTTTGAAGCCCTGGTACTGACCAGCACAAGTCCCTAAGGTTCTTGACTATACAGTCAAAACATTTCAGCTAACACAGGATATGTTTTCCAGCCCTGGACCCTCCTCCCAGGGCTACAGTGAGTTCCCAGATCCAATCACTGGTTTAAACCATCAAGCCCAAGCACCGGGGCACCCTCCCAGCACCACTTCTGGCTACAGTGATTGGCATCAGCCTAAGCACTTCCACCTTAGTCATGTAAGGAGCATCCTCACATGAGATCTGAGAGCACTAGTCCTCATTTAGCACTGGGACTTAGGCTACTTTTTCACCTCAGCCTTGTCACAGCTATCTGCTGCATAAGAGACTGAAATGTACTAAAAAACCCTGGAAGACCAATAATTCATTAACCTGACAAACCAAATGTAAGTCCTATCAATCAAGAGTAGAACCTCTTGGTTATAAAGGAAGCATGTATTATTCTGACAGTATTTTCACAAGATGAACTGAAGTTACAAAGAAGGCAACTGAGTTGATTCAACTGTGTCTCCCCTCAGAAAGATTCACGATTACAGTCATGAGGCACAAGTTGGTGGGGTAGTGTTATTACCCCCATTTTTGTAAATTTGAGTAGCTGCATAATATCAAAGAAAAGGGACTGTATTACTCCCACAGCTTTTCTGACTGCTGATCCTGTGGTGACTCCATCACCACTGAATCCTGACACTGCTGGATGCCAGCGTGGCAAGGTGTGTAACAGCACACACAAAAGAGAATCTCTTCTCTCTTCCATCACAAGCACTGAAAAGCTCAGGGCTTATTGTACAGCTCATGAGGATAAACAAACCTGCAGCTGGCCTTCCACCACCTGTAGAAGGTGAAAGTCAGCCAAAAACCTACAAAACTCTCCAGTTGCAATGAAAGGGTGGAAACTGTGTGGCTGAGGTTCAAGTCTTAGCCTAGCTATAGCAGTGTAATACTGGTGCCAATAGACCCACTTAGGAGGGGAGGGCTCAGAGCAAGAGGCAGTCTGGTATTCTGTGATGGTGAAATATACTGGGGCAGGCATCAATTTACCTCAGTTAGTTATGTTTTTAGTTATGCTGTATTTTGGTGCCCAGGGGCCTAATTTATAATTCTAATAATAAAATGTATTATGAAGTATAAGCCAAACACATGCAGGTTCTAATTCTATTTCCTCTCAAAGGAAAGAGCTAAGCTGTTAAGCTCCAAGTTCTTTCAACATTTCCTATTTGCAACAAACACAAAAATCTGAAATTAGTGATGTACCACTGCAAGACTAGTACAATCTTCAGGTAAAGCAGGCTAAATTTTTTGTTTATTTATTTGAAAATCCCCAATGTTGTTGGTACCTCCATATCACATCTGTCACAATGCCTGGTTTTGCAGGTAAACTGAAATTGCAGAGAAGCAAATCAATCCAGTTCACACATCCTCTCCACCCTAGAAAATTTACCATCCCTTTGCTTGTGGGGTACTACTTCGACTTATATCCTTACAGAGAGAATTTATAGATCAGCTGAGGGATCTCCCCAGTCCCTAAGGATGGCAAAAATCTTAATCCATTTAGCAGAAAGACTTTTACTCCAATTTAGTTATAGAAGTTAACTGAACAGCCCAGCTGTTAGTGCTGTATGTGGCCTCATTTGTTAATAAGAACTGGGGAGAAAGTTCCATTATTTGCTTCTCTCTTGACTGAAAGACATGGCATGCAGTGTCAGGCCCAAGTAGGTGCTTGGTCCCAGCTCTCTAGGTCCCCTTGCTGAATACACTTAGTAGGATACATTTCATACGACCAAAAAACAATGTTTATGTGTGTGGGACTGAGTTAATAGTAGCAGAAATTGAAGCTTAATGATTCAGACTGTCAGTAACTTATTTTTAAAAACAGGATATCAAAAAGCAAGACCAGTAATTGTAGCATTAATAGGTACTTATTATTTATGCTATAAATATAGATTTTAACAACAACAAAAAATTGCTGCAGCCATTTTCACTCCAGTTCCCACTGATTAATGCTGATGTTGACACATTAATTGCTTATATTGTTCATCTTTTTTTGTTGTTGTTTTAATGAATAAATAATAAACAAGAGCTAAGAAAAATACAGCTACCAAACATATCAATGGTCCTTAACATCACAAAGTTGTTCTTTACTTACATGAGCAGTCAGTCTCACTAATTTCAGTGGCCCAAACACTACAGTCCTTAATCACATGCCATTACCTTCAGTAGGAGTTGTTCTCAATTTAGGATCAAAGACCTCAGTTGGCTGGGGCCACTCTTTCAGGAGAGGATCGGGCCCAGACTTCTAATAAGGGGTTTGGTGGCTTACAAAGAGGTGATTAAGATCTTCCTTTGAAAAACACAAAATGTAGAGTTCTTCTTTTGGATTATAAGAGAACAGATAGCTGTAGCTGTGGATTTCAGAGTATTAACCACTAATCCAGGAGTGAACTGAAAGGTTTTTGTTTGTTTGTTTTTCTGTTACAGTGTTTAGTTAAACTTATCAACCTTCAGTTCTCTTTAAGTCATATTTAAGTTTCTTAGGAAAATATTTGATTTAAGGAACTCAAAGTTTCTACATGTTCTTGTTCTTTTTCATATATTGCTCCTCATTAACTTGAACATGTCTCTGAATATGTCCAAGAGTTTGAGAGATTTCCTGGTTGTATGCAATACCCATAGTAGATTTTGTTTTGTTTTGTTTCCTTTGCTTTTATTTAATGAAAATCTTGTATTTATTCCCAAGAACTCAAACCATGAAGTTCTGGAAACTAACCCACAATATAAAAGTTTCTATTTTCCTTAAGTGTCATTCAAGGATTGCTGTTTGTCAGTGACAAACAGAAAGCACTTAGTATAATTATTATAGCACCTCAATAAAAATCAGATTCTAGCCGTAGGTGATTGCAGCTATAAAGTTTCCAGAATAGGAACAATGAGCCCTATGAAACTAATGAAAAAAATCGCCAACTTCCTCACTCCAAAGTCTGACTTTTACAAGGACTCCATTTCTTCCTGGTTGCCAAAAATGAACAGTTGATTTGAATCTAGCTTAGGTCTCCAGGAAAACAATTTTAATGTGAAATTGAATAATGTTGCACCAATGACAGGATAATTAAGTGGTTTCAAAATCAAGCAATATTTAGGTGTCTTTACTGTAGCATGCCCCAATAATGAAAATAAAGAAATCATATTCTAATAACAGCATAGCTAAAAAAGATAAATATGCAGACATAGTCCTTCCTGTATCACTGTACTGTAATCAAATGAATTAGAAATCTAATGACTACTTTGACACAAACAGGTATTTAATATGCTGAAAATGTACCAGATTTTCCCCTTCAAGCATTAGTAAAATCCCCAAGAAAATTAAAATCCAGGTCATAGCTAAATTCCTTTGAAACTGGGATTTAAATAAAAAAAAATTAGGAAAAAAAAAAAGAGTTTAGCCACTGTAAGACTTCTTTGTGCTGTTACATTTTTATAAGGTTAAAGCTAAAAATAAGATCAAAATCTTTTTGCAGGTTACATTAAAAATAGACCAGGTGTGCTCAGAAACCCATCACACATATGCCTGTGAAACAGATGCTGACCAATAAATTAATTAAAGCTACTCTCCTTTCAAATCAGAAAAGAGGAAAGAGCTGTTAGAAACATTTATGGGGTGACGTTCTCTTGACTGACAAGTTTTCATGCTTTTCCTGTATTGTACAAGTCACTGATACTTCTCCAACATTTTCCGACAGGAAAATGAAATTGCTGCCTGTCTGTAACAGGGGGTTTGGTAATCTGCTTCTAGGAAGCAGGACTGATGCTAGGGAGAACTGGCATCAGTGTGTATCAGAAATGAAAAGTGAATAAGGAGATGACTTTTTGACACTGACCTGATGAAATTCCTCACTAGTAATTCCTGCTATCACACTCAGAAACTCAGAATTTGCATGTAAAATATCTCACTCTCCTCAGTATGCCATACTTTATTGTGACAATTTGCATCTGAGCTAAGCAAGTGCAAAAAGTATCTGTGCTGACTTTAAATCCTACTATACTTCTAGGACTTGGAAAAATAAATAGAAAGGAATTTGAGGAACAGTAAATGGTCCTGAAAGGGCTACGTGACTCCTCAAAATATAAGCTTCTCTAGCACTTCAAGGACAAACAACATTCATTTCTGCTTTTCTTCTTCCAATTATACCAATTTTTTTTTTTTTTTTTGGTAACCACACAATTGCTGGAAAAAGGAATTAGTCAGTGTAAGGGGTTATTAAACATGGCATTCACCCACTGCTCTTACACAGAAAAGGCAGCCCTGAAAAAAACAAAGCTGATTAATAAGAAAGGCAGCTAACCTAAAAACTAAAACTTGAACTGAATGGTGTGTGCTAATCTTTCTCAAATACACTTATGAAAGCTAAATTTGCTGGTATTTGTCATTGCTATGCAGGCTGAGTGTTCATGTGAATGTTATCTCCACAGTTTTGAGCAAACCAGTAAAAATACAAGGAATTTTGTCCTCACTGGTAATTTTCTGAATCTCCTGTAGATCTATGGCTGCTTGAATAGCAAACACTTCACAATCCAGGGCCATTTGTGATAAACTTTGTTAAAAAGCTGCCATTCATTACTGGTGATTTCCTTAATCCTCAAGTTGCTTGTAAGGAAAAGACTGAAATTCTGTGTTATATATTTGCTCTGTTGGGTCTAGAGTCCAAATAACTCAACATGTTAGCCACATTAATAAAATACTTGCCAGATCAAAATCTTAATAGCCCATCTTAGACTTGCTATTGTTTATTGATGATTGTTTGCCAGCCTATCTGGAGACATAAGGAAAATCTTAATGGCTCTGGCCACTCATTAAGCAAAATACCATGGAATTCTAATCCCATAAAGATATTAAACTATTTTTCCTTACAACAGCAACAAATAGAGGGAATTCTCATTACTTATTAAGATGTGGTACATTCTTTGTATATTGAGTTTCTTCTTATACTTTGAACTCTTATCCCTCATCATTCTATTTCTGAGGCTAAGATCAAAGAAGATTGGCCTTGCAGAGCTACAGATGAGTGGCTGCCTTTCAGAGAATATTAATGCCCTCTTGAAGAGCAAATCTGGGAAGGGGGTGTAATCCCCTGAAGAGATCACCCTGGGAGCCTGGTCATACTGAACAACTGTAGCATGCTTGCTGGATCAGCTGTGCAAGAGCACAGCCTCACTGCAATGGAGCTGCTTCTCCCAGCTCAACAGTATGGCCCAAATCTCAAAGCAGTTGAGAGACTAAGTCTTTTCTGGAACTAGAGAGTTGTGTAAATGTGGATTCTGGCAGAGTGGCACAGAGCAATGCCTTTTATAGCAGGAAAATATGTGACCAATTTTGTATTCTGCATTGCAAAATTTTTTGGTCTTTCTGATTCAGATTTGTGACTTCTCCAGGTTAAGCTTTTGCTTCTTGCAGCCTCACCTACTCAAGGGCTGGTGTTATTGAGGAGCTTGTTGGCAGCAGGCAAGACACTGTCCCCCTTCAATCTCCCACTTCCAGCAGTGATCCTGTCATACAGGGTTTCTTTCTTGCCTTCAGATGGCTTGCAAGCCTTTTAAAGGGGAATTGCTTTAGACTCTTGTTAAAGAGTAAACATGCTAAGTACTAAGACATTCAGTGGGAATCGTTATATGAAAAAAAGAAATGTTATATTCATTACAGAGGAAAGTCTAGTAATAAAAAGTATTACCTGCATTTATAGCCCTTGTAACCTAATTTTTGTGACAAAGCAGAGAAGTAAAAACATTCCTTTCTGCCTTTCAGTGACCCCTATAAGAAACCCCCCATGGAGTCATTTAGGATAGTAATTTGAGTGAAAATATATGCAGCCTTTATTTTGTTTGCTCTTCTTAAATTAATAACCCTTACCAATGATAAATTTGAAAGTTTCTAAAGACATTTGAAAAAACAGCCTCAAATTAGTAAGCAATTAAAATAAATAAAAACTTAAAAGACATTTTCTACAACATAAAAGAGTGACAAAATATGGAGCTGTGTTTTTTAAATGTTAAAACTGTACATAAAATACCCCTTCAATATATGCTGCCAGTAAAAACCAAGGCGAAGCAGGTCATTAAAATGTCAGGCTTGGGGCAGAGTGGAAAAAATGCTGTGTTTAAAAGTAAACATGTAGACCTTTTATAATTATTCCCCCTAAAGTTTACTGTTCAAAAAAAAAACAACCAAAAAAACAACTAACCAAAAAAACCCCAGGCAACCAACAAAAAAAAAACCCAGCACAAACAAACCACACCACAGAAAACAACTCAAGCAAAAGAAACTAAAACTAAAACTGAAACCCAAACAAACAGCTCTGCATCATCGGGATCAAGAGTCCAATTCTAGCCCTAATCTTGTTCCTAAGTGATCCTAGGGAGTTTTTCTGGGTCTTTATGCAGTCTCTGGATGTCAGCTTTTTATATGAAATGTCATTTTCCTTTATCTGTATCTTTTCTTAAAGGGACAATTGTGTTAATATTGGTGTCACATTTATGCTAAGGCTAGATATGAATAACAGGAGCATCAGAAATCTTGGGAAAACACCGAGGTGCCACCACAGCCCTGCTCTGGTAGGGCTTGCACTGACTGATAGAATTTTACATTCACTGTTGGGATGAAGTTTGTGCCCAAATACAAAAATTCTAGCACTGCTGTAAAGAGCTCAGAAAACTGTGCTCATTTTCCCCTCTTCACATGAACTAAAACTGCCTGTTGAAACCAGTAGAAGATTGAATTAGCATAAAGGAGATGCTATGCTAGTTATGGTGAAGCTGAAAGCCATACTTGAGTTGAATTAAAGTGTTTTGCAGATCAATGCAGATGATCCACAACAGTAGAAAGAAAAACAAAGTCTGTATCTTCTGTACTGAAAATTAAAAAATACTGAAAATAGCAGCGTTGTATTTTGCTGTCATTTTTCCCATTTCCAAGCTTTTTGAGCCAGTAACAAAGACTGATATCCTTCTGACTCATCAATCACATTCCTGTTTTGTTTCCCTCGTACTGGAAAAAAGTCTATCATGGTCCTGAAGGGAAATATTTTCCATCTCATTAATTTTGTGTATTTTAAGCAAAGTGTCTGCATATGAAGTCAGTATAATATCTGCACTGTGTCTTTTACTGGGCTGAATTCCTAAACTGTGTCTACAAGGTGGCAATGCCCTAATAACAACTCCATCCAGCAGACACAATTCCACATGAATCAGGCTGGTGTGTATCTGAACCACACTACTGATGCATGCAAAGTCATTTCAGATTAACTTTGGTTTAACCAGAAAAATGTAGTTGGCTCATAAAATTTAGATAAGTTTAATGATTAGAAAATAAAAAGGTTGTACCCTCAGGCAGCTTCTGGGACTCCAGCTGAAGTCCATGCAGAGATACAGGTATTTGATTTTGTCCTCTAACATTTCTGTTCCCTAAAACCACTGATGAAAGTACAGGTTGTTACAATTACAATCAGCAATTAAAACCCACCTTCTCCTGGTTTCCATCTGATAAGAGGAGAACTCAAAGCACAGAGACAATAATAAAACACAAAATAGAACTAGGAGACTCAGATTTTATTTAAGTATTTTTCTTTAAGCTACCTTCTAAAATGAAAATATATTTAAGTCGGGGAAAAAAGCCTACAGTCATGCTTCAAGATGCATAATACTAAAAATACACAGACTATGAGAGAACACTCATCTTCATTCTTTTTGTAGTTTCTAGTACTTAACATAGGACAATCAAATCTGTCAGGAGGAGACAGAGCAGTGGACCAAGAATAGTATAGTTGACTCAGCATAAAAGCAGAGACTTATATCTTTAGACAGCTGTGGTTTCACAGCTATTAATAACAATATTGTTATGATCAATACATCCTCAGTATGGATGATCAATATTTAGTTATAGAATTACAATGGCAACTTTATGCACACAGCCAAAACATACCATAGATTTCTTTTTTGCCAACTCTACAGTTTTTATCCTCTGATAAAAATGATGAGTAATACTTAAACAGGATTCAAAGTAGATGTTGGAATATTAATTTCTAGTCAGGCATACAGCCTGCAAATAAAAACATGTTGGTTTTTTTAAACAAATTTTGAACCAACAGGGTGGCTTCAGTCTACTTCAATACTTTGTACAATGCATTGCACTGTTTTGATTCAGGCAATTAACAAAATCTCCCCTCAGCCTTCTCTTATTCAGGCTGAAGGGTCCCAACTCTCTCAGGCTTTCCTTGTAAGAGAGATGCTCCAATCTGTCAATCATCTTTGTTGCCCTCCACTGGACAGTAATTCCCAGTCCTAATTAAAACAGTAGGTTTGAACCCCATTTTTTTTCCTACTATCTACAAGTATTCATGATGATAATCACAGTTCAATAGTATTTAGTAGTCTTACAACACCTCTAGAAGTTCTCATTTCTTAAAGGTAAGCAAAAATATTATTTTTACCTGTATTCTCTGTGTAGAATTGTCTACCAATAGTGGGGATTCCAGAGCTGGGAAACTGGTTTTGTTTCAGTTCTTCAACCTAGATAAAAAGAATGGAATGACTTTCTCAGGAAATACTAGCTTGCTTGCAGTTCATTGTGAGAATGTCAAAAGCTGGTTCTTTGCTGCTGATTTATTATATAACTGATGTTACTCTCTTCCTGGCCTCAGGAAGAGAGTAGCCATTACCAAAACACCAAAAAAACCTCAAAAAAAACCCCAATTTGAAATGAGACATTAATATTTCATTGATTTTAGGAGGATCTTGAAAAAGACCTATCATAGATCTTCAGAAATCCTGAGCCATTTTCCAAGGAAATCTCTTAGAAAGTTGCTTTTGATGAGCTTTGATTGTTCAAGATCTTGAGGGAATGGGTTTTCCTGCTATATTTCCAGAGCACACTCAACTAACACACAAATGGAGGGACTCCTGCTCAGAGTCCTGAGGTCTCCACATACATAATTTTTAGACATCCAGCAGCAAAAATTTACCTCCCCAAACACCATCTCTATACACATTTTAATATTTAAGGGCATGTGATAAATACAATCATAAATACCAATCATCCTGCACCATCACAGTCTTCAGGGTTCCAAGCTCCTTAGTAAAGTATAAGTCATAGACACAGAGCTACTTTATTGTTTATAATTTCAGAGGGTTTTTTAGAGAGCTAATCAGTGAGGTCTTTAGGATTCTTCTCCTAGAATTCCCATTTCCTGGAAGATTCTTTTCACATTCTCAATTCTGGCCAGGTCCAAAAATCGTGACCCTGTTTTTTGGTGGTTTTGCCTTGTACTCAAACTGGCATTGGCAGTGAAGCAAAGAATCACACCTACCTTTCCAGCAGGAATGTGTTGACCCCTATGCTGCAGAATAATCCATATCAAAAAAACCCAAGAAAACAACTAACTAAATATATAAACACCAAAAAGAAAGGGGGTGGGGTGGGAGATGGCTAAGTATCAGCTGTTCAACCAGTGACTGGCCAGCCAGAGGACCCTCTGGGTCATGGAATGCTGCAGCATTGGAAGACAAAGCAAGACACTCACTGTCCTTGTAACCCAGTAGAGCAACTCCAGGAGAGCCTGGCTGCCCACAGCCACAGGTAATCTGCCTGATTTTCCCCAGTTAAAGAAAGCAATAGATCAGAACTAAGTCAAATGAGCTGGCCAGCCAGAACTGGGGGAGTTGCAAGCTTCTACCAATGGATGGTGATAAAACATTTTCAGTCAGAACAGCTGCTTATAGATGTAACATTTGGCATCAAGAAATAATGACTTGAATAAACCCAGGCTGCCTGCAGCATGTTAGAAAGTGATCACTTGTGCCAGAGCACACGTGGCATTGTATCCCTACAACCAGTGGTTCATGGCAGTATCTTTGACTGGCACAGCTATACCTGGAGAAGAGGGAGATCCATGCCCTTACTTCCTCTCCTGTGTTAACTTGGTCATTATGTTTTTCTGGGCTGGAATCAATTTATAAAGCAGCCTTGCATCCCACAAGCCACTCAACAGCTTTAAAAGCTGTGATGAGATGTAGATCTATAGATGCCTTCTACTTGTTTCTTGCCCTCAGACTTGTAGCAAAGTTTCTAAGAAACAGAAGGATCTGATTTACCTTCATTTATGTTGTCATTACAGCCCTGAAGTTTGCAATCAGTGTTTCGAGGCAATGGTTAGAAATCTAGCAGCATTCCTGTATGAGCTGTCAGTGCAATCTGCACTGCCATTGACTTTTTTCTTAACTGATCCAGTTGAAAAACAATTCAGCTGAAAAAAAAAAAAAAAAGAAAAAGTTAGATTAGTTTGAGTCCAGTTCCCTGTGCCTGTGCAAACGCTTCTGTTGGAACAAGCAGCAGAAGCAGCAGGGGCCAAAGCTGCTGCAGAACTGCAAGTGTAGCCACATTCCTTGATATTTGAGTAGACAGCCAGACTGACTTAAAGTGAAATGTTTTTTAAATGGATTCTCATCTTTTTAATAATCACCAATTTTTTTCACATTCCAAATAGAAGCCATCCCCAGAAATGGTGTTTTTCCTGTGGATCTGTCTGCACAGTGCTTGATGCTGGCAGCTCATTTCTGTCTTAGTCATGTTTTCGCTTTTTCTTTAGCAGATGTTTACAATTACTCCTTAAAATGTTTCCATTTTCTGTGATCATTGAATGTGAATGAGGTGACATTTTTAAAAATAATTGTAGCTTTTTCTGGCCAGAAACCATGTTAGATTCAAATAGTCTTTGTCTTTTAAACTGTGGTGAAGGTCCTATATCTTTGTAACAGCAGCATCTGCAGTAGTTTGCCTTTTTTTTTTTTTTCAAATCAAAGTGGTTTTTGTAATTATCTGACTGTATCTTGTATCTGGTAATCAGATGTGTATATGTCTTTTTATTTAATCTTAAAGACATGAGGCTGATCTGATTTTGTGCTTGAGGATTTCTTGGAGGACTGCAGAACAAATGGTATTACAGCAGCCCAAGGTTCTGAAATGCAAAGGAAGGTTTCTTTGCTTTTCTTTCAGTCTTTTCATTTGTTTTTATTGACCTCAATTTAGATCAAAGTTCTCACAAATAATTGCCATGTTGCCAACACCTGCAATTATGTTGCAATGTTTATAATGCTTCAAATATTCTTCAAAAAAATATTTCTGGGAGTTGTGCAAATTTTTGAAAAAGGTCATCTGGTTTTTCTTTTTTCTTCTCAAGTTTTGAAAAATAAAGTTCTAATTTTCAGAAGTATAAAAATATGCCATATATTTACCATAAAATTCCCCCAAAAGAGTGCAACACATATTTAAAAAGATCACTTCTTTTTGAATGAAGTCTTGTGACTTTTGGAGTGCTGACTCACGATTTTTGCATGCTTGACATCAGCAATACCACAACTGAGAGAAAATCTTTGTGAAAGATTCCTTTCTCATCCTCTTGAGACAAAAGGATCCTCCAGGAAAGAAACAAAAAACCAAAAAACCAGAGAAACAACTGTTTCTTATTCATGATAGTTCTCAGTTAAAACAGCACAAAGCCCAACTTCCAGGCAAACAATCTAGAATATCTTCCAAACCATTCCTGATTGCTTTCTCCACTATAAGCACTTAAAAAAAGAGATATATTTACATTATTTTTCTTTCTTTGGTAGGATGGTATTAAATCATATTATGTATAAAAATGAAACTTCCAGTATAATTTAGTATTTTTCAATAAACAACTTATTTTCAATAAACAACTATACCAGATTCCTTCCTCTTTCTTGTGAAGCAAGAGGTCTGGCATTAGGGACAGACAATGACTTTTTCATTAATGATCGTGTTATTTTTAATTATGCTGTGTGGGATTTTTTAGCTCACATTAAAGAAATGTAACAATTTTATTATTTCATTCCTTAATTAGAAAATGTTTTCCTTTACTAGTAATACAGTACCCTGAGAAGAAAACGGTAATTAAAAAAAAATAAAAATTAGAGCCTTTTTCCTATTAAATGAGAATTTTGGCCTATAAGTTAATGCACTTTGATTGCAGTTACACTACTTGATCTGTGACCTCGAGCTCTTACTTGTGAAAAACAATTGCTGGCTTAGCAGACAGAACTAGACTCCTTTTCTGAGCAAAACTTCCAATGAGTTGCAAATAATTTTTCTGCATTAAGACTCAAGTATAAATCACTGGTGGGTGGGATAAAAAAGGTCAGTATGTGCCTGTATTAGAAGAAATATTTTTGGCATAAACTCTTTCACAGGCAAATGAGGTCAAAGGATGATTTACAAAACTGTCATTGTCATATGGCATTAATTTGATAGCTCCTTTCAATTGACATCTGTGAGAAACAGTTGGACATGCTGTTTCTCTTGCATTAACCAGACTTTTTAATTAATTATGCAAAGCTGAAAGCAAACAAACAAAATTTAGACTGAAAAGTACAACTATATTCAAGTAAAGGAAGGCATTATCCAGCTAAATTCACACTAGAATGGAATCTATGCTATAGTGTGCTGTGAATTACCTTTGAATAACAGGCACCATCAGAAGCATCCATAGTGCTGCTCAGCACATAATAAGAAGCTTTCCCCAGCACCACTCATTTTTTTCCACTCTTTTTTTTCCTACCCATTTGTTCTACATACAGACATGAACACAAATACTGTAACAGCTTCTAAATACTTCTACTGTTTCTAATACCATTATTATTATAAAAGTACTATTATTGCCTCACCATTAGTGTTTGAGAGCAAAAACATTGAAATCAGAGACAATTTAAATATCTTGTTCACAAAGCTGAACCCACTGAACAGCAATAAATTACGTTATTTGATCTATGCTGCACCAGTTCTTTAGCTGATCACAAAACTCATGCTGAGTCTCTCTAAACATCAGTAAGCATAACACTAATTTAAGAATGCCAGAGCACCACTTCATAACTGCTCCTTAATAATATTATCCTATATTTCTAGTTAACTCTTTTTAGCCCCAATGTACCCAGAAAGTCAAATTTTCTGCTCAATTCAGTATTTTAATGTTTATACCATATCTTCATGCTAACTCAGTAAAAGTATATCTAAACAGAAAATATTTCCAACTTTTTTATGGGCTCACATGGCAAAGTGACATTAGGGCACCAACTTCAAATAAATCAATGCTAAATAAAGAGGGTTTGGGTTTGGTTAGTTGTTTATTTCAGATATGCACATATGCAAAATGAAGCTGTGTTATTAGATCAAGATGGGGGGAAAATCCCATATAAGACAATGTGTGGAGCACTCAAACATTCTTAATATGACTTGAGTTTCCCTATATGAGATCTTTTCTTTTGAAAATGCTCTCCCCCAGAATTCAGATCCTATTGCAAGATCTCAAGCCATCAGCATTTCCCTTCTTCCTCCCAAAAACCTTAAAATTAAGTCCTCACCTCAGCTTGTGCTTCAGCTATATAATGTATCACTCAAAGTACAAAATCTCACAGAGAAGAGTAATTATTTCTGTGTATCTATCACTTGGTTTAAAACTTAAAGACTATTTACAAATTTTGTTTGATTTCTAGAAAGGACTCAAAAAACAAATTTGTAATATGAGTTCTTGGCTCTACAGACTGCTGTAGAAGTGGGGTGGTGTAGACTGAAAGGGCTGTTTGTTGACTGTTTCTCTCTGACACAGTATATGAATCCCATTCTGAGGTGGTCTGCTGGTTGCCTGCAGTGCAGGAGAAGAAACTGTTTCCCTTTTGATGTATAATTTGGCTTCTGGTTTTTGTTTTGCTTTCCTTAGAGCACTGGTTACTGCCCATGACTAGAGCTGGCAGAGGATGTCAGACTGTTATGCAGTTGCTGTTGCTCTACCAGATTAATCAGCTGGGGTGTCTTCCTCCTATTAAATCAAACTTCAGATGTGAGGTCAATGAAGCATTTCCCCCAAATCAGAGCGGTATGAACTAATAGATTTGTTTCCTTGTTTTACTTTTCCCAGGGAGAATTCTTCATATTAAATTATGTAAAATAATTTGAGAATCTTGTTCTCCCCAAACAATATGTGAATGAGTATAAAAGAAAAATATTTAGGAAGTGAGTTCTTGTTTACAAAGATGAAGTAAAAAAGTTCTCTTTCTGTCCTCATAAAAGCTGTCAAGTTCCTCATGCAGAGCTATTTATGTTGTTATGTTTTTAAATCCTGTGCAAAGTTCCAAAGAATGTACTGTGGTCAATTATTGCATTGTGTTACCAGAGCTGCCAAACTATCAAAGTGAATTTCCAGAAATCCTGTCATTATAATACTAAGATTCTGAGCAAATTTAGACTGAAAAAATGTATCTGTATCAGTGCGCATGTATATAACTATAATGACTTATAAAAGGAGTGTCTCTATCACTCAGTGACTGAAAACAGCACACCTCAACTTGTTATTTACAGCCAGGCTTGTTTGTCCAGTGCCTGGCTGGAAAAAAGTCCTGGGTCTTGCCAAAAGATGCCCAAACTTGGACTACCTCTCATTGGAAAAAAGCAATGTTAAATTGATAGACTGACACAGATGTAACTGTTTTGACAAGCTGAAGAGCAAGAAGATAATGGTGACCTGAACACGTTTTCCATATGAATATATTATCCATAAATATAAACAATTTAAAGAGAATATGATGGCAGTACAGAGAGAAGGTTCTTGCACAGTCTTTTCACTGTTAACACCGTATGTTGAAACACAGTCCCTCAGAAGGAGAATGAAAATATTTTAAACATGCACTTTATCAATATGTTTTAGTGTACAGGTATTTATGTTAGCTGCAGAAAACACAAATATGCAGGATTTTCTTGGCACAAGTAGTACCACACTGCAACAACTTACTACTGTTAGCTGTCAGTTAAATATATGCATCCGTTAATTATCATATAACTTACATTACCATATAGCCTGGGGAACAGATTTAGATGTGCTTATCCTATAGCTGTCACTGCTTTGTTTACTGTAATACAATAAACAGCTGTTTGCAGATAAGAGCAAGCTGTGTTGAACTTCTCACTTTGATTCTGGCCATGTTATGTATCACTGAAATTACTGGGACTCAGCCTAAGATTAAATGGACAAAACCTGGCCCATCTACTTTATTAGCATTCTTTTACCAGGCTTTCAATAATCAGCCAGTACCCTGAGACCTCTGCAATGTATTCAGCTACAAAACACTTCAGACTTGCAGCATAAATAAGCAGCTTGCCAATAAACTGGCATTTCACAGATGATTCTCTCATGTTCTCGAGAAACGGGTGAAACATTTGTGATGAAAAGTCAATAGAAATATTGGCAGACCAGAGGTGAGAGAGTGAACAGGCAAGAAATTATATTTGTGTTAATCAGCACTAACACTTCAGAAACACAGTTAGCCCTTTCATCTACCACTGGGAGGACTGAAAGATTTTATTAATGAACAAAATTATATCTGAGTGGTAAAGTAGAAAGTATTTTCATATATCTAAAACATAGATACCAATTTAAAAGTCTACACAAGGCAGGATCTACATAGAAATTATGTATCCATTTTCTGCACAGATATGTCCTTATCTTTGACAAATCAGAAAAAACCCATGCTAGGTCAGGATAAGGAGTGCATAAATTTGACATCTCTAAGACATTCTAATAGCTCATATTTTAAAAACTGATTGCAATCTTGTGGGCTTTCTAATTCAGATTTCCTGTTTCATTCAAGTGTTAATATATGCACAAAAATAAGGGCTACAGGGGCCATAGGAGGCACTATAGTCGAGACTCTACAAATTGCTGATGCTCCCTTCCAATATCTTCCTAACAATAACTCTGCAATGATAAGTTGTGTCTGTTTTTCACCCAGGCAACCATTAGGGACAAAATTCCCCTCAGCTGGAAAAAGATATTATACAGCTCTTGCTCAAAGAACCTGTAGTAGGTTTCTTCTTGCTACACTGGGGGACTACAGTAGTTTCTACAAAAAAACCTCTGGTTGAAAATGTACCAGATTTTTTTTTCAACCTATGGCATGGTACAGTCTGCTTCTGTCCATCTGGACTGCAACAGGTAAAAACATCTAAATTTACAGTGCCTGTTTCCTACTTGCTGTCTTTTGAGGATTATACTGCAATGTCAAATGACTGCGACTCCTGAGCTCCCCAAAGCTGGAATCACTGGCTTTCTGTGCAGGGACAACAGAAAACTCATGATTTTGTTAACCTGCAGAGGTTACATGGCAAGGCTGGATCCCATCTGACACACACTTTATTTTACACTCACTTCTCATTTTATATTTAGGTGATGAACAACCAACCTGTTGTTACTAGGAAGAGATGAAAACATTAGGGTGACTTTGTCTGGATTTCATTTGTGTTGATTCCCTCAGCACAAATGTAGTGACCAACAATAAGGTTTTGTGAATCTTCCTTGGTGAGAGCCTACAGTCAGCACCCCTGTTTAGTGGCTATTTTAAGAGAGACTTGACTGAATGCTTTACAGACTAAGTTAAAAACTTCTTAAAACTGCTACAGATTTTAATCTGACAAGACCTGGTTTGGTCAGAGATTTTTGCTTTCTCATCATAAGGTCACCAATTAGTATGAAATAAACTACATATACAACTGGTTTTTTCTGTTTAGCTAAGGTGACAAACAGCTGGACAAAGAATGGTGTCTGCAAGGCTCTGGCAGACAGTTCTTCATGTAACTTTCATGACTGCATTTTCTTTTAATTGATCCTGCACTACTATGCCCCTTATAGAGTGTTTTTTATCAATGTCAGCCATAGAGGGGTACTAAACTGTACAAGATCCCTTTTTGGTTGAGGTTAAATATAACTTATTTATGAGAACATGAATAAAACTCTGTGTGAACATAAATATGGCCAAAACTTCCAGAAGATTTTTTTCCTTTATTTCATAGATGGGACAATGTCACATCAAGGCATGGATTTTTTCCATTTTCCATCCTGAAAGATGGAACGATGGGACCTTTGAAAGTTTTCTCCCTCTTACATTTCTCCCCATCCCTTTATTAGCTGGATACAATATTGATTTTTTTCATTACAGAACAGAATCCCCAAAGCAAGTGGCAGAGAGGCTCCTCCAAAATCTGCTGTGCTCTGGCCCTAGCCCAGCACTTTTGTGTTACTGAAACTTGTACTCTGCTTGATAAGACATACATAATCCTCAGCACAATGAGCAAGTCTCAGCTCCTAAGTCCCAGCACAGACATTACCTGTAGCTCCTGAAAACAATTGCTTCAGAAGAGCTGCTTCACAGTAACTTAATTTACAAATGCTTTTAATCCACTTGCACTCTGCACTAAGACCGACAACTCTGGGACTGTGGATCACTCCATCAACCAGATCCCTTTCTTTCAGGGTAGCCTTCTCAGACATATTTCACATGCTAAAGTAGCTCCAAAATATCCCTCTAAACAAGAAGTTTCTTCTTACTACAGAACTGAGGAAGCAAATGGCCTAACATTCTGGCTAAACCTGCCAGAGTCACTGTATTTGGGTTAGTTATAAAAAGGTAACCTGTCTAGGGAAGAGAACACACAGAGAAACTAGGGAATTCTTGCTATCCAGTTTCTGGAAACTTAAGAATCTAATGAGGCTCAAGTACTGCTGACATAGAACTGATGTGTGGTGAAGTGCAGAATACAAGCACCATTCAGACTTCATATAGTGTATTTTTCCCTTTAGAAAATTAGAGAGAGGGAGTTAGTATGGGAAACATCTGAAATATCATAGAAATCAATATGAAATAAAGTAAAGATGATGAATTAAGAATAAAGACTCTTAGAATAATAGATTTTTTTTGTTGTTGGAAAAGACCCTCAAGATCATGAGGTCCAACAATGAACTCAGCACAGCCAAGTCCACCATGAAACCATGTCCCTAAGTACCTCACCTACGCAGCTTCTAAATACCTCCAGGGATGGTGACTTGACCACTTCCTTGTGTAGCCTGTTCCAGTGCCTGATTCATTAGTGCTCATGAGTTAGAAATCAATGTAAAAGATCACACTGAAACAGAAATTAAAGATACAAAGAGAACACATTACCTGACTTGTTTTTTCCCTTTGTGGATAAGATTTTTCACTTTTAGGAGTCCAGGTTTGTTTTGTTTGTTTTTTTCACTGTCAGAGAATAAATTTAATAACTCACCTAGACTCAAAACTTATTCTGTAGAAATCTTCAGAGTTTCACACATTAAATATACGACATATTATTACACCAGCATATAGTAGCTTGCTTCTGAAAAACAGAGAGGGGAATAAAGAGATCAGAATAGATTCCTCAAACCTGAGTTTAATATGAATCTTATGGATGATGCTGAATTGCACCTGCTCAGAATTCAAAGTCAGTTATAATGTCTTTAAAACCTCCATCCTGTATTTGTCAGTGCAGTTCCATATGCTTAGAGATTTTTCTACAACTGTTCTTTGAAGAGTAAATTTCACTGAACAGGCAATCTCTGAAGGAAAGTTAATATAACTGTAGTACTTGTCTGGCCTTGCAAGGGATGGTACAGAGGGGGCCTGCTGTGCTTACAGCAGCAACAGAGCCAAAAAATCCCACTGTGTTTGCAAAAATAACCAGCTTATTTTTGACCCAGAGATGGCTCTTTTATACCCTGGCTTAAAATACAACATATCTTTATAATGGTTTTAGTTTAGTTTGTGTGGGATTTTTTTCTTTTTTTTTTTTTTTGGTGTGATAGGATTTTTTTGTTTGTTTTGTTTAAATAACAGTAAAAGTTTTTCTAAACTATGCAGAAGAACAATACCAGGTTTGGCCTCAACCCAGCAAAGCACATGTTCACATGTTTAACCTTCTGCATGTCACTAGTGTCTAAAATCAATGGGACTACTTGCACCCTGAGAGTAAATCATGTGCTTCAGTGCTCTCCCACAACAGGACCTTTGCAATTGTTTTCTTCTGTACAGATAATTCTAGGAACCCTTACAGAGCCTCAATGACTTTTACAGATGATGATGAATCTCTACTGTAGGTAGGAGGAAACCTTGCTAAACACCTCTTTTTACAGCTTCATAGCCTTATGTCCCATTTCTCTGTCAATCTGACACAAGAATTTCAACCTTGTTGGAGACACAGGTTAGCTACAAGCAGAGAGTTAAAGGTATGCACAAAAGGGAGCCCTTCCTTCCTAGGAGGAGAGACATATATAATAAAATAATTGTAGATCTCTAAGTTGTATGTGCTACCAATTAAGGGCTCATTTAGCTCTGATGATGAAAAAAAGGTTTGTTTTTTTTTTCCAAAGGAGCAAAAGGGCATAACCGTCTTCAAAGAGACTATTTGGGGTACTGATTTCATTCATGAAAGTTGCATTAAACACTGTTTTTTTTTTCCTGCAAGCCATAAGCATGCACTCTAGAGATCCAGTTCTGCAAAAAGCTTGGAGCAGGGTGCTATCTGTTTGCATGAAGACTGACTATTAACATTTTGACTTGGAATACCACAGGTGCTGAATTACTGTAAGCACCTTTGGAACACCAGGAACTACACTATAAAGGTTGGACAGTTTTACAAAGCAGAATGTCTGTTCTCTCTTGGAGAATACAACTGAAATTTAGATAGATTAATTCTAAAAAGCACAAACATGAGCAAACACTAAAAATTAAATTGGCAAGTTTTTTCCTAGATATTTTTTGTGACTTGCCCAGGAACCACCTAATAAATTGCATCACTTCAATATGAAAAATTAACCCTAGCCTTCTGAAAGCTAATCCATCTTTTTCTGTGCAATAAAAAAAAATAGGGAATCAGTTCATCTACTTGTTGCTGGCTGAAGAGCCCTCTTTTATAAAGAATTGATGATCTCTATTACATTAATCTGAGAAACCACTGCCTTCACCTTGGATAGAAGCCACTCTCACCTTTACCACAGAATACTTATGTGGTTTATGAAATAAAACTTGTGCTCAGACTGAAAAAAAAAATTAGAAAAAAAACCCCCAAAACCAAACACCCCAAACCCAACAAGTGACCCACGTTCAGACATACAGGAAAATTTCCTAAAGCTTTGCAATACAGAAGTGTGAGCTGGCTCCTGCTGAGTAGTGGCTGAATTTATACCTATCATCTCATTTTTTAACTTTTTTTCCAGTCACACCTGCAGCCACACACTAGTTCCCACATTGCTCCTGTCAAGATGTGCTTGATACTTGCATCAGGTGAAAGCCCCGACTCCTTCTTACCTACAGTATCATTACAGAGGTGGAAAAATGGCAAATTTTTAACAATGCTGAGCTTAATTAATTACATAACTCTGGTGAGCAGGGCTGCTGCTACTGTATTTTACTTTTTTAGCATGGAATTAATACCCTGTGCTCTTGCATCTGCACCTGTAAAACACACTGCTCTGCGGCCAGCATGAAGAAATATTCATGAACAGAATATTACCTGAATGTGCTGGTGAAAATGAAACCAGTGTTCAGGGCATTATGTCTGGCTTGTGATTGATTTGTCAGCTTCACCCTGCATCCTTTCTCAGGAAACAACACTGCAGGTTCATAACTTCTCTATCCACGTAGTTTTTTTAAGGACAGAGGTGCTTTGAATTTGCTAGGAGAGGTTAAAAACCTAATTCCCGGGCCCTACACCTACCGCCGACTTCAGTGATGTATTTCAGCCCTGCACATCTGACACGCAATAAAATATCAGCATCTTACAGTACCAGATACTAATTAGAAAAGGAAATGTGTTAGATGTCAGGCCTGAAGAAAGCAAACTTAACATTCTGACAGCAGCTGGAGAGTGATAGCCATAATCAAGCATTGTCCCTGCTTAGATCTGTGCCAAACAACCTCTCTTACTTCCAGCTAATTCTCCATCAGAGACGATCTTTCTTTACTATTCCAAAGAAACATGCTGTCAGTTCCCACCTGCTGGCATTGCTAGAAATAAAACCACAGTTGATCGGATGCAATAGGTCAGCAGAATCATGCATTGAACTGTTGTTTGTGGTTCCAAGCTCTGTAACAGGGGATTCACTAACATTTATTAACCCTTTCTTAAATCACAGCTTTTGTTATGTTCCCATAAAGCAGTAAGGTCTCAAGGAGGAAAACACATCCTTTTAGGAATTTCAAAGGAAGCAAAATGTTGGCTTGCTGCCAGGCTAAAAGTTCGATATCATTTGAAAAACAAAATATATCAGAGAAGAAAGAAAATGCAGATGTCAGCCTAGTGACACAGAGTAATCTATTTGCTCAGTGCTTGTATTTTCCTACCAATTTTGTATTTTTCAAAAAGGACAATGAAAGAATTGTGCTCTCTGCTAATTAATGACAAGCTGGTAAAAGCATCTATCCATTGTTCCATTTATTTCTTCATTTCCAGCAGTTAACAGCCCTGTTCTGAAATGAATCAATGTCGTTTACACAATGCTGTCACCCCTATTGTTTCTTTATCATCCTTGCATTTTCATAAATCGGAGGTGTTAATCCCTTAATGGCTTTTCTCAGAGCTCTAAAATGTATGCAAAATGGTAATCCATCCCCTAAACAATTCACATTTACACAGGCACCCGCTTAAATATGTTTACTATTAAAATGAATCCTTTGTTTGGATCGAATCCTGTTTGTTTTCTAAACACTGAATCATAGCAGGTATGCAGAGCCTAATTTTAACTAATGACTACCAAGTAACCCTGTCCTTTACTAACATGGTGCTTTGACTTCAGAAATTAATTTTATTTTTTTTAATGAAGTCATATTATGTACATATGAAATTTAGTACATGCCTGCTAGGGTTGGAAGGAATAATCAAGGGCTCACTGCAAAAATCTTTAAGGTAAGGAAAAGTGGTCTTAGTAATTAATACTTAGTGGTTTTTAATTTACAGCTCAGTAAGTGCCATTATATGCTCTCTGAGAGACTGGCAAGGAAAACTATCATGTTTAACCATACTATGTTAACCATGGTATTTTAAAAGTAACAGGCTGTGCTTGCTGATAGATTGAGTAGCTTGGTGTTCAGAAGTACAGTAGGGTCTGTGGTTAAATCTTTGCAGCATTGGGACAGTAAACTTTTGGGACAGACTGCATTTGACTGCAGAAACCTGTGTAGGCACTTGGAGAACTGATCCGGTTGTAACCTTTCGTAGTAAGGATCAACAGAAATGTTCTGGCTCTCTAAACACATTTTTTAAGGTTTTAAGGTTTTATAAATAAATTCTACACAGGTTAGTGGCTTCATCCCTCCTAAATAATGTTTTGGGGTTTTTTCACTATTTGGGATTTAAAAAGGTCACACTTCACATAGCCTGATTCAAAATCATTTAGATCAATGAGTTTCATTTCATTGATTTTACATTCCTTTGGGACAGCACCAGAATAAAATGCATCAAAAAGGTTCCTAAGACTTTTTGCAGGCAAGTATAAGATAATTTTGCTTTCACAGAATCAAAGTGAGAATTGAAACATTTCCTGACCTAAGGGAAGGTGCAGCAGCTTGATCAGATGGGATGCTGGCATTAGGATCACGATAAAAAAGAAAAAAAAAAATCTTAAAACTGAAATGTCAAATGGCAAACAAGCAGCCAAGCACTTCAATAACTTAGGGGGAAAAGTAAGGCTTTGGTGGTAATGGAAGCAGCAGTAGGAACAATAAATAAAACCAAAACAATAGTTAAAATGTCGTTTGTGTATTTCTGTTTAATTCACTTTTGTTTCAAGTTGCAGAATCTGTATAGCTTAAAAGTGACACTGAAGTTCTCCAACAATGTGTAATTGTGTGTTCTGTGCTGCTTAAAGGATGGATCCTTGGAGTACTGACACAGAGAGAGAAGATCAAGGCTTGGCAGTGACCGTAACATGCTGCTACACAGCAGGCAAACATTGGAGTTGAGCAGCTGCACCAAGGCGGGTTGTGCTGCCTCTTTCCTTTATGCTTTTGTTTTGACTTGTGTTAATCACCCATTGTTCTAGGTGGGAAAGCTAAATTAAAGGACAGGGTGATCGAATAGAGCTCCCATTCAATTAGGAGATGCAGGTCACTTCAAATTCCACCACACATGGAGGTGATAAGCAGGAATTAGAAGTATACCTGGAGAGGTGGAACATTTAGAAGTAGACAAAGCAGCCTAATTTTAACTAAGGCTAAATGAAAATACTCTGTCGTCTTCCCAAAGGTCAGCATCTGCCAGCGCTGAACAATGGAGATCCCTGGAATCCTCCTTTTGCCATGAATTTACAGCAGAAATTTGTAGCACAATGGGAGGATTAAAAGAGACAAATGAGAACAAATGGCAAAAATCACCTTGAACATTTTTAGTGTGCCCTTTTGCGACGATCTCCAGGATGTTCATGACTTATTCCCAAATTAGATTGCCATTTCATCAATACTTTTAAGCATGGAAGTTTGACTCTGGAGAACTTTCAGCCTATCACATATATTGGGATCTTTCCCAAAGAGAAAGAAGAATCGCTCACTAAGAATCACACAACGGGTTGTACTCAGGTACAATTTCCTATCAAACTAAACCTAGCAGTTTTTATAAGAATGACCATTATCATAAGATTTCAAGCCAAATCTCCACAGGCACAGAGGGTTTCAATAAACTTTGCATGTAAATCCAAAAGAGTCACATACCACAATCCACTGAGCTCCTGAGGGTTTGGGCAGGCATTTCTCTTCATTCACTTGCTTCCCCTAAACTCAGTGGCATCATCCAGTGATAGTAACATTCGCTTCTGGAGGGAGTGAATGGCCCATGGACTACTGAGTTGCATTAGGACCTGAGTGAGTTCAAATGAGAGAAAAATAAATTGTTAGACATGGAAGATTGTGGACCACTGACCTATGCAAATATATCCTGTGCTCTCTGATGACTTCCATCAGGCATTTTAATTGATATATATATACTAAGAAATCCCACTGTCTTGTGTGGAGTGAAGTTTTCCTTGACATAACAACACAGATTGAAGAATAAAGGGTTGGTGTCATATCTATGTTTGAGTTAATTTCTTTTGATGTGATGATATCAAAGTTCATCATTGGGATATTCAACAATACACAATTGTTGTGAATGTGATTGTTGCAGAGATAAAAGGATTTCAAATAAATTGGAAGTGTCAGCCTCCAACTATAGGTAAAATTGTAGTAGGAATTTTGGCATAAATCTATCCTCTTTCTGTTGCACAATGCAATTTTTGAGACTTTCAGGCTTCTAATATTGACATATCCTCAATTTGTGATCCACTGTCCTGGGAGGAGATGACTGTGTTTTGTGGTATGTGCGAGGAGTGGACATTTTTGAGCAAAGCAAGAATTAACAAAGTGTATGTGAATTAAAAAGGGAGAAGAAGAAACAGATGTGGGGCTGGTTTTTACTGCTATCAATTGAAATATTTTTGGTTTACAGAAAAGGATAATAGGGCTTTATCTCCATTCCTTGTTTACTCCACTGAGCATAACCATCCAAAATGACCTAAAAATCAGAATTTCCTATAACCTGACTTTACAGATGATGAAAGTCTCTCTATAACAAAGCTAATAGTAGCCTGTCTGTGGCTCTGTTGACTGTTCCAAGTCATGTACAGGAGGCAAAATAATTTAACATATATGGTCAGTTGCCACAGGAGTTCTTCAGTATTCTGCAGTATTTCAGGTATCACCTGAAAACTTCATCCTCAAATAAGCTTGAACTGTAAGGTCTGGCAAAGTATTCCAAGTCTGGATTTTTAAAATCTAATTCTGTTGCAAATGCAACTACTCTAATTGTTTTGATTTAATCAAAACTGGCTGTTAAATCTCTAATTCTAATGTCTTTTCAATCTTTGCTCAAAGTGACACATATGTACTCTGCGACTGTGCCTGATGAAGTTAACAACTTGTTATTTGGCCTATCAGTTTTTGAATATTCAGCCCCTTGCTGGAATTGTTCAATATGTAAAACTACTTCTGTCTTTATCATTCCTGTCTCTCAATTCATTCTTAGAGAACACCTTATTTTGCAGAAATCAATTAAGAAAAATACAGAGACCTTGTATTTTTAACTTCTGAGGCTGAAGGTTTCCAGACTCTTTGTAGTTTAGGGGGGAAAAGAATTAGGAGGAGGAAGAATAAAGTATGTATTTCATCTTCTAGTGATTACCCAATACAGAAATATATTTTTAAAGATTTAGCCAACTTAATACAGAATAAAAAGAGTCCACCTATTATTTTAAGACAAACACAGGAGTTCCCAATCAAATTTTTATATGATTACAGGATTTTCTTTGAAGACAGGAAGATTAATTAAATTCCACATTCATGAGTTCCTTTCTTTTGGCTGATATTTCTTAATAACGATTGGAAATTATGGTGTCTTCAGGCCTCAGTATAATCAGAGGAAATAATTTTAGTTGATGAACACTGTTCAACCCATTGAGAAAAAACCCCATCTGTTTACACAACAAGCCAATAAAGCTTATATTTTAAAAGAATCTTCAAGGAATTAACATTAGAACTCATAATAAACATTAAGATTTTTCATGTAGGGTTATTAAATACAAAATCAGACCACAGTAATTAATGACATCATCATAGTTTTTCAGAAATAATTGCCAAACCTCACATATGCCACATCTAGCCATCTACATGCTTACTTAGAGGCCAGAGTGAATTGAGACTGTCAGCTGATCATTTCTGTAATCAAACGCCCCTTTGATTAAATGAAGCATTGCTTGAATACCATTGAACGGAATTAAACAGAGAGTATTTATTAAATTGTTTCTAGCTACCATCATTGTTTGGAACATTTTAAATAATTCCTGTTTATATTTTTCTTTCTGTTTATCGTGCAGAGCACAGAGAAAGTCAGCATTTCTATATCCTTTGTATAATGAAAAATACTTGTGCTCTTTGTTTAACAAATCCTTAACCTCTCACTGATGAATTATCTACGGAATTTAGCCACAGTTTGTTCACTATAAGTTTCGTGTCCTATCCAGCAAGCTGGAAAAAAAAGTATTCTTAGCCAAGTGATGCAGATTTTAAGGTGCCTGCTATAAATCTTATCGAAATCAGTAGAGACTCCTACTGACTTCAACAAGCTTTGGATGAAGCTTGAGGTGTACATTAACTTTAGTGACTCATTATTTCAATGTTAATTTTGTGATCTTATGCCACCTACTCAGCAGGCTTGTTTGCCCCACCACTGCTGGCACTTGCTGATCTAGGCTGGTCTATGACTTCAATGAAAGGATTGTGTCCAGTCTTAGTTAGCTTTGATTATCATCATTAACCTATCATACACTGAAGCGACTCGCAGAGCAAATTGGTAAGCCAATTCCAGCAAGCAACATAAAGCAAAGAACAGCTTGGATTGTCAGATAAACATACCCAGAGGTGCAGTTAGGATGCTGAAATTATTAGGTGAATGATAGGAAGCCAAAAAATCAGTGAGCCACTTGAGCAGAGAGTATAAACATAAATATCCAAAAGCATGCCACAGTGCATGCCTATTTTTATGTTCATGTGCTAATACATTATCTGCTAAGGGTTTATTTAAACCATTTTTGTATTCCCTGCAATTCATTTATCTGCATAAAGAAGAGCCACTAACAGGACAGTGCCTTATGAACAAGCAACCCTGTATGTTTTCCACTGCTGTTTATAATTCTTCATGCTCATATCTATAATTCATGAGCAAACTGGCTTGTGAATGTTTCCATAAAGGTTGAACAAAGTATGGAGCTGTTAACACTCGCACTGTCATGCACAGAATCGAAATCTGCCCACTCTCATTCTATTCATCACAGCTCAAAGACATTTTGGCAATGATATTATCCAAATATTATTAAAACTTTGAACCCTGTCCCCATAAATTATAGCAAAATGGCTTCAGAGCCATTAGGCAAGGAGGATGTATGGGCTCCAGTTGCTTTGGAGTAATTATGTGCTTAAAAGGAAGCGTGGCTAAGCATTCTACCAGTAAAAAGAGAACAGCTATGATCATTTGTTACTGCTTCAGTGCTGTACACAGTATTGCTCACACAGGTCAAGCCAACCTTACAGCAGGACAATTATCTGCCTAGAGAGACCAAACATCTGTTATTAAGTACGCAGAGGCACCACTGCAGCATGCTAGAAATCTTGTCCACTTCATTGGTTTGGCTTACGGTAATGTACTTCAAACACTTGGCTAACTCTGCACAACATCCCCCCTTTCTTATTGTTACTGCAACAGTTCAGCTTTGAAATATGCAGTACCTTCACTCCCCCATTACTTCCTTTAATATGTGCACAGCTGTTAAAGATGATGGTGTAACTTTAGATGAGTTGCTCTGTCTCTTCTCTTTTCTCTCTCTCTCTCTCTCTTCTTTCTTCAAAATGTGTTTTGAGATGTTCTTGTACATTTATAAGTTACCCACTGAGAGTCACTGTGAAGGTTAAGAGTGGTGCAAAAGCACAGGGATATGCAGTTTTTACATTACAAAACAAATGGTGCTTGATTTCAAACATTCCCTATGCAACCCAAAGAGCAGAAGGATGCCTTTTCACAATAGTAATGAAATACATGTCTAAACCAAACAAGAGCAGTGGAACAGCTATCACTTTTTTTTTTTTTTTTTTCCTTTTTTTTTTTTTAAGTAGCTTTACAGCAGAAAGTTGATGAAAGAAAAAGAACACGGAAAGGAGAGATGACTTGATTAGTAAATAAGAAGATGGCTAAGTGGATATGTGACTGTAACTGAGACACTGTAACAGATGCAGCCAAAATCTATTGCAAGTGGATATTGTAAATCCATTCTGGGGTTTATTGATCCAAGGCTGATTGTTCTGTGGTGAAAAATGTTACTTAACAAAGCCTGAACTCACTGACAAACAAATAAAACGATCCTATCCTGCCAGACTGATTATTCACCTGAAGTGAGGAGATTCAGAACTGCACACAATTTACTCCACTTTTTAATAGCTCTGATGTTAATAGACAACAATTTTTCCTGCTCTGAGAGAAACTGCAGATGTAACTGACACATTTACTTTCACAGGGCATAGCGAGAACTCTAAAAAAGAGTAATGAATGGGTGGCAGAGATGTCAGGGTTAGAAATTAGATCTATTTTATCTGTCTTGGGTTTTTCTTAGGCGTCTATCACAATGCAATAATCAAACCTCTGGAGTAGATGTTAGGTGGGAGAACTACAGAAATTAAAGATCCTAAGAAATTTTTTTCTACTGGCTTTGATGAAAAATGTACAACTTTTGTATTTGTTTTATACACACTGTACTATTATAAGAGGAGCTGATACAACTGGCAGATTTATGCCGTCCTGAGATTCTATCAGCATCAGCTTCTCTTTAAAGAAACCCAGATTTCCTTTTCTTAAAAGCAAATGAGAATAGCACCATGGGATGAGAAGCACAGGTCCTCAGCACTGCATGCATTGGTAAACAGTAAAAAAAAAATAAATTAAAAAGCAATAAACATAATCACGAAAAGGAACAACAATAAAATGTTAAATATGACATTATTGTGCTATCACCTGTAATCTGTACCTTATCAGAAGAAAGGCACAGCTCATCCCTATGATGTGTAGCTCAAGTCAGCCATTCTCATCTACACTCTGCTCTCTTTTCAATATGTGTACTTGTGAATGAGGGACCAGTTTGGCAGAGAGTTTGAAACTGGATCAGTGAAGAGTGTGTTCTGTCTGAACTTTATCTTCACTCCTGCTTAGCCTCAAAGGAATTACAGAATCAATTCAAAACATACCTATAAAGGGAAGACTTTAGCTAGCCTTCTTAAAATGTGGATTTGTTCATTCTAAAGCCAAGCCCACAAACTCCTCAGATAACACTCCTCTTGTAGTTAGAGCAGGTACTGTGTCTATAATGGATATGTTTGTCAAACAAGAGGCAAAGAATTTAACACCTAATTCAAGAAAAGATATTTGGAGCAAGCCTGAAAATGGGTGCATTAGCCAAGAGATTTGTTTCACTGTTTTAAGATGACATTCTTGGAAAGAAGTACAATTAAAAGCATACCTTCTTTAGAATTACCCTTGACTCTTATCAGTGATAAGCCTTATAATACTTTCAGTACACTGGCAGTGATGTTCTCAGTGGAAGAAAAGAAACTGATAATTCTGACTAGGCTCTTCCATAGGGCATGTGTCAAAAAGCTCATATAGCCTTTCTGCATTTTTGGGGGTAAAAAAATTACATTACACAATGTATTCAGAATGATAACATACATTTGACTTAACTGGGGTATACTTCACAAGTATCTGGGAATCATTTAAGCTATCAACTCAGAAGAAATTATTTAAGGGTATTCTGCTTTAACAAAAATTATTTCAGTCATGCAAAGGGAAGAGAGGATCTCACCTGCTGCTGTTCAAAGCAGGTAAGATCTCTATCATGAAGACTGTTTTCCACCATGGAGAAATGAACATAAAACAGTGCAGTCTCCAAATATCCTGACAATCCCAGCTGCAGCATGTTAAAAACCCAATTTTTTTGTGAGAGAGATGCCAGGACAACACAAAGAGACAAAATAATTTCAGAAATTACTCAGAAGTTGCACTGGATTCACTGTGTATGCAGGTAAGAAGCAAATTCAAGAGAAGAGCACAGGCAGAACAAAATGACATCTCTACAGGGCACAGAGATGTAGTTTGTCTAGAGAAAATACAGTAACTGGAATGCAAACCCCTTGTAGAAACATGATCTTAATCATACATAGAACTGATCCATCTGTTTTTATTACGTCATGTTATTGCTAGCAAGATATTAAGGGGATATTCCTGTCCAAAATATGGATATTCAGATAATTATTAAAAGTCTAGCTTTTAAAATGCAGGTAATTCCAAGGACTGTTACCTAGCTAGGATTAGGCACTTTCAAAATGTATATTCTTACATTACACAATTGTCAATTACCACAACACTTCACAAAGCAGATAGCACACTAGCCACTTACACAGCTTTCCACACAGTCTGGTGTCCCTGAACTATTTGTATGTCACACTTACATGAAAAAATAAGTATTTGTAAAATATAGAATGATAATTTTTTTATGGCTATTTAACTTGGGTATTTGTTTATGCAGTGTCAAAAACCAGAATCTGTAGAAATATTTTCAAATATTGTCTATATTTGGAATACAGAGGAATAGATCAGTAGAGGTAAAGAACATTCTCTTATACATGTGAGACTATGAAGAATGAATGGAATCAGTGTGGAAATGTCTAAACTTTAGTGAGGGCAGACATTCCCTAAGAAATAATTTTTCCTATAAGAACATCTCTTGACTCAAGCTAATCATATGTGACTGTTTCCAACTCCCAGCTTCTGAGCTACAATAATACTGGGTGTGCCACATCAAGTGCTATCTCTTCATATTATCATGCTATTTATTGTTTGGTTCTTTAGCATTGTGGCAGTTATCAAGATACTTAAAGCCTTCTGGCCTTGTTACAATGAAAATGATTGGTTTTCTTCATTTCTCTCCTTTTTTTTCAAGCAGTATCTAAGTTAAGTCTGTGCAGTCACTTGGCAGGAAAATAGGGCAGTGGAGGGGCAGAGGATGCCTGCAGAGCCTCTCACTACTCTCAAGTTTCTGTCTGACCTGACCTAAATTGCACTTACAATTGTTACGCATGTGGGGCCCCCAGCTTCTCCAACAGAACATAGAAATGTGACATATAAGTGAAGTTTAGGATATCCAATTAATATCCCCCATGGAGATGCATAAATTGCAAGGAGAAAGCAGAAAAAGAAGGGCAAATCCCTTGCAGTCTGAATTCTGTTCCTTTACTTCAGCATGCTTTTTTAAAGTTTATTTATTTACACCTAACACTTCTGAGTCTGTCTGTGTTGACAGAGGGACTTGGTATCTTTTCTTCCCTTCTAAAGAAAGTCTTGGCATGGATAATACTCTAGAGATAAACAGGTCTTAGCAGTCAGTATTGAATTTGGTACCTAATTTTCCATAACTTCACTGTGAACAATCAAATAGTATACTTGCATTTTCATGACCATGTTCGAAATACTTCACCTTCTATCATGCTATCAGAGGGTTTTTTCACAGACCATCATGGCTGTGATGTTATTTCAGGACTAAGTTTATAAGCGTGTTCAATTACTGTCTTATTACCTGGGTAATAAACAAGCATGTCAAAATGGAGAACATTTTTACAGCATAACTGTTTCATGACAGTCAGACATGATGAAGATGACTACTTTGTAAGGGAAAAATTCTAACTGTAGACATAACACCACCTCATCCGGGCCTATACAGGCATATAATGAAATCACCTGTAACTGAGAAAACCTTTCCTTCCAAACATTACACTTGACCATACCATTTTATCTTTTCCTCTTGTTGGAGGGAAATCACAAAACATCCAGTGATGTTACACATTTTGTACCATGACCAAAGGTTTTTCCAGTAGATATCACATTCTTTGTAAAATAAAATACAAATAATAAAATGAATCATAAGAGAAATCACTCATACGATTACAGAGAACAGCTCAGAGCCTACAAGCCAGATTTCACAAAAAGCCTCCTTTCCCTTGACTGCCTCACAAAAGCCAACTTCATCACTCTTCCCATGTTCCAAACTTCTTTCACAGGCTAGTGGAGCTTGCCTTCTAATTCTTAACACCTTTTTAAACTTCATTTCCATATTTAATTTAATACTGTCCAAGAGATATATAGTTTCTGAAATAGATTTCAAGCAAAGTTTTCTTTCTGTGAAAAACCCTCCAGAAAAAGAAATCCATTAAAAAAAAAAAAACAAACCACAAACCAACAAAAAAAAAATGGTTAAAAGGGAGAAGCGTGGGAATGAGCTTGTCAAAGAGGATTTTTGATCTGTCTCACAAAATATTTGACTATGTGAGGAGACAAGTACAAGTAGATGAAATTTTCCGTATAAGAAAACTCCTCCACAGTCTAGTTTCAAAACAAAGAAGTACACACATTAATGTCAACCATTCTGTGTCATCTGATTAATTTTTGAATCTTGTTTTAGGTTTCCTCTTCAATTGTCAGTTGTAGTTTCTTAAGAAATCTGCACGCAGCTGCATTTTAAAGCACTCTCTCTACTCAAATCGACTAATCTCTTACATTGTATTTGTCAAAAAATCCCCCCTTGGATATTCTTTTTCACCAGGAAAGTGTATTTAAATGAGGAAACGTGTGAAACCATGGCCAGAATTTTGGTCTACTTTTTGCCTTTTTGATAGCCTGCATTTCCAAAGTACTTCTTTATGCAGGTGGGTTTTAAAACCATCCTTCAACCTGAAGAAAAAAACTACTTCATACATGTATGATTGCATGTCCAAGCAGGTGAGAAGAATGAGTATTTTTACAAACTTATTTTAAAGTTTTCTTACATTGACACTCCAAAATTATTGCTTCCTGAGGGCAGCTGCCTTTTCCTGGTCATAGTGTACACCTACTTCCAGACCCCAAGCTATAGACAAAGTGCTTCCCTATAAGCATTAAAAAAAAAATTATGAAGAGATGCAGTCAACTTCAAAGTTTCTATGACAAATTAGAATAAATTTTTTTTCTGTGGTAGCAACATTCTATCACTGCTGGATTGTGGTGGAGCTGGAAAAATAACCTAAACAGTTAACATGCAATGAAAATTCAGTAGCCTATAGGGAAAAATCTTTCAGTACATTTTCTAGAAGACAAACATCCAACCAAAACATTAACAGTTTCAGTCAGCAATAATCACCCTGGTTAGCAATCTAAGCAGGGATTGTATAGAAATGGTGATGAAGCGAAAATTGAATATTAGTATGGTCTGTCTAAGTGTAGCTGGTAGATTGAATCAGGAAAAGTACTCTGTCTAGACAGTCTCAGCTTTGTACATAAAGGAAAGACCCCATTCCCTAGCTGTTTATCCAGTACTTTTATGTGTTCACCTGAAGACACAGAGACACACACATTCAAGTTCATTCCTAGGTTTAAGAAAAACAGTATATTTCTTTTAGGAAAAATATTGGACATATACTGGCTTCAAAATTCTGGAGGTTTTTTGTTGGGCCTTTCAGTAAATCTTCTAGTGTTTATATGAGAGTGATTCTGCCACTAAATTATTTGCAAATGTTCCTCTTTTGGGGGAACTTGGAGCCAAATTATAATAAGCAAGAGCAGATTGACCCAGATTAAAAGATACAATTAGTCTGTCTGATCAGTAAACCTAAAAAGTACTACTTACACTAAGTTATTGTTTTTATGACAAAAGACGATGTCCTGGCAGAACAATAAAGTCAGTGCCGTGGATAAGAACCTTGCAATTTACTCCTAATAGTATGAACAAATTCAGTTTAGAGAACACCAATTCCAAATGAATAGAACTGAAATATTATTATGCCAAAGGTAAGTCTGACAATACAAGCACATACACATCTAACTGAATATGCCTGATTCTTTTTCATATCAAAGCCATTTTTTGTTATGGCATGGATGAAATTTTAATCCTATTAAAATCACATGCAAAATCCCATTCAATTGCAATAAGACCAGGCTCTCACGTGAAATGGATCTTTTCCAGTAAGCATTCCAGGCCCAAACCAACTTCACTTTACAGCTCCACTGGGACCTATCTTAGTATAAATTGAAATGAAAATCACGTCTCCATGTCTGTAAATATATCCACATCTATATTATTATTTGCACTGATACTGAATTATAAACTGATTCCTTTAGGGACCACACCTCAAAATATTTTTTATGAATGAAATTTACGATTAGTGATAAATAATGCATCAGTCACTACTTGGGGAGTAGGGGGAGGACAGAAATTAATCCATTTGTTATCCTAGAAATCACTTTTGTTAATGTAATAAATACATTAGAGTATTTTACTCTGAAAGATTCTATATTTACCATTTCCATTCAAGCACCTTAAGGCAATGCTGTGCTACCATCATTCTATTCTTAAAACCTGAAACATACTTTTTATGTGAGCCAGTTACATGGCTCAGCTGTACATAACACTGTTAGTCAAGAGAATTGTGATGGGCAGCAAGGCACCCTCAACATCAACTCTTCCCAGCCTGGAAAAGTGTGTAGTCCTTGTGACCTGAAAAGGTTCTAAGAATACTATTTCATCAATCAACTCAAAATTGGAAGTTTCACCATATGATATTGCTAAGAAGTTGCTGAGCCACATGCAGGCTGATATTACTGATTTGACACCACTGGCTTCCCAAATTGCTCATACAATAAATACACTTTATGACTAGGAGCCGTGTCCTGTTTTCCCTCACAGCAGATCCCCAAGTATATAATGAAAACTATAGGGTTTTTTTCCCAGGCTACACTATGGCATCTTTGAAGAAATACCTGATTTTGAAAGACTCACAACAGCAGGACCATCTGGTGAGCTCTTTCAAGTGGGAAATGGCAATTTTGCTCCCACATCTCTTCCATACAGAAAATGTGCTGGCTTTGCCTCATTCTGGAAGACAGTTTCCTATCTGCTGCTATAAGTGTGACCGTACCCTGAGTACTTTCAGGATGACAGTGAAATGTGCATTTTTAAGACTAAAGGGAGAAGGAAAAGCCTGATGTCGAGACAGGAAGCTGATGAATCTTGCAATAGCTGACTCTGCTGTACACTATCTTTGTGAGAACAGGAGATGAGCAAAAAGTGCCTTGCAAGAGATAGGAAGAAGCCCTGGGAAAAGCTTGTTGACTATTTTGAGAGATAAAGAAGATCTGTATAAAAAACTTTCTTTTAGCTGTTCATGCTGGAAGTCTAGGATTATTTGTGAATAACATGTGTGTTTCTACAGGTAGATATTACTCCCCATCTTGATGTGTATAGGGAGCTACGCAAGAAATTAATCCTGCCTCACACGTCCAACTGATCACACTTTATGTGTTTGGGTTTTTTTAATATTATAGAGTACAAGTAGATTTACTAGGTGCATGTATGGATTTTATGGCAAATTATGCCAGGCATTACAATGAATTGCACATGACCCAAAATCATAACTGCAAAGGTAACCTCAGTGGATTAAAAATAAATAATGATACACTAAAATAAAGCCTGGGAACAGCAAAACATTTTAGCAGAGAGTTGTTTTGATGGAAACTGGGCACTCTCTGCTACCTGGGGTACAAGGGAAAAAAAAAGACTTCAGCAAGCTGAATGTGAGGTATTCTTACTTAGCAAACAGAACAGATGAAGCACCTCCCAGGCTGGTATCTGAAATAAGAATGCTTGGTTGTATTCCTGCAATTAAATAGGAATCACAGCATGCAGGCTGGATGCAAGAATGTAAATCATGAATGAGGGGAAAGTGAGAACTTTGAAGATATGTAGCAGTTGCTTCAGACAAAGTGCATCACTGTCTACTTTTCCCCAGATACAGCTGCTTTTCCAAATATTTTAATACTCACATTAAAATACTAGATGTCAGACAATATATACATACAAGCTCTCTAAACAACTGAAGCTATCCTACAAAGCACTGCATACAGAGACAGCAGAGTTAAAATCACCCTTGAGGACCAAACTCAGCTTCCTTTCATACACAAATATCTACACACAAGTACACCACCCCACCCCAAATTCCAGATTGACCATACATAGTTATTTTTCTATTCATGAAATTTATGATGTGGGAGTACACTTATAACTAAGTCAAGCATAACAGAAAGATACAGGCAACGAACAGGTAGATACAGGCAACCACAGCACACAGGTACTTCTGCCTCTGTCTGGTTTCTTGGTGGTAGCCACACTGTGAGTGAACCCTGTATTCATTCCTGAGGCATGTTCAGAATAGCTACAAAGCCCATCTGAAAACCTGGGTAATGGTCCTGGGGCTGGCTGAGGATGATTTCTGTGCTACATTAATTCCACAGCCATAGAAGCAAGTGCAGTACAAAGTATCTTTATGGCACTTCTTAAGCTTTAGAACTTGGCCCTTCACTTTTTGCAGCTCCCTTCATTCTCAGGGAGATTTTTTAAGACATCTGAACTTATCTAACAGTTACCAACTTCAGAAAGGTGGTCTCACTTCTGTTTCTCCTCCATCCCACCTAACTGTGAATAATTTCAGATATTTAATCAAACCTGTCAAAAAGATGGTTTAATTTTCTGCAAGCTGTTGATTTCTGTAAATGATCTACATGGCCAGAAAAACATCCTCAGTCTGGATTTGGACTTATATCAGATTCAAAAATTCTATCACTCCTGCTCAGCAAGTCCAGCCTGCTTTAGTCAGATTCTCCTGAACCACAAAATCCATCTCTCAACAGATCATCCTTTGAAAACTACCACACTTTTTTTTTTTTTTTTTTTTTTTTTTTTTTTTTTTTTTTTTTTTTTTTTTCCCCTCGTGTTTTTGTAGGGCTTTTCTTGCCCTGGTCAAGTGGCTGAAGAGGAGCTTTCAGAGTTGATAGAACTATCCTAAATAGTTGCTAATGGTGTGCTGAGGAGTTGCCAGTCGGGCCATTCTTTCTCCTTCTTCCCCACCACCCTCCCCCAAATTCTCCATTAAGTGAAACAAATGTATTTTTACAATAAACATTCACTAAACACATCCATATATAGACTGATTTGATTATTATTGCAGTTCTGATTTTCCAAAGCAACTTATCTTAGTCATCACTCTATAACACAGAAAAAGTCATAAAATGAGAAAGTAAAAAAGAAACTCGAACCCTTGTCTTTGACATTCCTCATTGACAACTTCTTCTTTATGTATTCCACTTTGTCCTACGCCTTTCTCTAATGCTTTACTAACTTTATGTGCCCTGCCTTCCACTGAAACAGAGCCAGACAGGGCAAGTGCTTAGCAAAGCATGTTTTTTAATGCAACAAAGGAAATGAAATATCTCTTTAAAACTTAAACTGCAAAGCTTTGGGAGACCAGAGAGGAATCTGGGAAAGTGGAACCAGAATATCCTCAAAACAGAGTGAATATCCATACTACAAAATTACTGCAGAAAATGTAATTACAAGTACTTGGGAGCTTAACATTTTATCTCCCCCCCCCCCCCACCTCAAGCCTCATTTTGAGAAAGGAGTCACTATAAACTCTAATTGTGTCACCAGTAACAATGACAGTTATTATTACATTTTAAGATGTGTAAATTCTCCATTTGTTCCTGCAGCAAATATGTCCCTTAATCTGGTAACTCTATGGCATAAGTGATTTCTGGTTTTACCAGCAACAACATATTCGCTGCTGGGAGAATATGACCAGACATGGAAAAGGCTTCATCTTGAATTTCAGCTATTTTTTGTTTCTTGGTGGCCTCTAATTGCAAGCTAAAAGCAGTGCACAATAATTATCAGTCTGCAAGCATGAAAAGGAGTAAATGCCAGTTGGGCTATATGATTGCTTTGTGCACACAACATCTAAAGAACTCTGCCATGTTAGTGTTGGGCTGGCAGCTTCCAGCTTCTGTCTAATGGCAGTGATTCAGTTGGTAACTGGATGAAAAATTGCAGCAGGTTTCCCTGTTATGATTCTTTCATGCATCTCTGTCAATGGCAGTTTACATTCTGGGATTGAGATCATTTGTTTCCTGTTTGCTCACAGCTTCAGGCTTTTCTTGTTTGCCACCATGGATTTACAGCCCTCCCCCCCAGCAAACCACATCTAAGGAGTTGAGGGATTATAAGGCTTAATACTTTACAGCTCAGCACATGTAGCAGAAAGTTAAAACTACTGTGAAAGGAATGATGAGTAGATACTCCTGTGAAATGGATACATGCACCTATGCACAGATGTATATATCTATGCAGAAAGAAGCTGACAGAGCAGTCTATACAGTGGTGAGATGCTGGACTAAAAGCTTTGTTAGAAGTCTATCTTCTCAGAAAGCAACAGACAAAACATCATGAAAAAAAGAAATACAAATAACCTTTTTCATTCCCCTAACTCTACTTGGAAAATGATAACAAAGTAAAATACACATTTCAAAAGGCTTCCAGTAGTCTGATCTTTTTATAGTTTGAGGAAAAAGATGCTGTATTCCTACAGTCATTAAACATAAATGAGAGCATAAAAACGAGCATGACCTGATTCAGTACTTATCATCCATGCCTAGTAGGAGAGATGTTTATACCCCATGATACCAGTCTATCTAGTCAGATATCTTAAATATTTTCCTCACATGTTTCAATGCCATCAAGACACATACCACCCTCCCAATGCCTTTCTGAAGTCAGGAACTGCCACTGCATACATTAACAAATGCATAGATATGAGCAGACAGAAGAATGCTAAGGCCTGCATTTAGCTCCTGCTAAAATTAACTGGATTTTATTCCAGCTTTGAAAAATGTGACCCTAAGTATTCAGAATAAAACATGAGGGTAAAGCAGTGAGACTAGACCAAAGTGGTGAGCATATGATTAAATGGAGACGTGAATAAAAGTTGCCCAGTCTACCATCTTTCTTATTCAGCTATCCTTTATCTATGAAAGGAAGTACTGTTTGTCTTTATCACTCTTGTCATGGTCAGCAAAACTGGGTGAAACATATAATTTATTTGGTAAATGCCACCTGTTTTTGTTTTTCTATTCAGTAACTGCTCAGAAGTAGTTTAGCTTTTCCTTGAAAGTGTATCTGTATTCAGAGAATTCTTTGCGGTTGCCAGCTTATTCACAAGCAGCTCATTACAAGCATTCACTCTTTAAGTACTTGGTTAATTTTGATTAGAGAAATAGCTATAGGGTATGTTTCTGTCCCTGACAGGATCTCTAAGTGTTCAGTTTCTTGATTAAGTACTCATGTTTACAAATTTCCAATTCTCTTTCTAAGACCATTCTTCAATATTTATTTAATATACACGATTTCAAACATTCCTGCCATAAGAAAATAAGCTTTGTCAAAGCAGCTCAAGCAACAGTCTCTGGTGACTGAAGTTTTAGAAGGTCCATTAGGGGTCTGAGTGAGTACAACTGAGGTCGTCTTATTGGAAAATGCAAACATGATGCATTATATTGCTTAGCTGTAAGAAATCAACTCTGTAAAGGACTCAAAGTGCATTATATGAATCCCTCTGAACTCACCAGAACATTTTAAAATACAACCGCATAATCAGATTACTAGAAATGTTTCTGGATGAAGACCACAGAATCAAATCCACTGGCCTGGCTGGGTTCTTTTCCATGACTTCAGTGATACACCAAACAATTGTAAAACTGTCTTTGTCAACCAGTTTACTACTTTCTTTTGTTAGAACAGTGTAAAGAAACCTCTTGAAAGCACCTGAAATGATGTAACACCATGCCATTTTAGCCCCTTGTTTCTGTCATATTCATTCACATTTACTAGAGGTTGTATGTAAGAATTGTAATAGTAGCAAAGGCTCCTTTTTGAGGAAACAGTATTGAAAGATCTCAGGACCAAGTCCTGAGTCAGACTGCCTTTAAATATCAGTCCTTAATGTCAGATGAAGTTGAGGTGAAGGGCCCAAAGTAGGCAAGGGTCAACCTAGGGGCTAGCAGAGGTAGGCAAGGAATACAAATGACAAGGAAAAAAGCTAATATGCTATGCAGCAATCGTTTTAAAGCCACTGTTTTGAAATAGTCACTATGAGCAGATTCTCCTGTAAAGAAAGGCAGGAAAAGGATAACCCACTTCTGCCAGCTGACTCAAGCCACAGTCTCCATGCAAAACTGACACTAAGTATTTTACTCTTTACAAATAGTCTTTATAATTGGGATTTTTAAATAATCCTTCTTAAAAGGGATTGCAGCTGTAATCAATTTGTGGAGGGCTGTTTTAATAAGAAGCTGCTCGAATAGGATTAACTATGAGACCCTAGACCTCTTTCCTCCAGTCCTTAAACTCCTATTTGAAACATTTAGATACCCCATAAATTATTTATTGGTCTTACAAGGTGTCATCAAGCTAAGAAAATGATGCTTGACAAGTTGAAAACCGTAACCATTTCCACCAATTTGTTAACAGCCTCTCCCACATGGCATGTAATGTCTCACTTCTGCCTTGTCTTACAGGAACAGTAGTTATATTCACCTATTGCACCAAAAGCACATGTGTAGAGCTGGCAGATCTTTAGTATTCTGTTTATTTCAGGAAATGTATCAGAAAATAATTTATAAGTAGCTTGAAAATGGAATGTCAGAATGGATTTCCTTTTTACTTGCAAGGTTCTCAAATAAGTAAACAGAACAGTTTTTCACTCCCCCTGTCTTCTACCCAAAAAAACCCCTCAGCTGACTCTTTTCTTGATTTCTGCATTGCACAGATAAGACCTAAATAGGCATCTTATAACAAGGAATGCAAGGAAAATACATGGAGGCTTTTTAAAAAAAAAAATTTTAAAAAAATTAAAAAAAAAAAAAAGGAAGGAATCACCTTTTCATCTGAAATACATCTCTTTTAACAGACATATCTGTCATCTAAGGCTGTAAGTAAGGCTGCTGGAAATCTGTTTTTGCAGGGCTTCTCTGGCAATACTGGTCAGTGAAGACTGGTAGGTATCAAGGTAGTGGGACAGGGGACATAACTTCTGTGTAAGAGATCTAGCTGAAGTTCACTTCAAGCATGAGGCAATTTGCATTTAGAAAATACCATCTGAAGTCAGTCTTTTCGCTCTGATTATCTGGGAAGGATGGAAACCACCTGAAAATAGGTTTTTGCTCATCATTACTTCTTGTGGGAATGTAACGTGTGGTTTCATTCTGCCTTTCATCTTCAGAGCCTGAACACAAAGTCCCCATACTGCCAATGGCACATCCTTAATTACAGCAGTTTTGCTGTGGTCCTAGGCCATAAGCATTTTGTCTAAGAGTTTGCTTGTTTGATTGGTGTTCTTGTTTTTACAGACACCATGAGATTATAGATATGATCCACACTGCAACCAATCTTTCTACCGTGAAGCAGTCTCTGTGAGTGCATCACATAAAGCAATTAAAAAACTGGTTAAAGAAAGACTTCAAAGTATGAAGCTCTAATTTATTACTTGCCATTTGTTTACTGTATTATCCTACTAATACCAGATCACTCAGGCTTCTACAACAATAATAAAACTGTCCATGGGACCAAGGTTCACGGGGGAGTGACCTGTAGTTTTGCAAGTGTACAGTTTCCACAGACAGAATATCTGAAACTAAATCCACTTAAAAGCACAAGACTGGGGAAACTACAGATGTGACCAAGTAAGGTTTTGTCTGATCTGCTTCCTGATATAATTTCAAGTTCACTGAACTTCTTTGATGTGTGGTCATTTTAAGAGACAGTAACTGCTGAAAATTTCTCTTCTGTTCAAGTCATGGTGCAAGTGACCCAAAGGAGAGCAACAGCTACCACTGTTACTTGTGAACTATCATACACATCTGAGTTTCTCAGAATTTTTAACATTGGAACTGGTTGTGGTCATTTAATAGAAAATCCCTTTGTGTCTTAAAAAGTGAGAAAAAAAGAATACAAAGAAGTGAAGAAACAGGGACATATTATTACTTTCAAAAATATTAAAGCTGTTTGTTTCTGTCTCCTTGTGGACACCACAAGATTATGGGTTTGATCCTTTGTACAACCCATCTGTTTGGTATGAAGTGGTGTTATATGTGATGTAAGGCAATTAGAGAAACTGGTTAAATGTGAAGTCTCTGGCAGTCCTGGAGAAAATGTTTCAAATACTGCACAGTGCTCTGTGCCTTTCCCTCAAACTCCTCTGTGAAATAGATAACTCCATGGGGAACAGAAACATTAAACATTATGACGCTTTTCAGCCACTTCAGTACTTTAAAAGTAAGAACTTCTACTTCAAATTTACAAACTCAGATGTGATGATTTCAGAAAGACACTGGGTAAAAGCAAATAGTGCTTTCCCATTTTTCTTTAAAAAAAACTTGATTTTGACTGCTAAAGTATACAGGCAGCCACAAAGTTACTGTACATCACAAAAAGAAAACATATTTTAGAAAGCTGCAGCTTACAGGTGAGCAACATTCAATACGAAATCCTGAATATGCAAAACATCTGTAAATCAGTTTTCCTTTGTTCCAGGTAATTTGCAGATCTTATATGCTAGTGTATCTCTGGTCATTCATGAACAAAAACCTTTTGTGGTTTTAGGCACACACAGGGAAGTAAAGGAGTTTGAAATATGTAGAAAGCAATATAATTGTGCAGGGAGAAAATGAAGAATTTTTCGAGCTGCTAATAGAAAAGAAGCACATTGGTCTAGCAACTCCTTTTTGTTTATGATTTCATAAATGAAGTCAGTAGCCTGAGACAAGCCTGTCACATCTTTGGCTTTGAACAAATGTCAGTGATGGATAACTGACCTCCTTTCTCACTTTTATCAACAAATGTCAAAAAAGGCAAACAACAGCAATGACATCCTGCCCAAACAGCCAAGAGTGTTTCATTTTCTTTGCACTTCTGTTTCCTCTGTGCCTTTAATCAGGGCTGGGGGATGTAATTGCTCTGTCTGGGCACAGCTTAAGGCATGCTGTGCAACTAACAATTAGTTTAGAGACTGAGATCTATAAATTTTGAGAAAAGAGTAAGAGGATTTGGTGTGCTTGAGCTATCCTTTCTAATGAAGAAAAATATCACACCGGAAGGGACTCACAGTGTTATCAAAGCAACTTAATATCATCTGGTAGTGATTTGTAGGCCCTGATAATCTATTGTGATCATGTTGAAGGGGGAGGAAAAAGTCCACGTGTTCCACTATTTATGAGATTTCCAAAATGATGGCCACCATCTGTGCAAACGCCACTAATCTCAGCCACCGTCCTCATGGCAAATGGCTCCATGAGATTGTCCTAAGGAAGGGAAACACTGCAGGAATGTTGGGCTATTTATTGTTTATAAAAATAAACCAACTGGACTAAGACATATGCGAGGAATTTATATCAAACAGCTGCAAAAGCAAGTTGCCTCAACAGGGAGGGTGCATTGATGATGCAATCGGACCACACTGAAAGATCTTCCTATTAATCTTAGAATATACACGAAACACTTGGAATACTGATTTGTACCCATCTACACCCAAACACACCTTACATTAATATTCTCAAAACAATTTCTGAAAACAGTTTATGTAGACTGAAACTAATTCATTATGTGAGTTTATTAACAAATAAACATAAACAACGTTTAAGAATAGTCTGGCCACATATAAGCTTACCTCTTAAATATTTCCTTCTTGCTGTCTTAGTTAAACAAGCACAATGAAGATACTAATGCTCAGTGTCAGCAAACCTTCATCTCACAGATACCAAGTTTCTAGGATATGAAACTTTTTTGTTTTACAGCTGGCAGCCTAATACCATTAAAGTCCTTTCCTAATTTCTTAATGAAAAAGACCAAATCCATCACTAAGAGAAACATCACTCACTGAGAACAAGGAGTCAAGGAGTAACAAGATAACAGCAAAATGATAAATGCTGTCACAGCAAACTACAAAGTACAATATTTTAGTATTGGGCCTGCATAACAGCATCAGAAAAAGGGCAAAAGAGATCTAAGAAGAGAGACAAGCTTCTTGCCCTTCCAAAGCTTGTTTACCAGGCATGCTTGACACGGGAGAAAATCTTAGTTATTTAACTGTTAATGGGTTTGTATATCTAGAGCAACCTCTGGGAAATTCTCTTCCTAGGTCTACATGCTTGAGAACAGCTATTTTCTCTTTTCATTAAAACTGCATGCACTTTGAAACACCTGCCTTCAGGAAAACTCTCAAGCTGATTGACTCTAACATGAGAATTAATTCAGGCTGCCTTAGTGCATGGACAAGGCTCCACAGACCAGCATGTAGGAATTAGGCTTTTCCATAACATGAACTGGCAAGGATTGCTCTTTTGGGAATCCTGCTCAGCTGGAATTCAAGCACTTTGTTTGACAACTGACTTTCAAGGTGCGTGTCCTTTTCTCTTAAACAAATACATGATGCTTGAAAGCCAAGGTGCAACAGTGCATACACACACACACATATATACATGAATGAAAAAAGGACAGTTCCTAAGAAACCACTTGCTACAGTTTTGAACATTACTCATGCTGATACCAGAACAATCTAATTAGGAGGAAGGGAAGGAAAATATTTTTTTTTCCTTAATTAATTTAAAAAGAGTGATCATAAAAGGCACAAGTAGATACCATTTGTGTTTTCTGGCTTCTAGAAAACTCCAGGATTTGGGTCTTCCTTTTTTAAAAGAAAAATTGCTGCAAAGTCACAAGATAGTTTGGCTGAGACCCATTAACAGTGAGGTACACACATGAACAGGATGCCTCTTAGCAAAAAAAAACCCAAACAAAACCACAGACCCACCCCCCCACCCCAAACCAAAACCCTTTAACCACTCAAAGTGCGGCTTATGTGTTACAGGCACACTTGTGTGCTGGTCACACCTTTTCAGTGTTTTGTCTGAAGCAGACTTTTAGCACTTGCCCGTGCACAATGCCAAACATGCCACAAAGCTCTGAAATTCCCCTGCAGACCTTCCAATACTTCCTTTTCCTGAGCTCTCACATACATATTTTAAAGTTTTTGTCCACACCCCCACGATCCCCAGTTCAAAAAGCACACATTTGGACAGTGGCTCAGGTCATAGTTTTCCTACAGCTATGGCTGGTCTTTAAAATATTGTAAAGGCTGCTTAAATTTATTAGTGGATCTGATCATAAACTTTCCCTTTTAGAGGCAAGAGATAGTTGAGAAAAAAGTTCAAATGTACCTGTTGTCTTAATAATCACTGAAATGCAATCTTAGTATTGCTCAAGGTGTAATTACCTGACATTTTTCTGTGACAGCAAGGCACAGAAATTCTTGTATTTCCTTTTAATCTCTGACTGTTCATTTCTGTTCGTGTGCTGCAGTTAATCTTCTTTGCTGTGCTGAAATCAACAGAAGTGGCCTCACAAATATCTGCAGTAGCAAAACAAAGGTGGGGTCTGAGATCCAGCAGCCAGGGAGCCACCAAAGCAGACTCTTCCACCAAAGAAAATAGATCCTAGAACTGCATCAGCAATAGACTTCATTTGTGATCAGATTCTAAACTTGCTTTTGTTTGAATACACACAAAATCCTATAAGCTACTTTAGTAAAACTCTATTTCAGAGCATAAGCCTACCTCAAGTAAAACAATTTAAGAAATTAAATGCTGAGCATTTGATGTCCCTCTGAGAACTGTATTAAGACATTTCACACAAACAATGGCGTCACTAGTATTAAAACGGTGTGCCTAGAAGAATTTCTTTGCATCAATATTTTTCTCTTGCTTTACCAATATTTGATCACTTACTTGAATACACATAAATATTTTTAGGTCTATTACCAAACATATATAAGATCTTCACACACTTAGGGCTGATATACATAGAGAGTCAGAAAAAAATAAAAGCAAATCAACTAAAAAACAATGTTCACATGACAAACCAATGTTTAGTCTGTATGTAGGTGCTCTTACACATCATATTGGTCTGAATACTGTCTGCAGAAACAGCTACAGCCATCCTCCTTCATTTGTTTCTGATGTTGGTGGAAATAAAGCAACAGAATGGGAAACCTCAGTTTCCCAAAAGGAAGTCTCTTGCATTGATACACTTGGTTCCCAACTCCTGCCACAATTTAGGTAATTCTGAGTTATACCATCCCACTTCACTGTTCATGAATTAATTCTATAAAGTAGGTTTTAAAATGATCTGAGTTCAAAAGCTGTTGTGAACTGCTGACAGCAGGAGATGTGAAGTTGGCAACAGTGTCTTAGATCAGCTGTGCTACAGAAGAAATAGTGGAACCATATCCAAGGTTATCTTCTCCTTGCCAACTTTTATGTGTCTTACGTCACTAAATTCACAATGACATCACAGAATCTGATGGCAAAAAGACTGCAGAGCTTGAGTCTTATCAGTAAACAGCCTTTCCAAGATGAAACCTTACATTGCTTTTTGTTTGCAAAAATATATACAGAATGACCCAGGAAAACCTAAGAAGCCCCCAGTTTTCAAATACAGAAAAAACGATTGTGTCCACCTGAATGTGCACATCAGGAAAGTACAGTCATACTGGGGGGATCTGGAATGATGCATTTTGTTTGCTCTCATTATTTTAAGCACAAAACAATGACAAAATAGATGTATTTTTTCAGGCTTCATTTAAAAGAGAACCTTATGACTCCAGTGTACTTCCTACTCCTACTTATTGCTGCATCACCAGTCATCCACAGCACTGCAAAATACCATGCTTGTGACTCTTCTGGAATGCCAAGGCATGTGCTACCTGTGATATGTTTTTTCAGGACTGCAGAGTGATTCAGACTACGATGCTATACAACAGGCATTTCAGAGTATACCAGTAACTATATTCCTCACAAGTTATTTATAAATCTTTCAACAGATTACCATATTTTTTCTATTAAAACACACTGAGCTATTATGCAGGAGCCAGCAGAAATTGTGGTGGTTTGCTCCTGTTCATGAAATGTGGGCAAAAGTTCTGCTAACCTAGAGGTACACATTGCTTTTTATTGTGTATAGTAAGTACAAAGGGTTTCAGACTGCAAGATTCACAATTGCCTCATTACAAAAGAGAAATGTTTCATTTCAGCAGAGCCTGGCTATTATTTGCAAGCTGCCTAATGTGAAGAGCCTTACACAGAATGTCCTCCTAATTAGCAAGTACATATGTCCAGAACAACTGAGAAATAGGACTAAAAAGACTTAACAAGACACACATTATTTGCAGTGCTATTGTTCCCGCCATTTTGAACATGAAAAGATTAGGTTAAAAACCACAGACACAGGATATCTTACCTTCTCCTTTGCATGGACACCAAGTTTGAGAAGTTCTGTCCTTTAAAACAAAGAGAAAAATGTATTCATTAATTTTATGACAAACATATTTATTGATTTTTGTTCCTAGAGATCTTTTTTTTGTCATCAGGTATCCAAGCCCTTTCTGAGGGAGGCAAACATTCCAGTCCCACTCAGGGCCTGAACTAAAACTGGCACACTGAAGTGCAAGCAGTTTACCTGGCAGGGAAAGGCAGAGCTAAAGTTTATCTACATTTCTATTCCACCTTCCTATAAGCTAGATGTACTGTCTTCTATTTATCTATTGAAGTAGATAAATCTTTAAAAATTGTCATCTTTTGTCCCATAGACAGGGCCAGTTTAGCCTGGGCTCAGCCGCAGAAGATGGCGCCCACCTGAGGTCTCCTCAGAGAGAGGAGAGAAGCTCCGAGGGTGGAAATCCACCTGGATTGAATAAAATAACAGGGCTGACACAAACACCCACAAAGTATCCAGGCTTACACTCAGCCCAGGCTTCAGGAAGAGCTGAGATGGAGGAGGTGCTGGGCAGGGAGGCCCCCGGCACAGCTCCCCTGCCTGAGGAGTGAGGTGAGGAACAGCCCTGTCAGCAGGGCGGGACGGGGGCACTGCCCGGGCTGCAGCTCCCCAGGGCTGGGCACCCAGCAGCCTTTGCCCCGGGCTCCTCTCCTCCTGTGTCCCCCTGTCCCAGGGACACCAGGACAAAAATGCAAATAGATCTTCTCAAATTGCTAAGCATAGATGGATTCACTGACAGAAAGACTTGATTCTTTTGATTCTTCTGGTGTGTTGAGCCCTAGAATGGCACTTCTTTCAGCTGCTCCCTGCTGCACCATTGCTGTGGCAAGAGCTGAGTGAAGCACACAGGGGTTATCTTGTACAGCTGGATGGGAGCTCAAAGTATGGAGTCTATGAACTTGCCCAGATTCACAGCTGTTGGAAGGACATTTGTGGATCTATACTTATTTGCCCCAACTAAGCATCTCATTTGTTAGCAGGCTGAGCAAGAACAGTCTGTAAATAGGTATCTTTCTGCTCTCTATTAACAAAAATTAATTGCCCCTCCCAAGTATCACAAGCCGATACTCCTCAAAGACTACACAAGTACCACCAGTGTTGCACAATGCAATTTAAGTGACACACTGATGGGTAAGATCTACCTCTTGGTGGAAAAGCCCATGAGAAAGGAACTTATTTTTCATAAATTAAAACATTTCATTTTGCATTTTTAATGAGTTATACGGCAACTTTTTAGTTATGTAATTCCATGTTAAATGACTTGTTAATAAAATTGTCTATTGTGAAGAGTGACCTGGAATAGATGAGATAGAATTTATGACTGTTTTTTGTGAAAGCCAGCTGAATCCACTGAAAACTTTGAGGAGTAAACAAAAAGTCTAAACATTAGAGAGACTGAAATCTAACTGTTATGATAAAAACTCATTTTACCTGTAAAAATCCTCCAACAGATAACAAAAATAATAAAATGCATGGTCAGCTTTTGCTTTGATCTTTAATACACTTCTGCTATCCTACAAACTCAAAATATTCCAAACCAACAAACTTGCGGGGGGGGGAAAGGGTGCTGGACTTGGTGGTGGGGGGGTGAGGAAGGGAACTGTTGCCACAAATCTGAAGATTGAAAAAATGAAAAAACATTTTAAGATTCCAGTCCACATTAAGCAGTATCACCAGAATACTTTATACCATCACATATATGGACCAGAGTAGAAAGAGAGGGTTGATGATACCAAAACTGAAAGGGAAGAGGAGAATCATGCAGACCTAAGCTCTGTGCAAAGAGCTGCCTGCAGAAGGTGGCTACCTGGGCAGCTTTTTTGGTGCTGTGGCTTCCTTAGAGTCCAAAATGCTATTTGACATTTATCCCAAGCATGGTTAGGGGTGGCTGGAAGCTACAGCTGTTCTCCACTTCTGATAATACTGTTTTCTGCTGGTTTTCACACTCGCTGTGAAAGGGATTGCCTCACAAAATCACCTTTTCTTTACACTGCTTTTCTAACTTCTTCACCTTTCAGGGGTTTTGTGGAGTAATAAGGATCATGTAGTATTGAGGTTACAACCAGCAAGACCTGAAAAACTACCCTGTATGACACTAATACAGGCAGAATACAAGTTGTTCTTTTAGATTGTGAAGTTAAATAAAATATAGGAGATTAACCTAATGGAGGTTTTTGATCATATTCTCCTATTTTAAAAAAATAAAACTTGTTTTTCAGGTTTCAGAAATGATGGAATAAAAGTGAAAGCAAGGAATGTTCTCAGCATTCTTGGAACAAGTGATTCTTCTTTTTACTACTTTTTATGGGAGTGACTGTCAATCATCGATCTTCAAAAATGTCATAAACACCCACACATGCTATTTCAAAGATACCTGATGTAGGATATATAATACCATATTTCAAACTGGATTCAAAGCTTTTCATCTATCTAATAGTTAAGAACAAGGAAAAACACAAACATCAAAAGAAATGAAATGTATTTGTTGATGCTAACTGCAAATACTAATTTTATAAAAATTATTAGTCTACTACATATCCTTTTAAAAATTATTTTTAATGTCTGAATGACAACCATGATCCTGGAGTGTCTGCACCCACAGAGAACCACTGATTCCAAAAGGTGAACTGTCAAGCAGGACCAATCTTAAACTGCAGGATATGGATTAACAATTTCTTGATTTCTAAGAGAAATCAATAATCTTTCACAGAGTACATCCCATTCTGATCTGACCAGAATCAGAATCAGTGGTGAGAGGAAGTTCCACAAATGTGTGTTGGAAGGAACTCCTCCAAAACAATGTGAATACTCATCAGAGCTTCCAACCTTTACAGACTCTATTAGCAAAGAGTACTAAAGAGAGAAAAGATGCCTATGACAGATTTCCACTGTTTCCAAGTTATCAGGAAAAGTAATCAGTAACAGTGTATTTGGAGCTGTACAAGGAAACAAATTATAGTTGCACTGTGTGCATCCTTGTGTGGGTCCTCTCTCCAGTCTGGTACCTTAATGGAACTTGGGGACCACTAAAAAATATTTGATATGTTTCTCAATCTCAGCTACAGCTTCCAATATCTGAAGGGGGCCTATAAGAAAGCTGGGGTAGAGCTTTTTACATGGGTGTGTAGTGAGAGGACAAGGGGAAATAGTTTCAAACTTCTCCCCTCTTCAGGGGAGATTGAGATTAGACATTAGGAAGAAATTCTTTAAATTGAGTGTGGTGAGGTGCTAGAACAGGTTGCCTAAAGAAGTTGTGGCTGACCCCTCCATGGGTTAGTTAGTAACATACTTCAGTCCCTTCTGCATTCATAAGCTTCTCATGCCTAAATTTGCAGCTTACTATCTGTTCCTGTGCTGTTACAAGAAATAAAGCAAAATGTTGGCAGTTTAAGATGGGGGTAGTTTTCAAATCTGGTAGCTTTAGAAAAAGCTTCAATTTTATGATCCAGTCCTGGTGTATTATAATTATGAGAGAATTCTAGCTTTGATTATCCAAAAAATTCAGCAGAGATTGGACTTGGGGTCCTAATCCCTCCTACTTTTGAGACATCATGCTTGTAAAGAAAATTTTAAGCCCAAATGCTTATATTATTAGAATTTAAAAATTTCAGAAGCTTCACAACTTAAAAAATTAATTAGTTTTAAACCCCACCTGGTGAATCTTGGCATCCTGTCTGCTGAACACTGCTGACAGAGCACTGTGGTTGTCAGCATCAGCCCTTCAGTCAGACATGAGGGGAAACAGCTTCAGACTGTCCTACTGTCAGCACTTGAGAGCTTTTGCTAGCTACCTCCACTGCATTTTGCAATGTGTTGTGAAAATCTTCCCTCATCAAAGGGTGGTGGAGGGGTGGGGGTGTGATTTTTCAAAGGATTGTAGTCGTTAAGCACCCACTTCTGAACAACTTCTGTAGTGATTTAGGCTCTGAGGAGCCCTAGGTGTCATTGAAAAGCAATCCTTAAAGGCAATATTATCTATCACCTCTCACCTTTCAATTCCCTAGGAGCTGCTTTTGCCTATCAAGACAGTCAAGTTACTTTAGTACCAGGAAACATGAATTTGTATCTCCCCAAATACACAAGCTGACAGGAAATAGTGGATGCTTGACTTGCTCAGATGTGTGTGTCTGGAAGTGAAGGGGAAGGAAGGAATGCACATATGCATGTGACAGTCAACTAGGAGGTGGCTGTTCACTTAAGTATTTAAACACAAATGGACAGTGAAATCCTAGCTGTAGGAGGATCTAGTGTGACAAAAGCAAATTTAGCCTTTACTATTTAATAGGCAGCTCAAAGAGCCTAAAGTAGGCAGAATTAAATTAACCCAAGGTCAGAACGTAACCACTGCTCAGACATATTTAGGCAGAAACCCCAGATTGCTTGAGCACCCAAAAACTGGCAGTTTATCTTGAAATCTAACATGTGCTATCTGGCAATGCCATTGTTTCAATTATGAAACAATTCACATCTCAGCTGACACATGAAATGAAGCTTGCTACTTGCCTAATACGTAATTTAAGGTGAAATAAAAGAGGGTATGTTTTATTATGATCTATCATATCTTTGTCTGTTGTTCTGCAGTCCATTTGCATACCTAAAGGGAAATGGCCTTTTAATTTCTTTCCCCTCTCCTAATCATCTGAGGCCTATTAAGAAGTGTTCTGTATCCTGTAATCAGGCAATTTATACAGTATGCACCCTTAGGCTACAGCCATTACAAACAAGCTGAAAAACTTCTTAGAAAAAATGATTAGCATGGGAAGACACCATTCATAATTATTTTTCTGTTTTCATTGGCAGATGGTCCTAGACACTGAAGCATGGCCTGCTGCCCACATCTTTATTCCAAAGAGAAAAAGGGAAGAAGAAAAAGTGAAATACCTTTAAGACTGCTTCACTTTGGCAATAAACATTCTCTCCAGCTTTTCATGAGTTTATGCATGTTAAAGACTGGATCCAAAACTGTGGAAGTCAAAGGAAAATAAATCCCACTAGCTTCTGACCAGGACCTGAGGCAAAACCACAAGAGAAATAACTGACTTTAAGGACAGTATGACTGCTTTTTTTTTTTTTTTTTTTCATCAATTTTCATAATGGTTATTCCTGAGGCAGTTCAAGCAGACATATTCTGTGGGTAGATTTGGAAATAATCAGCTTGGTATTTCTGCAAGCAGGGTACTCACTGAGACAGCAAATAAAAGTGTTCTGCTTTTAGCCACATTTTAGAGAGTCCATTTTCCTGCTTCCACAGGACAGCTGATGACAACTTCATTCTCCATTTACTCATGTATTCACTCACTGTTTACATGTTGCTTCTGATGCACTTCTGAATTGTTGGCATCCCTGCAAACTCCCCCAGAAGAAGATCCAGCCAAGCAGACCGTCATTCTAGGGGCCTGTGCCAGCATTTTCTTGATAGTGACAGCATAGTCCTAACTACCACATAACAAATCCCTAAGCAAGTAGAGCTTTTTCTGTCATGACTCAGAATACTCCGACCATTCCTTTCCCTCTGTAAGAAAGCAGCAAGCTGCCTTTCCATATGTGATCTCTCAAATGTGATCTAATCCAGTCTCACTCAAGCCTATGGTGTGTTTTGAGTGCTAGTACTGAAACACAAGGTCACTGACTGTCCATTCAAAATCTTTTGGGATTTGCACACACAAAAAATGCAAAGTCCCTGGATGAACTCTGAGACATGATACAATGATTACAAGGTTTTATCTAAAAATTTAGTTAGCCTCAGCCACATCTCATATCTGTGGTATCCAGTCATAGCTATACTTGCCAGGGAGATATGTTTACCACAGCCTCCTCGAGCCTACATCAGATAATCCAGCTGAGCCGGACCTTTTCCAAGGAAGACATGACATTTTATACTTCAGGGAGTGACACTGCCATAGAATAACCACACAAAGTTAGAGACCATACTAGCCTGATTTTATCTCTACTGACCAAGTCTACAAGGCTTTGAGAAGCTCTTGCTGTTGACTTTTTCCTTCAGATATTTTCCTCAAAAAATTCTTGTCAGCTTGTACTAGCACCTAACAAGACATTATAAGGTATGTTATGGTTTCCAAAGGAAAAAGAAAATAGCAGCATTTACTCTCCAAATATATTTGTGCCCAGTGAAGCTAATCTTCAGCAATGTCCAATTTCAAACATCCTGACAGCCAGGCACAGGAGATCATCCCAGGGCAGTAAAGCCACACACACACTTCCAATCAACATGTCTGGGGGAATGGAAATTGGTACCAACTTTCCACTGTGGTAAATCTTACTAACTTCTGCTTTAATAGGGTTTTGGGGAATCACCGGTGTTGCTAAATGTTGCTTTGGTATTCCCTTCTTACTGCTGTGCCAAACCCAACTTGCCTGACAGAAATTTCAAAATATCAACAGGAAAGCTGTTTTCACTCTAATTTCAACCTGGCTTAAACTATCAATTTCATCACCACACCACATGGATTTCCATATGAAAGCCAAAGAGTTTAATCTAATTTGGAAAAAATAAAGCTCTTGAGTTTTCAAGTTTTGCCATTTATGTGTCCTAGCCCTGTCACTCCTATCTCAACAGAGAATTGATGAATAAGCTATCTCAAAATCTCCAAATCTGAAGAAATAATCAACTGTTTTTAAAATGGCATTGTTCTCTCTGCAACTTGGAACCATACAGGTACTTCAGCCAAGAATGAGGAGTCATTAGATATGCCACTGGCCAAGGAAATGTACTATCAAAAACCCAGTTTGCTTCCTTCAGATGAAAACATTACTATCTCACTCTTTGTCACAGTTGATGCAGTACAGATGTGTTCCTGCCTCTCCATTCAGTTATACCCAAACTGTAATAACTGTAATTATGAAGCTTCTTTATTTCCTAATGACCTTCTTTAATCTACCGACTCTCAGAATGCAAACTAGATTATTTTATTAAAAGAACCAAATCTTGAGGCCACTAAAAGACTGTATTCCTAACCCTTCATTGTGTATTCAGTAGAGATGGCAGCCAAGGCTCCTGCCTTTTTCTCTTTCATTTCAGCCACAGAATAGTAGCTTTCTCTTCTACCTCCTGGATAGACACTTCAAATTCAAATTGCAATTATACTATACCATAACAATATACAGGTAAGGCAGATGGTGGGACCAAGTCGTTTGACAGAGCCTCTTTATTTGTTTTGATGACTTAATAAACTGCAGAAGCTGAGGTCATCAAAACCTCTCAATCATGTTGCAGGCTAATGCCAACAGTTGTAACAAAACCTGATGATGTAAAACATGCTAAACATGCCAAACCCAAGTTACAGACAAGGCACTCTGCTACAAGAGGATTTTCTACTTGAACATTACCGAGCAGTGTGCTCAGGTTTATTTAAGCTCTTTTTAAGAGCAATAATCAGAACCTCTGGTTTCACTGTTTCAAGGATGAATGAATTGGAGACTGCTATTTGATGAAACAGTATAAGATCTATATTGCTTTCAGCTCCAGTTAGGCAGAATGCAGGCATTCAAATTGCGTTCTAGAATCTGAGTTTCATCTTTTGTAAGAGAAAAAAATCTCTGCATATTAAATAATACTAATTATTACAAAACTGTCTAGAGAAAAAGAAGACAAATTTATGACCTTCATAATTTTATGCCTGTTAATTCTTTGAGCATAGTTCAGTTAGTCAAGAATTCCATAGAATGAAAGCATGAATGGTACAAAAGAAAAAAAAGAGCAAAATGGATCAGATAAAATGAAAAGACCTTAGGTAGGATTTCAGATCATAAAAAACAACCTACAGGCAGAACATATACAAATTACAGTATATTAAGGGAAAGAAAGTAAATAGAAAAGAGTGCAGAGGCAACTCTACATGGTTTTCCTGGGACACCACTGTGGCAAAGCCAAAGGGTCAGATTCCAACATCTAATGCACAGCACGCATTGCCACACAAGTCTAAAAAAATCTGCTGACACTCGTAAATTGCCACATGTTTGGATTTCCAACAAGATCTCACAACAAGCTGTGTTACTGCAAGCCATTATTTCCTTTGGGTCAAAAATGTATCTAGTGATGTTAAAACTCATGGCAGGATGTACTATAGTGTCAGGATAGCTCACCAGGGAGCATTCCTGCCTCAAGGCCAGGAGGTTGTATTAAAAATCTTGCACCTGGCTTAGGGCTGGGGTAGAATGGGACTGAAGTTTATCCCAAACCTGTAGAGAGTCAGTGACTGTGGACAATGCCACACTGACAAATCCTGTGAGTGAAGGTAGACAAGAACACTGCAAGCCTTCCATTGCTCAGGCATTTTAGGACTCTCCTGTGTGGAAAAAGTATCTGAAAGATGCTGACACCAGCACTTGCCTTTTCAAAAGTATACACTAAGCTATAATGAATTCTAAAGTTTTCTGCATTCCTCCAAAATCACATGAAAGAACCACATCTAGTATTTTCCCATACATACACTGTATGTACTTGTTGGGTTTATCTGGAATGTGGAATCAGAAGAAAGTGACCAAAACCACTGAGTCAGCTTTCTGACTGTAGTATTTTCAAGTTGATTTACAAAATCCCAGGGGTTCTTAGATACTTTATATTTTATGATGTCACACAAAAATATGATTTCTTCCTATATACAGAAAAAAAACCCCTGAAGACACTGATCTGGAATGGCTTAAAAGCAAACATTAATGGTCTACACAAAGCTCAGCATACTGCCTGTTTTGTCTATGTGATTGCTTTAAACACATATGGATTTGTGACATATTGTTGGTATTGGCCTCCTGTTGATGTGCTGTTTCAATGGCCAAAAGATAGGAGTTAGCCTACAAAACTATTACTGAATTTTCCCAAATTTGGTCATAGAGAAAAGGGGAGAAGTATAAGCAATAGCTTATCCATGCCCTTTGACAGGTAAGAGGCTGAGTTACCTATGTGAAGTGATTTTAAGTAGAAATTAAGCATGTTACTAACACAGATTTTTGACTTCATAATCCTGCAGTGAGACAGGAAAGTGCTGCTCTAGTCTGGTGAGGAGGAACTCACAGATACCCAAGGGATCTGCCATGAACACACCAAGAATCAAACCAAGCAGAACTGAATTAGAGCTCAGTGCCTTACAAATGGCAGACCAAGATACTGTGAAAATAATACCATGATCATATATCCTTAGTCCAACAGTACTGCTGGTCTCAATCACATGGTATTGTTGAAGTATATAAAGAATGTTTGTCACAAAACCCACTAAGAGGCAACAATCAATTCATCAGTGAAAAACAAGAGATATTTAAATCAACACTTTGCCTAGAAATTGCTATAATCTTATAAAAATAATCTCATTAGTTTATTTATGGATAATATTTATAATTAATATCAAACTGAGTTGAACAAAGGTATGTACTAGAGATACAGGCATGAACTAATTTCTTAAAGAAGCATTTACTTTTTATATAAAAATATATTTCTGTGTGTGTAAACTTCTTAAGAACATAAATTATCATGTATAAATGTACTTATTCAAACAAGAAAAATCTATTAAATTATGAAATCGTTCAGTGCATAAATCTCATTTTCTACTAAAACATGTGGATATTATATATATGACATCAAAATACTTCAGACTGGGTTTGCTGTAGTTCCCAATTTGTCTTTATTAGACTAATCACTCATTTTGTTTTTAACATATATTCTCACAGAAATCTGCTGTAGTTTAAGAAAAATGCATAATCTGCAAATATACCCTGGATTTATACATACACATCTTATTGAGAGAATTAACTTATTCACTAGATTTAGAGGATGGGACCCAAAATTACAAGACCAGCAAGGGTCAGAAGATACACCCAGTCATGTCTGAGAAGGGCTTAACTCAATTCCTGTGACAATCCTTTGAGATACCCAACTACATCTTCATGCCCCTAAGTCAAGCTCCCTCTTAGTATTACAGAAAGAGGTCAAGAGCCTGTGCTTTATGTAACCTTGCAATGGGACATAATTTACCAGGACTCTGTCAGTACAGAAAGATCTCATATCATACACTTTTGACTGAATAAAACCCAATTTTCCCTGAACCTGTATTGAAAGGCCTGACCTTAAGTACCATGAGAGCAATCTAAAGTATTCTGAATTAATTGGACCTTGGGAGAGTGGTTAAATGGTCCTGATTCAGAAAAGCCCATTTTTATATTATTCTGAACCATGACATGTAAGAACCTGTAATCAGACATGTGTGCAATGCTATCATCCATGGCACTGAAACCAAGGATTTTGGCCTCACAGCACTGCAGAAGTGGTTTGGCCTTCCTAGACTTATGCACCATGGTTACTCTGATTTACTTGTATTTCACACAGATTTTTTTCAACAGATGGAAATGATGAGAAGAAAAGGAATGAGGGCACTGTCTAACATTTTATGAAGTAATCATGAAACCCTTGAAGAACATTTTGGAAAAGAAATATGCACTCTGTTTTCATAAAAGTGTCACGATAATGTGCTTTGCAACAGGGGAGCTTTTTAAAAACATAATTTGGGGATGTGGCAGAATGACAATATTATAAAATAATCTGTTACATATGTATATTTCCCACTTTTAATGAAGTCCATAGAATAGTGATCTTCAGTCGCAGATGACAACAAAACTGTGAAAAAAATTAAATAAGATTCTTTCAGCTTCCTTATGTCCACAGGAGCTAGTAACACCAAAGCTTTATAGGACTGTTTGAGTGGAGGCTAATATTATTTCTTTAAACTAATTTTACTTTTTAAAATAATTTTACTTTTTTCCTGTCTTGTTCAATTGTGGGGTGGAACAAAAGGAATAGAAATGATGGATTTTAACAACACACGCTTACTAATGCACACAGAGACACCTATAGCTCAGATATCATAATTTCTCAGAATGTACCAGCCTTCCAACCCTACATCTTGGTCCTCCAGAAGCTCACATCATTAATTACCTTATGTTTACAAATACATCATTTGAGCTAATGAATGCCTTTTGATAATGCCTAACAGCAAGTAAGGTCTTACTAAAATTAGGAGGAAGAAGCAAACCCATTAGCACACCTATTCATAATTTACCTAATAAAAGTCAAAATATAGTGAGTCAATCACCTACTTAGTAGAAAACAGCACACCTTACTGACATGAATAGGGCTATGCTGATTTACACTTTTTGAGAGAGCAACCTAATAGGTGTAAAGATAAATTCTGATCTTTGACACATTTCAGCATCTTCCAACAGTCCAAGTCTGTCATCTTGCTACATCATTATTTTAGCAGATTTAATCAACTGGAGAAAGAATGTGAAGATGCTTACTATTTTTTTCTTCTCAGACTAGTCTAACAGACAGAAGTGAAATAAGGCATTAAAAAGAAAAAAAAAAGAAGAAAAAAAAAAAAAAAGGAAAATGAAGACAAATAAAGGGAAAAAGGTACCCAAGGATTATTACCCAAAGATACTCCATATATATGATAATTTCCATTCCTGTCAGCAAATAACATTTACACACTCCATACAAAGGAGAAAGCTGAGCATGTTTCAAAGTAGCTGGTGCCATGAGGGTAATAGTTCCTTGAGACATCAGAGTCCTAGAATAAGAGTTCAGCCTCTGCTGGATTCAGTGTGGGGGCAGAAATCCTGAAATTTCTGTCATGCCAGCCCATGTATGGACTATTAGGATGTGAAAATGATTCTTTCTCTGCTCTGTGGTATGCAATTTGACCATGAAAAGTGGCTCATCAGCAAGATGATGAGAATCAGGGTACACAGCATCTTGTGGAAGGGAAGGCAAAGGACTGAGATGTGCAGGAGCCAAGACATCTCATGGCATTTACTTGGTAAGGGGACACAGCCCTCCAGTAGTTCTGTGAACTTAGCCTTTTATTTCTCTGGCTGCCATTACAATGCACAAAACCAAAACATTTCGAAACATCAAAACAGTTCATCTTGACATTTTCAAAACGAAGCATTTCAACATTGTGTTGAAATGTTTTTGTCATTTTTGTTTCTACTCAGACTATTTGTCAAATAGTTTCGGCCACTCTGAAACTTCTTTGTTCACAAATAAGTGTTACCCTGTTTGGGTTTTTTTTATTTTTCTCTCCCTTAGCTTTGATTTTCACATAGCTTAGCCAAAGTCATACTCATATTTGGGTAAAATTCTTGTTCTCTCTTATTTCAAATTATAATCTTATGTAAAAGGCTTCCTGCAGTCTACAATGCAACAGACTACTTAGTCAACACCAACCCTGTGAATGTTCAGACCTTGTGGTGTTCAGAAGGAAACAGTACATGCAACACTCTGTTAATTGAATGAGACAGCTTTTATTACTAAGCAGTGTCTTTCCATTTCCCACTATAGTCCAGATATTTACATACAGCTAATGCTTCAATTTACAGGCCATAAACAGCCGAGTAATTGCAGTGCAATTAATAATTGCTAATGTATTTGCATGGAAATTATTCAGCAATTAATATTTTACAGGAAAGAGCAACAGCTAATTTTGGCCTCACAAGACAACTTGTCTAATGACATACGTCCTACATCTCAGAAGCAATAGACCTTAACAAAAAAGTTCACTTTGGTTTAAGATTGTTAAACCCAGATTTTTCATTAATTCACTTCCATACATCTAGGTGTGTGATTTATGTAGGAAACTGAGCTGCAGTTTTGAAACAACAGTAGAAAAGAATGCTGAAATTAAATGCCTGCATCATTTAGACCAACTGAAATAAAGAAGCTTCAAGGAATCTCCATGGCCTTTCAATCAGTGTATTTTCACTTAGAGAATGGACCAGAAAGCCAACATTGTACCATCTCACAGCAGGGAAATGGCTTTAAAGTATATATTTGTTATATGAAGCTGTTTCAAATGTGTTGAAGATCCAAGGATATGAAAATGTATCTTACAAGCTTTATTGAAATCTTAAGAGAAGGTTATGTAAAAAGGAAAAAAAAAAAAAGAAAAAGGCAGAAAAAAAAGAAAAAGGCAGACTCAATATAAATTACAGCATGGGAGTGTATACACTCAGGCTATGTAACTAGCTGGAAAGACAATTTCCAGCTGGATTAATCAAGTTAACCTGGATTAAATGTTCTCTTGACTTTAAGGGGAAAGTTTCAGCCATGTGCAAATATGAGCACATGCTTCTAGACACATAGCTGACTATTTCTTCCTTTCAACTAATGTAAATATTGTACTAACTGGAGCAGGAATTATAGCACATGTAATTCTGACTTACAAACAGAAGTGGCATTTGCATTTCTAGCTGTTTAAATACATGCATGTATTTAAAACATACTATATTTTAAACTATTTAAAACTATTAAAATTTTAAATCAAGCTTTTTTTAAGCAAGACTGTAATCAGCCTTATCAATGCTACTACTATTAATCCTTTGCAATGGAGTTATTTTGCTGATTCCACAATTAATCATCATCACTATAACCTCCTTTTACATGTCAAAGAAAATAAATTAAACAAGGCAGAAGTTTTTTTTGACTGAATTAAAAAAAAAAAAAAAGAGGTCTTCACTGTAGGTTTGCCTTAAAGCTCAGTGAAATCAAGATGCAATTTCACAGTCTTTAAGGTACTAGGTATTTCAATTCCTAAATTAAACTAACAGTAGCAATTTCCCTATCACTCACCCAAGCCTGAGTGCTTCATGGGGGTAATCACATTTACCTTGTTAGTAATTATACATTTTATCAACCTTTTTGTGCTCAACCAAACTCTACAATCTTATATGCAAGGAAATTTTGCAAATAGGAGTTGTGCCTGTAAGGCACAGAAGAATATATGAGAAAGACTCATAAAACAGGATTCTAATACAATCCTACAAAGGCTGAGATCCAGCTTACAGTCAGCAGGCTTGGAGAGCTCATCAGTTTCTGTGAATGGTGAGGAACACTTTTGTATGACTGAACTGTAAAGAAACATGGTGTTTCTCAATGTCAATGTGATTACACAGGAACTTTAGTGAGGCACTTATTCTCAGCTCTTTGTGGGATCAGGACCCCATGTTGCCACTGACATTTTCTTCAGAAATGTACACTACTGTGATCCTCAAGAATCAATACTCAGAAGATACACTTTGACAATTAAATTTGCTAAGAGAGTTTCAAAAGCCTGCTAGACTCTCTTAAAACATCTATCTTCAAAGAACAGAGCAAGAAAGTTCAAAGATTACAGTAGGAAACAAGCTATATTTCAAAATACTTGTGAAAAAAATTTAAAGCTTGTTGGTTTTAAGCTTTTCTTGTCATCATTCATTAATTTATTTGTTGCCTCAAATCCTCAAGAGAGCAAGCCCCAAATGCTGACAAAGTCACCGCACAGAGCATTATTTTTACTTTTGCATGTGTTGCCCAAAGCCTTATGCTCAGAGCTACAAGAATATGTCTTGGAGTCAAACCTGGTGCAGTTCCTAACACTGACTGGTAACTGTTAGCAATATGAGCAAAAGACATTGCACTGCTGGTGCCAAAGCTTTGAACAAAATTACTTCCTTTAACACACCGCCACCTTAATTATGTGCTGGGGAACATAAAGCAGGTCAGACAATTTGTACTGGGACATCATAATTCCATCAGTATAATGCTGACATTGCTAAAGATTTATGAATGGAATGTCGTAATTATTTTTTTAGCAAACATATCAAGTTTCACTAATGGGGGGGGCTGGAAGTACTAATTAGCTTTTTTTTTTTTGGTATCATCTAAGATGTGGGGAGCAGAGGGTGGAGGGGAAGGATCTGTGACAAAAACAAGCACACACAAAATTTATGTATGGTCTGTAATTCAAGCAGATGTTCTTATATAAGGGCTGCAGGGATTAAAGCCCTTCTGCACATAATTCCATTTGCTAACTACCTTCTGTCTGCACAAACCTTCCAGGCTATGACAGTCTTGCTAAGCTACATTTCTTTAAAAGCAAAAAAGAACAACAAAAAGAATCTTAAAAATTTCTGCTGTTAAGTACCAGGGTTTGGCAGCTTGACTGAGGCTCTTTAACCTTTAACCAGCTGGGTGATTCCACTGGGAGTTGTGCTGGAATCACTGTAACTGCATCCAACAAGTTACAACTCTGCCAGAATTTCCTCTGGAAATCCATTCAAAACAGTGCTTGGCCACAGTAGGCACATACACACTGGTACTTCAGAAAGAAATTATACTCATGCTAAAACTGAATAATTCATATTAAAATAATATGAAGAGCCTCCCCACCTCGGTGTCCATGCTGAAAGATTTTTTTCAGAAAAAGAGATAGATCCAAAAGAAGAAAGAGGTAAAACCAGCTAAGTGGCCAATATTGCAATATTACAGCATGGGAATATCACAATACAACAGCACTGCTACAAGTTGGGGGCAGAACATTCCAAAATTACTATTTTTAACACTTACCTGACAAACACACTGCATCCAAAAGAAAAGGACTGGTTATAACAGTGGAGGCTCTTAATGCTTTTGCTTGAATGTTATATTTGCATAGCTAAAGAAGAAGGTTGGCCCGAACCATTTCCTCAGACACCTGGCTGCCATCCCACTCTGTCACCATTGCTGTAATTCAACATTTGCACCAAGCAACATCCAGGTATGTCCTCAGGCAAAACCTTCCTCTGTGATGACTTGTGGACCTGTGGTCTTTTACTGAACTTTCTATGATGGAAATACGATAATAAAGCTAATTCTTGTAGCAAGAAGACTGATCAAGACTACAGATGTCTATTACTATTCCCCATCCTCCTTGAAAACCAGAAAAAACACACCAGATAATTTTCTGGAACAGTGTCTTTATATTTCTACCACATTTCCTTCTTATGAGTAAGGAAGGAGAAACAACCATGAATTAATTCTAGCACCCTGTCATGCCTCTACAAACAATGCTTGTAACACTAACTCAGTCCTTGTAGTGTCTCTTAAATAATTCTCCAGTCTCTCTCTCTGGAGAGAGGAAGAAAGGAAAGGGAACCAGATACAGTTCTCTAAGTGGAGATGGAACTTAATTTTCAGTCATGTTGTTAACTAGCTCAATTTTTTTTAATTGAAAAGATTAACCAAAAGTTCTCTGATAGAGCTGCTGTTAATTGTGTTTTCTCTGGATTTCATAAAGAAGCTAAATGCTGCCCCACCACCTGCTGCAAATGACTTAAATAGATTAAATACATAATATACATGGAGATCCTTCCCCACATCTATAGATGATGGGCTGACACAATCTAGTTCAGGAATATTTTGTACAATCATCTTTTACAGTCTGGTTCAAGCAAAGTTTCATGACTGCATTGCAGAAACACTACAGATTCTTAGCAGAATGCCCCACAGTGCATCTCATCATTTCTCAAATTACTTTGAAAGAAAATAATTCAAAGAAAAGCACATCATCCTATAAATGTGACAGCTAATGTGCAGTGATAGGATAGATTTCTGACCTTAGAATAAAGATTAACATTAAATCTTTATCCAGAGATTGGTTTTCAATTATCCTCATATCAAAGGATATCAAAGAAATCTGGATAGCATCCAGATAGCTTGGGATCACTTATTTTCTTTGAAAAGGCTTTTAATACATTGTTGATCATAGACACTCCCATCTTCTTGTGCTTGTGCTATGTGACAGAAATAAAACTTTTTTTTTTTTTTTTTAATGCCAACCAGCTGCAGCACCTGCTCCTGTGTTCACTTTTCATATTTCACTAGTGATTTGAAGCTCTGTATTACAGCTCATGGGCATGTTATCTAATTTTAGTCTTCCTATTTATGCTTTTATCTTCAAGACACTGAGTGTAAATGGAGAATGGTACTGAATTGTATGCTTCAGTACTATCAGTATGAGTACTGCATGTAAAGGACAGCTTTTGTCCCATATCACACTTGAACTGCCTTAGAAATTTTGCTTCTAAAGGATGAAAAAAACCCCAATTATTCTAGAGACAAAAAGACAAAGCATGCTTATTAGTGTCTGGGTTATATTGTGAATAAGATACTAATTCTCTTATAATTTTTTTCAGCATGTCCAAAACAACTGATCTCTAAAGCTGTGTTATTAGAATGATGTGGTTTTGAAGGGTCCTCAAAGATCTAGTTCCAACCCCCCTGCCATGGGCTGGGACCAGGTTTAGGCAGTGAAAGCAGCACAGGAGTGCCCTGACAGTGGAAACTTCTGAAAATCAGACATTCAGAGATCACTGAACTGTGAGGTCTTCTTCAGTGACCCAGTGATCAGCTGGACACAGTGTCAAAGGAAAACACTGCATAAGAAATCTCTTAATAATCTCCAAGGAGAAAAACAATCATCAGAGTAATCTAAACAGGAAATAAAGTCTGAATTTTTTTATTATCTTTTTGCTTTGTTTTGTTTCTAATCTTCATATGCTTTTCAGTTAGCTACTAGAAAGATTTTTTAGTGTGAAAGGTATAAGGTGAAACTACTAGCCCATTTGATAACTACTTACCTAATTTTTGTAATCTTAGGTAGAAAGTGTTTCCTTATTCAGCTGCAATCTGAAATCTGCACTTAATCAAGTCTGCCTATACAACACATTAGAAAATATACATTATATTTTTGGAGCTTTTCCAAAATTATTTTGTAATTATTTTTAAATACTTAAAATTGCTTCCACCTTCACTGAAAAATTGAGGGAGACATTTCTTTTTATATCAGACTAATACCTTCTTAGTATTACTTTTAAACACATCATCTGTGAATAGCACATCATGAGAGATTAAAACATAGGATAAAAACACAGACATATTGGAAAAGAGAATCAGTGGTGAAATGCCAGTTTTATTGATAATAACAAGAAATTCAGAAGTGTAAGAGGAAGCAATTGTACAGAGTACAACAGAACCAAGTGAAATTTTTCTTCTCTACAGCTTTAAAGACTATTACTTGCCTGGATCAAGGACTTGTGCCACCAGTGGTCTTGATAAGAAACATATGGATGCATTTTACATGGGTGTGAGGATGCGATTCTGGTATTATTAGATCAGTCAACAGCATTTCCCTGGGCAATGGGCATATTGTGAGCATAATAGTATTAATTCTACTTTACTTGCTACAGCTTACTTGTTTCCTTAGTATGAAAACCCTTGTAATGAAAAGACAGAGGTCAGAAAGTTTGCCAGTGCACTGAAGCTCCACTGTAAGCCATTTGGATACATATTTCTAAATCACTCTCACAAGGGAGAATTTTTTAAAAAACAAGACATTTACTGGTTTCAAAGACCCAGTTGTGCATCTCTGTGCTGTAACCTCTCATCAGACAGAGTGCCAGACACCAGACTGGTTTGTGAATGTTTGTGCAGTAAGGTGTGGCAGAACTCAGAGGGTGATGATCAACGGAGCAGGGTCAGCTTGGAGGCTGTGACCAGCAGTGTACCCCAGGGCTCAACACTTGGCCTGGCCTTGTTCAACATGGTCATCAGTGGCCTGGATGAGGGGACAGAATGTATCCTCACCAAGTCTGCTGATGGCTGACACTCCCGAGGGCTGTGCTGCCATCCAACATGACCTGCACAGGCTGGAGAGCTGGGCAGAGAAGAACCTGATGAGATTAAACAAGAGCAAGTGATGGTCCTGCACCTGGGGAGGAAGAACCCTAAGCACCAATATAGCTCAGGAGTGGACCTGCTGGGAAGCAGTTCAGAGGAGAAGGATCTGGGGGTCCTGACAGATATTAAATTATCCCTGAGCCAGCAGTGTGCCCTTGCTCCCAGAAAGGCCAGTGGAATCCTGGGCTCCATAAGAAGAGGGTGGGCAGTAGGTCATGGAAGATCATTCTCCCCCTCTCTTCCTCCCTGGTGAGGGCACAGCTGGAATACTGGATCCAGTGCTGGGCTCCTCAGTTCAAGAGAGACAGGGAACTACTGGAGACTTCAGTGGAGGGCAACTAAGATGACTGGGAGACTGGAACGTCTCTCTGATGAGTAAAGGCTGAGAGAGCTGGGACTTTTAAGCCTGGAGAAGGCTGAGGGGAGACCTTGTTAATATCTACAAGGCTGGAACACAGGAAATTCCATTTAAACATAAAACTTCATTATGAGCAGGACAAGGCACAGGCTGCCCAAGGAGATTGTGGAGTCCCTATCTATAGAGATATTCAAAACCCACCTGGATGCAGTCCTGTGCTCTGGATGATCCTGCTTTAGTGAGAGAGCTGGACAAGATGATCTCTGGAGGTCCCCTCCAACTCTGACAATTCTGTGATTCTGTGAGTGTAAGGGTGAGTAGGAAGAATCCACTCATGTATGTGGAGTACTCTGAACAGCTGGCTTGGCAACAAAATCAACTTTCATTCTAACAGGCACATAAGTGAAAAAGAGGTATTTCACCCATCTGGAGTTGTCAGACAAAGGGATTCTGAGCTGACTTCAAACTTTACCTTCCTCAGCTACAGCTTTTTCTCTAACCTGAAGGAATTTTGCACTCAAAAAAATCTAAAATCCATAATGCTGCTGTGTAGAGAGTTTGTAAAGATTCCTAATGAGAGCAAACTCTTAAAACCCCTCTTCTTTTTTTAGATAAACATATTTGATCTTTCCAGTCATTATCATTTTAACTTGCAAAGTGACATTATGCCAAAAAGAAGGAATTCATAAATTAGTTCCAATTTAGAAAGTTTTCTTGTCATTGTATAAATGACAGATCTTTAAAAAGATGACTTAAAATGAAATGCAATAAAAAAATTCACTTTTGTGGCAGGTTTTTCTTTTCTTTTTTTTTTTTTTTTTTTTTTTTTTTTCTTTCTAAGACTGAAAGAATAAAACAATATGCTATCAAAAAAGAAATGAGTAGTACAAAATTACAAATGTGCATGGGCAGAAAACTCATTTACATTCTCAGATTGTTTTAGCAAAGCTAAATTTAGTTAGGACAGTAACTAAAAAAATGTAAGCAGAAAACACTTTGCAAAGTTAGATTCACTTATCAGCAGAACTTAATAAAGGACTCACATCCACCTTCTTATTTCAAAACCTGCTGGTGGCTAGATTTGCTGGATGCAAATTTGCCCTGCTGATCTCAACTGGAAATTTGCTGATCATGTAACTGAGCCAACCTGTCACCCAAGCATCTTGTTTCTATTCTTTTTAAGAAGCGTAAAATTTTAATGCAGAGTTGGGCTTGGCTTTCAGATAACTTTAAAGTTTGGGAGGGTTTCACTTAAGCTCTTTAAGCAGAATGAATTTCTGTAATGAGAGATGATACATAGAGAAGTATGAAAAAAGATCATGAGCACAAGCAATGCAAAGGTGACAAGCAGAATGGCAGCTAATGGCAGACTTTCATCTGTGAAGGGAAGAAAAAAGGGTTATGTGTGAAGATTTTTCACAGTAGGAGAGCATTTTTAGTTTTGAAACATTTAAATAAGGTACCACTCCAGACAGTGACTACACAAAACTCCTGGGGCTTCTGGGACTGAAGCAATCCTTCAGAGCATTCATTCCTCTAGTTTGATCTCAGCTCAAAGCATCATCAGGAGTCACACACGGCTGTTCAGGACTCATAATGTCAAATCCATCAAAATAATTACCAATGTACTGAAGCTGAACAATTTAATCACACAGCCATTAACCCATAGGAAATAACTGCCTGACATCTTCTTGTCTCTTGCTAACTCCAAAGTGTTACCTGCAACCACCTTCAGCACCAGGATCTACCTGGCATGGCAACATTTATTTACATATTTAGTAAGCACATGTTTGGTTCTGGATTACTGAGATTTTACTACCCTGCATTTTTATTTCTAGGTGTCATTCCTAAAAATTTAGTAACTGCCAAACCTGCAATTAGAAATAAGCTAATCAGGGCTCTTCACAACACCTCAGTTTTCAACTACTTATTTCACACAGAGTTCTTTTTACTACTTAAGATTTCTCACACAACAAATTTTAGTCTCAAGTTTTAGGCAAAAACAATTTTAAAAAGAATCTATTTTTTTCCTTACTCAAGATTAATAATTTTTTGAGGCATTTTCATCTTTTCCAGCTCTGTAGAACCTTCAGTTGAAAAACAAGTCTTCAGGCAGCTTAATGACTGCAATGTGCAGGTTTAAAAAAATAACATTTGTCACAGGCAAGTAGATATCAAAATACTAGAAAATACTTCAGTGCTCTTTCTGTTGTAAATTGATACACACTTCAGAGAAAAGAGTTTTCTGAAAGAAGTGAGTGCTACTATCAGTTAAGATAACACTTACTTGATGTGTGGATCTACTGACACAGTGCCAGTAATTTTAACATCATCTGCTATTCCTATCTGGAAAAACAGTAACTGCAGGACACAATTTTCAAGCTTTCTGTTTTCAGTGTCCCTTTCATTGTGTCACAGAATTTGTTGATATCTCTTTCTGCAAGAGAAAGCTGAACACACAAATTTTCTGGATGTAGTCTAAAACTGTATTTCAGATCAGTCATGACTGAACTGTTAACCCTTGAGGCTCTTTTCTTCTAAACAGATGAGTCTAGGTTACAAACACATTCCCTGCCTGGTTTGACCAAATACAGAGGATTATACAGAGGAGTCAGGGTCATCGTTCATCTGTTTCTATGGGTATAAGTATGTATGTGTTTGCATATGTGCACGTACATACACACACATATATGTAAAGAATGATGTTTCTGAGGAGAATAATTGCAACTGAAGAGTTTTAGATCTGAAAATGCATTCTACAATATTACCTCAAGAGCTGCTGTAGTGAAAAATCTGCTTAAATACTGGTAGGAAGTAAAGAAAAGGAGGAGGATGCAGGACTCAAAGAAAGCAGTGTCTAAGGGTTAATAATATTGGCTAAATTCATTTGCAGTCACAGTTGAGAATAAAACTTGTGTGAGAGGACATCATGTACTATGATGATAAAAAATTGTTCTCTGATTCACAGAGGGATTCTGACAACTTTGTTTTCCTGATCTCAAACTTATAGGAAATAGAAGTTTTGCATCATGCTTTTAGAAACCTTGAAAATAACATTTTAGAGCTAGGTTTCAGATGAGAGGGGTGTGTCCATGAGGATACAGACCTCTAAGATTTATTTTCATACAAACTAGAGCTAAACTGGTTTCAGAATTCTGAATACAAGTGGGTCACAAACAGAAAAATATTCTATAGCTCCTTTGCATTTCTGATATTGACTTGAAAAGAAAGAGAAACTGAAAAAGTTAGGATGAATTCCTGCCTTTCCCTAAGGAAATTCTCTCAGCTATGTTGAAGCACACATTTCAACTTCAGTATTTCAGATAGAGTAGATGACCATCAGAACTGGACAGGAATACAATTACATTACTGGTTGAGTTTCCAATAATAATACATTTACTTTTTCCAACATTAACAAATGCCAAAGTATAGAGAGTACATTGCCTTCACAGGCTGCAACTTTGGCTTCATTTTTCCAAGGCAATACATTCAGAAAGTATCTACCTCTTCAAGCAAATAGCCTCATTTCAGCAAAGAATGTTTAGAGTCTATCTAGATTCTCCGTTTCAAGATAGTGAAGCTGCAACTGATAGAATCTTCAACATGATTAGAATGATGTGTTATCCTCACATACAAACTTTTCTGTTTTTCATTTTTCACTTGTGTAGTAGAACCCCCTTTATTGCTTTAATGGCTACATTTAAGGCAGAAAGTGAAATGATTTTAGGATAATGTTTTAGTGTCTGTTTCACAATGGTTTTTATTGAGCTGTAAAGCACTTGCATGCACCAAGAAAAGAAGGTGCATTTTAGAAATAAAACTATTAAGTAACATTATCTTGCCATGGATCATTCCCACTGGGGTAGAGGAATCATTTGAAAAGCATAAGTGAATTCAATTAAAATATGATAAAGTTTGATCTCCATCTCACCCACATTTTCAGCATTGCATGATGATCAAAAAACTAATAACAGTATGTCTGTTTATGTTTACAAGCTTGTGTTTGATCCTACATTTATAGAGTCCCTTCAATTTTTTCCCCTACCACTTATAGCAGGGAATAACTTCGATAGAACAGCCTCCTCTTAGGAAGGTGGGTGGACTCTTATGTCCCCATACCAAATTTTCAGTATAAGGTCCACCAGTAGAAATCAATATTAGATGCAATTCCCCTGAAGATGTTTTTGCATACCATGGCAAGAACAAGTGGACTTCAGGTAGCAGAATGAAATCAGAATGTCAGGTTGGAAGGGATGACTGCTTATAACAAACACAAAATCACAGAAATATGTGTTGAAAGTAAAACTCACAGAAACAACTTCATCCTATTTTTTCTGGGGGTCAAACCATAAGTACTGCATACACCTTTTATTTAAGCAGACACTAATGGAGACTTTGGAGATACTCCTATTAAATACCTTGAAAAGCTGGTTTGCTGATTCTCTCTAAAGAAGTTAGAAACTGTCTTCTTTAGTTATCTGAGAGTTAAATTAATATGTATTTCTGAAATACAGGCCCCATATCCAGTTTGTAGACCACTGGATCCTAGGAGTGATCTGCAGACAGGAGATTAACAATGCCTTTTGAAGTATATTGGTTCTCCTATAACACTTAGGAACACTGCCTAATATAGAAAAGTAATATTACAGCCCAAATACACAGTAGAGAAACACTATTTCTGCTTTACAGGTGTCCAGCTGAGACATGAAGAAATTAAATTATTTTTCCAATGTCAAGCAAGAAACCTGTATCAGAATGGAGAAGGCCTTGTGAGTCTTGGCTGATTTCCTGAACAAACTTTTCTTCTGTTGTCATATGACTAAACCTCTGGTTGCAAATTGGATTGATGAAAGGATGGGATGAAAAACAAAAAAGCAAAAGAGTAATCTGACACAGTATATTATAACCTATACACCAGGGTTTTTTTTTCTCTATGAAGTTAAAGAAGGCAGTAATTAAAAAAAAAAAGGTATAAAGGAGCAAAAGAAAAATCAAGTATCTTAGGCAAAGAGAAAAAGAGGTTTTAACTGAGGCACAAAAAATGTAGGAAATTAACATTTGTGCAATGCTTTTAATCTTCAAAATTCTGTATAAGTATTACTTGAAATATCCTCACAACACCTCATAAGGTGTGCAAAATATTAAGCATAATGTAGTAAGTCATACTCTCAGAAGATTTAAACTAATTTTAAATCTACAAAACCATGGAAAGAAAAGGTTGTAAGGCTAATAGAGTTCATTTAAAGCACCTGAGCTGGCCACATACTACAGAAAAAAAACATATTGCCAACTAAGAGGACTGTAATTCTCACAGGCAAACATGAGTTAGCTTCAGTTCATCTATTACAGACTCAGCACAAGCATGGCAACCAGGGTTCAACAAGACTACAACATCTTTCCCAGACTGCAAACAAATAGTGCAGGACAGCCAGGCTGAGCTGCATTCAGGGATCATGAGCAGGATACCAGTTAGCTAATTAAAAGCTGACCTGAGTACCTTGTACAAAGGGCTGTCATAGATCTAGAATGCAGCAGAGGCAGGTCCAAAGCTGGGTCTGGAACTGGAGAGCTGGCTCCGAAGTTTTCTCCCAGAGCTCAGAGGGAAGTGAGCAGGCACACACAGCCAGGCTGCTTTGCACAGGGTGGAGCTGCAGTGGAGATGGAGCTTTTCCACCTGCAGAGCCTGCCAAAATAATGTAAAAGGGCAAGAGGGAAGGTGGTAAGTCTAATCAAAGACAAAGTTTTGAGCTGAATAAAACACTTAACTGCACGGAAATTTCCATTAGGTTGATTAGATACTTGCCTTAGGGCCCTCTTAAAACAACTGTTAAAAAAAGGAAAAAAAAAAAAAAAGAAAAAAAGAAAGAAAAAAAAAGATAGCTATTGCAATGCGGCTCCAAAATATTGGAAAAGCAGGAAATGGAGCTTATTAGGGCTCAAATTAGATCCAAGATTTATGTGAAGAACATTTGGCCTCTTTAAAAGGCCTGCTTAATCCCTAGATGGTTTTTATTGTTTCTATTATTATTATTTATTTATACAGTGCCATAGGTATACATGGCACTTTACAGACACATAAAAAAAACATGGGTCCTCCCCCAGAGAGTTAACAACACCTGATCCAGCAAAGATTTAAGTACATGAGTTAACTTCATTTGCAGGACTTACATCCCTTGCAGCCAGTGAGATTGTTTTAAAATAACAATTTATTGACATGATTATATCTTTCAGATCACACCCTCTGCTCTCACAGGTGGAGAACCCAATTCCCAGGGGGTTTGATAACTTCTGTAGAGCAAACTTTGCAGTCATATTCTCTTCCAGGCTATGCATGAGAAAGAAAAGCTAAAGCAACAAAGGGGGAAACTTAACTAGTTTTGTACTGCTAGATTGGCTTCAGTGAAAATCTTTTATTAGTTTTGTAATATGTTCTGAACTGGAGCAGCAGAATTTGTCAGTTATGGAGAAAGAGCCACATGCCATGGTTTAATGCAGAACATGGAAGCTGCCTTTAGTTCACCTTCCCTCTTACTGTACACTCGTGTTAAGCTGTTTTTTGAGACATCTGATCAGATCTCTGCACTCTACTGAATCTGAACATTTCTAAAGCACATATATTATACTACAGGTACAAAGGTGAAATAATGCTGTAGAGAAATGTTCTTTCTTCCTTACTGAAAAGAAGCACTTCTGGTTCCCATTATAAAGCCCAATATAATGATGAGTTTTGTTTAGAAGATGAGGGGTTCCTATTCTCCTCCTTACTGTCCTGGTGACTCTGCTTTTGTGAATGGAAAATTGGAGCTACCTCAAGCTACTTCTCTTTTGGAGGGTAGTATGGCTACTCCAAATGTGCAACCTTATTTGCCTGCATATAAACTTTTAATAATGTTCATTAAACTTTATTAGAACTGTATGTGCAGCCAGATCAGGGTTACAAATTAAAACCTCAGTCCTGCAAACACTTAAAGGGGCTTTATTCATGTGAGCAAAAAAATATTTCTCTTCCTATACTCACAAATGTAAACTGAATCTGAAACCTACAGACAATGGTATTTTACTTTTTTTATCCTCTGGTATTAAAGTTAAAAATACATAGTCAAGGAAAAAATTATGTGCACAACCCCCCCAAACAACTCCTCAACTCTATTGAAATTGAATCTTTTAAAAAATTAACATTATGTAGAAAAAAGCCCTGGTGCAAAAGATTTGGAGAAGTCAATGAACAAATGAATTAAAATTATATGCATATAATTATATCAGGAGTCCTGGCCAGAAGAGAAGTCTATACAAGTTTTGCAACAGCCCTTACTTGCAAAAGGAACAAACTTACACAGCCTGATAGAAGAACCAGTGAAGCCAGTAAGAATTTTCACACTCATGAGCTTTGAATCAGATGCAGAGTGACCACCAGAACTGCAGGTAAAGCAGCAGCTGTAAAAGCCAGAGGAGTTTTTAAAGAACACAGACATGAGTGTCATAAAGCCAAGGTCAAACTCCATCACCATGACATGTATGTGTGAAATAGTTATACCTCTCTTAGACTAAATACAGTATTTATGGTTATTTCTTTATCTTGAAACAAAAGGCAAATGAAGCCATTTACTTTAAAAAGCATGCTTTCATTACACGGAATAAATTGCTTTGAAGAAGAAAAATGTTTCCTAAAACCATTAACAGTTAAACTAGAATTTTTTCATTTTTATCTGAGATGAGACTGTGTATCATTACTCTTGCATAAACTGATTTCAAATGATTCCTTGTTCACACTGATTAGATGTGAAGTAGAAGAGGTTTTCATACAAACCCAGGACTGCAGGATTCCAAATTGTGGCATTCAAGGAATGATGGGAATGTATAAAGATCTGGCTATCCTGACTGTAAGAATAATCTAGATGACAAATTAATATGAAAATTGGGAGATTTAGGTGGAACCTTTCTAATCCCACCAGTTTTCCTGATCCTTACTCTAATTTCTTCTTCCTGCTGTTTCTCTTTTGCATGTTCAAGCAGCTTTACAGCTTTGAAGGTCTCAGAACACCTTAACTCAGTGTAACCTACACAATTTTCTTGATTTTCTTCCTTCTGACTTCGTCATACTTTTTATCATGGGGAGTCACAGGGCCTCAAGCCTTTCATGACATGTAGTCAGGCATCTCCCCTGAAATCCTTTCTGTTAATTATGGGGAAAAAAAGACAATGTTTGCTTGTTTGGGTTTTTTTTTAACAGATATTGAAGAATGCATTCATTACAGCAGGTGAATTGCAGTATGGTAAGACTCAAAAGGTTATGCTCCAGATAACCAGTTTACATTCATTCCTGCACTTCTTAGTACAGTATAATTCTGATACTGCTTCTTATTTTAGATTCTGAGTATATGGAATGACAGGTAAAAAAATCAGTGTTCAGAATTCCAAGGGGCTCCTCTTCCTTAAGCAGCTAATAATTTATTTTCTTGTGTCCTTAGTCATAATTATCTTTCTCAACAGTTACCTTAGTTTTTTTATTTTTACTGTGGTTTTATAAAAAACAATATTTGTAGTTATCATTACTTTCAGCCTACATGTAATAGTATACTTTTGTGTCATTTTAAGAAATAAAATTTCATATGGTCTATCTTTCCAAACCGTAATTCTGCAGAAGTAGTTCCCATATTCACGTATGGGAAAGATGAAATAGATAAAATATCTCTGAAAGAATTATCTATGGTAGTAACTGGGTTGTAAAGTTTGACCTTATGAAACAAGTAATGTGATGACTGTTGGATACAAGACCATCAGATTTCTATAGCATTTCAGGTCCTGCCAGTGTCCCTCTCTGAATGCTCCTCAGATATAAAAGCTCTCTAACCTGTCTTGCAACTAAATTTCAAGTTTATTTCTAGTGTGTTGTACTAGACCAGTCTACTCACAGCATCAGATTTTAAGGGCAACTGGGAGTTAACAAAACCCAGCCCACATTCATCTTTGCAGAATAAATCTAAGTACTCTTTGCCATTTCAGAATTTGTCTTTTAATCAGCGTTAAACAGGAAATCACAGATTTTATTGCACTTTTTTCTTTTTATCATTAAGAAACTAACCCCTCATCTAAATGTCTGGTTAAATCACTGAAGATTTCACCAATAAATCTTCCAATGTGCTAAAACCAGTCATGTTCTCAAATAAATACTGGAGATCTTCAAAGGTATTTTTGTGCCCAGATTCTGATGATTTACTGCAAAGTGGCCACCTAATGGATTTCAAGATGTAGACCGATTCTCATACAATTTTTAGTGATAGATTAGTTTTGATCCAGAGTCTTAAGTAATATATCTGCTTTTGGGATTTGTATCTTTGGTATGCATCATGTTTAGAGCTGAGAAAGAAGAATCTGGAAAAATAACTCCCACCCTTGACTTTGCCATCATCTTCCTTTCCAATCATGAACACACAAAAAAAACCCTCAAGCTAAAACTGTTGTCATGATTTCTTACTGTTTGATTCTGATATGCCCTTTGGGGGGCCCTTAGTGCAGGGATGTTACAATGGCAGCTTGGCTTGCCTCCTGCCACCCCAGAGGAACAGAAAAACAAATTGATCCATACAACAGAAAAGAGCCATTAAGGATAGTTGAGAAGGATGTTTCCTAGGGGCTGGGTTAAAGAGTTAGCTGGACAAGAGTCAGGATTAAAAGAACTGCAATAACTCTTGATTGTATGTCTCAGCTGATTGTCCACAGGTTTGGCTTAGTCTGAAACCACTCTGATTTTTGGCAAAAAGACTTGGTTCTGTCTCTTTATTTAAATACCATTAACAGTTCCACAGACATGATTCTTACAGCAACATCACCAAAGCAGCATGCACAAGGAAGAGAATGTGAGGAAAAGTAAAAGGCTTTTGACAGATGAGCTTCATGATCAAGCATATGGCAAGTTTTAATACTTTTATGACCAGGACTGACAAAAATTGATAAGTAAACCTGCTATCTGTGAGAGAGGAAGCTGTAAGAAACCCCATATTTGAGAAGATTTATGGTACTGAGTTGAATAATCTGAAAGTGGACTAAAAATCTTGGCAAAGTCTTCATTTCCAGTGCTAAGAAGGAACTAAAGAGCTGGACCTGCTCCCTAAAACTATTTTCCTACCTCATTTATCTCCCCTGCTGTTTTTCTACTTCATTTACATTCCCCACAGAGGCTTGGGCTTCAGCTCCATTCTCTAGATAAACCAGATCAAGAACAGGTGGGATAATATGTAATTGCAGCATCAGAGTGTACAAATCTGTAGATCTTCTCTCTGAACAGAATCAAGTAACCAACCAAGCTCCGTGTTAAAAATTGAAACATCATCTGATTGGACATTCTGGTTCTTTCCAAACCCTGTTGAAGCTGTAGGATTAGATGGGACACAATTATGTTTAACAACTATTAAATTATATTTAGTAGTTTTTCAACTGCAAAAATACATTCATAAGACTGCCAAGTCCTCCAAGGCCGTACCTTTCACTGCCCTGTTGCTAAGAAGAGAAACTGCACCAGACCCTTGGCTGATATAAATGGGAATAGCATTCATGTCTCCAGGGGAGATGTACACACTGAAATTGGAGACTAACTAGTTCAAAATATTGTAATGGTTCATAAAAAATTCTTCTGAACTAAAAAAATCTGCAAGGGATCTTAATTTTAATTATTATTTTTTTTTTAACAAACCCCATTCAGTCCCATTCCTTCCAGGCTCCTTTTCTGCTTCTTAGGATTCCAGTGGATTGTAGCCATAAGGGAAAAACTCCAGCACTTATGCAATGACTGTGATGTGGTAATACCACTTGGTACACTTAATGGAGATAACAAGAAGTGATGACACAAAAGGATATTTTCAGGATTACTCAATCTAGGCACCCAATTGTATTTTCTATAGATAATTTTCACAGTGCCATACCCAGAATGTAGAGTATAGGATTTAACACCTGTTGGTATATAATTACTGACAAAGTATTTTTGCAACAGACTTCTTGGAAAAAAAGGAACAGATTTTTCACTGTTTTTCATTACTAACAGGCAAGTGAGTAAGACAGAATAAAATACTTTTTCCAAGATTCATAGATTAAACTGGATCAATAACTGAGGTTCTTGAATCTCTTATCTCCCTTAACTCAAATCACTAAACCTTTTCTTCTGAAACCACTCACAGCTGTCCAGGTATTGCAGATTGCTTAAAAAGCTCTTGGTCTTCCAAGCACTGCTATATTGCTATGCACAGTGGGAGAATTCACACATGTGACTTTTACCAGTGTTGTCCCTATATTGCTCTTTGAAGTCCTTCTTTTTGTTTAACAATAGATAATGCACTATAATGCATTATATTAATTATATTAGTATTATTATATATAATAACATTATATTAATATATTAATAATGCAAACTAAAAAAAGCAGTAATAACAAATATAATTACCCCTCTTTAAGGAAAACCCTATTCCACTAAATGACACTTAACAGATTCCACATTACACCATTTTGTTAAGGAGCCCTCTTGATTCTTGACTTAAGGGTGTTTTAGTGTGCAAGTGTCACCAAGATACAAGTATTCTTTAATACAAACCTTTCTTTGCTTTACTGGTCCCAGCAGTGATTGCTCTATCAGAGGGAAGGAGGGGACATGGCACCCTCCCATTGCAGTTGTCATGTTGGCCCAGACTCTGAGCACTTCCAGAGCTAAGAGCACCTCTCCTGGAGAATCTTTCTATAAAGACACATGAGATGGGTCTGGGGCTTTACACCTCTAAACACAGTTCATAGGCCTGGAAAACATATTCACTATTTTTGTATACAAGACTGGTTGCTGCTGCCCAGGCTGCTCCTGTATAATTTGGAGGATAATCTTCGCCAAATGAGGAAGATATTTGCATTTTGCAAATGACTGGTAGTAGTCTAAACAAGAGATTAAAATGACTATATAATTTCTTTGCTCCTGCACCAGAAACAACTGTGTTTATGTTTGCCAGAAAGCTCCTACATTGACATTCATTCCCAAGTGAAGCTGTTCTATATGTACCAGATGTTTTAGCTTCCCTAGAAAACAAAAAATCAGTTAATTTATGGTGGAATATTTCTCTGAGTTCTTCTAAAGCTCCTTCAGGCCAAGCATGATGGGGAAGACTGGAAACTGTAAGGTTTTATCTATACAAAGAAGAAACGTTAGGATTTGCTGCAAAAGATGGGTTTGGTGGTAAGAACACTCTGAAGGTATGTAATGTATAGATCTCTTCATTCTGCAAAACTATGAGTTCTCCTGAACTGTGACTGTACTGGTGCTCATGAACTATAAGCTAATAATTTACAAAGGCTGGTTTTAAACCTAATATATCATTATTTGGGATAACTGACATGAATATGAGAAGAAAAAAATTCCTACTTTGAATACAGAATAGACACGAAGGAACAGAGATATGACAGGCAAAAAGGAACTCAGGTCTATTTGTAACACATGAAAACCCTACCATCTTCCCATGGATATAGTGATTAAACTTTAACAGCCATACAATTGTTGCCTTTGCTTATTTTTTGCATTATCAAAAATGAAAGCTGCCTTTTGAATGCAAAAATGTAGAAGTAATTATAATTAAAGGAAATGCTACAAGTTTGTTTCCATGAAATTAAAACTGAAAAAAAGGCAGGAAGACAGGCAGGCAGGCAGGAAGGAAGAAAGGAAGGAAAAAAGGTAGGAAGGGAGGAGTGTAAAGCCTAGATGTTTAGACAGCCCTGCAATCCCCCTTGTGACCTTACTCTGATATTTAACAAAACATTAATCTTCTTGCCAGCAATTATAAAGAATACAGTGATGTAGCTGGGGCTCAGTGAGTGAGTAATAGTAATTCCATTGTTCTCTTTTATTTATGCCTTGGCTGTACCAGGCAGATGAGGTAAGTTGGGGCTTTTCATATGTTATTATTCTGAACTGGCAATACATAAAGGCTGATTACACAAATATCTGTCTGTTTCTGAAGCACTGTTTCACACCTCCTTCCAGCTCCTGATCAAAGCGTTTCAACATTTTATTATGAAATCATGAATTCCCCCCTAGTTTGCATATGAATTATAGTCTCTTTTTTTAAAAAAAAACACTGGTGTACAACAGTGACAGTGCCTTTTGAACCAAGGAACAAAACAAGGTGTTACACATTAGTTCTTGAAGGCAGTGACTTGCTGAATAATTCTGTTTGTTGGAGCACATTCCAACCTCCCTACTTAATACAAAAGCCTTGAGACCAAAGAATTTTTTTTCTGTGAACAGGCCAGTGATTTTGTTTCACTTGTAAGAAAAAAAAAAAAAAAAAAAGCCCTATTAAGTAGTTGACAAAACGTTGCCATGTAGCTGTAATTTCAACAAATCTAAAAGAGCTCCCCTCTGCTTCTCTGAAACGCAGTAGCAATGCTAAAAATTGAAAATAATTCAATTAATAATGTCCTACTGTACAAACCCTGCATTACAAAAGGCAGCAATGTGTAGTCCAGTGATTTATAAGCAGGTATCCTATGCTATCCTGCACCTACTTCTTAGGAGAACTGTTATGTTATCATTAAGGTTCTTTCTTACTACATTTCCAGGACAAACTTCTCAACAAACCTAACAATGGTCTATCTTTTTACTTAAAAAAAAGGAGGGATTAAGGTACCCACACTGATTTTTCACCCTCTAAGAAACTTCCATTTCAGTCTCAGAGCTGTGAGTCAGGGATAAGTCTTCCAATGACTTTTACAAGAATAACATCCAGTTGTTGGTGCTTATGTTAAAATGCACGTTCCTGTAGGACATATACACCTCACCAAGTGCCAGCAGCTGTCCTCTTACATATACCATGTTTTCCTTCACTCTACTCTGAAAACCATGCCAATTCTATAAAATGTATTAACATTCTAAGAGTTTTTAAAGTTTGCTTTACAGGATACAAACAAGGACTGTGAACAACCTTATGAACAGAAAGGACATTTTGTTAGGCTTTACTGCCAGTGATTCACAACTATTCAGTTTTGTAAATCATGTCATTTGTGCCACTTCAGTCAAAGCAGCATCTGGACCATAATTATTGACCTCTTTCATTTGTAATGACATCTTCTCCCTCTGCTCACTGCTCTGTATTGGCAGAGACAGATTCAGCTCATCTTTATAAATCTGATAATGTCACCAAATCAAAACTTAAGGTAGAAGGAGGGTAAAGAGAAATTGCTTCTGTGTTTCATTGCCAGCCTAAAGAATGATCTAAACTCTAATCACAGTACTTCTATATGGCTATACAGTGTAAGACCATATAGCCAAGGCAACAGCCTAGCTAAGAATACTTGGTTTGTTAAAAGATTTTTTTCAGATCCTCAGTAGGTGGTGGCTACAGTAACTAAACTTAATACAGCATTTCTTTTCTGAACAGCAAAAGGCTTAACTTGCTGCACCAAATTGTATTTTGCTCTTGGAGTAAGCCCATGGAGGTTATCCAAAAGCAGATTCAGTGCAATGGCAGCTAATGGAACCTGGCTCTATTACTAGAGAGACTGCTGTGCAGGGTCTGTGAAAGCTCCTGTTTTGCCATACTTCTTTTGCCAACCAACTCAAGGGTATTTGAGACATTTTACAAAAATGGTGACCACTTCAGACTTTTTATGTGAAATAACTGAATGTGCCTCTTTGACCTTATGATAATTTCTTCAGTACAGCCTAAATTTTGGGTTGGGTCTAGATTCTGCACATGAACATTTCACTTTCTATGCTCATGTATTTTAAAGTAGAACTGAACAGCATTCCATTGTGGGAGATTATCACTTAGGTTTTTGTCAGTATAAATGTGTAGCATTGAAAAGAATGAATTAGTATATAAAAACTGTAATATTATTCATCCTCCTTGTGCAGGCTTAATAGAAATGACAGACCAAAAAAAGGAGATATCCCTGTCTCAGCGTCAAACTTGAGAAAATAATCCATCTGGTCCTATTCACTGCCAGACAGGCCACATCTTTGAGTACCTTGCAGAATCAATGCTCTCCATGCATGAGACAGAAACTCACAAAGGCAAGAATTCAGAGTTGAGCCTTAAGCCTTGTTCATAATTTGTTTCATTGTTGCAGCACATATGAGATATGTAAGACGCCCAGCAGCACTGAAGCTCCCTTCTGTTCCTGCACAACAGGGGTGAGTTAGGGACTGCATTGTATCCATATCCCCTCAGCTCTGCTGCCTCTCAGAGCTTTATAGAACACATTTAGTGTTATCTGAGTGAAGTTTTATGATAATGTTGAAGAAACAAAATAAAATTATAGAAAAGTAATAAAAGTTTCTCTCACACTAAGGTACATTAAAACTGGCTCAATATTTCATACAACTCATAATGTGAGATTTCACCATTCCTCTGAGCTATGAATTTACATAGTACTGGAAACCATAAGAGATAAGAGAGGGCATTTATAGCCAGCTCCATAAGAAAGACATTTTTTAATCTGAGACAGATACTTAGATGACCAACCTGGTATGTTTCTATATAAAAATTTTCTACTAATTTTAAGCTACAACAATTATCAAAACTATTGTTTTATAATGTGATTTTTCCCAATTTTTAGATTATTTTATAGTCTCATGAATCCCAAACTTTATGGGATAGATGATGCATTAGCATGGATCACAGTGACAACTACTTTCAGAAACACTACTGTACCTCATGCACAAAATCCACCACCATGGAGCATTTAAATAACATTAAATACATGCAGAACAATGTCATAACCTGTTGCAGCTATCAAAATAAGCTTCATTCAAAAGGTTTAGAAATCCTCATCCTTTAGATCTTTCCTACTTAGTACCATTTAATTGTACGGAACACATAAACCTTTCTGTAAACTTTGTAAAAACAATCCTTTCGATATTATGAATTATTAGCAATATAGGATTAAGCTGCAGGCTGCATAAAAATTTGGAGAACATCTTGAGGCACTCAGAATGAAAAAAGCTACCCAGAACAAAATGGCATTGTATTATGCTGATGCAATTCATGTATTGTCCATTTGTAATGTTGCTGTCTCATGTAGCTCACATTCTCTGCCTAGAAATATCTGGGATTATTTGCAGGTTAACATAAGAGTGTTCATAGTTCTAGAGTTCTAGGTCAAGATGACTTTCAGGTCTCTCAAAACGGGAACAATTTAAGTTACAGAGTACTTTAGTTAAGTATTGCTGACTTGAGGACATATTTAAGAATGAAAAGAGCCACAGGCTCAGCACAACTAGTAGAAATCCTAGATTCTAAGTTATTTTCATTTCTGAAATTCATGTTTCTGAATTATCAGGGCAGAAGTACTGTAAAGAGTTCTTACTACCAAGAAGCAAAGTTTCAAGTAGTAACTGTTTAAGAAAAATACTGAAGAAACATAAGGTTGAACAGTGTGTTCTAGGACTAAAAGAATCCTCAACTTCCTTCGAGTAGGTGGAACACAAAACTGTAGAATAGTTTGGGTTGGAAGGGACCCTAGAGATCATCTAGTTCCAACCCCAAAGCCATGGGTAGGGACACCTCCCACTACTCCAGGTTGCTGAAGGACCCATCCAACTTGACTTTGATCTACCAAGCTATGGAGATGCCTCATTCCTTCCCAACTCCATGAGGTCTGATTATTTTCTTCCTACAATCTGCACCTCAGAAACCCTTGCACAAAGGAAACTTGATGTCATCTTAGGTACAGAAATGGCTTGCCAAAGAGACAGAAAAAGATACCTGACTGGCATAAGCAGGGAGGTAAGCATTAAATGTGCAGCTTCTAAATCAACTGTTGAACTACTGAGAAATGTTAACTGCAACTGTGAAATACTTTTAAAAGTCAGACTCTAAATACATACAGAAAATGGCCATGAAATTAAGCCGTACAGGATTTTTGAAGGTATCTTTTGTCTCTGTAGCATCTGTTCTCATGATGAACTTGTTTTCTTATCTATGCTTGGATCCGTTTCTTAAATCTGAATATTTGACAGATATTTCCACTGGTTTACAAGGATAATCAAAGTCTGAAAATAATACTTTCAATATGGTTAATTCATCAGGAAAATAAAAAATACATTTGCACTATTTTAGTGGTTTTGTTTCTAATGTAATTTTACATTACTTAGTAAATTATGCTAATATTTATCTATATAATCTCAGCATCTTTAACGAATTAACAGAAAGGAGTATCAGTGAAAAGCAAGCTATATCTACTTGAAATAAAGTAAGATGCTATTTATATCTGATACACAGTCTTTCCAGTCAAGATGGGACTGATGTAAGACCATCAGTTCTGTCAGATATTCCTCTCCCTCAGACATTTCCTTGCTCTCTGTTGCCAGAGCCTATTGTTAGCTATCATAAAAGGTTTTCCTAGAGACTGATATGTTGCATGGGGTCCTTAGCATGTCTCTTTATTCACACTGAGATCATATCTACTGATTTTCTAGCTCTTCTCCTCCAGGTTCTGTGCTGTAGTCCCTTCCTTTTTGAAGTTTCTATTTTCATAGATGACCATTACTTTCTTATATTTAATTCCTCCTAAGTGCTGTAATTTCCCAAATGTTTTTAATTCCATAAGCTGTTTCCTGTGATCTTCTCCAGACTACGTCTCAGCATGGTTTTCAGTTTTCTCTGGGGCTATATTTTTTTTTTATCCACCTCTTCCTCTCCTCTCTCTTCCCCCAGCATACAACAGCACTGGTCTCCTTCAGCCATAGCTCATTTGTCTGTTTAGCATCTGTTTGTCATTCATACTCCTTGATGTTATAACACTCATCTTTTTCATATTCTCATCTATGTGAATACTTGCACAATGCTTTAGAGTCACCAGAGAGCATTTAGTTCTTTTTCCTCTAATAGGATATTTGCCCCCTTATCTTAAATAGTCTCCTTCTTCCTCAGGAACATTTAATATTGTCGTCACTATTTAAAATTTACTGTTTCCTGCAGCTCATCTTTAATTAGAAAGCTATAATGGGACAGTGTGTTTGCAGAAGCCCCACTTGTCCAGCCTACAGATATAAGACTCCAGTCCTAAATGACAAAATGCAAGCCTTCCACTACTTTTATTACAGACAAGGAAGCCCACTGAGAATGCCCTCATTTGTCCAAATATTCAAAATTCATGAAAACTACAAATAAATGGGTATAACTTCATGAAAAAAATTGCAGTAACACTGTGGAATTAACTTTTGGTACAACAGCTACTAAGATCTGGATGTAGTAGGAATACTCCTCTAAGTTTTATCTCCTCTGCTCTCTATGCATCTGTGAATCAATGCAAAATAAACAAAGATAATTTTTTGCACAATGTTCTGTCCTGAGGCTGAGTCTTGTCCATTGCTCTGGAGTTATTAAAATCAGCATTTATTTTTTTTTTACAAAATTTGAAGGCTAGAATCATATATCAAGGTCAGTTTAGACATGTGAAATAGACCCATTTTTAATATAAAATAAGAAAGCTTAGAAGCCATGCATATGAGAGATAAGGTGAATACAAAACAGATGAGGAAAAGCCCAAGGTAACAGGGAGATGATAATGGCTTGTGTAATAAGCAGTGCTACTGCATCTCAACTGCTTGGCTATGATTAAACTAATGTAATAACTGCTACCATGCTAAGAAAAGGAATTAATAGCAGAAAGGTAGCTTCTAGTCATCTTCCTTCTGTAATTTACTCAGAACCAAACTATTTATTAAGAACATATTGATTGTCTACTCACTTTCAGACATGCCATATGTTCTTCTACTTATGATGTAATAATTTGTGTTCTGTTGGTTTTTTCTTGGTTTTGTTTTGGTTTTTTTTAAGTACAGTATAAAAGGACTAAAGCTGAAACTGGAAAAAGTCACTAGATATCAGCACTGAATGGGAGATCAATTTCATAGGAAGAAATTCATGCCCCTAACAAGAAGTTTGCTCTAATGAAATGAAGGAGATCAAAGCTGATAGAAAGCAAGGCTATGTAATGAAACAGTGATTTAAGAAGCCTGGGACATTCATTTTATTTTCATTGTAAGATAGCTTACTTGCCTTACTGTTTGGTATTGTTTATTCTGGTGTCTGTACATGGTTTTGATTATATTAGTTAGATTATTGGCCAAATTCTAAACTGTTGTAAATCAAAATTGCCCTTCTAACTCCAGTGAATGACAGTGACTTATACCAGCCAATGATCTACCCTTCAATGGCTTACAAATACAGGATAAAGATTTTGCAAAACTTCTAAAAAGTTTGCTGGTTTGTGAAAATGTTACAATTTATTGCAGTTTTGCAAATGGATAGAATTTCTTCCTGTAAATACTTTAATTAGTATTATAAAAAGAATTGAAATTTAATTAAAGATGAAAAAAGCACAGTGGAAATTTTTAGAAGGATAAAACCAGCAAGGAACACTCCCAGATTCAAATGCCATTTTAACAGTAATCTGAACCAACATCTGAAACGTGTTATATAATTTCAAACATATACTAAAAATTATTTGCTTCCAGCTTAGAGCAAGTGCAGACTCAATAGCTGTTCCCAAGCTTTCAGTTATTTTCCCCCTCAATCTCTAGACGTAAACAAGGATGCTAATTAAAAATGTTACTTAAGGCAAGAACCTTGTCAAAGTAGTTAAACTCAATCATGAGAACATAGGGTAACCTCTAGAGAAAGCATTCATCATGCAAAGGCAATGCGTTCGTTCAAACTGTGATTCTCCAACAGTTTGAAATTAATGCCTTAGTGTATTATGGAAAAATGTGGGTTTTGGTCTTATTAAAACAATCAAATATGTGTTGTTCACTTCTTTTAACATATAATGAACACGACACTTTTCCAATATGCATTTCTGATACTAATTAGCTGAGCAGGTTTTTTGGAGACTGTTGTACATTTAAGATGTAAAATTTCCCTTATTTCCACTAAAATAATTTCTCAGGGGCTGACTCTGGCTACACATGTTCTGGTGTTCCCACTACAAGGTGACCTAAGCATTTGAGCCGGGAAAGCTGGGGTGTTATCACAGTGTGGATGGTCAACAGGCCAGGGCTTCAAGATACATCAAGGGGGCACTTACTTTGAAGCTTAAACACAGCCAATGAAACCTGTTAGACTTCAACCTGGAAAGAATTTATGCATGTGAACAGTCCAAAATGACAAGAACCTCTTGCCTCTTGAATGCAAGAGAGCTCCACTGAAGAAGTGACAACCCACTGAGACCTATGACACTATTTATTGAGGCCTCCACAAAAATCAGTAGAATCCCTAGGGAAGCTGATCACTTTCTGGCTACTCTATTCCAATGGCACTCACTGTCCTGAAAGGTCTTCAAAGACACAAAGAAGAGAAGAGTTTTCAAGAGCAGGCAATGGAAGCAGTCTCTGCCAAACCCCAAATGGACACAACAGACTTCAGAGGAACACAGGGCCTGAGACCAGGTACCTGCTCCCCACACAGAGCCCAGTCCACTGCTCCCGGAAGCAAGAGATAATCCAATATACAAATGTAAAAGCTTCATCTGAAAATCTGGGTTTCTCCCTCACACGAAAAAGCAGTTCTGAGTTGATACCAACTGTTTGTAAATGTAATGAGAGTGCATATTTATTTCTTGCCTCATTTTAGGCATCTCTGCTACACACAGAAAAGAAAAGCTGTTGTAGAAAGTGTGAGGACAGGTTCTTGATGCTCTGGATTTAGTTTGGATGGTTTTCTTCTGATATGCCATGCTAATGTCTGCATGGTTCTGCAGAATTGTCATTAGTTCATCAATCATTATTGTCACTTAATTGAGTATGGCATTTTATATTCTCTCACTTTCTATTTTCACATTATATTTTTAACCTGTAGAAAAAATGTAGATGTCATTTTGACACAGTGCAATAATGGAGAATTGAAAAAGGAGCAATGGTAAAGCTTACCATTCAAACAGATCCTCAGATATTCTGTCATAATGTTAATGCAGTCAAGGCAGTCTACTTACATTCAGGACAACAATAATTTTATAAGCTGAAACTTCTTTCATAGATGACTTTCATCTGACACAATTTTGAGTAAGTTCTATCATGAAAATAATTTTTTTTTCAATTTCACAAGTTTCATTTCAGAGTAGCTAAAATTAAATAAAAACCATTTCACTTTATTTCACCTACTCATTTTTGTCTCAGGGAAAATATACTGATAAATTATTAAAATATCATATTATAAAAAGCTAAGAATTATTTCATAGTAAAATAAATATGCTCACATGCCCAGATAACTACCTGAAATTTAATTCTGTTTGTGTATGTATATTTAGGTAGCTACTTTCTAAAAAACCTCCTATACACTACTGTTAGCAGCACAGTGAGAATTTGTATGGATGGTGCAGCTCAATATGCAAGTTCAAATGAATTTGTGTTCTGTAATTTATGTCTTTCTTTTTAAGACAATATGTCCTCATGTTTTTCCAAGAATAGATGTCTAACTTAGACTTTTGGGCACTGATCCATTTTACACATTTCCTGATCTGCCCGTCTGTTACTGGAAAACTTATTCCAGGATGAAAGCTGGGTTTGTGTAAGAAATAAAATCAATCCACTTGAACATAGATGACTGCTGCACAAACACATGTATACTGTGTTACACACAAATGCTGACATTTATCAGTGTCATTTAGAAGCAACCAAATAAACTCCCTTCTTGTGGACTGAATTTCTAATGGGTATATTTATGTAATATTTGCATTGAACTCAGAACAGCCTGGGCTCTGTATAATGTTTCAAATAGGAGTGCTAAAATTTCTTTCCCATTGAACTAAGATTTTGTTTCTGGCAGTGGTTTTGGAAGATAATGTACTTGTTAGCCAAAAAACCCATTCAGAAAAATACTTTTACTCCTACTTTGATGTACAAATGTAACAGAGTTCTTTAGGAAGGGGTATGACCCATCTTACTTTTACATATGTTCTTTTTTTTTTTTCCTTATTTTCCCTAATGTCAAAGATGCTTATCTTAGTGAAAGGCTTCTCCACGGATTATATTTTCCTTCTTTTCTTTCTAGGTTACCCTCAAGATGAATGAACTTTATCTTTTCAGGAAGTTAAATTTTTTCTTTAAAACATGAAATCTTGTGGAGTCCCAGGGTTAAGTGCATGGTTTCAAAGCTGATATGCTTTTGAACATATGGCTTTCTTACTTCTAGCTATATTTAACATTCTTTTATCTTGAAGCATTTTGCTCAATTTCTCAGAAATACCATTTGTTAAAAAAAAAAAATAAAAAATAGACAAAACCTTTTTGAGAATCAAGTCTCCAGCAAGACTATCTCTTTCCTCTATTTATATACGGGACACAATCCTGGCAACAATTTAACTCCAGCAAGTTGGAGAAATTCCACCTGGACTAAGTGTCCCACAGTTAAAACTGACTGGGTGTTCCAGAAGATGGCTCACTATTAGATGGCAACTGAGAGGTTGTTGCATTTCTCTTTGCCTCAAGGGAAATAAAATTAGTTATGAAAAAAATTTACCTTAGGTGTGTGGGTTTACATTAATCCACTTTAATCTTGGCCTTGCTCTCAGAGTGCTTCACATTGAAACTTTTCTTAAAGCACCCCAGGTCAAACTGGAATTCCTACTGAATCTGGCAGCAGTATGCTTCATTCCAGACTAGGTACAGTTCAGTAATACTTTGTTTAAAATACCACAACTCCCAGATATTTGCCTAATAAATGTCTCAGCTTAGGGATCAGGACCTGGAGACACAAATTCTAAATGAACTCAACTAAAATATTTCAGTACTCTGTAGACCTCTTGTCTTACAGGTGCATAGTGATGACACGACGTAGCAACATAAGACTACTTGATCTTTTAAAATTACAAAAAAGAAACAACTCCTGAAGATACCATTAGGATACCATTTAAAAGGCAGAATTGAGCGCCACCTACTTCTTATCCCCTAAGTCTCACATCCAACCAGTTCTGTTCTTATACCTGCACATGGAGAAAAGGGAAAAGTTTAAGGTTTTAATGAAGAAGTAGGCACCCAGTCAGGGTCAATCAGACACAGGGATGTGGCATCATTCTCCCTGATCCCAGACCCAAAATGAATATTCCAGCTACCTCCTAGATACTTTCTGTATCAATTCTTTCAGTTTCTCCTATTAAGTTTTTAATTTGCAATTTTCACAGTTATGTTAAAGATAATGTAGAATTACTGTAGAAATATTTCAACAATACTGTAGAAATATTTAGTGGAACAGAGATTCAAAGAACGCTTTCACAGAAAGGGGAATAATCCTAACATTTTTTATTCTAACACAGACAGCCCTCTTACTTAAATTAATCACTGTAATCTGGATACGATTACCTTTTTTTCAGGAAATATTTCTTTTTAAGAAAACTAAAAGGATTGTATAAACCTTTCACATTTTTGTCAGAAGAGATTTTCTGATGAAAGACATTTTTCTCAAATTATTCTTATTATTGCTCTACAAAACATAGATTTGCCGTGAGAAAAGGTAGCTAAAAGCAAATAGCTGCTAAAGGCTATGACTGCACAGCTCTTATTTCCTGAAATGTTCCACTGAATTCTGAATTGAATAGAAATATTTTACTGGAGAACTACTACTCTGCACAAATAGTTGTGAGACTCTACCTGCCACATTTCTGTCACCATCACCTAAAATCAGGGATCTTTGAGATGGTTCCACTAAGGCCTTCTTATAGAAAGAATATCCAAACTGTGGAAAACAGCACTAAACCATACGTGAGCTACAGATAAACAACTAAGACTGATTTTCTAGTACCATCAGGTCTATTGCATTCACGTACCCTAAAACTAAATAATAATTTTACAAAATGACAAATAAAAGCCTAACTAAGGCTACAATGGCATCAAAGTAATAATGACAGACTACTTGGATGACAGTTCAAAAGGGATTTAATTTATCAGTGAGATTTAAGTCTGTGCTGCTAGTACTTTTGTTAAATGGTAAACCTATACATGGGATATTTCTGGTTATGGAATATATTGAAATTTACATTAAGGAGAGATGGCAACTCATAGACATAACTATTTATAAATGATATATCTTGTACATAATGTACACACTACTAGAATTATTTAAAGGAGTGCTTATAGAGAGAAATGAGTATTGATTAGAAAAGAAAAAAATTCCCAAGAAAATAAGTATTGAAATTAGAGCAAAACATAAAAAAACCAAACAAAAAACCACAAACCAGTACCAGCAAGCTGGAGTATCCCTTTTCTAAGAAACACATACAGTAGCAAAATCTATTTTAAGTGCATATGGGGACTTTGCCTGGGTTATGCCAAGTCCCCTGTTGGGAGTAAAAGACAAAAAGGGCTTTTACTTGGCTTGGTGCCACTTTTCTCAGCAACAATTTCTAAGTGGTTAATCACTAAACCAGAATGCCCCACATCAGGCCAGCCTCTCTCTAGGGAGGTTCTGGCTGGCAGGAGTTCCAGATTAGCAGTGCCCAGTGATGGGGCTGCCAGCCCTTCCCCTTGACATCTGGGCTCCCCAGTGGTCCCCCTTCTTTTACTTCTCCTCCTCATTGCTTAGGATCACCTCCCTTTTAGAAGCTGTTGCATAGGAAAGAGAGGCCATTCAGCACTCCAGGTCATGAAATATCCTCCTGATTATGGAGCAGACATGTCTGATGTTTCAGGAGGGTACAAGATTTCATTGCCTCTGGCAGCAGCACTATGTACAAGCATCATGAGCAGGCACAGAGTAATTAATGCATAACTGAGTGAACAGAAGACAGAAAATATCACTGGGGCACAAGCAGGGGTGACAATAAAGGATCTGCATGCTTCTAATTCATTAAGAGCCAACAAGGCTTAGAGCTCCTACAAGAAGTGAGTGGTACAGTTCTTGTAAGGACTCAACTAGCATGTGTTTAACATCCCACAGATGTCAACAAAAACTGAACATAAAACCAAGACATCCTGTCAGTCTGGTGAACAGAAGACAAGAAACAATCTCAGCTACCCAGAAATTCTGTTTTAATGACAAATGGAGGAACAAGCTATAGAAAAGACCATTTGCAGTATCATTTTCTAATACATTTTTATGTATCTTTACAGACAAGGGAAGGAGTTAAATAATTCAGTGTCACTTCCAATCATGATACTACTGTACAGCCACAGCCTCTCTGCAACTTCTGAATTCCTAATTTGACCACACTATTGCTCAAAATGACATTTTATCAGTTTCCCCAAGAATCACACAAATGTTGGACTAATGGGTATGAAGGAGGGAGCACTGGGGAATTATTCAGCATTTTGTAAACTTCCACTAGAACTGGACATTCTATTTTCCAGTGCAATCTAAAGCTTTTTCAATGGAATGGAGAATCTTTGGCTTGGTTAATGATTAATAATAATTATTATAATTATATCATAGTAATAATAATTATTATAAGAATATTTTTCCATTATTTTTGTAAGGTTTCAAACTAATTTCAGCACAATATTTGCTTCTCTTATGGGACTGTATTTGCTTTAGATCATCTAAGATTCATAAATTTATAAACCTTCTAAGATTTATGGATTTTTTTTTCACCATGAGGAAGTCAGACATTGGAATGGTCTCTCAGGGAAAGTGGTGGATTCCCCCACTTTGGACACTTTTAAGTCTTAGGTCAATAGGGTGCTGATACATCTCATATAAACTAAAGTATCAGATGATCCTTTGAGGCCCCTTCCAACCTGATATACTGTAAGATTTATAGGTGTTCTCTGACACATTTAGCAATATCATCTTGACAGAATGTAAATTTAAAGAATTATTATATATCTTCTAGATACATCAGAAATAACATATTAAGGCCATAATAATTCCAAGGCTTATAATTTACTTATTTTTATAGTAATCTATAATCTTTTTCTGAATGTTTATCTCCATGGATAATGAGAAAACAGCTGAATTGAACCACTTCCCCCTGGAATTATGTCTGAAATGTTTATAAATAGTTGCTTCACACCTTTTCAAAGTGCCTTGAAAATGCAGTGCACATTCCCATAAGAAGAATTTGAACTAGTTTGCACAACAAACATTTTATCTTTCTAATCCTACCTAGAGCATCACTATATTGACTTGAGACAGGAAAAGATATTACATGCTGTATTTTAATAACTACAAGAAAAATATATTAGAAAAGCTGCAGGTTGGATTTCCCTGCTGTAATTAATAACACTCACAGCAATACAAGTACTAATAACACCTTTAGATAACCTTGATCTCATTTCATGCTTCTGTTTCAAAGTGTCAAGAACCATTTCAACATCAATAATAAAACATAAAAATAAAAGTTAAAAATAAAACCAGACATCCCAGGAACTAATTCCTTAATGGAAAGGATGAGGAACCAGAGAACAGGCTCACACACTTGCACAAACACTGAGACCTCTTCCTGGTTAAACTGTTCTTCAAAAGGGAATAGCACACAACTTCAAAGTAAGCATTCTTTGAAAAGGAATCAGTTCCAGGTCTTATGCAGAAATGTTAACATGATGTTTCCCAAATTTGTGCATTTCATTGTTTTTGTAATAATACAACCTGGCCCCTGAAAACAACACTATACACAAGTGTTTAATTGAAGAGATCTTAAATATGTGTCATTTTTAGGGTTGTTTTTTGAGAACTCCTGTAAAATTTCCTTTTGTCAGTTTCTCCAATTTTTTTTTTCTTTAAATGGTGTCATGCCCCAAGGCAACCTTAATAAACCAAATGAAATTATACAGGTTGAAAGGGTAAAAATATGGTCTCAGGATTTCAAATAGGGCGACATTGGTCACACCATTAAGCCCGACACAAGAACCTTTTAATTTAAATGTAAGCTCCAAAAGACCAAATTACCAGCAACATGTTCTCATTAATTCCTGTAAGGGATGCTCAAGCTTTGACCCCTTATTGTTCTCCTTATCGAGAAGTGGCTGAGTCATAGTATTAATAAGCCATCACTCATTTAAGTGGTCATTCACTGCTAGGCGGGGAAAAGATAGGCTCATCCTTTTGAAGTGGGAATAGGCAAGCAAGGCTGCTGTAATAGGCTGTGATTATTTTCACTATGAATGCTCCCCCAGCTTTCAAAAATTAAAAGGAGCACTCATTTTCCTGCTTGAGTATTTCTCACACTGGCAAAAAATGAACACTTTGAAATGTAAATGATTTAATCTTTGCAAACCCCTGCTTCAGAGGGAGGTACAGCTTCATTTACAAAATGAAGACATTTTAGGAAATGATTATCATTGTAAAATTGAGGCCAGCAGGGAGTCTGAGTTCAAACTCTTAGAATATCAGCAGTGTAACAAGTTTGATCTTCCTTACTGCATTGCTTGCATTTGCTGCTCTGGGTTCCAGCAGAGAGCCATTGTCAGCCGGAACTTGTTCCCACTCGTTTCCCTTGGTTAAATAAAATAGTTATGCTTATTATTTAGAGTTACTGCAATAAAATTCAGGACAAGACTAAAAATAAAAGAGGGGAAAGTTCAAACTTTTTTTGATTTGTGCATACACTATGTGCAAATTCAACTTAGAACACTAAAAGGTTGACAGCAATAAAGGCAATTTTTTTTAAAAAAAATGCATAGTTCAGGCAATCACATTGGGCAGTGTTACCATACTGTCCTACCAATGTTTGGGAAGGAGACCACCCATAATGTGGGTGAGAGAATATTTCATTTAAAATTTAAACATCAGGTCCTTGCTTGCTCTTCTGCACCCACCAAGCAGAATGACATTTACTTTGGTGGCATTATAGGGTTTTATGGTATCAGTCAGGCTCATTATGGACTGGTGGAGATGATAAATTTGTATCACAAAGACCAGATGATAACAACTACCATGACAACAGCCATTGACATGAACTAGAGAATCTGACTAGAATGGACACTTTCCCTGCACAGAAAATTTTCAGCTGAAAACGATGGACGTTTATCAGAAGCAAGGATCAATCCATGTGAAATACATCTCAGAAGTGAGGAGATACAGTATGTTATTGGTGATTTGAGATATAAGTTTGTCATCTTTTTACCAGTGTCATACAGTAATTTTCAGTGGAGCTGCTTATCTCTCAGCAGAGCCATTTCTGTCTCCCCTCCTAATACACAGAGAAGTTTTGCTTAAATATCAAAATGCTAAGTTATTTACAAAGATCCTTGCTACAGCCTTGAAGTTACAGTAAAACACCCTTCAAAAGAATGAATTAAACTCTCCATTACTTTGTGCAATACACCCATGTACCTACAACATGAGAGAAAATACTAAACTACACAGGATTTGGTGCCTGTCCAATATTTTGTAAAAGGATAGGTACGAATAAAGGGCTGTTCATATTAAAGTAATGCAGTATAGCTTGAAGCAGGACTAAAAGCTGGGTAGCTAATGTTGCAGGGTGCTTGTCCAAACCAAACTGAGAGAGATTTATCTTTACTAATGATGAAAAGCAAAATATTAGCAGTGTTTTTTTGTGTTCCACAAAAAGTGAAGAAAAAACATGTTTCCATAAACAAAACCCTTCCATTTTTCAAAATGTCCAAGGTGTTAAAATATTTCAAAAAAATAAAAAAGATAAAAGAGAAAGTCTAAATAGCATCCAACATATAGCAGGTCTCATTGCTTACTGGTTTTTCTGGGTTTAAGCAGGTGTTTTGTTTCTGTGCACTGAAGTGTGAGGCAGCTGGTATGAGGTATGAAGGACTCCATTATAAGCTCCACTCAGCTTCCCGTCCAAGGCAAGTTTGCAAGCTGGGTGAGTGCAGCAGAGGAAGAAAGCTCCACACCCTTCCCTTTGGGTATGACTTCTTTTTCTTAGTGGAACTACACAGCTAGCAAGATCTGCAGATGTAAAATGAGAGTGTCTGACCAGAAAAAAATGTGAAAAAAAAAAAAAAGTCACAAGGAGTCAAATGAGGTTTTAATGCACGTGGTCAGGTGTCTCTTGCTGACTCCTGGAGGTTTTATGTGAGTTCTGGATGACACTGACCTGTTCAGTAGAAGACTGAGCTCTTACTGTCAATATTACTCCTTTGGCTTTGTAAAGGTATCTAAGTTAGTAAGTTAGTAAGGTATCTACCTTAGTAAGAAGTTTTAGATTTGATGCTTAGAACAGAAGCCAGACCGTGAGAGGGTCTAGAGCTGGATGACCATAAAACTAAGAATATTCTTAATTGTATGTATTTTTTTGTGATCTGATACTGTAACAGATAACCAAAAACTATTGCAGCTTCTAAACTCCTTGGGACAAAGACTCCTTGATTTGTACAAAGCCATCAGCGCACTATATTTTGGGTAGTAAGTAAGGTATCTCTCAGCCTTTCCCTATCTCACACCTTGCAGGAGAGGGGACAGAGCACAAGAAAGATTCAGTGCAGTGAAACATTTCTGAGCTAGAAGGAAAATGAAATCCACAATGATTCTGAGGTCTGAACTTTTAAGGAGACTGTACCTTTATAAGAGAATTTAAAGTATTATGATTATTATTAACTCTAGCCTCTTGCCAACAATGCTTCATATTGTGGCTCTGCGTTGAGAAAGTAAGCCTAAAACATCTTAATTAAGTTTCTCAATATTGAAAAGTGAAGTTCAGATCAAAGGTATGAGCACAAACACTGCCAGTGCCATTAAACTCGGGATGACAGGAACAGAGGTAACAATGGTCCTGTTTGGATCGTGCTTCTTTAGCTCCACATTCTGGGCAAGTACTGCAGTATTTTACACAGCATTTTTCGAGAAGGTGAAATCAGCTTTGTATGACAACTTCTGAAAGTGGTGAAGAATGGAGCTTAGCTACTTGCCTAGAACTCTTTAGGAATGATCTGCTTTGAACTACTTAACAAATACTGTGCTTTGTCATTAAGTCCTTAGCTGCAAAGTTCCCACAAACTGCTTCCAAGTAATTTTCTTAATATTCTCTTCAGTGACAGATAGTTCACACATTAAATCTATTTTTCATGTTAGCCTAATGAATAAGAAGGCTGATGTAATCCACTGGTGGAACATATATTCTAGTTTTCATTCATGCTTTAGAGTATTGTCACAGTTCAGCACAAAGGAATAATCTGATTGTTTCTCATAAAGCAAGAACAAATCATGATTGAAGGATTTCTTCTATTTAAAGCTATGCTTTCCAAAGCCTATTGAACTTGTTAGAGGAGTCATCTCTGATGCATACACTAACCACACAAAGCTCCTGTACAGTTGCCATTCAAGAGCTAATTTAGTACCAGAAGGCCAATATTGCTAACTTGCAGATTACAAATATCACCAGATATTAATTGATTTATATTGAAATCAGGCTAAAAGATTAAGAGACCTCTCAGTAGATCTATTTACAATTGAAATGAGTGTAAGTTTGGATTACTTTTTTATGACTTGGTACAGCTGGGATTTGAAAGAGCTGCCGCCAGGATGATTCAAAGCATTTCCCTTTGACAAAATAATGCAAAATCTGTCTAAGAGGGTGAAAGAGCATTAGATTGTATCACCTCGTGGGTCAGCTGGGAAACACAGTATGTATTCTGATTATGAGAAAACAGAGTGAAAGGCAAAAAACAGGTGCTGGGTGCTTCAGTGTGGGGATGAGGGCAGCGGCTGACTGCAGGCAGAGGCCGGGCTCCCCCCAGCATCTTCCTGTGGTCAGACTAAAAGGAGCAGGGGCAGTTCTCACAGGCTTGACCTCTGGGCAAAGATAACTCTTTCATACCCTCTGTTCCACTTTTCCACTTTGTATCCAAGTCCTCTGCTATAAAATGTAAAACCAGCACATAGAACATACTGCTTTGGAGGTCTGCCACTTGCATTCAGGCAACCATTTGTACTTTTGCAGGCGTAATCAATCTCCTGTTGCTATCAGCAGGGGAGTGGAGCTTTGCTGCTTTATGGCTTAAAAGTAGTTTTGTGCAAATTCTCCTTCCCTCCCCCCTCCCTTTAGCTCCACTACTCACAGGATTTCCAGGGACATGGGCTAGGGCTGAGAAAAGAAGCTTGTTTGATTTAAGCACAGAGGGGTTTTTTGTGTGTGTGTTTATATTTTCTCTGCATCTATTAAGGGGTGAGGGGGAGAGACTTCATTTATATGTTAATATTAGCCGGCACCCTGACTAAACTGACAGAACTATTTCATGGGAAGCTGACAAATTTTGTCAGCTAGGCTATCTTTCCACATCTCAATAGTGGCAATAATCTTGATTAGCAAAACAATTGGAGGCCAAAGAAGTCCTGCTGCTCCAAAGACCCTCTTCTCAGGTTACAGTTTGCTAATGTGATGAATCCAGAGAGTCCTTCAAGCTTGAAAAAATTCCCCAGAGCAGTTGAATTTAGGCAAATGAAGGGAACCATTTTGGAGGCTGGACAAAAGGGGTTAATTTGATCGACCATGTCTCCATAGTCTTATAACAATCGTTTACTTAACAAGCATATAGAGAGTCATTCCATGGAAACTGGTGAAGTTAACAGAGGAAGTTCGAATAGAGTATCTGTTTATCCCAGATGTGTGGGAATTTTAGCCAAAAAACAACACCACATAATTGCTGCCTGTGGTATTGATTCTTACACAGAAACAACAGCAGAACTAAAGGGCTCTAAACACGTTATGAAGGCCATGCCTATAAAGCAGTACAAGCTTCCATTTTCACTAGCATGTTGCATTGCTAATAAAATAATTAGAAATTAACTATTTCAGGGAAATTAACTCAAAATGTTTGTGCAGTCCTCATTTTGGCCATCTATTTCTGTTTACAAATATTATTTTTTGGTATTTTTAAAGCATAATGATTCACCATCAAGCTACTCACTGCAAAATTCCATAATGAACCATATTCTGAGCTACAGTCATGCAGGTCATATCTGGTGTATTTCTTCTAGTGGAATCATGCTGCATTTGCTTTTAAAACAGAACAATAGGGTTACTAGAATTGTAAGTAGATGGAAAAAATTTACTTGGTCCAGGTCAGCATAGAATATATAATCACAATAAGACAAAACCATCTTGTTATTGTGACCTATCTCACACATTTATGAATGCAATTAGTTTCTAAATCTGTCATAAGTTGATCTAAAATAACTATTCTTTATGAGATTGATTCTGTTTAATTCTGTTTGGTGGCTGATGCAATCTGCAGACTTGCACTAAAAAGTTTACAATAAAAAGTACTAAAACTCTATTTCTTTAAACACAGTTGCCCTCTGGTCTTGGAGTAATTTTTTTATTCTGTTGCTGAAATAAAAATTAGCATTTATAGCATGTTTTGTAACACTAAGGGATTTAACCTAGTGTGTACACACTGGTGAATGTTACCCTAAGTGCATATTTTGCCAGACAACAAATACAGGATTCTTTAAAAATGCTGCACTAATCTGTCTTTGACTCATTTCAGACCTAAACCTTACTTATACATTCTTTAAGTATGAAAGAGGGACCACTTATCCTGATGAAAGAGAGGAAAAGAAACCCTGGCATTTTTGTTTCTTGTTCTTTTGAACATCTTTTACATTTAGCAGGATCCCACTCTTTTAAAGATGCCAGTTATCATCATGAGGATTTTGATACATTCATCATACTCCCTAAACACTTCCAAATATTTCCTTCATAACTTAGAATCTATGATTAAAGTCTCCAACTTAATTAACTAAACTGTGAGCAAGTAATTTTTCTTTATTTACTGTCACATTTGTGACAGAATGTGAATGAAAAAATATTTTTAGAATTTATTATTTGCACACTTAAAGATCAAGACATGGAGAGAAGGATTTATCCAGATTTGGTCCATAGTTTATGTACTCATTCACAGCGACAGCAGTGAGGAAAAAGAGCAGCCAGAACCTCTTCACTCATGAAGAACTTCCAGCATTTACACTGCTATAGATTAATGTTCATTTATATTTAATTTGTAAGAAGGATATCTGAACTGTAACATCAGAAGTTCCCCCCTTCCCTTGAGATCAATGGAGTGCCTTTAAAGATGAAAGAATACAGATTCTTCAGCAAAACTCTGCAATAGCAGTTGAAATTTTGCCCGTATTAAAAGGTTTACTGATGTGGCACATCCACAACAAAAGGAAGCAAACTTACAGGTTTTCTTTCCCCACTCCCCATTACCAATACTTGTTTGAAAACCCTGCACAGAGCCTCTATTTTTCATCATTCTGTGCTTCCAGATGCTCATAACAGGATTAATTTTTTAGGAAGCTGAGGTGCTCTGTTTTATACCATCTGTCACACAGTACCACAGTGAAAAAGAAAAGGAAAACACATTATATGACTAACATCAAACTGTTACATGCTCATTAAGAATAACTCTTTTTTTTTTCTAATCACATAGATCTCTACAACAATATCCATCTTAAAACACTTTCATTCAAGGCTGCTTTTAACAAGAGCAAAGATTTCAGTAACAGCAGCAGCAGAGAACTTAGGCAGCCCTCATGCCATGATATGGAACTCAGTCTACCTGTGATGAGTAAGAAATTTTTTCACCTTCCTTTGTTCAGCCTTTCAGGACAGCAAAGAAAAGCTAAATCTGAAGTTTTAACCCAAACAAAAGCCTCCTTACAGCATCACATTTCATTTCTTTCTTTTTAGGTTCACATGGTACAAACTTTAAATGGGTTCCTAAGCTTGAAACCTTTTGTACAACTTGAGTGGGACAGAACTCTGATCCTGATTATGCAAAATTTATGACTCTGGTAATGACTTCTAGAAAGGTTGGGAAGTTCTCACTGGAAGGAGGACTTACGGAAGGACCCCCTGTAGCCAGTGTCACAGATAGTCCCCAGAAAGGCAATGCACTCTGGTCTGCAAGATGCAGAGATGGACACAGCTGGAAACGCCACAGTGCTCTGGGGTGTAATTTCCTTACCAATTCCTTGTGATATAGGACATTTCCTTACAGGTTTTTTGGTGAAATTTACACAGTGAGTTCAGATAGTGACTGGCCATAGTTTAAGTGACAGTACAAATTCTCTGCTTGATGCATTGCTATGGAAGGAGACAGGCAGCATTCCATTCAAGGGGTTGTTTAGGTAGGATATCCAAGGTTTCTGTGTGTAAAAAGAACCAGCATAGGCACTAATTCTGCTCTGTGCTAATTTTTCCCCCTTCTAACATGATTCTGAAGAGATTGTAAGTGAAGAAGAAACTCACATTAAACAGCAATATAAATGCTTTGCACAATTTTAAGGAAAATAGCTTTGGTCTGGTTCCAAATATCGTCAGCAGGATGAACACAGAGGACAACATTTAGTTATAGATTAATAATCCAAAGTACAAGCAGTTCTAAACAAATAAGAAAAACATAAAACCACAATATTAAGCAAACCAGAGGACAAAGATCACTCTAAATTCTCAGAGCTATATTATTTTTAAGTGATGACACAGACCATACAGAAGTCACTGAACTCTGATGTCAGTATCAAGGTGAATCAGCCTGAATCAGAGATGGCACAAAGTGTTATGAAATGTAAAAGCCAAGTAAAGCCTGTGGAGTTTAAATGATCAGTGAACTCGCTGAACCAGAAAATGGAAATTTTTTTCAAAAGTTTTCAATTAAATTCTTTTAAGTTGGAGAGTGTAATGCCAAGTTATACATCAACTAATCAAGAAAATTTCACAGGAAAGCAAATCAACGATAAAATTCTGTCATTCTTTTGGTAGTGTGATAAATTAATCCCAATGGAATCAGACAGAACTATATAATCCTCTGATGGTAAGACTGATTGTTCACTTATCTATGAGCAAATAAAGAAAACAAAAGAAGGATTTCTTTCACCAGGTAAACAGGAAAACAGTTCCCTGAAAGACCAAGTTTGAACAATCATATAAACTGCAACTCACCTTCTTAGTCTGATTTTACACTGTGTTTTGTGTGTTCATCCTGTAGCTCATGCATCATTACTACTGAAGAATTATTCTGAGAAAGTTAAATGTAACACAGGCCAGAACACTACATAAAACCTGCTCTGTCACTCTCCAGTGAAGAACTAAAGATAAATGTGTTTCTATATAAGGAGATGAATTTTGCCACAAATTTTGCATTAATTCTTGGACAATAATTTTGTTATATCACTATTCTAGGGCATAAACAATTTTCTGTCATCCATAGATAACAGAAAAATGGTTGCCTGTCTGTGATAGTAATATAAGTATTTTGTCAGAAAAGGTTGTTAGATATCACACAGTGAATGCCTAGGCTATCAAATTAGCTATTATCTTTCCACCCCAGACAATCTTCAGACATACAGCATTGTATATCTCAAGTCACTGGCACATGAAAACATTCCCATTCTATCAGGGATTATTTCCAAATACCACTTCCTGCAAATTCATCTGCTCCAGCTCCAACAGGGAGCTTTACAAAAGGATCCTTACTTCATGATCAGGAAAAAAAAAAAATTATTGCAAGACTGGTACACATTTATCACTGAGCCAAATAATTTTGTGCTCTGGATTTTTCATGGATAATTCCATTACTATTGCAGTTTACTTCATCTCTCTCCTCAGATCTGTTGCCTAATAATATTTTATGTAGGTGAAGTGTCACAGAAATGGCTATACCCCCAGTGGACTATTAACTCCAAACTTGCTTAGTTGTGCATCTTTGTTAACAAAAGTGACTTAGTCACTTTTCAAGCTGTTTTTCTTTATGAATGAATTAAATTTTGCCTTAGAAATAAGCAAAAATATTGACAAAAAAATTCCACAGGCTTACATTTTCAGTTCAGCTGTGTACATCTACACTTATGAATAAAAACATCATAGAGAATTAAAAAAAAATAGACTTTTTCATTCTTTGAATTTACAAAACATATCTAAAGATTTTCCAGTCTGAGGGTTGGTTACACCTGTGTCATAACTAAATCTTTCTGATGTCCTGTCAGCTTCAATTCCCCATGTGCATGTATTGTGCTAATTTTTTAAAACCATGTAATACACAAAGCAGCTCCCTTTTATTTTTCTAAACAAGTGATCTCTTCCAGTTCTCCATGAGATGTGAATCAAAGTTTGATCTTCAAGGCGAATAACTCATTAATCATGAACAAAACATGATTAAATCAAGGACACATCAGCACATACTGTAAAAGCAAAAGCTTGCACAAGCATTTTATTTAATATTAACTTCATTATGTTTTTATGTGATTTCTGGGAAGTTGTTCATCCCAGCTTAGAGTTAATATTTTCTCAGGAAAAAAATGTATCATGTGATTACTTTTCATGTAGTTAGATAGTTTTATACCTGTTAATGGTTAAACTGCTTCACAAATGGCATTAAAATAGAGAGGAGTGCAGAGAAATTCTGATTTTGTTGTCTTTGAATTAGTTGACATATAATAAAGACCAAAGGTTACAAGAACAAAGAAAACAGATTCAGAGGAGCATATGCTGCTTTTACAGATACAGAAGAGGAACTTCAAGATAAGATATTTGCTATCCTTAGATCTCAGGAAGATCTGCAGTCCAGTCCAGCTCCTACTCACAGTTTAGAGCAGTTCTGTACAGAACTCCTCTTTCCTTTTCTAATCTTTATTTTTTTTTTAATAAACTGACCAATCCATTGGAACACTATGCAAACTGTAACTGTTCATCAGAAAGAAAAAGGGGGTATATTTTGATAGTTACCACGGTTTTTCACTAATAACTACAAGTTTATTTAGGGGGTAGAGGGAAGGAAAAAAAAGGAACTCATCAGTGTGACACATGCTAAAGGAATGGTTTGCATTCTCAGTGTAGTACCTACAGATACTATCTATTTCCTTCATATATATACATATTTTACATCCACTTTAATAAGCCTCAAGTTCTCGTACACAGAGCATTTCCCTCACAACACTGATGTAAGGGTTAATATAAAAGCAAACCCAAGGTCTAGAAAAAGCTCATGCAGCTTTGGGAGGAGTTACCTGATCTACCTGAAAAAGCAGCAGCTTAAACCTGAATGCATTACCAGGGAGACTTTAACTGCCAGAAGTCAGCATCTGCCTTTTAGGAATGTACTCGGGTAACAAATGTAACACTTGCATAGGAGGGTGTTATCTTTTCTGTATTCTCTAAAGAATAAGCAGATTAAAAGTTTGGAAGGCCATGCAGAAAGTCATGTAGCATAATCAAGACACCTGTATCTCTGAGTACCATTGACATAGTCACTAATGAAATAATATTCCCCCCAAGAATATATACTTCATACACACAATACATACAACAGCAGGTCTTCACCTACACCTGGTGAAGTTAAACCTATTATTAGGCTATAAAGGTAACAAAAAAATCATGTTGCCTGTATACTCTGACAGAGCACTCTGCATCTGTAAGATTTGCAGAGGCTGCAGGAGATGATGTAAGGCTCAGGTGAAACAAAGCAGCCTTAGAAAGCACATGAGACACACAGCATCACAGACTCCTGCTTCAGGAAATCCTATTCCAAGTTTACAGTGAAATGAAAAAAACATGAAGAAATAGTCAAAACTTAAAAAGGACAAATCCTAACAGCCAATAGAGGCAGATAATGGCTCACTGCCATATGGTTCATGTAGTAAAATACCAAGTTTCCTTCCAGTGGTTACAGTGGAGGCTACATCCAGCAGTAACAAAATCATCATCATCAAAGTGGGTTCTAGATTGAAACAAGTGAGTGAGACTGCTTGGTTTTATAAGCTAAAATGTATGTTTTAAGGAAACTTCACAGCTAATCATATAGGAAAGAGCACAACTGAAAATCCAAATCAAGAAAGAAACGCGCAGCCAAAAAAAAAGTTTGGTCCCAGATAACTGGAATGCAGGCAGGACAACCACGTTCTTACTTTTCAAAGGTCTTTAAGTATTGCTCCACAGAAACACATGAATGAAAATATTCAAAAGACAGAGCCTTTTTGTGTCATGAAATTCACATTGAGGTTTTCTCCAACTTACCCGAAGAATTGGTCCGAGTCCTAGAGGGCTGCTGCAGTATTTTCTCCCATATCTCATCCCTCAACCTCCATCCATTAGAAACGAGCTACGTAATCCACATGTCATGTGATATAGTCATCAAAAAGTGATGTACCTGCACATAACACATACAAAACAATATGAGAAGATACTTTTTAAAAGAAGAGAGAACCTTAAACATTAATAAGTAGCAAATCTGTGAAATCAAAGCATTTTCCTCCTTTTTTTTATAATAGCCTTTCATTCTTTTTATGATTTGCCTTTGAAAGCTCTTAAGCTCTTTCTGTGGATGACAGTTGATATTGTTCTTCCATCCTGCTGCAGACAGCATAAGGGAGGGAGGGAGAAGGAAAAAAAACCTATTGTACAGCTTTTCGTCTCTGAAACATGATTTTTATAATTAATATATACAACTGAGAAGAGAAAGGTAGTTTATAATGAAGTGCAATTAAGAGGTGTTTGTTCCTGTCCTACACATAAGATGACTATAATTTCCTTGGCTGTTTAGAAGTCAACCATTATCATTACATTTCACACATCTTTTCTACTTTTTTAACACTTCTGATTTTGCCTTTTTTCATTAAAGCACCAAATAAACACGTATACAGATAATATGATATTCAGGTAATATCATCTTTTAATTATATTGTGCAGTGATCATTAAACCTAATGCTGGCACAAACCTCCTCAGATTTAATGCCACGGGCATAAAAGGATCTGTCCATTTTGCATTAGATTTAAATTCAGGCAAAGCAGAGCAGAACATGCATTTACCCAGTCTACATTCCAAATAACTACTGTTGTGTTATTAGAGGAGTAATTCAACTGTATTATTTTGGAATTGTTTATTTTTAAATTCCCAAAATGCAGATCACTGCATAATTTTGTATTTTAGATTTTGTGGTTATATTATGTTCATTATTGTAGTAACTACCACTTCTAATTTCACATATACCCATACAAAGAAGCAATCACTGCCCGGGAATCCTTACAAAATGAAGATACTAAAAGGACAAACCATGAGGAAAGAGATAGACTCTGACTGATGTGGTACTGGCATTTTTGTTAGCCTCAAATACAACTCCACTGAGAGGGTTCCTTAAAATTTATATCCTGGCTGAAGCTGGAACCAGACTAGGTAACATCATAGGAGATCAAAGCTGGGAGTCCAGATCCCCTGATCCAGAAAATAGCAATGACTGGGGAAGTTCAGAATTAAAGCTGAATCTGTGTTAAGAGCTGAACTGTCATTAATGCCATGGGGGATTTAAACAAATGCTATCTCTCCAGTTTAAAAATTTGAAAACCTTTATAAACTAAGCCCAGAATGTTGTATAAAGAGCCAGCTGCTGACAAAAGGATGTAGAGAGGCAAACTGAAAATGATAGCCTAATTAAAGGCCATTGAAACCTATGGAAAGATTAACATTGAGCACAGTGAGCTTCTGCATGGGGGCAATTTACCTCAGTAGGAAGCAGATGCCTGTCTTATCTTCAAAAAGCATTTTCTTTTTTAGGTACCTCTATTGCTAAACATATTATTTGCCATAAAATCACTTCTTTTTTTTTTTTTTTTTTTCCCTTTCCATGCTCATGTGTCATTCCTGTGGAATACTTGGATAAACATAATTCTCCATGGACACTTCTGCAAATTAAGCAAAGAACTCAGTTGTTCATACAATGCATATGAACTCATTTACTGAAGTGAATATTTTCTTGCTATGGATTTTGTAGGCTTTGCTGGGGTTGTTTTCTGAGCACCTCCTGAGAAAAACAGTTCAGTTTTAGTTGTAACAAACTAATTCAAATATATGAGACATTGTGGTTGCTACTGCTGGTTTTTTGCTGTTGTTCACGGCTGCAGTTCTAAAAAGATCTAAAGAGATAAATTTAATTAAATTTTCCATATTAAAAAGTACATATTGTCCTTTTGGTCACAAGTTTATCTTCATGTTTGTTCTCTCTCCCTCTCCTAACACACTGTTCCAACCAGTCATTAGCCTTACTTAATTGAAACAGAGTTGATATAAATTATGAGAGTAACTTCTGGTCCATAAGTTCTTCAGGAACCTTTATCCACATTATCTTCCATATTAAGTGCACTGATTTCTATTTTATATTTTGTCTGACTTTTTTCAACAATACTGCTTTGTTCAACTTCTAATTTAAACGTGTGGAAAAGGAATTTCTACTTGCCTAAAATATATCTTGAAACTACAATAGAATATACTACCAGGTTAACATAACCTGCTGTTGATATACTATTTTGCATTGTTTTCCCTTTATCTTCTGTTTTATATTAGAAGTCATAAAACCTTGTATTGCAAAAAGCCAACAATTCAACCAGCTCTATTCCAGCAGTTAAAAAAAAACTTTAGTTTGCCAAAGCACGGATCTTATCCCAGCTGCTCTTTGGTAAGATGTGTTAGAGTGACCATACAGATTTCTCACTTGCATGATGAAAGACAGACTTGGTGGTATTTGTACTTTTTTCATCCATTAGAAGCAAGGAGCCAGCCAGAGGCACATCTTTCAACAGCTATAGAAGATTAAAAGTTATATTTTAAATGTGAAAATACAGGACCAGTTGAAAAAGTTTCCAGTCTTGATGATTTTATTCTTTGGGCTGCCCCAAAGTAGTAAAACTAACAACCCTCCCTCCTACCTCATTCTCTTTTCTGGACTTCTCAACCCTTTATTAATCCTTCCTTTCTTCTCCTTTTCCATTTTATTGGGAATCATCTATAAAACATCCAGAAGTTGTTGAAAGGAAAAAAACTGAAACTGCATGAGATAAACAGCAGCTGCCCACTGAAGCTGCCTGCAGCCTGGACGCAGAACTTCAATTACCAACCTTACTGAGTTCAAAGGGATTATTCCTGTGAATAAACGTTCTAGTATGGACACAGTCCTGATCTAAACGGAGCTGTGAAGGAGACTTTGCTCCTCCTTTCTCTTCCCTTTTTTGGTAAATTTCTCTTTGAACATTTATGTGCTGCTTACTGGATTATTTCCCTACTTCTCCACAAATCATACTCACTTTTGATGTACAGAGTGAGTACAGAGCAGACCTCCTCTGTGCTATTAATTAGCCTTATAACTTCTTACTGCTTGTCCTATAATGACAAAGTTCTCCCTGAAAGATCAATGTGCCAGGGCACTAAGCAGTGTAAATCATATACTCAAAGTGTTCCACTACTGTAAGTCAGATTGTTCTAAAGAAGAGGTTTCATAAGGCATCTTCACTCCTCCTCCTTCCAAAGTAGTCTTTAAATTCAGGCACAACCCACAGTTCAAGTTTGCTTTGCTTAGAAAGGCTCTAAATGCTCCCTGCAGCACAGCTGGAGACTCTTTTAAAGTAGTTGAGATTGGTGGGTGGGTTGAGAAGGGATGAGACCACAATTATACCCCATTTCAATGATCTGTCTGGAGCTGCAGTGACTCCAGACAAAGGTGAAATGTATGGAAGCTGATACATCTTCAAGACAGACCTAAAAATACCTGTCGGAACTGCAGGTCTGAAGCTATTACCAAGAGCAATTCAGAGTTTTCCTGCTGGGAGCCTAAGATGCTACTGAATCATTTACAACAGGCTGTCTGGAGTATCTGCTTATCAGAGAGTGAAGCAAAAAAACCCCTTATTTGTCTAGGTAAAGCAAGCCTCTAGTCTTCTCTTTACTTGCAGATAACTACAAAAGGTTTTCTTTTAAAGTTTTGTCAGGCAGAGCTCCCTGATGCTTTTTGATGATCATACTCTGCCTCCTCCACACTCCACCAATGTTTCTGAAGTGCACAGGAGAAAAAGAGCAGATCTTCTGGGAGTGGATTTGGAAGCAGACAGGATCTGAACCATTCAGGATATCCATCATGTAAGCTCAAAATAGCTCAAATCTGCCACTTCCATAAAGCCAGGAAAAGCCTCTCATACTAACACATCAGCCAGATGGGAAAAGAGACATTAATGTTCCTCGTACCACACAAGGAATTTACTTTACACCTTGGGATTAATTTGGATGCCTCCAAAACTAAGCACTGTTGACATGATCTCAGCAAATCAAAACAAATAGCAGCTTCAGTAGATGCACATGTCACTCATTTCTCATTTTGTCTAAGAGAGTAGGTACAGATTTAATCTTCCGTATAAAAAAACAACCTGAGCCAAACCAGCAATCTCCACAATTACTGAGTGACCAAAACTACTCCCATTTTTCTTACCAGAATGCAAAACCACAAAATATTGCAAAAATACATGAAAAAAACTTCTAGAGTAATCAATCCACTCTGGGTCCACATGAAACAAGCAGTCCTTCCCTCTGTCAGAGGGGACTCCTCCTTTCTGCTAGGACAAGGACTAAAACTGTTTGCTGATCTGCCAGGGCCTAAGACTGAGCACTCAGTCCTGGAAATAGAAACATAATCGTGTTTGACTTCCCCATGCATCTTTTCTGATCAAAATTTGATGTTAAATCCCAGAAATAACAAAGGAGAACATATCATACTATTATGTAAACATTATAAACATGCTTGAACATATAGACACGTTACAGGTAACATAAATGAGTTTATCTACTTGGCACTGGAAGACCTCATATTTGAGCATCAGAATTTACTAAATACACAAACAATTCCATACAAACAGCCCAGAGAACACCAACAAAAATAAACAGACTTCTAAAAGAATCTGACATATAGAGATAATTCTGTGTGTAAGCTGTAGCTTGATATCTAAATCATGACAACAAAAAACCTTTCAATTTTCTCTTTGCATTGAGGAATAAATCTATATTTATCTAAATAAATCTATATTTATATCTAATAAATCTAATTTCAGAAAAAAAATTAGCCATGTCTCACAGATATTTGCCTTTATTTCCTGAAGAACATGCTAATTTTGTATCAGCTATCTTTAGCAGAAAGCCACAGAGTAACTCAGAAAATAATTCATAAGTTGAGATGCACTGCACACAAATATCTAGTTTTTTTTAAAGCAGGTTCCCAACACTTTTCTACTGCAACTGAATGTCTCATCTCTGGTGGCCAATAACATAAGCACTGGGGCCAGAGTTGACCTGGACACAACTTCCTTTTGCAGCTTTTCCACTGAGAGACACTTTCTTGTGACAAATCCTCAAATTCCCCTCCTCCTGCATTACTAATATCTGCAGTACCTGGGCACTTTCCAGGTTTCAAATACCTTCATATTCAATGAGCTTCACAACCTTCAGGGCAGGTAAGGACCAATTTATTATCTCCCTGTGAAGAGGAAGAAAATGTTTATGTGGTGAAAAAGCTGGATGCAAAGTTTTCCTTTTGAACACTCCAGCACAGACCTGTGGCTTAGGTATTTGTGGTTTGAAAAATCTGTAACTTAAGTATTTTTACCATCTGTTTATTTACACTGGAAACTTTTCAGTACTCATTAAGAGCACATCACTCATCATACGCTCTCATTTGCTCTGAAAAGTAGGTGCTTTTTATTTATTTATAACAGCTTTATTGCTGAGCTACTTCTAATATTTTCTCCCAATCTGTACAAGAAGAATCTGTACAAGAAGAATCATAAGTTTGAAGTTTTTCATTTTTTATTCATCAACCTGTAAAGGACACAAACTCTGCACCCATTCAAGCAAATGATCAAGTTTTTCATTGCAATGAAAGAATATCACTTGGCTATTTTGAGCAATAATCCTCTCACAACTTGGTTACAGCACTACACACTACTTTAAATATTTCCATAAATATTTTTGTCTATGACACAGTTTTTGTGTTAGAAGTACTGGGAATATTAAATTATGGGATATTTGATTTAGTTGAAATAAGTATTTCTTTAGCAACCTGAGTGAAGTTAGGATTTCTTGATGGCAAAGAAAAAGTGGTCAAAGCTGATAACCCTCCAGAATTTGACCCTAACAATGGGATCAGAGTAACCCTCCTACAGTCAGTTTGCCAAAGTGAAATCCCATTTTCCACCTGCCCTTAAGGTTGGGGATAGAAGAAACTTAATTCTTTGCAAATCCTTTTATTAGCAGCAAGACAAACATTAAGAATATCTCAGAATAAGACAGATACAGACACCAGAAAAATACAGCTACAGATGTTGATGTCAGCTTTGACAGCTACACTGCTGACTGGCATGTGCACGTTGACAGCTGAAGATGAAGGGCTAAAGTAGGAGGAGAAAAATATTCCAATTCAATTTAATTGATGCAAATGACTAAGACATAAGCAAACTATACCATGAGCTATGAAACAGGAACACCGGATGCATGCAAATTTATAGTACCTTGTGAATTTCTATACTAAATATATGCTAGTAATGGATCAAAGTTATTCTCTCTAAGTGTAAGTTGATTATTTTAAATCATTCTAATGAAAAATACTGTGTTTACCATGACAAAATTGAAAGACCTAAGAAAGCCCTAAGACGACCCATGCACTGAAACAGAAATAGCTGAGTACACACTGCAGACAGCCAAAACCCCTGCAGACCAGAAAACAGAAATATACTCTAGAATAGCTACTTTGCTATACTGTAGGGATCCCCAGATATTTCCCAGATTTATCCCTCTGCTCCCCATTATCCTTTTTTTATATACAACCAACCTAATTCAATATTTTGCAAACAGGAAAGTAAAGGAGGGATTTTTTTTCTCTCCCATGCACATTACTTTCTCTTGGTTTGTTTTGTCCTGTGATGTTTGATAGACTCTTCTGGCTAAGGAAGTCACTTGGAGATTTTGCAGAGCTTTGGCAGAAATATGAATGTTTCTGGAAGATATTTTTGAAAGCAATGCCAAATGTGTTCAGCAGTTATAGTATTTTGGGGGATAAATGAACATGTAATTTCAGAATGGATCTACATTGAAGTAGTAGAAATATTCAAAATAACTCATTCATACAGTGTGTGGTCACCAAGGTAAATAAAGATTAGGCTTTTCAGAATATTAGTTTTGCTACACCTTCAGTTCAAACTGTAATTTTAAACAAATAAATTTGGGATTCTTTTAGGTGCTGTCCTGCTTGACACTTCAGTTCAGGAGCTGTGTCAATTTTTGGACTACCAAGTTTAAAAAATAAAAAATGAAATATTCTCTAGTAAACTAAAAAAAAAAACAAAAACCAAACCCCAAAATGTGTCCTTGAGACTTCAGAACATTTTAATTTCTTGTTGAAAATTAAGGCTTCTGCAGGTTGGGAATAAGGGCTGGATACATACAGAGGGGGGGGAGGCAGTTTCATAAAAACAGTCTTGAATGGTGGGAGATGAAAGTTCAGCACCTGAGTTCTATATCAGGCCTATTGACAATAGGATGTCAAAAATTGTAGCAAGTCCTTGCCATTTACTAAAGTTCCTCACAAATATTACTCCTATGTGTACCATAACACCAGCTATCCACTGCAACATGGACTAAAAATGACATTACATGTATTTTGTCACAGCCAGGCAAATCTCATTCTAATTTCTGAATATCAGAGGATTTACTCAATGTTTTGATATTTCAACTTCTTGTATTTTTCACTTGAATGTGTTCATTGAATTCAGCCCAAATTCATCAGTACTTTTGGGTGCCAAGAATCACAATGATCAGTGAACTGGTATTTGCCGTGGAAAAACAACAATAAAAAAGGAAAATAAAAGCTACCCAGATCTATGGTTACTTAAAGGATTCCAAGCAAAGTCCCTTGGACTCTGTATTTTAAAGATTCATCATGGAAGAACAAAAATAATATTTGAAATAAAGGAGAGGATTTTTCTGCCATCTGTAAAATCATCTTCAAACATACTGTGTCTTCACAGTAGCTCATCTGTAACCTACAAGTAAACCATCTGCATGGGGACAGAAAGCACTTGGTAACATTTGCTTCACTTGACAGGAGAGGCTTTACCTCCAGCCCCAATTCCTGATCCTGAGCTTCTCCAGCTCAGGGAGTGCCTAGAAACAAGTGAATGGGAACAGGGCTACTGATGCCAACCACTCCAAGTCCCCTCTCTTTGGGACTCTGCAGTTGGAGGTGTGATTACACTGCCTGGGTGCTTCCTGATGGTCCCTTTCCCAAGTGCCCTGCCCTATCACACTTGGACCATGTACATTGTCCCTATATGTAGCCAGGGATGGAGGGACTCAGTCAGGCTAGGATATGACTCCAACCATTGAGACTATTTGCCTAGACAATAACCTATCTTGAGAACTTAAACTGACAACCAAACTGAACTGTCCAAGTGCTCTCTTACTTCTAGGTGGTCTAAATGATCCCAAAGCTTTGCAATACTCTGCTGGAATAACAGTCCTGCAGTCTGTTCTGTATTTCTCAGAGTCAGAGGACTCTGAGCTGAAATCTGACTATTTAAAGAGCTGGATCCCATTTAAATTCGTATCCAATATGCCAAAGCTTGTGAACAGAAAAATTAGTTATTATTATTAGGTAAATTTTTAAATTTTAATATACTGGGCACACACTCGCACACACAAAGATCATTCAGGTAAGTAAACACCATTAGTCAGAGAAAAGCCTGTTTCATGGGTGCTCCTATTTTGAAGGTCCAGTATTCATGAATGAAACATATTTCAGTCCTGAAATCTGTGTACAATTTACAATAAAATGTTGATTCATAATTCTTCTCAAGCTTTTAATGCAGGAATTATATGTATATTTTCAGATAACGATACAGGCCACTTCATAAACACTGTCTTTGATGCAAAAGATCAGACAACTGTTACTGGCTTTTATTAGTGGAGGAGGAAAGTGAGGCTTGGCGTCAGCAGACAGACTATTGTATGTATAATATCTGTGACTTCAGTTTACTCTGAGTTGGCTCCTTTGTAAATTCCCCAGGCTCTATGAAATCTAGAATTGGGGCTGATAAAAACACTGAAAAAGGCATCCAAAAAAGCATTTTATAAATGCAGCATATTTTATAAAATGCAATTTCAAATCTACTCCTGGTAGACACATAAAATCTTATGAATAAGTTCAAAGCATGGTTAGAAAAACTTTTATGCACTCCCTTAAAATAAAAAAGAACACATATGCATGTTTTGGAGAATCTTTGATATAGGTATGTGTGTGCATATAACGGAGTCTGAATTAAATCATTTCTGCTGTATAAATATGTAAACGTCAGTTTTTGCTAATAAATAACTTTTATTTTTGCTCTGACAAACAGATGCTTCAGTCACAGAATAGATAACCTTATTAATCACCTTCCACTTGATTCCTGGTGTAGTTCATTTTCTGGGAATCTCCATGTGTAACAAGTCAATACAGGGCACTGACCTAGTAGCAAACTCGATAGAACCTCCCCTTTGTACCAAGAGACAAACTGCCTGGGGTGGGGCTGTGAAAGCTAGAGAAAAGGCCATGCTTCTCTGAGTTATTGGACCTCCCAGAAAACATCTCTTCCTGAGACCTTTATACATCAAATGTAAAGTTGAGTGGCATCTGAAAGCAGCAGCAGTGAAAGGGCTGCAGCCTGTCTCCCCTCCTCAGCTCAGACTCACCAGTGGCACATGTGAACATCTGGAGGCACACAAGGATTAATCTCAAACCATTGGTAACATCTGATATATTTCTTTGACAAACTATATACTCTAATTATTCCAATACTACTTACAACAGTGAAATAGATAAGTATAAATTGGTGAAAAAATACTTCCCTTTCATCCTGCTCACCATCAAGAACAGACCCCTTACATGAGCCTTTTAAATTCCTTGATTAATAAGAGGGAGGGGAAGGAGACACCAACACATGAACTCACTCTTTCACAGGAGAAACAGATTTTGTGTATTCCTATAGAAACTTTGATTTTTTTTTAATCAGTTATTGCAAACCTTTATTTGCTTATCCACCTAGTACCTATGGAACAGTATTTTCTGCACCCATTTAAGGCATGCTGCTAAAGTTATTTCAGAAATTTATCATCTTTTAAACTCTATTTAGCAGACTCTGGGCATCACAACATACAACTGACACCAGAGTACTGCAATTCAACTACAGGGCAGCAAAAGTGTTACTGGGGCAAGGACTCCTCCCCTTACTGGACTCCTCATCATGAAGTCCAGAAATTAGAGCCATGCAGTGATGTACCTGCTAAGCAAACCAGTTACCACCAGTTCATCTAAATGAATCTAATACCCATCACTCTGTTACCAGATTGAAAAGAAATATCTGGATTTTACTTTTAAAACCTGTGAATACTGAATTGAACTCCACATGGAAACAGGCAAAGTTGATAAGTAATTACCAGAATTAATTACCATGAGCCATTATAGGCATAACAGAAAGAGGTCTGTCATAGGTAAATGGATATTTTAACTCTTCCATAAAAAAACAAAAACCAAACACTTAATAATAGGAATGAACTTCTGGTTAAGGTATATGACTGGAAAGGAAGAAAACTGTACCTTTCTCTGCTTTGTTGGAGAGCTCATGTATAATGCTGTATAAATCTGGGATTCAAGCCATAAAAACATGAGTCTTTCCAGCAAGAAGTAGTGGTTTAAGCATTTTTTACTACTGAGTTCAATACCTCCATTAGGGTTACAGCTCTTGCTGAGGTACACAGAGCAAAGTTGACTTGGGTTAAAAATGATGAGACAAAGGTGACCATTTTAAAGGTACTTTTGGTTCCAGTACCATATTTGGTAAAATATCCACTCTTGGATATGTCATTAAGCCAAAACTGATTCTTCCTCTGGGTTTTTCCTCTACCTTTATAAAGCCTGGAATAGGATAAGGAACTAAAAGTGGTTAGCACAAGTCTCAAAAAAGGGTCAAATTATCCTATCCAATATTAGAAAATGAAAATGCTCTCCTAACAAAAACCCCCAAACCAACTAACCAAAAAAGCATAATGTGATCCTGGCTTTACATATGATATTTTCTAAGAAAAAAAACGAAAAGCAGTAAGACATCTTATGAAAGAAAAAATAATATTTCTGGCTGGGACTGAAGTGTTGATTTAATTAAATCAGATTTCACTAGTCCAGAAGTTGAGCAAAACACACAGTCTCCATTCTTTAGTTATTTCATTTTATGTGACTTGGGACCACATACTGCACTCAAAAAATGCATTCAGAAAGGCACAAAAAAAAACCTGAGTAAAATGATCCCCGACAGTAACATACAGAGCATTTAAAGAGATAGATGAGCAGATAGAGTGAGGTATGATGGAACAATGTAATTTCATCAATCACAATTGCAACCTGGCACCCTTTGAAACAATGTTGGTACGTGGGAGTCTCCTGTAAACAAGGCTAAAAGAAAGAATGGGAATCATTCATCAGTGCTTCTGACCTCCAGAGAGAAGTAAAAATATCAGAGGCTGGGAAGTAGCTGTTTAACATCCCTTTATTTACCCACTTCATTTAGTAAATGTATTAAATTAAACTGCAGATGTTCTGTCACCACAGCAAGCTATCTGCAGAGTCTTAGCATGCTGTTTCCTGATAGAAGCATTTTATGTACTGTAAATAAACATCATTTTGTTAATTAGCAAATGAATTATTTTTCAGAAATGCTCCACTAGGTTCTTTATAGCCCAAGCTACTATAGTTCCTATTTTTAATAGAGACCTTGCAATCAAAGAGGGAAAGTGTTCAAGCTCTATGAAATTGTAGCTCTTGAACAACTAATTATCACTATTGCAACCATATATTAAGTTATACATTTCCACAGCACATCTAGAATCACAGACACCAAACTCAAAATCAGACTGAAAGGAAGAAAACTAACTCATCCTTAAGCGAGATTTCAGGAATATCAAGCTCATAATAATTTTTAAATACTTTTACTATTAATGATCAGATGCAGTTTTTCAAAATATCAAATGAGAATAAAATTAATAAAGAAAAATTGGTACAGAATAAATTCAAAGACATAGGTTCTCACCAACCATGCATAACCATCCTTCTCATAAGAAATCACAATGGAAGACTTATGGAAAAAAAGTCTAATAACAATTAAAAGAACATATAGAGAAAATAAAACACCAAGTCCACCTAATAACTGTTAGTTACATTTCATTGCATCATTATGCTCATTTGTTCCAACTTGCTGGCTCAGTAAAGTTTTTTAATAGACAGATGGCTAATTTTATAATTTCAACCCAATTTCTTACTGGACCAGCTCCAATGATCCAGTGTTAGTGTAATGCCATGGATAAAGGTCAAGGGAATAAAAGGAGAACATATGCTAATGTCAGCATTTCACGTAGTCTTCTTTAACAGAATATACAGTGCTAAGCTGAGGGATTTGCACTGGCTCAACACTAACACCATATGGGTGGCCTGTTGAAAAGTAATGATGGCCTAAGCATAGAATCTTAATCAGGTACTGATGGCCAATGAATCAAATAGCACCACACAAGTAATCACTAAGTGATTAAAAAAATTACAGAAGATGTATTGCTGAAATTACTCTGCTAACTAGGGAAGTGATTTTGTCTTAGCTACAGCTTGTCACATCATTACCTCTTAATCTTAACCCCAATCTTTTTTATCCTCATACAGACCTCTCTCTCTCTCAAATAAAAGGAACTCAAATTTTGGTTGTTATGAACATTCATGTGTATAACGCAACTTTACTTGCAATTTGGTAACTTGATTTATTGCAAAGTGTTTTTGAAAGGTGCACGTGAAAGGTTTGAATCCTTTCCAGAAGTGATAGCATGCTCTGCAAAAGCTCCTTGCAAATTTCATATGCAAGTATTGCTCTACTTCTTTTCAATATTTTTGTTTAAATTGAAGGAAATACTTGGTTTTATTAGGTGAGCAAGGCCTGACTCTGTAGTACAGGCACAGGAATTGTATCACACGTTACACATTACTGCTGCCCAGGTTAAGCTCAGTACACATGGCAGCCTGCACTATCTGGGTTTCTGGGGGTTTTCCCTCTGTTTTCCTTACTAAGAAAATGCTGCCTGCTTAAGACAGCCTTCAATACCACTGGAACTTCTCAGAGGCAAGGCCGTAGGATGGACAGTTGAACAGAACCCACTTCCCTAAAAATAAGCACATAAATAATTTATCCATTAGCACAAGAGTTGCAGCCAGTTTCTTCAACAGAGGGGCTGCTGAAATGCCTAAGAAATTGCAGTATCATATCTAAAAGATGGACCAATGTCAAAGATGAACTTTACTTTCTCAATCCATCTTCAGTTTCACAGTGTAGATCACCAGGAGCAGTCTCATGACAGAACTAAAGCAACCTAAGCAATCTCATCTCAAAAGTGGCAGTCTTTTCCCTCCCCATTTTAGCAACAAGGTATTCTCCTTTTCTTCCTTCTCCATTTGGTTCAACAGAAGGGATCTAGTAGAATACAGATAATTTTCTACTGCAGGTGAGAAAAAACAGAATAGCTGTAAATTGGATCAGCAGAGAGGACGTGTTTAGCTCTAAATTAAATGGAGAGTAGGAAGGAAGAGGTGTATGCAGGGCTGCCTCCTTCCCTCTCAGATTAGCATGGATGTTCTGTGAAATGAGACACTGCAGCCTATCTGCTTAAACCTGCAGAGATGAGATTATTTCAGAGTTTTAAGCACGTTGGTATGTATACAGCTGATTTACATTCTTTTATTTGAGGGCACAGAGGGGTGGAGGGGGGAGGACGTGCAGGAAGGAACAGTGACCAGAATGCTTCTACTTCAAAACCTGTTGTAATATTTTACAAACAAGCAATTACAATGAAGAGAAATAGTTTCAAATAATTGGCCTTGATACTCTGAATTAGGAAATACAATGTTAACTAGTATGAACTCAAGATATTTTTGTAAATTAATGTTTTGCTTGAAAATTGTATACTTCTGTTTGTGGGACAATGTTTACATTGAGAAACACTTCCCCATACAGATGAGCTTCCCTCCCAAGAGGAGAAAAGAGATTTTAGAAGTGTTTCAAACCCTCTTTTATGAAAACTTGATCAATTCTTAACCAAAGTACTCTCTCTCTATGGAACTTTGTTCCCTAAATTTCACTTCCTGAAAATGACTACCATCCCTTTCAGACATGCCCACAGGAATTCAAAACAAAATGAGTAAGTGGAACAAAGCCTAAGATTCTATCTATAGAAAGCAGCTTTCAATTCTGCCAGGAAAATAACCTCAAAACTCAACTTTGGCAAATAAATGTTTCTATCACACTACTTTGATAAATTTATTTAAATATCCATAAAGCATTCAATTTCATTTTTACCCACTAGGAAATGAAAGCAGATTCCTTTATAGAGAATAGCTCTCTGATTTATATTTAAAATTATTCTGGAAAAATGAGAGATTCATTCTTAAGAGCAAAACTTGTGGAGAAGCCCAGGATCAATGAACAAAACCAAACAAAAAGCAACCTGTTTGCAAGAGATAGAAGTAGTTTACAGGAAAAAAATCTCAAGGTAGCTCAAAAGACTATTCTAAACTAGTCAAGGAATGAAATCCTTACAAGTATTTTAATATCCAAACCCGAATAACTGTAGCCTTTATTTTTGATGCTTTTATGAAATGTTATCACTAAATTTAAATATTGTGAAAGAAACTTTTAGAGAAAAAAAAAAATACAGCTTAAAGAAATGTCAGACGTGTACAAAACCCCTGTGGAAGAGGAAAAAGTAGAAAGAAAACCCCCCAGAAATTAGGCCAGTTTTTAGGCTACAAGCCAACTGTTTGCTCTACTTTGCTTTATTTATTAGTTCTTAAGGTATTTAAAACTTGAGCATTAAAACTAGAGAATGATTTGCAAATGAATGCAGTTGCAGTTGTGAAAATATAACTCACAGCTGAATGTGGGTTATTCAGACAAATGGCTGCTTTGTTAGAGGAGGGGAAGTGAAGTTCTGTGTTAATTTATTACAAACTGCAGCATTTCAACCCTGATGTCCAGGCAACAATGTTTTTTATTTCGAGTAATTTATAAGTACTTCCCATAGCACTTAACAGTGATGTCTTTGGCTGTTTCACCATGGTACCAGAGCGTATATGTATTTACTGTGGGAATTTGTTTTTAATAAAACTGTTGTAAGGCATTTTTATTCCTTCTCTTTGTTACATTAGAAACATTCACTGCATAAGTAATGTATTTTTTCCTTCTTGCAAGGCAGCAGATTATGGCCAGTACTGTATTTTGCTAAGTGATCTCTCAACCAAAGCAAGTTTTTACACTTGCCATGACCTTTTTTTTATTTTTAATTTTTTTTTTTCTCTTTAAAGCTGGTGACAGTGCATGACTTCCTTAAGGTCCCTGTGTTGGTACAATCATGTCAGTCCTCAAGATTAGATCTGGTCAACATGAAAATCAAAAACATCAGGGGGAAGAAAAAAAATGCAATGTCTGGCTTCACAAAGGTATTTTTGCCATCACATTGTACATGTTCTAATATTAGAGATTCTGGGAGGACTGTTGCTTTTTTCAAAAATTATTACATGATTAAAGGCTTTCAAAGATTTAACAGGGATTGATTTGGTTTGCAGACTGCCAGCTTAAAAAACAGAACACAAGTGAAAAGCTAAGGACAGAGGACAAGGAGTATTGTATAGATGGTTGTACATATACACGTAAATGCATGCACAAACTGGGTATATAAATATATATACATGATTAAAATTCATCTCCCTCCATCCCCTTAATATTTAATCTTGTCATGCTGCTACTTTTGGAGATTTTTCCTACGTTTATGTCACAGATGAACTATCATGACCATCAACTTTGAAGAAGTGATGACAAAACTGCCACCTCAGCATCTGAATCTGCTGCAGCAGTCAATCTTGCTTATAAAAAAATATTTTAAAGGTAATTTTCATTTAACTTCAATTTAGATGAATATTCAATCAGTGGATCTTGCTAAACCATTGTAAGGGCTTTTAAAAACTAAACATAAAAAATATCTTTCGGACAGGTAATGTATCACTCAGTATAGTCCATGAATATGTTTATTCTCATACTTTTATACCCTTTTAAAACTAATTTATGTTAAAACTTGTATGGCAAAACTAATAATCTTAAGGAAATTTCATTTTGAATGTTACACTTCAGAAGCTTTTGCAGAATTATTCAATAGCAGAAAAAAATTACAGGCCAAATAGACCCTCATTTAAATACTCTGACACTGGGTATTACTTGAAAAGTCATACAATTTCTTCTAGTCCTAGATTAAATTACTTCAACAGAAGACTATTTATAAATCATACTGGGCAATGGTAACTATTTTTTTTTTTTTTTTAAAAAGATTGCTGAAGGGAAAAGACCCAACTCTTCTGGAATTTTCTTGCCCAAATTCTACCATTCAGTCTTTTGTCAGCTCCTTTATTTACTTTATACCTACCTCAAGCCACTTTGGCATTATCTATGGGAGACATTTTTGAACACTTCTTGCATAAGAATTGTACAGAAAAGGCTTCATCCTTGGTGGAAAAAAATAATTGTTTAATAAGCTTGCTTTGTGTATTTCTTTTACCCTCTTCAAAGACAAAAGAGGGAGGGGGGGAATGAAGAAAAATTTCATAAAAAACTCTCCAGATCAAACTCAGAGAAATACAAAATCTAATCTCAGAATATAATTACATGTTTAGCAGTTTCAGAATGGTTTCCAAACACCTGAAAGTTCTCCTCTCACCAGAGAAAACTTGATCCTCTCACATTTTATATAAACTTACTGATTTTGAGTAAAAAGAGATATTTTGTGCCCCCAAAACAAAGTCAAGAATATTTTTGGTTTATTTCTCAATTATTTTAATATATTATATAGGACCAGATTATAAACCTTACAGTAGCTTTTCACAGTCAGGTGGTAAACCAGACTTTTCTGTTCCCAGCCTGACCATCCATCCCCATGAAGCTCACAGAGCAGCAGTATGGGGAAGAAAAGCCTGCAGAGCTCAATGTCTCCCATTGAAGCAAGTGAGTTACTTCCCAGCACACATGGAGCTCCAGAGGAGAAGCACAGAAGTTTCTGTACAATGAAGTGGATTCCAAAGGAAATATCACAACAACCTCTACAAGGTGTTAAAATCCCATGATTTGCAGGAACAGCAAAGTGGATTTATGAAACCCATGTCTACCCACTGCATTTCTTCAAACCTCAGTACCACCAGAGTGCATCCCAGAAATTGTTGGAGACCCACAAAGAGGCATTTACAGGATAATGTAACTCATAAAGGAAGTGCACCTCCTAACAGCAGAGTTCAGTAGGGAACAAAGCATCTGTTTCATGAAGAATTAAGACCTTGAATTATGCCACTTTACAATGAGAAAGAAAACTAATAGCTTCTATCATTTACCAGGAAAAAAAACTGTCAGAAAGTATGAAATCTTTCCTACTTAACAGCTTGGTGATCAGACGTATTCATCAAAGTTTAGAAACTTTAGAAGTTCCCATCCTAAATTATAAAACAAACCAAACAAACCCCTCAAGATTTCCCACATGATAAGAGTGTGTCCTACTAATTTCTCTACACTGTTTCTACAATGCAGAGAACTCTGGAGAACCTTGAAGCTACCTGAAATGATACCAGACATATATGTACCTCCAGGCCTGTCTTCTCCCTTTCCTCTCACTCTTGTTTTTGTTTTAGTTTGCTTTTGATGGTTTATATTGCTTGTGAATGATGAGGTGACAAATTCTTCCTCACAGTCGAGGTAATTAAATTCAATACATATTTCAGAAGCACAGATAGTGAATAAGTTCAAAAGTTACCTTCTGATAGTAAAATAACTGACCTGCAGCCACTGTCACACCCCTAACCCCATTGTGGAACAATTTTCTGCCCAGTCCTCATGAAGAGCAAGGAAATGCTGCAGCTGTACTTTTTAACATGTCCATAGTTGGCACCTATGAAGCCTGTGCACACTTAGAATGTTTTTTAGGAGTGGGTAAAGGAGAGAGATAAAACTAGCACAGAGAAATTAATCTACCTGCTGACTATGCTTCTGACATATAAACAAGCTTATGTGAAGTTAGGTGTTACACTGGGCTTCACCAGAGTCCAGACATGCAGAGAAGAAATTATCCAAACAAAATTCTAATGCATTCTGAGGAAGGGACACAAAGTGCAGGGTAGGGTTTGCCAGCAATTGAAACTGTCTCTGCATACTTGAGCTGCCTTGCATGCATGCATGCAGCTACAATTGTTCAATACTATCAGTGGTTTTTTGTCCTTCTTGTTCAGTGCAGTTTTTATTGCCACAGCCACTATAACATCACAGGGAAGGTTCTGGGAACTATGAAATAGGCAATAACATTAGAAAGCCTTAACCTGCCTTTTGGGATCTCCAGTGTTCAGGTATGTGATGTCCAGATGATATCCAGAAATTTCATCTTACCATTGTGGTTGGAAGCATTTTTTTTGTTTGTTTGTTTGTTTTTTCAATCTGCACAATTAGATTGTCAGTTTTTCTCTCTACACAGTATAGATAAAAATGTGCTTTGAGAGGAACACAGGTATCACAACTCTTAGCAGCTGGGAGCAGTGCACCAGTTATTACAGAGCTGAGACAGCTCAAAGACATTTTTTTAATCATCCATACGTAAGTGAAGAAGCAAATCTGTAAAGCTTCTTAGAAGGTCAGGTTGTCTGAAGTATTAATAGCACAGTCAGAAACAAAAGGTGTTTTGGTATGCAAGTATTCTTTGAGGTGCTGAACAATTAACCTATGTCCACTTTTATTCCTCTGATTTAGACTGTAATTTCAGAATGCAGAAAAATAGGGTTTACTTTCCAGACCAGAAAGGAAAGATCAGAATGGAGCTACTCAGCTTCTGAACCTCAAGAACACATTAACTTCCAGCCTGCAAGCTTTTCTGAGGCAAGATTCTTACTGTCATTATTAGAAACTCTTGTGCTGATACACTGAAGATGAAAGAAATCACAGAGCAGACAACACCACCAACAGACAAACTGCAGAAGCACAGGCATTCCTTATGCCACTTAAATGCACATCCTGAAAAAAAATAATATTTGAAGGTGAAAATGGTCCATTCCATAGGACTGAGGTGTAAGTAAAGCACAAATTTGCAAGACATTACTTCTCTTCCTTTCTTGTTGTAGCTTACAGGACCAGAGGTTATGTAGTTCAGGACCAAAATCATCAGCAGCTGGATTTGTAACTCCTCCCTCATATGAACTGGACCTTAGAGGTGTACTGGTGTGAAAGAACTGGGAGTTCTCAGTTTTGAATATGCATTTACAGCACTGAGATTACAGAAGCCCCAGAGACTCAACGAAAAAAACTGCAGGAACCCTGTCTGAAGACAAATAGAGCTCTTTTTGTTCTAATAGGCATGTTTACAGGAAAAGAGCACTGCATTAAAATTGTTAAAGATAAATGACACTCCACTTAGTCTGAATGAATCAGGATGAAGAACTAAATTTCCAACCCTGAAGTCTCCAAGATCCAGAGGCCCAAACTCAGGTCAAAGCTTACAATATTCACCTAGGAGGCAAAAAACTCCAGAAATACAAGCAAAAGCATAACATGTATACTTCATCCTCTATGTGCTTTAAAGCTGACAGTCAACTAACATTGGAAAAGGTGGGAAGAATGAGGGAATTGCAAGTTTCCCCTCCCCAGCCTTCTGATGGCTTCTCCTTGGTGGAGATTTTTAAAAGCCTGGAAATACAAGAACTGCATCTTTAACAGTATGTCCAAGACAATTGTAACTGTGCCTCCAAGACTAATTGTAAATGTCTTCATTCTTCTTTAAAGTCAGAGCACAATCTAGCAAGCCAAAAGAGGTATTAGTCTTCTGCAACATACACTGATACTCAAGCTTTGTTCTAAGTGTGTTTCTGAATTCTCATTCCAACTGAAAAAAAAAAAAAAAAAAAAAAAAAAAAAAAAAAAAAAAAAAAAAAAAAGGAAGACATTCTGGTTTCCTCAACAACTTCCTTTCTTCCTACTTATTCTGAAAATACAGTAAAGGTAGACTGACATTTCAGAGACTTGACAAATACAATCATACAGAGAAATTAATGTAAATGACAAAAATAAAACTATTCTCTGCCCCTCTTCCCCAGCAGCCATTTTGACACTGTCTCTAAGCAACTACTTAAAAGTAGTATCTTTTAGACATTTAAATATTCCACATTAGCTTAATCAGCAACACACAAAGCTTTGTTTTGACTCTTGCATTTTCACCTGTTTGGTTTTTAACACCTACCACTCTGGGAGCTGTGATATAAAGACATTCATTTCACATTCTCCCAAGAACCAATTACATGCACTGCAAACTTTCTACTCTGCTCTGTGGTGTACATCAGTTGCTTTAAAACCATTTAAAAGCCAACAAATGTACATACACAGATTTCTGTGGTCAGGACATCTGCATATTCTCAACTGTTTCTAAAGCAGGAAAAAATGCCTATTAGTATAAAATTTGAAGAAAAATTGCCCACAGGAGGAACGGGCATTAGCCATGCTTCACTTCCCTCCTTTTTGTTGACATATGAAGCACTTTTTTTCTCTTCTTTTCTTTCCAATTCAAAGTGGGTCTAAAGAGGTGAATCAGTGCACAGAGAAAAAGAGAGAAAGAGAGGGGAAAAAAAAAAAAAAGAAAAAACCCCACAACCCTCTTTTTCCAGGGTGGGTATGAAATATGAAGGCCCAACAATTGTCTGAGCTCAGTGCATTGGAATAACATTGGTTAAATTATGGATAGTTTTGAATAGTGTCACTTTTTTTTTCTCTGCAGATGGTTGTTCACACAAGGAGTCTGGCCTGCATAATTGTATCACTAATAAGCAGTAAGGCAATTAGTTGTGTAAGTGTGCTATAATCATTCTAACAGAAGAGATGACGAAGAGACAAAAAAAAGGAGGGGGGACAAAAAATGTCTTTTTTCAATTCATCAACTGACAGCCATAATTAGATATATATAATTGAAAATTCCACAGTAGGGGGGCCAGCTTATACAAATGAATTTTCTTTGCTTCTCTTACGCATTTTTTCCTTTTGCCTGAACATTCCCCCCAAGAAAAAGGCAGAAAATTTGTCATTCCAGGGGAGCGTATACTGTATGAATCACAGGCTGCTCATTCAGAGCAATGATGTCAGAATAACATCTTTTCCCCCCACTAAGAAATAGACAGCTTTGAACAGAGCCTTTATTAGCTGTTTCCAGCCACTAGCAAATTAAAAAAAAAAAACCAAAACCAAAAAAACAACAACAAAAAAACCCATAACAAAACACAAATTCCCCCAAACCAACCCAGCCTCGGATGATCTATATCAGTTTGCAGAACATGAAATGTAAAACTCTGAGAGGAGAGGTCACCTTTTTTTTTTTTCATTGACATGAAGACAGCTTGGTTTTGGTGCTGGGGGAAGAGTTCTGAGTTATAATAGACCATTACATCATCAAGCATTATGGGAAGAAGGGGATTTCTTTTGAGCGAAGCCTGATTATCAAAGGCTATAATTAAATTTGGGCTAAAAATGCCCAAGTGCTTATGAGTTTGTGGAAACTATGCACAAAACAGCTTTCCACTGAATTAATCAGCTTGCAAGTTTTCATTATTCTGGAGCTTCTCCTTTTAAACTGTAAGCTCACAATCACAGCTTATTTTTTTATCAACAAACTCCCCTAAAATTTAATTGGACAAACCTTAACTGATTTTTTCCCCTTAAAGAGAGAGAATGTTAAGGCTCAAGCTTGTTAATTAAGTACTTTAAATGCACCCAGCTGTGCAATAAATTTTCAAAGCTATACAAATGCTTTTTAAAAAATGTTTGCTCCCTTGTTTTTTAGTTAAAATATTTGTGAAAAAAGAACAACTAACTATAACAGAAGACTTCAGAAAATTCCTATACCTATGGATGATCCTGGTTAATGAAAACATAAAGAATAGAAAACTGCAGCTGATTAGAATATAACTGCATGTTACAGGACTCTTTTCAAGGACTACAATTCATTTCTAAAATGATTTAGCAATTTTTTAAAAAAATAAAATAATGAAGAAGGCTCCATGTTATACATGAATAAGATACAGTATGTTGTAAAGTTTTTCCCAGCAAAATCCTTCTAACTAACAGCAGTGAAAAGTTTACTGAAACATCACACGGAAACCTCCACACACTCAAGGACCATATGCTTGGCAGGATAAATCAACATAGCTTTGTTATCACAAAAATTAGTGGTCAGTATTCAGATCTGAAGGCCTCAATACAATTCTGAAGATGACATGAAAAGATGTATTTTAACATCAGGTCCTCTAAATATGTATTTTTGTAATTAACTAGACAGCTATGTTTGTCTAACTTATTAAAGTTAGATAAACCAAGATATTCAACACTAAATACTCTTCTATTAAATAAAAATTTGATTAAATATCTACCTGGCAGGGAAAAGTTACTGAACATGCTGACAAGTAGAGTGTTAACATTCTTCAGTAACAAACTTCTGGATAGCTCAGACAGAGTTTGTTACTGAAGAAGAAATAGTATGATAGGATCCAAGACATTAAAAATCAGTATTTTCTTACCTACTACATAACAAATCCCTGATGGCACATCCTCATGTTCTCCTTGAAAAGAGCTGACTCTGGAGAATAGGAGTACTGACTTCTACTCATTTCAGTACTTAAATTCACTCTATGTTTTACAAATGTTTCTGTTCTAGAAGTCACACCCAACTCTGGCCTTTAAAAGGTTGAAATATGCACCTGGAGACAGATACCTTAAATATCACTGGCAAAATATGAAACAATACTTTGCCAGCTCTATAGAAGCTAAATATATCACCAAAACCACTTTAGCAATGTTATGCCACAGCTTAGGTTACCAACTGCTAAGTTTAACAGAATCTGACATTTCCAGACTATCTGAGTCAAGTTTGAGACCTAATGAGGCCAAGTCCATCTCAGTGAATGGAAGATGCTCCTTGTTCCTTTTTCATTCATACAATGCAGTCAAAAATCTGCCTATGGTTACCTGTCTTGGGGAGCACACAAGGGATTGACCTGATCTGATGCCACATGTCCTCTCAACACTAAATTCTTGGCAGAGAACACGTAGGGCAGGTTTTCCCCTTCTCCTTTTAGCTTTGTAGTGTCAGGCTCAATTTAGACCTAAGAGACTGTCAGGTTAACAGCTTTTGTTCCAGAATGCTTCTAGCCAAAATTTCACTTTATCACAATAGAGTCATGGGTTGCACCAAAAGCTTGGAACGAACCCCCCCTAATCAACTAAAAAAACAAACAAAACCCCTCACCAACCCAAACATCTCTCCCTCGAAACATGCAAGGTGAGGTTCGACGAGGCTCTGAGCAGCCTGATCTAGCTGAGGATGTTCCTGCTTACTGAAAGGGGGTTGGGACCTTGAGAGGTCTCTTCCAACCCAAACCATTCTATGATTTTATAAAACCCAACCAACAAAAATGCCCCAAATAAACATTCATTCAATATTCTGTAGCTCTGCTGGTCATTACTATCAAAAACATCTTTGAATGCTTTAAGCTATTAGGAATTTTGTGGCTGATCCCAACACACTGGAACCCACTGACTGTGTGAATACATCTCCCAATGTGACACCACATTTCTCAGCTGATGGTATCTGTCACATTCCCGAAGGGCAAATGAATTCTCCACTAAAATCTTCACTTGTTTGTTCATTATTTCGAGCTGTTCCTTCAGCTCTTATACAGTTTATAAGAAGATAGCATTTTTCATTAGCAAAACCACAATCAGAGATGCACAAAGGAATGGGACTTATTCTGGAAATTCCTATTTGGAAACCAAAAACTAACTACTGCATTTTTCCTATTGTTACAGCAGCTGTCTCAGGTGTTCTTTCTCTTGCAAATAATATAACTGATCAAATACTCTGAAAATATATACTTAAGAGGTTAAATGAATGCACATTCTACTGTATTATTTTTCTTACAGAATTAAAGGTTTTATTTTATCTTAAAAGATTCTTGGCTGCATTTCCATGGTACACAATGACACATTTGGCTCTTTGTGTTTCTAACTAAGTAATGACATAGTTCTTCTAAACCATGAAAAATGTTGCGTTTGACCAAACAAGAAAGGATGAACTTCTGGGAAATTCTATTCACTGGATCTTGAACTAGACCCAGAACACTGGGACGAATCCTTTCTCTTCTGCAGCCCCCTGCCAAACCTGGCTATAGCTGCAGTGGCACTGCATTGTTTCATCCTTATTCACAGGGTACAGTAGTATCAACACAAACTGTGCTCAACTGCTGAAAGCTTGATTCTCAAACATATGGATATGTTGAAAATTAAATTGCAGGGTTTATTTGAATTTATAGACAGCTCGGTGAATGTATTTCTGAGATACAGTCTCTGTCAAGGAGATAGATGTCACCTGCCATGAGGAATATGATTGTGTAATGTGAAAATGCCACATTCTCTTTGTAGGTTATTCTATTCAATAGCTTCCTGCAAAGATTGGGGTAATGAACACTTGAGCAACTGTGGTGTGAGCTTTTTTTTTTTCCCCTACTCCCCACTCTTCCCCCTTCTCAGAATCTTATTTTGGATTAGTATTTCCTTGTTAAATATGAAACTGCCCAGATTTTTTTCCCAAATCCCATTTTCCCTTTTATTACTGTGGTGCTTCTACCCTTTTAAGACTGCTGCACTTCTGAAAGAGGAAAACCTTGCAGAACAGCGTAAAGATCCATGTGAAACTGCTGAACCTGTGAGGCAAATGATTCTTTAGAGTCACTCAACACTGTGGGAACAGTTCAACACTCTTTCAATTATAGTGTTGCATTAGCTTGTTTGTTTACATTCAAAGATTTCTTTTTTTTTTTTTTCCTATTTAATCATCTAGTCAGTTGTAATTGCCATCCCATTGTACAACTTAAATCCAAATAATCTTTCTCATATCTAACTCATTTTCTGAAGAGCAGCATCTGGACTGAAACACTGGATTATATCATGAACAAATGTAAGTAAACAGTTTGCAGGAAATAATTCAGTACACATGACTCTTACTCCCACCTGCAAATTTTTTTGTTGTTTCTACAAATTGCCTGATTATTGAAATTTTTAAAACACTATGACAAATTTATTCCATTTGGACACAATCTGTAATTGTCAACTCCTCTTTACTTTTCGGAATTTTATTTACTCAGATTAGCAACTCACAAACAGAGAGCTGAACTAATTTTTACTTGTCTTGGCCATAAATTAAAAATATATCAGTCTGAAAATACGAGCAGTATATTTATATCACAACCCAACTAAAAAAATATACCAAACATTTAAGTTAAACCAAAAAAAAAACCCCAAATAAACCCCAAAACAATACAAGACATCTGATACACTCCTTCTTCACCAAAAAGCTCCAGGTTGGATTAGAAAATGCTGATTAGAATAATTGAAAATTACAGACACACCAGTGTCTAGGATTACTTGATATAGAGCTCAAAATAGAAAGAGGAAACTATTTGCAATGTATTCACAGGAGACCATTTTCTTTTCAGGATTCTTTTACTTGCAGCAAGTTCTACGAAAAGCAAGCAAAGTCTTTTGAGAAGATCAAATAGCCCAAATCTTTGCTAAAAGCTTGGAGTAAAGATCTCTTTATAAGCAGCAAGAGAGATTTGACTTTCTGGGTACCCCAGGTGGCAAAGCCATGTATATAGGATGCCCAGAAATCGACTTCAATTGTTTTTATTTAAAAAAAAAAAGGGTCATCTACTTTGTGGTATTCCCTCAAGAGGTTTGTGTTGCTTGACAAAGGTTCGTTCTGATCCCAAATTACCTTTCTACATTTCTGGCAGTAAATGCAGCCCAGCATCACTGAACCATACTTCATTCTTAAAATGAGGATGGTTTTGTACTGATTTAAGAAGTGAAACTAAACAAATCAAACCTTCACAGGTAACAACATAATATAGTGCAGCACTAAGTACACAAATACCACACTTTAATTATTTTTTTTTCTGTCAGTAACTTAAGAGAAAGGAGGATCAGAATTTTTTTATTTCTGTGATTGCAGACTCTTACACTGAGTGCTGTAAAGGGCACCTTTGTTTTAGCTTCATCTAAAATAAACTGCCCAGTCCACCTCCTTACTGTTGATTCACAAAGAAGAGAAAATTTCCATCTTGCTCATGACAACAGAGGTAGGAAAAAGTAACTTATGTTTTCAAACTACACTAAAATATATTTTCAAAATACCAAATATTCACTTTAAAACACTGAACAATTGTGCAATACTAAGCTGCCCTTGTAACCTGAAGTTGACTGCTTTGTTACATATCCATTTAGTGAGTGCATTCTATTTTTTTCCCAAGCACTTAAGTGGAAGGAGCACCAGACTTAGGAGTGCTCCTTTCTAGTTTCTGAAAGCTTATCTGGGAAACCTTATATACATTTTACATAGGTGTTCAGGTTGAAACTCATAAAAGTAGATTAAATATTTTTCCTCTTCTCATGATTCTCAGTCTCTGAAATTACTGTCAATCTCTAACAGGTTGTTTTTTCTTTTTTTCTCACCTCTCCTCTCAACCCCCCATTACGCAAATCTCTTCCAGAAATAAACAAAAACCAAAACAAGGAAGATAGAAGTGAAAATGAGAATCAGCTAAAACACAGAGCCCAAAGCATTATTAAAATGGGACTACATTAAAAAAAAAAATAAATCAAACAAACCCAAAAGAACAAACCACAATAGAAAACCACTAAACCAAAAACCCCAATCAGTTGATAGAAAAAGCTTTCCAAAATTACAGTGAAGTGATTCTGGCCCCAAAATGATTTTCCACAATTTGGCATGTTTTTCATGGCAATCCATTAGCTGTGCTGGCATCCACCAACAGTGAGAAATTGTAATGAAACAGGAGGTCTTGCCATCTTTAGCATGGAAGAAAATGGGCTGGGGAAATGTGAGGCACATCAGGAAATCTTCTTCCACCCCATTGGTTAATTTTTACTAGCAGATTTCTTGAAAAGCACTACACTGTATCAAAGACCTTGATGTATTTAAAACAAAGAATTTATAGGCACTACAAGTGTAACCTACCTTCCACTCTTCACTGAAATACATCATCATTTTGTGCCTTGTGGTAGCAAAACTAATTTAGAGGTTCCTGACAGAAGTAATATATATATCATTAAATCTGTCCATTAATACACTCGTGCTATTATAAACATAGCAGTTTGTGGATGACAGAAACTAAAACCAACTCATTTGTTTGTGTCAGTTTTAAAATGCAATACATTTTCTTTTCAGATTGGAGCCAAGTGAAGAGAGCTTTCTGAGTAGAAAGTTAGCCCTAAACAAGGCACAGGGACCTCAGATTGAAATGCAACCTTTGAACATCATTTTCATTTGGTTCACCTCTTGGGTGTATTGAGAACCACGGTCTCAGCTCAGACCCAAGATCAAACTGTTCCCAAGCAAGTAAAAATCTTTATCATAAATAACATTCCTATTTTCAAATGAGATGTAAATTGTAAAACCAAGGCTTTTAGGGGCCTAATCTGACATAATCAGACATTAGAATTATTAATATCTATTTCTTAAAAAGAAATCTAAGCTGATTTAGCAGGATGGTAAGAGAAAAATGAAAACAAATCTATGCAGAATCCATATAAACAATTCTTGAGCCTGTCTACCTGGACAGCTTAATACTGTACAAAGTTTAGATTAGTACCCTTCCATCTCTCCATCCATCCATCCAAGATTGATGTCTATTTATGCACAGAGGAATGACAAGTAGAAAGATCCAGAAAAGAAGTATTTTCAGTTAGTAGACTGAACACACAATTTCACCAAATGGTCCAAAGGAACATTTTACAGTTCAGATGCCCCTGCTGGACTTTACTCTGAAAAAGAGCAGCATCACTCAAATGGTTGGGTACAAATAGGCCATGATATAAGAAGCTGCCACCCATCCCCTGAAATACAATAGCTGAAGGCTATTTTTACTATGTAGATATTTTTAGAATGTGTTACCATATAGTATCTATAATACATAGCAATAAAAACCTGTCAGGAAAGGAATAAAACATGCTGCATTATTCTAAAATTAATACAAACTTATCTGGACAAAGTTTTTTTTTTTCGTAGTCTGAAAGTTCTAAAAAGTACCCAGAGTTATTTTTACAGCATGTGATGGAAGTCTGAGTTACAAACACAAGCCCTCTCTCTAGGAATTCTACTGAAAGCAATAATGTACCATACATTATCACTGTGGTTATACATATATTGCTTTCACTGTAGGAACAGAGTTACTCATTTTTTCCATCTCCTTTATTTTATTTCTCAAGGAATACAATAGTCATAAATATCCTACAGGAAGTTCCCAGTGTCTACAGACTTGGCTAGATATCTTCTCTCCATAGACTTCTTATTTGGGAGTATTTGTCATGTCATCTAACTTCAGGACAGAGTGCTGACTAAGAAGAAAAGCATTTGTACTTTTTACATATACGTGCAGATGGCAACTTCCATGCCTGACACCTTCTATTTAATGACAGATCAATAAGCAAGCCTACATGTTTGGTTGTCATGGTTCTATCTACAGCAAGGAAAAGATGCAGTTGAGCTAATTACTATCTAAAAAAAAAAACAAACTCTGGGTTTGATTTTGTGTAATTTAGAAAAAAGCTTATTCATATTCTACTACAGTAAAGAAGTGGTCTTTTGAAAGATACAAATGGTTGCACTGAATGTCAGAATGGTCAGTTCTGAGAAGAAGCAACCTCTTTATTATACTCTATACTGTGATCCTCACAAAGTTGTATGAGCCACAATAATGAAAACCACTTTTTTCTATCCAACCCCAGGGTCAGACTTTCTAAATCACTCAGCTTTCAAAATATTGATGTCTTCAAATATTTTTTGTAAATAATTAGGAAAAGGAAGGTACAACTATTTTCCTGATCAGTACTAACTCCTGCCTAGGGTTTAAAAATATGTCCTACTAGTCATGTTCCTCCACCTGAAAAACAATGAAGTTTATCAGCTGTTGAGAACCAGTTTAAACACTTATGGACTTTAAAGCATCGTATACTTGAAGCAGAGTGCGTGAAGGAACTCCAAATGAATCAAGGTGACTGACTTGGCCCATTTGCTTACACCACTATTTTACCTCTAAGCCAAGCAGCAGCTACCAGTCAGCTGCACAGCTCAGACACTGATACAGCTCCCACACCAGGCAAGGACACACGATGTGGCTCTGAGCCAGTATTTTAAATAGCAGCCCATGTTCTGTTTCTCCATTTCACAGAATCACAAATGCTGTGAAGAACCTCTGAGATCATCAAGTCCAGCCTATGTCCTAGCACCACCACATCCAGCCTTTCCTTAAACACCTCCAGGGACAATGACTCCACCACTTCCCTGGGCAGGCCATTCCAGTGCCTGATCACCCTCTCCATGAGGAAGTACCTCCTGATATCCAACCTAAACCTCCCCTGGTGCAGCTCTTCTCTTCTCACTCGTGTCCTGGGAGAAGAGCCTGACCCCCACCTGATCACCACCTCCCTTCAGATAGTTTATTAACACAACTGCAGTTATCAGCCTGTGTTCACTGGAGATGCTATGCTTTGCTGGTGTTAAAATTTGAACGTTATTACTTTTATCTAATTTGTAATGCAAGACCAACATTTCAACATCAGAAATACTGGGAGAGAGCTGGAGCGTCTATGGCAGGAAATCTTTGGGAGCAGATGTAGTGATATCCTTATTAAGTTCAACACATGTAGGGTCCTTAGAATGTAAGAGAGACAGAAGCATTGACTAATGCAAGTGTTATGCCTTTACCAAGGTTACTGCCAAAGCAGAGTCATAAACCAGCAAAAACATTCAATGTGACAGGATTTGTGCTCAGATCTCCTGCAGAGATCTGGGAGAACAGCTGAGATGTAACACCAAGACAGATGCTCTGCTTTTCTTGCTTCTGCACATGGTCCAGCACAGAAGTATGCAGAGCTGGAGAGGTTAATTTAGACAGTAAGGAATCCCTCAGAAAGTTCAGTAATAAATGTTCAACAGGCACTTTTTCTCCCCCAAACTGTTCAACACACACTTTACTATTCTAATATTTTCTGCCTCAAGTGCAAAGAATGCTAAATAGTGTTAGTGTTCTTCTAGTCCTACTTGTATAGCAAAAAATCCAAAATGTCTGGAGAGGGACCACGTGCACTTTACAAGTGATAAAGGGGACTTGAAAATAAGTGCTGATCGACAGCAAGAGTTTTAGGGAAAACAGCTGCCAGGAGAAGCAAGGACACACCCTAGTTTAAGGTGGCACAGGGTAGGCAGCCCAAAACTTTTCCCAACTTTTTTGTTTCCCTGAAATGGTGTCACTAGAAGATCTGACCAAAGGATGACCAGAACCGTTTGACACTAACATGTAAACATCACAGCTGCTGCTTTGAAAATCTCCATAGAAAAAGAATTGTTTCATAAATTCCATTTTTATTGCATGTGCTTGAATGCACATACTAAAGGTGCTGCTACCTGGATTGCAAGAGTGTGGTGCTGTTCTTTTTCTGTCTGATCTGCCTGATCTTCTGCCTGATTCAGAGATTTTCAACTCAGATCATCCTGCCTCAAGCAGTAAAGAGTCATGAGCACACCTGCCACATCCTAGGGAAATTTCTAAATTATTTCATACTAAAAAAAACATCAGACATTTTCCCTGCTCATCCTGTGCTTCATGAATACTTTGTTGGAACATATTCCAACAGAACAGCATGCTTCTGCTAATCTAAAAGGCTAGCAAAGTTGGGTTTGCTAGGTGAAATCATAAGTCTTGAAATCCAAAGTTATCTGCCATTATATTTAGGGAAAAAATAAATACAAAGGAAATGTTTAGAAGTTTATCTTTACACTTATTTATCCAACAATAACACCTCTATGCATAGCCCATTTACTTAGATTTGCAATTTAAAGATGGATTTTTTTTTCATTACGTAAATCAAAGAAAAATAACTTGAAGCTGAATTAAAAATGTCCTTAGAACAACACAGAATACTGTAACTAACTAATCTACTGCTACTTTAATTCATCAACCTTTAGTAGCTAAATTGTTTTATTGTAATATGTTAAACTGCAAAGTTTCTTTACCAATAGGGTACTGAAGTTTGTCTGAAATTCTCTTCTAATTCTGTTTTGTTTTTTTTTTTTGTAGTTTTACATTCAGAAAGTTAAAGCAACTGTCTAAACCTTAGCTGGCTTAGTTGGATTATTACAATTTTGCTCTGGAGTTCCTGAGATATCTGCTTGAATAGTAACAGCTCTCTCTACTAACTATATAAATATAGATTTGATTCAACTGCTGAGTTCACAGAATTACTACTGACAATTAGCAGCTTACAAAGATCTGATTTTTTAAAAAATGCACTTCATGTTTCCAAACCAATAACAGAACTCTGGGCTAGTAAGGAGGCCTATGTATGTTTAACTTCATTTCTATTCCCCTACCTCTATGCTCCCTACCTGGCTCTAAAGATCAGTTATCAGACAAAACAGCTCAGCAAAAACTGATATCAGGCAAAATGGAAAAGGCAGAGTGGATCCACACCAATCTGAGCTGGTGGTTGAGGGCCAGTCAGCTGTGCTCCCAAGGAACTTTCCCACATTCCCTCTAACTGGTTAATAACAAGAGTTGTAAAAGGCATTATTGCACAATACTCATACCTAATATTATTGTATTTGTACAGTATATTATTGGAGGCCTCCCAGAGAATTAAGTTTGCCAAAATTAGAGTGGTTTATATGGAAACAGGATTTGTCTTTCTATTAGCCTATAAAAAAAGCATCAGTGTTATTTAGGAATAAGGTAGAGTGTGCAATTTATCTTTCTGAACTCAGATTTGGTTTCAAGCTGTATTCTTTACTATGCTTATGTATGTGTGTACATGAACATATGGATACACACATGTAACCCATAATATTTATAGTCACACCAAGAAAAAGGTAGACCCTTAAAATTGATTTCTGAATTTACTTTTGCCATTTTATCAAAAGAATATGGCTGAAACTCTATTCTTACTGCAATGTAACACACACCAATGGAACCTGGATATGAGGTATCTTGATCTTTTTATTGTGTCTAATCTAAAAGCAAAAAAACAAAAAAACCCCAACCTTTTCAGCCACTTTCCCCCCCCCCCTCCAAAAAGGTGACTTTTTCCCCCTTGTGGTCCATTTCATGCCATTTTCTTTAAACAGAGATATCAAATTGTTAAACATTTTAACCACAGTATGTCCTGGTAATTCAATCCTTTGGATTTGCTTGGGTGTCCCAAAGTGTTTTAAGTTCAAACAGCAGAAGGAAACTGCAGTGTTGGTCAGTCCCCTCTTAAATCTTCTTATGGATTTCATTTGCTGTGTGGCCTGAGAGAGGTCAAAAGGTTTTCGCACAGAAGTAGAATTTGAGAAATAATCACCTTATAGACCCACTAAATCAATCATAATTAATGCACTTGCCTAGTTCTGTCAGAGAATTGCTGCTAGAGGGCAAAATAAAGAGGCCCCTTCTAATACAATTTGAAAAGAGATCAGATCTGTCATTTCATCTAATAATTGAGCCAAATGAAAAAAGGGAAAGGTCAGAGTTCATTCAGTGACCTTATGTAAGCCCAATAATACATAATTCATTTTCATTTTATGGAATTTATAAGATGCTGTAAACTGTCAGTATACTGACTCATCTGCTTTAGCTTCCACCAAATTCTTCCTGCTCATCATGCAACACACACTGAGCTGCCAAAACTTTTAAGTGGTACATTCTGGCAGAATAATCCAAAAGCCTTCAACAAGGACTGGTATTTAATTCATTCTTCCAAGCGTGTGAAGTTAATAACTGAATAAATCACTCGCAGCTCTTTCTGAATGATATAAAACCTGTAATTTATTTACTGAGTGTTACAAATACAGTTAAAACATGTTTTCATGCAAAATGGTTTCCCTTTTTTATTATTGTTATAAAAGATTTATCTATTTCACTGTGTGGGTTTTCTTCTTGTTATTGTTGTTTTTGGTTGGGTTTTTTTTGCTAAAATAGAATGTAAATAGGTATGCCCTCAGAATGGAATACTTCAGTCCATCCCAAGTCTCAACTGACCATAGTCAGTAGAGCTCTTTTCAGTTATTACCTATGAGCCAAAAATAATCAAGACATATTAAGGAAACATTTTTGAAGTAGTTTTATAGGTTTTTTTTAATTTGATGCTGTATAATAATTGAAAATATCCAACTTGATTTACCTTTTTTTTTTAGTTTCTACAGTGAGCTGCATTCTTTACTCAATCACACTGCCACAACCAGGTTAGAGCTCTAAGTAATAAAGATGAATTGATGGTTTTGAGTTATTCCTCACTGTTTTGTCTCTAATGTCAGTACAACCTACATGTAGCACAGCATCCAGGCATTCATGGCAGAATTTCTTAATGCAAGATAAATGAATCAAGATGTAGTTACTGTCAACTGTAGTGCCCACTACAAATCCTGCTGAACAAAAGCTTTATGGAAGATACAGCACTGTCTGCCTGATGGTCACTGGCTCGACAGATTTAAGCTTCAAACACCTGTCCTGCACCAAAGAGCTTTGCATAGCTGGGACTAAAATCCCATCATGAAGGGCAACAGATGATTCTCGACATAATGTGCTTCCATGCTAATTATTTCCTAGGCCCAGCAGAAGGCTGGGTTAGAAAGCCCTGGGCACAACTCCTGCCATGTTCAGGAAAAATCATGCCTCATGAAAAGTCAAGAATCTGACAGGTTCCCAGCTTTTTTTGGCCACTAGAATTTAGTCCTGTCTTGAAGTCTGTACTGCTATCTGGTCAGTCAGTGTAATGAAAGCACAAATTTGTTTTACATGCTTTTTCTTCTCAGCTATATGAGGCTCAAGGCTGAGCCTTTTATCCTCTATGATACAACTCCTCAGAGATCATTTTAACAATTAAGAAAGAAAACCAAGATTCCATACGATACCTAATTGTACCATCTGATGTCATGTTTCCAGTTAGCTGGATAATCTATGAAACAGCTCCTCAACAGCAGCACTGGTGGCAACACCACATTGCCCTTCTGCAGTATCATGACTGCATGATTTTTAAACAGCTTTACAAAAGATCATAATCTGTAGTGTGTATAGAGAGGAAAATGAAGGCACAAAACCAACAGGTTGTTTTATACCAAACACTGAAACTGAAACCAAATTGAACAAACTGAAACTGAATAACAAATTTTCTATTATTATCTTGTACCTTACCAATGATCTTCCCCTTTTAACTTTGACTTCATATAGCAAGCCATGAAAGATACACTTCTGGCTGCTTAATGGTAAAAGTCAATTTCTATACATAAAAGCTGCAAGACATATGTGTGTCTCTCTCAAGTTACCCTTTATCTATTTACCCTTTTTCCATTTGAAATGACAACATTCTTGTATTTGTCATATTGTTTAAATCTGACCTTTGATCCTAAGGGTCACTGCACTCCCTGAGGTCATCTGCCCATCTGATTAACACATTCCATAATTTTGGAGGTGGCCAGTTTAGTGGTCTATCCCATTAATCATGGCAAAGGTACTAGAAGCAGCATGAAAAAACACTGAGGTTATCAAATCCCCACAGGAGATTAGGAAGTTAGATAAGCACATGAAGTTTAACAAACAAAAAGTCCATGCACAAACCCAAAGGCATTCAAGGCCTGAAACCCGACACAAGCAAAGCAGCATGAGAAAAACAAATATCAGGAACTTTACCTCCCTCTCATTTTTCTCTTGGAAGATTTCATAAAGCCTTGATATTTCCTCCTGAAGGTAAAATGCCTAATATGCCTTCTAGGTCAGAGGACAGTGTGAAATTACTATCAATTCTAACACTATCCAAACCCAAGAGTACAATACAGGACTAAGTCAGAAACAACTCAGATAAGAGGAGTAACCAGTTTGGGACACCACCTGCAGAACAGCACCAACCAGCCTTCAGTACAGTGCAGTTATCAAGGATATGATAAGGAGTGTTGAAACTCAGTGTGAGTTAGTTGATGAGGGGAAAAGTATTTCTCATGATGGGTCTTTTTATATTGTCTATTATACAATAAATTAAAATAATAATATAGGCATAGAATAAATTAGAATCAACCTCATATATTAGGACATGAAATATAACTTTGTATCTTGCCACTTTGCTATCTAGAAAAGATTCTTCAATGTTTTCATCTCTTCCCTGGTCTTTCCTTCATGTATTTTTACAGCAATAACAGGGACCTGTATCCTGAATGGTCTGTTCCTAACAAAATGAGACTTTGCTTGTTACCTTGAACACATCTAGTACCTAAGCTTGAGGAGAGACTCTGGCACCAGTTTTAAGCCTTTCCTTGCATTAATTAATCTAATATAAAAATAAAATTCCCATCCTAATGACAGTCCCAGCACAGCCAGTTTCAATCTTGCAATTTCTGCTTTATGTCTTTAGTTTTGAATGCATAATTATTTTCACTTACAAAAATAAAATTGGTGTGTGACACCAGGAACTTCTCAGATCAGCTGAAAGTTCAACAGAGAAAAAATTCCATCTGCTTTATCATTTCAAATAACTGGTTTTTAAAATACTAAACTGACCAAAGCTGGTATGAAACACATTCCCTAATCTGTGGCTAAACATTTAATTAATTAAATTAAAGTTCACAAAGAGGTTTAGGATCTGGGTCACATGACAGTAGGGACAGAAACCACTGCAGATACAAGCAAAAGCAAATAGTTCCATTTCTCTTATAAGATTAGGAGAAGACTTAAGCTGCTTGAAAGCATGCTTGCAAACTTGGGAGGTGGGTGGAATTACAAGCAGGATTCTTTAGAGGATCCCAGTATTCTTCAGCCTGTTCTGAAATACCTTCTTTGCTCCCCCCACACATCACAAAGTCAGCTATGATTGCCTTCCCAAAGACACTTGCTTTTCCCTACTTGCAAGAGGGAAATTAAAACCAAGTGAGTCCCAACCTCTGTCCACCTAATGGTAGAACACAGCATTAAATCACAGAATAATGGGAAATAACCAGGATCTGCTCTGCACTTCAGGTCCAAGGCAATGCACAGTAGGAAGAGCCTTTGTTTCCTATCTGAGCAGACAAGACAAAGACACAGCCCAGCCCTACTTGAACATCTGTGTGCTCTGAAGGTCTTAGTGGACAGACATTTCTGGGATCAACTAAATGATCAGTGCAGACCTGACTGCCAGGATTTCAAGTAGCTCACTTTATTCTTGGTACTGCCTTTTGTGCCATTTTGTGATAATTCACATGGAATTTGCAAGTTCTCTCCTCCAACTTGCAGTGAAAAGGCAAAAGCCACTTCTCAGAGTCAGATGCACAAATTTCCTAATGTTGTTGTCTACATGAAATATATAATCATTATACTATCTTTAAGCACTTTGCTCATGTTTCAAAGTATAAAACCTATTAAAGCCACAAATTTATAGTTCTCTGTGTGCTTCAGAGAAGTACAATGTTATAGCCGTTATAAATAAAATGCATGGATAAAGGCAGAACCACCACGATGTGGCTGCTTCCTCTGCTAAATCCGTGCATTCATTTTCTTGGATTTGGTCTGAAGATGTTGGGATGAGCAGAACATGCAGGCTGGGAAAAGCAAATCAACCCATGCTGAAGCACTTATGGGAGAACTAGAACACTGCTTTATGTTGTTGCTTCAGACACTGGAGATACAAAATAGGCAGCACAGAGGGGCAGGAGATGTTTCAAGGGATGAAGGGGCATCCTTGGAACACAAATTTCATGTGGTAGGATATTTGCATTCACCTATCAAAATTCAAAGTTTCACATAGAGTGGAAAAATTCACATTAGGTGACAGGATCTAATCAATATTTAAACACATATCTTCACATATCTAAACATGTGTCTTCACATATCTTCACATATCTTTAATAGATTAGGACTTCAAATCCTTTTAGCATGGCATAATCTTACAGTCCACCCACAATCCAAGCTTTAGATAAAATATACAAGTTAAAAATTAATATGAAAAATACGTGGTCAAAAGCTGATTTATCACAATGTTTTCCTTCATATGGAACTATGTGAACTAAGAACACCTTTTCCACAGGTTAAGTGATGCCCTGCCAGTAGAGCTGGGATGAGTTAAAATTTGGATGCAGAATCCTCAGAGGGTATTGGTTCAGATTCTTCTGGTTTTCTTGTCTTTTTAACATTTCTTTTTATCATCATCCCCCATATAATATTCAAAGACAATAATACCATTGCTCTGTACTTATAAGATAATCATATTTACCTCATCCCTGAGTACACTGCAGCTTTTAAGGTGTTTAAATCTTCACAAAAGTGAATTAATTAAATGACATATTCATTTTGCTGGTGGAGGAACCCCACAATGAGTGCCTAAATCATCCAGAGAATGTCTAATAAAACTCAGGGTCTATAATTCCTAACTCCCAGCTGCCTCCCTGGGAACAGAATCCAGGATCATGGAGATACTACAGCACCATACGAAGAAAGAACTTGCTTTTAAAACTCACACTGTAGAAGCCCAAGTCCAACTTGTGTGGGCGCAAATCTGTCTGACAAGCACAGGATGCTACATTCACTCCTGAAATATAGTGCTTTTCCAACAACTAAGCACATACTTTCCCTCCCCATCTTGGTTTGATTGATATTTGTTCTTAAGGAATAGTTACAGGAGCTTATGGAAGAAGCAGGAATGGAACTGAAGCTTCATGTACCTACAGCTTGGACTGACACTCAGTAATTCACATGCATGTATATTTAGAACATTGCTGCTAACTGTATTTTTATAAAGAAAAATTTAATAATCTTCTCTCTTAATATCAGATGTATTAAGGAGAAAAGTAAGAAGTTTGCATTCTTGACTAAGGAGGGATAAGGCAATTTAAACAAAAACATTGCATCAAAAGTTTTGAATGACACTCCTGTGATATCTTAAAAGAACTGGCAATAAATTCATCTTCCTTATTTTGTAGTGACGTTCACATTTAACAAAGCAAATGGAGACTTATTATTGTTACCTAAAGTAGGGGCACAATTAAAGAAAATGAGATTTGTTTATAGAACAACACTGGCTTGTTTTTTTTCTTCATTACTAATCATGAGTTTAATTTTTAATGGGAAAGCATTGCTAGCACAATTAACACTCAATTGACATGTGCATCCATAGACCTAATTAATTATATTTTATTGATGCCTCGTTGCTCTTTTAAATGCTTTCCAACTGCCTTCAAATTGATTTCAAATGGTTGATAGTGAAAGTCTGCATGTTTCTGGTAGGAACCTCCCTAATTTTTTTACACATGTACCTTACATAGTGTAAGTACTCATTTCTTCCCCTTTTTTACCTGGGGCTGCAGTCATTGTTGTGTAATAGACTGTTAGGAATAAAGTTAGGGAATAGACTATTTAAAAACCAGCAATGAAATGCAAAATATAAAATTTAGAGAGTTTGGATTTTCGGGGTGGTTTTTTTGGTTGTTTTGTTTCATTTTCTTTGGGCTTTGTTTGTCTGTTTGAAATAATTTGTATTTTCCAGTAGTCATGGACAGAACACATCAGTGATATTTAAAAAGTACTCAGAGAACATAAACTATAAAGTATCATGGGATTAGTGACAACTGGATTTGCTTAGCTATAGTATCACTAAATCAGGAATAAAGTTATTCAGAGAAAAAATTATTTTGAGAATTGTTATATTGGAAATTATTTTGGGAATGCTTTCAGCCTGTGGTACTATTTTCTTCTTTTCTTAAATGATATGTTAAAATTTTCTTTTTTAATCATACCATACAGATGTGCTTGAACCATTGCCATGTTATGCCAGCTAAGAAATTCAACTTTGAGACAAGCCTCAAGACAGAAAATTGCTATTACTCCAGTTTTGGGAAACTAAAACACAAATCAAGGAACAGGTTTTAGATCTTCTGAGGACAGTAGTAATTTGTAGAAGATTTTGGCACCAAGTGAGTTTCCAAAAGTGACAGGAAACCCCAACAGGCTGAAATTTAACTTATATTGGATAAATCTAAGTACACTACACTTAGCAAAGACCTTACTTGTGTTGTTGTTTATGGACTGAACTGAATCCATTTCCTCTGTTTATGTTGATTAATTTTCATATTTTAGGATTATTTCTGGTAATGTGCACTTCATAATTCTCTGGGTTGCAAGTTTCTCTTTTATTGTCTAGCTAGGGGAGCTGTATCTTTGTCATGCATCATTATGACAAGACCAATAGTTATAAACCCTTCTCTTCTAGCTCTGTGGGAGGCTGATTTTCATGACATCCTTTATCCTCTGAGTAAGCACCTGCTTAGCCTGATTATTGCCTTGGTGTTTCTTATCTAGATTATATCTAATGTGAAAGGCTATCTCAGCGACCATAATGATAAAATAACTGCCTACTTGCATCATAAATATGTTTCTGAGCAAATACATTTGTTACAAATGTTTTAAACACATAGTGAGTTTCATTGGATTATCAATGTGGAAGTCTGGCTTTCAGTCATACCTCAATTAGCCTTTGTTTCTATAGTTTAGGTATTTTTCAAATGCTAGAAAAGTATATAAATGTGTATTCGTGTACACATTTTAGATAAATACAATGTTACCAAGAGGGAAGTTCAATTTTATAAACTTTCACAATTTAATGAAAAAAACATTTTTCTTAATTGAGTTGTCTATAGCAGGAAAGCCTCTGACAAATACTATCCAGAGAATTATATTCTATGATTTTTCCTTCACTTACCATTGTGATTTAAACAATATTAACCATCATATAATTTCACTTTAACAGAAAGACAATCAAGATGAAACCTTAATTATTAAGAGCTATCAAGAGACATCAACAATTTCATATTGAATTTTATAAAAGTAATGATTGTCCTATTACAAATGCTGTAATTTCCCTTTCCTGACTGCTATAATAGTTTCCTCAATCATTAAACACTTATTTTCTCACTACCTGCCAGCAGTTTCATGGGTGGCCTCATTTAGAGAAACTAAAAGAGTATGAAATATTAAGTTTGTAAAGAATTACAAATGTAAAATAAAACCCCATGTTATTTGGTAAAATAAATTATATGTGTGCAGCACAACCATACCTTCCTTTAAATGTCTTTGGAAAAAAATATTAAGAAATAGGTGACAGATTATTACATACATATAAAATACAGGTAATAATTAAAGACCTGAAGGTCGAATCAACATTTTACAGCTGGTGAGGTAATTTATGTGATATTTTTCTTATCTGTTAGATCTGTTTCTAGCCACAGAACTGGAACTTGCAGACACAATGTCAACCTATAACAATTCAAGAGCCAGGACTCTCCAGGACTATCACCTGCATTTGCAGGCAATACCTCTGAATAATTACTCTGCTCAATTCACAGTGGAGATGTCAATGTGTTTACCTTGCAAATCCAGTGAGTGATAAAGCAGAGAATGCACATACATGGGGCTGAAAGGTTTCATTTCAGCCCAATAAAATCAGCATTAAAAAAAATATATATAAAGAAAAGCTATAGACAGGAAAATATTTACTGAATCCTTATTAACAAAGAAAGGCTTAAGTTTATTAATTGTTTAGAGGTTTTTTAGAAAAAACTTTAGAACAGAAGGGGAATTATCCAAAATCTACGTTTTCAGAAGTGTCAGATTTACAGGGAAAAAAATGAGATTCCTACAAATATTTTTCTCAATGGAACATAAAGAAAGGCAGTGCTAGGATCATAACATCTTAGAAGTCCACGTATAATTTTATAAAGATTCTGTAGGTCTACTCAAAGAGAATTCAGCTATAAAATTAAATGTTGATCTGTTGTCTTTTTCTGCTGCTGTTTTTACTTAGGCCTTAGTCTAATGTTAAAGTCACCAGATCAAAAATATCACATTTTAGCAATGTTCTGCTCAGAATCAGTCACCTTAAAGATCACTTTTCTGGGCTGGTAGTTGACTGCTATTAGAAATGCTTTTGCTCAAGTTTGGTGTGAAGTGGTACTGTAACCAGCCTTAGAGTGCAGGGGGTAAACTGCTGGTAAGGATGCTCACTGCTGACAGCAGCCAAAGATACTCTGGATCTGTGAATTGTATGGGAATGTCACACTCAGGAGCAAGTTCTGGCTGCGTTGGGAACTGAATATTCAGATCTCACTTCCAGAAGAGATTATATCAGAGACGAAAGCAAAATATATCAGAGATTCTGGAACACCCCCCCCCCAGCACGAGGCTGTAAGTGTGGCCAAGAGTAACTTAAAACGAAAAGACCTGCTTGGAATTCATATGGTGTAAGCTGAGAATATAAGATCTGGGTCATCAGATAATCATCAAGGTAGAATCTAACTGGCTTTTAGGGTTTAGGAAAGATTTTCCCTTTTCCATATGGAGATTATGCTACTGCCATGATGTAAGAGGGCTTGTGCATTTCATTCACCTACTTCTGAAGCCTCTGGTCAGACAGAAGATAATGGATCAGAAATACACAAGGTTTAATTTAGCACACTGGATAAGCACCCTTAAATTTCTGCAGACATATGAACAAACCCCCTCCACATATGCTATATTCTTTTATCTTTAATCAGCACCCAGCTTTTACATGGACATCTTAAGTGTCAATGTCAGCACAAACAAGAAAAAGGTTTGAATCAAGCTGGAGCCACTCTTCAGCTGCAGACCAAGCCAGCTGTAGTTTTTGCCTTGAACAGACCTTCCAGTACACAGTTTCTCTCCATGTCCCAGGTACTTTGAGGGTTCATGGTGCCCATCTCTTCTCATCCAAACTGTCAACTGAATCTGAATGAAGTGCTGAGTTGTAATCCTATGGGTATGTTTGGAAAGGTGGTCGTTTTCTTGGAAGAGCCACAGGCTCCTTTCACAAACAGTTGCAGAGCATAGAGTTAAAGCTCTTTAAATAGCAACTGGGTCCTCAAGTCTTATAGAGCCCTGTGAAAATCCCAGGCAGAGACAGGCTGCCAGGCCAGGTGTTCAGCAGGCAGGAGCTCTTCAAAGCTCAGCAACAGTGTGGATGGCATGAGGAGTGCATAATGTGGGCCAGCATGTAGGATACCATGGATATGCCTGGCTCTTGTCAATCACTGTCAGATCCCTAATTCTATTTAGAAATGTTTTTTCTGGTGCTTAATTCAAATCTCCAAATCGTAAGAGCCCATAAGATAACATTCTGAGGTGTTTCAGCATTTCACACTACAGTTTAAAGAACATGCTACACAGCATGTTCAATATGAATTAAAATGTTTGCACTGCTGTATTCTGTTCAGAATTTTTCCTTTAAATGGAGATTTATGGGTATTTCAGTTTCAAGCCAACAGAGCAATATTAACATTCCCATGGGGGGTGTGTGAGTAAAAGTAATCACTAATAACAGTGAGAGAATATCAGAAACAGTCATTCAGGGCAAGTTCTTGCCCTCCCCCCTTGCATCCAGATTTAAATACATCATCCTCTTTAGAGTAGGATTTAAAGGCCATCAATACATCTTGCACCCTAAAGACAAGCCCATACTCTATGTTGGAATTGTATCCCCACTTCATAACACTGTAGCAGTTTCACAACTGGTGACAACAGGAAAGTTTGAGGGCATTTTCTTATTTCACTGTGTAAAACCTGAATTAATAGATCATAGTAAGTTCTTTGTGCAAATTAATCTTTCTCAATTATTCATAAAAAATATACTCAAAAGCAAAATGTTAACAAGATGGTCACCTGATTTTTCACCCACCTCTTCATTTTAAAACATTTTGCCTTAATACAAAATGTATGATCCTTTTCACCTCCAAATGAACAAAATATGGTAGGAAAAGCACAACAATGCAGTTGTGCTAGTCAGCATTTTATCTAATGAACTGCAACAGAAACAGCCAACTGTATTGCAAGCTCAGTCTTCACTGAGAAAACATGGGGTTAGGTTTTTAGACTCTTTTATTATCCATCTGTTGCACTCAGTTATCATTAACTTAGTATTTGTCAAGATCTATTAAGACCAATTAACATGTCAACAAGTATAGATAATACACTTAAATATCCATCTAAAGCCCTTTCATACTTAGTATATTGAGCATGTACAGAAGCCAGCAGCAGAGATAGACACGTGGCCCTATGGGTACATGCTTTATTAAAAATAACCTAGAAGTGACATTTATACAAGACAGTATTTGAAATTTGGATTATCAGTCAGTGGAGTAATTCTTACCTTTATGTGGAGACTTATGAAGACAAATGACACAATATAAAACCAGTGATGATAAGTGCTGTAGTGTTGTTTTAGCCATAACATTCAAGGACTAAGCAAGATGAACCTCCTACCAAAAGAGAAAAAAAAAAAGGGGGAGGGTGAGTGGAAAAAGCACTTCTATTTTTCCTGGAAAGAGTCTGTGTCCTGCTCTCCGCTAAAAGAACTGACCAGTCAAAAAAAACATACTCACCTCACAAAAAATCCACAACCCACAGACCCCAAACCCACCACCATCCTCCACAACCCCACAGTTTAAGAGACTTTAAAATTTCAAATCATGGAGAAATGAACTGAGTAATAATTTCAATAATATTTTTGTAATCCAGCTAAGTAAGCTTCTAAGTCAGTTCATAACCATGCAATAATACAGTTTATAGTATCAGAACAAACTTAACCAAGATGATAGCTGTTTCTTTTGGATCATTTCCAGGTAACTGAATTATCACTTTGCTTAATAGGAATACATTCTGTTTAAATTTTCTTTAAACACCTCATATCAATCATATACTTCCAGTTCTCTTATTTAAGAGGAACAAAGTATATCAACTAAATGCTTGAATGGATCAGCATGATTCCAGCTGTTCTTTTTTTCATTTATAAAGGAATATGTTTCAGAAATTTCAGAAATTATACTGCAAAATATTCCTACAATTCCTTGGATCCATTTAGAAGGCATCACTTCATCCTTTTCAAGATAAAAGACTGAAACTTGTTATATCAAATGCATTATTCTCCAGCAACAGATCTCAAATTAAATAATAAAATACATTAAAGAAGCACAAACATTCTTTCACAGAAATACTCTAGTTCAGCCACAACTTCAAATGCTGTGTGCCAAGTCAAAGTGAACACTCAAACATCCCTGCTCCACAGAATTCTACCTTGTTTAGTGTTCTTATACTGATCATAACTACAGAAACCAAAATTAAAAAAAAAAGAAAGATTAACAAACCATAAGAAGATCAAGCAAGAGAAAAGGAAAATTATCAGTTTGTAATGAACATTTGACTTTTTTCACCCATTTTTTCAGTGCTATTAAAGCAAATCAAGATTGTGAGAGGAATTACACAGACAAAAGTCTCTCCAAGTTTTCAATTAAATGAAAATCTGATTTTGCTATAAGTACATGACCATCTTGTGACCAGCATGAAGTGCTTCAGACCATCACCACAGTGTAAGTCACTTGCACAGTTCAATCTAACCTAAGAGTAACTAGCTTGAATGTGCTAGTCCTCAGAGGCTTAATACTTTACAGAATATATTTCTGTAGTAACATCATGTGAAGGATGAAATACACCAACAGAAAAACATTCCACAGGCCTGAATTCTTCTGGTATTTGAATCTTTGAATGGAGATTTCTGAGTGAATGAAATAACTCCATTACACCCACCCGTGGAGATTTTATTTCCAAGCAGGAAGAAAATATTCCCAAAAGAGTAAGAAAATATTCAAGAACACACAGAGCACTTAAAATTTCTACCATACTGGCTGAAATTTTAATCAGAACAACTTGAGATTTTGGTATTTATGCCCAAACCCAAATCCAATTTTACCCATGATACATCTTCAAAAGTACATAAATTTGTACTTAACCATCTTTGGACTGGGCACCTCTGCTCTACTTATATGCCTATTTAATTGCTTAAAAGTGTCTTTTTTAAGCAATGAAAATGATCATCAACAATATAAAAGTGAATTAATTTCCCCAGCCATAGTTCAGTTTTCTTGTCACATAGTCAATAGACTTGCAATAATTGTAATAGAAAACCTTGCTTGCTTCATTCTTAAGCTTACATGTTATCTGCTTAGAAAGAGACTTTAATGCAAATGCAAGAAAGATAGAAAATACACATCTGCCATCTTTCAGAGCAAGACTTGAGAAAATGTGTTACATAGTTATAAGAATATGAACACCATTAAAACAGAAAGTGGGAAAATACATTTTAATTGAGCCTAAATGTATCTAACAAAAAAAAGTCACTTATGACAGAAGAAAACCAGCAAGACTTACGAGGAGAAAAATGCATAAATAAGAGACCTTAAAACAAAATTCTTTAGAGTGTCTCAAAAAGTATGATTACAAAAGCACTAAGCCAGGGTCATCCCTGTGGTAGAGGGGAACTGCTTCCTTAGAAGCATTTGTCTCCCTTTTTATTTTTTAAAGTGGGGACTTCAGAGGCAGTTGTTAAACTAAAAGTATCCCTCTAGGTTTGGGATAAAACTAAAAACCAAAATCTTCCTCACTGTAGGGCAATATTATGTTTCCCCCCCTTGCAGACATTTCATAAAAATGTCAGCTATTAAGTTAACATTATTTAAAGGACTTTAGGTTGTAGTTACTGAATGCAACCTAAGCTACATCCATAAAGGTCTGACATTGATCCCTGCTTGTATAAAACATGATACAGAGAGGCACTAAATAAATAATCTGTATACTGCTTCCAAAGCATCTCTATTTATCACTGCATTAATGATAAAGATCTGATTTAAAGTGAACCCTAGCGAGGGTCAAATCCGAGCACAAGCTGTAATATGATCTGCAGGAGTGCTGATAACCTGAAACAATATGAAGAAACCCTGTCAGATAAATAAAACAAACCAGCTGTCCATTAAACAGCTCACAGGCCAACAAAACCAAATGAGGACAGAACTTCTTTTTTTTTTAAATTTGTTTTCAAGGAGTGTAGAAAAGCTGCACCTGAAGATCAAGCTGGCCTAAGCCTAAGGAAATAACACAGCATGGAACAGCAAAACTGATCTGAAAAATGACAGGGACTCATAAAAAACAATTTAGATGTTCCCTTGCATCTATCAGACACCAAGAATTAACCACTAACTTCTAAATAATCAAAGGCAATTTTCTTCATGTTAAACATCTAATGTGCACATGCCATATTATAAAGGCAAACTGATCTGTTAGGTTTAAATACATTAATTTTTAAAAATCTCATAATACAAATAAAACTCTCTTGATGAAGTGAGGAAAATTCTCACTAATCCTGTCAAAAAAAAAACACCCAATGGTTTTGAAGTCTTGTGGAAAAACAGAGGGTAATTAATTTGATTTGTGTGCAATATAAATGTGAAAAAAACCAAATCTGAAATCTAGGTTGTCTTTTACTGAAGCCCCATCCTGATAGGAATGCCTGCCCAGCATTCCTATAACACAGGGCTCTGTTCACTTTGGGTTCTAATGTCATTTGCATTGGGGCCATCAGCCAAAGCACAAGGGACTCAGGACTGAAATTCTGGAAATTCCCATTCCACACTCATCCTGCTGTCCTAAAAACTTTGTTATGCTAAAGTATGTGAAACTAAACAGCTAAATTCTGATCTTTTTGATAGTTTATAATTTTTTGTTTGTATTACAGTAAATAAGCAACATGCCATCACTGCAGGCAGGGTTTGGACAAACAAGTAATCTTCTGGCCTGAAGACCACACAGAGAAAATGTCAGGAATGGAGAGCATAGCCCAGGCAATTCATCCAGACCTCCTGCCCATCTTAACATTTAAGGGGCTCTGAATTGCTGGTTACTAGCTTTTCCTAACATTCAAACTACTTTTAATTTCTTATTTAAATGATGGTAAATTTAAATAAACAATTTTTTACAGTGGATTTTTTTTTAATTGATTATGAATCTAGTACACGAGCCACAGTGGTAACAGATAACATTTTTACTGGATAGTCTCAAACCAGCTGACATCACAATTTAAAAGAAGAAGTAATAGTAGTTACAGCTGGAGAAACTGTAGAGTAAATTTGCAGTAATAGCTCTGTGTAAGCCTTTATTCTACTGGACACTATATATTGTATTTCTCTAAATGCAGAAAACATTTTCAAATTTTATTGTCTTTTTATATACATTATGGTCTCTCTATTCTCTGACCAAGGCTTCTTCTCCCTTCAATTCTATGCAGCTTCACACATCTAAAGGAAATAAACATATTCTAATACTTCTGAAAGATAATAGAGATAGGCTACACATGCAGAAGCAATAGATATTTGCTAAGCAAAAGTGAATGCATACCTAAACTGGTGAGAATAATAACTAGCAGAAAAAGGAAAGAAACCAGGTATCTACATAAAAGAAAATAAATATTAGAAATCATAAAATCTTTGCAGTGAAGAAAGAATTAGGAAAACAAGAAGATTGTGAGCAATGAAAACCATTTAGAAGCAAAAGCAGGATAGAAAACTGAAAAGGGATTAGAACACAATGAGGACAAAGATTGATGTTAATAAATGCTTGGAAAACAGAAAACATCTGCTTACATCTATGCTTTCATGTAACTGTTGAGTACATGTTGATTTGGTGGGGGTTTGTTTAATATTGTTTACATGCTTGCCTGAATATTTGAGCACATGCTATGATGGTCAGGCATGAAAGATGTTCATGACTCAGTAACAAAATCAGTTTCTGAAAAGCTCCAGGTTCTAGGATTCACACTGTTCAGCTATTGAATACAGAAAATCATAGGTTATAGGGATGTGGTAGTAGTAAAGGCAGAACCTCTAGACTGTATCACCCAGAAAATCACCACCAAGAAATAATTCTGGGATGGACTACTTCATTGTGTGGTTTTGCACTTGAAATTTCAAGTAGTTTCAGAACCTTTATAATAAATAAATTTATTTAGGTTATACGTATGGGTTAGACAATAGGTTTACTAAGCACTTACCAAGTGATAATAAACTCACAGCCAATTAGAACACTGTCTAATGAAATCTTCTACCAAAAAGCACATATGTGAGCAGCTGAGCTTTTCTGTGCTACCTAGAAATCTTGGTAAATAGTAAAATGCAGTCAACAGTAAGGTGAAAGAGAGATTCAAAGGAATAGAAGAATGAAAGAGATGCAAGCTAGCCTCATAATTTTCATCTCTGCCACAATTATTAAAAATATCATGTAACCTAATGTTTAATTAAAATAATATTTTTAATAAAATTACTGATCTTTTACTTTGTAAAATTGATACCTCCGATATGATTTCTAATTATTTTTAGATGTTTAATTTTGAGCGTCCCTATATTTTTACTGTACCAAATTTATGCATTTTCCTAAATTATAAACCTAATGGTTAAGTTAATGGTTCCAATTCACTTTGAACCCTAAACCATTTTCCAGATAGACCCTCTAGGTTATTCAATCAAGAAGCACAGGCCAGGTATAAGGCCAATTAAAATCAATGACAACTGTGTAACTAGAATTTTGCAGATCACTTCTAATATGTATTTAGGCTGAACACATTGAAACTTCCTGATGATTTTGGAAGCCAAAAGTTTGCCTATTGCAGGGCAATTACGTTAACAGTTCTGAACAACTAAATATGAATACATCTGATGCAATCTAGAGTACAGTATCTCCTCAGTGCTTAACATAAGGGGGATGCCTTCACTAAATTCAAAGGTTTATCTATGATTTTAAAACTGGAAGCCTGTTGGAGGGTCTTTTCAACTACAGGAGGCAACTATACTAGTACAATTAACTTGAGATCCTCTCTGTCTCCACAGCTACTTTTTCTCTGTTCTACTGAGCATCCACACCAAGGATCCTAACCAATACTGTAACCTGTTTACTTTGTTGCATGGATAGCCCTGGTTTTCTCTATCACTTACCACAGCTTCTGTCATACACCTCCCCCATGATTTATGTTTATGATCTTTGTGTAACTAGATCTATGGCTTGCAGCAAAACTTTTGTCTGCAGATAGACTTTAGGAGTATGCCAGACTTCAAAGCACTTGTCAATCCCATTTCCTGCTGATAGAGCAGGCCCGCATTGCCTGATACTTTTATTAAAAAATCACTTATTACTTCATCATTACTATGAATCCAGTAATTACACTGTACTAAAAAAGTACTTGTCTTTCCTCATTTCTTTTCCCCTTCTCTCTTGGAGAACACATGCCTACATCTCCTGCTTCCTGGGAGTGCCTGAATTATCTGGTTGTGGTGTATAGCTGTAGCTCCACCTCCACTGACAGATTTTGGTGCCTTCTTCAGTAAATGTTGATTTTAATCAAAGAAGAGGGTCTCATATCTCCAGCCCAAGGCACACCTTGTAGGTAAAAGGTGCAGGTTCAAATCTACCAAAACCAAAAGCAATCTGAGTTTCCAAAATTATAAGAAAATGCAACTACACAAAGAGTGATTAGAAATAGGAATTAGGGCAGATTAGTTTTGGACTATTGAATCTATGTTTTCCAGTTACTGTAACATTCAAATAAATTCTAACAGTCTGTCACTAAGCCAGCTGATCTCTGCATCTGTCAAACAGGCTGCATACCGTTCTTGTTTTACTGTTGTAATACTTGTGGTAAAAAGGAATTTAAATCATTAACCACCTAAAATAAATGTTGAATAATTTTAATCAAAGAGAACAGAGACTTGTTTTCCACACAGCCCCAAATCCGACCTCCTGACATTTACAAAAAAAGCTACTCTGTATTTTCTGCACTGACAAGAAATCCCATGTGTTCATACTGTGTCACACTACAAAAGTAAGTCAGCCATGGATTAACTTCCATATGTTCTTTTAATTGATTTAGCAAATATACATAAGATAAAGATACTTAGATGGTATTGTAAAGAGAACAGACTAAGACCTGGTCACCTTCTGCACCTTCCCAGTACAGACCTTTGTGGGCATTTCTTGTGAAAGGAGCAGTCTTTACAGATAATACACAGGAATTTACGGATAATGATACACTAGAAAGGGAGTTTTCAATTTAAATTCCTCTATAAAATTAGTATCACAGTTATACAACTTTCAAAATGCTTCCATAGTTGCTCTCTTTAAATTAAAATAACGCTGGCAGTATATTTCCAAGTTAAATTCCTATGATTTCACTTCTATGTGGATTTATAATACATTTTAATCTCTCAAAGAACACACTCTTTAGAGCTGAAACCAGCTTTTTAGGCACCCTCGAGAACTAGAAGCCTTTAAAAGAATATTTTACTGTCCCTCTGCAGACATGATCACTCCCAGACTGACTTAGTTTTCTGTTTTAATCTCTGAATAGACGCAGGCGTTTCTTTTTGGTCATAACACATTACATGCTGAGACAGTGACAATCTGTGGGAATTCAGTAACCCGTTAGAATTCGACATTTTTTAAGAGAGAAAATGTCAGCTGTGGTCAACTTCCTACCCTTTTATGGGTGACTTTTATTATTCACTCCTACCTCTTACTGCCTTCACCTCCTAAGCAAATGTTCAAACTTCTATTCAAATTGCAGAAGCTAACTTCCTCTGCAGAGAATAATACAGATTCAAAGGAGGACAAGTGTTGTTTATTAGCAATTACCATGAAAGTCCTTCCTGTAATTAACCTCAGCTTCATGGACACTACTATTTGCACTCCAGCTATCTCATAAACAGGAGCTACATTTCCATTATAGTTAGGGAAGCTGAGTCACTGCAGAAGAATGCTTATCTCCAGTCACTTTTAGCTTGCTTTTGTCTGCATGAGATATTAGTCACTGGTACCTACAGGATGACAAGAATGTCTGGATTTGGGCTTCTTTTTAAAACCCTCTTTCGTTTCCCTCTTCATATATTCAAGAATGCAGCAGTAACAGAATCAGGGCTGAGAGGTATATAAAATTCTCTTTTCATTGAAATGTACACTTTGCCTGTATGATCACTGAATCATAACCAAGAAGAATTCCAGATTGTGCCCAGCTAATGGGAGGTCTAAGACTGAATAACCCAACATTTGCTCTGTAGGCCATAAAAAGACAATAGCAAAGGATTTGTTTTAACATTTTGCAAGCTCTCAAAGAGAGCCGAGCTACAAATCAGTGCAGTGATGTATGCCTTTTGCCTGACAAAAAACCCTAAACAGACCCCTACTTTATTCAAAAAACACAATAAAATATTAAAATACCACTACAATGCACATTCCTAAATATTTGTTTTGTACTTTCCTTTTTATTTATTATTTAACACCAAGACATTAGGAGATGTTAAGAAAATATTTACCATACCAGAACCTAAAAGTATATCTCAATTCCTTGAAACTAAAAATTCAGTAGCCCCTCATGACCTAATCCTGCAAAAATGCATGCAGGCAGAATTTCCATATCCTATTACCGATTTTAACAGGACACAATCCACATGGAACTACCTGCAGATATTTACCACCAGACTGGGTCCTTCTGAAGTGTATTCAGGAATAGATTTACATGTTCTACAGAAGTAGAATGAGTACAGAGTCAAGTTAAAGCTTTACTAGTAATGCAGCATTAAACAACAAAGCTGTGGTACTTGCAATCTGACTGTAGCCTAAATTAAAATCTGATTCAAAGGGCATAGCATTTACCTTCTTTGCCTATTTAGCTATAGAACTATCAAGCAGAACTCACAGGAAAATAAAAACACTAATTAAGACTAACTGGGACTTGAAATTCTTCCCATACATACTCACTCCTTTGAGCAATTTCACTTCACATTCCCAAGTGCTAATTCCAGAGAGTTAAAGCAAAGCCTGCAGAAATCTGTATTAACTGTGAAGTCAGAGATGGGAATATTCCTTTACTTCATCTGCAAGTTTAGTGGGCATTTGGTATTTTATTGTTATTTTACTCTTGTGAGATATACTAGTTAACAGCAAGGCAGAAAAATAGACCTAGGTTATTGCATTCAAAACATCTACATTTGTTCATCCAGTCCACTAAAATGGTAAGTTTTAGGAAAAAAAACAAACACCACCCTTGTTTTCTTTTTCTTTAAGCATTTTTGTATGCTGTTCATACAGATTACAGTTGAGCAAAACGAGGTTGAATGCCATTCTCTTGAGTTTTCTTTTCAATGTATACAGTGAACCAACTGCAGACATAAATTGCATACAAGCTGGGTTTTTTTCTTCCCCAGTGGGAGTGGCAACTGGAATCTGGACCTTTGCCACATGAGTTGTGCAATTCAGAGCACAGGACTTATAGAGGCAGGATGGTCAGTGCACCAGCATACTAATGCACCTGAGTACCAGACTGGCCCTTGTTAGTCTTTTATAAATTAAAGTGAAACTGCAGTTTAATGTCAGAAAATACCACTCCAACTAATTTTTATGATTGAAACATAACTTCCAGGCATACCATCTGCATCTAAAGGACAGTTTTGTAAACTCATTGTTAAGGGTTTAGCTTCTCTAAATGTAGCATTTAATTTGAAGTTCTCAAACAACATAATAGAAAGAGGACAAACACTTTGCATTTTTTTTTTTTTTTTTTTTTTTTTCTTTTTTCCCTGTAGCCCAAGAGTATAAAACTCTATGGTTTTCAGTTGTGTACAGCATAAAAATAATGTTACATTAAGGAAAAAATCAAATAACAAAGCATTCACATTTCAAAATGCTCCTGTGGTAAACTACATTTCAGAGAGAAGGGAAACATTTAAGATGTGTTATTAGTTTTGGAAATCTTTTCTTATTTTGCATAGGCATTAAGAGTAGGAACAACTTTTTCAGCTTGAAGGTACTGACAGGGATTACATGACACAAGTTCTGTAAACTTTCCCTTTTGTCTAGCTTTTAAATCATACTTTTTAACAACATACATTATAACAAAATGGTACTTTGCTCTGTCAACAAGTTGTGAAGTCACTTGCTCAACCTTTTTCCTCTCATTCCCTCTGCTGTTCCTCTTCTTGGTCCTGTTTAATTTTTTGCATTTCCTGATTTTTATCTTGGGAAAACAAAAGGCAGCTGCCCTAAGTTACATGAAACAGCAAAGTGACTCTGCTAGTTAGTGATTTGCAGGTTCTAACAGTGAGTTGTGTGAAATGAAAAGGGGAGTGTCATGTTGCAAAAACTCTTTTCTCTCCCCTTTCTACAGCCGTATTTCTAATCAGCAGAAGATACATCTTGCTTGGAGTCAACCCCCTTTCTCTCTGCACATTCTTAACCTTCTATCTTATGCATGGATCACTGGTTAGCTTAGAAATGCACAGACACAAAAGGGGGAGCTGACATGTGAGGTTTGATGGCAATAATGGCTGTTTATAAGCCTAATCCATCACATTTAGTGGACACCTCCATTTTTGTCCCTCTGAAAAGGTATAAATAATAAAATGGTATAGCTTCGGCTCAGAGGTGCCTTGGTAAATATTTTAACTATTTACAAGATCACACCAATAACAAAAGAAGCATCTGTACCATCCATACAGAGGCCTCTGAATCATGAGAATAGTACCCAGATGGTTCTTACAATTGATCAACAATAAAATGTCTTCACGACAGAGCTTTTGTGACATCAGTGATATTTTTATATGCCACTGTTCAGTACCTCAAATCTGCATTCTTTTTCCCAAGAACAACTTGGTAAATATTCTTTCTCAAGAAAGAAAGAGGAAAACTTATCAGTAAAGGATCCACACACATGGTAGATCCAGCTGCAGTCCTCATTCTCTCCAAATAATCAAGGATCCAGATTACTTATGTTTCTCTTCAAGACAGTTATTATCTGGAATACATCAAGGTTTGCACTGTGTCCAACCCTGTGATAAACTCAGGCTGGTATTGGCTACATGGGCAGTAGCAGCTGATAGTTTTTCTTTGGTTTTACACTACTTGTGTCAGTATCACATCCAAAAGCAGAACAGCATACACAGTGACAAACCATAAGATAGGAGATCCAGCAGTCACAAAATGAATGTGATGGGAATCCTATTGAAGACGTGACAAGTGAGCTCTGGGGACAAAACTCTGTTTATTCTGTTTCTACATAAAGCAAATATTTTGAAGTAGTAACACATAGGTATAAAGACAGTACTTTTACCTAACTAGAGGCTTTAGGTGCCAAATCAAAAGCAACAGGAGTAAACCAGACAGTTTTAGAAAAGTGCTGAATATCTACTTGTTAAATAACCCATGAACTTAAAATGTTTCATACTGAATCATTTGTCTCACTGAATGAGGATTGTTAGCAACTGGTACCAATTTTTAATAAGGTCAGTACCCAGGTTTTGGTTGCTTTCCATCTTATTCACACATATTATAAACTAGACAGTGTTTTAGATAGCCTAAAAACTGTACTCAATTCTCTAATATTCCTTAAAACAGTGAAGCTTCAGTCACTGAATTAAAAATCCTTCTTAAATGTTACTTCAACTGGGTTGAACTATTTTACAAAGTCTATACACACCAGTACTAAATCTTTTGTCTCTAATTTTTCAAAGCCTTAATAAAGCAATTAAATTCCACCAGGCTAAAAGGTACACAAGCACCAACCAATGTAAGAAAATTAACACTGGGTCTAAATAATTATATCCATTCTTTATATGCCTGCACACACACACACACACACACACACACACACACTTGCTGTGAACTATGGAAAATGCTAACAAAGAATAAAAATGAAACGACATCTTTTTAAAAATAAAACAACTCTCAGATATAGTTTGAACCCCTTTCTTCTTCTCACAGTTAAACAAAATAGTATAGAAGCAAAGCAATTCAGAAGCATTCCTGAATATCAATGCTACCCCAATTCCAAAATTTGGTCAATAAAATTAACAGCCCTCCTTTGAATGGAATATCACACCTCTAAATGAGTTCAAGCTGGTGCTGTTATTGTCCAGTGGAATGTGAGATTTACATTTCACAGCTCCTCACCAAAGTAATGAATGAATCTGATCTCGTAAACAAACAATTCCAGTTACATGTTATTTCAATGGCCCTCCAACAATGTGTGCCTCCACAAAGAAAAATATTTATCGTGTTTGTGCTCAGCTCCAGTTCTAAATGGGACCGTAATAAAATGACACCATAAAAAACATTTTCACAGCTGAGTTTGCAATTTAATAAACAGATGCAAACAGCAGCCCTTGGAGATCAACAGTTAAAAAATAAATTATGTAGAAGACTCCCCACATCACAATGGGAACAATTGGAATGGCCTCCAGCCATGTGTAGCAGTCACAAGGTGTGTGTCCTTGGACTTTTCACAGGCATCAACCTTTGAAGTATGTTATCATGACACCAATGCAAAGCACTCAGATGATTTCAAGGAGAGGTCCGAGATTATTTGCCTTGTTTTCATGGTCCTAAATAGTAAACAATTATTCTGCAAGCACCAAATATTTTCAGCACAGAATACTTGTACTGCTCTGACCTGATAACAGTTACTAATCCATTCATTTCCTTACTCTTCATTGCTCTGCAAAAAAGTCATCAACGTTTTTTTTAAAAAAACCCAAAACTCCAGATCTTAAAAACAACAATTTGAGACATTTTTGGATTTAATTTGGAGTTTTTAGAAGTGCACACAAGTTGCATAGTTCTACTGGCATTCGTTGAAGTCAGCAGGAACTTTCCCCTCAACCTAAGTGAGAACAGTTAAACTGAGTTCTTGAGAGCCAAAGCTTCCAAATAATACACTAACCTGTGGGTGATTGTGCACACTACTTGGTTTTAATGGTATTTTCAGTCACTGAAGACATGCATTAGAGTACCATGATTGGCCAGAGATTTCACAGGAGCTCAGTTCACTAATTAAACCTACTCTTCTCAGCAACTTTAGATATTGGTATTATCTAGAGTATAATGATACCACATTAGATCAATAGCTCTACAGTGGGAAGGATATAGACAAAGATGAAATTTAACAACTGTTCAATTTCTGGATTGCAATCAGGTTGTGTGATTCTTGGGATTTGTCCCTTGATTATGGATATAATTAATTAATTAACTGGGAGTCAGTTATGCATTCAGAAGGATTAGTGCTACAAGTGACGAAAAGTAATAGCCTAACAGTTGCATTTCTACAGTAAACCAGTTACAAATCACAGCATTAAACCTATTGGAAATGTACCTTGTGGTCTGACAACCTTAAACTAAAATAGTGGGGGGGGGGGGGTGCAAGACCTGGAATAGATTTTAAAAAGTCTTCACTTATTTTCTCCTCATTGCGACGAGCTTCAAATGAGATGAACTTCTAGATTTTCATATTGTTTAGGCTAAATTATAAACTTTAAAAGTTTTACTTTGTAGGGTCCAGCAATTTAATATTCATTCCAGTATTCAGCACCTAAATGCTAAGAAGAAAATAAAGTGATTAATAACACCAAATCTTTTTTTTCCCCCCTCTAAAATAAGCCTCCCAATAAAGCAAATTTTAATGAAAAACTGTACTTCAAAACTCTGACCTGGCCAATTGCCCAAGCAGAGACTCTGCCCTAATGACAGTCTCTAAATATAGTATCATGAGAAAAGGAATAAGCCAGTGATAAAATATATTGTTTGTCCTTGGCAGATCCTTTGAATTAATTAAGAATTAATTTGGCCTTTTCAATTGTCATGAGACTCCTCTGATATACATATGATGATAGGAGTGAAGTAGTGTACTAGCTAAAATGAGAACTGATAGGAGCTTCAGGGAAATATCTCCACCTGGAAAAATTCAAAATGTTTGAGGTGACTCCCTGCTCTTCAGGATAGAACATGCTGAGGGATCCCAGCATAATTATTCAAATAAGCTTTACTGAGAGACTAGAAGGGCAGAAAACACAGTGACACATGAAGCACTTTCAAACTGCCTAGGTCTTAAGTTGAATCTCTATGTTTTTGATTGGGATAAATAAGATTAATTTTAAAAGTCAAATGGTTAATCTCTTTCCCTGCCACTAATCTAGATGGAACTGCTTTGATTATCCACCCAATAATATGATAATAAAACTAATTCTTAATCTTAAGTTTTTGTATATGCATTTTACATCTATATTTAAGTTAGACTCTTAAAGGGATCTTTAAGCCATGGGTCTGTTGGCATACAGTAAAATTTTGCATGCAACCTTGCAATGTAAACATACACATTCATTTCAGGGGAAGTATCTGTGAATTGTTCTACTCCATGGAGAGATTAAAGATTATGTAAAGGTGTCAGAGAAAATGAGCTAATTGATACTTCTCTGAAGTGCTAGTTAGAGCAATTTTATCAAGATACTCTAATGATTTATAAAGTGTAATTTTAAACATTGATTTACAAATGTGCACTTTAATGCTTTAGTAATCAAGAATCAGCTCAGAAATTAATGATCACTTTTATGGTAGCTCCTTTCATAGAGCTCTAACCCCATCAGATGGTATTTTAAACACTGAAAATGGCTGTTGCCCCCAAAGTTATTTTACACTCCTTTAGGATTAATATGGGACTTAAAATAATGGGTCCTGAACACAAAACTGCAAGGGTTGCAAGCATCCCTTCATTCTAGTCAGGTAGCCAGCAAGGCACACTACATGCTGCATTTTTAACAGTCTTCTCGGTATACAGAGGAAAAGCCACAGAGCAAATTGCTTCTCAGGTGATTGTGCAGGCTCTGATCCAACTCATATAAACAGGAACATTTCCATTTACTTAACAGGCTTTGGCTCACACAACAAGAAATGTGCATTTCACATCCCAAATTATCTCAGATCCACTTAATTACTAACCACCTGACAACTAACTGGGAATTTCGGTATCATAAAATTTCCAGTTACTGATAAGAAAATCCATCTATCTATATATATATATATATATATATATTTTTTTTTCCCCCCAAGTGATATGCCAAGTGAAATATGCCTATGGCAGATTTGATATCATCAGCTTGAAATTCTATATTTTTATGCTGGAGGCTTGAACTCAGCTAGCTGGAGCTGGTGGCTGAATTTCACCTTAAGTCAATGGCAGCATGAGCAAGGGTACTAAAGCTCACCATAACCTGCTTTCTTCAGATTTTTCATTTATTTAAATTTGCACTTTTCAAACCTACTATTGTCAAAACAGGAGATTTTATCAGACAAACTCAACTTATCTTTTGATACATGTTGTATTTCATATCTACAAAGCATGTGAATCTGATCCAAGCTGAGTCTCTACTGAGAGATATGGACATTTACAGATCTGCAATCTTCAGTCACCACCAGAGTAATCAATATCTAGATCAGATATACTGCAAATGGAAACCACTGCACAAATGTCTCATGTTTGACAAGATTCTTTAGCTTCTGTTCACTTTAACAGTTGAACATTTTAATATTTCCAAGAGTCTCACATGAGAAAACAAAATTTTGATGCAAAATTCTTTACTCTAAATTTCATTTGACCTTCACAAGCTTTTTCAGGCCTTTCAAATAATAAACCTGAAGTAGAAAGCAGCATGTAACAAAGATGTCATCAACTGCCACACAGCTTCCTTGGTTTTGAGGTCACTCTGTGCAAGACCAATTTGTAGAAGAAAAAAAAATGAAGCAGCCTGTGGAATACTGGCTGATAATGGCTCCAGAAGAATGACACCCTGTCATTCCCTTCCCTAGGTGTGCAGTCTGCTTGGATGAAAAACTGAATTACTTCCTCTGAATCCTCTGCATACTATGGTGTTTCTGTCAGTGCCACACTTGCTGTACCAACTCCTCACCAAGAGCTTGCCAGAAAGCAAACACAGAAACCCGATGTCATATTAAAAGAACTTGTCCTAACTGTTTAACAGTTTCTAGATACTGTTGCACTTCCTAAGACCTTAAGCTGCAAGACAGTGCTCTTAGAGACAGAATCACTGCTTCATGCAGTACCAGCACATCCCTTCCAGCATCAAGCAAAAAAAATAAAACAACTTGTCAGACTCATGGACAGACGTGTTCCAAGACAGCAGCAATTCCTCAAACATTTCCAAAACCAGGATGAACAGATGAGCAATTGACAGGTTTTAATACAGGCACAAGACATAATTCTCATTCCAGTTGGTATGAAATGTCTAATGCCAGAGGATTTCATCTGGCATTAGATGCCAGAGGATTTCATGCCAGAGGATTTCATCACAGGAGAGCTTCCTTCTTCACTCATGTTGTGCAAACACAGTGCACTGGCTTGGGCAATGTTGGGTCTGATTGAAGGGAAGTTCACTGTGTCAACATCAGTATAAAACTGAGGTCATCCTTTGACCCCTTCATTGTAAGAAGGGTGGTAAAGCCCCTACTAAACTCTATTAAAATAAACCTTAGAAATGAGAAATATTCATAGCATCTGGTTATAATAATGCAACTCTCCTAGTGAGAATTTTACAGTATGTTTAATTAACAATGTAAGAGCCTCACTTCCCAGGATTGGATGCTAAATGGAAGACTAAAAAGGGAAAAAATGAAAATTTTCAGGATTAATGGCATTTCTCAACTGCTGTATTCATCAAGTGACCATCAGGCATGTTTTATGCTGTAGTTTATGCCTCAGTTTCCCACTTGTAATCTGAGATAAACAAAATTCTTTCCTTGAAATAGCTCTAAACCTGTCATCTACATAAATTTAATTTGTAATATTATTAGTTATCCACAACAAATAGTCACTTTAAAACATGTTCCTATTGCCAAAAATGCTTTAACTTACACAGCACACAACCCATGTTATGCTTCATAAGTTTAACTTACTGATTTTAGTAAAAAACATCTTTTAAATTAAATGCTATCTATTTTATTGCTCAGCTTGTACTGTGCTTATTGCTTTTTTTGTGCCTGCCAAATTCATCTAATCAACACAACAATCTAACTGAAATCAAAGACAGTGGGAGTATTTATAAATCCAATCTGCTGCAACAAATATGAAAAAATACAGACTTTACAGTATTCAGTAATAAGAACCCAGAGGCAGAGTATCTGCTATTTTTAAAACTTTTTCTATTCCTTCCATAGTTTTATTTGCACTTTTCTTATGGACAGACATGTTACCTTTAAAGGCATGCTGCATAGACAATTTCAGGTTAAATTAGCAACATAAAAAGAGTCAGAAAGTCCCTATTTCCAATATATTATGCCAACCTTTACACAGAGGAAGGTTTGGTTCTGTGGCAAGACCTGGTGCCAGGACACATGGAACACCTTAGCTCTTTATTCTGCCCTTGACAAAGGGTCACACACTTCCTAGAAGCATCACATTTATTGAATAGGTGCAGACCAGCTCTTGGGCAGAAGACTGGGCAGTAGCCTTCCTCTTGCCCAGTTTTAGGAAAGTGCTCTGGCTGTGCAGCAGTCAGAATGTTAACTGTTAGTGCAGCTGTCACAGCCCCTCTTTTTATCTTGTCCTTTTATACAAACAGGCAGAGATTAACTGTGGACACAGCTACTGACATATCCTGAGCTTGGGAATCCTTCAAGTAAAGTTATGTTTGATCCTGGGGACCATGGAAATGAGGAGAAGATGCTTCCACCAGAAATGACTGTGGGGCATTGATGCACAGGATGGATGAATTGTCCCAGCAGGCTGAAAATAGACATTTAGTATCCAAACCATATCTACAGTCTTTACTGTTTTCTATGTTTTTACTTTTTTTTTTTTTTTTTTTTTTTTCCAGTGGAAGAGGACTGGCAAATGAAATGTTAGCCTAGACTCTATTTTACCTCCTCTTTCAACATAGGAATTGATGCTTAATATAACATGTACTCTGTAATTCCTGCTTGACAAGTGAGCTGTTCATTTCTCAACAGTTTTTTGAGTCCTTCCTAAGTATCATGCATTTACTTTCATAATGACTGCTTCAAGTATGCAGGTATTAATACCCCTCTTTTAAAGACAGGAAGCTGGAGGAGAGAAGGCTAAGGTCAAAAGTTTTCAATAATTCTAAGTGCCCACTTTGGGAACTCCATGATTTTTTTTGGACAGCTCTGCAGTACACCATACCAGGTGGGCTCTAAGCAACAACACTGCCATCCAGCATTCAGTAGTGCAGTGAAATCACATGGCAAGGTGCTTACACTAAATCATAAATGACCATTTCAAGTCATTTGTTCAAGTTAATGGTCTTCAAAGTGCCTGCATGACCAGATAACTGAAGTCCCAAACCCACATCACATTTTTTTCATCTGGCAGGTTGCTGGGCTCACATGAGAGTAAGTAAATGTATAAAAGATCAGAGAACAATGAATGATTTTGGTTTGGAATACAGCCTTGAACACAATCTGACAGGATTATATGGATATTGCCATGTAGCCTGTATGGCAGATGCAGAAATACATCCTAACCCTCTAGGACAACATAAAATATTTTCTTTCCCACAGGTGTGCACCTACTTTTTGGTTGTCTTAACCAGTCTATTCTAACCTGCTGCATTTTATTCCCACCTTGCTGTCAACCTACTTACAGTCTGTTTCTCATCTCAGTCTCTAGCAAGCAAAAGTGACTCCTGTGACTACAAGGGGTAAGCAAGATCAGAAAGCATCCCAAAATGCAACAAAAGTGAGGTATCAGATTGAGAGTATTTACAAATACATTTTCTTCACACATGAAGCTGTGTTCAGGACCATTTTACAATTTTAACATGCTGCAGTACTCATATGTTAGGCCAGCCTTGGGCACTGTAAATTAACCAGACTGACCTCAAGGAATAATGGATAATTCTGACTCACAGCCCAAAGTAAAGTTGACTTACCTTATTTCTGCCCTGCAAATAGTGTTTGCCAAATATTGCATTTTGGTGCTTTTCTAACAAATTACTGGACTGTCACTGCAGAATTGAGAGAGATCTTTTGGCAGCATTTCATTTAAATATTGTGGGGCAGCCTGCTAATTTACACAGAAAAGCTCATGTTTCTCAGCAAGCTTTTAAGTGGACCTGTCAGAGGGTAGAGTTTTGCCAAGGCAACTGAATTTTCAAGGAAAATATTATTTATTTGTTCATTTCAGACTGGTTGGACGTTTTGGGGTGAAAAACACTTGTGGGTTTCTTGGGTTCATGGAAAGAATTAACTCAACAATACTTTAGGGTCAATTTTATCACACTGTTAAAAATAGTGCTGTCCTGAGGTTCTCTACCAGATCTGATCTTAAAAGTTATCTGTATTATCCAATAGTTAAGTGAACTATTTTTCAGGAAATTTTGTCATTTTAAGGATTGCGTTAGTAAGATTTGCAGTTAGTAAGATTTTTAACTCTGCAAGAAATTAATGAAACAATGTGACTTATTAAAGTGAAAGGAGAAAGTACTATTCTTTGAAACAGAAAAAGTTAGAAGGGGGAAGAAATTTAGGTTAGAAAAGAACCTTTTTAGAAAGAACTGGATCTTCATTCAAGGCAAAGATCTGATAAATACTGTGTAAATAAGTTCAAGTTCATGGCAGCTGAAGAACAGTTCAACTTCAACTGTATCACTGTCAGGAAAAACAAATACAAACTTGCCCGAAAGCAAAACAACATTAGAGAAATCAGGAAGAGGACAGATAGACAGACAGTAAGTTATGGACATAAAACTCTTTGTACCAAAACCAATTAACCCTAACCTAAGGCAAGCGTTTTTCTTCAAGCCCTTCACTTAAACGTTTTACAATTTATAGCCTGTGTTTCTCAGGGGAGGTCTAGCTCTGCTCTGATTTCACATTTCACAGCAGCACATGTGTAAACCTGCTGCAGCACAAAGCACACAAATAGCTGATATCAGGAAATTCACTTTTTACAAGTGGAAAGACACTGGAACAGAGCAGTAACCAGAATCCACTTCCATTGCAACAGGCCATACCAGCATGTTTGCAGAAATGAGAGATGGGAGATCTCATCAGAAGTCTGTCAGTCTAATCCTGCATCTGATATCCTTGGAGGGGGGCAAAAAAAACCCCACAAAACCAACCTGCTACATTATTGTTTGAAAGACAACTAAAATTTTTCAATTGTATTTCAGAAGTTAAAGTTAGGCTTTGGATAGTCATGTATAATTATCATTAATATCAAGACTGGAAAAAGGAATATGACAACCGTTTTATTTACTCACTGCCTTCAAGTACCCAGAAAATGCATGCTTGAAAGTCCTGACATGGCAGGAGTAATTCACCAAATTCATAAAAAAGCCTAACTTGCATAAATGTGCATTCTTAATAATCTTCCAAATTTTGTATGACCTCAAATCAAGTAAAATGCACAGATACTTATATGATATCAACCCACCAACAAAAGCATGAGCTGCACCAAGAAAAGAATTCAGAAGAGGATACACATTGCTATTTATGTGTAGATTTAGGCAGAGGGGAAAAGAAATCCATTCTACAGCAATTATTTGCAAATATTCAAAACCTAATTCATGCCATGGAATTCGTTAAGTCAGTTTAATAATTCCACAGAAATGCTTACTAAATTCTACAGTACTTAGAGCAAAACAACAAAGTGAAAAGTTTCCTTTTTTTTTTTTTTTTTTTTTTAACATGCATAAGTTTTATGTACATGCTTAGTATCTATGCATTTCTATAGCTTCACAACATATATTGATGTAGGGGACATGCATCTGCAAAGGTGCTCTCACATTACATTTGCATTCTTGAAAAATTAAGGTGCAGCCACCTTATGAAGATTTATATAACAACTAACCATACAAACCCAGAACTTTAAAAATACGACTATCTGTTTTGATATGACTTATCTTATGGAGTCTTGTTTTTGCTCACCTTTATCTTGGGAGATAGATTTTCTAAAATTTCCAAAAGCTTTCTATTAATTCTATAACTATTTATATAATACAGGGTTTGGATAAAGAATTTCTCCTACTTCTTGAATACAAATATATATGTATACACACATACATGAAAAAAAAAAAGGCACCAATATCAGAAAAAAACCCAGCAGTTTAGAACAGCTTAAGCCAAGAAACTTTACTACTTTATCTCATATCCCAAAAGCTACATTGTCAGCAGGTAGAAGTATAGTTTTCAATATTTTCTCCCTTCCATCAAACCCATCAAAACACCTGTGCTAAAAAATTTAGATTTCCCATGGTGAAAATAGCTTTTAAAATTATCTTACTTCTTGGGAAGAAATACTGGTCCCATGATGGACTGGAGTTAAAAAAAACCAGGGCCACTGGTTCAAAGCCACTGAAAGATTTGATTTTATTGTATTATGCCTATAAAGTGCAACTGTGTTTCTTATGCATTAATATGTTTACTTCTGAGTATATACCACATATCTTAAAAGTGACTCAAAACTCAGAAAAGAAACATTGTATTTTTCTAATGATTATCTAATTATTTGCAGCTCATTTAAGGTAATAAAATGAAAAGCTCATTTATAACTTGTTTTATGATGGAAATGAACAGCACACCAGCATGCTGTATCTGTAAAATAGAGATAAAACTACCAAAAATACAGTTTGAGCATACATACAGCATCTTCCTCAAAACAGGTGCTTGATTTCAGTTGCTTATTCAGGCTTATATTTTCTCATTAAGTAAACTTAGATCCTATATTCTTTGAGATTCTAAGTGCTAATAAGGACAATTATTCATTGTATGAGTATGTGTAGTCCCTTAAGTGAAAAAAAAAAAAAAAGTTTGCTTACAGAATAGATCAGTTAATACCTGAAGAAAAGCTACCCAAAAGGATATGCTGTTCCCTCAATTTTTTCCTGCAAGTAATCTACAATACAGCTGCGTACAAAGACCTGAAACAATTATTTGTATACACCTAATGAACTCAAACCAGTGGTATGCTCTGAGATGCCATTATTTGCTTTAGAAATGGGCTTAGCACCCAAAGATGGCTCTGTATTAAAGAAATTCAGGGAACATTCAATCTATCCTTATTTAGCTAAAGCCACCTTATTCAGGCTGGGACCTCACTATGAATGTCACTGAGCTTCTAGTCTGTAGTACATTATCCTTAAATTTTCACATCAAGATACTTTTCACTTGGTTTAAACAGGGAGATGGACACCCAAACAGTTTGCTTGATGATGTTGAACTGTGCCAAAATCTAGGATAGATGAAGACTGATCCCAGCTTTGCTATTCTGTATTTCTGACTTAGCACTTGTACTATGGGCTTCACCCATTATCTGGAAGCTATGCTGTAGTTGGAACTATAAATAACCAGTGTACTAGAAATGTGAAGAAATCTAGTTGTAAAAGGGAATAGAGGGAGTGACAAAATAAAGTTGGCAGAAAATAATTTAACAAACCTCATTAACACATTGTGCTACAATCCTGGAAGTTAACATAGACAGATATTTAAAGCCCATTTAATTGAGGTACAATTTTTCAGTGTATACCAAAGAAAAGTTTATAGTGCACAAGTACTGACAACTGCAAGTTATCTACAGATTTTTGTAAGTTAGTACTTACAGATGGAAATGTAAATTACTTTTCAGACAAAACAACCAGGGCAATGAAAATGGCTTTTAATAAAATATGAGTGCAGTTGGTTTTTGCCAGCTACTTTCAGAAGAAAGATATTGTTCATTTCCTAGCTAACATGTATCACAGAACAACTTCACGTGGCTATTGTACATTCTAATTATTTTACTAGTTTTTTGTTTTAAAAATGTTTTATTAATTAATTTTGAAATTAGCATATATGTTTCTTTCAGCTAGACATTATGACTTAAAGCAGAAATACTCTTTTTCCAGAATTACTCTTACATATCCTTGAAGATTAAAACCTCATGTCTTAAAATATCCAAAATGCCACTTATCACCACACACAACACTTTGCAAAAACATGAGTTTTCAATTAATATTTAATATCAAGCCATTTGAATGCCTTTCTTACCTAAGATGTTCACCTGAATCTGAGGTGGAATCTCAACCTAAACAAGTGCAATTTTGAAATAATATACATATTTAGTTGAAGTATCATTATTTTTTATTTCTTCTAGACTTTAAATGCTGGAAACAGGACTTGCAGATGTCACCTTCTAGGCCTAAACACAACAGGAATGAACAGCAACATAATGATCAACATAGCAGACTAGAGTAAATAATTTAACTACAATCATACATTCTGCATAGAAGCCTCCAGCCAGGTGTGTCTTAAGAAAAAACAGTAGAATAAGATATAGGTACTGTAGAATTAGGAAATTTATTTGCCCTTTGTGCATGGAGAATAGAACAGTGACAACTTTAATATTAGGACCAAAGGAACAAAACAAAACTGCAAGAATTGCCAGGATGGGATCTACCAACTACTAAGCTGTCTCTCTTACCTGCACTTCTTTGCAATTACAATACATCTATATTTTCTCTTACTTGTCAGAGAACAATTGCACTACATTATATTGACTTTGCTTTGAAACATATAAACAAATTGTACTGTTTGAAAGCACTGAGTTGTTGAATCTAACTTCTTTCTTACTCAATTTCATCTGACTAAATACCATTAAATTATACCTATAATTAAAAAAAATTGCACTGCACATTATATTTATTGAATACATCAGGCTACAAAAAACAGGTAAATATAAGCATCAAATCTCCTTGCTGATTTACATCCTATTTTAATTAACCATATTGCTACTGTTCTGTTACAGGATTTAAAAAAAACATCACTGTAACCATAGCTTGTTACTCCTATACCTGCTCTCTAATACGCTCCTTCACAAATTCTTTCATCCTTTCTCTCTGATATTTTTCATTCTGTTGAATGCATGAGTAAATTTAATTTGCTATATTTATGATTTAGCTAACATGCTATTAATGAATATGATATCTGCACTGAAAATATGCACCTGTTTAAAAACTTACTATAGTCTCTGGAACATCACAAATTTCTCTTAAAGCAGCAAGACTTGTAGAGCAATAGAATAATTTTTAGATGCAGCACAGTTGTGAGTAGTCGTCTGAACTGACTTAGATTCATCTCTCTTGAGACTCAATGTCAGCATCAATGATGAAACATTCCAACAGTGAAAGAGAGCTCAGCATCTGAATTTCAAGCACACGAGCAAATGCAGTGGTCTCAAATGTCTGCTGGGACCACCTCTGCATACATAGAATCCTCAGCACTCCAACAGTTGAAACACACAAGCATCAATAGCCTTTTGAGCTCTCTACAAAAAATATCATTATAATGTAGTAGGAATTCTAAAGTCAGATTAAAAAATTGTATTAATTTAATTATTAAAATACTTAAAGGGGTCAAAAAACAAAAAACCTGAAAAATCAGGCTGCAAGAAACTACTATATTCACTGACAAAATGCCATTATTTGGAAATTTCCTATTAAACGCAGTAAGGTGAATGGCCTCTGTGGAAGAAACACACTGATATCCTTCATGTTTTCTATACAAAAGGTGAGAGACTTCACAATGAATATTGATTATTTTCATGGAGAAATTACAAATTTTGTCAATATCAGCAGGATTGGATCATTAATGCTACAATGAACCATTTTAACTAAGGAATAGAAGATAAAATACCTTTGTTTCCTCCACTTGAGCAGATCAGAAAGACAAATGGGCTTTTCGGATACGTATTTGAAACTGTAGCATTTGAGGGCCGTTGAAATTTTCTCTTCCACTTTTTTCTTTTCCTTCAAACCAGGGCAGGAACAACTTTCTGGCACACACACCAGAAGGAAGCGACCGACTGTTGTCCCAGTGTCACACTCAGCATTCACTCAGGGCCTGTCCTTGTGCAGGCCCAGAGTCAGGGCTCAGCCGCAGAAGATGGCGCCCACCTGAGGTCTCCTCAGAGAGAGGAGAGAAGCTCCGAGGGTGGAAATCCACCTGGATTGAATAAAATAGCAGGGCTGACACAAACACCCACATAGTATCCAGGCTTACACTCAGCCCAGGCTTCAGGAACAGCAGAGATGGAGGAGATGCTGGGCAGGGAGGCTCCCAGCACAGCTCCCCTGCCTGAGGAGTGAGGTGAGGGGTGAGGGACAGCCCTGTCAGCAGGGCAGGACGGGGGCACTGCCCGGGCTGCAGCTCCCCAGGGCTGGGCACCCAGCAGCCTTTGTCCCGGGCTCCTCTCCTCCTGTGTCCCCCTGTCCCAGAGACACCAGGACAAAAATGCAAATAGATCTTCTCAAATTGCTAAGCATAGATGGATTCACTGACAGAAAGACTTGATTCTTTTGATTCTGGTGTGTTGAGCCCTAGAATGGCACTTCTTTCAGCTGCTCCCTGCTGCACCATTGCTGTGGCAAGAGCTGAGTGAAGCACACAGGGGTTATCTTGTACAGCTGGATGGGAGCTCAAAGTACGGAGTCTATGAACTTGTCCAGATTCACAGCTGTTGGAAGGACATTTGTGGATCTATACTTATTTGCCCCAACTAAGCATCTCATTTGTTAGCAGGCTGAGCAAGAACAGTCTGTAAATAAGTATGTATTCTATTCCACCTTCCTATAAGCTAGATGTACTGTCTTCTGTTTATCTATTGAAGTAGATAAATCTTTAAAAATTGTCATCTTTTGTCCCATAGACAGGGCCAGTTTAGCCGAGGCTCAGCTGCAGAAGATGGCGCTCACCTGAGGTCTCCTCAGAGAGAGGAGAGAAGCCCCGAGGGTGGAAATCCACCTGGATTGAATAAAATAACAGGGCTGACACAAACACCCACAAAGTATCCAGGCTTACACTCAGCCCAGGCTTCAGGAACAGCAGAGATGGAGGAGGTGCTGGGCAGGGAGGCTCCCAGCACAGCTCCCCTGCCTGAGGAGTGAGGTGAGGAACAGCCCTGTCAGCAGGGCGGGACGGGGGCACTGCCCGGGCTGCAGCTCCCCAGGGCTGGGCACCCAGCAGCCTTTGCCCCGGGCTCCTCTCCTCCTGTCCCAGGGACACCAGGACAAGGCCAGTTTCCACCTCAGAGCTTTTGAATTTAGACATCTAAGTTTGACTGATGAATCATCCAAAACCAAACCAAGCCTCTATTTTTAAAAATTTGGTAACATGCAGAGTACTGAAACTTGAATGGGTTAATTACTGCTGTTCTGAAGCAAAATTTCCGTGGAACATAGATGTACCTTTCACTCAGCATGTGAGCAATGTACTCGGAAGTTGGCAAAGAGAGTCCAAACACAGCAGTATTTTCTGAAGAAACAAAAATTTATGTAAACTAAAGTAATACCTAAAAAATTATGGACATTTAATGACAAGGTAATTTTAATTCATTGTGAAGACATTCTACACCCCAAGGCTCTTTTCAGCACCATCTTTCTTATTAGGACACAACATGTCTTCCAATGAAGTCCTGTAGTACTACAAATAGACTAAAAGTGCAGCTAATAAGAACTTGTATAATATATATATAAATATATATATGAATTTTCAGGCAAATTTCATTTACCCCAACGGAAGAACAAACAACTAAGTCAAAAGGCTGCTTTGCCTCCCCTCCCTCCAGCTCCAAGAAATATGAATTATAACTTTGATTTTAATTATGAGTGTGCAAAAAATCCAAGATGACTATTTTAAAATCAAGATGTAGTTTCATCTGTCCAGCACTTCCAAGGACAACTTCCTACACAAGAAAAAGTTAGGCATTGCTCAACAAGAAAGGAACAAAAAAAAAAGGAAAGCACAAAGATCATAGAATGCATTGGGTTGGGAGGTACCTCAAGGATGATGTAGTTCCAAACTCTCTGGACAACTCCTACTAGACCAGGTTCCTCAAAGCCCCATCCAAACTGACCTTGAACACTTCAGGGATGGGGCATCCACAACTCTGGACAATCTGTTCACCTCTCACCACCCTCAAAGTAAACAATGCCTTAAAAACATCCAGCCTAAATCTACCCTCTTTCTGCTTAAAACCATTACCCCTTGCCCTATCAGTACAGACTTTGCTAAAAAATATGTTTTCATCTTTCTTATAGGTCCCTACTCCAAACTGAAAGGCCACTACAAGGTCTTCTCCTTTCCAGGCTGAACAACCCCAACTCTCAGCTTTTCTTCACAGAAAAAGTGTTCCATCTCTCTGATCATTTTTGTGGCCCTTTTCCGGACTTGTTCCAACACCTCTGTCTTTCTTACATTGGGAGCCACACAACTGAAAACAGTACTCCAGGTAGGGTGCCAATTGTTCATTATTTTGCCTACAAATCTGGGCTAATTGCCAGTGCATGCTAGCAGAGCCATCAGTCACAGTGTCACGACAGCAGGCTCCCATGATTGAGATGCAGGGAGCATCTCGTCACCACCTTTGCTCAGCAGTTGTACAGTCTGTGCCATCACTGTGTGCACTATGCACAGGAGTGCTATTCCCTGGATATGGTGGGAGGTAAATTGTTTTAATCATTTAGTTACAGCAACAAGAGGAAGTAAAGCTGTGCAAAGAAGCTTTGATCAAGAGGAGAACTAAGACATGAGTATAAATTGCTTTCTATGATTTATTTCTATGCAAATATACATTTTTCTTTAAGCTCTGTAAAGAAGAATTGCTGTTCATATGCACAAGATCCCTATAGCTTATTCTGTGAAAATCTGTGTGTTCTTTGTTATGCCAAGACTACTTTTATACTTCCATACAGAGAGTAGGTACACATACATCATATATTAGAAGCCAGAACATTCTGTGAAACAGAAAGTTTGCAAGCTAACAATTAATCAAATTATAATCACTCTGTTATTTTTTTTTATGAAAGCAGATATGCAAATATAATAGTTCATTACCAACACAGAAACCCAGATTCCATCTACAATATAGAGATGTCCTTAGTTATATGACCACAACCAGGTTCTTAGCTGTAAAATACAAATGGAAACACTACTAAATTATTATAAAATAATCCGGGCTGGTTATGGATTAAGGCTCAAAATAAGTTTGACATACAAAATACTTGAAAAGTTATTTTTCAACATTATAATATTGGACTTCCAGACATATGCATTTGCCTGGAAAAACCCCCAAACCTTAGGCATCTGCTAAAACAAGTCTATTATATAGGAATGTTTGATTATCCTTTTCACCCGACTGAATTTTTAATCTTAATGCTTTTGGAGGTTTAAGGCATTAATAGAACAATTTGTTATTGTATTTGTTTGGTTCTGTTGTTGTTTTTTTTCTGGTTTTTTTCATTTAATAGAGAATAATACATATATTAGTATAAATTTGAGTGACATGAGATGCATGGGATGATGTTACCAATAAAGTAATTTTCAGCAATAAGTTATGGTGGGATAGTATTATGAGAATTAAAAAGAAATAGAAATTTTTGTGCAAGACAAATATTAGTAACTAACTTTAAACTAGTCTTAAGAAAGATTTACTTAGGAAGAAAATTTTTTGTTAAAATATTTTTTTCCCTGTCAAAACAGATTTTCTTGATGTTTGCAGTATATTTCTAGAAACAAAACTAGCACCAAAGTAACATTTTCCTTTTTAAATGGCAAATGAAAAAATGCTAGCTATTTAGCACTACTCCATGGAAATAAACTCTGCTTTCTTGAGGGAGGAAAATTATTAACATACAAACACAATAAATGACAATTCAAGCTCATTGGGATTAAAACCACAGCTAACTACTTTAATATCTTGATCCAAAACACATGCTATTTAAAGAACTGTGCTTACTTCTAGCTGACTGTGATTCTGTATGAAAATAGCTCCTACATCACTCAAAGCTAAAATAAAAAAAAAAGTTTACAATACAATACAATTAAAATACAATGTATGCTGTGTATAATTTGCTTCACAAAATTATGTTAATCTTAAGAATAGAGACTGGTTTTAAGTGAAAATCTTGTTATAACATGTTGATTCCCTGTGTGATTGGTAACTTCTTTTAATCTACAACGTAAATTATTCCAGGTAGGGTGTCTGTAGTCACTTAAACCACCATGTACCTCCCTCTCCTCTTTTTTTGTATGCAACAAACTCATTGTGTAGATATTTTCTTCAGTGAACCTAAGCAGCTTTTAAAATTATGGAAAATGCACTATATCAAAAGAAATCAAATTTCAAATCTATTAAAATAGAATTTTATGAAAATAAATTCCTTAAGTGGCTTTAAAAAAAAGGAGAAAGGATTAAAGCAAGCAGTAAAAGTGGAAATTGGTTTTGCAGGTTTCTCAGTTTACCAGAGAGATTCCACACTTTGTAACTTTTCTAAATTCCTCTACAACAGTTCATGTTGGGAACCTGTACCCTGGAAAAAGGGGAAATCATTCTGTAGCCCATCCCATTTATTTCCTCCCATTTTCTCTCCTCTCTGGCAGGTTACAATCTAGATTTGTTAGTTTAGCATCCCTTCTGTATGTTTTCATACAGTGCAGAGGGAAGGCTGTCTCAAAGACTTTTTATTATAATGAGAAAAGAAGGAGTTTCAACTTTTGCAGCTTTCACCCCTAAACAAACACTAAAATCTACCTTTTCAGCATGGTCATACCCCACCTTCCCTTTTATTGGTCCAGTTTTGCTGCATCACTTTATATTTAGGCAAATTGTAGTCATCAGGTTCTGCAGTTGCCAAATTGAAGAGATCTGTTTGCACTCACACTTCAAGAAAATACCAAAGACTCAATGAAAACCTGCCAGGGGCAGTTTTTGGGATTAGTCTCTAAAATCACTTGTCTATAGCAAACTCTAATTACAACGCTCAAGGCAGCATGCTAATAATTAGCTTTGAAGACCAATCTGCTTTAAGTTCTTAAAATGGTTTCCCACACTGCAGAACCTGAAAGGCAAGGTTAGAGTACAAATTTACTATAAATTTGAATGAACATAAGATTTTTACATAGGTCAATATGCCTGCTAAATCTGTGCTTAAGAAACCCTAATATGGTACCTGTAAGATCAAGACAGAGTTTTCCCAAGACTGTATCTGGCCCAACAGCTCAGCCTGGACCTTTACTTGAGCTTCCATCTGCCTGAAGACAGGCAAGGTAACAGCTTTGTTCCTGAGGTTTGTACTGTGGCACCTGGCTCTGACCCAGAAGGCTTCTGGAAGAAAACTGCAATGCAAAGCCTTAGGTCACCTGAGTAGTTTGAAGCAATTTAGAATGCTAAAGAAGGTGAGCCCAGGTGGCATGGTTTCTAATTTGAGAGGTGAGCACATTGAAAACCACTGATTCAGCACTTCTGCACTCCTGGTTTTTCATCAGGAAAGGAGAGGTTCTTGGAGCAGTCAAATGAAAGAGGATTAATGACTGCTTGGGAATCCTAACATTCATTCTCCTTTCTGCCTTATTCTGGTAGCAGAACATTTCATAAGAATTACAGCCAGGGTCCTTTGGTGCATCACCGTATCATAAATTCAAACTTCAAAAATTTTTATTGAAAGGATACCAGATCTTTTTTTTTCTGCACAGTTTCAATTTTACTGTCAGCAAAGCCAAAACTGCAAAGCATTAAAATTTTGTCTATGTGAACACTGCACATAAACATGTAAGGTGAAGTATTGTATCATTCAAATAAAACCATAAAATCAATTCTTTAATATCATGCTTATATGATAGAATCAAATTAATAAAAGCCTCATGCAAAAATTTTAAAAGCTACATCTGGCAGAATTGCTTTGCATTCAACAAATGCTACAACCAGGGGGAACGTGAGGTATTCAGCCCATTCAAACCTCTACCCCTGAGAACACTGAGAGAGGCCATCTTCATTAGCTACTCTGGTTTTATTACATTTACAGGGACACAAAATCTTACAGAATTATTTTTATTTACTACATTCTAAAGTGTGCAGTAAGGGCAGAGTACCAATTATTTTGTATTACAGACATTAACAAAGGAATAATTTTCAAGGGAAAATAAAATAAAACTCTGAAGTAAAAAAGGAGAGGTGAGTGGAAAGTAGGAAAGCACCTGGATTTTTGGGTTTTTAGATGTTTGCTGTGGAAACAATCTGCTCAATTTTAACAAGAGGTGACATCATCAAGAACATTCCCTGCCATCATTTCACCACTAACTTTTCTTACTTTTTATTTTTTTAAAGTACTGATTAAAATTTTTATTAAAAAAAAAATAAAAAGGCTTCTAAGTAGCTGAAAAGGGAGCAAACCCAAAACCAAACAAACAAATTAAAAGCCCCAGAGTTCAAATACTGAGAAGTTAAAGTTGGCCTTTAGAGATACACTATTATCTACAAAGCTTTTTTTTTTTTTTTTAATTTCTGAATGGCAAGTTTAACTTTTGTTGAATGCCAGCCAAAAAACCCAAGGTGGTATAAAAAGTTTTAAAAACATGACTTTTTAACAATGCTGAGAAACAGAATGGTCCCATTTTAATAGCCATATGTCTTAAAGACTATTTTTATTTAGGAAAATCTACTTTAATTTAAACATCATAAGCCCATGAGCTATAACAAACAATATTTTTACCATATGTTCTGAATTATTGCAAAGAAAACTGTTACTTCTCCTCCTTTCTCCTTTAGAAGTCTGAATATACACGTGTGTTTATGCGTGTCTGTCTGTTTACTGTGAAGGAAGGAAACCACTAAATCCCATTAGTTAATGTAATGGCAAAACACCAAAAAGGAGGTCTTCCCTTGGGGTTGCTTTTTATCCCATATCTTTCCCTAGTCCATTTTCCATATAATCCCTTCTTGCAACAGTTCTCCACAGCAAGCTGCTAGTGGTAACAGCCATCAACCCAGATGATGTGGAAAGTTGCTATAATTTCTTTCATCTGCTCTTTTCCTGAATTCATGCACTGTATGGTTTCAAGTTCCCTTTACCAGGTGCTAAGAAATGGAAATGAGTGCATGCACTTCTGAGCACTTACCAGCTTGGTACTGGAAGGAGATACAGACACTACTCTAAGTCTTCAAGCAGCACCACTAAGCATAAATTTTGAAAATCAACTTGCTTCCCAGTGCAAAACATCAAGGAAACAAATGTATGCATTGGGCACTGTTTGGTGGGCTTTTTTGTTTTTTGGTTTTTTTTAATTATTTATTGAAGTCTGTGAATAGCTATGAATTTTATTTTTAAAAAAATATATTTAGAAGCTTGGGGGCTAACTTAATACTTTGGGTCCATAACTGTGATTGTGAACACCTGATCTTTTACAAGACCTCAGTGTTAAATTGCAGATGGCAAACATTGCTCACATTGGACTGTCCTGTGAGTTGCAGAGGATCACAGTGAGCAGAATTTTTAAAAAAGGTTGTTTTATAACTGCTAAACATAAAGCAAACCTGTCATATGCTCACCAACACTTTACTTAAAGCAAACAGAAAGCTGCCCCATGCTTAAGATGGAATTTCCTTATTTAAACTTATTTATATAAATTAGCCTGGCCCCTGAAACGCTAAAAATCATACATGCAACTAAAATTTTCATGCTGTTTAGAGAGGTCTGAGAGGAAAGTGTGTAGTTTACCTTAAAGGGAACAAAATGTTTAATAAACCAGTAACAGAAAGCAAAATAATTATTCATCTACTACTTTATAGAATTAAACTAAAAATCACATATATTCTGTGTTTGGAGTTGGGATATAGTATAAACCATGAGTCTGCTCTTCGTAAAATTACCTCTTCTGTGAAAACAAAACACAAAACCAAAACACAACAAAACCCCCAAGCTTTATATAACTAATTAACTTTGCTTGACAACAGTACACTAAACAAGTTTGGAAACAAAGCATAATTTATAGGCAAGCTATTTACCTGTGCTTAAATTTGTCTTAGACTTGTACTTAGAGAAGCTTTTAGGAAGAAGAGGACTTAAAAGCACAAAGGCCTCTTCACCCTTACCACCAACTCACTCAGTCCATACACTTTTTCTCCCATATAGCTCCTAGTGCAATTGTCACAAGAAGGGGACAAGCCACAGCATGTGGGTGTACCAGCTGTATGGCTGTAGGGACAGAGGAACCCCAGCATCCCAACAGCATCTGAGACTCACAGCCCTGCCCCAGGCAGGCACTGTTTGTGCTCCAAGCAGACCACTTCTGTTTAATCCACCAAGCTTTGCATAACTTGTTTCAAAATTTTTACCAGGCAATGGGTGCACCCTTAAAAGAAAGTAGTGAAGTACTATATGAGTTATTGTGACATTCATCTGGTTACATGCTATTATTTACTAATTTCTGAAAAGTACTTTTCCTTTCTAAGTATGCTGCACTTTATTTTCTAAAAGCACCTTGGTCTCAAAGTCTTTGTAGGTACTGAACATGTGCAGATGCTATTTGCAGGATTCATCCAGTTAAATATTCCCAGTATTTAAAAGGCTGACATATTAGCAGTATGTACTCTTTTTCTGTGTGAAAAAACCCCAAACCACTGTTGGGATCATCTGGCTAGGATTTTAATGCATGGCATCTAGTTCAGCCACTGACAGATTCAAGCAAATGCTGCTCATGAAAAGTTTGATTCTGCTATTACTTGTATTGATGATTTCCACTGAAATACACATTTAGACCCACACCAATCACAACCAGTAACATGGAGTCAAACTCTAATGATATTCCTAAGTAAAACAGACCAAAATGTAAATCCTTCCTCTGTATTTAGCTCTTAGTAAACCTCTGGTCAGGGACCATGTACAGAATTCCAGAAAGACTGAAGCCCCTTCCTTTCTGAGGTAATCAGTAGCTCTTGTGTAACACTTTGCAAACACAATGGCAATGGCTCCACTTTCTGCCCAGAAAGAGCCCCTGTGTTAGTCTGTTCAGAGGGATGCCTATTTGGGGGTAAATGGAAGCTCAAAGGTCAAGTTGTTGTTCTTACTATTAGTTTATGCAGCATGTGAAAACATGAAGCATATTGGCAAGAATGTCTTCCTAACATCTCTCTGTAGCCAGTTTGCTCCTGTTTATGTGAAACTCTTTAGTATTATTATTAAACATAAACTAAACCTGCTCCTCTAAACCAAACATCTTTGAACTTCAGTCAGTGCCCCTCCAACAAATAAGCTGTTTTGAAAATTATTTCCAGGGCTATGCCTGTTGCCATAGAGATGACATTAAGTGAAAAGGACAAAAAATATAGAGGGTGATAAACTGCATAGTTGGATGACATACTTGACTTCCAAGTCTGTGTTCAAATGAGGCATACCTGCCAAGATTTTTTATGAAAGACAAAATTAAAATGTATCACTATCAAGCTGTAACTGACAAGGTATTGTGTGGTGGCTGCTAACATAATGCTCCATATATTTATTGTTTGTCATTTTTCTGGCCCTGATAAAGGTCTTTTAGAGCTGTAAATCATACCATTAAATCTGCCACTAGAAACAGAGGCTGTTTGGAGATGAAAAGAAAAGAAAACACAAAACTGAATCACTACTTATAGGTTTCTGCTTCGTGACAGACCTTAACTATCACATCAGAGATGACATTTATTCTTTGAATTTGGCACATTTTCAAAAGTCTGACTGTTGGCTTATGACCTAACTTGAGAAAAAATTCTCTTGAAGACTAGGCTGTTTACCATGGTAATGTATTGCACAGATACAACACACAATTAACTACATATGGCTTAAGACAACATGAAGTTATTGTCAGGATTTAAAATATTCAATCAGGACTAACATTGCTATTTATAACATTAGCTTTGTCTCCACATTTTGCTTATAAAGGGACAACAGTATTGTTTCCATGATCTTGATTGGTATTACTGATACAGAGCAGTGAAGCATCTGCTTAGGTTCCTCCATGAATATTTTGCTCAACACTCTCTAAACACAGACACCTAAAACTGACAGTTCATGGGAGCAAAATGATACAAAACTTGATAGAGATCTGATGGGAAAAGTATGATGTATGGCACACAGAGGTAAATTTCTTCTTAACACAATCAGTGTGGAAACTGTCTTACTAACCCAGATGACAACACAGAATTCAATCCTTATCACATAGGCACAACATCCTCCCTCAACACTGCCCTGTAGCAAGTGTAAGAAAAAAAAAACCCCAACATAAAAAAACCCCAAACCAACAAAAAGCAGAAACCCCCAGACCACCCTGTATAAAACAACTCAAATACAAAGTGACCTTTCATCTTCAAGAATACTATACAGATTCTCAGAGGCTTTTAAAGTCATGCTTCAGAATTTGGGACCGAGACCATCTACAGCATCAGCTTGTTAAAGGTGAAATTTATTGATACAGGACTTCAGTTACATTAACAACTGATATTTAGCTGGACTCTACCCAACTGTATTTTGTAGAAGGCAAATCAGAAGAAAGCAGATGTGGAAAACAGCTTCAGATCATTCAAGTCTCTGGCATAAGCAATAGCATCCAAAACCAGCTCCATTTAGAACCAGCTAACCAAAGGAGATAATTCTGCCTTCCAGGGACAGCTGAGTCTTCTTGCACATTAGAAAGATGTTGTACACCCTGTACCCACTCAAAACTGCACCTTTTAAAAACATACTAAATTCTTGCTAAGATTGCACATGTTTTCACCAGATGCCATTAACATTTCACTGTGCATTTCATGCAATCTGAAAGAAAAGTTCATGACAGGAGTGCAATGCACAGAGCAAGGCCCCAGAGAAGCACAAGTCCAAGATGAAGCATAGATTACACACTTCATGTCAACGAGAAACAAAACATAGAATCAATTCATGGAATTCTGCCTGTAGCTCATTCTGAATGCTCCACGGAAAGCTGCTACTAAAAATCTCCGTTTTACTCTTGCTGAAAACAAAATTGGTAGTTAACACTATGTCAGTTATGCATAATTTAACTAAGATGTTGCCTTTGATATTGTATATACTGCCAAACGCTGCACGGGCAATAACAAGAACTGCTGTAGGCATAGTAGGATAGAGAGCTGTGTGCTTAGTAACCAGAAACTTTTTGAACATCTGACTGTAACTAGGTACCCTTTATGGCCTAACTCTTGTTAATGAAACTTTATAAATTTTTTATTGGATTTGTCAGTTAAAATTAAACAAATAAACAGCCTATTGCAGCATGAAACCACCCAATTTTGTCCCTCTTGCAAATCAATGACCTCCAATGAATAAGCAGCAAGGTAAAGTGTAGGTTACATAATTTAGAGTCTCAGGTTTGTTTGCACACTAAATTGAATGTTCATATTTCATTCAAAATTCTCTTTAGGGGAAACATTTTTCTTCATAGTACAATATTCAATGGTTTTCATTGAATTGGTGAAATATGATCACTCAATCACCTGCATTTCCTTTACTTTCCCAGGCTATCAGAAAGGATTTTTTTTTTCTGTTAGTCCTTAATTTTTTTTTTTAATATAATTCTAGAGTCAGCTTAAGTGTAATTAATACTAAGTTTTTATTTTGAACACAAGCAACAATAGAAAAAGAAGGCTATTAAACCATTCTGGTGCTTCTGCTGGAGCCTTTTTCCCAGAATTATTTTCTGGTTTTAGCAAAGAAAAAGCATTGCAGTTTATTGCAAAACCAGAATATATACAAGAGCTGTGCATAGCAAAGTGTGGAGGGAAATTTAGAACTAAAAATGTACCCCACATCTCTAAGGAAATCTGATTCCTATGAAAGATTAGACAGCTTATTAATAAATGTATCTAAGAAATTTTAATGTGAGTGGCACACACACATTTACTTTAAGAAACTGATAGCCAGTTGTTAGTGCTATAAAGGAAAAAACTGAAAGCAATCACTGGAATTAAATAATCCTGACACAGATGTGTCATCAGGCTATTTTATTGAAGAATTTTATTAAAGTATATTATTGCAACTATACTGAGTGAAATTCAGTTAACAAGTCTAGGCAAAACATCTATGTACATCCTCAGCTCCAGTTCAATCTTTATTTTGAAATAAATCACTGGAAATGAAATTAATTTTAACCAAACTTTTAAATAACACATAAAAGTAATAATAATTAAAACTGCAAATAAGCTTCCTTTGCTGTAGATATGAAAGGGTCCAGTAATTCTAAAATAGCTTCTGACATCTCACCTCTTTTGTAGTCTAATTGGTTACATCAGTAAATTGCTGGGTGAGTGCTTTAAAAGGATGCAGAACAGGAATAGAAATAAAGCTTTATGGGAAGTGAGGTGTGAGGCCATTAAATGCATTCACTACAGCAGAATGTTTTTAATCCTGCTGACCAATTAAGTAAAAGATATCTTGGAGCAAGTAAATATAATAGTCCTGTTGCTGACTGTAATAACAGATACGGCCAAGGTGATAAAATGTGAACATTAGTTGTTAATTAACTTGATGAAAATATTGCTTTAGTATCAAATTCTTGAATGTTTTTCCAAATCACATTAGAGGAAAGAGGAATGAGCAGATCAGGCCAAACCAGAGCAATCTGAATATAGTTTTAAAATCCCAACTCAAATTAGTACATTTATTTCAAGAAAAACTACATTGTCAACTTAACTGCTACTTCTGAGCAAAAGGATTCACTACTTCAGATACTATGTGATCATCTTTCCTACCAAAACTATAAATTACACTAACTTAGACTCTTCATTTAAATCTCAGAAATTCCAGAGCTTGCCTACAATTGATGCCATGCACTGAGTGAAAATAACTATCTTGTTTATGCCTACTTTAAAGAGCATTTGTTGCCACTAATTAAACTTCCTACAGTATTTCTGAGTTCCTAATTTAACTATGTGAATTAATTAGACCTCAGCTCTACTCCCGAATTCCTTTAATACCACTTCCTCTCTCCTCAGCTGCTCCACATATAAGGGAGAATATGTACTTTTCTTTATAGAGCAGTCTGAAATCTATTAAAAGAGAACACTACGTAAGAGCTCCTTATATTCAGAAATAAAAATCTGCTTTAGTTATTAAATAAAATGCTTGGTAAGTAAGGTTAAAACACTTGTGGTAGCTCTAAAAAACAGAAACAGCAAACCAGTACATTTGGGATATGTAAATATAAAGGTCAGGTCATAAATAAATCATAAAAAAATTACCAAAGATGCTTATGGAGTAGAGACTATCCCTAGTTTACATAATATCAACTGCCCAAATAGTTTGTTTTTAAGATGAGATTTAACTCAGGAATTTAACTAAACAAGGAACAAGGGATTCTTTTCAGAAATGAACTATAAAACAATGTGGTTTCTAATGTTCCAGAACCTAAATACAGTTACTGTGTTATTGATCAACAAGATATGTGTGGGTAAATTTGAGATGGATCAATCTCAAGCACTGGTCTTGACAACTCTGTGCTACTAACCTGGTATGGTCAAAAAACTTACAGACATTTTCAGGCTTACCACACCAGTAGTCATCCTGTTCTGGCTCTGCTATTTAAATGCTCTTTGTTTAATTGAATAAATATTTCTTGTTGTATTTATATGTGGAGTATACACTAGTGACTTAGAGCCTTAAAATAGGAATTTATCACATAAGCTTTTAGCAGAGTTTGTAGTTACTTATATATAGACCGTCTAAAAATTAAAAACATTCTTTTGAATTTATCCATGAATACTGAGTGCATGGTTTTTTGGGACTGGCCACCTCAACACAACACATCTCCAGAACTGATTCAAAGAGTAGTCCCTGATTAATTCATGTTAAACTACCATTAACTTTGCCTAGGACATCATGTTGCCAAGGAACACCTTAAACTCTTAGACAAAGAGACATAGTAAGAGAGATACAGGGAATAAAAGGGAGAAAAGAAAAGTTAATTCAGTGTTTTATATTTGTGCTTTCTCTACTGATATAACCATTTATCAAAGGTTTATCACTTTTTAAGTTATTCCAATAACAGGGATTCCCCTGCTTCTTTCTTCATAGACTGAGCAACAACATGACAGTTGTTCCAAAGTAGCCCTGAAGAATACCTAAAGCAGTAGAAAAGCAATTTGCTGCCTTCTTCTTTTTAATATTTTAAACATTGACTACTGTATAGTATCGTGGAGATACCTTCTTTCCCCTTAGTCTAAACCCAGCTTGAAATGGGACATACAAAAGGGCAAAATGAGAACCTTACTAATGCCACACAGCTGTCCCCACACAATTACAAACTGTCCTCACTGCCTCCTTAGTTATGCTTAGATTCAGCTACTTCTGTCTTGCCATAAACAGAACAACAGAATGCTGCTTTAGTTTTCCTCAGAAGAAAGGACAAAATATACATTTGAAGGAAACACACTGGACCACCACCAAATTTTGAACTGGAGAGGTCTTTGGCCATCAAAACCATTAAAGAGTAATGTTAAAGGCTGCTGGGGACTGGAACTTCCAGCTCCATGTTCTGTCTCATATCAAACACAGATAAGTGGTGCCCTGTAATTTTTATGACTATGGTGTCAAAAGTCTTCCATCCAAATCGCAATAAATATTGTAATGAAGTCTGGAAGCAAGGCCATTTGTACTTGCTTGGGGCTGAGAATTAAGATAGTCTGGTTTGAGTTAGACAGTGATTACAAAGATCTAACATCCGTGGTAAATGGTTTCCTGTTCCAAGTACTTAAAACTAGTTTTAGGAAAACTGACTTCCTGAACATTTTCTTTACATCTTTTCCAGTATATGATTTTGAATTCTACACTTTTTCTTTTTTTTTTTAAAAAAGCTGGGTTCTTCAGACTGTTCCCTAGGTATGCTTATTTCAAGTAAACTCAAAACCCCATCCTGCAGATCTTTCTCTCTACTCACATATTTTTATGGTGATCCAAAGCCCATTGTATCAATATACAGCCCAATGCAGAAACCTGTTACCAAAGATTTTGGGGAAATAAAAGGTGATCTATCCTCTTTTACTGTCTCTAAAACAGAACTGATTTCTCTCCTTCCCCCCTTTCAATTTCACTCATTTCAATACACAGAGCTAAATTAATATTACTTTGGAAAAAAAAAACCAAAAAACTTGGCTCAAAATAATTTAAAGACATTTTCATTAGTATTTCAAACCTAGGTCTTCTGCCTATGAATTACATTTAAAATTTCAGCTTAAACATTTAAGGTAAAAGTGCTTCAATCTGGAGACTCAGTAGTGAAAATGGGACACCTCTTTGTTGTCTTTGAGATATTTATTATTCCAAGGATAACTTCTTTCCTGTTCTATAATAGATGTTTTGACCATACTTTCCCATAAATTTAGACAACAATTTTTCTGTTTTGTAGGTGACTACAGATATTTAAAAAGTTTACAGATCATTTGCCATATAGCAACAAGTTAGATGTCAGTAAACTACATCCAGTACAGTAAAAAATAAAAGTAGTAAACACACCTCAGTACTTATAGTTCTATACCTGTTCAATTAAAGGTGATGCATTTAAATCTGTATTTGAGAGAATGAATATCCCTTTTTGTATTCCTTGACAAAATCCATGAATTATTAATTTCTCCCATTGTATTCACTGAACAACTGTAATTGCAAGTAAATGTTGAAGTTAATGAAAAAAATTAATATTTCTCAGTCAGATTCAATTTTTGTTCTGGTTTGTTAGGAGGATTGGTTTGCAGTGATTCCAGCTAATGCTGGTTTAGGCCAGAAATGCCTCTTCAGACATACCCTGATAAACAGTGCATGAAGGCTGATTTACTTAGGCCAAAGACAAAACTATGCTAGAATTTGAAAGATTTTATCAGAACAGATAAGCTTGTTTGGAAGTTTACAAAAAACCAAAAGATGAATGGGTCTGATCATGGAAGTAGGATGAGGAATTACATTTGCACCTCACTTATGTAAATGGCTACCAATACAGAAAGGTAGTAGCCAGCTTAGAAAGGGGAAAGGCTACCCTGAGACTTAATTTAGGCATCCACTATATAAACCAAGCACCAAATGCAGAAACAACAATTTCTTCATCTAAGAGCAGCTTCCAACTGAATAATACTTTTTGCATGAATTCAAGTTCTTAAACTAACCAAGCAGAAAGTTTATGCTGTATTTGCATGTCAACAGGCATCATTGCTTGCTATTATAATTCAAAGGCAATCAATGCTATAGTATTGTCATTAATAAAAAATGAGTCAATAGGCACAAACTTTTAATATAAGCCTAATTATGAGTGTCTCTTTGCATGAAACTAAAGATATTGAAAATGTTGACATTGGAGATGTGCCCTTGAACGAAAAGTCAAGTATAAGTCAATAATCTATTATGATTTTCATTTTGCAGAAGTAGTGCCATTATTACAAAAGGTCTCAGAAATCAATTTAGCATTTGGTGTATCTGGGTAATAATGACATCCTAATTAAAAATCCCAATCTGAACAGCACAAAGGATAGTGTTTAATCTCTAATCAATGAACACTGAGACAAGTTAGAGGTGCAATAATCTTTCTTAATGAGAATGAGGTTTGTTTATTCACAGATTACATAGTCCTTCTTATTTCTGATAGTCACTCTTACACTCCAAAAAGATACGTACGTGGACATTCACCAATTAAAGTCAGTAAATATGATTACAAGTCAGAGAAAAATAACGAAGGAAAATATACCTGGCTCTTTGTGGATTAAGCTGCTCCTACTGCATGGGGAACTTGACTGGTAAGTTTATAAACATGCAAGAACTGCAAATTGACAAACCACCTCAAAGCTAATGTGAGGATTTAGACATCCCTGTCAAGTTAGGGGATGAAATGCATATAAGAATCTTTCCTTTTATCACTAAGGGCAGCAGTACCTTTCAGACCTATTTCTCATTAAAAAAAACAAACAAACAAAAAAAAGAATCCCTTTACTTCCCATTTACCCCTATTCATCTGAGACTGCAGATTTTAAATAGCTACCAGAAAATGATCACATTTCCTTACAGGTGTTCCTTACAAGTGCACTGGATGGCTCTGTGACAAAAGATGATCTGAGAGCTCAATGACACCTCCATTACCCTTCCTCCACCTCATATTTCACCTCCATGCTACTGAAGTGGTAACACATCTCTGAACCTCCTGTTTCTTCACTTGATTTCCCACTAAGGTCCTGGAGTAACAAATGTCATAATTATTCAGTATTATGTTTGTTTTACATTCATTCTTTCAAGGCTTTTTATAAGATGGGTCCACTGGACATGAATTTCAGGAGCAATCTCACCCCCCTGCAGCCTGCAGGAGGCCTCCTCAGGGGTGGGTAAGTGAAGACACAGATGAGACTATTGCAGAGGTTTAGCAACAATGTCTTAGAAATGCTCAGTTGGTTTAAACACAGGAAACTTAAGTATATGGCCATATTTTCTATTCTGTGTCTTTCTGTTACCTTATTAAGAACACTGGTCACTGTGTTGAGCAATTAACTGTAACACTTAAAAAATTTTTAAAATTACTACTTGTAACAAACCTTAACAGTAAGTGAACAACCTTTAACAGGGGGTTGCTCAGGGCTAGTGGCATCCTTGATAACCTCTCTGTGCAACTAAAATGGCAAAAAATTTGCTCCCACCAGTTTAAAATTCCTTTGAAAGCACATCTGTGCTACTGAACACCCCAGTGGAATGGTAACACAGTTAATGAGGCACAGAACCCAACAACCAAGAACAAAAACTTTCAAGCTACATCCCCATAACTACAACATCCCAGCTTCTCAGTAGGGTTGCACAGAGATGCATTTGGAGATAGAAGGAAAAGCAGAGGTACCAACTTGGCATTAAACCTTTTCTGCATCAAAAGCTGAGATGCAGTTTCCAGGCACCTGTGGACTCAGGGAAAAATAGCATGGTTACTGCAAGATCCAAAGGGTATCTACATGGTATTCCTCTCAATGAAAACAAACAAAAAACCCTGGCTTTGTAGCAATGTGCATGTTTTAAACTGAATGTAGCACTGATCTGCATATTTAATTTTCTGCTTTAAATGTATCCCAGATCCCTGACCCTACCCCTCAAGGTCACTGAAGCTCTTAGAAATTTTCAGATTTTTGTTAATGTTCTAAAGCATAGGAAGCCATATGTAGTAAACAACAGGGATAAGGAATTTGCTATAGAAAAAGAAAGCTACATTAATCCCCAGACTGCAAAGGAAAAAGGATGGCAAAGAGACCAAAAGCTACTAATTGAGGTTTGGAATAGATCTTCTCCCTCCCTCCTTCCTTCTCCTCTAACAGCTTGGGACACTAGAACTATTCTCAAGATGTCCATACATACAAATTGTCTCTTGTTCTTATTTTCTAAAATACCAGTTAACTTCTATATGCAAAAAGATGTCCTGCCTCAGAAATTACTGTTTTTATACACTATACCCTCAGGGTGTAGTACAGTATAATCTATACTTACGTGCCTTTTCATGTAGTCTGCTCGTAGCCAAAATGTGAGTGCAACTATGAGAAAATTAAATAGAACAAGAGCTGCCATGTGCTCCACAATTAAAGGAAACACTAAGTAGCAGCAATGGGAATTAAACAGGACACTGTGTTATGCCAAATGTGAAACCAAAATATCTGCCAAGCCTCCCCTATTTGTTACAATTTTTTCCATATTTAGGTAAATTCATGTAATTATGTACCCTGCAGTGGTAATGGGACTGTGCTTTAGTCTTTCTGCAGCATATGCTATTGGCACAACCATCCTCTTTGAGGGGAAAAAACCCAATTTGGCCAAGATTACATATGTGGATTTTATATTGGCATCCTGACTGTGCCTAACAGCTGGTCTTAAATGTAATGAAAATGTGTTGGATTTATTCAGTTAAATAACTTTGCAGACTCTTTAAGCATATGTATTTCTTATAGCCCTCTCTGTTATTGAATCTGCTTTGATCAGGGCACCAATAGTTGTTCTATTTTTCTTACTATTTGAAATATATCTCTGAGCCAAATAATAAGTACATTTATGACCCCATTTTTAAACAACAGTGATTGCACCCACAAATTTCCCTTGACTTTTTCATGTATGTGCTTACCAGGAGGTGTGAAATGATTATGTTCCTGCCTAGGATTCTTTCCAATCATTAAGGTGTTCAACACTTTTTAAATCACAAAATTTCCTTTATTTTATGTATGTGAGTGACACTCTGGAAAAGGTACCATTTTTATTTTTTTTTTAATGCTGCCCATTACAACATATTGCAGAAATACTACTACATGTATGTGAAATAATTGCTGTGGCAGAGGGTGTCCAGGTGCAGTATATTCCAAAGACAAGTCAGGTCACCTCCAGGCAGACAAACCTAACATTGCAATGTGTCTCCCAATCCAAGGCAATTCTTGATGTGCACAAATGCAAAAATAAGCTCAGTATTTCCCAGCATTTTAAGACATCCCTTGCAGAAAGTAGCAGGTATTAACCGAAGACAGATTCTATGCTATTCTCTCATAATATTAAGCAACTACATCCTGCAAACACACATAAAGCAGCAAAAGTCACAAGGAAGAGTTCAAATGTATTAAGATCAAACAAATTGAAGCATTATCATTTAAAATAACTTATTCAAAGACTGCCAGTATACACTTTGTCATCTATAAACAAACAAAAGAGTAATTACAAGTTCTAAATGCATAACATAAAGAACACAGCAATATCTGTATTAATCTAAAATAGGAGTTGCTGAAGCATCAATAGAAGAAGGTAGTGCTAGATCCCATTTTTAGGATAGAAATCTCACTTCAAAATATTCCAGTGCTCCAGTTATCTATCAAGACTGGACAGATGCTGGACATTCAGCATAGGATTTCAAGTCCTTTAAAAAGATGGGGATAGACTGAGAATTACCAATGCTCAAGTGAAACAGACTGAGAAGTTTGCAAACATTTCTCCAGGGACTTTCCACTGTCTGTACAGGGGCACTTGCATTATGCACACAGCAAAGTCTCAAGTTTCCAAGAAAGAAAACATCTTGATAAGGTTTGACCTCCTGCATAATGCAGGCCATTGAACCTTACTGTATAGAATTTTTAGGAGGAGACTGTTATTATTTTTATTTTTTTAAAGAGTAATTTTAATGGTAGTTCCTCACAAAGTTTCCAAATACCTTGTTTGCTTCCTCTAATAGGTTCAGACAACACCATTATTCAATGTCCCATTCTAGTCTCCTGAACAAATTCAGGAAAGAAACCAATTTAACAATATCATACATGTGTTTATTTGCCTTAAAAAAGTGAATTTTTTATTATTTCTTACAGAACTACTGCATTATAGCTGTATCTGGCAATACAATATAAACATTTCTGTACTTAACAGTGGATAGTTTAGAGACAAATGTTCTATAACTTAATAAAAAGATTCATAATTTTATCTTACTCTGTAGATTAATTAGCTTCCAATATTATTTTTTCCCCTCATAATTTTTATGAAAGTTGCTTCTATTACTCAACTTGAGTGGAAATATTTTTAATCCAAGTTCTGGTAGGAGCAACTACTCATTTAAACTAAAATGGCTTAGCTACATATAAACTGCATTATTAGAATTTATCTGACAAAGTCTTAATGGTGCTGAAAAATTGGGGGGCAATGAGGAGTGAAGGAAGCAGGTGAGAATTTTTACAAGATGCTTTAGAAGAACTGGGAATCATTTAGGGAAAAGGAATTACAAATTAAATCAGGACTTTCTCAATATTACTTTGCCTTTTCCACATAAACAAAAACATTGAATTCTTGTTCTTAATTCAGTTCTGTCTTCCATGTGTGCCCAGAAAAAAAAAAAAAAAAATTAGATACTACCACTGCCCTTAAAATGTGATCCAATTTTTAAGTAGTAATTACTATTCCCATGACACCTAACCAAGTTTAACATTTCATGGTACCAAGCAAACTACAGATGCTTCTTGTCATGATAATATTAAAACCAGGAGAAAAGATGATGGAATCTATTCATTAAGAAAATTTGTTGGCACTGAATTGAAGTGATTAAAAATGTGGTTTTGGAGGTTTTCTTTAAACACAAAGAACACATGGCAATTATACACCTATTCAAATAACTTCTTCCTTAATACTAATTCAGAATACCAGTGCTGGAGACAGAATGTGTGTCTCCAATCTGAGAAAAAAACCAAAACAATACTTAATACACTCTCATCAGTGAAAAGCTGTTGGGAAGGACTACTCAAAGTGCATGGCAAAAGTTTATCACCATCCAGTCACATCCAGTATGCTGGATACCTATAAACAAATTTAGACACATTTTTAAAGTGTACAAATACCATCCCTGAAACCACTGCCCCCCATGTTTTGTAGAACACTTTGAAAAGAATGCAAAACTGTGTGATTTAAGCAATCAGTCAGAACCAAGCCTTCTTTTGTTCCCAATTAATGAAAAAAAATTGAAAGTTAGTAGTAGTTTCTATTAATTGTACAGCTTTCCTCCACTGTTCAGATATGGGAATTCCAAGTTATTACTGGTGTAGAATTTCTGCTAAAAATAACCAGTATATTGGAAAATTTTACTTGTACCACCTGAGTCCTGCAAATACTGAGACACCCCACATATTGACATTATGGGAAAAAAAACCATTTCTTTTCTGTGTGTCCTGATCAGTACCCAACTTGAAGTGGAAAAACCCCACAACATAGTGTCAGATCTCCATTTTCAGTCAAGTCCTTTAATGTAGCAGATCTTCTGATGTTTTGAACAGACTTTGAAGTGCATGCTAATCATCCTTCCAAAATTTAGGCTAAAATAACTCCATTTGCAAATATGAATACAACCTAAGAGAGTGATAAGTTTTGAAAATCTTACCAACTCTCATTTCAGCAAGCTTAGACTTCTTTTTTTCACTTTTCTACTGCACCTATATTCGAAGCCACTTACTCTTGCAACTTGTCTTAAAACATGCTTAAGTCTCCACAAAACATGCAAGAATGTTCAAACTAGCAATATACAGTTCTGTGAGCTAAGAAGTAGGAACCAGAAAACCTGCAGGTACATTTTAAAGTGACTGTAATATCCTTAACATCCTATTTTCCTCCTTTCCTATAATTAGTGAAAAAGCAGCCTCATGTAGCCCTGCCACACATCCTTGCAATGTTTAGAGTGATTGCACCAGAGGTGCAGCACAGTCACATCTTGGGAGTCTGGTAAATGCCTATGCTTGAATAACAAGGTAGTGCCCTATCCCACTCCTCTTACTAATGAGGTAAATTCTTTTCTGTATTGATTTTAATTAGTTCACTTGTGGAAAAAAGTCCTACATAGCATGATTAAGGGCAGCAAAATAGCCCTGGGTAAGGACCAGACCTAGTTCAAAGCCTAACATAATGCACTAATTGTCAGTATCATAAAATCTAATTTTACATACATATAGGAACGCATGGTTTACTATGGGATTTTTTTTTTTGCCTTAATTTCAGTGGCCTGCTTGAAAGTTTCAAAGACTACATTGAATGCATTATTCTGAAACCTAGTGCAAAAAAGGAAGATGCTGAGTATTAACAGAGGACAAACCACTGAAATGCTAATTGGAGAGAGACATAATGATGAAGAAATTCATAAAGGTGAGATTGCCTGTAGCTGGGAGGAATTCAATAGGAATTATCTGCACTAATATAATTAAATAGATTTTACCTGCTCTGATTAAAAAATTGAACCTTCATTTCACTGATGCACTTAGAGAAATGCCTAATATTACAAGTCTTCTGATTGTGTAGCTATTACATATATGTGCATCACTCTAAGCTGCATTTGACAAGGTATGAGAGCTATTTTCATACAAATTACTGAAAGGCCATATCACCAGATAGTTCTGTACAGTAATGACTAAGCATTTCTAGAGTACTTATGCCATAAATTACAGTTTAACAGTTACAGTTACTTTGTTTGATAAATAACAAGTACTTTTTTATGACTCAAGTCATTCTGAGTTCTGGCAATTAATCCGAGTCATTCTGACTTCAGTTCTCAAATGAATTATATCTTGGTTCTGTTCTACAAGGCTCTAATCATTCAGCCTCATAGGTGCACTTCAAAAGCTTTAAGAATCTTACATTTGATTTCTGGGAAGTATTTTCTCGTTAACATCTAACATATGTACCCTGTAGGCATGATTCACACAAGTCTCTGGAATTCTAAGGAAATGATGATCAGTCACGGAAATGTGCTAAGATTGGAGAACTCTGGCAATTTTCACTTCAAATGTTGTCAGCCAGTTACTGTTATAAAAGTACTTTTCTCACCATATCACTGAAAAAATACCATGTATTGTGCAGCTATGAGAAAAGTTGCACATTTAATGAACTCTACCACCTGAAGCTATATTTCCTTGAAGCTGATAACTCAATCTGTTACAGTCAGAGAAATGCTAATTATGGGGAAAAGATACTCAATCTATCCTGAATAAAGCTGATACCTTGAAGGAGGGAGCAGGGTGGGGAAGAGCAAGCCAAGCAGCAGACAAACCGCGTGCCTAAAAGTTCTTGGTCCTAATTCATCAGAGACTGTGGTCCCACAATAGTCCAAATATCAGTGAGATATTTTTGTTCAGTACCATCCCTGGAAAGGCCAACTTGCACAAGTAGTAGTAATGCATATATTTAAATAATTGATTGGATGTTTTTCAAAACTGGAAAACTATCCCTAGGATCATTAAAAAGATGGTAAAAATTAAAGGTAATGAGCTCATTTCAATAAAAATTTATGAGAATGGTTTCATGCTGACAAAGTGGGTCCTGCAGGCAGTAGCCCTCCACCTGCCTGCCAGAGAAAGAAAAATCCTCTGTTTCAAAAAATTTTGAAATCTTTTAATGAGGTATTAAAGTATGGCTACAACTGCACAGGTAAAGCAAAAGAACTGCGTGTGTCTTTAATATCAACATATCCTTTCCAGTACAAAAGAGTTTTCTAAAGAACCTACCCCAGGATTTGTCAGAAGTAATTACTACAGATTGAAAATTCTCTTGAAGGCATATTAATAATATGCACAACGGGGGATGTCACAATATCAACTGAATCCTCCCAAATAATTTTTAATAAACTATCATCTAAAAAACCCCAAAAGAGTAGCACTCCTTATTAGATTTTTATAACAGAACTTCATTAGCTTGAAATTGTCAATGTCAGAAACTGGAAACTAAATAAAAAAACCAAACAACAAAAACCAAACAACCACAAAAAAACCTCCAAACTAACAAGAAACTACTTTGACTCAATTTTAGGTTTAACTACCTTTAAAAATATAAAAATGATAGTATGAAAATAACCTAAACTCAAACCTCAATTCTGCATTCTTTTACATATGAAAGTAACAGTAAAGCAACATAGACGTCTAACTTGAAAATATAATATGGTGAGGTATTGTGTTGAAGAACTTGGTTTTAGTGACTCTGAGCTTTGTTGCTACTTCTCACAACATTTCTATCTCAGAACTAGAACTTCTAAAGTATTTCCTCCATTAACCATGAAAAGAAGTTTGCAACTAAAATGGTTGCAGAATGCACCAAAAGAGTACTTCAGAAACTTTAACAGATAACTACAATGGTGTTTCTTTTTCAAACTGGCTTTATATTTCCACCATTGATGCAGATACTGATAATAAACCAGTAAAGACATATTTCAGTAGCGTAGGTACTGTCTGAGAATACTAAAATATTTATTCAGCTTTTGCAAAAAAAAAAAAAATTAAAGCATTTCAGGCATTCTCTAAAACAGTTCCCCTTCCAAAGTTCCCCTTCCCCCATCTTTGGAAATGATAATATGCATTTATATACAATACATTACAATATTTTTACAACTAAAATGAATTTTATAGATTTTATACATTTATATTTTATATACTTATGCAAAACATTAATAAAAATTAAAATAATTTTAGTGAAAAATTATTCACTTAAAAACTGGGCACTAAAATAACTGTGGTTGTGAAGGAACTCTTTCAGAGAATTGTGGTGTTTCTGATTAGATTGTTACCATTCAAAGTGATTAAAAAATAAAGTGTCCAGGCACCTGATAAATAAGCCACCTCCATTTCCAATAATTACTTTAAATATGAATGTAAAAGGGAAACCACACTCATGTTTAGAAAACTGATGGATATCGAGTGTTCTTTAAGTCTTGCACTGTCATCTCAAAGAGACATTGAAAAATAAGTGCTGCTTTAGAAGGTATTAAAAATAAGAATCAGAAGTATGATGATATTTCCATCCTGTGCAATAATATATGTATTAAAAAGATGCCTGTTGTAAAACCTTGGAGATCTAGAGATCTTTACAATCAATTACAACCAAACTGTAATAGAACTCCTGCTCCCTTACATGTTCACAGTAACAAGTGCAGTAAAAGATGGATTAAACCAACTCAGAATATAAAATTGTGTTTGGGCTTTTGTTGCTTTTTTTAGCTCTGAAAGCTTGGCTATAAGTTGGGCTTCTTATACTTCTGAGACAGAACGTAGATACTTGAACAGATTTAAATACACTGGAATATGAATTCCAAAGTACAAGAGAGAGAAATACTGTCCTTTCAAGTAAAATAGAAGTTGATCTATCCCACTACAAAATCAAATAATATTTTTCAGTAAAGGGGGACTTTTAGCATTACACTGGGTTTTTTTTTCTTTCTACTTTGTTGACACTCTCAGAACCATCTTCAAAGAACCGTACTCTTTTGTGTGGTGTAAAACCAGTATGCTTCCAATTTTGCCATCAATCATCTTTAATAGCATATGCTATTAATGTAATTTTGTTATTGAAGATTGCTAAATCTATTCAGTGGTTTGCACAAGACAATTATGGTTTTTGTTATATGCATGCAGGCAATCAGATAGTGCCTTTTTAAATTAGAGCAATTAAACATGGTCATTATAAATGGTAGATTATTAAAAAAAATAGTGAAGTGTCAATATGACATTCTTTGATTTAAAATAAAATGGTAACAGAAAAGAGAGATGCATTTCAATTATTTCATTTCAAAAGTCTACTTGAAAAATCTGCTTTATGAAAGCTTGCTGATGTTGGGTAATGTTTTCCGTAGCTTTTACAGCACAATGGATGGTTTTAGAGATATTTCCTAACATTCTGAAGATCCACTGGAAACTTCTCCAACACGAGAGTCCTCTACACATTATCTAGAATATTTTGCTAATCACTCAAAACCACAACAGAAATCAGCACTGGTGCAGTAAGATCTGTTTAGTCAACATTAAACAAATTTCTTCATCTTTTGTATACCAACAAAAATTCAACAAATGATGAACACTTTTGCCATAATAAGTTAAGCAGCTGCATTATTTTGACAGACCGTTTATTTCTCTGTCTTCTTGTTGTAAGTGGTTACACTGTCCACCTTTGCAGCAGCAAAACTGCTCATTCAGGGAAGAACTTAAGCATGTGTGTAATGCATACACAGTCCTGCTGGTACCAAATTTAAATTGAAGTTAGTAAGTTACTAAACATTAGTGGACAGCATGCCAACTTTCAGTCCAACTGTAGTTGATGTGTCAAAAGAACTCATGAAGTTTAAAGTATTCCTCCTTCCCAGTCCTACCTGGCAGAAGCATGAGGAAACTCAGTAGGTTTATCAGGATAATCTCCACATCTGACAAGTTTCAAATATGAAGTCTGATAGCATTTTAAGCCCAGATGTTAAAGAATTAGAATGAAACATCTACAGATCTTGACGCTCCACAACTATTCTCCGTAGTATGAAAGACCTATTAAAACTGCTTAAAAATGGTACAGAATGTCAAGTATAGAACTTCTCTTCCCTCTGTCCAAAATTTATGGCTGTATGCTCTAGGTGCTATGGTTTACACAGGTAATGTGTAATGCTGCCTTTCTTACTGCCGTTTCTTAGAGGCAGTAAGCTAAGTAAAAACCAGCTGGTTTTGACCTGCAGCTAAATTCAATGTGCAGACATTAGCCTGGTGAGATTGGTGTCCAGCAACCTTTTATGTACATCTTTGGATTTAGGGAGCAGGATTTTCTGCAAAAGTCTACCTGACATACATGAAAAAACCAGCATCACACCAGCCAAGTGCCAGGAGGCAAAGGCAGAGACTGGGAGAGTGAAGAATCCTCATGGAACCTGAAGGTGCACAAGACCCTGGAACCTGATGAGATGCATCTACAAGTCCTGAGGGAAACAACAGCTGAAGTTTCTAAGCCATTATCCCCTCCCACCCAAAGCAGTCATTACGCAGGAACCCACCTCCTAGGATCCTTGTTCTGCTGCTGCCATACACAACCATGACACTGCAGTCAGTACAAGCAGGGCTAAATGTAGCAGTGTAAAAACACCCATAGTGGCAAATATTATTGCCTTCACTTGTATTGTGCCCATTTTTGCTTCAGATATTGACAGAACTAGTACAGAATTCTTCCAAGATTGATAGTTCAGAATACCCCTCAGTTTCTCAGGTCTGCTTTATGTTCAGAAAAAAAAAAAAAGCCCCAGAACAGGCAAATTGCATATAAATGTAGACTTTGTTGTTGTTGTTGTTCAACAAATCCCATTTTAGATATGTGTACCTCAAGTACAGAGATGCTGGAAAGCATGCAGAGATAGCTGTATGTAACACTCTAACACCATCCATTTCACAGAACTCCCTGTGATTTACTGCCTCACCTGCCTGTGACATTTCACTGAGCTCCTTGTCAGGAGCAAAATAGATGATTAATATAGCTTTAGCAATACCTTACAATAAGAACAAAACAAAACACAAAATAACCAATTTGCAAAGACCAAAATGAAGCATATAGGATGTTGGTCTCATGTTGCTGTGAAAGAGCCAAGCATGTCTATCTCTGAGCAGCAAGGCTGTTTTGAACTGATCCTTTAATGAGAGCAGGTTAAGATACAGAAAAAAAATTCAGTGAAAGGATGGAGAAAGTAAACCTGCTCTGGTAAAACTGGGAACTTCAAAATTGATTTCAACTGTAAAAATGAGAGTATTTGAAGATTCTCAACCATGAGGAGTACAAAGAGTAGTTTTAGCTGACAAATGATACGGATAAGCAACAGCACAAGAAATAAATCTACGATGGATATCAAAAAGTGTGAGAAGAAATATTGTGCTCCATCCAGGCACCTCTATGCACTTTGGGACCATTAATTCTCTAGGTGCAGTTGTGAACATATTCTGGTACATTTTGGTAAGTAATGTTTAATCCATTTCATAGATGGATGATGTCAACTATGCCTGACCTTATTAACAACAATACTAATACAGAGTTATATCCACCTGTCACTGCAGATCCCCAGTCTTATTTTCAGAAGAAAAATCATGAGAAAAAATATTCAGTACAATTAGCTTGTTCTGCATTGCTTCATTTGAGAGATCAAGGAAGTGAAAGAAACAAAAAACAAAACAAAACCAGGAATACATCACCTACATTAATGGAAGTTTCAGATCAATTTAACCTGAACTAATATATTTTCTTAATGACAAATCAATGTCAAAAATAATGAAAGAACTTAAGATTCCATGTGCTTTCCTAAAGTCTTGGCTGTTAAACAGGGTTGTACAGCCTGCCAGTCCTGGATTATTTATTGGCTGTGAATATTATTAGGCCCTGTTGTGGTTTTCAGTACAGAATAGATAGAAGCTAATTATTTGTTCTACTTTCAAGAGTTACACATCTGGAATGGAAAAAAGTAGTCGTTACATCAAGTAAATAACATTAAGAACTTCAAAAAAAGGTAGAAATAAAGAGCAAATCTCTATACTACCAGGTACATTTTCTGCTACTGACAGCATTTCTAGAGGTTGGTATATTGCTATTGGTTCATTTTCTCCAGGTGATTTTTTTTCTCTTAAGTCCATAAGTAGATGTTAAAGCCAAGAATTCATACAAATAATTTAGATTTTATGTATTCATATAACCAACACCACATTTACATTTCACATTGTTATAGCTTATTTCAAAGCCATTCTGCAACAAATAACTTCAATTTAATAAAAATTTAACAAGAAGTATTACAGCAGAATCTATAGGCAAAACTCAGCCACTCCAAACTGGACAAAAAAATATCATAGGAGCTCCTCTTTATGAAGGCTTTTGCCTATCAGGTAATATTTAGAGATTTTTGTGAGGAAAAGTAGAAAGCATAAAAAGAAGAATTAAGAGATGGGACAGAAGAGCTCAGCAGCACTGAGTTTGCAACAATGCTGGGGTTGGACTCAGATATTTTGAAGTTCCTTCCAGCTCCTAACGTTGTGTGATTCTGTGATCACCTGTTCCTAAGAAACTACAGGAAAACACTGGTAGTGCTGAAAAACTTAAAGGGGTTCTTCAAAGGCAAACCAAATCTCTGTTGAATACAACAGTTATCACTGTGTGAGTACAGTTAAACTGGTGTAGACAAGCACATTAAGGCTGTAATTATGTTTATTCCAGTATTTTCAATGACTTGGAGTAAGGCAAGATGTGATTTAGCAAGAACAGACAAGACAAAGTTTGCTACTCAACATTTGTTATTATAAGAACTCATATAAAGGATTTCTATGCTTGTGGGAATTGCTCGTGTGCTTACACATGTACTTGTACACTTAGAAAAAGTTACTTTGGAGAAAAAAAAATTTCTACAAGAAAAACCAGAACAACTTACCAGACTATACCAAAAGATTCACATTATGAAAAAAAAAAAATCAATGCTGAAAATAATCAGATGAAGAATGATAAAATTTGTCAGAGGACTGCAACAGCACTAGGGCTGAAAGCATAAAGACTGAAAAATTAAACTAAAGAATGCACTTAGAGTAAACTGTTAATATGGGGAAAAGACCTCACTGAAATATTAAAAACCATATGAATTACTGCAGTTATTTTTCCAGACAAGTGAGTTTTGATCTTTTAAAAATAGTGCAAACAAAACCATAATGTTATAGCTTTCCCTGTGATCAGCATTTTATTTTTAATTCAGAGTTAAATAATTAAAGTTTATCTACCTAGAAATACACAAAATTTAAATTGAAAGCTACTAGAAATTAACTGCAGTGATATTGTCCCCTATGTTATCATCAGATGGAACAGATTTGCAGTCTGCTATGAATACCAAGAATTCTATCAGAGTAAATAAGGCTGTGGATGACTATTTACAGGAATAGACAAAAATTTCAAGTCTGTTTTTAAAATAGTCTGTATTAAAAAATCACATCCTTAAGACAGAAAATACAACTACAGAATTATCTGTAATGCCAAAACCAAAACATACATGTAACTTGCAAAGCTGATGTCTTTTGAAGTGTTGGATAAAGATGAATTTTTTTTTTTTTTTTTTTTTTTTTTTTTTTTTTTTTTTTTTGAGGCTCTGGGGGAGGATTGCAAGGAGCAGTTAGTTCATCCACAAGGGGCTGTGCTAGGGTTACTAAGTTAATTTACCTTATGACCTGAGCTACATTTCTGAACCCATTCTTTCAAAGGTGAAGAACTAGGGTATTAAGCTTGACTTATTTAAAAGTGCCTTACAACATAACAAATGTTTTTAATAAGATCTACAACTCCACTGGGAAAACAGTATAAGAAAAGCTCAAGTGCTCCTTTAATGTTTAATGATTAAGACAAAAAAAATCAGAAAGCTCCTCCCCGACTTGACTGCATCAAATCATGTTTACAGAAGCTTATGAAAACTAATATTTCTTACCATTATTAGAAAGAAATACAAAAGATACATTAGATCTTTACATTTTTTAGCTTTACCATGTGTGTGCATTATTTCACCTACTTCTCAAGGAAAATACATGACTAGATATGCTTCCTAACAACACTATTTTCATTGTAAAGACAGACATTGGAGAGAAATTATATTTCTTCTGGAGGATGAAGGTTTATTTTGTATATCCACCAAGACTTCCTCGGTTTAGACTTTCAGACTTCTTTTACTGTCCTTCAGAGTTATGAGAGTAATCCCCTTAGACAGCAAAGTTTTCTTTTCTCAGCTGACTCCTTGTAAATTGCCCATCACTAGCATGGGCTTAGGGAGGAAATTTTTTCATAGATGACCAGAGAACTGACAAAATAAGAGCAGTAAACTGAACAACAAGAAGTCCCAGTCAAGAACAGAATTTTAATTCTTTCATTGTGCTCAACAGATTTTAAAATCTCACTGTAGAAAATACTGAGGAAAGAGACAAAGTTATTTCACCAGAGACATATCATGATCCAGTGCTGTCCTCCACAAATGAAATTTCTATCAAGACACCTAAACAAGTGTCAGAGATCTAGCAAAGCTGTGCAGTCTACAAAAACCTTAGGAAACCCATTTCTCTCAGGAATGGATTAGTGTACTAAAATAAATACCATGGTCAGCACTTTGCAAATGATGTCACAGTATATGAAAATTACAAGTGAAATTACTGTTGTAAACAGTAACAAAACAAAGATTTTTTACAGCATCATCTGCTATCAGGGTGTTAGATATTTAAAATAACTGCCTAGAGGCATTTTAAGAAGCTAATTGTTACCTTGCAGCAATTTGCAAACTTGCATATCCTTAAGTAGTGGTATAGCTATGTATGCCAAAGCCCATCTTGCTATTTGCACACTAAAACAAGGACCCAAGAAAACAGAGAACAGGAACCTCACATCTTCCAGGTTCCAAGGCTCTCAAGGAAAAGTCAGAGAAGCTGATGCTTCCTTTAGAATTTAGGAAATCCTACAAAGCAGCCTATCATTGCTGGCCACCTTTCATTGATTCATTCATAGAGATGTATTCCCTATATACCCCATCCTATAAATTTGTATAAATAAAGCAAGCAAACTGGTTTTCATGGATTACACTACTTTGCTGTAGTTTTCAGCTTTATGCACTTGGTTACAAATTACCATCTGTACCATGTATGTTAATAGCTAGATGACAGGATTCACACATAGAGGCAGCCACATTCCATCTGCCATGCAGTTAGGCCACACATAACTCAATCCCACCTTAAGACAAAACAACTGCTGCCTACTCCCACTGACAATGAAATGAAATGATTGATATCACGGGCATCCAGCATCTAATACTCAACCAAATGTGCACTTAACATTTAGGCATCACCTGTTCCAGGCATAAAACAAAATGGGCTTTTTCTCCATAGTAATGAATTGTAGAGAAAAAGTTTGACACTTGACCCAAAGCTCAGCACTGAAGTGACAGAAAAGTTGTCCTCTAACCATCACCCCCCTATTTGAGACACTACTTTCAGTTATGTGTGTATATATATATATATGTATATATGTATGTATACATACACCACTTTCAGTTAGGTATATCACATTCTCAGTAAAAACTTCCTCTTTTGTACTAATTCAGAGTATTACCTAAAACTTACTTATCACAGTATGATATGAACTTCCATTTGTAAGCAATGCAGATTCCAGTATTAAAATAAAAACTTACTTTTTAATAAGTATGAGAGATCTGATATTGATACAAACGAACTAGCACTCAACTCCTGGAATCAAATAAAGTCCCTCTAACATTTCAGTGAATTCTTGGAAAGCAATCAAAGGCCTCTTTTTTCCATAAGTTTGTTATTTATAGAAAAGCATTTGATTGTTTCATTGAAGTGTGCACTCTATGTATAAAAAGGTGTTTATGGGTTTTAGTACAGCATAGTTAATACCCAAGCAATACCTAGCCTTTTTATAATAAAGAACCCTCACTGAGAGGATATATATTGTACTTTTCATCAAGTGTACAGCATATAATTACATTTGCTGGTGGTCTATAAGGTAAACCTCAGCTGAGTCAACTTATAGATTAGTTGTTCTGCATACAACAATTAAAAACAGTTACATTTTTACACTCAACTGAAAATAGAGTAAAATCTGAGAAAAGTATCCATCTGTTATTTTAAAGAAAGTTATAAAACCTTACAGAATAATTTAAAATCAAAACTACACTGCTTAGGAATCTGTATATTGTTTATGCTGGTTATGGATTAATCATAAAGTATTTTTCCAAAATAAAATAAATAACAGGTGCAAAGAAGACCCAAACCAAACATTTATGCATACAGTGGGCACAGTCCCATTAATTATAATGTGCTAAACACAGACCAAGCAAAACTCCCACCCACAGCATTGCTTTAGGCATCCCCTGGGCTGTGCAATTGAACATATTTTGAAACACAAGAGAAAAAAACCCAAGAAATTTAAACCTCTGCCATCACAGTGGCATTACCTGGTCCCAAATATACAGAAACTGATATTTAGTATGGATTCAGTTTCCCATAGATGCACATAAACTCATATCTAATCATACAACACTTCAGATTAGTTGCTTTTGATACTGAGTTTTGCATCAGTACAGGTGAGGGACAAGTTCTTAGAAATGACAACTCCATTTCAAACATGTGCCAACAGGAGCTGTGAGTCAATGTCATATGAAAAAATAAATACCAGTATGAACTGCATCTTGCATAAACTGTTATGGCAAAGTTTACTTACAAAATAAGGCACCTTTCACTTCCAAGGTTCAGCTCTGTCCATCATACTATAGCCACAACTGAGCAAGATAATTAAGCACATTTATGTCAGAGGAAAAACAAAAAACGTAAACCATCCACATACCCATAAAACACAGATCTTTTGGAACTGTTTATAGTTAAGATCTAGTAATGAATTTGTAAGCACTTTTAAACCAAATCTTCCACAGAAGATTTAAAAGAGTTCAGAATAAGAAAGTTAAAACTACAATCCTGGGTGCTCTCCTTTCAAAAGGCCTTTTTGGTGAATGCAAAGTTAAATCACTGAACCAACCTGGGATCAAATTTCCATAAATCTGACTGGGACTATCCAGGAAAAATTCTTTCTATTCTTTGACCATCTAATAAAGTAATATCTGTACTTACAGATTTTTAAGGACTCTGAAAGAAGCTCAATATTTTAACATATTTATATTTAGTTTTCTTACTTTAAAATGAGTATAATGTCCAGTAAGTACAGTATAATGTACAGCATCTAGGTGGACAAGGAGGTAAATAAAATAGAAATCCAAGTATAAACCACCTCACACAAACCAACAATTAAGTCAAAGTGAAATGCAGAGTTAACATTTAATTACAAGTACTGTGAACTCTCTCAGGTGTCTGCACTAAAATATAGTTTGCTAAGGTAGCTCCTTTGCATATTTTTTTGTGTTAGCACACACAAGAATCAAACTGCTAAACTTGGCAAATTCTTAGAAAACCTAATTTTTCAGCAAAATAAATCAGGCTGAAAACTTCCATCTTATATAGTCCCAGTTTTTGCAAAGTTGATCCAGAACTTTCTTAAAAAATCAGATGAGATTATTTGTTATTTTAGATTACACAAGTTTTCTGATTATTTCAACAGATGCTGACTGCTCTGATCACAAACTCGTTTGGTACTTCATGAAACATACCAGCAGTAAGTAGGTTGTTTAAGCACTACCCTCCTTCAACCCCAAGTAGGAAAATTTTTCTTATTTACAGAATTTAATTTTAATTCTGGGAAGCAGCTATCATTTAAATTCATCTACCAAAACAAAAAGGGTAAATAAAAGTGATTTTATATCATTTTTCCTGTGCAAAAACTAAATGAAGCTATGTGTATGATTCTACACACTGATATTTTCACATTAGGAAAACATCTACCCCATCCTTTAACCTGAAGTACAGTGGGGAGGCACAGACAGCTTTTCTTGTGCTCCACTGATGATCTCAAAATTTGGTTACAACCATGGAATAGCTCTCTAATATTAACAGCCCTCTACTATTTTGAGCCACAACATTCCAGGGGTGGAACTTGCTTTTAAAATATAGGTAAATGTTATCTTAATGACCTGATAGATTATTAGTTTGAGCTTTATTTCACATCATCACATTTGCCCCTTTATCTTCAGTCAAATGAATAAATGATGACTCTCATTCCAACATCTTGTGATCTGCCAGGAAAACTCTGCGTTCAGTGAGTCAAAGCTGAGGACAATGGCAAGCTGCACAACCACACAGAGAATTTGCACCAAAGCAGTTTTTTAAAATTAGCTGCATCCTTTACCTCCTACTCTGTTCTGCTGGGTATAGGTACTGATATACTATTGTTTATTTCAAGACAAATTTTGAAATACTTAATCACATCAGGCAATGTTAGGTTTAAGAAGTTCCTTCAATGCAGCTAGCACAAAATTTGATCAAATAAATATTTGCAACTTGACCAAAAGTTATTTTCTAGCATTAATTCAATCATAAACAAATCTGTTTATACAGATGATTAATGATTATGCTGGACTACATGCAAATTCAACTTTGTTTATGACAGTTAGCAGATTACCTTCACGAAAAATGCTTGCTAGTAGTTAAACATTGTTCTTGTAGAGAAAATCAGAATCAACAGATGAAGTGAAATCTGATAGAGTATGCATAGCCCAACACACTGATATTGTACACAACTTATGCCATATGTTTGTACAAGAGAATATATTAAACCCCATCTGCTTTAACAGTTTTTAATGTTATAAATTAGGAAAGCATCAAAAATGTCAGGAGACGGCAAACACTTATTTGTTGTCTTTCAGCTCTATATTTATTAGACAAGTTTGTTATCAAACTATTCCTCCAAACATGAAAAGAACAGCAGGCCTTCTGGAAAACCAGATGGCTGCTGTGGTTTTGAAACATGTTCTGGAAGGTTTATATAGTTTACATTTTTTCTTTTTCATAAAGGATTGTGTGGGATGGGACATGGTTCTTAGACACAAAACTCCTGGAAAAAACCAACAAAAAAAAACCCCAACACAACCAACAAAAACAACCCCCCCCCACAAAAAAACCCCCCCAAAACCCAAAAAAACCCAAAAAGCCCGAACCCAAGCAGTATGTGGGTGGGAGACTGAGGGACTATTCGAGGATACAAAAAGAAAACAAAATTATCACTGTCACTGAATCTAGAAAAATTTGGTAAGAAAAGAGAAACATATTGGCTACAGAGGAAAATAAGTTACTACTACAAGTTAAAAAAAATACTTTCAGATTTCTAAGTCAGTGCCATTCCTCTGATCCACCCCCTGCTTACACAGCCTGCCTCTGGGATGCAAATAAGGCACCTGACATTGACATGAGTCTGCAACTGGAGGTGGCTGCAACTAAAAAATAGACATTTAACCTATGTATGTGGTAGAAGAAGAGAAAGTGAACAAGTGATTGCAATGAAAACACTGTTCTCATGAGGACACTGCCCAGAGGGGCTGTGCAGTCTCCATTCTAACACTTAAAAGGAAAAAAACAAAAACCCAAACTTCACCTTACTCCCTCCTCATTTGGTAGAACCATTTTACTAAGCATTATGAAAGAATTCCTAGTCATTTGTTGAGGCTGTACTACAAAGAAATACATCATGCCAGGAAGGCTCTTGCACATCATTCTGGAAAGAATGCTTGAAAGAGTCCAGTGCAAAGCCACAAAGATGACCAAGTGAGTGACAAGAAGATGGAGTTGGATTCTTCTCACCTATGTCCAACAAGCACCCAGTTTGCATTGGGTGCAAACTGGAGCATAGGAGGTTCTGCAATAACATAAGGGAAAGCTTTCTCACTGAGAGGGTGACGGAACCCTGGAACAGGCTGTGAGGTTGTGAAATCTCCTTCTCTGGAGACATTCAAACCCCACCTGGACTTATTCCTGTGTGACCTGCACTAAGTGACCCTGCTCTGGGCAAGGGGCTTGGACTCCATCTCTTGAGCTCCCTTCCAATCTCTAACATCCTGTGACTCTGTGTAATTAGTAGCATACAAATTAACTGGATGATACATTATTTCAGAATCCCACTACAAGATTTAGCAAAAAGGACAAGTTTGTTATCCTGTGTTCCAAAATCCTCACTGCAAGGCATGTTGTGCAAAATCTTACATCTTGAATGAACACTGTACAAATCTAAGTATTTTATCTGAACCAAAATTAACATTCATGAAGAAAAGCCACAGTTACAGTACATGAATAAGACTGATTACTTACACTTGAAACTGCATATTTTCACTAACAATTTTTTATACAAGAATCTTATTTCAATCCCAAACAAAATTATCATCTGTTTTCTTTTTCATTTTGTAAAGCTGTTATTAAAAAAAATATTATTTTTCTCCAAGCTATTATTAAGTAACTCTTGAATTGCAGTGCTGTGTTTCAGTTTTCATCACCCATCACATTTAACCACAAATACTAGTACATTTTCTTCACTCAAAATGTGTCTTTTTATTGATACTGTGTCTGTGATAATGATGCAGGTGAATTTTATCATTCCTTTCACCCTACTAGTAATGAACAAATTCACTGCTTATTACTTTGGACTTGATCTCTAGCAAAACACTACTGGAACAAACAATTTGATTTGTCAACACCTTTACAAGGACTCCTCAATCAATGTCACAAATCCAAATTTAAACAGCAAAATACATTTGACTGCAAGACCCCAGACTGATTAGAGCTCCGAGTTCAGTGAATTGCACCAGACAGGACAGCAATCAGATTATTAACTCCACTTGAAAATACTCTCTGCTGCCTGGGATTAGCATGCATATTTTGATATAGATCGATAAGCAATCTCCTTTCTATAAGAAATGCCTGCAACATTCATTTGGCTGATCAAAGGTATATATCAGGTTGTTGTGACAGCTAGCTATTGTTTCCCTTTTTCTTTACAGGAGAGTCTCTATTAAAAAAAAAAAAAAAATCCCTGGCTCCCTTTCACTTAATGGTGGAAGTCAACAGAGAGTCACAAAATTCCATCTCCTCAGTACCCAAACACAATTAGTACAGAAAGGACTCTTGCTGGGTTTTGAGCTAACTTCACTTACTTCCACTGCTTTCTTTCTATTCTCCCTCCCTCCCTCATTCTGAAACTGTGAATTTTTCCTTGCCTTCCAAACATTTTTGTGGGATTATTCTCTACATATTTCACAATCTAATTAGAAAGAAACGGAAATTTTGGTGTATTTTGTACTTTGGAGAACATTTTCCAGTTCAAAAGCATATTCCTGCCTTTGAATTAAAAAAAAAAAAAGCAAACCCTTGAATGCTGAGGTGTTCACAGAACAAAATCTATTTCTATTTAAATCATTAGAGAAAAAAGGCAACATATTTTCTCCATAAGGTAACATGAACTCTTAAATGAGCTCTGGATTTCATTGCATCTGCTGAAGAGCTGAAAAACCAAAATTTATCTGCCAAATTTTTTCAAGATAAAAGCACAGGCATTTCATCCTTCCTCTAATTGCATATGAAATAATCAGTGCCTTATCTGAGCTTTTTATCTTTTTAATAAAAAAGACATACTTTAAAAAAGACAAGCACAGCTTGTGAAGCAAGCAGACAGAAGTGAGATTCACACAGAACAAAGTAGACCCCATGCCTCAAGAATGAGGCCATCAGAAAGTCAGTGTGCATTTTGATGTCTGGAGATGAAAATGTTCTCTCAGATCAACAGGAGAAGAGCACTAAAAAACTAAAGCCCTTTTCCAGCAGCACTTGCAATAGGGTCTTGGAGGAAAACAATTCAGCCCAGGTTCAGCTGTGGTGCTGCAGTCCTGAAGCATGAGAGGAGGTTTCAAGAACAGATTAAAGAATCAGGCACTGTTCACTTCTGGTTTAATAATTTTTTCTATTGTCTACAATTTCAATTGATGAGCTTCCTCACCAAGTATTTTTTTTTTTAACTATAATTCAGTAACTTGCCACTGAACTACTGTTGTTTACTGTTGCATTTTAAGTTTTATTTATTTATTTTTGTTTTTGAATGATGTGTAGGGAAATGCAAGGAAAGGAAAAGAATCCTACAAATACCCAGCAGCAACTCCTAATTATTTCACAAAATTTTTTTTTGGTTTTTTGTTTTGTTTTGCTTTCCAATAATCCTTTAATTTTGCAAGAACAACAGCCTTTTCCTTTGCACCTTACACCAGCATACCAAAGAAAACCTTGCATATTGGTATTACCTGGAAAGTGTAAGCATCTCTTTATGACACAGAAGATTAAATTTAAAATGATTATCCAGATTATTGGATTGCTAAGAGGATCAATGGATTTAATAATATCCTTAATGCAGAACAGGAAAATTGCTTATTCTTGTTGAAAGTAGAAGGAAGAACAGGTGCTGCTTCATCACCCTTCACAAACTTAAGTTTAAATTGATACTGAAGTTATTTTCTTCTAATTGCTCTCCAACTAGCAATCTAAATCTAGCTAGCTGCAGATAGCAGACTCATATTTGATTGAGAAACTTTAAATGGAAAAAAAAGGATTTCAAGATGCAGATTCCAAATCAGCTTAACATGGTCATGATGTCTTTAATGTAGCAAATCAAAATCAGTCATAAACTGATTTCTTTGTTGTGAAATTCTAGAGAGCACTGTTGCACAAGGATGGGATGTGGGTCATTAGACATAATCTTCTTTTTGCAGCTATTAATAGTGAGAGAAGATAAGGAAAAAGGTATCATTTAAGTACCAACTCACGTAGTGTGAACAACCTTTTCAAACAAACCATCTCAAAATATTTGGAAGAGGGGTTATAAAGAAGAAATTAGGAAGAAATTCTATACTAAAAAAAGTTCTTCATAAGGAAGAAATTCTTCACTATGAGGTTGGTTGAGATACTGGAACAGGTTGCCCAGGGCAGTTGTGGATGCCCCATCCCTGAAAGTGTTCAAGGCCAGGTTGGATGTGGCTCGGAGCAACTGGATCTAGTGGGAGGTGTCCCTGCTCCTGCAGAGGGGATGGAACTAGATGAGCCTTAAGGTCCCTTCCAACCCAAACCATCCTGTGGTTCTGTGATAAATATATACAAGACATGTTTACAGTTTTCCACTTTATCTAAGAATCTCTTGATTTTTCTTAAAGTTTGACTCAAAGTTAAGACCCTTGGAGAACAATTTTCTTACTGTATAATTATTTGATAAAGAACAATGAGAAATTAAAGTAATAAAATATTTGTTTTCTTAATATTTGCTGCTTGGCACAATTATGCATTTAATAGGAATATTTGATCAAACACCTTCATAGTAAATGCACCAATGCAAACAACTTGCATCCATTTCCTCTCATTTATGTTACACAAAACCAAATCAGTCTCCTGCTTCTTTCTCAACATCTCAGCCTAACTGATAACATACTCAGAAATCAGTCCACAGGGGCAGAACAGCTCTTTTTACCAAACAAACTCCCTGTTGGCTGCCTTCCCAAAAAGCAAGCAGAGTTTTGTGACAAGAAGCATACATTTGTGTTGACAAACAGGAAGAGATGAAGCCAACATCCCTCCCATTTCAGTCATTTTTATCAGTCATTTCCCTCAATTACAATGGAATAATTTGAGTAGTGGCTTCATTCAGTCTTGCATACCTAGAACCACAGTTACAGCAGCCTATGTAGAAGGGCATTTAAAGCTACAACCTAACCCAAGCAGCAAAACCAGAAATAACAAATGGAAATTTGCACTTTCAAGTACTTTACTCAGACTGTATATTGCTACTACATCTGAATTCATTGATATATTTCATCTTTGACAACAGCAGCCCGTTACATAGAATAGTGAATCTGAAGGAAATTAATCTTCATTAATCACAATGGCTATATCTTTGACACAGTGCCTACATTAATTCCATTAGTAATTTTATTTTTCCATTCCACATCAGTGATGTACTTGATTCAAACTGAGAAATTATTTTATTTGTGTTACTTTGGTTGAAATCTGTTGTTTGAATTGGTCATGGAAATTTTTTAGGAGAAATCTTAGCAAAGGGAAGAAAGGAAAACAAAGGATGCATTTGAAAACAGCACTACACGTACCAGAGTTATTGTGAGCTTTTTTTTTTTCTTTTTTAGTAGGCTCTAACTAATGCCCTGTTTCAAAACAGGAGAATACACTGCTTCTAGTTCAGGATTGCATCTTTTCTGGCAATCTGGGTTCCACAATATTAAAACTAAAGAAAAACAGTTTCATGCATCCAGTGGAGAACCTTCAACTGAAGCTCTTTTTTCCTCTCTTACCTGTACCACCTCTAAACCATGCCATTCCATCTTTAAAAATCAATGCCTTCATCTGTGAAGTAGGAGGAACTCATGATGGTATCAAATAATTCGATTGCATTAAGGATCAACTGCAGTGCTGCCTTTTATGTGTTTCTTTATGACACTGAACACCACATCCCCCCCAGCAGTGCACAGAAGCAATAAAGCTATACTGTAAACAGCTGTGTACCTACAGCAGCTTGGAGCTGTAGACTCTAGCTCCATCTAACTAAATTTCAAAGTAAATCACAGAACCACAGAAGGGCTGGGCTTTGAAGGGACCTCTGGGGTCATCTGGCCCAACCTCCCTGGCTCAGAGGACCAAGAAGAGCTGTTTGCCCAGGCCCATGTCTAGACTGCTTTTCAGTACCTTCAGGGAGGCAGACTCCACAACCTCCAGTATTTTTTTCTCTTCTAGGAAAGCTCTAGAAAAAATGTGTTTAAATTACAGAAAAAACCCCAACAATGCAAGTGTAAGTAGAATTTAATTCATCATATTAGTTATGGCCATTAGCAATATTAGGTAGCACCATACATGCAAAGTCTAGAAGAAGCCTTCAATGCATAAATTAAAGCCTTTTTTCCTCTTCAGTTTTGTCTCCAGCTGGCAATAATGACAAGTGTCACCTGCACCACAAGTGGCTTGAACATTCATTCATCTGACAGAAATAACAAAAAAGATTGAAATACTTATGAACCAGGTTATGCACCTTCATAAAAAGCCTATTACAAGCATCTTGCAGTATTTCCTGTACCACAACACACTCCCAGCTCCCAGATTTAGACAGCATTCCACCTGGTGTTCACCTTGAAAAGAGCAATTTCAGGAGGTACAACTGGTAGGATACATCACATCACGTAAAAGGGAGAGCAGTCCCTCCCTTCCAGCTCTTCATTCAATTTACATATTAACTTGCAGGTTAAGTGAAGGCTTGTGCTAAAACATTGTCATTTCCCATTTACTTGTGAGGACTGATAAAAGAACACATTTAAGTATATTTAAACACCAAGCTTCTCAGAAATCATTTCACAGTCTTTAAAAACAGAACAGAATCTTAACTATTGACTATTTCTCCATAAAAACGTCAATGACTTAAAAATCAGGTTTTCTTTTTGTTTTTAGCAACACAGATTTCTGCCTTTCAGTACCCCTTCACTTGTCTAATGCAGAATGTAGAAAGCAATGAACATGAACTCAAACACAAATATGTATGTGTGATCAGATGCAGGGTTCTGCCCTTAAGAACCTCTTCAAAAGGGAATTTGACTACTTCTTTTCAGATAGAGAAGCAAGAAATAAAAACAAAAGAGGAAAAATAAAACCCAAACCTTCATAGCTAACTTTCCTTCTTACACAGTCAACACAAAAAGAGCTCTCCAGAGGCTGCTCAGCTCCACTGAAAGTCTGTCCTGTAATTAAATGCATGAACACAGCTGAATGCAAAAAGTCAGAGCTGTACTGACACTGATCTGAGCTTGATCTTTTGACTTACAGAAGTGTACACCAAAATGAATTAGATTAAATTAAACAGAACTTCACAAATTTTAAACTAGTCTCAGTACTCTTTTTAAATACTGATATTAATGGAATTATTCCACTGGCAAGACAGAGGCATTCAACAGTTTCAATCATAACTCCTTTGAACTAAACATTTTAGATCCAAGGGACGAGACACTACTGTACTGAATAAAAGCATATTTAGAAGTGTCAGCCTGATGAAGCTGGATATACTAAAAATAAGAATAAATAATTACTATAATGGGAGGTGCTAAATTTCTACTTAATTGATCAGAGAACATAGTGTTTTTTTATACCCAGGACACTAAGTCTTCCCTGGTGGCCTTAAAAAAAGAAAAAAAAAGCAGCAGAAGGGGGAAAGGAGAGACCAGCTTTCAAATTATCACTGCTGAACTGTAGTATGCAGGTGGAAGAAGAAATTTAATCTGCTCAGGACACTTACTCATCATAATGCGTCTTCAAAAAAAGATTTAATTACTTAAGCTTGGATATATTTGTCAGTATATGGCATGTTACTATATTGGGATTAATGCTCTGAAGCATCTCCCTTTGTCACCTGAGATTTTCCCTGAATGTCTCATGTATAACTAAATACCATCTTAAGCAATGAGTCTTACATAAGAGTCCTTATGCTTCTGTTTCCACAGAGATTATGCTAAAAACAAGTGACTGATTTAAGTGACATTGGTAGGCCCTCTGAGTGTAATTCTCCTTATTACCTTATCAGTGGCCAAGTCAGGAAGTGTGAATCTTATCTAAGGATTACATCTGGAAAGGATGATTAAGAAGACAGTATCACATAATGTATTTCAATTGCTTGTTGTATTCCTGCTATTTACTACCCAGCAGTAAGTAGTACTTAAAATCCACCCTCCTGGCATACAGGTTTGTAGTTTTGACTGTATGCTTATCTAAAGAGTATCACAGGACTGAGATCACAGTTCCCTTTAAGAATAACAAAAAGTAAAACCAAAGTTTGATACCCAAAAAGACAAAAAGTACTGGCTTGAGCACAAAAAAAGTCAACATAATACAGAATGGAATCAAGCACAATCTGTGTATAGGGACAGACAGGAGGAGGAATGCATTCTTCCTGATACCAAAGAATTTCAGAAAGGAAAAAAATTAAAGAGTTGGTCATACACAGTCCTGCTGTTGCTTTGATAAAACTGAGTTCAGAGAAGCGTTGAAGAATTGTTCCAGGAACTCAAACATAAATGCCCACATTTCTGTAACAACTAAAAATCTGTAGTATCTATGGACTACTTCAACTTCATCAAGCATCTGTTTTCTTAGTCTATTTGGAATCTACTTTTTAATCTAGCTCTCTACAGACAGCTCACTGCATCCCTGCAGAGCTGTAGCAATTTCTTTAGGGATTTTGCCTGGGCCCAGGGGACCAACAATACAAACTGCACGTACAGATACTATCTGAGGAATTAAATTAATACATAAACTAGATCTCTTACTTATAGTATATTCTGAACTCCAGACCTATACAAATTACCTGCAAACTACTCTAAGGTAAACACCTTTTTTTAAACACTTGCAAAATTACAAGCAGTACACTTATAAGCCCAGGACTCTATGGACTGGCTCTGTGACACTCACACCCACCTATTTTCTGGCATTCCCATAACAAAACTAGACATTATGCATAAAGAGAAAAAGCAGACACTTATGAGTCAACCAGCAGGTAAAGTCATATAAAATACCCCATATCTTTGCTGAGCCTAACCACATATCAGCACTGGTATCAGCTAGAATCAATGTTTAAATTATCTGCTCCTGTCTGTCATTTATCCAGGCAAGGCAGAACAACTAAACCAAAATACCACACTATTCAGCTGCCAGCCACTTTTTCTGACAACTATTTTTCTCTTAGTTTCAGTGGCAAAGATACTGTTATCTTACTACAGGATACATAAATGCACTATACAGACTCTTGTTGACATTCCATTCATATTCAGACATATGTAAAAAAGGAGATGCAGTGGTAGTTTAGATATGAATGTGCATCTTACACACCAGGCTAAGGAAGGAAAAAGCTTAGTTCTGAGGGAATTCACATCTGATTGCTTCCAGTGTCATCTTCCCATTTTATGCTGAACTCTCAGGCAAAAAAACTTCATTTTCTTTGCTTTGGAAGGGCAAGCAGATTTGGATTTCCTTTACAGCAAGTGCAAATGGCACATTAATTCTGAAGTAGCCTTTGGCCATCCAACTGCCACTTCATCTGGTTATATGGTACTAAAACTTCACCCAGTATGCAAACCTCCTTTATCCTTCCTTTACCACAGAAATAAAGTACTCACAAACTAAAACCAAAATGCCTCCCAACACCATCCAGCTTGTAAAATAACTCCCTGTAAAGAACAAATCTAACATAGTAAACTGGCCAGTGGCTTTCTAGCTGGCTAACAGAGAGGCAGCTGTTTGCCATGCCATTAAAGTACTGCGATAAAGTCCTTACGACAGGTGGGAGTTAGAATGTGATTTAATAACTGCCAAATGAATCATTTGTGAGCAAATCTTATTTTATCTGAAAAGTTTTACTTTATAATGCAAATCTTCCAACTAAGCTGCAGACTAGAGTTACAAATGATAATACTTGAGAATAAGTGATTAAGAAATATATCATGCTTTTCAAAGCACGATGGTAATTTTTACTGCAGAAGCTATGCACTATTCCCTGAATGACAATGTTTCTATATCACACAGCTGACAGCTCATATCAAGATGGCACAGTACAATGCACAATTTACAGAAAACAGTCTTCCAATACAGAAGAACACAAACTGCATTAGATGGGCTGGAGGAAGTACTGTAAGAGCAAACCAACAAAAAACAACCTATAATCTCACGAATTCTGCCTCCAGACAGCTTTACTACTGGGCTGTATTTTTGCCTTCAACACACACCTACATCTTAACTCCTGTAAGGCTGTTAACTCTCAGCCACTGAAGCTAACTACTAAAATATCTCACCAATGAGCACCCATTGGCTTCTTATAATCAGTTCACTTTAACCTAAGCATATTAAAGAATCAATATTAATAGGGGCAAAGAAGTGTCACCCTGCAACGTTGTCTCAGGCTATAAGAGTCAGCTGAATTCCGTGTTTTACTCAAGCTAGCATAATGGGAAGAAAGAGCTTACAAACAGAAGAGGCAAGGAACTATTAAGGGGTAAAAGAGCTTCTATTTATACGTTAAGGTCTTAGAGGTGAGTGCTCAAAACAATTATAATACTATACCTCAGCAACTGAGTAGTCTTTAAAATATAATCTTGATTCACAGGTAACACCCATTTAATTGCTTCTTTCATAAATTCTGTACAATCCATACATCACGTATGAAAACATCAAAAAAGGTTTTACATAACAGCATTACAATGGAATGTTATGTTCTAATGATTCACCTGCTAAAGGTAAAGCCTCCCACTGGTTGCAGCTATCATCCATCATTTATTTTGTAGGCTGACTAAACTTGTGAGAGGACTAGGCAGACAAAAATGCATGAAAAATGACATGGTACGGTCTTATATTCCTGCTGTTGGTTAAAAAACTTCCTGATGAAAGCTATGAATGGGGCACACATTTTCAACATCTGAATCTAAGGGCTTGGATCCCTTCATCTGGTTTATCTAGTAAGTTACAATTTAGAAAGAAAGCAACGTATAAAGATCTCTTTCTTACTCTCACAGTGTGAAAATTAGGTGCGAGTTCAATTGATTCCAAGAACAGGAAAATGAAAAAAAAAATAAATTCAGAAGCAGAAGTGCCATGGAGAGCAATGACAAAGTTGGAGTTGCTTCCATGACCTAGCAGGCTAGAGAGGTCGTTATGATGGAATTTACTGAAGTTACAGTTCCCAAACATCTTTGAGGTGGATGAACAGTTACCCATCTGCACTTCAAACACAATGAAATGCTAATACTAAGAAACGCTTATCTTGTTTTATGCATGCACTTGCATTTCACTACATGAGAAAAGCAGGTATCTCAAAAGCACTTTTTTTGTTGTTTTGTTTTTTTGTTTGTTTGTTTCCATGCTAACAAATGAGCTACTACATACAAAGTGCCACCCACAAAAATGACTGATCCTTTCTGCAACAGTTACAAGGAGAAAGCAATCAATGAGGGCTGTGTCTTGGAAAACATAAAATGATACATTTTCTTTAAATCCAGTAATCTTCAAAATCGATTTTAATCCATCCACACTCCTTGATCAGGGAGTGTTTTCTTCTGCAGTTTCATCTGTTTGACTTTTAAGTTTTTGTTAAGCCTGTGCATCCGCAATCACCCTGCAGTGAGAAAGTGCACAGGTACACTTGGCATTTTCTAGAAGTTTGAGACTCTCATCAATGTAATAGTGCAGAGAATTTTCAGTGCTTCATTTATAGGAGTAGATAATTGATAAAGTTTGGAATGTTTCCCCACCATGCTCCTCGGATCCCCTCACTTGGGCCAATATGACCTAGTTTGCTGCTTGATAAACAAATTTGCCATTAATCTACGGTATTTATATTGAAATGAATCCCATTTAAAGGAATAATAATAAAATGTAATGAAAAACTAAAAATACATCAGAAAATTTACATTAACAAAATCTTACTGTTGCTTGAAAATTCTAGGAGCAACCAAGATATCTACTTCTGATTAAAGCACAGATGGCAAAAACATCATATGCTTTGACATAAGTGACATTAAGGATTGAAGCTTTTAGTAAGTATAGTAATTGGGGTCACTTGTGTATTCTAAATGAGTAGAATATTGCTTTGAAATGCTGTTAAGTAAGGCAAAAGCAGAATTAAGCTAAAAGTATGATTTTTTCTGTAACTAAGGACCACAGAAATTTCTTTGCTAGTTCACACCCATATTTTACTTTAAAAGTACTTATAATTTCCTAAAACTATTATACAATCTAATCAACTGTACTTAAAATCATATGAATATTACATGTATATATGTATATACATAGGTATATAATATGTAATATATTATATATAATATATATAAAAGTACTGATCTTAAAATTGGCATTTAGACAGCTCCATTTTCTCTGTATAATTCTGTATAGAGGCTAAGAAAAAGCATTGCTATTCAGCACAAGCATGACTTCATTTAGTCCTGAAGTGCTCCATTTAAACCTAGTGTTTATATGTGACAGAACTGGAAAAAGTATCTACATGAAAAATAGCAACTGAGGTTTCAGCCATGGACTACGTAATCCTGGTTTTGAAGAGCTGCTGACTTCATGCTCCACCTGAATTAAGGAGGATTTTGCCTACGGCCATCAAGCTTGTGTTGTCCTCTCTGAGTACAATGCAGCAATTTCAGTTGTAAGGAACAAACCCACCAACTGGACATTCCTAAGAGGCAGAGCTTGAGCACACTTCTGGAAATTTGATCTCACTGTGATCCTTGAATAGGAATTAAGTTGCTGAGAGATAGCTTTATAAACACTGCTTTCACCTTTTAGCTTATTTGAATATAACTACATATTACAGCCACTGTTTCTAATAGACAGTCTTTTTTCTTGCCAGTAGACTACTTAACTGAAATTATACCCCCCAATTACAATTTTTAAAATGAACAGCATTCAGGCTGATATAGCCATAGGAAGCTTCCTTACTTAATCTTATGAGAAATGGACAAGGATGAAGAGTGCAAGAGACTTAAAAAACATTCATGGATTCATCTGAAAAGGGTGTAGATCCCCATAAGCTTTACAAGAGCATGAAATTCAGAACAATGTTAAGAGTTTTCAAGACTAAATTAAAGGAAAATTTCCTCTCCACCTGAATTTTAAGGCAAGCCCTAAAAATATCTAGAAAGCACTGTAAGGTGAATTATTAATTTGTTATGATTATTCAATGCTTCACAGGTAACTGTAGTAACCATTTTTAAATATGTTTCCTGTTACAAAAAAACCCCAAAACAAAACAATTCACAGAATTCATCTTGGTAGCATTGCATGGACTTCCAGAAAATATTCTAGGATATTCAGAACTATAATCCTTTTGCTGCTCCCTATCATCCTCTCACCTCAATTGCAATGTTACACCCCTACACCACCTACACCACCTACATCCAATACCTTGCCCATAAAGAAAGAGCCCTGCTCAGTGCACACATCTGTAGTTCTGTATGTAAGGAAGTAACAAAAATCTTTAAGAATGGACAAACTTTATTTTAATTCCTTTTATTCTTTTTCTTACACTTGCTGGTATTTCTCCACCACTGGCATCTATAATCTCACTTCAGCTGCTTTCTTACTGATACCACTGTGCAGGAATTTATTTTGTGCAAGAATCCACAACACATATACAGAAATATCAATATGCCTTTAAGGGAATAATTAATATTTTCAAAAGCCTCCTTAAAGATAAGCCATAAAAATTTAAACAACAAAAAGCCCTGAACTGAGCCCATAGGACTGCACTGATTTGGGGGTGGTGTTAATGCTCAAATGCAGTAGAGCACTCTACATACAAACAGTAATAAAAATCTATCACTTAATCATTTACATGTTGTGTAAAACAGCAGTCTCCTTTTAGTTAAGAGCTGCTTTATGTCGTTTTCATCGATACAAATGTTGTCCAAGTGATTGTGTGGGAGAATACAAGAACAGACTGTAATAAAATTAAAAATAACTTTCCAAGGAAATAGTATTTGCAAGGATTAATTACAGAAGTTCAAACAAGAGGCCAGATGCTTTCCCCTCACTTTACTATAGAGCATAGAGTATGCCTGTAATAAAACAGGGAGGAGAAAAAGCTAGTCAAAGCAAACTCAGTCAAGTACCAGGTAATGATTCAAGATACCACTACAACTTTGTGTGCCAGAATATAGTTTAGCTGGTCATTTTTCCTCTATGATAAAACTTTAATCAGCTACAGTCTTTCGTGGAATAAAATAGTTATTCCTTTGCCATTATTCCCACATAGCAAGTATTTCTCAAGTGCTGAATACAATATAGAACTTGGTACTGTGGGTCTATTCCTCCCTATGCCACATTTTCTAGTCTGAATATAAGATACATTTTCAAGATAACAAAGGCCAAAGATCACAGCTGGAAGCAGTGCATGCATAATAACTTTTCAAAAGTTTATAAAATATTTGGTTTTATGCTTTCCACTTCACTACATTTCACTTCAATGTGCTGAAATAAAGTATATGTTTAAGTAATTTCTGTCTTGGGGTCCAAAGTCTTGACTGGAGAAAATGTGTGGTTTTTTCCAGCTTAGTATTTTCAAAAATATAGGACTGATTCTGTAAACAAGAACTAAAAGAAATTACATAGAATTTTCTAGAAACAGCCATCAATAGCATGTTTTCCAAGTGTATTTAAATAAAGCCCTAGGGAGATAAACCCCTATAGAATTATTAATACATATTAGATGACAGAAAAAGAAATTGAAATTAGTTTCCTTGTTCTCTCTCTACCAATCTGTTTAAAAGTCTATTTTATGTAATAACAATGATGCACTAAAAGTTTTCTACAAAGGTAAATCCCTCACATCTAAAGTGAAAATCCACTAACAATAAAGCTGGTTTCTATATTGTTTAAATGTAACGCACTACTCAGTCTAAATCATAAGGGAATAAGGCACTTAAAATAGGGTGTCACATTTCAAGGTAATAAATAGCAGATTGATTCAACCTCCCAGTTGATCCTGCAGTTTACTTACATACAAGATGGAAAATAAAGTACTGAAGCCACTGTGATTTACTTCTCAGAAATGAGACACTCTGTATTAGTGTAAATGAATGCAAAAGTCTTGCATTGACAATTTATTGCATTCTTAGTCCAAGCCCTGATTAGATCAAATTGCAGGCTTTCTGAGCATGCTGAGTATACCTCACTTCAGTTTCCACTTAATACTATCAATTATATATTTAAAGAAAAGAAACACACCCAAACTACCCTCACCTCAAAGCACAAAACTAAGTTTCTCCAGTTCATTCTTTTACAAGAAGAAAAGAACTTTTTTCTCCCTGTTTATCAATACTCAGGGAAAGGTCTTCCACCCATTACTTAAGAATGTTTTCCTGTGTGATTTTTTCCTAGAAAGTCTTACCTGAAAGAGTGGAATTTGAAGGAATTTTCAGCCTCAGTAAAGCTCTGAAATCACAGCTTTATATAAATCCAAATCTCTCTCCAATAATGTTAAATGGAATTGAGACAGAAAATTACATTTAATAGTAATACCTCAAAAGCAGAAGGCAGGAATCATGTATTTCAGTGAACTGGCTCAATTTCTTCCACTTAATTCCAGGCATTTTGGATGTTTTCACATTTGAATTTTATTAGCTTTATTAAGCAAAAATTGTATAGATGCTCTTAAAATAGAAATTATTGCATTTAGATCTGAATTTGCCTACTAAATTTTTTCACTGATAAGGATTTATTTAAAATTCAGAGCCACTTTGCATTAAAATCTGACCTACATCCTAATGTTAGCCCTCTTTCCTAATACTGAAGATCAAACATCCATTATTGCTTTACCATGCATGTATAAATTGCATGCAAGGAGACCACACATTTTAGTTACTGTCAACTATGCATTTCAAAATACAAATGGCCTTTAAAAGCCAATCTACAAAGAAACCACTGTGATCTTTAAAAACCACGTGCACAGTTTTCATGTGCTAAAATATTTCTTCCAATTTTAAAAGTTTTATCCAAACAAATTACTTTTTCACACTAAGTTACATAGATGTCATAAACATGACACATCTTCCTCCTTTTCAACTCAGAGTTTTCCTGTTTTGAGCATAGAAATACTTCCAATCACATCACTATCAGTTAGACTTAGGCCATCAGGAATAAACTAATATAAATACTTGCCCAACCATCATGCACATGGCCAAAGCCAATCAAAACCTTCAGAATAGTTCCATTGAGCTGAACCATTTCAAACACTTGTAGTAACTAGAACAGAAAACACAATACTCCACTTCCATAACCACCACAGCCCCACTGTAAAGATGACAATCAAAACCAGGAAACCAATCATAAATAAGCTGTTCTCAGAAGCTGACAACTTACTTAGCCTTACAGGACAGATTTCTAAACATCATTTATATCCATAAAAATGCTGTCTACATTGAAATATATGGAACAGCAGAGCCATCTAAAATTTCTACTCATCAATTGCTGCTGCCACTATTGCAAGAAATGTAAATGTGAGCTCAATCATCAGACACATATGCTGTCAATTTAATACTAATAATACTAATATAAATAATAATAACTAATTTAAAGTACTAATATTACTAATATAAAGAAAACATGCTAAGGTACTGAGTGGTTTCCACCAAAAAGCACTGTTAACCAGTGTTCCCTTCAGTGCTCTCAGTGTAATTCTCTCAACTTCTGAGTTAAACAGAGCACCTGGGAACAGGTAGGGCTGGATTCACCTGAACGTGAAATGGAAGAGACTCCAAGTGCTCCATACAGTCAAGATTGTCTGCTTGAGTCAGACTTAATGCAACTTAATTATGCATTAAACTTTTAAATCAAGTATGTAGTCAATAAGACTGTACATCTATTATTAAATTAAACTTGTTCTCAACAAGCTTTTCTAAGAGCATGGTATTCTGTAATAACTGTGGACACTTGCAGCCTTTTTTGTCATCTTCTCTTGGATAAGGATATATTTATGTGCTATCTGAAAGCAGAAATAAGAGGAAAAATCTTTAGAGTGAATGTTTTTGTATTTAAACTTTGTTTCTCCAATAGAGTTTAGTAATTAATAAATCCCAGTTTCACAGATAATTTTTTTAGACCATCACTTTTTCTCTATTCAAGACACTTTTTTGTACCTGAAAATATTTATCTCCTTTTTCCCCTTCACATTCTTCTTCTAGTAATATAAACACAAGCTGCAAAAAGTTTGTTTTACCTTTCAGAGAAGGAGGCACAAAATAATCAAATTCATGCACTAGTTAGAAAAGAAAAAAACCCAAAACCAAAAAAATAAAAACAAAGAGCAGCCTTCAAATATTAGGAAGATAGTTGCTTTCAGGTGACCTATTTTTCTGTATTTTCTCAATCACTGCTTAAACAGCACATCCAACAGATTTTTAATACTCAAAATGACACCAGATCTACCTTGCAAAGATGTTGGGTAAATACAGTGCTTTCTGCCAATAAAAGTCCCCTGGGTATCTAAATAATGGTCATGTAATTTGGTTTTTTAAAAAAGGGAGAAAGCAATAGTATAAGTAGAGGAGTAGAATTAGTAATATTTTATTACAGTTCTAGTTGAAAAGTGGTTTTCTATACCTATCTGCTATCTTTTTGTAAAATGTCTGATGTCTGCCAGTGAACAACTACAAATGAAAGGCCCTTGTCTTCAAAACCCAAACTAGCAAAAATTGTAATATTAAGGACCTTGAACAGGAGTAGGGAGTAATCCAGTTCTTTAATCTACTAAATATTTTAAAGGTTTGTCATCTGCACTTTAATGTCTATTTTTCACCAGGTGCATAATAGCTTTAACACCACAAAAGAAGGATCTATACATATCTCTTATGCCATAAAACACTAATCAGTGTAAACTTCAAAGCTTTTACTTGAGAGTGTAAACTTCTAAGAAAGATTAGATAACTACTGAGCAGGTGCAATTCAGGAACAAGAACAAAAATAGATGGACACATAATAAAGGAAGCTTGAGAAAGCTGTTGCTAAAAAGAAAAAATTCCATCCTTATTAAAGAGGAAAGACCACAGGAAAAAAAAAAATTAAGATGCAATTACAACATCTGATAAGGATAGCCAAGCATAATGCAAGTATTTCTTCAAAACCTGAGTTTGTAATCCACCTTTTCACAGACTTCAGTATTCTCTTCTCCGGCATTCATATCCAACATATTCCATAAAAAAACCTAACTGAATTTTATTCTCATTAAAGGGCAAAATGCACAGTCCTAACTTGCTCAAAATTTGACAATTCTCTTTAAAACAATCATTTTTTTCTAAAGCATTCAACACTTAAATTCCAATGCTGCAACATTTACTGAAGAAAAAATTTCGTAACCTCCTAAAACACATTCAAGTAAATCACATCCTGAAGAAATCACAGGCACCCTTTCCATTTTGGACTGGAACTAACCATAAAGCAACAAATGTAAGCTAAATATACATGAAAACTTTGTTATTCTCATGGCAATCCATTTCATTCACATCTAAACTGAAGAAAAAAATTTGTATTACATTTTGTAATTTTTCAAACCTATTATCTGATTGCTCTCATGTGTGATGAAGATGGCTAAGTGTTATTAAAGTACCAGTTTAGCTTAAAGAAATTGCCAGCAATTTTCTTGGGGCCACAATGAGTGGGCTGAGGCAGCCACTGCAGACATTGGCTTCCAACAAGGGATGCCAGAGGAGCTGCCTACACCCTCAACAACTGCAAGAAAAGGGTTTGTATAGAAGAATCTGATCAAGCACCTGCCATTTCAGTCTGGTGGCCATCACTAATGGGTACAGGGGCATGGAATGTATCAGAAAAAAATAGAAAAGAAGTCAGGGGAAGAGAGAGGAAGAAGAGTTGTTGCAATACAACAAATCTCTAGTTCAGAGCAAGCACGGGTCACACGAGAACTGTTTAGATCTGTATCACAAATGTATTCATTGTAAATAAAATTGCAGGATTACAATCAAATCACTTAAATTTAGAAATGTTATTAATTCCAAATTATATCAAAATAATCTTGTTCCATCCTTACGTTTCTAGTTCCTAGAAATAAAAGGAGTTATTTTGTACACAGTGCTTGGTACTTTTCTTGCCTAGTGGCCACCAGAGGGATGAAACACAAGTTCACACCCTTAAAATGCCAAGAAAACCCCATCTAAGACATTGTGTAAAACAATAGAGAAAATGTGAATTGAAGAAGTAATAACACAATATAAAAAAAAAAATCTCACTATGGTGGCATCTAAATTACAAATGTAGGAAACGATCATTTCTGCAATAAATTAAAAAGTGATACAGTAATTCCTCTGCCTTCTTTCTCAGGGAATAAGCCATTTCCATGCTGCCTGTGAACCTGTCCCTTGGTGATGTTGCAGAGCTACTGCTACTGAGTAGCTAAACACATCCAACTTTCATTTATTTTCAGTTGTGGAAAAAAGGAAACGAACGGAAACCTAACATGTCTACACGTGCACTAAGATTATTACCTGGTGTGGATAATGTGGCATACAAATAAACTGTAATGTTTAGTATGGGGTGCTTCCTCTGTTCATTGTAGGATGCCTTTTTTTTTTTTTTTTTTTAACTAATTCATATAATGCTAAATATTTGGTTATCAATCACCCTAATTTAGCAGCCTTAAAGAAAAACAAAAGAAGCACCTGATCTACAAAATAAACGAAGCAATTGCTTATTTTGTACTAGAGGGAGGTATATAAACTAACACCAACTAGAATTCATCAAGACAGAAAGTGATGTGCCAGACTATTCACTTATGAGACACATCAAGAAAAAGAGTAACAAACACTTTAAGCAAGATCCAGACAGCTGTTCTAACAACCTGAACAACGGACCATAAGTCCCACTTGTAAATTAGATGAAGCTACTCTTACCCACCTACCTACTCTAAGTCCTCATTTGGCAGACACTCAGTTTTGATCAAGAGTTCTGCTGCAGTAGAAGGGCACAGGACTAGAAAATCAATGTGCTGCTTAAACATAACTGAAACACAGCAGCTCACACAGAAAGGATCCACAAATAGTAGTTACAGATTGTTTCTGGTGATCACAGAGCTACTCTTTCCTGAACAAGCTGTCATTCTCACCTTACCTTGAAACTGAAATTCTCCTTAATGACAATAAGTTATTAGTTGACAGCAAATAAGCTTGCCCTTCCTATGCACTGACCAGGTCACACAAAGAAGGGGAAGGTGAGTAGCCATATTAAAATGCTTTCTCTTCCCCCATATCCCTCAGGGAAAGGTCCTTCCACTGTGCCAATGAATTTCTTATGGCTTCCTCCATCATAAATACTCCGATTAAAATGTAAATTCAACCAACCTATCAGCTTCCCATTAAGAGGACTCTTTAAAAACACCATGAATCAGCTGAGAGATATGTAGTGAAATACCACTTATCAATTCTAACTGCTTATGACAGTTAACAAAGCTTTATATTTGCCCCAAACATGTGCTGATCTATCAATTATGCCAGGGTTCACTCTCACGCTAATTGTACATTTTCTTCTCTAATGCATTTTTGCTGTTATCTCATAGGCTAATGAAAGCCAGGAAATCAATACATATAAATTATACATGCAAAGAAGGACTGCTGTGAACATAAAGTTTCTAATTAATTGCACTTGATTAATTTATATCCTTTAATTATCTTGCTAAGCCACAAACAACATAAATATCCTTGCAATCTGGTTATTGCTATGTCAGTCATAAAAAAGCAGACACAGTAAATCTATGAAATATAGCAAACTCCATTGCCAAAAACCATGGTATGGCATAACACATAAATATAACTGGACTTACTCAAGACAACTATGAATAATTTTAGTGTGACAAATTACCACTAAATATGTTGTAGAGTTATCTGACTAAGGTTATAATGATGTTGTAACTTTACACGTAGAGCACAGAGTAAGCAAAAAGCAGGCTTATTGTGCAGGATTATGGGGTTTAGTTTTATTTATAAAACAAGTTTGCAATACAGATGGCAAGGGGTACTGATATCTGATTGGTTAGAGTCAGGGAACAAATTATCAATATTTTAAATCAGGGTATTAGAGTTTTTCTGCACATAAGATCACATGGCAATTTCTCTCTAGAGTTATCTGAAAACCAGAAATGCACAATCAGGACATAATAACTCCAGACCCATCTCTAAGGAGAGTTAAACAAGAGCTACCATATTGTCTTTTGTAAAACATAATTGGCCAAATATAAATTCTTCCATTACATGAATGGCTGTAACTGTAGATTTATTTTTTCTTTTCCTTTCAAATTTTGTCCACTTTGGTAAACCAGCCATATGTCACTGTTCAGAAACCTAATCCTATCAATCCACCAGGCTTGCTCTTTGTACTACACAACAGTGTATAACTGAATATCTGTATCTACAACTTTCATAAACGTGTAAAAAGAAACTGTATCTGTCTACAGGGAGACTCAGACAGAGACCATCTGTCAGTGACTAAAGCTATTCTTTAAAAAAGAAAACATTCATCTGGGATTTGCCCTTTAAAGAGTAAACCCACTTAACCTCCCAATAAGATTAACTGTTATTTGTTTCCATTAAACAAAAATGACCATGCTAATATGCATTTAATAGTACTAACAATGAGGGAAACATGAACTCCTACAATTTTCAAAATTCTTTAAAATCATAAAACTTGCTATTTCATGACAGCTATTTTATTATTCATAAATAACTTTCACCTTTAGTTATAAGCTTTATTTCCTGAACTTGAGACTAAAAACAAACAAAAAAAAAAAGGTAAATATTGAAACTAAAACAGCAGGCTCTTGAGTCTGCCACATATTATAGCTAGCAATGACTGTATATAAATTAAATCTGAATAATGCATATAAAAACCCAATACCTTAGGAACACTGATGATTTTCACCTGTGCCCTCAACATCTAGGCATTTACAAAGAAAGGTATTTAACTAGATTGATTATATGAGTCTGTCTGAGGAGAGTTAGTAGATGTAATGGAGACTTGTGCTGTTACAGAGAGAGGCAGTGTCACCAAACCAGCCTGAAGCTGTACTGAATAATACCCTCATGTCTCATCCTGAGCTGACAAAACACAATAGTACTGTCATGTAAGAGTCCCTCTTCTACTGTGGAAAACACAGCTGGAAAAAACCTTTAAATGTAGGCAATACCTTCCATCCCAGGTCTGTCTTTATACTGGATTTTTTTTGTTGTTTGGATGGTTGGTTTGTTTGTTTTTTCTTTTTGCCTGACCAAGTTAGTGAGATGTGCAATAGTAATTAATAAAGAGCATACTAAACCATGAAGGGCTGAAGTGCAAAATCTCTCAAAATTAATTCCTGGATCCCCAGCTTCCTGTTTTGCTTATAACTCTGCTTCTAAATTAGCCTAGATGAGAACCACAAAAGATGTCCTCCTCCCACTGGGGGAAACATGAGGAAAGTTCCATTAAGTCTGTTTCCACTCTGCACCTAATTCAAATCTTACTGGAACCAGTGGGAACAGACTTACCAGGTCCAGTTAGCTTTGATCCAGCATTCTTCATTAATGATAAAGGTACTGTACAATCAATAAAGATAAAGAAATCAATTCTTTTCTTATAAATTGACATATGCTATAAGGAAGAATTGTTATATAGATAAGAGGAATCATTCTTGCTATTCAGTACAGCTAAAAAAAGTTCTCCCAAAAAGAGGGAATCCAGAAAATACCACCTTCTTTCCTTCAAACACAAAGTAGACTAAGAACCAGAAGCAGAAGAAAAAACCTCAGGCATGCAAATCTTATTATTCTAAAAGTAAACAGTTGATGCATTCCTTGAATATACTGGATCTAAGATCCAACACAGAGGGAAAAAAAGACCTTATTGTATATAGAAAGTGTTATGCAGAAGCAGATATTTTAAGCTTTATTTTAGTAGGTATCAAATCCATATGAAGATGCAGTCATTTCAGACTACTAAATTCTCCTTTCTATTGAATAGGGAAGACCCCAGCTTTTAAAATAATGAAATCAATCTTTTCATGCTTTTTTTTCTGGCTTCTGTTTCTTCCCTGCTACATGAACAGATTCAGACTGGCATTGCCTTGTGTTTGTGTACTGTCTGTAAAGCTGAGGCTAGACAGCAAATTTTGTCATTACTTCACAGAAAGAACAGAGAAGAACAGATTTCAGAAAGACATGAATTAACAAGGATCATGTTTAGCTTCCTATAACATTGATGTGAAATTGGCCACATAGCAGAAAGCAAGTGCATGGAGCAATCAGTGGTCACCAAGAAGTAACTGAAGGCACCAGATAGTTTTATCCACCCAAAAAAACATCAGCTCAAAAGAAAAGCTTCGAAGTACATAACTTCCACCAGAGTTCAGTGGATTTGTCACTTCAGATATAAAGCACCTAGATGGAAGCACAGCACTGAGGTTTGACTGCAATTACCTTATCTTTCCTATTTTTAGTGACAGAACCACATTATTATAGTGCATTTTATAGAAAACCTTCCTTTACTGAAATACAAAGACTGTAATAAAGACAATACAATGTTTTGAAACTGTTTTAAATCCTTCACTCAGCTTTGCTTCTACAGATTTAACATGTAGGGATTCTAATCTTACTGCTACTAATTAGAGCTTTAGTGTAATTGTGCCAACAGGGTGCTTGGCATAATAATTACTATTGCGAGCTTCTGGTGGAACAGTAATGTGCCCACATAATACAGATATGTCTCATATTGTACAGCAGTCACCTTTGTATGTTGACTCTTAAGTTGGATTTTAACCAAGTAAGGGGTTATTTTGCCTTTATTATGAGGCTCAAAAGGCATATACATATGCATGATTTAGGTATTCATTTTTTCCTCTTTGAGTCGTTTGAATATTAATTAGGAAGCGGAAAACTAGAAGGCATATTTTATTCCACATCCTTCATAAGTTTGGCAAGGGAAAATGAACAAAAAATGCTTATGTTGTCAGGTCATATTCCTAATGCAATATTAGAGTTTCTTAGGATAATGTCCTCAGCTGCAAAATTTACCATAATATACAAGTTAAAACCAGAGGATGAGTAAGACAAAAATCTGCATTTAGAAAGTGCCAGTGCTGCATTCCATTACAGTCTTACCAGTTTTGAAACAAATCTTTATGTAACTATTTGAATAAATCTATTCAGTGAAATACAAAACACTTAAACCTAAGGGACAATGCGGGAATACTAACAAAGATAAAGAAGAGCAGTTTTGATCACTTAGCATTTACTATCAAACGAGTTTCATACAATGAAACTTTGTTAATGATGTAAATGTATAGTGAAATAACACTTACCAGCATTGAGATGGTTTTAGTTTTGTTTTTACCTCTAGAAAAATCAGCTTCAGCCATATAATCATAAAAAAAAAAAATAAAAACCTCAATTATGGATTTGTTACGAAGGACTTGAAAAGCTATTTAAGCATGCAAACCCTGCAGAGTGTAATAAAATAAAAAGTAATAGGCCTTTTTCAGTCTAACTGTAGAATCTTCTTTTTTTTTAAAAATGTGAACTCTTTAAAAGAAAATCTACAGCATGGAGCCCGAACCAGAGCCCCATCTAGAACAGACAGGCTTGTTTTTACTGCCCCTTAGTGCTTCTTTTTTAAAGTGACAGGAAACCAATTTCTGATTACAAATCAATACGTTATCATGCTACCATCAGATGGCAAATCTTGTTGTTGATATTAGACCACAGAAAACAGCATCAGGAAAGCCCAGGTGTTGCCATTTTGATGCAAACAAACCCCAGTAAACAGCACTGCTCTTCTGTAACTCCGTATTTCCAGGGAACAATTCTAACAAGTAATGTATGGCCTATTTCTCATGTGGGGGTTGCCATCAGAGTAAAAATTACAACAAATAGATCCTATACAAGAAATGCATCAATTTCTGTCTCAAGAATAGCAACCACTGAGATGTGCTGTATTAGATAATATAATGGAAGTAAAAAGTATGTATGTTCCTGTCACACAAAATACCTTTTGATGAAGTCTCTTTTTTCTTTAAGCTTTTAAGATAATCTTAGAGAAATCATCAAACTATAAAAAGAAATCAATAAAACAGAAAAGGTTCCCATCACCCCTAAAAAAATCCATAACTTTTGCATTTTAATAGAGACACTACAAGACTATACCAGTCATTTTCTTTCTGATGTGTTCCTTTGATTTCACTCTTATCTCACAGGACTCTTGACTTTCCTGAGAAAGGGATTATTGAATTGTATGTCTCCCTCAGATGCTCTTGATCATTCAAGTAGTCTGTACTTAAGAACGTTACAGAGTCTGCTCAGCTGCTGGCTGCTTGGGAACTCATCAGGGACTGTCATCTTAATATTAATTGGGTTTTGTGCAGGAATCCCAGTCCCACAATGAGAGGGTTTCAAGAGAGAAGATTATGCCCAAAGCCAGATATAAAGGCAAACATATTTAGCACAACAATTATGATAATTGCAGAAACACTCTGAGAAATAAGTAAATCTGATTAAGGGCACTTCTACATGATCAAATATTAATCTGATGTCTTCACTCTAACCTGGTTTGAACATAAGAGGCTTCTTATGGTTTTATGTATTAACAGATTTGTAGAAGCTGAACTCATAGTACCTAATAATATGGTACATCCAAGTCAATACAGTAAAAGGATCTTTACGGAATGTAATCCACTTAAATTAAAAATAGACACAGATTGAATCATAAAGCTTAAATTAAAATTGACGTACAGGCAATCAATAAAACATTTTTATATAAAGTCTCTGATAACTTATCATAACGTTTTTTACATCTCTGAGTGAGCATAAAAACTTGTGTATTTCTTTTTATAGAATAAAAGCTGTATCACTTCAGAACAAATCATCACAGATGCCACTCAGACAAAGACTTAAAAATTTCCAGACTCACATAATACCCTGCAAATTAAATGTACCTAAAGTTGCAGACGTGAGATTTCTCTCTTTAAAAACACGTGTATCAGCTGGAGAGATCTGAAGTATCCTTTTAAACCATTTCATCTTTAAAATCATTGTGATTTATAAGGACTGTGGGCCAACACTGTGTATTTGAGTAATGCCTAATAGGCAGTGGCAGCAAAGTAAGATGTATTTGCAATGCTGATTTCTCTACACACATGGGCACACACATGCTTGTGTATAAATATAGACACATACAGACCCCTCTATCAAAATTCCACACATAATGATGTTTAATATTCTCTACATATTATATTTAATAATGTTGTGACAAGTGTTATGCACAGACCCATTTTGAGTAAATCTTAAATATATATGGTCTGCATACTTTTTAATATAAATTCGAAGAGGTAGAAGTAATGCCTGAGAGCATCTGCACTATATTTGCATAATCATTTAACTCAGATAAAGGTTCCATATACAGCTAAGTTTTCAAAACTGAACATAAAGCATACAAAAAGTATTACAGTAATATATGCACAGAAGCATTCAAAACCAGGTAATATACCAAAATTTGTAATACAAAAATTAATTATTTCAACCTGAGAAAGCAACAAGCATAGATGCCTACCTATCCATCTTTATTTGTAAGCATTAACTACATATAGACCTTATGTGAAAGGTAAATCTTGCCAGCATGGCTTACATCCCATAGTAATTAGGCTTGTGTTTCTGCTTTATTAACTCTGATACAACAGTGTCCTGCCCTCTGTCACCAGGGGTACTAATAGATGATAATCACTACGATTTGGAAACCATACAAATTAAATGATGAAGTGAGATGAAGTGTACTAATGCAATGAGTTCAAGGACAAGCAAGTCAGTCATTTAAATACTTATTTTCAAGATCTCAAATCAGAAATCCATAAAGACATTAGATCACAGTTTACAACAAAAATTAAAATATTTACAAGTTAATTAGACATGTCCCTGAGACATTATTTTAAAAATGACACAAAAAAGTTTGCCTTATACAAGTTTGCCTCACTTTCCTCCACAAAAAACCCAAACAAAAACCAAACAAAAAAACAAACCACAAAACAAACCCAAAACATCAGAAATATCTCTTATTTATAAATGCAATGAAATCATTAAAAGATTTAACTCTCCCAGTGGTCAATTTTAATTTTGTGGGGACACCAAGTATATTTTTGCAGTCTAGTGCTTGGAGGCCTATAACAGCCTATTGGAAATACATTCTCATCTGCAATAATAAAACGTTGAAAATGTAATACTTATTCTTAGCTCCTAACTCTTTTTTTTATTATTTTCTCTTTCATTAATCTCACAGCATTAGAACTGCAAACCTATTGTTAATTTTTTAATAGTGCTTAACTATACAGAAACATAATTCAGCTGACAAAAGTAACTTTGAAATGTTGTCAGAATTCTTTCTGAAGTTTTTAAACTGCTAGAATTAGATAAAATTTTGAGAAGAGCTTCAAATACTGAAATGTCTGTTTAAATGATAAATTTTCTTTCAAAAATTATTAGCTTGATAAGAGAAAATTAAAGCACTGACATTAAGATGCTAAATCTGAAAATGTTCACTGTGCTTCTTTGCTTTTTCAGATCCACACCTGTCTGTGGCAGCTTATCCAAAATACATCACTTCATTACATTTATTCTTTTCAATACACAAGACCTTTAGTTTCAAAGTCCTACATGTTCTAATGTAAACATTTAAGAACATAGAACTGCATTTCAGCATACTTACTGAATGTCAAATATGTTTCAGTATAAACTAATATTTTTAAGTGAAAATTCCTGTCAGCCTTTCTTTAACAAAAATAAGTAAATAGGTGACTGCAGCTACTTAAATGTATTATATAGTTATGTAAAAACCTGTTTCTTGGGAAAACAACCCATGATTTTAAAATCAAACTCACAATTTCCTAATAGTTTTCTAAACCAATATATTCACTTACAAACATCCTGCCCTACTAGGTTTTGAATTCTACTACATATCAGTTTAAAAAGATGAGGATGCTCTGCAGAAACATAATTTTGCCTGGGCCTATAGAATTCACTTTAAAAGCAAATATTCTGTACTCTTTTTCAAACTAAGCAAGAACAGTAAACTTTTAGGCAGCACTCGTAACAAAAAAAAAAACAACAAAACTATTTGTACCTTATTCATGTGTATTGATGTAAAAACATTTCATTCTTTGAAGCGTTACAATAAAAAACAGTAAAATTCTGCACATGAAAACTGTTTTAAATTGCATCAAAATTTAACAGTGTGGGTCTGGCCTCTAATGATCTCACAATCTACAAATGATTTACTTTGCCACAGTGCAACTGAATGTATATAAACCCATATAATACAATTCCATCTCATGTTATGAATCTGAAACATTATTATGACTTAAAAAAAAAATGTCCTAAAAATTGTAGTCTCCAAAAAGGCTTAATTGACAAAAGAAATATAGATACTTGACTAAAAATCATCCAACTAGCCACTTTCTGTTCTGAGGAATTGCTTTCTATGGTTAGTACATTTACATCCATTCAATTCTAGATGCAGATTATGGAAATTAGATATTTATCCTCCTTAATGTACACTGTTTTTATTTATGTTGAACTTGAATCCATTATCAGAAACAAAGCTGCATACATATAATCCTAACCAATTGGTGGAGATGCACACAGACTACTGCTTGTTTACTTTGGGTAGGCTCATCTTATAGGCATGCATTAAAAATGTTGTACTTGTCACTGACTAATACAACGAATTGAAACCTTGGAACATTCTTATTTACAATTCAAGTGCTCCATGTTTGATTCTTGCATGAGAATTTTCACTTAACCCTTTTGTTAAGTAACTGAATCTGAGCACTCTCCAGCTACACTGCAATTTGAAACTAAATGCAAGATACTTTCATGTGCTACATATATCCAGAGTATATTACCTCACTGTATACTTTTTAGGCCTTCAGGTAGCATGCAATATATAGTCAAATATTTCAACTGTTTTGTCCAATTCACACAGCTAGGGTTGAAAGAAAAAAAAAAAACCTAAACTCTCCCTCATCTGTATTCTATAAGTAAAAGGCTTAGCTGCTGTTTTTACTTACAGATCCCAGAATTTCTCTCTTCTAAACTACTTTAGCTCTTATTATGAAAGTTTTATTACTTATTCTGTCAGAAAATTCAAACCTTTACTAAGTGACATGAACAGTTACAGTTGGTGTAAGTGTGGTTGTGTACCCCTGATTCCATCAGAAAAAACCCCAAAACAATATATGGCATATGTTAACATCTAATAACAGAAAACATACCCAGTAAAATAGTTCCCCAGACTTAAAGGAAATCACTACTTAATTCCACAAACATTTGTTTCAGCTCAGGAATTGCACTAGAAACTTTTAGCTTTCTTGTTCAAAAATTACTCTAGTTGATATTCAGAGTCATAAGATGCTGCATAGCACCATCTGCTGGATTGAACAATGGGCTTTGTAGACAACATGTCCAATTACTCTTCATGTTATCTGAAATCTAAAAAAAAAAACCCCAAAAAACCCTAAAAAAGAGACATTCCACTCACCTTAGTTCCACAGGATTTGTAGAACTCTGCATATTTTCACTGTACAAACTGAAAAAGAATGAGAGACACAGATGTATGCGTAAGAACATCTGAAAATCATACAGAGATGAAATCTGAGCACAAGGGCTTTATTTGAAGGAAAAAAAGAAAGCTGAATTTCCTTTGTCCCAGTCCTGGGAAGCACTCATTTTAAACTGTTTCATAGACATTATTTTCTTTTCTTCAATCTAGATACCTATTTGAAAAAAATTTAGGAGGTTGCTGGATATTGAAAGAGTACCTCTTTCAGGCAACAACACCACACCACTTCAGTAAGTGCTGAATTTCAAAAGAGCTAATTTTATTTTGGATTAAAAAGAATAAAAATATTAAGAAATTTTAGATAGATAACTGATTTTGTCCTGCCTTCATGTATACAAGTAAATTAAAACTAAGTGATATTGTTATAAGATTATGACACCTAAAACGGTTTTAGGAATTTCTTCTGAGAAATTACTAGGAAGCAAGTTGGGAAGCTGTTTACATTTACATTTTAAATCTTTTATTGCTATATGAGAGCAAAATACAGCCAGCCTCACTTAAAGTGGAATTGTTTGCCACATCAACACAAAAATTAACCATCTTTCCCCCACCAGAATGGGGCCATCCAGACCTCTGAATTAAGGTTTTCTATGCAGTTTGCATTTGAGTGATAGCTATAGACTTGATGCAAAAAATAAAGACAAATTCTGCAAAGCCACTTGTATAAGCACCACCATAAAACTGTAGGAGTACAAATGACAGGACCAAACCTGACAGCCCTTTGTCAACGACACCATTCAAGCCATGGTGGCAGAATCGTACAGATGGGAAACCCAGATTCAGCTTACACCTCTGACTGCTCCCTGTAAATTAATTTGTTTACTTGATGCCTGTTTCATGAGGTGCCTAGAGGCCTTAACTGGTACATGCACAGACCCAAACCATGGCATGTTAAGTACCCACTGTGGGGTCCCAGCCACAGTGTGCTCTGTGACAGCTTGATGATGAACAGCTGGCCTGCTTCTGGAACATGCAGAACACATTGGGCAACAGGAGCAAGAAACAGGTAAGCAACGTTAGCAGAACTCATCCTTCAGAATATTAGTACAGGTTACTTTAAAAAATCCTCCTGCTGAGCTCTACAAGCTAAGAGTGTGGTTAAAACTCAGGTCAGTGCCTGGTAAAATAGGTACACTCTGACCAGCTTCAGCAAGAGTGAGCTCACGGCTCCAGGGCAAAAATTAAGTCAGAAGAATCCCTCCCCCAACAATTCACAGACAAATGCTGTCCTTAGATCTGCCAGTAACTTCAATTAGTAGATTCAGTACTTCATGTTTAAGTCACTGTAACAGTTGAGATTAAAAAAAAAGTCAGAGTAGTCTATTTTTCCATCCAGCAAACTATGAATCAAACCAGCGTGACTGTTTTTTCCCGCAGGGACTGGAAAAATCTACCAGGATCTGCATATCCAAGGGACATCAATCCTTGTCTGTACCACAGAACTGAAGATAGAGACACCCAATAATCCTGGCTAGCAGTGGCAGAAATAGGAAAAGAACAAGGTGATCATGTAATAGGTAAGAAAACTTTTGAGCAGGCTTATCAGATTCCTCTGGCAGCAGTACCACGTGTCAGAACAAACCTCAGAAAGACAGAAGTCCTCTAGTTTAAACTTCTCTTTACCCCATACGTTTTTTTAAGAGTTTTATTTAGTATAGTTCATCCTACAATATGCTTCTATTTCAAATTATAACAGAAAACTGTCACTAAACTTCAGTGACTCAGTATGTACTCGGCATAATGTTTTTTGTTGCTGTAGTGACATGCAATCTCCTTGCTGGAACATCACATGAAAGTTCTTAAATCAGTGTTAAGACCATAGTAGTTGTTAAATAACAAGAGAAATCCAAGCACAAACCCTCCAAAAAAGAAGGAGAAAGTGATCCAAAGTAGTATCTCCACCTGAACTATATTACCAACTTGGCACAGCCTAGAGCTGAATTCTGCATCTGCATCTTTAATTTACCAACATGTAGCACAAATTCTTTCTCAGTTTCTTCCCTGTATCATAAAGGAAAAAGCTTGGTAGATCAGAAAACTACTAAATATTGACTATTGGAAACGCAGGAAAATGCTTTGGCATAAATCCACAAAGAATAATTTTGGTATTAATACTTCTCAAATAAATACTGAGTATAGCTGCCTAAGAAGGCATAAGTGTGCTTTAACATAAGGAGGAGTTAACTCAAAGAACAACCTGTCTTGTACTAAGTTAAGGACTGGCTATTTTAATCAGACCTGAAGGAGAAAGTAGGAAAGGAAAACTGCAAACACAGAAATACATGCACCACATACTACATATTACAAGAAAATTTAGAATATTAAAACCAAAAACATGAAGAAGTGAAAAATGGGAAAACAGATTTTGAGTGATGGCTAACTTCACTCTTTAAATTCTCTTAGATTTGCTAGTTAAAAAAAATAGTGAGGGGAAAGGACAATGAAAAATGGTTTTCTGATGTAACATGCTGTGACATTTTTCTGAACAGACTTAAAAGTCACAATACCAAAGCAGTACATGAGAGTCTGCAGAAAGATGATTTGTACCTTTCATCTCTGAGCTTAACATAGATTGGCTCTTCTGAATACAGAGAAGCTATGTTATACTTTCCAGCTCCTGACTGTAGCCTGGCCTGCTTAAACCCAGTTCTTTTCCCTAGCTTTAACAAGTGAAGTAGAATGTGATCAGACACCTGCAATAAGCCTGACCAGGGTTGAAACTGTTGAGGAATGTGAAGTCATAAAAAAACTACGACCCACATGGTGTAATGTACCTTTAGCAAGTTTGTAGATGATCCCAAGTTTCTTGTGGGTGAAAGTATCCTACATTCAAAGGGACTTTGCCAAGCCAGAAAAATGAGACAAAAGCACCCTCAGAGAGAAAAGGACCTTCTTTGGAATACAGTAGCTTCAGACAGGAGGGAGTCCAGGCAAAGGACCAGGTCGAGGCTCTGCAAAAAAAGGTTTTACAGGCCTTAGAACAAGGTAAGTGTCCAGTCATTGGAACAGAAGCCCAAAGAGACTTATTGTCCAGCTTTTGAGATTTACTGAATCAAACTGGAATAAGCCCTGAGCAACCTCAGCTGGGAAGTCACTCCTGCTCCAAGTAGAAGGCTGGACTAGATAAACTTTCTCAGATGTAGCATAAGAGCTCCAGCACAGAATTCATGACAGTGAACTAATTCTGTTATCAATGAGAAATTTACTCTCCAAAACTGTAGATTGTTAGTGAATAACCAGTAGGAAACACACAGGTGAGAGAGAGTGGAAAAGGGCTGGATATAATAATTTAATCCTTTTTCAAAAACAGCATGCACATTTGACAGCATTATTTACAGTTAAGTTTTCTAAACTTAGTGGCTGCTTATGTGTGGGCCTTCCCCACAGAAACAGAACTTTCTGGTTTAGGTAAACAAGACTCCAAACCAAGCCAACGAGTTTCCAGAAGAGTAAAACTAATAAACTCTTCTTTTCTGCCAAGTTTTTCCTCAAGGTTGACAGCTCATGTGGCTTCCCTGATTGCTAATATTTTAAAAATAATTTCTAAGATTGAGATTGCATTATACCCTTTCCTCTCAGTGGAACATGAACTTTTTCTTCTCACCCTTGTTTATATTCCTAGGACTTACAGAACTGAAATACCTTTAAGACTTCTAGTTCTCCATCACACTCCAGAGTGACCAAATTCAAAGAGCTTTTAGGAGCAGATGCATTGACACCTTCCTCAAAAATGCCAACATGAATGCCCAAAAAAAGTCATCTCTTTTTCAGCAATCTAAAAAACATATGTGTGCCATGTAACTTGGAAGTTCTGTATGCATTTTTAGTAATTTCCAGTTCAGAGCAGTAACTCTTATTGGTAGGTATCAGTTGATCCAGATGTCTAGAAAACTAAAATGAGTGCAAAGGATGGCTTGCCAGAAAATTCTTGTAATGAATCAGAAAAAGAACCCTATTATAATAGAACAGTGAGCTTGTTCCCATGAAACTGTTAGGTGAACATTTCAAGAAACTTCAGGAAAACACTCCCTTAATGTAATGATCGATTCCAGAAACTGTACAAATGGAATTATTCAATACAGTCTTTCAAAAAACGGTATTTCAATTTTAAAACTAGATATCAATCCTAATTGATTTGCTTCCCCTCCTTGAATTCCTACAGGCCTTCTCCTTTTCTCAATTTAATAAGAGTATTTTATAGATTAAAAGCCAAGTGTCTGTTGCTAAACTATTCCTTTGATTCAGAAACATCATGAATACTGTACAGATAACATAGCAAGATGATAAATATGGTATCTGGGGAGCTGAAGTTTACCTAAGCATAACCTTGATACAGGTTATCTTCAAGGGAAAACTCATTAACAACACTAGCATTAGGTGCTTAGATACTGACAAGGTAATAATTTGAATTATTCCACCTTGGAATAATTCACAAAGCAGGAATTTCTTTCACAAAGCAGCTTAAAAAGAATTAGCAAGAAAAGGCCTAATTTACTTCACTGAATTTGGTTTTAAAATTGAAGGAAATATCTGAAAAAAGATGTTTAAACATCTAAGCTCACAAACCCAATAAGGATTAAACTCAAAAAAACCTTGAAAATCAGAATCAAAATGAACTTTTCAATATTATTCTGGTCTGATATTCACAGAATAACTGTCTTCACACACAGTGCTTATTTTTTTTCTGTATTTTGAGGGGGTTTGTTTGTTTGTTTGTTTGCTTTTTAGTTAATATGTTGGTGCAGGTTCTTTATTTGCATTGAAATAAAAATCTTGTACTAAACTGGCATTCCTTTAATGTGTATAACCAGAACTGTGGAGCTGGGTCATCAGGTGCTACTTTAGGCATAACCAATTTGGTGTGGCTATTAGCACACTACAAATTAAATACATGACTTACTGCTTTGCTAGTTTAAGAAGTGTTCTTCAAATCCACAGCATCTTTCCTTTCCAGTGTTTTCAAACATGCTCCCAGATCTCTAAAACAAATATTTTGAAAAGTAACTCAAAATGTACCTATTAAGAAATTAACTCAGTTGTCAAATCTCATTTTTAAATGCTGTAACACATTAATCCAATCAAGCAAAATTTTGTGCCTCATACCAGGCCAATCTCAGATTAAGAAAATTGCTAAAGGTAGGAGAAAATTACTGTTGTGGAGTTCTGGGATTTGACTGGGCCCCACCAAATGGTGAAAAATTTGACTGTTCATGGTGACTGACTGCATCTTTTGTTTCCAGAGATCCTGGTAGGAACAGGATTGGGTGCAGGAGACAGAAGCCTGAACTCTCTTGGTGAAAAAAAGCAATTTTATCTAAATGCAGAGCAGAAAACCCTACAGAGCTACTCCAGACCTTTGTGATAGGAAACCTAAAAATCTCCACCAGCAGAAAATGCAAGACAGACATTTCTCAGGGTACCATAATTTGAAATCACACCCTTCTCTTCCCCTGTAGGCATTCCTTGATAGCAAGACAAGAGCAGGAGAGCTTCAAGAATTCTTATATTTCATATGCTGCTGCATCTTTCAATTGCAAACCAAATGAGCTGCCAAAAGACCTACTGCCACATGGAAAGGAACCTTTAGCAAAATGGTAACCTCAAGCTATGGTCAAGAGCTAACCCACAGCCATTTTAGGCTTTGTGACAGTTCTATGAAACAGCAACCTTCAAGTTTTGTCCAGATGGCTGGGGAAGGTTATATTTCTAAACTCTGCAGGTATTTGGGGACATTGGGGGGTTCATTTGTCTGGGTTTCTAGAACAGGTGTGTATTCATCCAGTGAAACAAAAATGCACCATGTCCCCCTCAATGGCTGCCACTTCACTAAGTTGTTCACACCAATTACTGAGAATAACAAATGCACTTGAGAAAGTCACCGTCTAAATTAAGAAATTCTACAAGAAACTCATTCTAGCACAGGCTGCCCTGGGAGGTTGTGGAGTCTTCTTCTCAAGAGACATTCAAAGCCCACCTGGATGTGTTCCAGTGTCACCTCCTGTAGGTGACCCTGCTTTGGCAGGGGGGTTGGACTTCATCTTTCAAGGGCCCTAATTTTCTATGATTCAGCATTAAGTTTTGCCTTTCAGATTTAGGCTTTTTTCCCTCAAATTGCATTCGTGTCCAATTACACTCTTATTACTCACAAGTCTGCTGCTTCTCTCATCTACCTTGTGTGCACTAAAACATTTACATAAAGTGTGCTGACTACACCTGAAACATACCATGAAGACAAGGAAGCAATTTCAGGGTGTTGCACTTCTTTCAACAATGTTGCCATGAGCCAATGGAACAGTCCTCCCTCTCCACACTTTTCCACCTTCAGTAACTACCCAGTATTTTGGATGCTGGAAATAGTACATTGCACATGGCAGCAGGAGTGAACACACCAGTTCCAAGGGTCCTGTTCACTGCTTTGTAGCTCCAGTGAACAGTCTGCTGCAGCTCTAATTTTTATGTGCTTTTCAAAGGCAGTCACAAAATGAATATCAAAGCACATAAGTAATCCACATTGGGAAATCTGTCAGAAATTGTTGGGAAAATAAAGTGAATCAATAGCATGTCAAGGGACTCAAATGGAAATATATTGAATATTCATTTTCTTGGTTTCAGAGGGGTAGGGATTTAGCAGAACTGGAACACCTTGTAGGATTTTTCACTTTCTTGAAAACAAATAATTTTTGTGATGTGCTTTGAATTTAATCAGTTCCCCTAAAATTAAATTTTGCATCTTCATAATCTGGAGAACTAGTGTGAATGGCACAATCACAGTTAAGTACATTATTTCATGAAGAAGAAAAAAAAAAAAGACAATAAAAGGACAATAACAAGTATTCATGTTTGCTCATTACCATGCAGAAACACATGGAAAGCAGCTATACATTTGAAAGTGCTGCTACAAATGCCAGTAAGTAGAAACAAATATATATAAAAAAATACCTGAGTTAATTTCAGTGCCTTAATGAGATTTACAGCACATAAGATATATTTTTTAATGTGGTTTACATTCCAGGAAATGTGATATGCTTACACAAGCAACTTTTAATGGAGGGCTATGTCTGTGCAGTTTGTTACTCAGGCTGGGAACTTGCTTCATCTGTTTGCTAAACAGCTGCAAATATAGTTCTACACAGAACAAATTGTGCACTTTTGATATCTGAATAAACAGAAGCACACTTCTATGTTAATGTTTTTGGTAAGAAAAATATCAGGCCCCTTCATCTAATGCATAATACAAGAGAAAAAATTTGAAGTCATACAAAGTACCAGTTATGAAGCAGGGGTAAGGGGGAGACCCAAAACAATTCCCTTACTGCTTATTTCTTTTTGCATATAACTATACAAATATTTGCAGGCAATCTATTCATAGAGGAAGTTATGAAAGATTAAAGTCAAAAGCTTTGCCTCATTAAAGTCAAAGCTTTGCCAACCAGCTAACCCTTGGGTCACATTTATTTTACCATCTTCAGCTGCTCCTTCTTTTATCAAGGATCCAAAGAGCAAGTAATTAAATTTTAGACTGAAGCAGGTTTTCAAAATTTACTCAATTAAAAACTGTACTTGTAAACACGATAACCTCCTTATTTTCCAGCAGTTTCTGAGGGTCATGAACATTGACTACACAGATGAAGCTGCAACTCCAAAAACTCTTACAAGATGCTTCCATTCTGACTTTTTTTTTTATAGTTCTCTAACTAGAAGCCCTCTTTCCCCAACATAATCAAAAATTATGAAGCTAACACATAACAAAGATTCATGACTTTCACTAAGGCAGGAAATTTCTACATTTACTTCATAGAAGCCAGAAAACAACTCTCACCATTAAGTAACAGAAATAAGAAACACAGAAAAGGTACAATTTTTTTTTTTAAGCTGTTCCTTCTTTGCCTTAGAAGATTAACTTTCAGAGACAGTAAAATCACTGACATAATTCTTTTCAAGTCAAAGGAAAAAGAAACCTGTAATCACCAAACACTTGCTTTTCAGAGCATAACAAGAAAAAGATAACTAAACCAGTTTCCTATAAAAGGTTAAAGAAATATTGTCCATGTAATAAATCCATAACATTAGATTATTATATTGGTTTTTTTTAACAGAACCTATTTTTAATTTCACAGTAAAACTTCATATCCCTCTTAAAAAAGAAAAACAAATCCAAGAAATACCTTAGACACATTATCAACCATAGCTCCTATGTTCTTTCCCTGGAAAGAATAATTTCTAGTGAGTTTCTGAACAAAATGGGTTCCTCTGACCCCCTCTCACCCCTTGAAAAATTCTTCACACTCGGATAATTAAATGGGTGGCCAGTTACAGAACTTTGAACATTTTGAACAGTAAATCCCAGACTTCCTGTCAAATAGCAATGGTTCAATAATAAAATAGGAAGATAAACAAATGGAAGCACTGCATCCTTTCTGGCTGTTTGCATCCCCATATTTAAAGAAACTACCTAGATCTAAGAGCATACTGAGGAATCTTGCAGTGTGGAGGGTGATTTAGGCAAAAAAGGCTGCCTGAATTCAACAGCAGCAACAACAAATGTGACAATTAAAAGGCAAAAGGATTGCTTCCACTGAAGTGGATCTGCAGCTTCAGTTACATCCCAAATTGCCAGCAAGATATACTAAGGAGCAGAATATGCCTTAAAACTAAATAAAAAATGCAAGGCTAACAGTAAGTACCAAAACAACTTTGTCACAAAATTTAAAGTGATAAATCAATAATTCAAATTCATTGTGTTGAAGTGAAAACTTAAGAACCAAGATCTCTCATATCTTTTAGAGGGAGTTGTCAGGAAGCAGCATCAAATCCCATCATAACCTCCACTCAAAGTTCAGGGTTCTGTATTCTGAAAAAGTCACCTCTTGATATTTATTTATATTTATTTTAGAAAGAAAGCAGGCTACATCTCTAGGCACCAAAAATTCATTGATTAAAAAGCCATCCTCCCCTTGCTGATTGTCTTTACTGCCCCTTCATCCTCCCTTCTGCATGCATTCCACAAGTGTCTTTCAATGGTGCAAACTTTTTAATCTATGCACATAACCCTCATTACTACATTAACTTCCATAGGAAAAAACGTTCCACTATTGATCCAATCACCAACCATTGCACTACACAAGATCATGCAATTTAGAAAACTGGAAGAACTGGAAGTCTGAGCCCACCAGGAGAACGTTGATTATATCTCACCTGGCCAGGTTTTGTAACCTTAGGAGGAAATACCATTTTGCCCTCTTATTGTAACAAACTCAGCTTTCACTATCTTAGGTTTCCATGAGTTAATACAAGGGGGAAAACCCACAGTGGTAAAATTAATGAAGAAACCAGGAGAACTGGTAAAATAATGATGCTCAAACTAACTGAACACAGTGAACTTGACATGGAGAACATCACGAGACTATATGAAAAGACAAATGTACTGAAGCAAATTAAATTCTAAAACAAAATAATTACTAAGTTACATCCCTGTTTGATATAAACAAGTGAAGATAATAATTCTGTAAAAATGTCAAATTAACATCTATGGAAACTGTAGTCTAATGTTTCACAATTCTTCCATCACTCACATACCTCATTAAACAGAAACAGTCTTTGTGACCAGCTCCTAAGCAATCTTAGCTCTGCTTTAGCAGCATAAAGCTCATAATAAAGGAAAAGGGAAAACTGGGATTTGGTATGGGGTTCTTTGTTGTGTTGGTTTTCTTTTTGGGGGGGGGTGTGTTTTGGTTTTTTTACATAGCTTCTTCTTAGAGACATGGTATTAGTACTAAAAATAAAATTTCCAGGCTATAGAGCCATAGTTGGATAATGTGAGAAACAAAACTGCTAATCTGATATTCTCTCTCATTACACCTACAACTACAACATGTAACATTTGTAAAGATGACTTCTCTTTGACTATTTAAAAAAAAAAATAAATTCCATAATCCCTATATCACTAAAAATCAAAGGAATTTTGAAAAACATACAAAATAACATTAAGTGATTTACTGGACATGACCAAATTAGGAATTACTTCACAGTATCAAGGTAAATGCATTGTCAAAGCAAGGAATTGAAAACCCACAAAATAGTTTAAGCAAGGTAGTTGGTCACATTAAATCTTAACCACAAACAGGACTTGCATGAATATACTTACTTGACAATATCATACAAACTATATCTAAACTATATTAAGCATTCCAAGTGTTTAAAAATTTTGCCTAAAACTATAAAGTGAAAACAGTGGTAACACTGTTCCTTTCTACTTGAAACTCCATGCAAATACAGTGTTGATTTAATATCAATAGCTCTGGTGAGTTACATTGCATTTTCTCAAAAGTGAACATTAGAAGACACTATTATTTAAAATAAGGTTTAAAACTCACAAGCAAACAAAAATATAAGCTAATATAATACACCGTTGTACCTCCTAACACCTCCCCAACACTAAAAATCTAGCTCCAAGTCTTTGGGTCTCTTAGATTCACGTGCAGTCCTTGCTTCCTCCTAAAAATTCTGGCTACTGCTTTCTCCACAAGCTCAATGAGACACTAAGTGCAGCTTCCACTGGCTGGCAAGAAGTGAAGCACTTCATGATAGTGCAGTTAGATGTACAACAACCCAGCAGTAATACACAACAGGTCTGCCAAATACATTTCATATGGTCTACATGAAATCTGGCAGACCTCCCATGTGGCATCTCACTGCCTAACTGATGGAAACGTTTACAAAAAAATATTCACAAACAAAATCGTCATGTTTCACACAGATCCATCTTAATTCCAAATCCAGAAAGTAAATTGGCGTGTACATGTGATTAATTCCAGCAAGGAGTGGTGAAGCTGAAGAACTTACTCTGCAGTCATAAATAGAGTTCTAACAAGTCAGAGTGACTGCTTCAGGGAAATGGATTGTGATGTCAGAATTTTTGATATCTTAAGCATGAAACCTATATCCTCCCAAAGCATAATATCCAGACAACTCTGTGAAACCATGGACTTAGACATCATCTTGATTTAGAAAACCCACAATTGTTGGCATTCAAGTTGAAGAAACATGCACAAAGAAATCCTTAGATACCTCTAGGTGGCTGTCATTTCAGCTGTTTTTACTGTGCTTCATGTGAAATGTCCTCTTTACCAGGTTGCTACTTGTGGCCCTTTTCACCCACAACAAACAACTGATTTTGCCACCTGTATTTCTTGTGAAATACACAAGAACAGCTGTTCTTCAGAGCTTTTTGTGCTAAGATTACAGGGAAAAAAAATGAAAAAAAAAAACCCAAACCACACACCAAATATGGAATACAAAAAGCTCAGCAAGTTGTGCTTGTTTTAAAGAAAACACATTTCTAAAGGAACCAAATAATTTTTTCTTCTAGACAATGCTAACTGTCTTGAGGAACTACAGGAATACCAGAAGAGGCATATTAAGTACTACAAATCTTCCTAAATATTTTATATATACATAAATCTTGTGAGATTTAATAAGAAAGAGTTAACAACTAGAGGCTATGTTAAAGAAGGAGCAAGGTAGGGAAGAAGCAGCAATCTTTCTCCAAATTAAAGAATCATTCTGCCTTTATATTGAGACTTTTAGAGCTTTCAGCCACCAACATCCTCAGCTTCCACTAAATGCAATAGGAACTATAAATACTGAAACTTCCAAGAAACCAGATCTTCATGCTCATCATGCTGGCTTACCTTGGAGGACATTTTGTCTCAAGACACAACTGACACTAAATTCATCTTGCATTTCTACTTTGGAGTCAGATATGGAGAGTAAAGCTGGCTGCAGCTCTTTGCACAACACAGTTCACCCTTGCCTGACCCATCATGGGCAGCTACAAATACCACCCATTCACTGAGGTCACATCTTCCAGCCAGAGCCCACAAGTATGGGCTGCACCAGCCTCTCACTTCTCTTCTAATTCTTACTTCAATGACATAGTCCACATAGCTATAATAAAGTTGATAATAAAAGGAAAAAAAAGATATAAAAATGACAAAAAACCCAACAAGGCACCTTAGCACAACTTTCTGCTAGAAATAACCTTTAAGGACTACAAATAATTCCATTTACAATTCTTTCCATAATGGAAGTTCTGTCCTCATCAAGATGTATTCAGGAAGTAAATGCCTGTACACAGTCAATGAGTCACACAAAGTTACTTTACACCATTCCTGTCAAAATTCATCTGAAGACAGAAAGCTGTCTGAAAGCACTTGAGGTTGCATGAACAGATCAAGTTTTGATATAGAGTTATCTACAACATGCACCTGGCCTGTGAGAGAAGCACCAGGAGTAAATTGTGTATTACTGGGGTATCTAATAACAATGTAATTTTCAAAAACATCTTTAGTAGTAGCTACCTTATACTACTACCACTACACTGGGAACACTTCAAAAGGTATTTAAAATTCATAATCACATTCTAAATAATTGGCATTTAAGTTGGGAATTTACTTTTAATAAACACATTCTTGAGCTAGTAACAGTAAAAGCATCATTCAAACATCATTTCCTGTACTAAATTTTACCCATATTAACAGTCTTAGCAAAGCATCCACCACAAACATGTTGGTGATAGAAATTTCCTAACGCAAGCAGTCTTTATAGATTTCTGCTATTTCAGTGCAGGTCTCCAAGGACCATTTGAATCCATATTAATTTCCTTTCTGGCAGTTATGCAGCCATGTATGAACTGCACTATTTCACTTTTAATCTGTCAGTAATTTAGTAATGTGTAAACTAATTATGCACAGATATTAATGTAATCAGTTTGGGGAGCTGTAAAATCAATGCGTTTTTACAGACTGTGCTAAAGAGAACTGCATTATTATAGTCATATGTCTGTTCCAGATAATGCTGTGGAATTAAAGTAATAGTGATCCAAGCATCAATAAACATTCCCAAAATCCACCCAGTGATACAATACTGTTACTTTCAATTGAGGACAGGTCAAGTTTTTCAGTAGCACTAAAATGTCATCTGCCTAAAAATAGTATGTGAGTGCCCATTAAGAAATACAAATTTGATGACATCTGAGGTTTCCTGTAGGGAACTAGAAATGAACTGGCTAGCAACATTTCATCCATGATTCAGCCCAACTGTTCTGCTTCTGCCTCAGTGGAAAATGTGCAGGGAAGACTGTACCTACAACTCAACACTGGGGCACATAGTTAACCAAGAATCATATTTGAAGCATAACAACTCATTAAAATTATCAGGCATCACTGTGTAATCCAGGCAAACAGCAAACAAACTACAGCAGCTGAGGTTATGCTGCCAGAGCCTGGCTTTGCCCCCAGACACCCAGCTGCAAGTCTTAATGCAGAGAACCACACCTCTCCCTCATCTCCACCTGTTCCATGCTCAAAGTCCTCTTGAATTTCTCCCATGCTTTTCTACATGCCAATGCCTTTGTTTTCTGTGAGGCAGGTCACCCGAGACACAGATGTCACTTGTGAAATTTAGTAATGCCTTTCACCAGCCACTTATCATCACACACACATGCAAGAGGGATAAGAAAGCAATTCTGAAGTAGATTAAATCCCATCTCTGCTCAGATAAATATTTCCAAGCTAAAAGATACTTAACCATATTTGACTGCATCACTCCTCAGATTTATTTTGAAGTATCAATGAATTCAATGGTCTGGCACACCGAGAGAACTACACACAACATACCTACACCAGTTTTCCCAAAGGTACTATTGAATTATGTGTTCAAGTCTCACAAGATGAAGAATCCTGAAAACCTGACCTGCTGCCAGAGGTCCTGGCCTTTTCCCCCCCTCCCTGCCTGCCCATGCCTGGCTTTTTGCCACTGCTTGCAGGCTCACACAGAGACAGCTTCAGGCCAGGGCAGCAAGAATTCAGGTTTTGGGGACTGAGAAAAATAACAACAAAAGCATCAGAGATAAACATTGCTTACTTACAAGTAAATTAAGACTTGCTGCTGGTCGATTTAGGGTGGCTTTCACATGCAAAAAAATATTAAGGCCTCCAACTTTTCATTCTACCCTGTTATTAATTTATAAATTCATTTATTCATGTATATTATTAACAGCACCTTTTATAGAAACAGCAAATTAAATCTGCAAAGCGTGTCTGTCTGCTCCTATGCTCTATTTTGGGAAGGGTACTTCACAGAATTAATCTGAACCTCAAACTAGGCTGGCAATAGAGGAACCCAAGGACTGATGTGTGAAAACATCACACCAGCACAGGCCTCCCAATGCCATTCACACTTTCACCCCTATTTTTTTTCCTTTCACAAACACTTGTTGACATAGAAGGGCACAGCAGCACACATCTCACAGTTTATGTGCCAACAAAACACAAAATAAAACATTTCACGCTGCAAGGAGCACAGGGCCAAACTCGGGGTATGTTTGTTTCCCAGTAAAACTCCATACAACGTGAGGAAAACCCTTAACACACCTAGAGCAGTCCAGGGATTCCCTCAGCACCCCGATCCCCCCCTAAATCTCCTCACAGCCGGACCCAGGTGGAAGGGACCCAGGGCTGCCCCTCAGACTACGTCCCCTGGGCAGAACCGGACCAGACCGGTTGCCTGAGGGGTGCAGAGCACCAGAGGGGAGAAAACAGCAAACAGGTGAAACAACCCCAGAGGTTTTCTCACCAGGGCACGAAGGAGCCCAAAGGAAGACAGAGTTCTGCCCCGGAGCTGACAGACACCCTGCCAGGGGACTCAGGGAGCACCTTGTCACCTTCAGGTTTTGCATGAAGGAAGAACAAAGCCACCATCCCACCCCAGCCTCTCAAATCATTTACCTCAGTGCGAGGAAAATCATCTCCACCTCACATGCAGCACAGCAAAGCTGCAGCTGCTCTCAGGCTGTGTTCCTCCTCCAAAAGATGGCGGAACCAGAACCAACTCCAGACAGGCAATTTCCAAGCTTTAGGAACCACAGGTGTGGGAAAATTCAATGCTCAGTGGAGCTGTGTCTCTCCTCTGCACCTGGGAGCTCAGGTGAGCTGCTTCTCACTAATTGCTTGTAAAGCTCTTCAGAAAAACAAAGCAGCCCAGAAGCCAGGTGATGGTGTCTGACGGCAAAGCAGCCTCACTGACTCTCAACAAAACAGACTGCAAAAACGTTCCTGAAATAACCATCATCCTCACCAAGTGAGATTAGGTGGTAAAAATTTTAGGTCTGGCTGTGTGTCTGTAATTTAGTGTCTGTCCTCTAGTGACAGAAAAACGCCAACACTTCGGGCCTGTGAGGGAAGCCAAGTCCACGCCAGGCGAGGGAGGGACGTGGGCAGAGCAGATCCCACAGCGGGAACGCAAGGCTGGGAAGAGGGATCTGCTCCCAGAAAAGTTCAGAGGGGGTGAGCGAGTTTCTAGGGATGAGAAAGGGGTTCCACAGAGATTGTTGCATTCCTTGAGGGCACCAGTGTTGCTGGATGGGACAACAGGAGTGAGAAAAGCAGCAACCCTGCAGAGCCCTGCTGGGCAGGGGGGGGGAAGATCCTTCTGCAAACTATTTAATCTTATATCTTTAATGAGATACTTGAGTTTTTCTATGATTTAAATGCAAGCTAGCTTAATGGCTGGAACACTTGTCCTCTGTAATCATCTTTAAGGAAATGGGAGAGCAGTGCAGCCTCCAGCCCACAGGTCACTTTGTGCTGCACCCATGGGAACAGTCCTACCCTCACCTACCTAAGCTGAATTATAGTAACACACAATTTTGTAGCAGACAGAAAAGTAACTCTAGCAGATAAAATGCCTCAGGTGAGGTCTCCTCACCCACTGCACCATATATCTTGATCTTTGAGGAATAGGCTTATCTAAACGCACTACTTTTACATATACATCTCTGTATATATATCTATACACAGCTAAGCCAAAAATATTTCCAAAGGAAACTGAAAGGTTTGCCAAACTTTCATGCTGGCAAACTCTATTTGCAAAATGCTCAGTGGAGAGGAGTGTAATAAGGAAAGAAACTAACAGAACATGCAGAAATATGTGAAGTGAGGGAAAAAAAGGTTTCAAGTTCAAGCTTAAAATTTTTACCTGCCTCCATGCCAGGTTAGGCTGCCTTCCACTTACACATGAGTAAATGGATGGAAGAAAATATTTTAAGTGAGTATAAAAAGCATCAATTTACAAGACTCCTGCCTGCCCTCTGAATTTAGGTTGTTGCCTCAGATATCAATACTAACAGTGGTACCCAGTACCTTTTATACAGATGGGGAAAAAAATTTAACAAACTAGCACAGAAACTTTAATTTTTTTTCTCAAAATTATTCTGAAAAGTTAAAGTCTCCCTCCTGCACCAGATCCTAGCCCTTAAAAGATGCTGAGTTATAGAAACTACTGTAGTTTAAACATACTTTTGTTTATAGTGTTTGCAGAGTAATGCATGTGCAGACAAGCTAATTAGGCAGGGATTGTGTCCCTTTATTTTTATAATTCCAGTTTTAGGAGCAGAGCATTTGATTTACTACATGAAGGTATTTTTATAGCCTCAAGTACTACTGCTTTTTAGGACATAGGGAACATCACAGCCCATTTAATTTACACAGGAGATGTTAGTAGTATTTAATGGCATGTAAACATTTTATAAGGTAAGCTCAAATAACAGGAGATTTTTTTTTAATATACTTCAGCGAAAAGGTTCACAAATGGATTTTCTTTCCACTTTATTGGACCAATCCCTATTATTGCATCAGAAGTGAATCGAGTTTTAAAAGGTGTTAAGAGTTTTCAATATATTTTGTGACACTGAACAGAATCAAAAAGTATACATAAAAAACCCAATGCGTGAATTAATTCCAGAACTACTATAACTGCACACCCTCAAATCATATGCAATTGTCTGGTTACAAACAATAATTGCAATGGACTGTAGATGGTATTTTCACTCTATTTCTTTTCTAACATCATTTTACATAATCCTAGGCAAAAGCATTTGAAAGAAATTCTATCATCATTATTACTATTTATTTTTGACAATATGACTTTAAAGGATAAAACTTAAAGCAACAGAGTTAAAAAAATATATTTTAAAATTCCTTCTTACTACATATTTCCAGAGACATTTTTACTCCACATTTACTGTAATACTAATGCTGCTCATTATTTGCATTCATACTAAGATCATATGCTAGCATTTTATATATATCAAGATATTATTTTTCTAGAGTGTTTATATGTAAACATTCATTAATGTAATGGTAAAAAGTCATTATAAAGATCAGAACTATTGCCTGTTCTCACAAGGAAGATTTATATATATTAATATATTTTTTTAAAATCTTACAGGGTAAATGAGGAAGCTGATTGTAGCAGAACTCTAAAATAACAAAGATTAATCTAGAAAACCTGGATATCTTAATTGCCAGCAAATTTTCATGTCAGGAGAGAAAGGTAAGGCAATATAAAACAATTAATACATGTACTTAATACATGCATTTCCCCCTGTTCTATGTACTGCATGGGTGAGGAAAACGAAAACTGCAGCCAATTTTCTTGTATTGGTTATGAAAAGCAAGGAAATCTCTAGATCACTTGTATAGCAAAACAGAAGTTGTATAACTTGCAAGAAAAAAATAAGGATTCTGCCTCAGTCTCAGATTGTGCTTTTTAAAAAAGTGAAAGGGAGATTTTAATTCTTCCAAGCCTAAGAAAAAGGACTGAAAGTTCTGGTTCTTTCATACATGCCATATCCTCCCAAGTGGCACTGGTGTGTTTCAGTGGTTGCTCTATTATGCAGTAACACGAGTAATTGGTTTGACTTTGGGAAAGCATTCAATAAAGAAAAATATGATTATCTCATACTGACACAAAGCAAAATGAAATAATTGTGTCAACACTAGTTTGGCTTAAACAACATGCCTAAAAATCTACTTAAGTGAAAGTGCTGTAAATACAAGTGTTGAATATTAACTTTATGAGGTGCTTAACTGCACTGGATTGTAATGAATTATCTAGTTCCAGTGATGCTTTGACACATTTCAAATGAGAACCATAAGGAGTTAACTTATGGTCTTTAGTGCCTTTTAGTATGTTCAGTGACAATATAAGATCCCATTCATTTCCCAAGACATAGCCATTTTCAGTAACATTTCATTGTAAAATATATGAGTATTTCTCCACCTAAATTTTTTTGGTAGGAAAATATGTCAGCACAACAGAACACCTCCAGATGCAACTGTAATCTCATTTGTCCTATGATTCATTAAAAAAGAAACCTACTAAAATGTATGTCTCTTGCTCTTGGATTCTGCTTTTCTCAACAATTAATGTTCTCTTCAGTTTATTTTTCTTCCACCTTTTAAGTTTTGCATGTCAGGGATACAAGGATTGGTAGAGGACAGGTTTTCCAGCTTTCCTGTTTTCAACAAATTATCAGTGCCTATACATGACATTTTAAAAAGAAAACACAGCACAACTCCAGTATCTACCCATACTGGGTATACTTCTGTTTGTAACCAAGGACTGGACTTGCACTGGTATTTAAAAAGTAGAAGATTTTTTAATAACACAATATCCTAATCTTGGCCTCAGTTATTACAGTATGGATAATTTTAATATAGAAACAAGCTCTGCTTTCTCATTCACCTTTACTAAGACATATCTAAATAATAGCCCCCTCCTGCCATCATCTGCAATCTTGCTAAAATACAACCTGTTCTGTCATACAAAACTTCTCTATCATATTCTTAGAGAAGAAATAAGGTACAAAGATGGTCAAAAATGTGTACTCATGGGAAAAGTCAAACATCTGTCTGAATGATCCAACAAACTTAGCAGCAGATCTGACATGGCAGGGAAGGGTGGGAACAGCTGCAGTGTGTGCATGATGTGGTGCTCAGCCTCCTTCCACAGAGGTGGTGATGCCACGCGGTAAGACTTGCTCCATTCTTCAACCTGGTAGTACAACTTACTTCAGGTAGGCTAAGGTGGTGTCTCTGACTATTTCAAGATGTGGATGCAGACTCTGCATTCCTTAACACAAAGATCTGGTCTACGTATACAACTCCAGAGGCCATATTTGCTGACCCTGCTCAGAGTTATTGCTCACTCTGCAAAGTAATCCTGCTGAAATCAGACCAAAGACATTTTTAAGGAGATTTCAGTGAGACTACTCTCATGCCTAAGTGCTTTGCTGGATGAAAACCTTAGGTTTCTCATTTAGGATCCTATCCAATATTCATTGTAATCAACTTCAATCAGCTTCTATTGTCTTCATTGAGCTTTGGATCAACTTTTATTATTTCATGGTTTTTATCAAGATTCTTTTCTTGTTGTACGTAACTAGTTGCTTTTTTTAAAATGTACAATGAGAAGAGTTTTGTACAGCTGAACACAAAGGTGAAGGTCTGTCTTGCCAAAATTTTAATGCAAACCTGGAATTTTATCCTGCTTATTCCCTGAGAAAATGTTTAAACTATATAAAGCTGGATGATGACCAACAAAACCACTAAGACCACTCGTGTATTGTAAAGACAATTTTGGATCTTATCCATGACTTTAAGTAATTATACCTTCTAGAGAGATTTGAAATTAAGAAATGCATTAATTTTCATTTTACTATTTTGACAGTATTATTAAAATTCAAAATTATTCTAGATGCCTTAAGAATGGTTACCTGTCCCAAACAGTTGCTCAAGTAGGTAACTTTGCTATGGTAACTATGATAATCTATGTTTCCCAAAGAAGATGAGGTAACTATATATTGTCAACTCCAAACCAATAATTTAAAAACCTAGAGACATACAATTATAAATAAATTATTAATAGTGTTTATTTCATAGATGCCATTTCCTAGTCAATAATTTAAAACCATGTAGTCAATTATCACTATTCTGTTTCACAAGTAGCTACTTCAGTTATGAAAAGATAAGTTTCCAAAATTTACCACTAAATCAGTGGGGAAAAAATGGGAATAGAACCTGAATCCCAAGCTTCTAGGGAACACTGCTTTCTGTAGTTTTGTATACTTACAAACATGCATGGGAGATGTCTGTCTGGGAAAGAAAACACCTTAAAATAGGCAAAAGCTGTGCCACAGTGGTCTGCTTGCTTGTGCTCTTGTTTTGATAATGTCTGCACTGTATGGACACATTGCCAAAGGCTTGTAGTGTAAAACAGGTTTCATTACCCCTGGTTCTGAAGCCTATCAGTTTATGGGGATGATTGTGCAGGTGGTGGTGAGTGTTATAAATATTTATGCTACTGCAAAGGAAAACGCCATCCTGAAGGTGTTGGAAAGAGGGTCTCTGTTTTAAAAAAATGCTGAAATCCTTCCTCACCTTTTTTTACCTGACTTTAAATCATCAAACAGACTTTCAGTGTCTATACATCTTGGGGGATTTTTTACCAAACAGCGAAAAACGGAGCTTTTGGTGTTCCCAAAGCTCTCACTGAAAGCATGTCTGTGTTAACCCCATGGAAATGACTGATCACCTTATTTCTGTAATGCTGTGATGAATCATCCCTGGCATGAGATGTAAAAAATACAAGTAACAGTTGAAAAATAATTGTGAAGAAAATTGCTTCTATGGTCTAATGTATGGCCTGGAAAATGGTCATGCAATTTAAAAGCAAATGTTAGTGAAAATAGCTACAATGTAAAGATATTTTTTACACCTTTCCTTTTGTATTGACTCTTTTTGTATGTTTTATTTGTATTAATGTAGAAGGGCTGCAATTTTCTGATAATTCCAAAACCTCTTTGATTCCCTAATTTTGAGCTGTCAGTGCATTTTTTGTGCACCTTCTACATGATTGTGATGAAAAGCAAGATAAAATGGAGGCAGATAAAAAGAGAACTTCTCTTGTTTGTGCAAATCTCAGTATATAAATGCTGTTCCTCACTATTTATTATTAATATTTAGACAGCATTGTAGGAAAGTCAATATCCCACTTAAGAAGAAAAGGATTCATGTGCAGTTGATAAAGTTTACAAGGAACACCTCAATTTAGATCAGAACCAGCTCACACTGCCTGACCCTTATTCACATCACTACTGATGTCTGCATGAGAGACTTTAACTTGCCTCTTAAATGCAATTCCAGCATTGAGCTGGAATTGCTCAACTGAGCTTGTTTCTTTAAAACATATAAACTTCTTTTAGACATGCAAAGCCAACCTCTGAACCCTGTGTTTGCAGAGGTAAGTCTCACATGTACAATTTCATAAAGATGCAGATATCTTTTTGGACATATTTAAAAATCACAATTTTTTAAAACCAGTTTTTGGTTCACTCCTGAGAGATTGAAGCTTTAATGTCCTTTAATGGTTTTTAAATTGCAGCATGAGGGTCCACTCAGACACTTTGGTTATTTTCTAGTTTATTCTCAAACCCTGAAACAGCAACATAGGGAAACCTTGTAACTGAAGCTGACATCAGGAAAAAAAAAATAAATCAGGAAATGTTTGCAATTTTGGTTCACTATAACTCATTTTCAGAACACAAATTCCCTTTCTTTTTGCACATAAATGTCATGTGAGGGGCACATAAAAGTTTAGTCAAAGGGGCCCTATTAAAAGCAACAGTGACATTAAGCATGAGCAATGAATAAAATGTATAATTTCAGAAGCATAAAAACACATGGTTTCATTAGACTGGCATGTGGTGGTTCTCTCCCATGTCTCAGAAGGCTTGGTATTGATCTGACTATGAAGCTGTGACAATAAAACTGTACTCTATTGACTGCAGCTGCAGGGTCTCCAAATATTATTTATTGAGGCAAGCAGAACAGCAAAGCAAAAGCACTGCCCCAGTAATAAGTGGTAATTGCTGGGAAGTGAGGCATTGCACTCCCTATTGACCCTTGCATCCTGAAATTTCGATGGATTATATTTAACTCCATTAGGATTGGCATTATCAAATTACATAAACCACATTATAGAACAACCAGCCTCAGTTTAGATCATTGATTTTCGATTATACTGATCTGCCATACACTTCAGAAGTAGCTCCTGTTACCACTGATATGATATCAATGTTGATCACTAGGGAAGGAAGTACTGTTTTATTACAATGAGATAAATGGCACTGAAGAAAAAAAGTAACAGTTTCTCTAATAGATGGGAAGATGCAAGTGTTCCTGTCAGTTGTAATGTTTGTAGATTAAAAATTGGGTAGTACAAAATGTGCGTGTTCTAAAAGCTCTGATACTTCCTCCTTTTTGCATTTAAAGGATGAAACATTTTATGTTAAATTCACACTCCATGCAGTTCAATGTACATGAGTTATGGTGCCACGTTTCTGGCTTAAAAAGTGGGTTACCTTTTTGAGATAAAATATAATTGAATGAAATATCCAAATAATACCTACTTTAATAGCTACCATTGTGGTGCATTAGTATGAACTTCAAGTCACCCACATTTGGTATGGTTGCAAGGTGGTTAGGTTAGCAAGGGTCTATCATACTTCTTATCCTGTGTCATAGTGACATTTCATGGAACCAAACTTTTTGATGACCTTAAAGGTTCAGGCAATCATCTTTTCTCTTACAGTTATTTTTTCAAATGTTAGATTTTTTTGTGTTTACTGTCTATTGTTATGATTACAAAAACCAGTTCAAAGTCTGACAGAAAGGGAAACATCTGAATAAAAATAATAATGATTTAAGATCCAGTGATAAGAGTGTCACTATTTGTAAAAGTGGTGATTAGAATTCTCACTCAAAAACTCCCCCATTCATTTCCATTAGAGTTCAATGTGTAGTTTTGAATACTAACTATTCCAACTTGTAATCCTCCTCATTTTTTTTTATATCAAATAAATGCATTTACAAAAGTTACTGGTATTTTGCAACATTCAAAAGGTTCTGGTTAGGTGGAGATTCCATCCTCCATTTACAGCTTTAACTCATGACATATTGTAAAATTTTCACAAAATTAAGATGTATAAGAACAGAAGAAATTGATTCAGAAAGATGCAAAGTCTTTTAAGCCTTACAATTGTTAAATTGTAGTAAATGAATCCTTGGAAGCATAAAAATGGGTGGACTGAAAGACTTGAGAATGGAATGAAGTTCTTTGAATGCCAGCAGAAGATCACTATGGGGCTGTCATTGTCTGAAATGAACTGCATGAGAAAAGGCCCAAAGAGAGAGGAAGATGAAGTTCTAATAAAGTTTTAAAACATTTTCGTTGCAAAGACCCTAAAATTTCATCTATCTGAATTTCAGATTTTAGCCATAAAAATAAAACTAAGCTAAGAAAAAGAAGGGTTTTTATTTTATTTTGGTTTTAGTCATTTAATTTCATAGTAAGAATCTGTCTACTGCTAAATTCTCTTTCCTTTTGAGCATGAATATTAGTGCTAGGACGTCGACTCATCCCTGTTAAATGTAATTCTTAGTGAAGCACATTTCTCCAATTCATTAAATTTTATGCTGACTTTAAGAAAAAAAATTAGTAATCATAGTTCCCAATATGTAGTGAACAGCTGAGCAGATTGTCAGGAAAACCACAGAGTACAGAATTTCTGTTTGGTGATAAATGTCGCTCCCCAAGTAGCAAATGGAGCTGGCTGACTCCTTAATGCTATGCTGTGGTTAAATAATAGGTTATAAACAGTCAGGGTAATGACTTCAGTATTATAACAGCTTTAGATCTCCTTGATATAGCTAATAATTAGCACAGAATGTCATACAGAGATATGCCATGATCCTGCCTCTTGATTTTTGTTTCAGTCTTGGTATTTCAGAACCAGGCTGTACTAAAATAAGGTGGTTAAATTGAGGCCCTGAAGAACATGCAATATTAACAAGTGTGTACCTTTGTAATTTATAATTGGGAAGATATTTGGTACTAAATCTGTTTCTAAAAGCCCTGGGTAGTTTTCAAGTGTTATGACCCTATCAGTCAAAAATAGACATGAATTATGTGATGAAAATTAATAAAGTTATGTAACACATGCAGAAAGTATTGACTAATGTAGAACAAAAGAAAGGTTGTATTTTGTCATCAAGGCATTGTACAAGAACCTAAATCCCACTTTTAATATCATATCTTGCTTTGACAGAAAATGACTTCAAATAAAGTCAAAAGTGATGGAGGGAGGACAAGTCTTTTGGAATAAAATACATAAGAATATAAATGTCATATGTGAGGTGGTTTAACATCAAGTATCTGACTGTGATTTACATTGAATACATAGAAGAATTCTATAGTTTTGAATCTTTGGTGTTTCTGTTTGAAGATCTGCCTATTTTTCTCCTTTGAAAGTACTGAAGTTTTGAAATTTGAAGTATCAACCTTAGCTCAGGGGCAATACTGCAAAACCTAAGAAAAATTCATTTTATATTTCTTCCATATGGATTTCAATAACCATTCAGTAGTTCCAGGACTGTTTATTCTTTCTGAAGAGAAGGTTGACACACTGGTTAAGGTACAAGGCTGGTATTCAATTTCCTGCTTCCCCATAGGCCTCTTCTGTGATTTTGCCAATTCATATATATAGCCACTTCGTACTTTAATTTCCCCTCAGTATAACAGAGACAGTAGTACCTTCTTATATCAGTTTTGTCTTGGGGAACATTAGGACTACAAGATATGAAAACAGAGGTCATATAAAATGTTCCTTAGAATGTGATGGATGTATCTTTAAAGAACCCCTTGCATAAGAAAACTTTTTAGGGACAATAAGGAATGATTGTATTGTTCCAATGCATTACCCTTTTTATGATGAGGTATCCCCTCAAAGACAAGAAACATGGAAGAGAATAACACAAGTCAGGAATTTTTGAGAGTGCTATAAAAACTGTAATAGTGGGAAAATTAGGATGGGGTAAAGGAATTAACCTTTTTTTCACTAATCAGTAAAAATATTGGTATTTCTTCAGCCATTTGAAACAAGCACATTACTCCTTTGTTACTGATTTTACCATGGGATTATTTTTTTTAACAATTAAGAAAAAGATTAAGAGTGGAATCTTTGCTAGTGGAAAAGACTACTAAAGAAAATCCTTCTTAGTTTGTGCTTGAGAAGGGATTTGGTGAGAGAAGACTGCAATGCTACCTGTAAGTGACAGTGTCAGATCTGAGGATTAAATTCACCCTTCTGTGTAGCAGAATATTGCTTACATATCCTGTGAGCTCTGCTTGCTTCCCAGTTTACAGAGAAAAGTGGGAACCATGGGGGAACAAATAGTCCATCATTTAAGCATATTGATCCAAATCAGCCTTGTACAATTAATATTACAATCAAGAAAGCAGTGCAGTTTCAAAAGTTGCCTGATCTGTCTTCTAGAAGAAAAGCATTACAGAACCACACTTAACACACTGACATCCATAACAGACTTGGCCTTGATGTCACCTAGAACCACACAATCATTTGTAATTGTGGTAGTGATTTGAGAAGTTGGGGTTTTTTTGGGTTTTTTTTTAGTAGCGAATAAACAAATAAAGTTTTGTGTTTAACTTCATGAACTTGAGCACTGGTAAAAACTTTGCATATCAGATTTTTTTTTTTTGTAGCATGATTGCTCAGATGCAGGAGCTAAATTACATATCTGTGATGATAGCTGGAAAAAATCAAGTGGACTCCTAAAACATTTTCCAAAGCAGTGTAGGGGAAAGGGACCTGGAGATGACTGCCTGACTACTGGGGAATACATCCAAGGGAGGAGGCAAGGGGAAGTTTTCTCTTTGGAGACGTGAGACACGAACAGGAAAAATGTCATCCTATACTGCTTCTTGAATACTTGATCCTGCTGTTTTCTGTGTTGCTACTCTACCAAGCATAAAAGAAATGCTATTCAATTCAGACTTCATTAGGTAACATGGGAATCTACACTATCATACTATGTCATGAAATTGTTGGACTCACTGTGGATCTGTAAGAAGCTGCTAGCACTGCAGATAACATCAGCTGGCTTTAGATAAAGCAGCCTGCCCAACAGGGAGAGGGTGGAATGTTGGGAAGGGGAATGGAATAACTGTTTTGAGTATCTTCAGTGAAGTGACTCCAGTCACTCCGTTGTTTTGTTTATCTGAGAATAAAGATTTCTGTAGTAGCATGAGTCCAGCCCTGCATGACAGCTTTTCTTTTTAGTGGGCAGAAATATTTTAAAACTCCCCGTGCTTTCTATTGTGGAACTATGAAAATTCTGCTATGGCACCTTCTGTTCCCAAAATCACAAATACTGCACAAAAAACATGCTACATGTTGTGTGTGTCCTGAGCTACAGTGAGAACCTCTTAATTTAAATTTATTTGCCCTATTGCAGTGATTCAGCATGTAATTAAAGTCTATGGCATTACAAAATTAGCTACAGATCTCCATTTGTTACGTGGGTGACTCACAGGGGCTGAGCCTGCTTAATATTCTGGCTGGCAGCAAAATGTTCAAGGACAGAATCCAGATCAATACACACAATTTTTTTCAATCCTCCCTGCAGTAGTAGTGTTGTACATTTTGGCATCTCTGTCCTGCCAACTGCAATGAAAGAAATTGTCATTCAAAATAAGACCAATTAAAAACTGATGTCCTTAAAAAAATAGCTCCGCAGACTTCTTTTTTTCTTTCGGATCCACCATGTTCAGCAGACCACCATGGCATGAATTGCCATTAATATGTCATTTCCCTTTCCTGTTATCACAATATAAAAGACCTTAGCTCTGACCTTTCTATCAAAACATCCTTTGTTTAGAATGAAAGCTATTCACTGTTAGACCCTTATCTATAGAGCTTAGCCAGCGGATCAAATCCAAAGAGCAGAATTCGTTTACTTTGTATTAAATGAGCTCAGTTAAGAAGTTTCAATTTTGGCAGAAAGGTGCATTAATCACAAGGAAAAGAACAGATCTCACTTTTCACAGCTTCTGGTTTACTTTCAATACAGTTACACAGTAAGGCTTTTGTTCCTTAAAAGTAGCACTGTATTTAAATACAGTAAATATAACAAAATTACCTTCTTAAAATTACACTAGAGTTCCTACAGTACAGGATGTCCATAATGACCTCAGTGTTGCATGACTAACTTTACAGCTTCAAAAAGGTTCTAAATTAGTTTGGACAGATGGGTTTTATCCAGAGGAAATCAATGAGGTTTTGTGAGTCTGACTTAATTTTTATGCAGCCAGTACTTTGAGATGAAATTAAAATATGTATGAAAAACATATTAAAGTTTCCCTTGGGTTCATAGTTGTTTGTACATTTACAAGGTGTTAAAGAGATGATTTAAAAACTAACTATATATGGGATCAATGCAAGTATACTATGATTTATGGCCTTTCATGATATTTTTGTCACTTCTGGCCTAATGTCTTATGTGTTTTGAACCACTAATTATCTTTTAATTCATAAGGGTTTGGTGGGATTTTATAAGTGTAATATAATATATACAGCTGTATCACATGGAAAGTTTTAGAAAAAAACACACGTTACAAGTTGTGCTGAGTAAGTAACAGTTGTAAATAAAGATGTGTTGCACCAGTTAAAACCCCACTTAATTCCAGTACCCCCGAACAGGGAGGGGTTCCCCCTCTGCCAACAAAATTGGCAGATTTTTAACTCACTCTTCAGAACCAGGGGTCCAAACGTATGCCGGTTTTTTATCACATCCCACAACCATAAATATAAATCAGAAAGCAAAAGTCAGGCTTTTCCAGCTTTAGTAATTCCCCTGTGTAAAATCAGGCAGCTAAATCTTTGCAGTGGATACTATCATCTCTAATACTAGAGAACAGTGAAAACTGCAGCAATTCTTGTGGTTCAATGATGAATAAAACAGGAACATTTTCATTATTCATCAAAAGGGACCATTTCAAAACTCATATTTATATTCTGTTAAACAAAATAAATAGAAGAGTACCAACAAAACCACTGATACACTCAAATTTGATATATGTTCCAAAAATGTTTTAAAAAAAAAATTTAATTATATAAAAATTTTTTTTTAAAAAATATTAATTATAAACTTCCTGAGCAATGGACAGAAGCTGGAATGTTCTTTTGCACACTGGTGAGAACTGACCATTTCATATTCTTCTATTGAATGGCTGCAACTTCGATTTGCAGTTAACTCAAAGCAAGTAGAATCCATCCCATAATAGGATTTTTTTAATAGTCCCCAAACTATCGAAAGCTAAAAAATCTTACTGATGTTACATTCTGGTTTTGACTCTTTCTAATATGATCCGTAGGTTCAACATGGACTAGGGACTTATGCTGGTGAATCATCTTTTAAAATACTTCTCTCTCTTTTCATTTTCTCACCATTATTTTTCTCAGTATAACTAAGAAACTAATTTTCAATTGCATAAGCTGAAAAAATGAACTTTAAGAAGGTTGTTCCCTAGAGCAGTCATTAATGGGCACTTGGACCCTTGGATAATTTCCCCAAACTCTTTTTAGAAATGCAAAGATGGTTCACTGTGTTTTTTCACTTTTCTGGGGAAAGAGTAGCAAATAGCTGATCAGTTCTATATTTAGACATATCCACTAAAAGTTAATGTCTGTTAAATGTAGCCTTCAACAGGTGGATTATAACTAGATGGGACCCAGGACACTCCTTCTCTTTTTCTAAACTCCAAATATATATAAAATATTTACTGTTAGCTTGTAAATATTTAATAATAAACAGATAGGTTCCCATTTCCTTGGAATTTGTGGATTTCAATCTGAGTCAAGTTTTCAGTTCTACGTAACAACTGGGAAAAAAATCAGGAGAAAGGCAGACAAGGAGTACAGAACATTTAGGTAAATTACAGTTCACCGGGGAGAGCAAATTTTATGAGACTCAGAAATGAAACTGCAGATAAAGAATCTAAAAAAAAGTATTCTTCCTCTTCTGCAGTTTTCCTGGTTTTGTGACAATTCCTGGTGATGATTTGTGTTGATGACTCTACTGTATCTTACTGAAATATCCTCTTTCCCATCAAAGTTCTTAAAATATCTCAAAATATTAATAATTATTTGTCTTCAGCAAATAAAAATCTGTTTTAGAGCATCCTCACTGTTCTAGATAATATTTTTATTATGATTATTATTATTAAACAGAGATGGAATCTACCGCAGAGCAAAGCATCCCCTGTCAGCTTCAAGTCAAAATAGAAAAAAGAGAAACTCAGGACATTAGGAGACCCTTTTAAATGTTGGAACCTTGAATTAACCTATTCCAAGTTTAAACATTAGACATGGAGCTAAAAAGCTATCATCTATATAAAAAGTAGGGTTTACTCTAATGATCTTGGTCTCAGTTCTGCATCATCAAGGAGACTGAAAGCAGAAGACTTTTCTCTAACTGCCTTGGCTTTGGAAAATCCTTTTGAAATATTTTTTTTTCTATTATAGGTCAGTAATTCAAGCAAACAAAAAGTAGAGACCATGAAAAATGCCCTGCAGGAGGAAAGAGGAAATAGATAAAATACCAGTCAGATGTAGATACCAAGAACAAGAGATAAAGCAGTGTGATAAAAGGTAAGAGATTTTCTCTTGTTCTGAATGTCAACATTTAGTTCATTGTTGGTATCTTCCTTTTATCCATTTTTTGGGTCTTTGGTCCTGATTTTGTTCTGCTAATTCTTGGTCAGGGACACAGAGTGTAAAAAAATCCAGGTCTTCAAACCAAATATGAAGAACACAGTGGTGATGTCAGAGCATGGGCAGGCAACAGCTTCAGAAAACTGAGACTTTCCAGCAAATTCCCTTTTCTCCTATTCTCATCCTTTTGATCTGAGGACAAAGATCATCTTATTATTAAATCAGCTGATCTGGTGTTCTGTTATAGGTGTTTTCTGCCTCTTTTTATTACAAAAAAGCCTCATTATGGAAAAGGGGAAGTTATAAAGTCTTGATCTCTGTGCACATGGCTTTCAATTCAACATCACAACTTCAGTTTGATCTCTGTTTACAGAGCTTAGAACTATTTCAGCACTTGTGTTCTTTTGTATAGTTGCTGATAAATACTTAATTTTCCTTCCCAGCTATAGAATCTACGTATATAGCAGTGCCTTTTGCACTCTGAAATATGTGTTGTCAATTTCTGAGTGGATACTAGCCAAAAGGAAAAGTTGCTATTATTTTTATATGCAGTCTAACCTTTAATATGCTATGTGCAATTAAAGAGGAAAAATCTTTCCTTGCTTTTATTAAATAACAGAACAGTATGGAAAGCCCTGAGAAATCTGTATTTTAACATTGGCATTGGGTATTTTTAGCAATATATACACAAGAAAATTTTATATCTTTAATAGAATAATACACTTGCATGTGTAATCTAGTTACTTTCTAGTAAAATTAATAATGCTGCTGCTTATCTAAAAGCTATGGAGAGGACAGATTTGAATTTCTGTATTCTGTAAGGATAGTGTGAGCAACCTAACATTCTGGAAAACATTGCAATTAGATGCTAAATTACTTTACTGTTCTTAAGCACATGAATCAAGCTGAGAAATAATCTCCCAAAACTCATTAATCAAATCAAGTATAGAACATTCCTTAACTAATGCTGTCTATTCCATGAAATGTGTATACAGAAGTCTTTCTTTTTGCCTCTTTCGTAACTGTTTACATGCACATTGAAGAAATACACTCAGCACTGCTAGCAGTAGTTCCACTTAAAAAAATACCAGGAAAACAAGCTTATAATAAAAAGAGTGATTATTAGGAGGGATGTGTGAAGGAGCTCACAGAAACAAAGATGTACAAAACTGTGTAAGCCCTGCTTCTCAAGGAGTTACAAAACCAATAATCTGGTTTTGTACAAACTCAACCTGAGTTTCCCTGAGTTGCAGTGTTTAAAAGAAAATACAAACTGAAAGTGAAACTCAGCTTGAGAGCACTAGATTTTATCTTGTTTTATATCAAAACCTAAAATAACTGTGAATTTTTCTTGCTTTCAGCATGAAACTATAAATCACTTCAGGTTCTCTCAAACATTTAATTAACCTTTAGGTTAGTTCCTCAGGGTTAAATGCTGTTGTCATTGGACAAAATGGGATTTTTGCCATTGACTTCAGTGCAATCAAGCTTTGGCCCTCAGTGAATTATTTAAGTGAAGTCAGTCAGCTGGGGAATACTGTAAAATAAAACTGGATAATTACTTAGTAGGCATAAGAAACAAACTCTTTAAAAATATTTTTCATCTATCTCTATTGATGACATTTTCTACTTAGAGAAAGATTTGAAATCTGGCATTTTTTTCCAGATTCCTCAATATCTTAAGAATATTCCACTAAAAAGGTTACAAAAGAGGCCAACTTTGCCAATGTCTTTAATGGATACCAGACACAGCAGTATGAAAAATTACTGCAATCATTCTTCAAATTCTTGGCTGCATTCAAGAAAGAAATTCTAAAATTATGGTTTTGAAGTGAAATGGAGATAAAGTCTGTTTTAGGATTTGGGTATTTCCATCACTATTTCTAGCTTTTGCTGTAGATACATACTTGGAAATAAAGGTAAGCACCAGAAGGATTTTAGAAAATATTTTAGATTCTGCTCTCAAAGTCCTTGTATATGTCTAACTGTATCATAGATGCTTTGATGCACTTTAGCCCTAAACAAAACCCTCAAAATAAATGTTGCAAATGAGCCAGGGAGGTACCAAAAGACAGATAGGGAAGTGATAAACACAATCCAGACCTCAAGAGGAAGTCTTCCCAGTGATCACTACGGGAATGTCAATTGAGCCCAGAAGCCCTGATTCAACATAGCATTTAGGCTTCAAACTTCCCATTCATTTTCCTCTTAAATTAATGGCAAATTTGGACCTAAATACTTCATTAAACTTGATTTGGCTTTGGTGATGTTTTCAGCACACTATGTTTTTGATGACTTACAGAATTATTGGAAAGACTTAGCTTGTATTAGGGATTTCAGATTGTCTTTTAGTAAAAGCAAAACCAATAATGCATATGTGTGCTGCACAGGAAAGAATTTATCCAAACAAAAATTGCAGTTTCAATTTCTAGGCTATTTTATAGCTACACCTATGAGGCTGTAGGAGATTAAGGATGTAGGATTCAGAGGCATGATGATTAAAATGATCTGCTGATATAAGTTCAAACCATGCACAACTGATAGGAGCTATCTACTGACACTTGACTCTGAAAAAGAATGCATAAGTAATGATTAAGTATTTTTGTGTGCAAACTGCACTGAAAAGCCAACTAAAAGTAGTTTAAACTGATTACCCCATGCCCCATTTAATTTTAAAAGCATTTGGGGATGGATTCTTTATTTATTATTTTTAAATGCAATGGGCAGGATCTGTTTTACTGTAAATACGCTAGCAGAGCACACTCTTGAGAAAACTTATCTGATTCTGCCATTCCTCCATTCTTAATGGGTTATAATTCAATGGGATAGCTATGATTTTTGACATTATGGGATCTGGTTCAGATCATAAAGGGTATACAAATCAGCTCATATAGATTAGATGCTATGTTGGTCCATAACTGTTAAATGGGGTCATGGTTTCTAACTAGCTAATAGACTTCCATGTACTAAATTATTTCATGGAATTTAGTAGCATCTATTTATCAAAAGATTGACATGCATAATCTTAGGTAATTAATTTAGAAATTTTTCCCTTCTCTTGCTTCTGGTTTGGATGCGTTGTTACTAAGACAAATTACTTAAGTAGTTTTCAGTGCTAACACTACCAATATTTCTAACTAGCAGTGACATTTTCATGGCAAGTCACTATTCTAAGCAGGACTGAAAAGACAATACTAGCATTGTAGCATTTTAGTTTCCTTAACTGGGTAGGAATAACAAGTGTTCATGGGTAGCACAGAGCATCTTCAGTACTGGTGGACACTTTATATGAAGCTTGTTCTGACATACTCAAAATTAGCAACGGGCCTGTTTTCAAGAAATAAAGATGTTAGGGGTTGGAAGGGACCTCATCGAGTCCAACCCTCTGCCAGGACAGGATCACCTAAATTAGGACTCCATAACCTGACTGGGCAGCCTGTTTCAGTGGTCACTTCTCACATTGAAGAAGCTTTTTCTTATATTTCAAAGAGTTCTTTAGAACTCATCCATCAGTCTACTTTTCCCAATCAAAGTAGCAGAAAATTTAAATTTACATTACTCCAGTACTTCCCACTTCTTAAGAAATCAGAATTAAAGGTGGGTTTTATTTCTTTAACATTAACAAGATGAGAATAATGGGTAATAATGTGAATAAACAGAATGGCTGACAAATTGACAAGTGTTGTATGAATAACTGTTGGAGAAGTTTATAAATGCTTTCCTCTCCTGGTTACTTGACTTCTATAAACAGCATGGAACACTTCAGAATAACTATTGCTACTGGCAGGAATGCCTGTGCAGAAAATTATTGTCATATTGAAAATAAATAAATAAACCACTACAGATAATAAATGGGAAAGTCAAAGAAGTAGTTCTAAAACGTGATGAGGAGAAAGCAAGCAGGGAGATTGGCTGTTGTTTTGTACAGTGCTAAGGACACTCATTGCCCATGTTATTCTCCAGTTGCATTATCAAGTTTGGGAAGTATTTCCACACACACATTTCATTTTGAGAATTTATAAGGTCCAGCAGGTTCTCTTGATCAAATAAAAGATTTGTATATGTAGTTATCTGGCAAAGATAATCAATAAAAGCACGAAAGTGTCACCTCACTGTAGAACACTTGGGATGCCTATAATGTCCCTGATAAGAAAACACAACATCTAATAAAAATGATGGAAATTAGAAGCATGCTTTGCAAGAAAAACAGACTCCTCTAAGGTTACCTGTTTGAAAACTCTATGGAAATGCCAGAAAGCTATGTTTGATAGACACAAGCTCAGCTTTATCACATTTAATCTCTTCTAAATGATTGAATTGCTAGTACTATCCAGAAAAATATTTACAGAATTTTGTTGGAGAAATGTTTTCCTGTTTAGAAAAAGAAACCACTAAAAATTAATGTTACAATGAGCTGTTAAGGTGGGGAAGAAGGGACTGCTGGTTATTATTGGCTTCTGCAGCTGTTGCTGGTCTGAAGTAGTAACTGAGATTGGCATCACATGGCAGATAGAAAGCATCTTGGGGGAAGCAGTAGGAGAAGCTGACTTTTTGTTTGCCATTTTTGTAAACTGAGGTGAAATAAAGAATCAAGCTAGATGGAAGATTTTGGTTTACTGCTGTGGCTAAATTTTCTTGGTTTCTGTTAAAGCTCAATTGTCTTGTTCTTATTGTGAGTCACTGTTGGGTTTAGGGTGGCCTCAGAGGGAAAGAAAAAAGTCTCTTCAAAGTGTTACATACCTGTCATGTGAAAATGAGCTGGAATACAGTGACAGCAAACATGGTACCCAGGAGATTTGTGTTAAAGCAATAAAACTGTTACAGCTTTATAAGTCAAGCACACTTTATAATGAAAGTACCTCAAACTTATTTTTTGTTTTGGTTTTAGTTATGAAAAAACAAAGCTTACTCACTGGACAGGCTTCTTATTAAAATATTGATATAAATGTTGTGCCACTCCTTCTCTTTCCTGACACATGCACAGCACAGAGGTTGACCTGTAGAAGTCATACAGTTATTTCAGCTGGGCTGCACCACCTGACATGCTCTGCTAAGCACATCCACACTTTGCCCAGTGCAGCAGAGCATGCAAGAATGAGGAGGACCCCTTCCCTCTCCTCCTCTCCCTGTCTCCCCAAAGTTATTCTCTCTTACTCTGTAAGACTCAAACGCCCAAGATAAATCAACTCCTTTTGAGTTCATCATCCTGGTACTTAAAGAAATTTAAACATAATCAAGATGTAGAGACATTTCATCCCTGGTTCCAGTGCTTATCTTCCTACCAAACACATTTGAATTGAGACTTTAGTTGAAAACAGAGCAGTGCTCTGCATTTGTATGTTTGCTTTGGTGGATGGAGGGAGAAGACTGATGGCAAATGGTATTTGCTGGGTTTTGCAGACTTTGATGGGATGGCTTCACTTGAAGTTAATAAGTTTGCCAAGAAGATCATTAGCTGTCCTGCATATGATTCCCTGCTATTTTTAATATATAAAATGTAGTATTTTAAATCCATCCCATGTCCTAAACCAGATTTTGTCTTAAGCAGCTGTGCTTAAATTGTAAAATCTCACCCTTGTGTCTGGTTTCACATCTGGCAACACCCAGCTAACAGTTACAACTTACTTAGAGTAATTAAATGAGGTTCCTTTAAAAAGCCAGAATGATACATAAAAAAATAAATTATTAAAACAGTATTTTGCTTTCCAACCAAATTCTACAGAAAGTTTGTAAGTAGCTGGTCTGCCCAGTTATTTCTAAAGGTGTTGATCAAAATAAGTGCAGGCTGGGGAAGGTAAAGGCAGACTTGTAAATGGATGGGGACTGGGCAACATTAAGCTCCCATAATTAGTAGTCAGCAGTGTGTCTCCACTTTGATGTCAACTATGTGCTTTCTTTAGTGTTGCAGGGAGGAAGAAGGCTTAAAAGATTTAGTTTCAAGATAATAAAGGGCCTTGCACATATATGAACAGACTTTAACTGCAAATGGAAATTTAAAGGTTACAAATACAAATGTGGGCGTAAAATGTTAATTTTGTGTGTTATTTATGTAACACAGCCACAAAATACACAAATATTCTATTTATATGAGCACCATGTAAGGTATAGCTTATGGAAAGAAAAATGATGGAATTTCTTGCCTCTACATCTATGATTTCTCTCTATAATTTTGTTTACATCTGATACAAATGACAAAGCTTTAAATAACCTACTAATAATCTATTTACTTAGAAAATATATAAAGATGACCCATGCTGCACCATCATTCCTACTTAAAAGTTATACCAACTTTAGTAGTTTTGAACAAGTGTATCTGTCAGAAGACTTTAGCAAACATTATTTTTACTCAAAGAATAAAGATCTGACAATGAAATCCTGCAATGAATATAGGACTCATACTAAAGCAATTCTTTCTAATAACTATATTGAGCCTGGGGTCTACCTTCAAGTAAGAAAACATTTATTAATAATGCCTATCTCATAGTGCTTTCTTTTTAGATTTTTAATGTGTATAGGAGGAAGGGTTAGAGGACAGTAGGAGAGAGACTCTTTGCTCATACAGCTGCCCTGAGAGTCTGTTTTGGTTCTACTGAAAATTTACTGCATAAGCAGAGAGAACTGAAGTGGAAAAGGTGTTCTTCATTCAGTATCAATGAACATTCAGTGTGAGACAGATCTGAAAAAAATATTTCATCCTCTGAGAGCTGTTAAAAAATCTAGAACTTCCAGACTAACACCTAGCAGAGGGGTATAGCAGAGGATGGCACTCCTTTAGGAGATAGGAAACATTAATTCAATCCCATACTCCACCTGCCAGGATTCAAATGCATATTTCCCTGTTCCTAGAAGAGGAACCTGAAAACCAGATTATATGTCATTCCAAAAGGGGAATGGCTGAAAAAAAAAAAATAAAATTAAAAGGTATTGAAAGTCTCTGAAGTGGCTGGTATAGCAAATTTTCACTTTAGTTTTTTCAGTCTGACCATAAGAAATTACTCCTACAGCTCTACACATAAATGATCTGGATTCCAAGCCCTTCTCCAATTAGCATTCAGTTTACTTTATCTACTGTTCATACTGTGGAGTTTTTTTGTCTACATTCATTCATGCAGCAAAAAGCAATGTCAGCTGATGTATTTCACATAACACTACAGAGTGCCCTTGATTATCATCTGTATGCATAGTTAACAAAGCCATGAAATGGGTCCTATCCAGGCATCCTATTAGTAAGATGACTATTTTTCTTTAAGGACTAGTTCACAAAGTGCTGATAAATCCTAATCCTGGCTGTTTCATAAAAGGCTTGTTGCTATCTGACACATCAAATAATTTGAAACATACTTTTCAGAACCACTTCTGTTTCTGTATCCTATCCCCTCACTGGTATGGTCAGTTGTTATCCTTTTATGCATATTTGATGTTCTGAATTCCTGCTGAAGAAACCTCCTGAAGAAACAGCTTCTGAGATATGAGGGTATTATTGTCAAGCCAAGTCAAATTTCCTTTCAGAAGTTCGTTTTTCATGTGACAACTCAGGTCACTCCAAGGCAAGCAACAGAAACAGCAGAATTCTTTCTGGGTAGAAAACTGTCCTTCAACAGTACCTAAACATCTCACTCATTTTTATTAAGTATTTCTGTGCTCCCAGAATTATGCTAGACTCTCTAATCTCACTACATAAAAAGGATTCAAGTTCTGCTTATTCAACATCAGAATTCAGTAAGCATTATGAAGAAATAGAAATTTAAATAAAGGTACCACTTGACAATGCTTATGACTGGCCCAGACACTGCCCAGGTCTGTACACATCTGGAAAATCTGCACAGCAGCTGCACAGTAAAGATGACCAATACTTGTCAAAATGAAAATAAGCTAAAATGAAAACTTCAGGTTCACCAGTTCTGTTTTATATGGTGCTATGGGAGCACTGAACTGCCTTCTTAGTTACATGTGAAAGTTGAGAGCTTTGGTGAGCTTTCTTAGGTCTGATAAAGCACTTCTAAGTCTTCTAAGACAAAACATTCATTGCAACTACAGAACAAACAAGAGTTTTGCCTGAAGGGCTGAGTAGAGACTGCAAGGCTGGAACCTAAGCATCAGAAGTCTGATATGAAGATTTAGGTTGCAAATATTTACCAGGATTTCTGCTTTCAAATTTAATGACAATTTTTTAATAGATGCCAACAGGAAAGCTCTCATATGTCAGGAACTAAACAGATCACAACTTTTCAGAAGCCCTTTAATTGGGGGGAGAGGGGCTGTGCCAGCTGTTGTGTTCATACTATAAACGGAAGAAAACAACTCTGGGGTGGACATTTAATTCTGTCTCTCCTGATAGCAAACATTAACCACGGGCCTGCTATGGGACCACCTGCAATGTGTTAGTCATTACAGAGGTCACTGTTACCCAACATTTTAAACTGTGAATAGCTTCAGTTTAAATTAGGTGTAAAAAAAGTCATTTCCTTTCAGTGATAAACTAAAACACCTGCAGCACAGCTCAGGTTTACCATGAAAGGTATAAACTCCCACTCTGAAGTTGGGCTGTTCAAGGACACACAAAACCACAGTTTTGTAAGATAAGATCTTTCTAATCTAAATTATTACTATGTTGCCAGATTAGGTGATTACATGCTCAACTATTTCCCTAGGTGGCAAGTTATTCTTTGCTTTACAAATGACATCTTCTATTGTGAATATATTGTATTACTTTTCTCCCCAAGTCACTCATAATCTAATTTTCCTTTTTGCTAAAAAAAGAAAAATCCCATAACACCATCCAGAACACAATCCAACCAAATAAAACTAAAAGAGGAAGTGTTTGTTATGTCCCTCCCTTGTTGATGCTGTCCCTTCACTATTATAAAATAAGAAACATTGTATTTTAGTTCCAAACCTGACCGTAGTGCTCTAACTGCTGGAGACACTTACTGCTATTTACTCATAAATTTTCAAAATGTATTCAAATGGCTTATCTTTGTTTTATTGTACATACTCTTTTCCTTAAGATCAAGCAAAGGCAGAGATCTGGAATGTTTCTTAAAAAAAACAAAAACAAACAAACCAAAAAAACCACAACCCCCCCCCCCAAAAAAAAAAAACAAAACCCAAAACCAAACCAAATCAAAACCAAACAACCTCATCCAAGTTTTATTTTCAAAGATTTTTGTTCATATAATTTTGGCTAAGCCATTTAGAATTAATTTGAGTGCTGGGCTTTAATGGTCAGGTGTTAACACCACAATTCACATACTTGAGGTGTGCATTCATGTATCCAACTTTTCCTTGAATGTGGCTTTCATCCAGAAGAGAATTAAGGCATTTAGGCAGATTTAGGTTAGACATTAGGAAGAAATTGACATGGAGGATACCAGACCGTTCTTCATCTGCTTTTGGACAGACTATTTTAACTTCTGAATTTAACCATGTGACAATTTTTAGAAAGAAATGGGCAAATTTAAGATATTATAATGAAAAGGCCCCTGAGACTAAAGATTGTGAAGTATCCTGACTGTAAATCTACCTCTTCATACTTCGTGTTCCACACCTAGTCCATAATAGGTTTTTGCCTCAGTTTTACTCTCAAACACTATCTGTATAATCCAAACCTGTTTGATTGCATGATACAGGAAAACAAGAGAGAGAAAGGTGGGTGAGGTACCCAATTTTTTCATTTATGACTCTTCACACATTCAAACATTGGATTAAGTGTAATTCTCAGTCTGACATAGTGATTTTCTACTTTAGCTGACTCATTTGTGAGCCCATTCTTCAGAAACTTGTTGAGATTCCAATTTATGGGATTTGTTTTCCAGCAGCCTGTAAGGAACTTTGAAAATGGCAAAGTTTATGTAAGCTCAGCTGCCAACATGCCTCACAGAAGGAACAAAACTATAAACCTAAGTATATTTCCTATCTCCCTAAAAACCTTACAAAAAATCTTGAAGAAATTGGAATATACAACAGAAAAGAGTCAATTTTGGCAAACTTCTAGGAAGCAGAATTCTGGTCTTAGTATTGTCCCAGCTATTACTGGTGCCTTAATGAACATCACTTATTAAGAAAGCAACAAAATGAGCACTACAAAGGCTAATTTAAAATATCAGATCTAAGTCACCAAGGGACCCATTTTCCCTGATGTTCTAGTATGGTTTTGCCTCCTTAGTTGTTGACTGGATTTTGCCAAATTGTGACTCTACATTTTCATGTGTGTTTCTGTTTGTATATGATGTCATTAAGACTTTTTGCTTTCCATATTCCAACCTGGTTTTATCAATCATTTATCTACAGACAAAGCCTCCCAAGAAGCTTCTTTCAGTACCCCATAAAACTGTGGACTGGTGTGCTAACAGAAACAACTGCTCCAATGTGGGAACCACCTAACCTTTTCCCAGTGTCACATCAAACAGAAACTTATGTGGTCCCTGACAGGGTGCTGAAGCAAACCTACCATGCAGATAATGAAATGCTGAAGCCCATTAATAATATTCCCACTGTTTTCTCCAGGCAATGACTGTCAGATGAATGACCACACGTTTTGTAGATAACAGTCAAGGAAATATTGTGCAGTGCAGCTGTTGTTAGGAAGTCATGTTTGTAGAACCTAAGAGCAGCACTAAACTTCTTTGAGCATTTCCAGGAAACTCCTAATTCTCTAAACAGGTACTTATAATTCCATAATATGTTTACATCTAAGAAAAGGAATAGCTCACTAGCCCCACTCTTTTATAAAAGTAACAAGTTCTACGAGAAGAGGAAAAGTGCCTTTTGCTCTGGTTTGGATTTGAGTAGACAAAACCACCAAAAGTCATTCAAAATTACTTTTGGAAACAGTAAATAATACCAATACCAATACCAAGCAAGCAATATTTTATCTATGTGAGAATTTCATCAAAACAAATTCATCAGGTAAATGATTATAATTTGAATAAAACTCAGACCGAACCCATCACATGTAAATACCCATGGATAGGTTTTAAAAAAAAGAAACTTTTAATTGAACATTATTTCTTTCTGGGGAAAGTTTGAACAAAACATAGGAAACATAAGAAATACCAAGGAAGAACATGGTGCTCAGCATGCTCAAAGAAGCAGGCTCTGTATCTCTGAGTCATAATGAGTTTTTGCCTTTCCCCTACTTGAAACTAAGAGATTTTCCATATCCTTGAAATGCCATTAATTTTGTAATACCTATTATTTTCTTCCATTTACCTGCAGAATATTCCACTGCAGGAAAACAAATCCCTCTCCAATTACTGAAGTTGCTGCCACAGTTATGCTCCTCCTACACAGTATATCCATAGTGATTTTAAATACTATATACATATACTATACATATATGTATATATACAAAGCATACCGCCTACTTCTGCCATTATTGCTATCAGTTTTTTCCTGGCTAATTTCCTGCTTACTTACTTCAACACTTTCAATTTCTTGAATGAAATGGACAGAACACACAAAACTGCATCACTGCAAGGAAGCTCAGGAATGATCCTGCATCCAGATCCTGCAGATCCTGCACCAATCTGGGAGGCCTTCAGTGGAAATGTGCTCTACAATTAATATTATTTCTTAGTGCTCTTTCTTTCTTTTCTGCCATACCAGGCCTGGAGGAAGCTGTGGAATGAGAACATCTCTGTGTTGCTCTCTAGTCACAGGAGATACAGAGCCCCAGCGAGGGTGGATTTTTCTTCCAAAAGCTGGGAAACTGGGCCAGGCTCTGTGTCAAACTGGCCTGTACACTTGCATTAAGTGCTAGACACAATCTCATCCACTTAGCTCAGTATGGCTACTGGAGTAAAGCAATGCTCACTGGGGGTAAGTTTGGCCAACAGGCTGATAGTTGGCAGTGATCAATAGCAAATATTTTTCCTGTTATTGACTGGAATCTATAAACACCAATACCAAGAACTGCTCATCAAGACTGAGTACTCTTCAAACTGTGGCCTTGTGACACTAAGAGGAATAAATATATATATTTCAAAACTTCACTTTATAAACATATGCAAGAGCTTAACATTCATCTCAATGTATCATGAACATTGAGAAAGTATTAACCAGATTAATCTGTTGCTAATTCCAGAGAAAATCAAGAGCAGTAAAACAAAGCCAGTGAAAATGTGATTTCTAAATATATTCATTTAACTGCAGTTGGGAATCACTTGCTTAGAGCTTCATTCTTTGGCCTTTGCAGCACTAATAGCACTGCAATGGAGAACTTGAAATGGTGAGAGGAAGGATAGCAGCTACAAAATGACTTCATATTTCTTTAAAAAATAAGCTTGTGTATTATTTGTGACACAAGAACAATCTACCTCCATTCAAAAGAACATTAACAGATACAAAATGTTGTAATGGTATTTGAGGAATGTTCATTTATAGCTGTAGTAAATCACTAAATACTGAAATACTGCTATTGGAAACAAAAATTGTTCTACACTCCAAAAAGTTATTAAAAAAAAAAAAAAACACATCAGCATCATGCTGCATTTTCTATTGAGAACAGACTGTTTCCCTAGCCATGGAAATAGTTACTGTAATTGTACTCTTGAGTAAGAATGAACCTCTGCAGGAGCTGACCCATGGGCGTCTGCAGAATACTTGAGGCCAGCAATAGTGTAAACTTCTGTTGTTGTAAACATGCATGGCCCTTAATCCATCAAAAGAAAAACATATGGATTCCATCTTTATTTATTTCTTCAACAAGTCAGAGTCATCATGACATCTTTAAATACTTTGAATATCATTGAGCTAACTTATGAACTAAAAAAGGCAAAACTTGTATCCGTAGAAGAAAAGTCGGGCTCTTTTTCAGGCTTACTGCTCAACAAAAAGTAGAGTTCTATAAACATTGCATTAAAATTAATAAAGCTGTTTTGAAAAGTTCTGTATTTCAATATTATTACAGCTGCTCTTGGACCACTATTTTAAATCATGAGAATCCATCAGTTCACATATATTTAATATACTAAAGCTGTAATATATATAAATTGTTTTCAAGTTTATCTAATGGAAAAAACCCCCTTCGCTTACAGTCTTGAAATGTGCATGTAGTGAACCACATGTACAACAAGGAGCAAAAAGAAAACTCCACAGAGATACTCAAGACCTTTTATCCAGTAAATATCCAGTATAATCATCAGAAAGTAAGGATAAAAATAGATTTTAACACAGACACCTGAATGTAAAGAAAAATATCTGACTGAGCTGGCCATTTTACCAAGAGTATTATATCTTCATTGGAATGCAGCAGTGCATTTCTGTTGTTACCAGTGAATGTTACTGGTTTCTCTGCTATTTTAAACCAATTTCAACCATGTCTGGTAGGAGCCTAACTTGCCTCTGCCATTCCCAAGTGTTCCCTTCCTCTGCCTTACACCAGCACTCATACTCCTGGGACCTCACAGGGAGTTCTGGGACCAATCTGGATAAAGTACAAGCATATTAAACAAGCAAACAAAAAAGCTACTTTTTGTCTCTCTCAGTTTCCCAGACCATATTACTACTGTCTTTAAATGAAGCACATATTCAATGATAGGAGGAAGGCAGGACTGTGATAATCAAACAATACTGTCTTAAACATCTGTTGAATTATACACTAAAGACTTGATCATAACTTAGCTCACATGTTTGGCTACTCAGAAAACAGACACGACATCCTGGACAGAAGTGATGTCAATAACTTCCTGCCAGCCCCAGAATTTAGGTCTGTACCCATTAGCAAACGTGAGGGAGAAGGGAGCAAGTTTTAGCTCAGCTTTGCCTGTGTTAGGCAATGGAGATGGAAGTGTGTGTGTGACCATATATTCAAGGAAAGTAAACAGGTATAATCCAATTTGAAAAAAGAAACCTGAGAAACAATAACACAAAAGATTCTTAATTCTGTTGCCTAATCCCCCATTGGACATCAGCTTGCAACCAGAAGTTTCTACACACAAAAAAGCCAAAAAAATTTTATACTGTCTGTGCAGAAACATCACAGCATGGGGCAGGGAAGTCCTGACCAATGTCAGCATGGCTTGGAGACAACTGCACCTGGAATGCAGTGTCCAGAATAGGTCACCCCTCTGGGAGAGGGACCTGGAAAAATGAAGGGAATTAAGAGAAGAACAACAAAAGGGGTTAGTGAAGGGAGAGAGATTTATGAGGAAAGACTTAAAAGAGGTAACAAAGATTGGCCAAATAATGACTAGGTAGGGGATATGAGTCAGGGCAGCAGTCTATAAATATTTCAAGAATATAAACACACAAACAAGACAAAAGAATTATCTAGTGATGCTCACAGCATGTAACTAGGAGTTAGAAGATTAATGTAAAAAGGGAAAAAGTAGGGTAGATACCAGAAAAATTTTTTGAAAGTGTTGTGCCTTAAGATGGTGGAAGAATGTGATGTTTAGATCCTCTCCATTCAGCAGATTCTGAACTAAACTAAACCAATGAAATAGCAAATGTACTGTGACTAAAACGTTTCTATTTAAGTGAAGAGAGCCTATAGTTCTTTTAACATCAATACAAGAAATCTTCCGTTTCTTCAGTGCTAAATCATGTTAAAAGCAAGTAACCTTATTCATTTCCTAAGCTCAGGTGACATTAACATTACATGACTAACATATTTCTATAGCTTCATAATTTTCAGATAGCAGAAGAAATGTTTGAACTTTTCTATTAATTGCCATTCCTGTACATCTGGCAACTAAACAGATTTTGTGCAGAAATTGGTGCTTTTTTAAGGCTAAGTTGGAAAAATTTTTAAATTGTGATTCATACAAACAGTAAGAAAAGCACGTAGGGTTTGGGGGGTTTTTTTGGTATTTATATTGCCCCACACCAGAAATATATTATATTATTTAATGATCTCTCCATAATTACAGCTTAAATTACAGCAACTATAATTCTTATGCATTTTCCACATTATTACTATTCAATTTAAACAAACCTTATATTTATACTGGTATGAAACTACCTTGTAAAAATATTGATGTTTCATTTACATAGCAAAGGTATAATTTTAAAGATCCTTGAGGCTTCTGTTTCCCAGGAGTTATATGTATTTTTACAAGATAGCAAGTGTGTTTTTATTATTTTAAGTAAAATCCATTCTCCTTTATATTATTTTTACTAGTCTTTTCAGTGTTATTTAAATGGTGTTTTGAGAAAAAAAAAACAAAAAAACCTGTTTACCAATAATTCCTTCAATCTTAAACAAACTCACGTGTCCTAAAATAATGGTTAAGATCTGATATTTCTGTTTACAGACTAAGGCCACCAGAAAAAAAATTACACCTTTTCATTACATTGAGAGTTTGAAGTTTTCCAGTCTAATTTCACATCCTTCTATTAATGCTTTTATTGATAATTGGTTGGAAATTCTGTTAGTTTAGACCCAGGATCCAAACTGTGAGCCAGCAAGATAAGAGATATGGAAATTAGCAAATGTGAGCAGTAGAAGCAAAGAAAGAAGCAAAGCCTGCAATTTAAGTCTGTCAATATCAAGACTAGAATAGTATTTACTTTTCTGTATGCATCTGGCTACTCAAAATCAATTTGATGAAGCAGCTCAAATTGTGGTTGTTAGTAGTGGAGGATGGGTGTATGTGTGGATACATGAAGTCACAGATTGGACACCAAAAGCCAGAAGAACTTGCAAAGAGAAATTCCTGAAACTCTTTGCCAGAGCATGCTTTCCTAGGGACCTGTCCAACCCAAACGAGACTCCGTGGCTGTTGGCCATGGGAAGCTCAGAAAACTTCCTGCACAAGGAATTCCAAGCAAACTGGGGGCTGTGCTCCAGCTGAAACCTGCTTTGTGGAGCAGTCCAGTCTGGCTGCTGAGCCTGTCCTTATAGGAATATCACAAGGCAATTCATTTAGCCACTTGTACAAGAAGAGCCATACAGAGTTCTGAAAAAGGGGAATGTAGTATGAGGTCAGAAGGTCAGAAGGTCAGAAGCTGCAGGTTATTTTCTTTATTGTTCAGACTCTGATGGCTTCACTGAAAATCCTTCTGTATAGCTTGAAATTTATTTTTAACACATTCTTGTGTGAATTTCACTTGGAGGAATTGTTGTTTTCCAACTTGGTAGGACAAAAGAAAAATTGCTGTCAGAAGTCTAAGAAGCTACAGAATTCCTAGACACTGTTTCTCAGGAGAAATACACTGCGTGGTCTCAGTATAAATGTATGCACAGAGATATCTCTGTGTATATCTAGTTATACTATGTATGTGTACAATATATGTATTATAAATGTATGTGTATATATATTGTACAAATACATATACATACAGACATAAATATATGACAGAGAGACCACAGACCATATGATGTGCATGAAGAATCTTTTGTGTTTTATAAGGCAAGCAAGCAATTATTCTGACTACAGGAATGAGTTAGGATGATAATGAGAATTCATTAATATAATAAGTTATTATATATAAATGTTTCTTTTCGTATAGCAAAGACATTTTTGCTTAAATTATACTAACATAATTCAGATTATAATGTAAACATCCAGTATAATATCACAGAAGTCATGTTCAAGGATTTCAATATATTTTTGTCCAAATAAAATTATCTAAGGCAAAGTCTATTCTCTTGCTAACTTCTAGAATTGTCATCCACAAGTGATTTGACATTGAAATATAGCACACTGCACATCTAAAAGAAATATTTTAGTAGTCATGTGACAATGATTTCAGTTTAAATGTAGTTAATAATTTGCCATACCCTCTGGCTTCCAGTTTGATCTCTGCAGTTTCAGGTCATGTCTCATCCACAAGTTAAGCATATAACCCTTCCTCAAACCTCTGATTCAAGGACACAGAACTTTTTAGTCATTTCCTATAGATACCTGAAAGGATCAAAGCAGTAGGGTCTATGAAAACTTTACCTGCTTTTAAGTAATGTGAAGATTAAAATTATCAATGTAACTAATGTTTCCTTTTAAAAATTATGTACTTGTTTGCATTACCCTTTTAATAATATTTCTTCTTTATACTGGTTTTACCTTCCAGAATTAAAATATTAGTACTTGGTAGTCTTTTTTATTCCACAATTACTGTGGTTCAATTAGGCTCTTGCATATGTCAGGTACACTACAGTCTAATTTAATCTTCTTTACACATTGCCATATTGCAATTATACATGCTATCAGAGTGTTAACACATATTTAAACCTGTTATTCCTTTGTCACTGATTTACAAAGAGGTACCTGAAAAGAAGCAGATGTCATAATTACATGCTTATTCAGCTCATTTTCTACTAAGTCTCAATGCAAATTGCAGATGAGCTAGGCATGTCCTGAAATTAATGTAGTGATAGCACACTAATGCTGTGATTCATTATGGTTTGTCAATGTGCTCCACTTCTGGAATGTGTGATAAAATTATATTAATACTCCACAGTAATGAGATTAATGAATTAGTACATGGGGAAGAATAATGGTTCACTTTGTTAGACTATTGAAAAAATAACATATAGGTAATTAAAAAGAATTAGTCAAACTCTCCATACAACCCCATTTGTATTAAATTAATTTGTCAGGCTTCATTTCTAGTAATTGATCACTCTCTGTAAATTATAAAGCACTTCTCAACCATATGAACTACTACTGTAGGAGGAGAGATTCCAGAGTATTATGAACCATCAAGGTGGTCCCTGTGGGTTCATATTAATTAAGGTTTAACAGTTTGGAAAATTGTAGCAATATTTTATGATTCATGTAATTAAACTCTGTTACAAAGTGTCACAACTGCTAGTTATATCTGTGCCTATGATTTATATCTTACCCTTATTTCAAAGGGAGCATAAGTAATGAAATATTCTTAAACACACAGACAATCAAAGGAAAAATGTACTGGTTGTTTTTAGTGTTCCTAACTAATCACATTAGCATTTCATTGCCTCTACTTCAGGCACTAATGGCCACCATCAGACAGTGCAAATTAGATTAATTTAATATTCAACATCATAAGCTTTTTCAACAAAGACTTGATTCTGATCTCTGACTCGTTTTATACCTTTGTAATTCCCCTTATTTCGATTGCAGTTTCTCGTATTTTCTGCATTAACAATGCAGAATCTAATCCCTTCCTTCCTTGGTTCTCTCATACAGCTAATACTTGCCAACAAAAGCTACTTCAGTAAATTTGAAGTTACAGATCTTCTAAACAAAAATAGAACTGCAGTCTAACGTGCCTGATGCTGAACTTCAGAGGCTCAGTGTATCACATTAAAAGACTTCCTTTGAAAATGAGTTATCTTGTGGAAAATGTCCTTGAATAATCTACCCTACTCAGTCATTTAGACAATTAATGTTCTTGGAATATTGTTTTATACTGTTGCTGGAGTTTCTCACTTCTTTTCTTATGAATCATTAGCACTGAAGAGGACCTTTTAAAGTGAAATGTTATTGCCAGAAAAAGACATTTTTTTTAAAGTTACACTTAAGAGTTTGCAAGAAAGCTTTAGTTTTGATTGACTTCCCAAGTCTAAAAACTATTCCTTCTGAAGAACTTTAAATGATTGGTACTCTCAGAACAAAAATCAGGTCCAGTTTAGCTTTTTGATTTAACAACATTCTATAGGACTGTGGTTGTCAAAACCCCAGAAACTACAGCACTCAGAGCCATCCATCAGCCCTGCTGTGTGTCATTTGCAATTGATGGCACACCTTGCACAGTGTGACTCGAAGATTGAGAGTAGATGGCAGATCAATCAAGCTGGGAGATGTCTAAATCTGATAAATTTGTCCATAATAGAGACGGTTCTAACAAATCAGATATTGAGCTTGAGACAAGTACAAAAACAAAGATCATATATAAAACCCTCACATTTTTTTTCAAGATTATACTTATTTCTAAATTCAAATTTAATCTAGAAAGCAAAAATTTGACTCTAAATGACTGACTGGCATTTTTTCCTAGAATTCTAACAAACCCCTGTGGATTTATTTTTTTATTTTTCAGGCTAAGGGATATGCCACAGCTATCTCAGCTTGTGTGCTGTGGCTCGTGCAGAGACTGCACATGGCTTGCATTGTGTGGAGTATAGTCTGATGTGTTTGTGGATTAATAGGATTCTTCTGCTCCTGCAACAATACAAAATTCTGCTTTCTGGTAGAAATAATATCTGTTCTCAATGATCTTCGTTCTCAGATATCACAGTAATGGCCATCAAATAAGTACCAGAGAACACTGGTTAGTGCAAATGAGCAACAAATGTAAGGTTTGATGTGATACCACAGAAGTCCATTTAATTGAATAGCAGGCTTCTAACTAGGCTGTTTGTAAAAGCCTACACTGCAGCAACCAGGCTGCACCAATCCTCTGACAGAGTAGCAGCACGTGTGTTGGTGACACTGGGTCCATTCCACAAGTTGAGAGAAATCCTCCAGTTCCTCTGGGTGCATTCTGAATCAAAATGGGGAGGGGGCTGCCCACAGCAATGCTGTATGGCTCTCTATTGGCTTTGCCCAAAGCAGGTTTTCTGATAGGAAAAACAAAATTACTGTTTCTCTAAATTTATAAATCACTGTCTTTAAAAGTCTTTTCCCATCTTTGAATGCTTCATCTTGGTAGTTTTCCCTATGTGAAATTTAGCAGTGAAGAGCAAGTTCCCAGTGCAGATATAAACACCTCTGTAATCTGTTCTAGGCAAGTGAACAGAAATATATGAAATATTTTCACAGTTGCAGTGAAAACTAAAAAACCTCATCTGTTCATATTCACATTCCAGCTTTGCTTCCTGATAGTATTTGGTTTTCCTCTCTGGGTTTTTATGCTGCTTTATCCTGGGAGCAGAATTTAGACTATGGCTTATAGAGTCAGTAGGTAGCAATTCTGTCCTTATCTAGTTATGACAGATTTAATATTAATGGAACTAAGGGGAAAATCAGTTTCCTGATAAATGATGATAAAGTGAAATCCTTAAGCAATAATAAAAATCAACATGCCATATCACATCACCAGTCATTCAAAAGTGACAAGCAGAAAAATTCTGCTGAGACAACATCCAACCCCAAGTACAATCACATTTATGATTTAATTCCCATTTAACATCAATCACATCAAATTAATAACCACTCTCAAAGAAAATTAAATCCTAAGTGCATTATTCCTTTAAAGTGTTATGATCAGAGAAGAAAGTCCTAATTAAATCTCAAACCAACTACATGTTTTATATATCTGACACCTGTAACTTGGCCAGCACTGTGAATTGGCCCCATGTGGGTTTTTGTCATAAAAAACCTGACAATCCCTTCTAGCAGCTGCCATAATTTTGATTAACATGTAACGTATCCTTTTGTAAAAGTTCTTGTTGTAAAGACTTTCCACTACTTTAATGACTGTGCAGCCTTTCTGTTTTAGGAAAATACCACACTATGCTGATTACTCTTTGGCATGCAACTCAGAGACAAAGTTGTGAGCCAATATTTATTCTGCTCTTCCTATCTTAGAGTGTTTCTCAACAAAGGTGTTCTTATTTCATCTTCCCAAGTTGTTCATTCAAATGGTAAGGACACTGTAAGAATAATTTCTTAAAGTTAGTGAATACACATCATTCTGGGTGCCCTGAATCACAGGTTGCTTTTAAATTTCATGTTACTCCCAAGTACTTAGATGACTGAGAGTGGGACTGTAATGCAGCTGCACATCTTCATCTCTAGAGGGGAGCCTGGACACCTTAGGACATAATTTCATGGCCAAACTATCCTTGACTGGAGCAACATGCTGTTTTGTAAGCATCCATGCCCAAACTACTCCCAGGATTCTGTCTTTTCCTAGGTTTTTGGTTTGTCTCATGTTTCTCAGCTAAGTGAGGATTTAGTTATGTGACAGCAACTTGCCACCACTGCTCTAGATGATTGTGCCTTACTGAGACAGGAAACATGAATGCAAAGTTACTGTAACAGAAAGTAAAGAAACTTTTGGAAATCAGAAATACACACTACTTCAGTACTAAAGATGCTTCATGTCAGAAGATTCTTGTTATTTTGATTTCAAACGATGATAATAATCCTAATGTAACACTCGGGCTAGTGCTCCTGTACCTCCTACATGCCATGGTAGGAGCATTTTTTCCCCTCTCTATAGATGAAATTGCAGATACAGGAGATCTGCTCCCTTACAGAATCATAGAATGCAGTGGGCTGGAAGGGACTTTGAAATGTTATGTAGTCAACATGCCCTGCAGTAAGCAGGGACATCTTTCACTAGATAAGGCTGCTGAGAGCCCTGTTCAAGCCTGACCTTGAATGTCTCCAGGGATGGGGCCTCCATCACCCCTCTGGGCAACGTTTTCCAGTATTTCACCACCACCAGAAGCAAATAACTTCTTCCTAATATCCAACCTAAATATATCCTGCTCCAGTTTAAAACCAATGCCCCTCATCTTATCACTACACACTCCTGTAATTAGCCCCTCCCCAACTTCCCTGTAGGGCTCCTTCAGCTACTGGATGGCTGCTATAAGGTCTCCCTGGAGTCTTCTCCTCTCCAGGCTGAGTGTCTGCATTCATAGGAAAGGTGCTTCAGCCTTCTGATCATTTTTGTGGCACTATTTGAATTCTTTCCTTCCCGCCCATGAAACAGCCACTTGGAGGAAGAATGCATATGGCAGAGAATGAATTAAGTATAATAGATAAGCATGTACTTTTCTGTCTTCCTTTTATTAGGCTTAGCAAAGGAATATAGTTTGTTTCAGGATCACAGATTTTGACCTGGGTTAAGCAAAAGTCAGTCATGAAAAACCAAATAATAAACAGCACTTCCTTAAAACTACTCTTTATAAATCACAGCACTATAATGGCACCTAATGCCTTCCTGCCTCTTTAAGCTATAATGTGTTTTAGGATCTTACAACATGCAAGTCTGTTATTAAAGACTCTGCTGAATTATTCAGGGCTAAATCAAGATGTGAAGACACCTTTTTTGAGACAGAAAATTGGCAAACACTCTCCACTATGCCTTACAGCAAGAAAAACAATCTTGCTGCAGCTGTTGTGTTTATAATAAAATTGATGCTATAAAAATGTTACCTGAATACAAATGAAATTATTTTTATTTAAACTTCCCATATTGAGAGGCACATTTCCTCATGTGATTATGAAATCTCCAAGGCCTGCTGTGGATATCTGCCATAAAGTGCTTAATTTATTCTCACTTAAAAGTTTCCTGACATGTCAAGTCCAGATTTTAAAGCACTTTGTCATTGGAGGTCAGATTTTCAGCCCTTTCAGTACACCAGAGAGCAGCTACTCACATGTGTAGTTCCACTGTCTTACCAGGAATTTGAGGTGAGCAGCTGCACACTAAGGTAAGCCATGACCTATCCCTTACTGACTTCAGTCACAGAGTCAAAACTACCAGAACACATAAGTTTCACACTCTGGTCATAACCACAACCATGTATTTTTTATTGATCTAATAGCTAACAATTTGAAATAGTAAGATGTTCTATGCATGGCTGATATTAAAAAACACAACCTCCTATGAAAGGGTAATTTCCTATTGGGATGCAAAGATGATTTTTCACTCTGTTATTCTTCACAGAAGAACTAATTCTACCTGGTTTTCCATGTCTTGGATAAATGTAATTGTTTTCTTAGAAAAATCCAAAATAAGTGTGAAAATCAGCTGTAGCACACTATCCACAGCTGGATCCAGCTGCATTTACACATAAATCTCAAACAATTAGGAAAGCCATCTCAGCATCTCAGTTTTTCTACTTGGTTACCATTTAATTCAGTTAAGTTTCTCAAATACTATTTGTATCTTAATGCTTAAAGAACTGATCCTAAATAGCAACCACACAGAACAAAGTCTTCCTTTTAGCTTTTAGAAGCTTCTTGTGCAGAAACCTCCAACCTCACACAATAAGCAGTCGTCTGCAATACCTCTTGGAATTCTGCAGTCATTTCACTTAGGATGATGGCACCTACACTGGTCAATATCAGAGTTACTTGAACCTATGGATTTTGGGTGAAATCCTTTCTGCTTTTTTATAGTCTCCTACGCCCTGCATCTTTGCCATTAGACATTAGTGAATATACATTTTATACGCACACATTTACACATAAATCAAGTCAAAATCAGGAAAGACTGATGAAGATTCTAATCCATGAGTTTTAAATCATCACAGTCATAGAGAAATAAGATATTACTGGAACCATGTAAGTACATGGAACTTCAAGCCTGAAGGAAAACTACCTGGGGTTCTCAACTGCAAGCCTGGAGAAGAGAAGGCTCAGAGGAGACCTCATCACTCTCTACAACTCCCTGAAAGGAGGTTGGAGCCAGGTGGGGGTTGGTCTCTTTTCCCAGGCAACTCTCAGCAAGATAAGAGGGCAGGGTCTCAAGTTGTGCCAGGGGAGGTTTAGGTTGGATATTAGAAAGAATTTCTTTACTGAGAGGTTGATCAGACATTGGAATGGGCTGCCCAGAGAAGTAGTGGATTCTCCGTCCCTGGAGATATTTAAAAAGAGACTGGATGTGGCACTCAGTGCCATGATCTAGTAACTGCAGTGGTAGTGGATCAAGGGTTGGACTTGGTGATCTCTGAGATCCCTTCCAACCCAGCCAATTCTATGATTCTATGATTAAAGTGAAATGTATCCTGCATTAACAACTGAGGGGGAGCAATCCTACTCTGGGTCCAGAGCATCATATTCACTTGTTCTCTCAGTAGCTTTGTTATGGTAAGACTATAACCTTTGCACTTTGCTAATTATTTTATCAGTCTTTGCTCTATACATATATTTTGTCTAAATATTCATAACTAAATTTTAATAAAATGCAGAGCAGTAGCCATGCAAATAAGGATGATCAGTTTGCATTCTACAGGTTGTGTAACAGCTCGTACTACAAAACTCAGATTAATTACTCTCCTTCTTGTACCTTTGCACTTTCCAATTACTGTTTTTCTCTTCTTTATTAACTAAAGCTCATTTATTATTGAGCTCAGCTTGTCCAGCATGAGTATTAGCTGCCAGTGACAGTGTTAACCAGAGTCAGAAGGAGTGGGTAGATGCTTCTTTCCAAAGCTAGGTGCAGGAAACCAGTCACATAAATAGGAGCTTTGGGAAAATTAGCAATGGGTTTAGGAGAAATTAATTTTGCTTCTAAGAGTAAATCTACATGGCACAAGCTGTATCTAAATAAAGCACTGTACTCATGTCAAAAGCTGCCAACCTCTACTACTAGGACAACTTGCTCAGTGCTGTCTTGAGTTTCACAGAAATCCATGATTTAAACCACCCACACCAAAATAATCTGCCAGATTTCTTACTCTCTTCCTTCTCCTTTTATTCATTTAAGATGCAAACAGGTTTGCCACATTCTGTTTTAGCAAAAATATGCTTAGTCTGACAGTAACTATAGAACACACCCAAAGTCTGGGACCTCTTTCAACTTACTGTTCCTCTTGGTTAGTCAGGAACATACTTTTAAAGCACTCTTTCCAATTATTTTCTTTCAGATGACGGAAGTGATTTGGTTCATCTCTTGCTTTAGAAGTTAAAGATTGTTACAAGATTATTTTTATCAGAGATCAGAACTGTACAGATGTCCCCACCAGATTCAAATTAGTGTTGTGGAGGCAGGCATGTATAAATGTTCAAAAATGACCCAGTGAAGGGTAACATAATGGGTAAAGTTAATAACTCCTCTGCAAGACAGCTTTCACTGGTTGTCCCTTTGCAAAAGACTTTGGGGGTTACCTGCACTCTGAGATCTGCTGTTAAGGGTTTATATTTCAGTCCTGCAGGAGTTCTGCCTCTGGCCATGGTTGTTTTTTTCATCCTGTAAAACCTAACTTGGAGGCTGTTATCTGTGCCCTGGCCTGTTGCATCTTGCTCCTACTTTTTCCTGTTTAGCAGGGTGTCACTGATACTTGCCATATGCTGAGGGCTCATGCAGGTATATGTTAGCTGTGTCTTTAACAAGCGTTTGACAAAGCAGTAGAGCACATTTTGGAATGGGTGTTTGGTAGTTAGGTGCTCAGCCCATATTGGCTGTTAGTCATTTCCCTTCTAAAATTATGCTTAAAAAAAAAGACATGGAAAAATGTTGGCCTGTTCAAGTGAATTTGCTTCACAAGGACATGTGGAGACAAGACAAACCAGAGTCAACTTCTAATCCTGCCTTTCATAAATAAATCTAAAGGAAAATTATTGCAGTAAAATTTAGAAAATTATTCTTCTTTAAACACAAACTTAATTACAAATGAACATCAGCTATAGGCTATCAACTAATGCTGTTTATTACATTGATTATAACAGGGAATCCCTAGGGTTATTTGATGAAATAAAGATTTAATTTGAGGGTAAAGCACAACAACAAAAATGTAGCTAACTGTAAACAATAGTATTCCGAGTCCAGCTGAGTCCATCAATATAAAACCAGAAGTTAACCTCATCCTTCCACTACTGTAAACATATTAAATGCTATTTATTGTGATTACATGTGTGTGGCCTGTTACAGCCTAAATAGGAACATTTTCATGACCGAAAGACATAAACATCAGATAAGTAACATCATTATTCCCATTTGAAAGATATAAAACCTAAATATTAATTTTAATAGTAAGGTTAGCAAATTAGGAAACCACTCACACTAAAATCATTGCAATAACATCCATTGCTAGTAAATGCTCTAGTTCCAAGAAGATTAAACTACAGGTGGAGTTTATATGCTATCCTGACACATGTCATAAACAGATTTTATAATTTTATACTAAAAAGAGTACACATTTTCCAGCAAAACAGAATGAGTCAGAGTACTGAAAATTAAGTTAAAAGATATTTAAAAAAAAACAAACCAAAAAACTAAACAAAAAAAAACCCACAAAAAACTCGCTCAGTGAAAAACAATATCTGCAAAGGAGAGAGGGAGCAGGAACCCCCTGCACGATTACAGACAGCTCAGGTAGGGAGGTCACGTCCCACACGTCACACACTGACTGTGCCACCCCAGCAAACACAGCCATGCTATCAGCACAACCAGACTGGCCTTGTAAGCAAAGCTTTGTATGACACAGGGACAAAGTCACGAGCTTTCCTAGACCCCATCCTGCTCTGCTCAGAGCTCCTGACCTGAGCTGGCTCCCTCCGTGGCTCAGCTTGTAACCTTATCTGGCCCTTAGTCCAGACCTCAGCAGGACTCAGGTTTCTCCTGGTGTCAAGGGCTCCCCAGTGTGAATGTTCTGCTGTTTGGCTCTTGCAGACACCCACTACCAAATTCCACAGAAAAGTGACTCTGGGGGTTCCCTGTTCTGTCTCTGTACAGCACTTGAACTGTGCCAACACCTCTCACCCCAAAGGATGAAGGGTTACTATATTCAGGGTAATGCCAGGAGCTTCTGAGGGGATAGTTTTGGTAGTTTCCTGTCATTGCAAATGTGGCTAGAGAGGATGTGGAAAAAGGTGAAATTGCCAGTGATACTCCTTTACCCTTATCCCTTTCCCTTCAAAGTTGTTACCAGAGACAACCACTGACATGAAATGAGTAGCACTTTGGGAGCCTGTTCTGGAGTGGAAATCATGAAAGGACATTTTCTGATTTACAATCTGAAATTACAACAGATTTGAATTGCAAGAACAGGGCCTGTTTGTGGGTACAGCCTCCCTGATGGAATCTGCATTTTCACAATGGCAGTTCTTTCAAGTTTTGAAGTTCATCTGGAAAATGCTTGGGTTTCCTAAGCTGTCTGATCCACACTGCCTTTTTCCCCATGTTGTTCTTATGTCCAAGTGGTCTGTACTACTATTATTTTTAGTTTTTCTCAGTATTGCTTTTGTGGTATTATTTTAATATTGCATTAATTTAATATCAGCCATCCTTAAGGGACTTCTTTTTTTTCTTCTGCACTGTTTTGCTTGACATTGTTATCATTACTGTAAGCAGTACTTTGAACAATCATATGGTGGCCTGTAGACACTGGAAAAAGAAAGGTCAGATACTGTATATGACATATGATTTGCACATCCTTGAAAGGGAAATGAGTCATCTAGACAATACAAACAATGATAACTCACTTGCATATGACTAAGATGCTAAAGATAAGATATGTTTATAAATGAATAAACTTCCTGATTACAGTGATATATTATGGTTATTTAGAAAAAAAGAGAGGAGAAGAATTTTTATTTTCTGTAGCAATCTTTCACTTAAAAATAATGCTGGAGCACTGACACATAATTTCCATATTACACAGAGCACAATTAATTTATTCTTTGTAGACCTTTTCTAAGAAGAAAAGCATCAGTTGCTAACAGCTGAGCCCCACAGAAGCACAAAGTATACTTTGCAGTATGGAAACTCTGCTTGCAAGAGTCTTCTTGCTATCACAAGAGCTCATCACTACTGCGTTGGCACAGGGACCAAAAATACAAGACACCATGTTTTAGAGGAGTTAGTGAAAGGAATGAAAAATGAGACTTATCAAACCAAGATCAGGAACACACTTAATTTGTCATTTCCAGCTCATCCCATGGCACTCAGTAGTGTGAGCAGATGCTCCAGGTGAACATTGCCCTCCCAGCCAATGAGATAAGGAGTGAACTGCAGCATCTTCACAACTCTTTAAAGCAAAGCCTAAAAACCTTCTCTTTCCCTCTATTCCACCTCATCAACCCTTGGTGGGCAATCCTGAGAAGGCCCAGGTGACAGGGTCAGTTCTCAGAGACCTCACCGTGCTGGCAATGTGCCCTGGGCACATTCCCTGCCTGCTTCTCCTGGAGCTGCTGCAGAGGAAAACCTGGCACAGATTGCAGCCATCACCTCTGTACCATGCTTTTGTTTAGAGAGGCCAAGCCTACCAGGAGATACCCCCAGTTCAGCAGCCACAGAGGAGCTTCCTAACAGAGAACAACATTAAGAACATCCCAGCTTTCCTTTCCTTTTCCACGATTCTTTTGGTGACCAGTTTGGCTCATTTCCATGCTGCACAGCAGTTGAGAGTATTTGATCTTTGGCTGGGATACCCCACAGCCTTCCCCAGATGAAAAGTTCAACTCAGCTAGGTGATTAGGAGTCCAGTTTGAAAGCACAGCAGGATAAAGGGTTCAGATTAAAATCAGAAATATTCCAAACACCACAGCTCTGAGAGGGCTGAAGTTGAAATTAAATATTGGAGTCAGCACAATGCAACAAATTCACAACCAACCAGTGCATATCTTGCATAATAAAAGTTTTACCACATATGTTCTTAATATACAGGGGAGAGGCCCAAATATGACCCGGATAAATCCTCTGTAATATGAACCAAAACCTTTGAGTACTTTGTTGAGTACCTTCAGCTTCATAATCTTTAAAAATGAAGGTTTAGACTGCAGTGAGCTGAGTTGCAAGAACAAATATCTCAATTTACCTGGCTAGTTATTTATAAACAACTGATAATTGTGCTATCTCTGGAGCTGTAATGTATTTTATCAGTTGCTGCATTTTTTTTGCATTTTGTATGGTACTTTCAGCTGTCATAAACCAGTACAACAATCTGCCAACATGAAATAATTAATAATTATTATGTGAGTGACTGATTTACTTTGGAGAACATGAAAGGCCATGAAACCTGGAGTTTCCTGGTCTACATAGTGTGCATGAAGGAAATGAGCATAAGCAATCACTGTCAGCTGTTCTTGTAAGTAAGAATTGAATCATTTATCTGCCTGCATGTATACATTATCATCATCTCCCACTCTTGAGTTAAGTCCTAATAGCACTTTATAGTACAGAAATAAGTTCTTTGAGATATTTCATAAAAAATACTACTCCTTTCTTTTATGAATGATAGCTAAACATATACATATTTAACATAGAGTGGAAATGGGCTCTAGAACACATTTAAGTTTTGCCTGTACTGATTAAGCCATAGCTGAACCCCAGCTCTAATTCAAATTTATACTGCACAATGCAATTCTCATGTCTATTTAAATGCTCATTCCTCTTATTTGTCTTCTTTGGGTTTCTGTTTATGATAATTTTGTCCTGTATTAATCACTTGCAAGTACCTTCCATTGTTTTAGCACTTCAACTATTTTGGTTTTTATTTTCCATCAGTAGTTGAATGAATTTTATCCCTAGTCATGAAACTATTTAAATCAATCACACAATGTGTCTTGCTCTAACTAAAATTGCAGGAAAACATCTTTTGATCTCAGTATCTCTGAGTTGGACACAACTCTGAAATGGGTTGTATGATGTGGGAAGCTGTGAGATTCATCTGGGATGGATGACACAGGAGGTTCATTTCTAAAATTGTATGCACTAAAATTCCATGCAGTGCTCTTGAGTGACAGCACAGCCACTTCCTGGGTCTCTTGCCTAGCCCAGTGCCTCACAGACTGAGCTGAGACAAGGGCAGACTAAATTTGAAGACCAACAGTTTGGAAGTGGGACCCTCTGAGGCCAGAAATGGTCATCATTTTCAAAAGGTCATGGAAAACAGGAAAGGTGCCTGAGGACTAGAGGAAATCAGCATCACTCCAAGTCTACAAAAAGGGCTCTACTGCTCTGCCCCCATCAGACCACTGGAGTATTAATGCCCAGTTCTGGGATCCCCAGTTAAAGAGGGACAGATGTACCAGAGAGAGTCCAACAGAGGGCTATGAGGATGCTCCAGAAGACTGGAACACCTCTTATAAGGAAAGGCTGAGAGACTGGGGCTGTTTAATCTGGAGAAGACTGAGAGAGGATCCTGTTAATGTTTATAAATACCCAAAAAGGTGGGTGACAAGATGAAGGGGTCACTCTTTTCAGTGGTGCCCTGTGCTAGGACAATGAGCAATGGATGCAGACTGGCAAGGAACAAGGGAAGTTCTACCTCAATATGAGGAAAAACTCCTTTACTAGAGGGATGAGAGAGCATTGGAACAGACTGCCCAGGGAGGTTGTGGAGTCTTCTTCTCTAGAGACTTTCAAGACCTATCTGGATGTATTTCTGTGTGACCTGCTCTAGGTGATCTTGCTTTGGTTGGGGATTGTGGACTCAATGATCTCCAGAGGTCCCTTCCATCCTCTACCTTTCTCTGATTCTCAGGTGTGTCTGGAGGTGAAGTCCTTCAGAACGCCAAATTCAAATGGGCTTAAGAGAAATCTCTCTTTCAGAGCTCAGAATTATATTGGAGTGGGAGCAAACCTTTCAATTATTTCTTAAATTGATCTGCCATAGCCAGACTATTCCCCAAGCACTGTTTGAAGGTGTGACCATTGCTGCTGCTGCAGCCTGCCCTGTGACAGGAGGGACAAAGTCAGGCCAAGCTTTGCCCTGCTCCATTAGGCACAAGGTAACACATGAATTCCTTGAAGAGCTCTAAACCTTTTCTTTTGTTTGTCTCTTTTCTTTTTATTCCTCCATTCCTTGTTCTGTATTTCACTTTAGAGTCAAATAAGGTCTTTCTCTGTCACTTTAAATGTAATTTAAGGATGTTTGATCAGGAAAAGTAACTTTAAACTCTTCCAAGTGCCGGGCGAGGAGAGGAACATACACATAAGCAGAGTTTTTCCCAGACTGCTTTCTGCTACTTATTCCAATAGAATGCTAATAATTATGTTAAAAAGCTAATTTAAGAAATCCAATTTTTGGAAGATGGGTTTTCAAAGGGCACATTTAACAACTAGAGAAAGTTCGATCTGATTTCCCCATTAGAAGAGGAAGGAAAATCCAATTTTAATCTATTTTTGTTCTCTTAAAAAGATGATATATAGAAGCTACTTTGAAAATCATCCTTTCAAAGCAGAACTCAGTAGAAGCATGTGCTAACTTGTGAAGCGCAATTAAACTGTTCCGATAATTCTGCCTGAAAAAATTAGCAGCAATATCGAGGAAGCAAGTTGTTTTCAAAATGTCCATGCAGAAATGCTTCTGTGTTAAGCTGGTATTGATTCTGAAACAATCTCACACATGATAAATGAGAGCACGTTTAGGAGAGGACTCAGTCATAAGAGCTCACAAATCAATCAGCTTGTCAACAGGCAGACAAAATTCAATTTTTATCCTTAGTAAACTCTTATTTGGTGGTAGGCCATTGTTTACTTTGAAATTGCTTTACAAAGCAATGGGGGAGGAGGGGAAACATGGGAAAGAATCTTTCATCAACATATTAGAAGTTGGTATTTGGTTTAGGGCTGGGATCAAGAAAATCTGATTGTCTTGTGGATAATGCAAACCGTTTATCGCCTTCCCGATGATCGTAAACACTTGGCCACACACTGCCCTGTGTCTGCAGCAGCATTTCATAATAATTCTCATAGAGTGAGACATGGCATCACTAATTTGGAACAGGGCATGGTGTAATTGACATGTCATATTCTAAAGCAATAACCTGATCTACACAAGAGCTTCTTCATTGTCTTGCTGAGCTATGCTATATTTCAGACAAGTAGTTTTCATCATGTTCTGATGGCTCAAAATTAAATTGCAGTGAAATGACATGGTAAAAAAAAAAAACCAAAAACCACTTCAAAGCCCCACAAACCTGTCTTCCCAGAATTCCCAATCTGCTGGCTCCAAGTAAATAATTAACAGTAACCTGGTTGGAACTTGAAAGGTTACTGGAACATCTCCAATTTGACATAATACATTTGTATGATCTGTTAGCAGTTTTGTACTGATATCACTACTTGATTTTTGACACACCATAGAATTGGACCTAACAGCTAAAGACAAGCCATGATGCTATAGAGGAATATCCTTCATATGAGGCTGCTTTGTCACTTCTCTCTTGCCAGCCTACAGTTGATTTATTTTGAGGAAGAACTTAACATAAACAAATTGAAGGGTTAAGCCAGCTGCTAAGCCTTGCACAGAAAATTCTCCCATTAGGAACCTGAGCCAGGTCTTATTAAATCAAGACACCACAGGGAGCTGAGCTGTGAGAACAAACAAATCTTCTTACCCAGGGGTGATGCCAATGTGATCTTTTGAGATTTCTCTTTCAGGATTAACTTTTGAAGAGCAGAAAGCAGCATATGAACCATTCTTACTCCTTTCTGCTCATTCCAGTGAAAATGAGAAATTATGGGGTTTTGGAGACAAAGGATTTATAAACATAGAAGACACAGACTTCAATTGGTGGTTTACTTTCAAAAGGAAAGCAGAAGCTTCAAAGCAGAAGCCTGCTCTCTATCACAGTTCTTGTGTTCATTACCTCCTTTACCTTTAGAGATGTATGGGAATTTCTGGAACGTACTCATCCATTTGACTTTTTTCATTTATCCAATATCAGTTATTTCCCTGTACATAATACTTCTCATGATGCTTATGGAAGAGGAGCTTGTGTGGACTTAGCATACACTGCCAGACAAGTCATAAAGAAGTGACATTTGGAATGTAGATTTATCTAGTAATGGATCTGTTCCGCAGTAAATTCACTGGCTTTATCCTGGATGCCCATCAGGAACACAGATCTTGCAGGATAGGGTTTAGGTTTTTCATTTGGTGGGGAGCCAAACTTGGGAAAAATCTATCTGAATCATTTTGGTTCCTTAATCTTTTTTGTTCTATATTTCTACTATAATCAAATAAAAGAGTAAACTAAAAACACAAATATGAACATCTCTAAAGGTTGCACTCACAATTTGTTACAGGGTGTGAATTTAATGGCTGAGATTTTAAATTTCCAACCAGCTGTCCCAGAACTCCAACTCCAAACCTTCAAAACCAAAGTGTTTCCAAGAGCCCAGCTGCAGTTGCAAAATCTAAGCATAGTGACATACATGCTTATCATATACATGTCTTGTATGAAAGACATAAAGACTGTGGAGAATATAGAGGATATCTCAGACAGCCTGGACTTTGAAAACAAAAAAAAATATGAACAGGGCAAAGCAGCTTAGTAGATCTCCACTCATTTTCAGTTTGTGAAGGTGCCACACTTCAGTCATTACATTGATGTCTAATTTCTGAAGATGATTGAATCTCAAAGCCTCTTCTTGTCATCCTGGGACAACAATGTCTTGCAGACACTTCCAGGATAACAAATATAAGATCATTAAACATCTTCCAACAAGTTCAGCTCCTCCTCCTTTCTCCTGTCTCAATCAAACTTACAGGAAACTCCTAGCAAACAAAAGCATTTGGAGGAAATATTGTGTTCTGCTTCTTGTGGTGTAAAGGAAGAAGACAGGAGTATCTCATTTCACTGTTGTGTTTTAATGAGAAAAATGACCCCTTTGCTTTTTATCCTTCAAACTCAGAGCACATGAGAGGCATCCTGGAACCCAATAATACTTCTTTGAATGACTAGTAAAAATCTGTTAGTTCCATTTGTATTAAAATCATAAAAATTGCCAGACTCCAATGTCAACGTGAGCAATCTGTTAAATGCAGGCACTGGCAAATGACATTACCTGAACAATAATTAATTCTTGCATGGCTTAGAAGTAGGTATTCCACTAATATCAGACATGAAGGTATTTGTTGAATTTTATTGGATTTTAAACATAGGTCATTTGTTTTCATTTCCTTCTTTATCATAGATGTATAGCTTTTCCATTTTTACTATGTAAAATTGGAGTATCATATTCTCTGTTGAAAGCAATATTAAATTACTTTTAGGAAACAAAGAATATTATATATGGGGTTTTTTCTGATCTGTTTTTAACCAGAATAAAGCTGCACATCTGGTATATTTTAGTTTTGGGATATGGAATATCTCTGTCTTTCCCAAACATTGTCTACTGTAAACCAAACTGAACAACTTTCGGAAGTGTTCCTTTTTTCACTGAAATTTGAACCCTATGGAGAATGCTTGGCATATGGATTAAAATGGATGTGAAAAAACAGTCATCATTGGAACAAAGGCATTTTTTTTTAGACCACAGAAATGGGTATAAACTTGAAGGTGCAATCCATTCTAGGTTAGTTATCAGGATATGTAATTTAGAAATCAGGACTGGATCTAAGTTAAAGGTGATAACTGAAGCCAGGATACTTTAACATGGTGATGGCATTCCAGAAGGATTCAAAATGTCCTTTTATACAGGATACACATTTCAAATGACACTAAGATGGTACTATTTATTTCTGAAATTAGTCAGGATCACAGAAGATGCAAGCAAAAAGGTGGTCCTGGCCATTGGGTTTCTACATTGTGTTTTCTAAACACTGGTGTTTTAATGCAAATAACATCAGGGTTCAGGTTATGTTGGTTCTTATCCTGATGCAAACTGAAGAACCACCCTATGCTGTACAATTACAGTATAACTGTCAGGGGTTTATTACAGAGAAACAGAGCACTTCCCACATAAAATTCATCAGCAAGAGTAAAATCCCTTCCCACAGGACTAAATTCAAACCAATACTGTTCACTTTTATCTAAGTTTTATGCTTGAAGAATGGAAAATAGCCTAGCCAGCTGTTCAGCTGCATTTTTTTTTTTAATCTGTTGTTTTTATTGACTGAAACTGATTATACAACGCAGAGATCAAAACTTCAGATCTCTTTTTTATAGAGTTTGGAATAACAAAAATAAACAAAAAAATCTCCATCCTGCCTCATGGTACTAGAAAGCCAAGATAAAGCAGCACAGGCATGGAAACACCTTTGGTATTGAGAATTCAAAGCCCTGTACAAACACAGAATGAACTTCAAAACTCCTTGGCTAAACAAAGTGTTAATTTACTCCCCCTCACCACTACTGGGGCAAACAGCAATAGGGAAAAGCAGTTTATTTCCTTCATGGATCCTTTTAAACTGCAATAGAAGCAATGAAGGTCAAGCATGGCCCCATTTTATGGATTGCTGTTCAATGATAGGCTCAACAAAGTGGAAAAATATGCACTGATTAGAGAGAGCTGGAGAGCCCAGGCCTTCAAATTCTATTGGACAGCATCTTCCTTTCCTCCCCATTCATTTTATGATGCATGCCTTCAATTGCAAAGTACTATAAAAAGCTTCCTGGAATTCTTGGCACTGCTACAGATTTGATTCCACAGTGGCTTCCAGTGATTAACAGAATGCTAGAAAGTGCAAGACAAACAGAGATCAGGTGAGTAGGGAAAAGAAACGAAGGCATCATAAAAAGTGCACATAAAGTGCATTCCATTTGCACCAGAGCCCATACTTATAAAAGGAGTGTAGATTTTGAAAGTAAATCCCTCCTGCTCTGAGCACAAAGCAGATGACTTTGTAAAGACTCTATTTGCTGTGTTTATGAATATTTTGTTTTATAAATCAAAACTAACTTCATTGGCAAAAAGAGCAACAAATACTTTAAAATTCACTTGTTTCACCAAAGTCTCAGCCTGTGTCTGAACTCTTTCACTGGCCAGCAGTGTACTTCATCATCTGCAACTAAATTATTAAAATGCCAGCTATAAGGTTGTACATTATAAAGCCTGACTACATTATAATTTTTGTTCCTCCAAGCAGCTCCTTAAAATGCACGTTCAACTAATTTATCCTATACTTTGTACCCCTGTGGCCCTGGAAGGTGAAGCAACATCACTCATAAGAAATATTAACATTGGGTGTTTATCAAGGCATCTGTGATCAGAAAAGCAATAAAAGTATTCCTGTGCTCACTCATTTACTACTGAAATATCACAAAAAATTATTATGTGTCAGAAATCTAATTTTGTATTATATTTCTATATATTTTAGCAGTTAATTTTTTCAGTATTAGTAAATTAATATGCTTTGAATACCCCTGTAGCTACAGTGGAAAAATGGACCAACACACTTATTTAGTGTGGCTACCCAAATACATTAGACAAATTTTCTTTACAGCAAAGCATTGATGAATGAAGTGTCCCATGTTAATGTAAGAATAATCAATTTAGAATGCTTATGACAATTAACAAAGCTGGAGATAAGCCTTGAAAGCACCATGCTTTGTCAGTCCTGATTTGGATTAAACTTACACTAATAGGATAATTTTTCTTCCAAAAGGTACTCTTTTTAGGCAGACCTATAAATTAATATGAATTATGCATGTATAAAAGGACTAATGCCATTAATTAGACAAATCAAATTTTATGATGCAGCGAATAGACTAACACCAGATTATATGAGATATCATTCTCTCAATTCATACAGATTTGGAATAAATCACCAGTTTACATTTGCATGGTTATTACAGATTTAATCATTATTCATCAGTGACAATATTGGACAGTTTAATATAATCTTTTTTTTTTATTTTCTCATTGTGTCCAGGTATATTCAGTTCACACTTCTGAAGACAAAGTTTTGCTCTGACTCCCATGCTTTCACAGGGAATAAGACCATGCACATCCCAGGGAAATACAAGCTCAGAGGGTTATGTGCTCTGTATGCCACTGCATTTGTGATGACAAAAAGGGGCAAATTAAATAAATACAGTCTAACTCTTCTGGCATCAATTTTAGCTGTAGAATTGAAAACATTCAAAAATTTAGAGAGCCTTGTGTTAATGCTGGCCCACACTTTGATCCCAAAATGCTGTTTTATTTCAGCCACTAGTAATTTACCACTCATTGCTTCCTTTTTGCCTTTAAGCCTAACGCATATATGTTTCAAAGTGTGCTGAAAATCCTTACAAACTAAAAATGTGTATTTAAAAAATCAGGCTTTCTGTATCCCTGAATGTGCTTCAATTTTAAAGCTTTTTATATGGCAGATATGATTCCTCAAATATTAAGTTGAAAATCTTTGCTTAATAGTATCACTTACATGGAAAAGATACTATAACGATTCCCATTCAAATGTGTTAGGAACTATTAAACACTTATTAAAGTTATTTTAAGACGCTGCTTGCTTTGCCTTTAATGAAGTGAATAAGGATGGAAAAACCTACACACTTTATGCACATTCAATTCTTAAAAATGACTTCTTGCCACATACCTTCTTTTATCCACTATGTATACATCAGCTGTGGCCAAATATAGGGAAAGTATTATTCCCTATTACCTTATTCAGCTTTCAGAGAAATAGGATAGCAACCCCCCAGAGAGGAAAGTATTTAAATGACCATCCCACTCCTGATAAAGCTCCTGTCTTGGGGAATATGTCCTCTTCATGAACTACAGGGAGACAGGAAAACCAGCAACTGCAGGCCCAAGCCCCAAAGACCAACAAACCCCCAACCCTATCAGGGAAAGCTTTTCCCCAAGAAAACCAAAGGGTTGCAATCCAAGGAAAGAGCTGCTCTGTGTCATGTGACAAACTTCCTGTATTTCCAGCCCAAATTTATTCCTGGTCAGTTTATAGTAGCTCATGGCTCCACATCCACAAAGCAGGCTCTGTGTCTCCCGTCAGTCCCTGCTTTGTTAGGCTAACCAAGGCAGGTTCAGTTAGCCCTGTCCTGAAAGAGAACTCCCTGAGCTCCTACAAACACTTGCAGCCGTCCTCTGGACTTCTTCTACTCCAAGTCTCTCTCTCCTGCTCTGGCTGGGCAGATCTGGATACCGGATGGTCCAAGATGCTGCCAGTCCCTCTGAAATTCCATGGAATCCTACACTGCTCGGAAGCAGTGAATGGTGATCTTTCCCATACAGATCTGAACACCCTCTAGGATATGAAACATTTTTTGTGCCATTTGCAGTGTCTTACAAATGTTTCTCTCTCATTTTGCTTTTTTCTAAGTTCTTGGTTTGGATTTGTCCTTGGATTTTCTTATTTGAACTGTGAAGCCGTGCAGGATCTACACAGGAAAACGCAGACTCAGCTGAAACACCTAACTCTGAATTTCAGGCGTTCTGTTTTTAATTCATTGTGTCACCTTAGCACACAGAAAGCCCAAGTTGGTTTTGGAGATCATACAAAGGCCTTACTAAAACTCTCATTAAGTGATGTGCTTGGAGGAGGATTCAGTAACCCCATAAATTTACAATAGTAGAGTAGAAGAATGTTGAAATGCCAATAAGGACACACATCAGCCAGGCAGGCAATGTTTTCACATGGAACTGAATTATCAACTATAACTGGAAAAAAAAAATTATATGGAATTCATTCCTCATAAGTTTTTTTGCATAAATTAACCTGCCATCATTTTTTTAAGCTAAGAAATTCACAGGAGAGTAAAGCAATTTTCATTAATTGGCAAAAGCATAAACAGAATGCAATTTTCATTTTAGCAAGCACACAGTAAGTAAAGCTTTCTTATTGGTTCAAACCTCAAATATAAAGATGAATAATTATAATTAGTGTCTGATTAATTCTAATTAATATATGGGAAGGATGGACAGGTCCAAGCAGATGTTGAAAATAAATAGGGATTCACAGAACACCATAATGTCGTATAAAAATCTTACTTTATATGGTACAGCTGGCTGTATATAATACCTTTTTTAATTTATAAGACTGTAGCACCTGGTATTCCAATGTCCTGCTACAGATATTCAGCAAGTCACAGGAATATATTTTATTCAATATTCTTTTTGTTTAGATGGAAAGGAACCAATAGAGACAGAATGTACTGGAAAGAACTGCTAGCAGAATTAATCCAAAGAAATAAACACTTCAAGAAATTTTAAACTAAAATAATGAAAACTGAAGTGTTATAATTTTTTCTACACAAATGCCTTTGAAAGATTCTAAAAAGTTTATTGGATTTGATCTTTTATGGCAATATCTGTTTAAAAAATACAGCTCCATTGGAAAAGCAGGACAAAATGAATAAAAAAGCAGTTGGTGGTATGGAAACATAATGTCTTATGGTTTGATCAGATTTCTTAACACTTCTCCCCCTAGCTACAGCAACACAGGATGGCAAGGAAAGGGAAGGGAAGGCACACTTTGCTCCTGCTTGACTGGGCTTGAGTGATGATAACCTTGACTGGCTTATCCTTTGTATAAATAGCTCAGAATAAGCAAACTCAAAAAAAGTCTGAGATGTGCATATTCCTGTAGTGCACTACAGAATAAAATAGGGATACTCAGTACTCATCACTAATCATGTTTTTCTTGCCCAGTATTTCAGTTTGCAAAAAGAACATGACAGCTCAAGCAACAAATATTTTATTTGTGCAATATCTAATCATGAAAAGGAAGCAACACGTGGATTTCATTGCTCAATGTGCCTTATTGAGTAGGAAAACAACAAGATAACAGTTCAAAATTTTCTTTCTATCCCCTACAGATTTTTTTCCTAACTTTCACTCAGACAAGGAAAATAAACATGTACAATGTGCTGAACAAGTATGGTAAATGATTGTTTTGACAGTGTGAAAAATCCCGTTTGCTCTGATGTTTGTGTCTGCTGTTGTGTCCCTCTAAATAATAATCACTTTATTCAGCAATTTTTTTCATGAACTATTTGTTTGTTCAGTAGCTTCAGAAAGGTGTTCCTGTGTACCTCCCAAACTTGTCCATCCTTTCCTAGTAAATCTCTACTGCTGATACAAGCATATTGTAGTTAACTCACATAACCCAGCCAGACCTGACTTGGGATGAGTGTGCTTTCTTAATGGGACTATTCAGAAGGAAAACAGCTGGAAGCTTGGATTTGCCATGCACATGTACTTAACATGCATTTGCCTAAGACCTCTCAAAGTCTCCCCACATGCATCTTTGCCTTCATAGGGGAACTTTATGTCTTCAATCACTTGCTATATTAATGCTCCTTCCTAGCACTTTGCCACTGGCAATATGATAGTGATTCTGTTTCCCCCAGCACAGAGCTCTGCCCAAGGCTGAACACTTTCATTTTTGTCCTTCCTATCGTCTTTACAGCAGGCACAGTGTGTCTGATGGATGCCTTCTTGGTCACTTTGCCTCCTGAGTGCCTTTGAGCTTCCATCTGTGCTCAAAGCCAATGGTTGTTATTAGCCTGGTCCAGTTTCCTGGATAGAAGAGTCCAACTCTACCCAGGCTCTCAAGCTTTATTCTTGAGAATCCCATCAGTTTGCTCATTTCTCCTACATTTTTTGATTTCTGCTGAAACAACAGAAGAATAAATGTTTCTAGAACTAACCACCACTTGCTTGTAAGTAAGCACTCACAGAGCTGTTGAATCTACAGTTAGTGATTGTGGCATGAGCAAAAAGATAAAGCTGGGTATTTCTTAGAAATTCAACTACTTTGTGAATTCTGCTCTTCCCTGCAAATCCTGTTGGTGTTGTTTTAATGAAAATAGAAAAGTAAAGGAGAGAAGATCTAAGACAGGTGTAATGTAAATATTCCCCATGAGCAGTCCAGGTAGTCAAACAAGTATATAGAACATGCTTGGTTATTCACAAAAAAAAAACCACCAAAAAAACAAGCCCACAAAAAAACCCCAACAAAACCATCTGATAGGAAGTTGTGTTTCAAATATACAGGCAACCAAAAGAAGCAAATCCAAAGCTTGGTTCCAGATCTGTTTGTGATAGATCAAGTCTTTCTATTTTGTATGAACTCCAGAATGTTAGGTATTTAATATGAGATTTAGTGTATATATATTTACACAACTTGCAAGCTGAGACTATTTTTGAAACAGATTACTCTATTTTGAAATACAGAGACAGTGGTCAAAACCAGGATATTTTTCAAAATTGATTAGATGAGTTAAAACATCCAAAATTGTGTACTACATGCCATCTTGAAGATTATGAACCTATTTAAATTTCCTCTACATAAGCAGATAACTGAATTATCAGCTATTTAAAGAAATTTCTAAGACTTAGAAATTAACTTCTTAGAGTACTGACCTGAATAAGAGATTCTCATTGCCTACAGTAAAGATAAAGACCAAAATTTTGGCTCATTCATCTGAGAACAGAACTTTCTGCATTAACAGCTTTTAACAACATTTACTCTCCTCATCTATTCTTGGTGTGTGGTGGGCCTGAAAGTGAGAGAACTGATCATATGAAATTCATCTAACTGGATATGACCAGCACCCACTAGTGATCTGAAATGCATTTACTGATATTTTTTTCTCATATTGCTTTAAGGATAATTGGGAGAATAATTGGGAGAATACTTCTGAATCACTGCAAGGTTTATTTTCAGTAAACTTATGCACTACCTCTCACAAGACTTTATAGCATACTTCCAGCTTGGGACAGTGCCATTTGCTTCCATACAACATTTGCTGATCAGTATTATGTACCTTCTAAATAATGAATGAGGCACATAGGTACCAGGATGGGAGACAGTTATGGAAGTTGATAGAAGGGTACAAGCATCCTTTTCATTAGAGCAAGCCTAACGTTGCTATAAAGGAGGAATATTTTTATCTAACATTGCAAATACTTTATATCATTTTACACTGACCCATACCTACCAAGTATTTGCATAAATTTATATAAATACATATAAATCTCATGTGACTTTTCCTATTAAAAATACTTCAACTGCATACTTTTTCAGAGTATTTGTTACATTATAAAAATCCCCAGAGAATACAATATAATAGAACATGACTTTTAAAAAGTTTTTATTGTGGCCCAGTCAAATTATTACTAACTGAAAGGAAACATGGTGTGCTGAATATTTACCCCATTTTATATCTATTGCTGAGAAAAAAAAAGTAAAAATAATTTTAAATATTTTGGTACTGGCTGGTACAAGTAAAATTTTAAAGGATCCCTTTCCTGTGACAGTTTCAAGTGAACTTTGAAAAGCAATCTATAAGCTTCATAAATAATGTCCATGTGGCATTTAAGTAATTTATATACTCTTTTCAATGGAAATAAGCAAACCACTTAATCATTGAACATGCATTTATTTTATTTTAAGGGTTAACCTTTTCATTACACAACATTTTCTGGGGCTTATAAAATAAAATACTAATCCATTTTTAATGAAAAGAGTAACCTTTAAAACAAAAAAACATGTTTGTAGAAGTTTTGATGAAGACTAATGGCACAACTAATTATTTGCTGAAAACATATACATGTGTTGAAGCAAGACATAACAGAATGTCATGAAACAGAATCATTCCACTGAAAGGGCTACCTTTACTATTGCACCTTTCATGCATTTTGGATAGAGAATATTCAGAGGATAAATATTTAGAACAGTTAATTCTTCTGTCATACACAGAGACCCCAGCAAAATTACCAGCTCCCTTTGGAATCACCAGGGGAGACTCCTCAGAAATAAGATTCTCCCCTTTGATACAGAAAGTCATAATCTAATCTTTAGAAATATTAATTGATCTTTTGTCAAGTAAAGAAAATTATTTTGCATATACAATCCCTACTAAGTCGTAAGTTGTACTTTACAGTTCATTTTCCATAAACTGTTTATTTAGAGAGATGCCCAATCATTTAAATATGTTTGTTTGTCATCCTTCAAGTTTTTAAGGCATTTCATTTAGTAGTACTTAAAATCTTGTTCTATGCCCTGTTGTCACCTTCCAAAGCAAGACCAAGGCACTCCGTGCCACTTGAACTCCTGTGTTTAGCAAGGAAAATATTACTAAGAGAGGAAAAAAAGAACCAACAAAAAACCAGCAATCCTGAACCCACATGACTTTGATTGATTTAATGGATTACTGGTGAGCTGAGAGGGGAAGAGTTATCAAAGATCTCTGAGAAATTCCAACAAAAATTTCACATGTGGAAATATAATAAATGTCAGAGCTGGATAAAAACATTTAATGTGATCTTGTCCTTTAGAAATCTGTGTTTCAAAGCACAGAGCACCCCACTGCTCACTAATTCCTTTCCGTGTAAAAATTGATGAAAAGTGTGCAGAAGTAAGTAAGGGATCCTACCTGCACCACTAGACCTAGTGGAAATTTTGTGGTGAAATGGCTGCAAAGGTTTCTTAAAGAGATTCTTCTCTATCTGTGCCTTCTTCCCTTGATGCAAACAGAATAGCAAAAGCTGGTAGAGCTGATATGCATAAGCATAAGTCTGGTGTATTATTTGGGGAGAACTACCATAAAGGAAAGTAGAAATCAATAATTCTAAGGAAATAAATACTAAGACTTTAGCTTTTGTGCTATTGAACTGCTAGTTTTAGAATAGCAAGCTTTTTCTTTCTGAAATGTTCTCAGGAAGACCCTTTTCTCACTAAATGATGAAAATGCCAAAATTATTAAAACTTGCACCAGTATCAGAAAAAAATTCCACTTTCCTAGTTTTTCATGTGCACCATTGTATGTGGTGCTCACAGGGCTCTGACTGCCTGGTAAGTGTCCCCAGCATGCTGCAGCACCTGAACCTGCACAGCCCTCTGGTTTCTATCTCAGAGATAGAAACCCAGCAGAGATCTTGCTCTCATTTCTAAGCAAGGAGCAGTTCTGGCATTGTTTGTTTGGGTCTGTGAACAAGAAGACAACTGGGTGCCAGAAAAGACTCCACTCAACAAGACACAAGATCTTGCCAGGTCTTCCTCTTGTTGTGTTACTGTGCTGAGTTGGGACACACCGAACTGTGCTGCAGGCTCTTCTCTTTTTCAGAATAGTAATGGAAAGAGGAAATTTGCTGGAAAACACTTTTCATTAAAGCCTTCAGTAGTATTATTACATTGAGTAAGAGAACAAAAGCAATATGTAGTCATTATGGAAATTTATGATCCATTGTCACTGCCTTCACTGAACATCCATCACTGCAGGATGTTGGTGTTTATCTACTCTATTCCCTCTTGTCTGTGCTGATGGAGGTGTAGCTGTACTCATAGTGTGCGTGCATGTTTTCTCTTTCACAATTAAATTGGGATTTTTACACTTGCATTTTACAGCATTGATTTAGTCAAGATGATTATTTTAGTAAAAATGTCCTTCTGCTTGCTTTATTCCCTGAACACTGGGGATAGGGTTTTACAGTTTCTCTGTGTACTGTCTTAGGAAATTAAGGATTTGTTACACCATGAATCCAAGACCAGTAAAAAGGCACAAGAAGTGTACTGTTTCTCCATTAAAATGAGTTTGTTTCAAGTCAATATTTCTTTAGTTGCAGATTTACAGTATGCTACCTGCTAGTATTTACATAATATACAGTAATTGCTAAGAGACATGTTGAAAATGTACCATTAGTATTATTTACTTGGGGAATCCAAGTGCAGAAACCTAAACATATCATGAATTTTTAATATTTTTCATAAAACAATGACCTTCTTTTTGCTTCAGCTTCAAATATGGCAAAGAGAAGGTCATGGAGCTGAAATATTTCTTGTATACAGTAAGAGCCTAATCCAACAGTCTTTGCAAAAGTAAAAGTCCCATTGACTTATGTTAACTGTAGCACTTTTCTTACAAGAGAACTGCAAATTCAAGCACTAATTAGGTCCCTGGACAGAGTCTTAAAAGCACTGGTAAGTGAACCTAGGAAGCACTGATACTGTGCAATCTAAACATTATAAATATTGGGAGTAACAAAGCTGAACACAGGAAACTTCAGAGCCCCGTCCTATGAATCCATATTAATATAAATAGCCTTACTCATGCTCTGTGTTAAATCAGGGAATGGTTAAAGAGATTGCAGATCTGGTGTTTATTCTAAACAAACTCAGTCTTTTGAGAAGCCCTAAATTTAACACATGCAGGTATTCTTTACTCCTGAATTTTAAAAGAATCTGGAAATAGCTCCTTTGCAAATGAGATAGGTACCAGTCTGCCACTTCCTCTCACAGATAAACAGACACACACATACATGCTGTCATATTGGTTGTTTTTTCCCCATGGGTTGGTTGTTTTTGTTGCTTCCTTTTATTTATTATATTTATGTTTGAAAAAGCATTAACTTGTATAGCTGTATTTTAATCCTACACTTACTGGATATGACACATTTATAACTGTTATTTCCTATACCTTTACTGCTCACTGCACACCACTTTTGCCTTCATCTCTGCAGCTGAACAACACAAACAAAATGTTACTTTCACATAAACTTGCTAAGCAGCATTTTGCACTCTCTTATTTCTTAATCCAAAACATCACAAAAAGAATAAGAAATCTGAACTCCAGTAAGGGATCAGCTGCTTTTGTAGTAGGGGAACTCTCATGGGGCACTATGATACATCAGACCCTGGAAAGGACTGAGGGATTGAAGGTTTTACATCCGACATTTTATATTCTTTATTTTCTTAGTGGAGTCTCCAGTAGTTTTTAGCTATTACAGATGTATAAAGAGTATTTTTTCCTTATCTGTAAATAAGTTCACTTTTTGACACACTCATGTTTACTTCCCTAATCAGCAACATAAGAAAAAGAACTTAATCTGAAGTGGTTTCTTTTAATTTAAAAAAAAAATGAAGATGCTATTTTATATGCAAGGGAATGAAAGGTTCAAATTTACCAGAGGTGTTCTAAAATACTGATAATTAGAGGTGCCCCCAGTTTTTCCAAGATAAAGGAAGTTTAATCAGAAAACTAAACACAAGAAAAAAGAATTATTGAACTATTCTGGCTTTGATTACTTATGCTCTCCCTTAGTCTTTTTTTATTTTGTGAACTTGAGAGAAAAGATGGGAAGAGGGCTCAGGCTATTGGGCTTTTGTAGAAGAGCAGCCCTGACCTGGGCAATCAGTAAGTGCAATTGTGTGACAGGTTGGGGACCCCCAGTGCTGCCTCCCTGCCAGAGCCTGTAGCAGAGAGGAGGTGCCTGTAGGCATGGGCGGCTTCAAGAAGCTCAGAGAGGCTCTGTCAGGGATGAGAAGCAGGAGATGCACTCAGAAGCAAGGGCAGCAAACCAGCACCTCCCAGGCCCCACCAGCAGACTGTTGGAAACAGGTCCTGCACCACCAACACTCAAGGCTCTGGGTCAAGCTGTGGCCTCTACGGGTCACACACGGGGTGACCAGGAAGAGCAGAAACGGGTGGCCTCTGCACCAGTCTTATTTGCCAGGGTCAATCCCTCCCCAGGCAAGGGGAAGTTCTCAAGGTGTTTGAATGAGATGTTTGCATTTCCTTGCATGTACTATGATGCAATTAAGTGCATACAGTTCTTATTAAAAATATTTAGAAGATAGTTAACACCTTTTTGCCTTTGGTAACTGTATATTATTTGAACATATTGGCAGGCTAACGATGTGTTAATAAAACCCTGTTCTGGTTTCTTGTCAGCATCTCATAAACATTCCAAACCATGTGAATTTCTGAGCATCTTGGAAAAGGTGCAAGTACTGTACTAAACAGTGGCAGAGTTTCATCACCTGTTACAAATATTTAGCAGACAATGAAGATATTGTACTACCCATAGTAAAATTATTCAGGTTGTTTTGGTAAATTAACTTGCTGGTTTTATTATATAGTTGACTTGCATATTTAGAGCTACTGAACTAAACTGCCTTTGAATCCTGCTTTTAAATGGTACAAACAAAAAGGAAAAATCCCATGAGTACTTTCAAGTGCTGCTGTGGTGACCCTTCTAGATGGGCTGAGCTAAATTATGGTACTGAGGTGACAACATTTAGGACAGACTATTCTTCCCTTTTCTTTTTTTTTTCTGTGCACAATTATCCCAGAAACATACCCATGGTACTCTGAAGGAAAATAAATTTTATCTTTTTCTCCTCAGTCTGAATAAAAAACTGATGTTGGCATGAAAGCAGTCCAATCAACACCCCTGGTACAAAGATGTTGTTGTATTTTAGTGGTAGAAATCCATGAAGGCATAAGGAGAAATTATTATTTTTCTTTTACCCAGACTGATCACTTCTGTCATTCAGTTTCAGTGTACAAATGGAATACCACCCATTTGCAGCCTTCCTGTAAAACATCAGCTTCCAGATACAGTACTTGGTCTTATTATCATTGTCAATAGTTCCATTTGGCAGTAGACAGCTAATTCTTTTCATGTGCTAATGATTAATCAGACAGGTCTATTTACTAATGTATCAGAATACATTAGAAATATAGGTAATGAAGGACAGAATATCAATTTATTTATAAATGAACTGCACTTATATTGGATGTGTATTGACTGAAGTCAAAGAACAAAGTAGAAAATGTAATATACATGTAAACCATTAAAATGAATTAAAAGAGAATTTTAAATTGTCTCAAAACATGATTCTGTTGGCTCCTCTGCAAGCCTAAAGCAATGTCAGAGTTAGCTTTGCCAATACAGACACCATAGGATGCCCTCCACACCCGCAGCACCTGTAGCTGTACTCCTTAGCAAATGTTCTAATGAAACAACACAAAGATTGTATTTCCATTTCAGAACTCTGAGCTCCAGGTTTGTGTAAGCAGATAAATATCTTTGTGCAGTCAATAAAGATGTTCAAATCCTGACCACTAGAAAATTAACACTGCTTTGGGAATACCTTCAGAGAGAGGAAACCTGATTTGCCTGATTTTTTTAACAGCTGTAGGAAATGCAGAATAGACATCTAGATGTGATATTTCTGAGACAAATGCCAGGCTGGAGCAGCTGATCAGAAGTTGGTTGTTATGGAGGCAATGTTTCCAAGCAGGTTTTAGCACCAAGTGTGCTCATGGCCCTTGTCTGCACTCTGGCAGAATTACACTGGGATTAGAAACTATCATCTCCTGGCTGCAAGTTTAAGAAAACAAATCTTATTTACTCGATTATTCTGTATTCATTATTTACATCAACTTATCATATTTCCCAGAGGACACTTTAAACAGGTTTGTTTTTTTTTTGAGCTGTGGCAGTTAGCACACAATAGTACCCATTCTTAGCTCTACATAAAATATTTCTGCTTCATTTACTGCATCTATTACAAGTACTTTCCTTTTGCTTACAAGTGCTGTGTCTCTCAACACTGATATTTCTCAGTGAGAAGAGACAGGCACTAGGAAAGCAGGGAGGAGACCACCGTGGGACCAGTTTAAAATGTTAAAAGTACGAGACAAAATCCAAATGTTCAAATGCAGTTTTCAGACAAATTCCTCTTATTTCTTTAAGGTAAATATTAGAAAACCAGAGGTTAAGATTCAAGAAGCCTTTCACTGTTGTGTATCTGAAAACTGGAACTGGTTTAATAATCCCAGCAATGTATCTGCAGTATTGAGGTATCTGGACACCCTTTCACCATTACTAATGCACATAGAAATACAAGTTGATGTAAATTGTTACAAAGTTTGATCACAGACACACAATTGCTTTTTCCCAGGTTCTGTCTGCACCAGGACCTTCCATTTAAGAATTTAGCTCTTTACATTAAATACTGCAAGGCTATCTGAAAGGCCAGTTTCAAAACGTTCTATTACAGTCCTTTGTTAGCTATATATAAACTGGTTTAATTGTTTAACACTTTGTCCACTGAATGCAACAACTCAAAGTGAAACAGAAATTTTGCCAAACTTGGAATGTAAGCTTCAGGCAGAGAAACACATCTGTAGCAAACAAAAGAAAAGCCACAAAATCATATGAAATACTCAAAAAGCCAAACCAAACAATAAAAAACAAAAAAACCCCAACCCATCAAACTGATTTTGTGACCACTCAAAAGTGGAACAAAGGTCAGTGTCAGAAGCTTTCATTGAATCTTCACACAAAAGTTTCTAAAAATGTCCATTAATTGAGAAATTTTAAACAATAAATTTACATTTCTGGGCAAAGACTTTTGCGGGGGTAGAGGTTCAAGTGTGCAGCTGAGTTGCAGTGCTGTCACGGTTTAACACTGGCCCGGCGATTAAACCGAATAACAGACGCTCTCTATTAATCTCTCTCTCCTTGATAGGGAAAGGAGAGAAAATAAGGGAGAGAGACTTATGGGTTGGAAACTAAACTACACAACTTTAATGAAACAGTAATGATAAATAGGTAAAATTACTAAATATATACAAATATACAGGAAAATGGAAACCACATTCCTCCCCCCTCTCCCCCAATAACTCTCACGTCACCACCGAGGCTGTAGGGCAGCCCTGGGAAAGTCCAGGCTGGACTCCTGGAGTCGGCAGCAGTTGGGAACCGGAGGCAGGAACACACAGATATGGGCTGGCACAGATCAGGACCACAGGCAGATGAACGGACAGGATCCTTCCAGGATGCCAGGTGAAGGAAGGGAAGCAGGAAATCCGGAAAAGATCTGGCTCGGCCCTCGTGATGCCTCAAATTTATACTGAGTGTGACGTATATGGGATGGAATACTCTGTTTGGTTAATTCTGGCATCTATCTTGTCTGTTCCTCCCCAAAGGAGGGCTCAGGTGGGGCCTCTGTGTCCTCTTGGACAGTAAAATGTTTTCCTTAGAGCTGAGCAGTGTCCTTGGCCCTGCATACCAGTCTCTAGCAGTAACTATAAACATCAAGTGTTATCAGTCCTAGAAGCACATACACTGCATGAGAAACTTGCTGTTAATTTCAGCAAATGCAACTACTTACAAGGGACTTAGCTAAAAGCAAAAGTACAGAAACAGAAAACCACCTTTATCCTGGCCCAAACCAGGACAAGTGCACTGAACACTGTGCTGACAGCGTGAGAACTTTTCCTGTTGGGAGCAAAGTAAACCACTCCTGAAGTGTGTTCCCTTGAGGTCTTCTGGAATAACTCCACACCATGGCTGCTATATTGGGTTAAACAGCCTGATTTAAACATACAACAACAGCTCCTTTTCAGTTCTGTTTTTGTGGTGGAGCAGGTATAAAGATATTTAATGCTCAGATCCACATAGAATGTTAGGGAAAATAGACTGAAAACTCACATGGCAGACTGAATGTGAGTGGCCTGAGCACGTAAGAAAATACAGACATGGAGATAACGAGGACCCTAATTCATTATGATTCCTACAGAATCTTTTATCAGACTGCTTCGCTGTGTTTAAAACCACCTTGAAATTTTATCTAAATGTATGTGGACCAAAAGCACATCTGAAACCAGAACCCAGGACTACCTGAAAGGATATTTGACATGATAGCACAGAGATTAGAGACAAGAGAATTAATGCCAGCTCAGTTCACACACACAGATAAACATGAAAGCTGCTCAACTTTATTCCCAATAAATAATTTGCTGGCTTCTCTCAAGAGAGCTCACTGGAGGATAAGCTGACCTTTGTTAAAAATGTAACATTTTTCATAGAACTGCTTTAATCATGGGTAAAATTTTCAGATTTTGACAACCTTTTCTGTTCCCCTGATAAAAGCTCTTCTTCAAGAATGTCTAATGCTGCTTCTTACTTGGTGTTCAATAGAAACCAGTCTATAACACGATGCACTCCCTTTATGTGATGTTTAGATATGAGATTGATCTCAGAGGACACCCTGGAGTTCTGAAAGTAGGATTATTGGATTTTGTGGCTTTCTCAGATGTCAGAGATCTTTAAACAGTGTCTTGCAAAGTTGCTACATCCCAACTGTCTGTGAACAGCTTATGAACTCATCAGAGAAGGTAGTCTCCATGTTAATTAGACTTGAAGGGGAAGATGCAGGTTCCCATCCCATCAAATTAAATACAAGGACTTTCACATGCTACAAAATTATTTACTTAATCAGCTGACTTTTAAAGAGATAAGCTATTGACATGAGAGAGAGAATTCAGAGTTCAGAGCAATTGAAATACAGAAGTCATTATTAATGCAGTTAGCACAGATTCAGAAACTGACTTTTCAGTTCTACTCTTACCCTGAAAGTGCACTGGATGCTTAATGAACTAAAAGAAAATTATTAATTCGTATCTTCAACTGGCTTTCTGTGGCCTTTTCTAGATACACAAGTTTGAATGGACAGGAACTAAGTCCTACCATTAGGACTTACTAGTGCTACCATTTCTGCCATTTCCTGTATCTAAAACTATCAGAGACATGCTTGCCTTGAATTCATTGCTGGTTTTGTTAAAAAAAAGTAGAGAAGATGGTAAGCTTAAGTGAAAACAAACCCTTTAATCCTTGAGCAGAGACAGGTAGGCAAAGTTATTTCCATTTTATGGAGAATGCAAGATTTTGGCATTTTGTTACATTCCAGTTAAAACCAAAACCATTTCAGAGTTGCCTGGGAAAGGGATTTACTGCTCTCTGCCAAGTTTATCAGGAGCTGGGAGCCTAAAAGCACTCACTGACTGCAGGAAAGCCAGTACTCTGAGAGCTCCAACTTCTGGTACCACCTGCTGCACCCAGTGACTGAGCCAGCCCAGTTATGGGGGCTTCCAAGGGTCTCTGGGGAGCCTGGCTCTTGGGTTCTTTACTAGCCAGACAGGTCTTCAGGTTGTCAGAAATTGATTGACTTAATCAATCACAGAATGTTTGAAGAAGCCTCTATTGACATTTATCAGTTTGTGATGTTTTAAGTTCCATCTTTATGGACTAAAAGCATTCTTCTCTGTGTTTCTGGGCTTCAGCAAGGTTTTGCAAGGGGCCATTTCTGGGGAAAAAGAAAAAACAAAATAGGAAGGACCTGATTTCTGAGGTTAAAGGTTTCAAGTCTGATGCCAGAAGTGAACTTGGAGCATTTGGATTTAGGCAGCTTCCAAGCTTTGAGGGCTGGTAGTGTGAAAGGGCCTAGGAGAGCTTCTGCTTATTACTGCTTTTTCCTGAACTTTGTTAAGGCAGCTGGGAAGCCTTCTTACTGCCTCTGCTTACAGCACAGACAGAGAGATGATACAGAGACATTATACAATCTTTGCAGCATTTGCTTTCTGTAATTTGCAAAACATCATCTAATTTATTACTTAGACAAAACACCTATTTCATGATTATCTGATTAATAATAACCTGAACCAAGAATCTCATCAAAAGCTCTTTAAAAAGATGGCAATTTCAGTCTTTTGTCTTCAGTGTTTTTAGCTAAGTTACAGATTCACAACTTGCATTCTTCTTTATAATGCAAGTGTAAACAATATGCACATTCATTTATTGCCCTTCCCTGTCCAAAAGATATACAATTTCTGAGGGACAATCTTTCAAAACACAAATGTTGTTGCTGAAAAATGAAATATATTATACATCACTGTTAGTTATTTTACCACAGTAATGTAAATCCTTGCATAAAGCTATTATAATAATTTCATAGAAAAAATTACCCACTGAGCTAGTAACTCTAGTTTTATGGACCACATATGTAAACTAGAAAACTAATGTTTTTCACATAGTTATCTACTCTACATAAACATGCAAATTGAAAGTCTACTTTCATGGGTAGAAAAAAATATTTTACTTCAAAGTGATTATTAAAAAAGTAAAAATTTTCTTAGTGATTTCACAAGTACTCTTACTGATTACTTACTTTGAGCTTTATCCAGAATGCATAATGGATTTAATTTACTTTAGACTTTTTGCCTGCTTTTTTCTATTTACAGGCTTCTTCCTCTTTGCTGCACTGAAAAAATCCGATGTTTTTAACTCAGTTTGCTACAAAGGTCCTGCAAGGGGCTGGTTAGATATAGCACTGAAACAGTACATGGCACTACAGTGCTGTTCTGATTTCCTCCCTCTCCTCAAAAAGACAAAATAAATACTGTGCTTTCATAGCAATGAAGCAGCAAAAAAGGATCATTCAATAACAGCAGTGTCAGTCTGGAACCCAAGCCAATATCAATTAATTTTGAGGTTTGTAGGTCAATGTTTTCAAATCATATTACCTTTATCAACATCACATCCAGGTATCCCTGTCACACGTGAATAACACCTTTCAGTCTCCTGCATTACTCTCTCTGAAGAAGTGCAGAGAGGCACTCAGAGACTCTCAAGTTGAATCCAAGTTAGCATAACACAGGGAATTAAGTCCTGAAGATTGGGAGAGTCTCATTTCACAAGAATTTTAAAGCTCTTACAACATCTACACTAAATGACCCAGAGTTTGCTACTTTACTGTGGGCTTTGAGACCTACAGTGGAGGGAAGGTTTGGCCTCTCCAAGGGCATATTCAGTAACAGGAGGCTGATAAAGAGAATTTCCTACATCTCCATGCCAAGGATAACAACATTGCTAACTCAGGCAGGCTCAGGACAGATACCAATGTATCCTATTACAAACATATTGATAAATTCCACTTCACTGAGGAAATAAGGCAACTTGGCCTGTAGCTTGGGATCCTGAGTAGGGCTCTTTCTTTTGTTACCCAAGGACAATTCTCACATCCCTTGTGTGCTAAACCACTTTGCAGTAAAGAGTAATATTGTCACGAGTGGAGAGGAACAGGTGTGAAGCCACTAAAAACCATGGTTTACCCTCTGAAAAGTGGGTAAAAGTAAATTCAAGTAAAAAAGGTGGCTAAAGGCAAAAGGCAGATTCAGGGAGAAAAAAGAGCATAACAAGGCAGGTACAAAAACACACCACTGAGTGAAACAAAGAAGAAAAATGGAAAAGACAGTCCTTGGAGGGGTCAGGGAAGAAAACAAGGGAGTAAAAACTTTTGCTTTTAAAGTGAAGTTAAAAATCACCTTCACTTCAATGAGAGTGGAATGGTCTCCAGAAAACCCTATAGAGTAAGAGACAAGGCAGAGCCTGTAGTACACTCTGCTCATGCAGCACCACTGCTAATGCTGAACACTCCCACTAAGCAAAGGCAAACATAGATGCACTTCTGAGAATGAGAGAATATATGCTGTACATAGAATCATAGAATTTTCAGGGTTGGAAGGGACTTCTATGAACATCCTGTTCCACCCCCCTGCCATGAGCAGGGACACCTCCCACCAGATCAGGTTGCTCAGAGCCCTGTCCAACCTGGCCTTAAAAACTTGCAGGGATGGGGCTTCCACCACCTCTCTGGGCAACCTGTGCCAGTGTCTTACCATAGCAAGACAGCCTAACTTTCCTTTCTCAGACACCCAAAGCTGACCCATGACAATCTTCTGCTGAAATTTCAGAAAGAAAAAGGGCCTTTAAAATGCATGTCATAACAGGTAATCATAATGCAAATAAATCCCATTTTTTTTCCCCTTCTCTTTGCTGCATGCCATTTACTACTCTGTTTTCAAGCTTTTCTTTCTGGTCTTTTTAGAGCCTTGGTTTATTTCACTCTTCCGCTCTTTCTTGTGCAGTATTCTAATAGCCTGTACTGATCAGACAGCATTGGCAAGAGGCTATTAAAACATATGTAATCAATTTTATTATTTTGTAGCAGTTGCTAAGGGCTTTCTTTAATGAGAGAGCTAATGATATTGAAAATGCAAGGAGTAGCATCAGAAACTGTGAGAAAGGCAGAATGTTCAAAGTTTGGAGTGTGTTTGCCTTGGAGCATCCCTTGGTTAACTGGCTACTGGGATTGATGGATGTGCCGGGCTTCCAGTTGCGGTCGGGGCGAAAGGAAAGTTGTTAAGTAGTGTTCATATGTCAGCTTCCATGGCCTGAATACCATACCACAAAACCAAAATGCAATTCAGCACGACTGGCAACCATCCATCAAACAGGTCGAAAATTGAATGAACTTACAGCAAAATTCTCCCCAGCCAAGAGGGAGAAGCATTCCTATGGGTTGCAGTAAGATACTTCAACAGAGTGCTTGTGTGCAGCACACGGCAAGCCTGGCCCTCAGTTCCAGCTTCTACCACTCCCAGGGCTTTCATAAACAGTTAACATTTCATAAAAGTTACAGTTTTACACATGATTTCTAAGCTACAGAAAATGTACAGAGTGCCTTGCCCCTCCTGCTCCAACATGCTTTATAAACACTGGCTACAGCAGCTGACCCCGAGGTACTCAGAACCTGTTTTTTCAGCATTTAGAAACTGCTCTACCTGATCCTTTGTGCTCCATTCAGGATCTGTTGACAAAAGAGGGAACTGGAGTGTTTTGTGCATGGTTCTATAGTGCAATACCTGATTTCTGCTCTATTTCACACTAAGCAGAGAGCTCTTAGAAGCTTCAGAGAAAAAAAAAGGCATCAAAGAAAGTGAGGAAAAATGTCAAGAACTTGTAAACAAACAGCTGGCTTGCAACATATGTATTTTCTTCTATATTTTTCAGGTGCCACAATCTACAATCCATATCTGCCAGCCTTGTAGCATGCAGCATAATTTAACTGTAATTGATAATGTAAGGGCAGATGGAGAGAAGTGTCAGCTCCTGCTCACATCCTCTGGGGATGCTACAGAAATCAAAGCAGATGGTCCAATTGCTTCTTATTTATGTGTTGCTGCTAGCTCCTCTGCTTGCAGGATAATGGATCATTATTGCCTGCTGTGCACAAACACCAATATGCTTTTAAATCTGGTTCTCAAACCATATGAAAAAGCACTATATTTCATATTAATTTGTGAAGCTGCACTTAACAGGGTCCACTGATTTTAATTTATAACTTTCAAAATAAAAAGGTTCAGCCATGAATTTTGTTTTTCATAAAATAAGGGATAAACAGAGATTTTAAGCAAAAGCATAATTAACTGATCATACATGCTTAGAGAATAGAGAGCAGTTAATTATTACATGAAAGGTAGCATAATGTGGGTTTATATAGTGACCAGTCTTTGGGAAGGAAGGCAAATCTGCTTGAAATGATAACTTCAAATACATATCAGATAATATATGGTGATGTGGCTCAAATCCTTTGTTTACCCAAAGACACTCATGAATTCCCTCAGAAATAAGAGTTAGGAAACCTGTTTCTCCTAGGATCTCAGACAAGCTCCAGGCCTGCCTGCACATCCAGTCTGTTACACAGATCCCAGGGATTAAAGCCCCATGGCTTTCCCATTGGTAGTACATCTATTAAGGGGAAATTGGTTGGTACACCTCCTGGAACTTATTGTTCCAAGTTTCAGTGACTAAACCTTAACATTTCACAGCACAACCAATATTTATTTCTTTTGGCTACTACACCAAATGACAAAGCTAAGTCACTGTTTTGTAAAATGAGATAAGACAGCCAGCTGTGGCACTCTGCTAGCTCTGCTGAAAGATGTAAGAGGTTCATGGAAACTGCCTTCCAAGTTACTCATGTTGTACTTTTTCTCTTAGCAGAGGCAATACCTAACCAGAAAGATTTTGCAAGTACTTAGTCCCAGACTTCAGCTATCAATATCTGGTGCTGTTAGCTTTTAGAAGCCTGAAATCAAAGGGCAAACTATAAAGTGAGTTTACCATCACAACCTAATTAGACATCTTAACACCTACAGCATATAGAGATCTATATAGCCCAGCAGATGCTTTCAGAAATCCTGAAAAGCTGTCAGGTGTTGGTCAGTGCAGGTGGTGAGTAAAGCACTGAGTAGAGTAAGGATCTTTCAAGGATGGAGCCTAAGAAGGAACAAATTAAGTTTAGGTTAATCCAACCCTTATCCTACCCTCAAGGTGAATTAGCAAATGACTAACATAAGAAAATATTCAGTGTTCCATGCAGTGTTCAATTAATCCATTCATCTGCTAAGGTGATCAGATACTCCAATGGCTGGATTTGATACTGAACCCCTCTTTCACCTACTACCCTACCATTTTAACGACATGGTAGTGGGTGATTTGAGTTTAAATATGAAGCTGTTTTTGCAGCACTGTGTTTTGATGTATTCTGAACGAAAAGAATGGATTTTTGGTAATTTTTTTTTTCTCTGTCTAGAACCTAAACATTGGACCATTGTCCAATGTCAGGGGAAGAAACTACAGAACAAAAGTGCTCATACCAGGCAATGTTATTTCACTCTCTGACCAGGCAAATGACCATGGACTGATGAAAGGACTCTCCAAGGAATTTGGATCTGTCCCCTTGAAGACAGTGGAAACTGTTAATGAGTGCAATGTTTGAGCTTTCTAATATTATTCAGAAGTCCCTGGGATTGTATTCTGCACATTGTTTTTCCCTAACCAGGGCTAGCCCTGCACGTCAGAGGCCATAGGAATGTTCTTGTTTCAAATCCATGACTACAAAATATAATTGATTATTTTTTTGGTCAGCCTTCAAGGCATCTCCTTTTGCAGGCTGTTACTCTTCTCATCATTTATTTTCTGTCTACAGAATCAATGCACTCTCAAGTCTTCCAGGGAGGTTCTGAGGATGTTATCACTAATTTTCCAGCTATGGTCTTGTACATAGATTATGTAAAGCCAGAACAATCATCTTTAAACTGTTCCACAGAGCACTGACCATTCTGACTTATCCCTCTTATAGGCAGCATTGTGTACCTGGATCTGCATTGAGTATTTGCATTTGTGCATGTCAGACTAATTATTTTTTTTTGTTGCTAACATTTCTAATTTCCTCACACTGATGCTGAACTTTTCAAAGAAAAAGGTGGTCAAATTCAGTTCAAATACTCAACACACTAAAACAAGTCTCTATATTGTGTAAATATAATGCAGTTTATGCAAGATGCATAATTATGTAGTAACAGTCCTAGAGAAATATAATTAAACTTGCTGGAATACTCCTAACAGCAGCTGAGCAGCATTCTGATGGACCTCCTCTGGAGGAGTTCATTATGATAATTTTGTAACAAACACTTTGAAACACTATGGTGTGTAAGAGCCTTCCAACCCCAGGCAGTCAGGACTTGCCAGTCACACACAAACAACAGGACCTACCTTGCCTCTGGAATTACTCACAGGATCCACTGGATATCAGAGGGCACTGTAAAGGGGTTCTTAAGAACACTGATGATGAGAATATTCAGACTTTGCCTTCTCCCCCTGATAGCTGAACCAGGTACAGCTCAGGATCCAGTTCCAGAATCCTCTGACTCCTTTTCCAACAGTTCACTGGCAAGATTTTACAGGTGCTAGCAGGCTATAGTTTGATTATGATTCTGCCATCAGTGCAGCAGATTATATTTAAATAGATGCTGGTGCATCTTCTGACTGGTTGCCAGATGGGAGAATTCAAGTGGAAAGTAAGAAAAGTCCCCCTCACCCTGCTCAACACCACAACTTGCAGTACTCCTGAACCATTCTATGTCTGTAGCTGAAAACTAAGTGTAAGCTGTGCTCATTGCTGGGCACTGGAACAGATTTCCAGACTATCTTTCTGGCAAAGTGAGACCTCCTGTAACAAGCCCCTGGAGCTACTGCAGGGACAAGGGGTTATCCATGGGCAGTACATTAGGACAGGGACTGGGGATCACCTTATCCTGCAGAGCAGCACCTAGGTGGGAATTCAGGGGTGATTAAGTGGTGCTGAGCCTTGGTACACAGTGGATTTCACTCAGTGGAAATGTTCATTACACTGCTGAAAGAGTACAACACAGTTAAATGGGTTGAGCAAAGATTCTGCTCCTCACCCAGTTTCTGCCCAGTGGGCCCTGGAATGGTCATTCCTGACACATCTGCTTGGACCCTCACATATTTACTTGGCTTATTTCCAGCTCTTGTTTTTTTACAACATATCTTGAACAAAGCTGAAAAGCAGCCTTTAAAATCCCTAATATGTCCCACTTTATTATTTTGTAAATGATTTAAACAGTTTAAATGTGGTGACTTCCACCAAACCAAGAGATGCAGTTCTGCTCTCCTTGGTACCTACTGAAATCAGAAATACTTCATAGCCTGCTGAGGAATCATTCCTAAAGTAATCAGAGTTGCAGAGTAGTGACAGTCTCAAAGAGATTAAATCCTAACAGAGGAGTACTAACACTTTTTGTTTTATTTCTCTCTTGTAAGCCTCATTAAGTGCCCGGGTGTTACAATCCCCGAGGTGGAACAGCATTCCACTGGGAAAATGAAACTAAAATCAATGCTGGATATGTGAGAAACTTCAAGTTACAATTGTGATTTTCATGTTTCAATCCTATTTGATCTATATGGATGATAAGATACATCAGCTCCATGAGGGTGAGTGTGACCTGAGGGTGCAGTACCACTGTGATTGAGAGTAGTGTATAGGTCTACAGTGATAGCAAATATTATTTTGTTAAGTATGAAATGAAAGACTTAAATTATGGTTAATGAAGCTGACTGAAGGCCAGCACCACAGCTCACTTTAGACAGGAATACCAAAGAGCCAAGCAGGAATTATCACAGGAGGCCAAACAGCAAGCACCAAAAACCTTTCCCAGGTTCTTCGGAGCAACAGAGCAGATAGGAGCCTCCCAGGAATTACAGGGGAAATGCAAGGGGGCCAAGCTCAGCCTCTAGAGGAAAAACTTGAGCTCTCTGGTGTCAGGTGAGAGGAAGGCTGCTTGGTGGCCTAGACTGCCATCAGAGATCATCCAGCAAAGCTTGAGCAAGTGGCTTTGGGATGAGCTTTGCCATGCTGTAGGCCAAACCTCCTCCCTGTCCCCTCTTTGCATGAACGAGAGAAGTCCCACAAGCTCCAGCTGCATGATATAGGACAACTTTTCATTGTAGAAGAAAATTATAACTGTGCACATATAAGTAATTCTTCAAAATAATAAAACCAACAATTGATTACTCATATGATTAATTTTTCAAGGCATTCAGAACAATCAATTTCATGGTTCCTAAATATAAAACTCCATTAGATTCTCTAAAACTGTTATTTTGAATACCCTTGAAATCAACAAAATGTTCCTTTCTGTAACAAAGAAACATTTGTTTAATATGTTAGAGCAAATGGATTTTCTCTGCCAGTGATTAGACTCTTTCTTCAGTTCCTTCTGGTTAACAGAAATTTTGATTGTCAATCAAATCTTAAATCTCTGTACTTACTACCCAAACAGTCACCGAGAATTTCTTCTCCTAATCACGTTCCTGCCATAAAATAAATTAATGACACACTCAATCATTCATTTAGAACACAAAGAAATGTTCCTTAATAGTAGTTTTTGCATTACCCAGCTAAATTTGAAATATAATTTAGCATCTATCTAATTAGAGTAGTCACATAGACTTCTACAGTAGGTGCTACAGTAATTTTTCATAACCTCAGCTGACACTTTCTGTAACCTGGAACTAATGCCAATAACTTAAATACAGTATTGCAGTCAGATTCCTAGTGAGAAAAAGAATAAGACAAGACCCTTGAAGTTACACCTATTTTTAAAAAGTCATCTCCCTTTTTCCTCAGTTCCTGCTGATATCCAGAACTGCTTCTCTACACACTTGTTGCTGTCCTGATGTCTCACAGGCAAAGAGAAAAATTTCTGTGTGGCATCCTAGAGGCAGTAGAGCAAATTGTTTGATGGGAAGACATGATTCTGATTTCTATTTAATACTCTATAAAAATCTGCCTAACAGACCCAAATGACCCAAACTATTTTCAAACTAATTTCTGTTCAACAGCTCCAACAATTCAATACTTCTCTGGGGTGCAACACTGCACTAACAGGCAGGGAAGCTGTGAGCTGAGCACCTCTGGGCCTGACTCTGACCAAGGGGATATGCAGGATCTCAGGATGAAGCCCTCTAGTGCTGTGTAGCTGCATAACAACTTTTTTTTTTTTTTTCCAGTCTTTTTCTTAGCTGATTTCCTGATTCTCAATAGTTAATGCTGTGCTATCTATATACTTTGCTAGAAAACATCTTGGATGACCTCCTACCACTTGACTTCGCAGTGATTTTCAATATGAGAAGATAAATTGTGTGTTGTTCAACACATTTTGAAAACCAGTTGTGCATGAGGAAGGCAGAAAATAGCTCCCTGTGCAGAATGCAATGTCTCTTGGCATTAACAAAGAGTCAGTTTGGTTTTACTTAATCTACCTGCACTTTCACTGGCACTCAGCAGTGACAGGAGCTGCACCATGGGAACACTTTTTACACCTACTTAATTTTCTTTCTGTGTGGAATAGCCTGTGTTGTTCCTTTGCATGAGAATTAATGCTCAGTACACAAATAACTTTTAACAACTTAAAACAACCTGCTGAAATAACCACGGTTCTGCTGATTTGGCAGCTAATGCGTGGTCTGAGGTATTGTTTTGTTTTGTTTTTCCTTCATTTACAGAGCTAGTGCTAAATCTGTTAAACTTTAGGTCACCTAAACATCCCTGGCAGTTCATGTACACTCTGGGAGTTTTTGTCCTCTGATAGAAAACATTACAGTTTAGCATTACTAAGCAGCTAACACCTACCAAAGAAGTACTGAAAAAGGTTTTCTCCATATTAAAAAGAGGGAAACAGAGCAATATTTTAAACATCATTCATAAACACTTTTTTTTCATCTGGCAAAGCAGACATGAATACTCCTAAACTGATCAGACTACTTTTGCTAATCCCACACATTTCAGATTTCTTTCTTGGTTATTGTACACAACGTTTTGAGAAGCTTGAGTTCAGCTTGAGCTAGAATTAAGTCTGTGACTCTGATTCACCATTACATTCTTCAATAGAAGGCATTTTGTGGCAGGCTGTAATTCTGGCTGCAATCAGTAGAGATTTTCTCATGACTTTTAAATAGTGAGGTGTGACATCAATTGATCTTTGCCTATAGGAGAACTAGAGAAAGAATAACCAAAGAGGCTCAACAGTCAATCAAATGTACTCTAACAAGAGCTGCTTTGAAGGTATAAAGCTCTTTTCTAACCCAAAACCAGCCTGCTCCTTATTCTTACGACAGGAACTCCATTTTACACACCCAAGGTTCTCTGCCATCTACATGTTTGTGTCTGCAGCTGCATTTTGCCATTGGCAATGTAATGCTGAAATGAGCTGCAATACAGCATCCTGACTCACTGGATTCACAGCCTGCAGGAAAGCAGGTAATCAGGTGTTCTAAAATGGTTTGAAATATGATTTCCTCCCCTTTCAGGCAATACAATAAAAACTAAGAAAAGTCAAATAAGCTGGAAGTTAAAATTTTATTTAATGAAGTAAACTATTTGCTTCATTTCAACTTGTCTTTCTTCTCTTCTCAGCACCTATTTTGAGATAATTTCCAGCATCCTCATGAGCTGCAAGAGTTATACATGTGTGTCTTATATCACAGGAAAGACAGAAACTGAATTTAACCTCTGAATCACACCACCATATCTATGAATTCTTTTCCCTTGGTAATAATGCAAGTTTGTCCTCCTTCTAAGAGAAATTTTTCCAAGATCTGAAGGTCCCATGCAGATGAGAGAAGTACATCAGACCAGGTAAGCAGAAGAATTTGAGCCAATGTGTATAAATTATAACATGTAAGTCATGCCACAGTAAAACAGCTTTGTTATCTTCATTCTCTGAAGGTAGTTTCTTCCTCTTTCAATTACAGAGGAACAATCAGTTTCTTAATAGGTAAAGCCACTTTGAAGTTAAAGCTCAAGATAAACCACATAGCAGATTTAGTGCAGTGAGTTTGATTGAATATATGCTTTAGTCTCTCAGAGAATGTAAAAAATAGAAAATTATAACATGAAAGGAGACCAAAGTCTGTGCCTTGTCAATGCCTGGAACACTTTTAGAGCTAGAGGATTTACTTCATTCTTCTACATATTTGAGTAACTTTCCTGAAATTATTATTATTACTAGTGCTTCTTCTGGTTGTTTATTCCAAATGTTGACTATCATTCTCTGTGTAAATGAAATTATACTTTTTATTTATCCTTGATGCATCCTACCACAAACTGTTACTCTCTATCAGACTACAATATTTTCATATGTTACATTGATGACAATAAAGCCTCAAACACAGAGGATGTTTGGAAGATCAGTTCCATAAGGGACTCACTTCCAAGTCTCCAAGAATAAGATGTATCTAAATTCACCTATTAAGTAATAGTTTGAGTTTACAGAAGCTTCCTCACATTCTCTGGCTGAAGCTGGCAATCTGTACAGTGGGAGAAGAGCCAGGCATAGAGTTTAGGAACAGCATTTAAGAGGAGCACATTTCACAAGATGAGGGGAGAAGTGGCCAAGACCAGGCACTGTGTAGAGCTTTGTAGCATATAAAGTACATGAAATTAGGAACCAGGAAGGCTGCTGGGGCTTTGCTTGAGATTCTGCCTTAGAGAGATGGCAAAAGTGATGCTGAGACCATGCAGTCTGAGGTTCCCCAGAACTGAAATTGAATTCTTGAAAGGAAATCTGTAAAGCCAGCTTTGATCACAAATAGCCCCTTCCTTACACCAGTATTTATGAGGACAGCAAGCACCTACCAACTCTGCCAAATGAAGGCCTGATGGTACTAAAGAAATCCCCATATAACCAGAGATAAAAAGGATGCTGCAAGTAAGGTACATCTTTTGCTACCATCCCAAAATCACACCTGTGAGAGATGGATACTCTGCACCACTGGTGTGACACTGGGAAGTTCAAGTGGGTCCTTTGTCTCTCTGAGCATGTTGGTGCCTTTCTGGCCCCCAGATGGAGCAAAAGAGAAGAGCAATGTGAGCAGGTAGGGTCTAGAGCACAACCTGAGCATTTTTGTGATTGCAAATGATAATAGCTCTTGGAGAAATCTGGACCTACACTTCAATATCAAGACCCAAGACGAGTTCCGGGAGTATCTGCAACAGAAGATGATTACTTAGCTTCTCAGTAAGATAGAAAAGCAGCTATCAGCATGGTTATCATAACTATATTAATGGAAATACCCTTTGCAGATTTCATAGTAGATATTGGTCTGACTGAAGGTCTCACTGTTGTAAGTTGGAATATAATTATCTGTTTGAACTCCACAGTTCATTGCATTTGTTCACACATATTTTAATTGGAACTAGAGCTACCAACTTCTGGCATCTTGCGTACTCCCAGAAGTAGGTCTGTTTTCTTCACATATAATCAACAGTAATCAAACATGTAAATGACAAAAGCATCAAGCTTTGTTTTTAGTCTTTTCAAAATAAAAACCAAAATATCAACGGCAAGTATCCAAGTCTCATTTTAGTTTCCTTTAAAAAAAAAATTAAAATCCTGTCATTCTTCTGCAAAATTCTAAGAGTATAATAGCACGTGTATATCTGGCTAATGCCTAGACTTTGAACACGTACATTAGTTGGACTAATTAGGCAAGTTTATGAAAGAATTCTTTGTTTTGCACATTGGATAATACGATTCTGTGCTGTATTTACTCTTGTTACCACTGGGTTGGATGAGTGACGTACTTCTTGCAGCTGTAAAAGGTTTTCTTTATGCCAGTTTCACAACAAAAATATGATGAATGCTGAAATCTGTTATTACTTCTGTATTTATCATAAACTGAATAATAATCTTACTGATTTCATTTAATAGAAGCAGTTTCTACCTGTGATTTTTATCCAGAATGCTTTATTTGCAAACTGAAGGATATTCTAGCATGTTTGAGAGCTGTATCTGAAGCACCATGTCCTACAGTCCTCTGGCACAGCTTGCTAAAGATGACGCCTGAGATTAAATACAACCCACTTGGCAAAGGGCAGATGGCAAACAATTGCATTTGACCTTTGTCAAAGAATGCTCATCCACAACTGCTGCTCATCACATCCTCCCTTCCATCTTTCCTGGGGGACCAAAAAAAACATTGGTGTGTTCAGTGCAACTCTCTGAACTGATGCCCTGCCTATTAATACCTTATGCTGACTGCCTGTCAGTCCCAGGCCTGACAGCAATACTTCTTCTCTGCCAACGTATGGAATAATAACTGCATGCCACAGTTCAACTTTTACCCAAACTCTTTGCTCCAGAGCTTTTTTAACATGATTACAAGTGACAGCACACAAGTGCTATTAAAGAACATGTTGGGGAAATGGCACTGAATTGCATACAGTTAATAACAAGATCTTATTTTTGACTCAAAGCTGGACTCACACTCAGCAAACTGGACTGGGAGTAAATTCTTCAGGTTTTGAGACTGGTTATCTTCTCTTATTTCTGGCACCCAGTGAGTACCTTTAAATCTCAGCACACAGTTTATGGTCTGCTCCATTAACAGACATACAACTAAGTGGAACGTTAAGTAACTGAAACAGCTTTTTTGTAATTACCTTTAGCAATTATTTTCTCTTTATCAATTATTTTTTTCTTGTCATAACTCTGTGCACTGCAAGCACTGCTAGTACATGAGGATGCAAACATCAGTGTCTCACATAACAGCATGTGAATAGTACAAGTGTGTCAAGAGCACACATGACCATAATATCATTTACGTCACGGCCATTTTGCTTGGTTATGGAGAAGTGGCCGTAAATGTAATTATTTCCTCTTTTTAAGCACCTTTTAAAAAGCTGAGTGAGCATGGATGGAATGTAAATACTTTTTTTTCCCCCCCCTGTGTATCACAAGAGAAATATAATTTTGAAATATATTAGGACCAAAGCTGGAATACAGGAACTACAATCACACACATTACACAAGAGACAAAGGTAATTTTTGTTTCTTTTCTTCTAACCCAGCATATAAAACACTGGTGTCCTGAGACCAGGAGAAAATTTTAAAGAAACTGAAAGAAGCCCTTTTTTATGTGAAATAAATAATCCAAAAGCAATATTTAAACTGACAGGACAGAGAGGAAAGCTTTATTTCATTTAAGCAGGAAAATGAAATTGGAAGATCAGATAGTTCATGCCCACAGGTAGCTTTCCTGGGGCTGTTCTGTCAGAAAAAAAACCCAAAAAAACAAACAACCAATCTAACCTGTCCCTTCCCTTGAAGTGTTCAAGGTCAGGCTGGAAGGGGTATGGAACAATCTGGTCTAGTGAATAGTGTCCCTGCTCAGACAGGGGGGTTGGAACTGGGTGATCTTTAGGTCCTTTCAAACCCAAACCATTCTAGAGATCCTATGATATGATACAGAAGCTCAATAATCACCGAGATGCCTTTAGCAGCCACAGGGCATTTTTTACAATAAATTCTTGGGAAGGTTTATTGGATTATCAGACACCATCATCTCACCCAGCCCCACTCCTGCAAGATGAGTTTCCTACACAGTACCTCCCTAACACCCAGTGCTACTTAGCTGTGAATAAGCTCAGGTACCAAGGATATCCCTACTGATCCATTTCACTAAGAATGCCTTCTCAGGACCAAATTCTAAAGGTAAGATTACTGCAAAGAATATGAGATATGTGCTATAGCAGTGTAGAGGCTTTTCTTTCTATTACCATGGACTCCAGCAACCAGAGACTAGCAGTTGAGTTACTTGTGTGGAATCAGGACCTTTCTCATCCCATCATGAAATCCACTGCCTGTTTCCTCTCAGACTCCCCAGTCTTTGACTTTTGGCCAAGCATCCTCCTGCAGCAGCAAGTTACCTCTCCTGAACTCATTCCTTGCTCACTCTTGCATTTCCAGGGTTTGGCCTGTGGCTTTTCACTGATTCCAGGTAAACCACAGCTTGCCAAGCTGGAAATTCTTCCCTTTCCTGCATGTTTTATAGCCCCACTCATCCCATGAAGTAAATAAGGACTGTTCTCAGATGAATGGACAGTGCCTAGACATGGCTGGATGAGAAGAAGATCAACCTGAAAAATACAACATTGGAGCTACAGAAAATAAAAGCTTTTAAAACTTAATGTGGAAATGAATTCTCTGTAAAATGTTGCACAGAAGAAGAGCACTCTGCCCCAAAAGGTAGTGAGTATTTTATAGCCTGCTGAATTTCAGAAGCTAGGGTTAATTTCAGGAGTTACTGAGACTCCTCACATGCTAAAGTACTTTGCCAAACTGTGACAAGATGAAAGAAGGTGAAAGTAATGAGCAGCTTGAGGGTGTATGTTTGTTTTAGTCAGAGGAGTTTTATCATTGACTTTAATGGTGCCAGGCCTGTATACCCCAAATCAAACAGTGAGTCAGGTATTTGCATTCAATACTGGCTGATGAGCCAGTCTAGAAGTATAATTGTAGGTAGGAAGCAGAGACTGTGCCACAGCTCCTCCAGTCTAATTGGTACATCTTGAGCTGATGATGATGCTTCCCTTTATCATTTTACATCTGTTTCTGCTTCAGCAGAGCTCTGCAAGTCCTACACCAGTCTGATAAGCTTAATTTTAGGTATATTGTTTTCAGCTGTAACAACTGAACTGACAACCAGCAAACCCAAGGCATGTTTCTTCTTTTATTTTTTCCCTTTCCATTTTATACATTCCTTTAATTTACTTATTTATACTTATTTTACGGCTTTGTTCAAATTTGTATCTCTGGCAAGTTTACAGCACACTGTGCTTAACTTTGCAAAGCCAGACTGTTCTCTCACATGCAGTAAAGCTTTCCACATCATGCAGGTTGTGTTTTCTTTCACTGTTTGGAGGACCTTTTATGAAATCAGCAGCGAGACGGAAGGAAATCATTTGCATACTTGGCTCCATACACCTGGAATTCCTTAATTTTAGGGATTAACAAAATGAGTCTAATAAAAAGCATAGGGCCTTGTTAATCAGCTCTGTAAATTCCCTTCATTAGCTGTTACTTGCTGCCAACATGAGTGCACATTTCAGGAAATTTACATTGTGCAGGTCAGTTATTACTATTTTATGAACTGATTTCTAATTTTATGTGACACAGTTTGTGTTTTTAGTGTTCCTAAAAGTTAAATAACTTTAAAAAAAAAGCAAGCAAAAAAAAAGCAAAAAAAAAAAAACCCTGGATAGTGTGTGCCCTTGTGCAGCCTCATTCACAACACTTTCCATACAGTAGGTCTATAATAACATCAATTTACTGCAACTGACAATACAATGCAGTGTCATTAATATAAGCCCATGATTTGTTTTTGAGTTGATGTGGAAAACTTTCCTCCAGACTATAAAATGTGGGTTATAAACACCTGAAGTTTTGTCATTTTTTGTTCCTTTTTTTTTTTTTTTACCAAAGGCAGGAAATATTTCTAAAGTTATTATGCAATCCACTCACCATAATCACTTTCTCTTACTAGATCCTACTAGAGTGAGTATAGCTCATGTTTTCATAGAAGTTCCTGATCACTGCTTATTTCTAGTTTGAAGAACAAATCTCAGTCCTACTGAAGAATCTGGAGACATTTTCCCCACTGATTTCAATTGTCTCCCATCAGTACTTTGATTTCAAGGAGTATCTGGGCAACTATTGTTGTCTTTAACTAATAAAACTATGAGCATCTTAAATATACTGATGTTAGGCTTGTAGAAATAAAATTAGTTCTTCTCACTTCTCAATTCTTTATTAAGAATTATTATATTCTTTATTAACTCAAAATTAAGATTTTGGTTTTTTTCATTCTTTGAATATGATGCTTGCCCTTCAAGGTTGGAAATACCACATTCCAGTAATGTGACAGACATAAATAGCATGGATTTAGATGCATTAACTTCTTCTTGTCTACTGGATTATATTTGGACTTGAATAACTACTCGATCTGTCATGCTGGCTTTAAAAATTTGACTGGACTTCACACTAGTGCTCTTTCATTCTAGAGCAAAACCAGTTTAACCACTGGGGGAAAACTGCTCCATCTTTCTGGTGCCAAAAAACTATGTCCCAAAACTAGAGCTCCGTGGCCTGAGGATCTGACACATGGCAGGGAAATGAATCAGAGAGACTCAGCAAAAGGAAAATGAGATTTGAGACTATGATGTACACATACCCTGATCACTGTCCTACCTTCTTGCCATTATTTTAATCAATTCTATCCATTCAAGCACACAAAAATTAACTGAAATAACTTAAAGTTCAACAGAAGATCTGCATTTAATAAATGTCACTAGAATGCAAGAGGAAAAAAAAAAACCCTTTAAATGCTTAAAGTCCTAGCAGTAGTAAGATTCTGATATATATTCTGAGAGCAAACCAAGGGACTGACTTCTTCAAAATAAATTATTCATTTGAATTAATCAATTAATTCTAACATCATTGTCTAAGTCACAGAGGTGTCATGACAAATAATATGTACAAAGCAATTCAAGACATGGAACATGTGATGAAAATACTAAATATTACATATTCAAAAACATTTTTTTCATGCATATGCAAAAAAACCATTCAGACAATTTTCTGAGAAAATAAGGGTCATGATAATTCCCCACTGGTTTTGAGAACTGGCAGACTACATTCAGTTCAAAGACCTTTTCCTTCTGGAAAAATAAGCATACTTTCTCATGGATTTAAGTTAAAGCAATGTGCAGGGTATATGGATAACAAGGTACCCTTAAATGATGCTTCTGTACTAGATGGCTATTTTACAAAAGTTTTATTCTAGTTTTCTTTTTTCTCCCAACTCTTTTTGTGTTTTCTTTGGCTTGTTTAATCTCCTTTAAGTACTTGCACTTTGTCCTGAAAAATTTTTGCAATTTTTTGGTAATTCAGGAATAAATGACTTTTCCAGCAGCAATATCAATTATTTTAGGGTCTCTCCTCCTTTTGGGAACAAACTCAACCTTCTTTCTTTTTTTGCTTCTTCAAGAGGATTTAATTCTTAGAAACTAAAGAGAAGGTTTTGCAACTCTATAGTTAGTACTAAGAAGTAATGCCACGTAATATTTCACAGCTGCAGCTTTGACAAACTATGTTGACTTTTTCAGTGTACATGTATCTATCTATTCTATCTCCAGGATAACAAAAATCAGAACAAAATTATTAAGAGAAATCTAGCTACATACAAACATGCAGAAATCAGAAAATGTTGCCATCTCAGATTACCAACAAGATACTAACGCTGTGTGAGGAAAATTCCTTGGTCCTTGAAGTAGAGTACACACTGCAGAGAAGAAACAGCTCTTAGAAATCCCTGGCAACTGAAGACACACTGTAGGGTTAGTGGCTGACCCTATGAAACTCCTCCAAAACTAGTATCTAACTTTTCTTTTTTTTTCTAATGTAACTAAATTAATGGGTTTAGTATATTAAGCTACTCAGTGAAATGAATAAAGTGCTTTATGTTAATGCCACAAAGCAGACTGAATAGCAACTCTGCATCTGGCTTGACCTTAGGAGCAAAGTGATTTGAAAAATTCTGATAGTGCCCATGCAGGGCTGAAACAGGAGACCTGAACTCACCATCAAGTGTCCTTGTTTTAAGCTGGTGGCCAATGTTAACAGCCAGGAAAATATTATTATTTAGGACACTTCTGCTTGATATTCTTTCCTTCACATACTCTCAGTTTCCCCTCTAGAGAACTGTTGGTACAACCAAACTACATGTCAAGAGAGGATATAAAAAATGGACAGGATCTTTTCAACCTTTTGTTACCTTACCTGCCACTGTAGAAAGCAACAAGAAATGACAGCAGAACACAAACCTTCCTTGCAGTTCACAGAGACTGATCACACACTATCCACCCCTTTCCATTTCCTTAAATATTCTCTTACAAATTGCAAAGCTTAGAGGTAACTCTGGGAAAGGCTGGGGCATTTAAAAAAATGTTTTTAGGCACTCCTCTACTTTTCACATCTATTGACCAGCCTATCACCAAAACATATACCATACCACCCTTCTGGGCATGGGTTATACATCCTGGTGAATACCAACTTCACCCTTAGCTTTCCTTGAAGTCCAAGGATAGAGGATAAAGGGGAAAAAAAATAAAAAAAAAGAAAGAGAGGAAAAAAACCCAGTTCCCAAGTTGGTAGTCGCAGACACTGGGGCATTAGCTGAGGCAGAGTGAGCAGACAGCCCGCTGCTGCAGCTTTGTCTGGTGTCACTGGGTTGCTGTCCAGCTGAAAAAAATACTGCCTAAAGAAGAGCATATTGCCAATGCTGGCTGCCAACCTTAGAACTAGTGATAATCCAAACAGCACAAAGTGCCCATTATCAGTTCCTTCTCTGAACAGCCCATTAAAAACAGCTGTGCAGATAAAAGAACTGGAGAACTTTGTAGCAGAAATGAAGCAGAGAGAGAATGTGGTGATTGGAGCCAGCCACTGCCATTTAATTTCTGTGAAAGAAGAGTGAAAAAAGGAAAAGAAAAAAAGAAAAAAAAAAAAAAAAGGAAAAGAAAAAAAAAGAAAAGGATAAGATTCCAAGTTATGAATGGGAAAGGAAAGTTGCATGCCTGCCTACTAAGGCACTAAAAACCATTGTGGAAGAGGATTTCCGAAGGCAGGAGGTCTTCATTAAGATTTAGGGGCTAATCCTAGAGGATCTCACTGCTGTGAGCTGGCAAGGCAGATGCCACCACCTGAATGAGAGCATACAAACATAGCTACTATCAGCACTCCACACATCCCCAGAGGCACCCACACACAGGATTTCCCAGGGTAAATGCCACTGCTCTGTTGCAGCAGAGCTACTGGGGAACAAATGAAAATCCTTTCTGTGACAGGAAAACAATTCATGCAAAGTTGCATAAAACTGGGTACTCTGTTTATCAAGCTGCACCTCCAAAACTACATGAGGAAATATTGGTAACTCCTGGAGCCCCAAGATCGTTTTATGTCTCAGGCCAGCCACAAACAAATAGAGTTTTCTGTATGTGAGCCTCACTTGCACAGACAATAGAGCTCTGCCTCCTCCATTGCTTAAAGTGCATTCAAATAATTTCAAAAGAATTTACAAGAGCTGCTCTGCTAGACCACGTCCTCTAGCACAGCCTGTCGGAGAGACACAGAGGCACCACAAGCTCACATCTGAGCGACTCAGGCAGCCTCTCATGTCTTTTACTCAAACTTCAAATCATCATTTTTATCAAAGATTTTTGCCTGGACAAGGCAAAGATAAAGGGCAGCTGTCCCTGGGGACTGACTTCCTCTAACAGTCACAGTATGGTGGGAAAACAGGGGCTTCTTCTGAAGAAAACTTGCTTTTTAAGATATACTTCTGGTATAAAGAGTCTCTGGTCTCACTTTAAAGACAGCAGACCTTTTGGACTCTGTACCAACTTCTTTTGTAGAAGTAATCATCATTGGTATAAATAACAGAAATAAAGGAATATTTTGTGGTATTATCTCTGATAAATTTTAGAAATTATTTTTTCAATTTATTTTCCTGAAAAATAGGCAACCCTTTTTAAGTGAAAAAAATTTTTTTCTCTTCCTACCAATAAAATGGTCAAGATTTTTATTTTGACAGTTCTGACTGCCCTCATTTTGAGGATTTGCTCACAGATCCCTAAGTGTATATGATCAGTCTCTTTCATTTCAATTTTATATGTAATTATAGGAAAAAGGTCTATGAAAGGGCTGCTGAACCTTGCAAATATTGTTGCAGCACCACTTAACATTAGTAGTTAGAAATCACTTTACCAGCTACTCTGGAAAACAGTAGAAATTTCTTAAGATAGTTTATATAGAAATGTCCCCAAATTCTTGGAAAGTCTGTTTATTTCTTCAGAATGTGGCTGAACTAAAGGGGAACTGGCATGAGGCAGCTCACACCAGACCCTTTTTGCAGAAGAGCAAATTACTGCATCGCTCACTGTGTTCAGAACTGAATGTAAAGCTCCTCTTTGATTTAGTTTCCAACAAAAACAAAAAGAAATGAAGAGAATTTAGAGGAAAAAGGAGAAAAAAGTGAATAATAATAAATAATCAGATCCAGCTGTTTCAGAGGGGAGACAGGGGAGAAAGAATCTAGAGCACAGTTCTTCCTACTAAGAAAACTGTGTAAGTATTTTGAATGTAAAGATGCCCTGGTGATGCATGGTAATTGTATACATAGACACCGAGGCAGTTTTTTCTTCTAACATCAGGCTTCCCCATTTTACCCAGATCTAAAACATGCACCATCAGGAACTATTGCTTTCTCCATTTTTCAAAGAGCTAATAGATACTAATCATTGACCTCAGACTTGTCATACATCACTAGAAGGATGTTCTCCATAAACAACATGCTGGAGGTCATGTCAATGTCCACTTCCACCTCCTTTGATTTCTGCCCATCTGCAGCTTGCAGGCCAAATAAATCTCGTTAAACAGCATGTGCACAACTCTCTTAAACATTCCAGAGAACAAAGACAAAAGAAACAGTAATGGCTGCAGTTATATAAAGCTGCAGCAGTAGCAAAAAAAGTCTATGGGTAGCTTGAGTTTTGTAAGCACTGAAAACATAATCTATCACCAAGCAGTGTGCACACTCCATGTGACTACAGCAGGGGCACAATCAGGAGCAGTTTCTGAGTTGATTTGTGACTCAGTGCTGCAGGATGGTCTTTTCCATCCACTTTTCCCTGCTAGTGCCCCCTTTTCCTGCTCCCACTTCTGGGACGCTGGCCCGTCCCAGAGCTCTTCTGAACAGATGCTACTGATAAACTTTCTAAACAAAACTGTACAGGGAAAAAAAAAAGGAAGAGTTTTATGCCCAGGTAGATGAGGCAGCTCAGCAAAGCTAGCAGAATGGGCAAAAGGGAAGCAGGGAACTGTAACAATGAGAAAAGGGAGAGGAAGGAATGTGGAAGCTGGACCACACTCCTTCGCAGCAACCACCTGGATGTGTAACTAGCATTTTTTTTACAGCCTGGTCACATAGTTGGGTTTTATACCTTAAAAAGCCAGAGAAGGGAGAGAGAGACACACTTTTGAAGGTGTCTTCAAAAGTGACCCTCCCAGGATCCAGTAAAATCTATGGCAGCCTCAAAATCCACAGCTGATACACTGAAGAGCTTTGGCTTCTAGTAAGTTCAAGATTCAAATAGGCAGAGGAAAGAGGCAGTGAAAGAAGGTGTCAGTGAATACACATGGGCTTACCAGGGATGTGCTTGAACCAAAGGAAAGTAAAGAAACAGAGCCTGAGTAGCTCTGCTTTACAATTTTAAAACACAGAAGTGATTAGTTTTAAAATTGCAAATCTATTTTCATTAGTGCCTTCACTTAATAACATTATGTATTATTCTACTACCAAAATTTGCATTCCTCTCAAACTACTCTTTGTTTTACCTTGATCTAATTAAAATGGAAAACTTGCACATACAATGGTGTTCCTATGATTCATTAACATTCATATGGAATCAGATTTTTCCTGATTTTAACTTCAACTACTTTCAACTTCTAGACGTTTTTGCCTTGTTTCTCCTTCTTTTTTACTAAAGAAGCTTTTCTGGAAGTGACATCTTCTCCCTAGAAAGATAATTATACAGCCTGATCAAATCACTAGTTAACCTTTCCTTCAATAAGCAGAACAGACTCAGTTTCTCAGGTAACACTGGCTTTCCAGGTGTTGAAACATTCTTCTGGCTCTTTTCTTAAACCACACCAATTTTATTATATTATTCACAGAAAATTTTGTAGTGTCTTTTTGTCAGCTTTGAAGCAATGAAGTTCAGCTTATGCTCAGCTGCTGCAGTCATTTCTTTCTTGCCTTCAGCTCATATAAAATTACAGCTACTCTGTTTTTAGATGGCTTTTAAAAAAAATAAAATTAAAACTCCTCTTCACATAAACTGCAAGAGCCCTCCATCGGCATTAGTTTTTAAAAATCTCAACTATCCCATCACAGTGCTTCAGAGAATTAAACTAAAAGCTATCAATCTGCTTTAGTGCACTTTCATTAATTCCCCAGAACCAACAGGCTGTTCCCAAAATTAAAGTACCCACTGTAAGTGGCAGGAATTCCTGCTTTCATGCTGCTGTGTTACAGAGCAGCCCTTTGGAACTGCAGCTGGACAAACTTTGCTCACAAGTTTTAATTCTGTCAATGCTACAAATGACCAAGGCTGTTTACTTTCAGATGTAAAATTGATTGGAAACATTTTTTTTCATTTCTTTTGCCTTACTTTTGGTAACTTATAGAGATGCCATCTAATAAAATGGAATTTAATTAATGGTTAACAGCTCTCTAAACTACATTGCAGTAGTGCTGTAGGGAATCTGAACTGAATGCAAGAATTATATTCAGAAAAGATTCCATCTGGCAACAGTTGCATCTGTCCATGCTCATTGTGAAGGACTGGGAATAGTAACATTTGTATACCAAATTATTTAATATCCAGTACTACACTAATTTCCAAACAAATTAAAAAAAAAAAAAAAAAGTATGATACTTGTAGATTTAAAAATAAAATAAACACACCCACAAACCCCTCCACAAAAAACCCAAAACAACAAAAGCAAACCAGAACAACAACTAAAAAGTTGTTTATATTCTATGGAAGAATAAAATTGAAGCTACGACCATATGCCATGCCCTTAGGGCACAGTGTTAGTAAAAGCTAACATCTTCTGGTTTTGCTCTACTCCAACTTTATTCCGAAATATGCAGTCAAAACCTCCCTCCTATTGTTCTCTCTCTGTTGTATATAACTTCCACTCTCAGTTTTGCATGAGCAAAAAGAATTCTTTAAGTCATATATACCACCAGTTCTGGATCATCTTTTTCAAGTGTCTTCTGTTCTTGCCATCACAATAGAAGGCCTGAGAGATGAGCATTGGGAGGTGCTCTACACTATCCCTTTGGGTGAACTACACGATCCCTTTAGTTCACTGATTTATTCCTTTCCCCAGGAACAGCCCCCATGACAGGATGTGTTAACATGGGTTACACTGCTCAGATTCAAACAAACTGAGCCAGAATGCCAGCACTGCTGTGGGAACCTCCAGAGCCCCGGGAACAGTCACAAACTGGAAGCCTGAAGCTCAAGGCTCAGGCAGCAAAGTAGTCATAGCAGCAAAAGAAAAGATCTGATAAAAAATTCACCTTTCGACCACCCACCAACCAAAAAGAAGTATGAGAAAAAGTTGGAAAAAATGTGGCAAACCCTATTCTTTGCTTTTTTTTCCTAACCTCTTGCAAAACAAGCCAGCTGTCAGCCAGAGGCCAAGACAAAACTGAGGATGCTCCAGATCCCACCAAAGCTGCCCCAAGCCTGGCCTGAGGTAGGCAGCTGCTCCCTGCCTCGGGCACAGCTTCCTGGCACCACTTACATTTCGGTCCTTCCTAACTCGGAGAGCACCCAGAGGCTCCCAGTTCTCTAAGTCAATATTACACAAATGGGGAATTAGGAAATGTATTCTTCAAAGCTAACACTGGGAGCATCTGAGCTGACATCCCCTTATTGCATGAGTCTTGGTGGGGACAGAAAATGACGGGGAATAAACACTCAAGGTAGACTTTGCCACTTTGTTAATGTTCTGCCATTAATCCTGATGTTTGGCTCGACAATCACCCTTCTGTTTGGCGATGGTTGTCTTTGAAGGTTGCTCTCAGGCTTTGAAAATGCTAATTGTCAAGCCAACATTTACAGAGGAAGTTGTAAAATGAGAGGTTATTATCTACCGCCCTTGCTCTGATGATAGAAAAAGGCCACAAAGAAGAGTTTTCTATTAAAAGCTTCATACATCTTTGGGGATGGTGGCATGAAAGAGCTGGACTGAAAACCAGCATGGGATGGATGAGCACAACAGTCTCCACAGCCTGCACACCATCTAACTGGGAAAATTTCCACTCTTGTTTTCAAACGATGGAGAATCAGCATTTGAAAACAGCACTTCAGATTGTCTAGTGGTTAATTAATCTTCATGGTAGATTTGTATTTTATTTTTTATTCAAGTTTCTTTAGCTCTCAAACTTTATGTACTGTCACTGGCTAAAGGATTCTTTTAATCATGTTTCCCTTTTCCCTCCCATGATTAAATAGTCCATTTTTAGCACTCAGGGGATTTAAATACACTGAATTCCTCAAGTCTCACTATGGATTTCTTAGGATCTTGAACTAATTTTCATGGTTCTTTTCTTTAATAAAAAAGATTTCAAATATGTTTTTAAAAAAGAAATAAATGCTTTACTAATAGTAAACAAAAATACAAATAATTATTATCTACATATATATAATAGCATTTCTTTCTAATACTCCAAAAACTATTTTCATTTTCAAGCTCTTCTGGATGTTTATGTCAACTCTTTTCCAAAACCCTTTAAGTAGCCCAGCAAGTCCCTGTTTCCATTATGTGATTTCTTCAGTTAGGAAACAATAATTGTGATGCTGAACCTTGCAGAGCTGATGTGCACAAACAGCAGCTGTAGGCACCTCTGCCTCCTTTATAAGTCTTATGACAGAGTTCCAGGTCACAATTACTGCAGTTTCCTTACTCTTTGTTGCCATTAAGATACAGAAGGTATTTGGTATACATTCTGGCTTGCTGTGACCAAGTGCAGCAAAAGCAGAAACTCTCAAGTGGGCACATGAAGGGGAATAAATCCCTGCCAAGATGGAGCTTAGGTGTGCAGACCCCAGGGTTCGTGTGGCATAACCAACCCCTGCTTCAGCGAGCAGAAACTGTGCATGGAATCTGCAGGGCTGTGGTTTATAGGATGGGCAGGAACTGCTTTTATCTCACACATAATATCATGGTTGCAGGTGCAGTTACAATGACTATCCATGAAAAATAAACCAGCACATATGAATATGGACCAATGAAAAAAATGCCAAGATTTAGATAGGTAAAGCTCAAAGCAGAAGGTGCAAGTGTAGAGATAATGGCAGAAGGCAAACCAGGAAGATTTCAGTGGGGATTTAGCAGAAGAGGTAACCAGTTTTCTCCAGATTTTCATTCCAGCTAAAGCAAAACATTAAAGTGTGAATGCAAGCAGCCTCTTGCAAAGCAGCCATTTACTTTGTGAGAAACCGGACAGCTTTGCTGTTAAGACTGAAGGTGTGATTCCTTATTTTGTCTTTTCATATCCAAAGTGGAATTTTAATCCCAGTCATACTGATTTGACAGGTATGCAGCAGGCAGAGGTAGGCCTAATGTCACCAACCTTTATTTACATAAGGTGTTAATTCAAAAAAGTCACGGGACATTCTCTCCATACTGCAGTTTTTCCCCCTCCAGAATGTTTTTAGAGCTTTAGTCTAGCTGTAAGTGCTGTGAGGTTTAGGTGTGCTGTGTCCACTTCTGGTTTTCCATCATCCCCTACAGCATGGGTCCCATTTGTTTAGCTGTGTTTTGATCTCCTAATTCACACCCCAGTGTGCCATGTCCCTGCCACTGAAAAATTCCTACCCTCTTCTCTCTGGCTCCTACGAGGTGCCAAGGCAAACAGTTAATGATCACACCACAAACTTCTGTTATTCCAGGAAAAGAGACCCTGCAGTTCCTGCAGGCTGTTAGAGAGGTGATGGTGCAAACATGAGGATGCTAAAAGGATTAGCAGGATGTGTGTGCACCACCTTTCTGGAGGAAAGGAGATACCCAAGGCTGAAAAAAGAAACACAAAGTAGTGGATTCATGGATGGAAAAGGAATTTTATATTGATCCCAGTCATATCAAAAGCATTATTATATGTATTTTATTTTTAGTAGAATAAAATAAACCTAACAGAAGTTGGAATTTACACGAAGGATATACATTAAGGATTATGGATCTGTCCATTAAAAAAAAAAAAAAAAATCACAGCAAAGCTCCCATTGAGTTCAGTGATCTGAGACGAAGGGTTTTTTTTGACAACATGCATGAAATTACATATGAACACAGTGAATGTCTGTGTCATACTTGTTACTTTCTCTTTGCATTGCAGATGCTAATTAGAGGTATATGATACACTAAATATATTCAGGAATCACATTCCCAAAGTGAAAAAATGGTTAATTGTTTAAGCTCAGAATTCCTTAACAGATTCCTTAATTTCAGTTCTTCAAATAAAAAGGAGGGGTGGAGACAGAGAGAGAAAATTAAAAATATTCCAGACCTTAAAAGGCATTTTACCACAGAGACACTGAAAAATAAAGACCATTAGCAAAAAAGTATAATTAAATTAAAATGCCAGCTTTCCAAAGAAGCTCAGTAAATGGGAAATATATCAAATGGTGATAATACAAATGGGCTATTTCTCAAGGTGTGAGAAAGTCAATGGAATAAACTCTGATAATTTGCTGACTTCTTATGTACAAAGCAGAGCAATGACTTAAGAGTAAACTGCACAATAACAGACACCACAATATATTATGCATCACAGATGCTTTTCTTATTAAGATCGGTACTTTAGGTATTATGCTGCGAGCAAATATTAGATATAAACGTTTGGGGAGGTTGAAGTGATGTGGCCTGATGCTTGCCAATAATGCTAGACTTTTGCCCAGTTATATAATTTTATATTTTCAGACTTTCCCAGGAACCATTTCAGCTCTTTTATTTTGAACACGTTTTAATTTCTAGTCAGACGATAACGACAGCAAGGGCTTGTTTTTGTTGTTTTGTTTTGGGGTTTTTTGTTTGGTTTTTTTTTTTTTTTTTTTTTTTTTCCCGACTAAACCCACCCTTTTCCACATCGCTTTATGGAATATTGGGAATTACTTGTCAATCCCTGTTGCTGATTCCCTGACCCCCTCCCGAGGTGTCGATGTGCGGGGCGGGCATGGCCGCGCCTCTGCTGCCCTCTGGCGGACAACGCGGGGGGTGCGGATGGGGCGAAACGGCTTTTCCGGTGACTACGTCGAGCCCCATCGCCAAAAAAAGGGGTGTCACATGGAAGAAAGATAAGATCCCGATGTTGTGTTCACAGGAAAAGACATGAATTAAACCGAAATCCGCCCTTGCCCCTTGCTGTGACGGAAACACCGACACGGCGCTGTCATCCGCACCGTAAGATCATGAAAAAAGCCCCGATCTGCTAGGAAATTAGTGCATTGCTTTTAACATAGAAAACTAGAGAAAATAATTCCATGACGGGAAGTTGGAATAAGTTATTTTTCTGGCCACTGTCCCGAGGACGTGAAGTGGTTCCCCCCGGGACGGTACCGGGGGCCGAGGGTGGAACCGCACTGGAACCGCACCGGGGCGGAGCTGGGGCGGCATCCCGGGGGCTCCAGCGCTTTGGGGCTCTTTGCTCGGGGCCGTTGGGTCCCTTTCTGAAATTCAGTGGCCACCAAGAGAGAGATGATGGTAGAAATAAACCACTGAATATGAACTGTAAAAAGAAGCTATTGATAGCTTTAAATAATTTTTTTCCCGTTCATAAACCTGCTGTGTATCTTAATGGATTTCATTTTATTCCATAGCATGCAATTAAGCAAGTAGAATTAAACCTTCTCACAGGTAAAGTTGCCTTCAAAATGTTAAAAGAATCTATTCTGACCTTTAAAGGGCTAGCATTTAAGCAGTCAAATGCTCTCTTTCCACAAGCAAGTCTGCACTTTATATGTATTATCTACCTGATTTTTATCCTGATAGACCATAACAGCTCCTAAAGAGCGATTATAGATTATTGTGTAAATCCTTCTTTGTTCATGGACTATTGACCCAACAGTGCATTATGTCCCTGAAGAAGCCTTGATAGTCCATCATGTTAATCCAGCTGCAAGGTTACTGCTCGATGTATGGAAAATCTTTACATAATTTTCAATGAAATTAAATAAGAATTTGCCTGTACACATAATTATGTTCCATAGTGAAATAATTCGATATCAGAGATAATGCAGGCTATACTGGCATAAGGAACACTAGATTGTGTTATAGATCATGCATCTGCATGTTTCTCATTAAAATGAAATTAAAGCTCTGTAACAACAATAGTTGGAAGTATATAAAACTATTAGCTGAGCTTCAGAGTCCAGATAACTACAGAGATTTTCTTTCTAAACAGATAATTTTAATAAAGAGAAGTTTATTTCAGATATTAGTAAGCAATTTGAACAAAAATTGGGACATAGAAATCATCTAAAAAAATAATCCTACTTGTATTTCAACTCTGTACTGCATGTTGAAGTATATACTGTACTTCAACTCAAATGCAGCACTGCCATCTAAATAGAAATTATATGTTGTGACATAACCCTAAAATACAAAACTCTTATTTAGTTCTATGAACTGCATGCAATACAGACAAGTGACACTTTTTATCTCCTCACTCTGGGCAGATGCCCTGTGACAGGTGGCTCTCAGGTGGCCAGGGGGCTGCAGAGGTGCACATCAGGACAGCAGCTGTGTCTGGGGTTGTCTCCAGCACAACCTGAAATCCCTCTTTTGCATATTTAGCCTGGCTAAGGCAGTATTTTGAGTTTTGTGGTATAGTTGCTACAAAAATTAGACCCTTCAGTGATTTTTACTTCTCTTATTTATACACAGGTTTATCTTTCTCACTGAAACCAGCATTTGTAGCTTTAGCTCAACCTCAGAATTTCCCAGAAAAGAAATAAAATTATTATATCAAGAGAGAGCTGCAATCGTGCTGCTATTGCTACATTACCCATTTCCCAGTCAACACATGTTCTACCCAATGATTTTCAAAATCAGTGATTTCCTTCTCTTACAGGGATTTGGTTTTTGCAGAGCACAGACATTACAGCAATCCAGATTTGCTGAACTCAAATAGCACTTAGCTGCAGATAGTTACGTTTGAGGTATAATAAAAAATCCAGATCAAAGACCCACCAGTTCCTCTCAAAACTAGATTTGTAAGAGTGCAAGAACATTGCCAAATCACTGCAGAAAACAGCTTTCTGGCAGTATTTAACTAGATGTAAAACGATGTACAGTTACACTGGACAACAGTTTTACAGAAAGTATCCCCCTAAATAATTGCAGTATTTAGCTATTGCTTCTAATGAAGACAGGAGTGTGAGAGAAGTTTTTTCAGCCAGTAAGAATCATGGGTGGAAAATACCTCTAAGATCACTGAGTTCAACCATCAACCCAGAAAAAGTCACCATCCCACTAGGGCATGTCCTGAAGTGCTGTATCTACAGGGCTTTTGAATGCCTCCAGGGATGGTGACTCCACCACTTCTCTGGGCAGCCTGTTCCAGTGCCTGATTAGATTTGCAGTCAAGAAATCCTTCCCAATACACAGTGTAAAGTTCCCCTGACCCAACTTCAGGCCATGTCCTCTAGTCCTATTTTTATTTACTTGAGAGTATGTCAGAGATTCTGGCCTCAGAAGATGACAAGGAAGAAGGGCTGTGCTTTTCACTCCTGCTATTACCATGGTAAGACTCTCTTTCCCCTGTGGAAAGAGTTTCCACTCTTTCCATTCCTCATATCTCCCTATACTCCACACATCCTCTCCATATACACCACCCCTCCAGGCAGTGCAGTCCAAGAGCCACCAGCAAGCAGCACCCAGGGCCCAACAGGGATGCTGAGCACACAGAAGGACCAAGGGGTTCCTTATAAATCCCCTCCTATCATTACAAGCCAAGACTCACTTAGACACCTCTGTATCCCAGGGATGGCTTCATCTTGTGGAACACACACTGCAATAATTGCAGATGAATCTTTCAGCAATGTTTCATGTCCCTTGGACCCCTGCTCACCAGTTCTGAGCAGCACCAAAGGCAATGAGTTCTGCTCTCAATACCTGGACCTGTGGGTCAGTAGGAAATTCCCCCTTCAGCTCTACAAGGGCAGCATAAGACCTTATGTTAGACACAAGTATTTTCTCCTTTGCTGCCTACAGAAGCAGACCATTAATATTTTACAGATTTCTCATCCTCTCCATTTTGTAATTTATCAATGCCCAACAGGTCCTCTGCCAGCTATACATTAAAACTATTTTCAAAATATTTCATTGTCAGCCCATGGCACCTTCATTATTTATTAAGATAAGGGAGATGATGAACAGGAACAGTAGGTAGCTTGTTTGCTCAAATATACTTTATGAATCCTTTGAATGCCCAGATCTGCTAGGGATATATAGCCTGTAGGTATCAGAGTCATACGTATGATTCATGCAAACAATAAAATACCATAAGCTTGATGCAGTCACAGCATCATCTGCCTGGAAAGTTTTGCTCTATGCAAGCAGGACCTTTGAACTGTGTAATTTTATTTAAGTTGTAAGTGAACATAAATCAAAGACTTAACTGTATTGAATATAGAATCTACGTAGTGGATTTTTGCAGCATGATGAGTGAACAGTATGCACAGGTGACAGGAATCCAAAGTTCATCTTCTATTATTATTTTCTTAATGAGGAATGGTAAAGTACCCCCATATGCTCCACAAAAGGATCCCTTAAATTTCCCATTCTCTTCTATATACATTTAGAAAATTATTTTCTTAAATAAACCAGCAAAGGCATCACCACAAAACACAGTACTGCAAAAATAATTATTACCTGATTACCTCTTTTTAGTTCAGAGAATTCTAGCACTTTTTAACATTGACTAAAGAGGCTCATAATATCCACAAATAAGAAGTCAACACATGAACCAGGAGGAATTTTGAAGTACAGTTAGAAAGCAGCAGAAATTACTTAGATGACTCCCTCATCCCTCTTACTCCCACCCTATTCAGCAATTAGCTCTGAGAACGTAAAAGAGGGAGAAACTGGACCTGAACACCCAGGTCTGTAGAACATACCATCTCTCTTTTTAATACTCTTTTTTTATACTCTCTTTTTTATACTCTTTTTAAGAGTATATTGGGATATTTGGTAGAATAAGGAGTATCAACCCAGGCAAAGCAGCACCTGTAAGGACAGGAAGATTTGACACACATTTCTATGTACTCAGCCCAGCCCATCTCTCATCCAGCCCTGGGACAGCAAACCAACTGGGCAGACCTTGCAGTGGGAAATGTAGCAATACACTGGAAAAACCCCAGATTCACAATAAAACACACACCAAAAATCAAAACAGAATGCTATAAATCACATTCCCCCAGGATTTCTGCTTTCTGCAAGTTGGGTTAAAATGGTGTAGATGCAGCCAGTCAAATAGCCTTATTGTGTTCTTTGGATGCTAAAGATAAATTCTTACACAGAATCTAAGCTCATGTTGCAGCACAAGGTACTCAGGACCTGGGACGTGACCCTCTGGCTCCCTGGGCTTTGTGTCAGCTGCTGAGTGGATGAGATTTTTTTCCAACCCCTGAGTACAGAAGCCCTTTCATAGATCTGCAGAGAGATGAGTATATCTGATTGGGAATACCCCTTTCCCCAGAGATTCAGGATGGAGACAACCACAAGCAGTTTGTAACAACTGTTGTGGAAATACAGCACTCTAATTTCCTACTCATAACTGTCTTCAACAGTTTTAATATATTATTCTCTCAATAAAGTTGTCCGAGTTATTGTGAAAATTATTTCCCATCCATGGAGGATTTGTGAACTGTCAGCAAACACTTTTTGCATATTTGATTCTTAAACTGCATAATCAATCATGTAGCATAATTTGCTTCCCAATTGCACTAACTGATAATATAAATTGTTCTACTTCTCCTGTAGAAAAATACTGGTTTGGGGGGCAGCAACTTCAAGAGAAATCTCTACCTGGTAGAAGGAACAATGTTGCATTTACAATCAACTCATAAGCAAAACTATACTGAAATTTTAGTTATTAAAAGCCTAATAAAATTGTCATTAAAACAATCAAGTTCTAAGTCACATTACAATATATTAATGATTCCTGTCATTATTCACCTGCTCTCATCATAGGAAGTATGCATAGAAAATCACCACCTTGATAAGGTAAAGATTATCACATATATTTATTTTAATCAAGCCAGCTGGTATTTAATATGTTTATGAAACATTAAATGCTGAAATATATTAATATGTTTCAGGGAAAAGAAATTTCATTTTCTCTCACAAAGATAATTCTGACAGTAAAATATAATTGTATGTCCATTACAAATGACATTCCATTTTATGTTTAATAGAGCTTGTCAAATTGAAAATTACCATTTAAGACATAATCCTTCTTAGGGACTGTCACACACAACAAATCTGCCATTTCATTTTTAAGTTATCCAATAATTTCTTAACAGACAGCTGAGCTCTCAGACAGATGTCCCAAAGTTACAGGAGGAAAGTTGAGTCTGCACAGGCCAGAGTTTACACTGAGAAGAGTTCATTTAGCAAGGGAACAAACAGGTCTACAGCCTGAAACAAGAGGACTTTGTGGCCATGAGTATTAAATTATAGAAATATTTACCTTCAAAGGTGTCAAACCATTATTTGCTCTTAAATCTCATTCAGCCTCTTAACTCAAATATTTTTCATGTATTTTTTTCATCAGTTCCAACAAATTTTATGGACACAGTATGGTCAGAAAATCCAGCTCACAGATTACAAAATTATTCAGTGTGGTGATTTAAGCCACAGCAGCAGGATGGAATAAACCAAAATATAGCACATAGAGAACAGATTTTGTGAGGAACAGCTAAGGAACAGCTTATTTAAATAAAGTTAAGAAATTACCTCCTATAATTTCCTGATGTTGCTAGAAAAGGATAAGGAAATTAGTCAAGGTTTCGGTTCAGTTTTCCTGCAGAGCTCAGCTGGATTTACTTGAGAGCAGGACTCAGTATTCAGATTTTGAGGTCAATAGATTTTGTTGAACATTTTCAGAAAATAGTTGCTGAATAAGGATGCAGTAGTGACTGCCTACAGAATTCAGTATGCTATCACCATGTGCCCTATTACCAGTTTTGGGGGTTTAATTTACTTTTATTAATTTAATTTTATTCCTATATACTTGTTTCTCTGAAATCGAGATTTACATGGTTACAAATTGTCAACCACGTGGATGAGTAAATTAAGACCAGGTTTTTGAGCCAGGTTCCTAGCTGGTGTGTATCAGAATGTTACTGAAGCCAACAGGATTAGAAGTATATTTACACTGGGCTGTAATACTCAGGTCAATGTTCATTTAATCTTGGAAACCTCTCCAAGCCTCAGCTCCAAAGACTATTTCTCCACGAGTCTCACTTGGAGCAAAGTCTCAAGAATTTAAAAACAAACCAAAACAAACAAAAAAACCCCAAACAAAACAAAACCAAGCAACTTTAAATTACTTTTATTAATTTCTATCTCATTATTTTAGGTTGGCTGGAGCGTCTGCAACACTGGAGTAGAGAAGTAGAGAAAGGAGGAAGAGGAGGAAAAGAAGGAGGAGGAAGAGGCAGCTTTTTCTCTAGTGATGAATGGAAGTCTGAGTACAGCAGTGATGTTCAGTACCTCAGCTGCTGCAGGGTTAGATCACATTAAAAGAGGAATGTGCAAGTGAACTGACAGAAGGTGAATGATTAGGACTGGACATCAGTTGTTTGTTTCAAGGCAAACTCTGAGCACTGGTATTCATCTGCAGGATTTTGCACTGCTCGAGAGATCTGTTCCAAGATAACTGAAGAGTTTATGTGGACATAAAGCCACATGATTTCTTTTTTCCACCAGGAATTATGTTTAGAAACAAAAGACCAGAAAATCTGAAAATGTCAAAAACCTGTATAAGTTTTTGGCCCCGTGCCTGACTACACATGCAGGATTATTCCTAATTCCTATCTCATGAATTATCCACTCCAGCTAGCAGTATCCCAAGGAACATCACTTCAGACACTTGCCCACACTGATGTATAACACTGTCAGAAGCTTTTTGCTGATAATCAACCAAAACTTTACCCTTTGAAATATCTCCCTGTAACTTCTGGCTCTACCCTCGCTTCAGAGCAGTTCCTCTCCTGCCTTGGTGCTAACACTTTTCATATATTTGTAGATGGTTATCATACTCTGCTTAAGTAAGCTCTAAGCTTTTTACATCTCTTTTCTTCAAGTCAGGTCCCCTAGTCATCAGATTTTTTGTCACTATTTAGATAAAAAAGGGAATATCCAATGTGCTAATTTTGGGTTTACTTGAAGGAAAGAGTGGCAGGGTATTTGCTTAATGGGCCACTTCATTTCTGAGTGTGCTTTTTTGTGCCTTTCTGAAACCTGGCTGAAGTATTCTGACTGCATTTGTAAGCCAATTTTTTTCTCTTTATGAATCGTTCATAAGCAGATATTTATTTTATTATACAGTTTGGTCTATAATTTTTTTTCAATTTACATTAAAACATGAATGAATTTTATGCCCGTGTTCAATTGAAAGTATTAAATAGTTGATGTTATATATGTTATTCATATACTTGCTCCCTTAGGTACAACATATAGGATTATTTGATCTTTATTTTCACAAGAACAGGGTGTAAGAGACTTGAAAGAAATCACTGGACTAAAGATGCTAAAATCTTTTGACCCTTACTCTGACAATTTGAAAAAGTTACTGGCCATATTTCAGCAGTTTTCTGCAAGCTCTTGATTACATAGCATCCCCTTGGAAACAACTGTGCATAAATACAAGTAACAATAAAAAAGGAGCTATTTGTATTAATTTTATTTAAGATTTAATATTTTTTTAAAACACTGACAGCAAAACACTACAGATTTTAAAGCACAACATATGTTCTGATGTGGTTGTAGGTTAGTTTAAGTTTTAAATCAGCCTTGCAAAAAAAGGTATATTGCTTCATAATTGCAAGCAATATGTGGATGCAAAATCTGAACTACTGCACACTAATGCTCCAGTGACAGCATTACAGCCATTAATATTACAGTAACTGCCAAGGAATAAGGTCCAGAACTGTGAATCCTCAACAAGGTTCCAGCCAGCCATGAGCATGCACAGACTGCATGTGTTGAGGAGGTCTCCAAAGTAATTTTTCACCTGTCTACACAGCACTGTTCCTAAATTTATCAGTCTGGCCCCTTCTCAAGGAAAAACGTGGTTTAGGTTACTGCTTGGCTCTGCTCACCCATTCTCTGGGAAGGCTGCTGGAGTCAGAGCCCTGGCCAGGCTCTGGCAGAGCTCTTCAAGTCTCTCCTGTTCCTAGAGCAGAGGTTTCAGGACCTCTCTTAATAGGACAGTCACACAAAAAGCAGGAAAAGTAGTAACAGAGCATCATATGCTTCTGGTGAGCACTCTCTGTGATGAGAGAGACCAGAGAATTAGTTATCTTGGAAGCAGCTCCTTTGTCTTAGTGAACTACACTGGAGGAAAAAGAAGTGAAATTTTCATTTTTAAATAAAGTTCAAAACTATCTCTAAACTTCTCATGAAATGAGCTCTGTATGAATAAATATTCATTAAAAAGTAAACAGAACTAAACGTGAGAAATTCAGATTGGGAAGAATCTATTTATGATCATATATGTTTCCAGTTGCCCTAATTAAGAACTTAATGGCACAACACCTAGACAACCTGATAAAATTCTGTTGAAATTACTTGCATCCAGGTCATATCTGAATATTAGGATACTTTAAGTTACTGCAGCATCCATATAGATGCTTGTCTTCAAAAAGTAAATTATCTAGGTAGTTTTGAATGCATTTCAAATAAGAGAAAACATTTTTCTTCACCTTTTCTCATTTTTTAGTCAGTCTCCTGAATAGGAGTTCAAACACTCTTAAATGCCAAGCTCAGGTAAATTAAAACTCTCTCTATTAGTTCTTGAAAAGACAAGGATGCTTTTAAAGAATCCAATGGTTGGGAAAGACACACCAAGGAAGCTGTCTTATAGAAGCCAACAACACTAATGAAAATTCCTTATGGTTTAAGATAAAAGCAATACAACCAAGTACAAAAGACATTTCAGTTATTAATTGATGAGAATAAGAATTATTTGATAGAATTTAAAGGGGTAACTGGCCACTTTTTTCAGAATACCACTGACCTGCATTGTTTCTTCTCATAGATGTGTGGAGAGACATGAAGTGCTGCTCTTGGACTCTTACATATGAGTTTTGTTACCCACACAATTGTGATAAACATCCTGCTTAGTAAATGGAGACAACTTTTACTATAAACCCAACAACGTGCAATGGACCAAACCTTAAAATCAATGAGGCAAATGCAACTTTTGCAGCACAAAAGGCTTATTTACACAGGCAGGTCTCAAAAGCTTGACCATTGTAATCTACCTCTAATAGGTATTTGGAGATTTAAAGTAAAATAGCTTGCACTACAGCAGAGTAGGTTTGGAGAGATCATTATAAAATCCCATTATCACTGCTACAAGTTGGACTATTTGTCATCACAGAAGAGATGACAAGCTCAGAAATACTACATTTGTTATTATCAGATGATAAATGATATTCCATTAAAGCTGCAATACATCATCTGCAAAGCTGCAAAGAAGATATCAAACCTATCAGTACTTGACTTATAATTTAATTTTCAAAAGCTGTCAACTAAAATTCCAAAGGCTAAGCATTTTCATTTTTAAAGTTCATCTTATTTATTTTCCTCATCTGTTAGTCTAATTTTTTTGATATGGCAAAAATAACTGATTATGTGCAAGGTATAATTCTTTTGCTCTTGATTAAGTAATACATCAGATGTCACTTATGTATTAAAATATATATGACAAATAATAAAGCAAAAGAGTAGTGATGAACATACCTTATTTAGATTTCTTGTTTTATTTTTAAATGCTACAGTAAAGGATGGGTCACTTGAAAAATATTTTGATTAGGTTTTATTCTAACACAGAGTCTGAAATTGGAAAAGTAAGATGCAAGCCCTATGTGATCATTATAGCTGCTATTGCTCAAAGAAAAAGGCAACCAAAACCCACCTCTTTAAACCCAAACCATTTTAACAAGTCAAAATTCCATGTTTGTGTACTGTAGGGAACACTGCATTCAAGTTATTTTTAATTTCAAAAAATATGAACAGTCTGCAATTACATGACTGATACAACTATTGCAAGTGATACCTTATAATCTGATAATTCATTTTATTGCTACTTCAGTGTTTATTAAGTTCTTCATACTTCTTAGAAAATTTCTAGTTAGAGTGCATCACATATTGAGCATTTCTGCTGCTAGTTAGGCACTGTGTGTAATGACAACACTTTGGTTATTGCCATGCCAAATGTTGCAATATGCTGCTGCAAAATGTGACTAAACAAGAGCCAGAGACCATTGGAATCTACAATCCGTTCTAAAAGTATTTGACTAATCACACTGAGCTGATACAGTGTCTTCAATTTCATGCTTCTTCATTTATCAATTGAACACCAACTTATAATAACATCAAAGATTTCCAGGTGTTGCTTTTCCTGACAATAAAAACGGGGACCAGCTGCATGTTGGGAGTGATTCAAAGTAGCTTGGTAGCCAAAAGACAAATTTACTGTCTGATATTCCTGCTGACTAAAACTGACCTACAGAGAGAGAAAACCAAAACCATAGCCCTACCAGCAATTGCTGTTTGGCTTTAAAAACACTCAGTTCCTGAGAGCATTTTCCAGAGTTAAGCAATAAGCAGTGTACCAGCCCCAGCTGGCCACAGGGAACTTTCTTTGCAGTTGGATCAGGGCACAGAATAAAAGCTGAATAAGCTTATTGTGAATGAGATCCTCCATGCTAAGTGTCATAAACATATGGTTAAGGATTAAAAAAATACTTCCTTTGCCAAAGAACAGAAATGATAAGTGGTTTTGGAAATACTTTTGTGATTCTGAAGTGAAAATGAAACTCACAACCCTTCTACCCACACGTACAGAGGTAATTCCTGTAACATCACTGTGTGCACGAGGCCACAGCTGAGGTGATATATTTAAGACTTTTTTTTTTTAAATAGAGAAAATTCACTTTTGTCTAAAACTAGCAAAAGCTAATTTCCAGTTCAGTTTTATTCAGCCTGTATGGATCTCACAGCAGTTATTCTGTTCCTCAGATTCCAACCTGTGTGGAGTTTTGGTTCCCTGCACCAGATCCAGTTTAACTTCCTTTTCAATACTGCCACCTACAAGGGAAAACAATATCTACCAAGTTGCTTTGAAATTGTTGCCTGCAGCATTGTGTTACTCTGATCACATTCATCTCTGTCCTTTTTTTCAAATTTGATTTTAAATATTTACAACATCATACATCTTCTGCTCCCGAAATTACTAACGGACTCTCACTGTCTGTGAAACCTGCTGGATGAGTGATGGTCAACTTAAAGGGGAGCATCAATGTTTTATTTGTGAAATACAAGATGAAAATAGTCTTCAGATTCTTTTTTTATTGATCTTCTACTTTATGGAAAGGTACCCTAAGTACTTCACCAAAAAAAGACTCTCTTGTATATTATAAAATATTAAAAGCCTTGAAGTAAGGCAGTAGGTCAACGTGTAATTCTGATTTGAAGTAAACTATAGAGAAACTAAAAAGTCATCAGACAAGAATAAAGAAACTGCAGCTGCAAGTAATGGACATAGTGTGTCTGGGGACAGATGATTGAAGAAACTGGGTGCAGGATAGTTTAAAAAAATACTTGTGAACAATACTTCCACAGTTACATGCAAACTAAAAGAATAAGAAAAAATAGAATAGTTTTCATCTCAGAAGAAAACTGCAAAATCAGACTTTAAAACACCTAATTTTTACATCCTTGGTACCGTAATTTCTCATAGTTTCTCATTTTTGGGGGGAGTTCCAAGAAAAATCTTGCAATTTCTGCTGCCTGCCAGAGGTCCAAGTAGTGTTGCTACTAATTGAAGCTGGAAAACCTATAGAAGTGATTTAAACCAGTGTGCAGAGCCATACCCTGAGCCATGTACTAGTGCTGACTGTGAGAGCTGCCAGAACATGAGCAGCACAAAATACAGCTTGAATAAGTGACAAATAGAGGGATACAAAGAACAGAAGAGGATTAAATTAAAATTAATGAATTACTGCTTAGAGCACTGCTAGGGTGGAAAAAAAAGGGAAAGACATATAAATAGTAAGCTGAGAAGTATCTGAATGAGAAGGAGGCCTTTCAATTTCAAGGGACAAATCTCAAACTAGACTGAATACAGCATAAGAATCAATTCAGGTTTGTTGGTTCTTTTCAAGCCCCAGCCACAAAAAATATTTAAAAATCCATTAAATACAATTGTACAATATTAGCCTAAATATTTCAGTTATTACCAATGCTATGAGAGAATACAGGTCAACTTTCACTGTTCAATATAGCCACATGGGGCTTAAAAGCATTGCAATACATACCTGAACTCTCCCTATGTACATATGAAGTACCATATGTACTTCACCATAAATATACAAAGCTGTCATATGCACCCTAGCACCTCCTGATCCCTCTGCTCCCCTGCTATAAGGTGGGATGCAATGGATCTGATGAGCAACACCTACAAAAAAGGCATTTTTTGTTTTATTTTATTTTGGTCTGTGAATTATGAGTGCTCAATATCAGAGCTGTTTAGATTAAGCATACTGTCTTCCCAGTTGGATGAACATAAATCCTTGAGTTATATTTCTAGCACAAATAACATTGTAAATTTGAATTCTACCTTTCCATAGAGATGTTTTAGTAATGGCTTAAGGCTCCTTGTTCACCCAAATGTTTCTGACAATAAATTAATTTGCTAGAGTAATTTGAAGAAGCAGATGTTCAGCAAGCACATTTGTTTAAAATATTGAGGAAATATTAATTTTCTTAAACTCAACAGTTCTTCCACATGTACCCTGAACTGACCAGCACTATCTTGCCTATGTAGTAAATTAAGGACTAAGTCCATAGTTTTTGTTTTCTTAAGCAGAGAAAAAGAAAGGAAAAAACAGGCAAACAGATGGCAAACTCTGTCTTTAGGCAACAACCGTTACTTCCCTATAGCAGCATCAGCCCAGAGTATTGAGGATCCAAGATTACACAGCAGCCTGAAGAAAGCTGCCAGTCTAACTGGGAAGAGGTATTCCAAATGACCTGCAAATTCCAAATGATCAATTCTCTTTATTTCTTATCCATAAAAGAAGCCATCAAAGAATAATCTTCCCCTTTCTTCATCTTTAGAGAATAATAGTAAAACTCCTACTCATCTCAAAGAAACTCAACCCTTTGCAGCTGTTCTTTATGTGAAGCTGAGAACAGCCTGGGCCAACCACTGGGAGTCCTCACCACCAGTAACTTGCCTGGCCCAGCCACCTGGACTCCTCTCTCCTGCCCAAAATCAAGCAAGCAGATCTGGTTGGACACAGACACACACAGAGCTTTGGTGCCATTCCCCATTGTGGATAACAGTAGTAAAAGAATACAAGATAATAATGGATATTTTCAAAATTAAAAGCAATGCCAATAAAGACCCCACACCTTAACAGCTGTTATCCATTCCAAGCCTGGATTCCAATCCTGATATCTTCTTCATTCCCAATATCATTTTCTGTGTCTTACAAGAACTTCACATCAAGTTTTCCATAGCAACATTCCATCAGAACCAGAGGCTCACAGACCTCCCTACTCTTTTCCATTCCCAGCAGTAGACTGTTATAACTTTCTATATTAATAAGAAACCTGTTAATAAGGAATTTGTCTCTATATCTACCTTCTTTTTTATCTGCACTGACAGTCCTGATTTGTACTAATGTAGTGTCAAGAGAAAAGTCCTTATTTTAATGTGTTAAATTCTTGCAGCTTTTCCTTAGGAGAGGGATGAGGAGTGGAAAATCTGCTCTGTGTCACCTATCCTAGACAAAAGAATCTGGAGAATATGAGAATTTACTTTGTGTGTGTGTGTGTGTGTTCAAAAATGGTTAATTTTAAGACACTGAAACTGCTTTTCAGTTTTTTCAATTTTTTTCAATTTTAAGAAACTGGAAACTGCTTTTCAAAAAGATAATGGATTCATCAACATCTCAGCCCCCTCCTTCTGCTTTATGGAGATCAGTGATGAATTCAGAATCCTTCCAAGATGGAAGATAGGAGCTCCCAGCAGTCATTTTGCTGCATGAGCCTCTCTGCTGGATATTAAGAGTCTACAAATCCCTGCAGGTTTGGTCATAAGTGGAAATCCTCCCAGGGGATACTGGCATCCATCAGTGGATGGATTTGATTCTGCAGATAGGGCAATAGGAGTGGAATTCAGAGGACTGATTTCCTTGAGGACTTTTTATAGAAATATTTGAACATCTACTGAAGTAACATGGTGGGATATAGATTAGAAACAAACAAACAAAAGGAAAAAATATTAATTTAAAAAAAGGATTTATACTCCAGCTCCAGATGGAGTGGTTGATATACTGATACAGTTTAAGAGGAAATTCCTACATTTATGAAGAGTTGATGCACACTGATACTTGCACAAACATCCTTTCTCATGTGATTTCTCTTTCTCTTTCTGTGGTCCTTTACCACAGAGTCAGGATTTATTATGGTAAAAGAAGCCCTCTTTTATGCAAAATACCTCTTATAGTAAGAGAAATCCCCCTCAACCTTCACCACCCACCTCCCCCAGTTTCTGTGAGATCAGGAACTGGGATGTTTTACCAAAGAGATGTACACTGAAAAACTTTCAAAAGGCTTTGTCTTGCACGGGTGAGCATTACTGCAGGACACATTGAATATAAACTCTTGTTTGAGGCCAGGAACACATTGATACTACCTGTTCTTACAAGAAAGATCTATAACCACCACTCCCACCTGATTTTGCTCTCAGAAATATATTTTGAAACTAATAAAATCATTCCTTTCTGGGTAAGCTTCCAGCGCAAAAGTAAAAACAACCAAAATCCAAAGCAAATGCTCAGGAAATCAAGAATAGAACAAAACCAGCTCTGCTTGCAGCAGTTAAGCTAAAATCTGAAGACACAGAAAACCAGGCCAGAGTATATTAGAACGAGCCATACACACAGCTCCCTCATCAGTCCCTTTGGAGGGATGTATTGTTTCCCCTTTGCCAGAGTTTTGTTTTCATTATTAATTTTCAGAAATATGATAACCACTTCAGTCTGAGCTTCAAAGATGAAACATCAACACTTCCAAATGCTTTCTCATGGAACCTTTATTTTCCTTAAATTTGTTTGTTCTCTTGCTTCTTACATTTTTAATATATCCTGTAACCAAGTACCCCGTGGCAGGAGGAGGGGAGCCCAGAGGGCTGCTGTTACTAGAAAAAAGGCTGTGTCTGGAGTTCAGACTGAACATCCAGATTGAAATCTCTACCTTTTCAAGGGTTTGTAATAGAATTATGTAACAGACCCCCAGGTTTTCTCATTCTCTGTGACACTTTGGACATTTCTCTACATGTGACACTTTACAAAGCAAAACAATAATTACAGAAGTACTGTTGTTAAAGGAGTCCTGCTCACCAGGTCATGCCTCCAGCATCTTTTTCTTCCCCTCATTACCAGATGCTTGATGTCATGACTAAGATCAATACACAGGAGTCTCTGCTCTGATGAGATTTGCCTCATAATTTGATGGCAATCATAGAAATGCTGTGTCCTAGGCAGGACAGGAAAGCCAGGGGTGGCTAAATCACTTCTTTCAAGTGGGCTGAGACTGAACTGTAGAATAAACTTTTGGAGAAAGCAAGAAATAAACAGAACCTTTTCAGCTATTTCCTATTTTCATCACAGAGCAACCAGGCTCCTATCGAACATCAGTCCAGCTGTGGACACCCCTTCTAAGAAAGAGGCCTTTTCTGAGACACAGCAGCTCTGAAAGCCAAGTCACAGGGAAATGGCATCTGCTTTTTCTCTTGGGTCCTTATAAATGACAATGTTAAGGCTGAATAGTTCATCTGTACCTGAGAACTAACCTTGGATTTTTAAATACAACACAGACTACACTCCCTGAAGCTCAGCAAGTCTCATCCTACATTATCTCTTCTACCTCTCCTACCTCTACCTCTTTCATTTTCTCTTTCAGGAGCAGCAGAAAAAACTAAATTCAGCCAAGAGCCAGGCATAATTGCAAAATAATGAAACAGGTTTTGGCTTCCCTGGAACAAAGGTTTACATTGTATGCCACACAAGGTAAATATTGATCACGCCCACTTAACACTTTTTAGACATTAAGCAAATACCTGACAGATTATCTAAATGCAAAGGTTAGACAAACTATCATTTCATGAGTCAAACAAGTATGCTAATAAAAAGGATATTACAAAGTCTTAAACAAACATCACTGCAAAATAATAAATTGACATATAGAAAAACTGCTCACCTGAATGTTTTATTTGAAAAATATCTTTAACTAGTTTTTAAAGCAAATTAGAAATTTTAATTATTTGGTTGAAAGCCTTGGTTTTGGAAATAACTTCTCCTGACACTTTTACCCCAAGCATCCATCATAATCAGTGTGAGAGTCCTAAATACCAGTGCTTGCTAACCTAACCTTGCCCAGGATTAAATCTGATTTAAACACCAGATGTCAGTGTTGTGCTTATGTTACACATTCTCCGTTGGGAAGAACAAAATACTTCAGTGGAACTACTGACAGAGAAGTTAAACAAAACCATGTCAGCCCCATGAACAGATCATCTCTTAGTCCATGAAGCAACAAAGCTCTCTCAGAAGGAAAATGAAAATAGTCTGTCCTGAGCATAATTTTTAATTTTATAGCTTGAAAGCAATAGTTAATCACCCGTCTTTAATACAAAAGCCCATTTTCCTGTCATTTGAACTTTCACACAATTTTCTCAAAAGAGGAAAAAGAACAACAACCAGATTTCCCTGTTAACTTGTTAAAAAAACCCAATTCAATATGAACTTAAATCTACACAGAAATTCATGTTCACACTACACAAAGGTTGAAATTTTTTAAATCGAGTTTTCAGAATAAAATAGATACTAAATAGCACTATCTAAAGAAAACCTATTAAATCTTGGTATTTTGGAGTCACTAAATTCTCTTGCACAGGATGGCAGACGTTGGGTTGGCATCACTGGAGTCGTTTCTGCTCTACTCCACAAGATGGAGTCAGAAGATTAGAGCTGCCAGAAACCCTCATTAACTTAGTGACTACATTTTTTTCTGTTGTCATTAAGTCTGATTCAAAAGTATAAACTGACACAACAGAACTTTATTTGAACTGCTTTACACGAGGAGATATTATCTACCAAGCTGAAAAAATGTGAGGAAGATGCTGACCATGGACTGTATTTCCCATAGATGCATTTCAGTCAGAAGCAATATCCAGTTTTAATTTCTGTAAAGGATAATAATATATTCAAATCATTCTAGCCCAAGGGTGACTGATAGGTGACTCAACAAGAAAAAAATAACTGAGACACTGATGCCCAATACTTGGTAAATCAAGGAAAAGAAAGGGAGGAACAGACTTCCTTATATAAGACATTGTAATCATTTGGGGGCATGTGGATGAGCTCTGTGTGAGCTGTGCATGAAATAAATGTGTGATAAACACCCTGAGGAGTTATCATGGCACTTAGGAAGGAAAACGAGATGTCTTCCATGTTTTCTCTCTTATTATCCAATGCATTTTCCCTGAGAAAGGAAGGGGTGAGAGAAGTCTTTACAGGCAGGAATATAACAACTCTCTCAGGGACAGGCAGCATAGAGAATAAGAGGAGGGTATTAATATCCCTTGTGATGGCAGCAGTTTTCTGAATCACATCCAATTAAAGCTTAGATCAAAAGCAGGCATTACAGCAAGTGGAATTTACCCCTTGACTCCCTCCTCTTCCCACCCCTTCCATTGCTTTCCCTGTGATGCACAAGTGTCTCCAGCTCAGAGCAAACACAGATTGCATCAGCCACAGAAAGAATCTTTTCAACCTCTTTTTTATTTTCAAAACAAACAAAAACAGCCTCCTCCCAGGCAATTTCTGCTGCCTTTCATGTCATTCATACTCACCACAGATTATGTTGTACAGAACTCAAAGCCTAATTATGTTTCTCTCCTGTATACACAAACATCATCCTGGGAGCAAGCAAGGAGACCTATCTTGAGAATTTTGGTAGAAATAAAAGTAGCCATTTATCAACCTTACCTCTTCAAAGGGAAAAGAAAGCCAGTAATGATTTATATTTCCTTTATAGTTGATGAAACCAAGTGGTGGAGAAAGGCAAGATTTTTAGGACTTGCCCTCTATACTCAGAGTCCAGGTACTTTAAGCTATCATGATCTCTACTTAGAGGCGAATAATTTTTCCTGGAGATGAACATGTTTTGCATACTTAGACACATTATTTCACTTGTGAGTTGTTCCCTAAGTGGGCAGTTACCTAAGGAATACTCAGAGCTAGCTTTTACAGAAGACTATCTGTCATAAAAGTGAATTGCATATTCACCTTTTATCAGTTGGCCATATTTGGGGTTGCATATTTTGGTGGTCATAGTTTGGACATAAAAAAGTATCAGTGCCTTTATGTACTAAAGTTACAAAAAGTACCATAAAAGAGACCACAAAAAGAACTGAGCTCTATAGAAACCCCGTGGCTATTTTTGCAGATGTTATGCATGAAGAGTATTATGAATGGGCTTTGAAGAATTGTCAAATGTGAAGATTTAATAGGGAAAAAGTAATGCCAAGGTTTTGGGAGTATTTATCAAGCAGGATACATTGCTAACCTTCAGGTCAGGACTAGAAGAATCCATTGATTGCATAAATAAAGCACTGAAACTGTCAGCTATTCTATAGAAAATAATTAGGGATGTACTTTAGGACTTCTGAAAGAAGGAGCATCTCAGGACAAACTTGGAAGGCTGTTAGCAGTCTGAGTGCCCAAATCTCTATAATTGATCACTGGAGAATTTTAAATTGAAGGTTATTTTACAAATTACACATGTTATTTTAAATTTTACATTCCTTTACATTTTACTTTCCTTTAGTAGTATCTGTGAAATCTAACATGTGAACAGGCTGGGAAATGCAGACCTCATCTTTTCCCTGATGTCTGCACAGTTTTCATGCTGCCATAAATTTTCCATGTATTTTTTGAATAAAAGCAATTGGAATTAAGATGTATTATCACTTCTCTGGCAGCAGGTAGTCTAGAAGAAGCAAACAGAACAATCTTTCTGTTTAAACTTCATTCAGCTCTTTCTCCTCAGAGGTTGCACCAAGGCCTGGAGTGAGCAACTGGAGACAAGGCACTAGCCTGGGGTCCTTTCATGCTGATGACCCACAGCCTTGCCATGCTTCAGTATTATTCTAAACTTCTATCACAACATAAAATAATTTAAAATGTTATTGCAAAATCATGGAAAAATTATCTTCTGCAAGCATCTATTGCCAATAGTATCTTAATTATAATTTTGTCTAATAATTTAACAAGGATCTCTGACATCCTCAGCTTTGCAGGGGCACCATGGAACACTCCTGGTTTTCTGTGATAAGGGGAACAGAGGGAAGCAAAGGGATCTGCACCCCCAGCTCAGTCCCTGCTGTGGCAGAACCACCTCCACTCCTGACACCTCTCAAGACAGATCCCGGATCTTCCACTAGAATATCTTCACAAGAGTACAGCAAATGGAATGGGGATGGAAGGAATAAAGAAAACACTGACCAGATCCTCAGAGGCATTGGATGAAGACCAATATCAATGTCCTTTAGGGTTTAGACCCCACCAGTGGTGTCCAGGCGTAGGTCACTGGGGAAGTCCAGAGAAATATCCTCTGAAAAAAGTGGTGCAACCCATTGCCAGACATCAGCATTGCTTCAGTGCACTGACTTCAGCTCTGCCTGGGACCTTGGAATAAGAAAAGTCACCATCTGCCAAGAATCTCTTTCCTAACATTGGAAACCCTTTCACTGAAAAAACATCTCCAACTTTTCCTTTAAGAAGAAAGCTGAGTGAGAAATTGTTACATAAACTCTCAGATCACTTCCAAATTTCACTTATTGCAAATTAACTCAGCATTTGGCTCATCTCTACTCGCTGTCAAGAAGAAACCAGACACACACTAAATGAAGAAAGTTTCCTGAGTGTCTTGAAGGTAGTCTCAACTAGTTCTTGCCTTCATTTCTCCAGCAAACCCCAGATAAGGCTGCTGGCTTCTCTTCAGACTTCCCTCAAGCTCAAAAGCATTGCCCAATGCAGGGTCCATCCTCTCACATGGTGACTTTTGGAAAGCATTTGCTTCATTTGTTTGCAGGTACAACATAGGTTGGGCTGCATTGGGTCAGGGTTGTGTCTCAGCATGAGACACTCCCCCTGGGTATCACCACGGTCCACCAGAATAACACTAATGGTTGATTTAAATATATTGCTTGATGGATTTAAATTCTGAGGCTGAGTCAAAGAGCTTTTGTTAGAGCATTTTTAACTCTGGAAATTGCTCCCTGGTGATCTGATAGACTCCCTAGTTCATTGACTTCCAGGATGATGTCCAAGGCTTACACATTTATTGATGCCTTTGCCTGGAGATGTTGGTGATGATTTATATACATTTACTGAGGACATGTTGAAGCAGTTCACTTTGTTGAAACTAGTCAATATGTTCTTATTTTGTTGTTAGCTTTGTATACATGCCAAGAATCCTAGTGATGAGTCCACTTTATAAATTGTAAAATAAATACATTCATGCTAAACCATGTAGTTATTTACGGCTCAGAGAGCTAACTTAGCTGAGACAGCAAACTGATGTTACTGGAAGTTAGTTCATTCTCAGATTTCCAGAAGCAAAGAACAAATCAATTATTCCAGTGAGACATGAAAATTTTATTTCTGGTTTGGGTGATTAAGGATATGTATGTGTTATTTACTTATAGCATTGGCTCTCTTTTTAAAATAATTATTCTTTAATACACTAAACCTGGTTTTCTCTTTCAATAACATTTCCCAAGGTTGCCATTAAAAAGTTGGGAAGTCAAAAAGTTTACTCCAGTATAGATGGTGAAAGACATTTACTCCCCATCTGAGTAACAGCACTGGATATGTCTTTATACCAGGGCTAAAGCATCTTTCTCTTCCCGGGGGTAAGCCATACACTGATGTCTCTTGGTGAACAAGGGCTTCATGTGGAGAAGAAGTCATTTTCAGTGAATTTTAGATTTGCTCACCCACTGCTAAAATCCTAAATAACATACAGAGCAAGAAACAAGAATGAAGAAAACAGATGGGACTTTTGGGGAAGGGCATCTTTCTGATGCTTGCAAAACCATTCCAAGTGCTAGATAGGTAACAGCCAAAAAAACCCTAGTTCAATATATATAAGGTCAAGTACCCCTCTTTCATGAGCTTCTATTTCACTGTAAGTTAGGAGCAGGATTCATTAAGAAGAATATCCTAAAGGTCCTGCTGCAAGTCAGGAAATCACCCCAAGTGATGGCCATTGCTTCCAACTCTTCTAGAGCATGGCTCTTGCTATACAGAGGGCAAATCTACAGCCAGGCTGTCAGTTATTACAATCTGGGATTGAAGGGAAGTCATAAGGAAGTTCCCCCTCATTATTCTACATGTGATTTTCCAAACCTGGTTGAAAAGACACAAATGGATTTTCCCCAGTCAGTACATGGGATTTAAATGTTATGTACTCTTCACTCAGGCCTCAGTGCACCAATGATTGTTACCCAGAAAAGTGACTTTGGGGTGTTTCCCTAATGATTTAACATTGCGTGGTTTTCTCTCCTTCAGTAGTTCCAGCTCAGAACATAGAAACTGCAAAAGTACTCATGCTACAAGTTCCAACTTCTGAGGCTGCTATAAGATGGTATTTTAGATGTTAGCAATTTAACATCTAGTGCAGCAACATGAAATTGCAACAAGGAGGCACTAAGTAAAAAATAGTGTCCATAGGTTTTTCTGATACATGAGATACTATAAGACCATTTTTTGCTGTGATGAGTTCCAGCTTTTACTACAGGTTTCCTGAAAGCTGTAGCTTTTTTCCTTCTTTTCTAACATGTTCAATAATTCCACAGAGGTGGCAGTGAAGATTTGTATGTAAATTAAGTGGATGTCAACTGGTGTGTGGTAACAAATGACCTCTAAGACTAAGCACAAGACTATTAACTATGACTAAAAATGTGTCTTATTTGCTATTAGTCAAGCCTACAGCTGTAGTTCTTGCCAAGCTGTTTTTCCAGACTCTACTTACTGTTTACAAATTCATCTTGAAACTCACAAAACTTTCTACATCAGAACAGAAAAACTCAAAGCAGAACATTCAGATTCTTCTGTACTCCAGTGAAAGGTGTATATTCAAATGAGATGCAAAACAGAGCAAGAAGGCAGTTTAGAAGTATTTTTAGAAGTGTTCTGCATAATCTATGAATAAATTTCTTCATTTTTCCCCCGCTTAAAACAAAAGAAACATGACCCCCTATTCCTGTTTCTAGGCACCTTTTTAAAATAATGTATGTAGAGAGACTACAAAAATGAGAGTGACTTCTGATAAAGCTGCCTCCTTCCTAGTTTATCATATTGCTGCTAAAGAGCCAGACCTTGAAAACTTGGATTTCCAGGCAACATGATGGAAAATTCCCAAATCAGCTTTAAGTCTGAAGTCAGAGCCCAACGTGCTCTACCCCAACATCACCACCCTCCTTAAAACTTCCAAGTTGAAGCTGATGCACTCTGATAACAGCTGCAGAAACTGAACAAAGAGAAATGGTTTACACAGGCAGGTGCAGGGACTTAGGATTTCACAAAGCAAAGTTAGGGAATTGTAATAATTAAAAGCCAGCATGAGTCTTAAGATCTGAATAACATCTGCTCAGAGAATCCCATGAGCAGCTTTACTTCACAGATGTACACCCTGCAAAACATTCCATCAGCTATTTCATAGGGTGCACAAGCAAGTGACACCTCCCCAATGAGGCCAAGAAGCAAATATATGATGCTGGTGTGGTCACTCTATACTCAAGAGCAGATTTTTGCTCTGACACCAGTTGCAAGGTCTGATAGAAATGGACAGACAAGAACATTTCTCTAACTTCAGCTGATTCCCTCACTTAACATCCTCTTTACCATCATACTTGGGTTTAAGCTTTTATGTGTGCCAAACACTAAGCAACTCATTGCACAAGTACTTTTTAATGACATCAGCATTCAGACATCCCCCCTTAATCATGTTAAGGCCTCCCCTCCTGCCCATGCCTTCTTGCTTGCAGTCACAGTTACTAACAGCCTGACACAAAAACTACACACTATATTAAAGTAATAATCCTACATTCTTCCTAAGACATATATATTTAATTAACAAGCACCACCAATCAGAGTGAAGTACCTACAGCAGTCATTAGTGTGGTCAGTGAAATATGATAAACTGAACATAATTCTATTTCACATTCAGTCATTTCAATGGAAAGACAGATGCATATGGAACTTCAAAACTTTCCCTTTTATACTGCAAGAAGGTTTGGTTTGGTTTTTGTTTTTTTAGAGTCCTGCTAAACTTTTTGGACTGTTTATAAAGAGTTTTAACGCGTGAACTCTTTGGGTGCAAGAATTTCTAAACTGCTATTTTAAATATTCAATGCATAGGACTCTGGTATATAAACCATGTCATTTTCTCCTGTGGTCTGTTTTTTTGGTTCTTTTTTTCTCCCTCTCCTTGCTTGTACAATGACTAAGCTGCAGTCCCTTCCATGTCCCATGCTCTCTGTCCTCACTAGCAAAGATGTAGCTCCATCCTCCATACCCTGCACCTCACAAGGGGACTTTTCCCAGTCTCTTCCATACCTTCCTTCCTTTTTCCCAGTCTCTTCCTGACCTGTGGTGTAATTCTCTTATCTAACCCTGATTTTCATAATTCCTAACATTTTGCCATTTAATTATTTTGCTCTATTTTCAAAGATGTACGTGTGCTTTCAATACTATTAAATACCATTAGTACTGTCCAATATGTTTTTCTCCTATTGCTTCTAAAAATCAAATATTATACTTATTAAAACAGAACTTAAGAAATTTCCTGGAAAATGAGGCTGAGGACCAAGTCTAGAAACCTGAACTAAAAAAAGGAGAATTTTGTGTAGGTTTGGATCTTCTACAAAGTATTTATCATTGCTTTAACTGGCATAACAATCACTTCTCCTCTCTGGATAATGGATTACAGGGAGAGTACTTGAAAACCCAGGGCAGGAGTTACTTAAATGTTGTGCCCTCAACACAGAAATCAAGAGAAATAGTTTGAGATGGAAATGTAATTTTGACAAGAAAATAAGTATATTAAGGTTGACAGGGTAAAACATGTCTGGGTTTTGCCCTCTAATATTGCCATGATTGTTGTGATACCTGCAATACAGCAGAATTTGATGACTAATGGGACTGGTGGGTGGTTTTCAGCCTTCCACAATTTGTGCTGCTGTTGTTTGTGCTTGCCCTTGGATGCATTCTTCTTGAGCTTACAATTGTGGCTAGACCGGAACTATTAATAGGTATTAGGCACACATGTGGACTGCATTTTTGTGCAATTCAGTATAATGAAAGCTTGATTTGCAGGTCTAGCTTTGTGCTATCCCAATTGTGCTGTTTGCTTTTCTGGTGCTTCAGTGAAGAAGTGCAGTGGTGAATCTGGCCCTGAATATTAAACCAAGAAAAGTGTTGAGCAGTAAATAAAAAGCGTTTTTGAAAGAGGTGTATCTGGAAGTGGAAAACATCTTGTCCTCAGTGTACTTTGAGAAGATCACACATTTAACCAACATCAATCTGGTTTCATTTGTTTGAAATATAGCATGATTCTGGATGATTAAATGTTATATGTATACACACATACATATATAAAACAAAACAAAAAACCTGAAACAAACAACCAAAAAACAAAAAAACCCCACCAAAAACCTTAAACCAAAGCAAAGCAAAAAGCCCCAACAAAACAAAACAGCACCCAACCCCCCAGTATTCCTCTGCATGTCCCTGCATACCCTAACATAGTAAGGTGCACAAATCTCCTAGGGGTAGCACAGTGAATCTTGGGGTTATGTTTAAAGAGGAAATAGATGACATCAATTCTCATGTTTGTTGCTATTTTGTTGCAGTTGTGGTAATGCAGCGAATATGGCCACTGCTATTCTGTTGAAAGAGGATCTTTATAAATTCCAGTTGTCAACATGAAATCAATTCTGCTATGGGCAAAAGAGTGTTTCATCATTCCAATATTTGCACTCAGCTAAACTGTATCCACAGGCTGTATGACTCTTCATTTATTTATTTATTTGGAACTGGGAGTATATAACACTTTTTCAGCCCAGCATTATGGATCTGTGACAAAATTGCATAAAGGTTGCACAGCAAATGTGTTGTTGCACAAGTAAATGTGTTTGATTTCAGTGAGAGAACAAAGCCACTAAATGATACACTGAGGATTCTATCTGAGCCATGCTTCCTAGTCAAAGAACAATTAGATAGCATTAATTAAAAAAAAAAAAAAAAAAAAAAAAAAAAAGGAAGAAAAATGGCAATTACATATCTTGGCTTTCCATAATGATTTTTCTGTGTCCTACACCTATGGTAAATAAGCCAAGCACTCAGTAGCAATAGGGAGGAGGAAAAAAAAAAAAAAAAAAGAAAAGCAAAGCAAAAAAAGCCTTCAGTTTGCAATTTCTTTTTCTATAGTCTTTCTTCTTCCAGTGAAAGTGTCTATAAAATTTTTAAAGGAAAGTAGGTTGCTAAAATGTACTTAATTTGCCATGATAGATTGAGTCCATGCTTCAGTGACTGTAATTGAATCTGTGACCTATTTCTTTAGTAAAGTAGAAATAGTCTCTTGGGGTTTTGTCACTACCATCTTTTAATGAAATTCAAAAAGACTGTCAAAATGTCTACATTTTTTCCACTAGTTGTTAATGTTATTACTTTACAATTTGTTACTTTTTAATTAATCTTAATAAATGTGTACACTGTCTACCTGGCAGTTGGAAAAGGTAGACATCCATTGATCACTGTCACACTGAAAAGGAAAATTAACAGGACAGAAAGGGCATTAAAAGCAATAGAATATCTAGACACATATTGGTTCTACTTAAACACACTTTATATCTCTAATTTACAGGATCTGTATATTACAGCAGCCCCACTCCCATAGCTGAAGTTAAAGGATCTGTCAGCATTTTATTCATAAACCTGAATGCTTTCCAAGACATTGCAACTCAGACTTCAAATCAGCCTTGAGACTGAATTTGATAGGAAGGCTCCCAGGCCAGAACCATCCCACCCCATCCTCCATTTCCTTTGCCAGAAGAGGACACTCTCACTATTTATGTATTTAGAATATCACACCATGGGAACCTGGGATGTGACCCATGGCTTGGGTGATGTCCTGACTCCACACTGAGATGAGATAAACCCCCATTTTCCCACTCTGTGCTTCTAATAGAAACAACAGCCAAGTGGGGCAAAAAAGGGAAGTTTTTACCGATTTCCCCAGTCCAGACAGATGGGGAAGCAGAGCAAACCTTTCCCAACCTACAGCCCAGACAGTTTTGTGAATTAGTAGGTGCTCTTTAGCTTTATTATTTCTGATACATTGGTATCTCCAGGGAAAAGACTGTCTGTCAGTTCTTCCTTCATCAAAGACTGGGATGCCACTAGCTTGGTGTTAATAGGGAACTAGGAATGATTTTACAATCAGATGCAGTGCTCTTCTCCTCTTATGTTTAAGCCTGTAACTGCATAACTGTTGATTTATGATCAATATTACAGCTGCACACAGAGAGCCTAGGGCTGGCATCCACAGCAGAGGGAGTCTTCAACAGAGCAGTGTAAAGCAGCTCCTGGGGCTGGGGGTTGTTTCTTCATTGTAGACTGAGAGAGAAGGTATTATTCATCTGAGACTGAGCCCTGAAAGAATATTCATCTGAGACTGAGCCCTTAAAGAAGCTGAAAATGCAGACTATGGACTGCACTGGGGCAGGCAGGCGCAGCACCTACAATTTCTTTTTTGCACACCTCCTTTTCCTCTTGTGGACTTGCAGCAGAAGCTGCACACACTGCCAGGGAGAGACTGCTGGATGAACTATTTATTTATAGCTATTTATAATTCAAGTATTAACTTCTCTCCCACTCTGCCTCAGTACAAGGAACATGAGTCATATTCACCTGAAACCTCGAGCAAGATAATTTTTTTTAAGAAATGAAAGGCTTGAGACGAGAAAACTAAGAGCAAACAAAATAATCCCAGGGCTTGATTTTACTTTAAAAACTCAACTGCAACACTTAATCACATTCCTGGTCCTTAAACCTCTCTTACCTTCCTCTGTCCTATAGCTCTTTGAATCAGTGGTTGAAATCCAGAGTACAGAAGTCACAGAGTGAAGGACTAAGCTCCAGAAGACAACCCTTGTGCCTTCTTTAGGACACAATAAACTAAAGGAACTATAAAGACACCAGACTGGACTTTTCAAGTCCTGTAGGTGCTGTCTAGTTAGCAGCTGGCTACTGGTACAGCTTAAAGCCCAGTTTGGAGCAGGGGGTACTTCAGCTGAACTCCTCTGGGCGGGACACAGACCTGACTGCATCAGGCTACAGCCAAGAGGTGAACTGCTGGTAGCACACCATGGGGAACCTCACCTTTCCCTATGAACTAATTTACCTATTTCTCCAAGAAATGAAAGGTTTTGCTTCTGACTGTGCTGGAACTCTTCATGAAAATTAAAACAATGAAAATCTTTCCTTTTCCACAGTGACAAGTTCAAAGGCCTATAAAGAGATGACTGCTATATTGAAAGTGATTTTTGGATTTAAATGTTATCTATATATACACACACACAACCACATCACTATGGTACATTTTCTCAGAGAAAGTATCATTGATAAGGATATTCAGTGTATGGAGTCACTAACATGATGGACTGTAATGGCTTGAAAGCAGTCATTATGTTCTATTAGGATACACAAACAAAACAGATTCCCTCAGCAGACCTTAGTATGCTTCAAAGCTATTATACTCCAGAACTAAATCTGCATTTTAATTATCGTAAAGCTGAGTGTTACTCAGCTGTATATCTACTGTATATTATACTCCTAAACATAATGATTTAAAACAAAGAAAGGTCATTAAAAATGAAGTAATAAAGCAAGCTTTATTATTACTCAGCTTGCTAAGTTTTAGGCTAAAAATACTAACTAGAGCTATCAGAAGCTATGTAGAGACCTTTTTTTTCAAAGGCTACAACCTTTTTTTTTGTGTGCAGGTTACTACCCACAAGTAACAGTGGGCAAAACTGCAGGCTTTGAGCCCTTCTTACCTGGTGGGTAGAGGTGCACTCAAAGTTTTAGAGATTTTCCATCTTAGTTGCACTTGCCATCTGGCCTGCAATTTTCTAAGTGCAGACTTCCAGTTCATTTAGGCAATGATTTTTACAGGGAAAGAGTGACTGATGTGTTGGTGCCAAATACTGCTGCAGTGGCTGAACTCTGAAACATTCATCTGATGTTTTGAGGCAGCTAGAACTGCCTGCATGCTCTGCACTAAAGTCAGGTTCACAAACTTCCACCTTTGCCATTACTAAGATCCTGAACAGTCATTGTTCATAAATATTCCATGTACCCTCCAATCCAAGCACAGGTGATGTATTAACAATTAAATTCACTGGAAGTTTTTCCACTAAGTCCAGAAATGGCTAAAAATGTTTAGCATGGGGGCTGAACAGAAAAGAGTCTAATGGAGCTCCCAACACCTTTCTGGTAGCTTAGAAAAGCCTATTTCAGACTTTCTGAAAAGTCTGAAAGAAGAACTTACTCTTTTTCCATGTAGTCCTTCAGTCCTGTAAGGTTACAGATCCATGCCCTGAGTCAAAGAGCACTTAAGCTAATGAAATATATGGATTCCCATCTTGGATGATGGAAAAACCTTGGATCCATTTAATATATTTTGAAAAGTAGTGCATGAAAGATCTAGTTGAAAAAAAAAACAAACCAAAAACCTTTAGTGGTTGTTTAGGCATTAAAAACTTCAGAAAGATTTGCATAAAAATTTTTAAAAGACTAATGGCTCATTATGTGATGAGAAGATGCTATTAAGATGTAGAAAGGATAGCTACATTAAAGTTATGCATTTCAAAGAAATAAAACTACCTCTATTTGTTAGGCAATTTTTTTTTTAATTACTATTGTGGGAATATTAAATTAAGTCTCCCATTAGTATCCTCTACAAAATCCTAAGTAGCTAAATTAGTATTCAAAGTTATACTCAAAAGATGGGACTGGACATTTTGGAACTCAAATCATGGCAGCCCCTACAGGACACAGGGAAGCTCAGGTACCTGCTTCAGTTTGCATTGTAATATGGATCACCTGGCAAGTTTCTACCCAAAATAATGATGAGATACTGCTTTACACCAGATCTTAGTATGCAAAATATTGTCCAGAGTAAAGAAAACAGAGGATAATTTGGCCCCACATTAAAAAAGAGAACATAAAATCCTGTTAGGACAGTTTTTATGTATTTCCCATGTAGCTTCAAAGGACAGTATATAAGCTATGAATCAGTACATTTAGCAGATTTTTACAATCTTCACATTTTTGAAGAAATCTTTAAGTCATGATCTTTATAGCTTACTGAAAAGTTTCAGCTCATTATTACTTATCTAGCAGAAAAGAATCATCTATACCTAAAATAAAGCTAAAGAGGATGAAATCAGACTAAAACGATGTCAGCAGAAGTTCTGACCTTACAAGGAAGTTTGACAGCATCATTACATTTCAGCCTTATCTTACTAATTTTATCTAGATCTAGATTTTATCAGTCTCACAAGGCTTGGAACATATGTAAATTAAGTCTCCAGACAGAAAAGGGATAGATGCATACATAAACACCTAAATGCATATAACTTAGACAATGAACAAAATGGTAGCAAGAATAAAAATGCCAGATTTCTTGATCTCTCTTAGAATCTGGAACTGTCTAGAAAAAATGCAGAGGGAGGACAGAAGAGCCCCCAGCAGTGAAGGGGGTGGGGAGGTGTGGAGGGAGGTGTACATTTCTTCATGAAAATCCAAATGAATTATGAATCTGAACAGCTTCTGACAGCTTTTGAAAACACAGCAAGGTAATTCAAGAAATAAAAATGAATAAAAGTAATGGAATTATCTACAGAACACAAATACCATAGCTACCATTTCCAGACAGAGAGGACAAAACAGAGAAACAAGTTCTGAAAAATGATTTTAGTGAATTACAGTTCAGTATAGACATTACCATTTTTACATCAGATGAATAAGTGATTAGATCTGGATATCATCCTTGCTCCACAGAGTTCTAAAGCACATCCACAGCCCTTCTGGAAAAGCTCTCTTTGTATTGCAGTACTGTGCCGGGCTTTGGTTTCAGGCTTTTGTTTGGTTTTAACAGATAAGAAAGATTTATTCCATATATATTTATAACATATGAAACATGTGCCTCAGGCTGGGAATGGCAACTTAGATGACTGTGGAAGAATAGAAGTGGATATGATTGCATGGGCAAATCCCCAAATTAAACCCTCTCGGATTCAATCTTCTGAAAACACAAACAAGTAAAGAGGAGAGTTGATAGAGGAATCTTACTGCATTACATAGAGACTTTCAAATTTCACATGTAAAGAAAGTAAAAGTCAGAGAATTCATTTAGATTCCAGTAAACCTTACTGTTAAACTTTTTTTCCTCCCTTTAAAGACTTTAAATAATCAAACAGTGTTCCATACCGTAAGAATTTCAATGGAAAGGTGAAATATTTTCATGTCTTTCAGTGGATAAGAAACCATTTGGCAGATGGTCAGGAGTTGAGGAAAAGCTGCACAAAGCACAACAAGATGAATAGAAAAGACACCTCAAAGCTCTGAAATGGAACAACAGGAACCAGGAAAGGTCACTCACAGCAGTAAAATCCTGAACGTTTTAATCGCAGCCTGGTTCTCTCTTACTCTGAGGCTTATTTTACTGAGTCCTTTTTACCAGTGCAAAATGGGTGCAAATCATTATTTAAATATTACTTCATACACACCTATACTGCCATTTTATCACTGCATGGTGTGAGGCAAAAGCTTATCCAGTTTGGGCTTTGTAGCAGTCCCAAACCTTTGGATCAGTGGAATCGCGACTTCAAAAAAATACTTTCATTTAAACTGTACAGTTCAGAAGCTGTCATGTGCAAAGAAATAAAGGATCTTTCGTGCATTATAAATATTATTTCTGAAACTATATAAATATTTTTACTCTAAAGACCTCCAAAAATGCCACTATTAACATCCTAGGAGAGGAAAGCAGAGACAAAATTCTATCCTGATCAAATCTGAATTTGAAACAGTGTTTAGTGATGATATCGAAGCCACAAGGAGTCAAGGTCAGGAAGAAGTTGATGAATTTTTTTTTTAGGCAGTTGAAAAGATTCTAATTTTCAGAAGCAACATTAACAACCTTTACTTATAAATCAGTACAGCAACATGGAAAATTCAACAGTAAAACATTCCTGTATTCATTTAGAATCCAGAACAGCATCTAAAATCTGTTCTATTAAAGGTCATTTAAACTCAGTTTGCTTTTATTTCCATTTATGATTACAACAAAGCCTCAGTTTAGTTTAAGGCTAGCTGACAACTTCCTCCAAATCCCCAGCCCAGACTAACAGAAATAAAGAGATGGGAGAGCTGGATTTTACTCTAATATGTCACTCAGCCATGCTTTAAATTTCTCAGATAACAGCTTCCAAATAAAAGCAAGGTTAACCTCACAGAAGGGACATTCACTCTGTTCCTGAAAAGTACACATGGATACTTCCTTTCTTTCCTGGGTTTTTATCAGTACCACCAGGATTATTCACAGCACAAACACCACTGATGCACTTGCATTACCTTCTCTTTCTATCATAAAAAATGGAATACTTTTAATGTCATCTATCATATTAACTGCAAGGAGTACATATCCCCTAAGAGCTGAGAAATGTTCTGCCTTATTTCCTCCTTTTACGTCCACTAAATAAGTGATAGTCCCAAAAGCTGACTCAACACTTGATTCTGCCTTTTAACTTACTTTTATTACAGGACACTGTGTGTTTGCTGCACAATGAAAAGCATCCTATGGTATGGATTTTACAAGACTTGGTTTCTTCAGCATTTTCAGCAAGTCTAACAGTACCAATAAATTAAGGCTAGTAAATAATTTCCATTTGATAGAGAAATCTCTCAAGTCCCCTGCATGAGAAAGAAGTGCAATGCACTGCAGCATCCTCCTTTTAAGTGGTTTTGTTGAACACTTCATCTTAGTGTGTGCAGAAAACACTCTTCTAATACAAGTAAATTGAAAAGTGTGCCAAGAGGAGAAAGCAATTCTAACTCCACAGATTTGATCTTAAGCACTGTCTGAAATGATCATTAATGCTCAGAGAGAGTTTTTTGACATTATACCAGCAGAAATGTCATCCTAATGGTCAATAGCAAAAAAACCCAAACCAAACCAACCAACCAAAAAACCCAAAAAAAACCAAAACCAAAAAACACCCAAACTGTTATTTATAATTAGGAAAAGAACAAGGAACTATGAAGAAAGAAGCATTGTGACATTGTGAAACTCCATTTTGTCCCCACAGCTTAAGTTCTATGAAAGGAATAAATAAATAAGAATTAAAAATTATTATAAATTATAAATTTTTTAGATCTTTGTTTTGTCTTAATGAAGAATTTACTATGGGGTAACAGCAAAAGAACCTTTACACTCAATGTATGTGAGCAGCAAGCAGGCTCAAGCAGCACATCTGCTCTGAGCAGAACAGCATTTGCTCCACAAGTGCTTTGGTCCTCTGTCTCATTTTCCTTGGTCTTGCAAACCCCTGTCTGCCCTGCTTGGTTTGGAAATTTTTACTACTTTTTTTTTTTCTAAGCTCAACAAGTGCTGCCTCTGTGGTACATTCTAGTGAGAGTTTCAGCATCCAAGCATTTTTCTTTCTATTTAGCTGTTTTGGTATGAAAACAAACTGATTTTTAAAGTGACCTCAAAAATACCAAAACAGTCTGGCAATAATGCCAAATTGATTTGTAGGATTAAATTTATATTCAGCCTTTAAACTATTTGTAGTAGCCACATCATAATCTTAAAGGCACTTTTATGCTTTATTATTTCATCTTATCAAGTTCTTATACATAAGCACAAGATATTAAGCAATCAGAAGTACTTCTTCTGGTAAGAAAACCAGCCTTTTGATCACACCTTTTAAATTGTTTTCATGAGGCAACATTTGAGTTTCTGAGCACGAGCTACAGTAACTGCCTTTCACTCATTATGATGGTCCTACAATTAAATATTTTATTTTTCCTTCTTTCCTTCTAAAATATTGCTGGTGTCAGCATTCTCCATCACCCTGAATGTAAGGGGCTTAAAAGAAATGCAAACCCTACTTCTCCAAACTAATTTGAAAGCCATTAACCACTTGCTTGCTACAAGGGGAAAAAGCCCAAAGGGGCAACAGCCCAAAGGGGCAACATTTTGTTAAACTGAATGTAAAACAATACACACCCAAAACACTCATTAAAAACAACCTCATCTCATCAGCTCCTTGTGCAAAGCTTACATTGTACACAAAGAACTGAAAGAAAACATCATTCTGCCCTGTTACAAGAGGAAGTAATGCTACAATTTTTAGTACTGTAGTCACCAAGTCACAAGCACCTGTGAGCATGCATTAAGTTTGTGCTGTGTTTAGGGGTCAGGCTCATCTGTGCCTGCAGAAATGTGAATAAAGAGCTATTAGGCACTGTCTATCCATTAATTTCTTGCTCATATGGGGAAAAAATATTGACAAAATATAAGCATGCACCTGCATGTTACCTGAAGTCTAATGGTCAGGTTGTGCTTTAACCACCAGGTCATAAAATAGCCTAAGAATAACCCTTGTGTGGTCATCAGTTCTTGTCTTCCGTAATATTACTCAGGATTTATATTGAGAAAGGAATTTGTTTCTTGTCATAAAAAGGAGACATAAGCCTTGAGAATGAAGCTTAATTGCATTTCTTTTAGAAAAATGGTAGCTTCCAACTAGTAATCTCTCTGGATGAAAAATGAAATACCTAAATATTTTCTCAACCTATCTTTAAACTTAAGAGAAAGATTAGTCCTTTGAGATGTCCATAATTCAAAGTTATTTTGCCAAGACTATGCAAATAATCATTTAGTCCAGGTGCCTGCATTGTGTTATTGTTATATATATTGTGTATATATTGTGTATATATTGTTATATACCTGACAGATACAAACCTGGGCAATCTACAACTCTTAAGCCATCCTTTTGAGAAGGGAATTGGATTATATTGACCTGAATACCTCCTCTGAAATTAGGTAAGGTACTTTATAAAAAGCAGACCCTACATTAAATCTTGGAGAAATGCAATAATTAGGTTTGCAGTTGTCATCAAAATATTGAAGGAAGCTGTGCTAATTAATTAGCAAAACAAGCACTGCAAAAAGGCCAATAGCCTTAATAAATGGCATTCTCCTACACACTGGTGAGATGCAATAGTTTTTTTTTTGTAATCAATTGTGTAATATGTGCAGATCTATCAAATGTACTATTGAGTGCAAGGTACAAGTGACAAAGTAGGGGTAAGGGAACAGAAGTACATAAATAGTTATCTGAGCAGCCTGGTGACACTGTCACCAGCAAAGGCAGAAGTTAAATGTTGTTTCCTTTTCACCAGATACCAGGAAATACATGCAATCCTGATTAAAGGAAGTTTTATGTAAAACCCCTCTGTCCAGCACTGAGCCTATGGATTCACATAAATGATTGCATTAACCCTGACGTATCTCTGGCTAAGTCTTTTTTGATCCCAAAATTATGTATATTCGTATCTAAAACACATGTGGGACTTTATTACAGGCAAGAAAAAGAGCAACACTCCATTTACACAAATGTATTTTTCCTTTGCTGCAACATGTAGGGTTTATTTCATAGAATCATAGAATCCTAGGGGTTAGAAGGGACCTCGAAAGATCATCTAGTCCAACCCCCCCTGCCAGAGCAGGGCCACCCAGAGTACCTCGTGCAGGAACGTGTCCAAGCGGGTTTTGAATGTCTCCAGTGAAGGAGACTCCACGACCCCCCTGGGCAGCCTGTTCCAGGGCTCTGTCACCCTTACAGTAAAAAAATTTTTTCGAATATTCAACTTGAACCTCCTGTGCTCCAATTTACACCCATTACCCCTTGTCCTATCACTGGTCACCACTGAGAAAAGCCTAACTCCTTCTCCTTGATACTCACCAAGTTACCTAGTGTTGTGTTTTCTCACATTTTCAATACTATGCTATTTGTTCAGTAAAGACTAACATTGAACTTACTGTCAGCCAACACTGATAGAAAACAAAAATAACTATTCTATAAAACAAAAACAGCTAACAGCTGTAGTATAAATGACAGTAGAAGATAACAGGAGGTTCTCAACAAATCTGTGGGGTTCTTCTCTCCAGAGATGAGCAATTTCACATTTTGCAGTTATTTTCCAGTATTTGCATAACAAGTCTTGCTACTGCTTTTAGTCCAGGACTGCACATCAGGACTGGCTTACACAGCAAAAACCTTCTTTGATACAGAAAGAGCATATTTGCACCTAGTGAGTCTTAAAAAGTGAACAAAATCCCCAAATTTCTGCTATGATTCTGGATTAGACTCACGCAAATACATTTTCAATGTCTGCCCTGACAACTTGCTCAGAGAAAAGTCAGAGCCTCAAGAGAAAGTCTCCTGAAGTCAGCACAAGGGAAATGCATGCAAATGAACATACTGAGAGTTCTGTTCAGTGCTCCTCAACTCAAAGCTCCTGCACACAGAGCCTGGAGTTTGCTTGTTTTCCAAATCTAAGTGTAAAAAAAACTTCTTTATTGGCTTAATCCTCTAATTTCAGCATTTTATTAAGGACCACTGGTGGTGCAAGAGAAACTCCACTGCCCTTGTCCTTGCCACAGTTTCTTTGGTAACTCTGAGTAAAAAAAAAAGTAACTTTGGTGTTTATTTAGACATAAAACATCTTTTCTATTGTGTACTGTAACTGAGCAGTTTCTATCTAGGTAAAACAATAAGGTAATTATTTATTACATCAATCATAACAGTATAATCATAAACAATAGAACTACATCATCATAACAAAGATAACAATATGCCAAAAAAAAAAAAAAAAATGCCAAAACCAAACCAGGAATGTATTTTTAAAGCAAGATAGTAGTATTTGATCAAAATACATAATTTAGCTTATATAACTACTGACCGACTGTTTTTCTTTACAAAAAAAAAAAAAAAAAAAAAAGAAAAAAAAAAGGAAGAAAAAAAAAAAAAGTGTCCATTCATGCTTAGACTAACATTAAGATAAGAAGAGCCATGCTGAGCCCCTTCAAGGAATAACAAATGCAATCTGCTGTTGAAAGTTCAGTACATTAATATGTTTTTAAGTCCTATTTATTAAAATGAAAGTGACACTGAAGGAGCAGTAAGATGAAAAATAAAATAGTTCATTCAAGCCTTATTGAAACACTGTATTTTTACCTGTTTGGGATACCAACATGTGCTACATCTTTATAAGTTATTTTTAATCTGAAATTTGTGGCAATTATAAGCACATAATGTTGATTGTTTTGTTTTTTTTTTAATTTGCTGAGCATCACAGTAGCATATGAAATGAGAACTCAGTACCAAAGTCTGGAGATTCACCTCATTATAAATCTTTGTTTTTCTAAGATGTACACCACCTGCTGAGTTTTGAACACCACTACTGTTAAAACTTGCAGTGATTAAACTAAAAAACAAAAGGTTAAAAAAAGTTTTTTCTATTGTTTGAGTCTCTTTCATTAGCAAAGCTACCATGATTGTTCTATTTAACAGCTGTATGTCACTTTAAATCTGGAAAAACTGCTTGAACATTAATTATAAATGAGGACTAATAATACACCTCTGTCTAAAGTATTTAAGTATTTATTAACTACTTCACACTTGTGGAAACTAAAAGAAAATCCCAAGTTTTGAACTTCAAATGCCTAAATTTAGGTACTAACACCTGCATTACCTTTGTTTTCAAAAGCTCTGAGAACCAAAACCAACTCAGATGTTCTGGAGGTCTCAACACATCTGAAGAACAGGTGAGGTATTTATGGAACCCAGATGGGAGTCCAGGCTTCGGACAGCAGTCCAGGATCACACAAGACAGGACAAGTACTGATTTGTAACTCATGTTGCTTGATTTCAGCCCTGTAGACACTTCAGGTGTCCAGTTTAATGATCCAGGATCTATCTGTACTCAAGAGGAACTGAAAGATAATGTTTCAGAGTTTAGGTTGCTGCATCCCAGGAGCAGTGACATGGTGTGGTCATCTCTAAGCCACAGGATCCAACCCAAATGTGCAACCCAGCAGCAACAACTTTGCTCACAGCATCAACTCAACACCAGAGAGGGTGAGGGAGTTCCAGACCACCTGCAGGATCAGACTGCCATCACAACAAAACATTGCAGAGACTGTGCAGGGGTTAGGTGTCTCTCTCCAAACTGCTTGTTTATTCCTGCTGCAAAGAGCTGAAATAGTTCCTCTGTGAGAAACTGTTTTATTAGCATACCATTACATTAAAAAGAATTACTATGCAAAAGATACCTCATAATTAAACTTTTAAAAGCTGCACAACAATGCTGTGCAGAAGAGTCCCATAAATATACAGCCCGGTCTTCATGTAGAAATGGATTAAATGCTTAAATGTGGATTTATCCACACAAAATGTTCTTCCAATGGGACATATAAGTTTTACAATCTATATGTATATTATTAAAACTGCTATGCAAGAGGTTCGTTCTTTACACATAATCAGTTCCCGCTGAAATTAAATTACTTTCAGTAAAGCACTGATGCAGATAAAACAATCTAAATGTACAGAATATTAAGCAAATATTTATATTAAAAACCTGCTTTCAGGTGAAAACGTGCTCAGTGATGCAGAACCCCCATAGTGCTTTGCAGAATATTAATGCTCAGTAGATCACAAGACAACAACAAGAATTCCTGTGTAAAAGCTTGAGGTGGGATAAGAGGTAGCATTCAGCTGACAAGCCTCAACAAAAGAAATGTGCAAACACGTGGGGTGTGATACTATTGGGATGTAAATGAGATTAGAAATATATGGAACCAAACCTGCTTAGAGTCAGGAGTGCCTTGTAAAACAGGGACAACAGAATGTTTAGCATGAGCAGCTTCAGCTGACTGGTATCCCACTAGAATTTGCATAAAGACTGTGAGAAACAATATGTGAACAGAAATAATATTTTAGGGGAATTATAACTCCTACCAGAGAAGGATGCAAACTAGACTACCTGAACCAAACTCTTTTGGACACTGTGGTATCTGGGATCAGAATCAAAAGTGCAAGTTTAAGATATCCAGCTCCAGACAAGATCTGGAGAATGTGAAGAAAATCAAAAGCCTCCCAAAAAGAAGGGGCTGGGGGTTATAGACTTAATCAGGTGAACCTGAAAGGGACACCAGCACCTGGAAGTGTTTCTTACAGAAACAGAGGCAGAAAGGAGCAAATCTTACTTTGAAACCAAAAACACCACTTTAACACAGTTCTTAGGAGCATGGATACCAAACCCACTTAGTATTCATGCTGCTAAATGCAATCTTTCCTTCATCCTGAACTTAGCTGAGTAGTGGAGATAAAGGCATCAAGGAGAGCCTGAGCTCCTCTGACCAGAGCAGAAGGGAACATTTTCTGTCTGTGTGATCCTGATCCTTTCAAGATCAGGAGAAACACACATGGAGGAATTTGTAGCTCTCCAATCAAACTGAAGAGCCAAGGCAGTTGGGTGGCAGTAAAAAGCTGTTGTTTCTAAAAAGATGAGCCAAGTTAGTTCACTCTAAGAACTGACAGCCTAGGTAACTAACCTTGCTTAGTCATCCAGCCTTTCTTAACCCTTAACAGAGAGGGAAAACCAAAACCAGCCAAACAAAATGCAATTTCTACTATCTTCAGCAAGCATCATGTGGTGCTGCATTTTTCTGCTGCTGCTTCCTCATCGTGCCAGATACTTGCTTTAGCAATCTGCCTGCTACTCAGCATTGATTATAGGGGGACCCTACACCAGACACCCCATTTAGACAGCTAAATGTATTTCTTTTCTACTTTCAGATAAAAGACAAAGAAAGTTAAGAGTCAATTTTCTGAGGCAAGTATCAATTGGGTTGTATAGGCATCCTTCAGGGTTGAGATCTACTGGATCACAACAGGTCTAAACTATAGATTTTGACTGTCTTAACTGTGCTGCCCGTGGCTTTAAAACCTCTCAATCTCTGTTGGAAAAGAGTCAAACAGAAAATTTTATTACACTGGCAAAAGTACACCTTTATTTGTATAGACTGCTTTCAACAGTTTTAGCAATAGAGCTCTGTCTACTTGGTAAATACATCCCAATAGCAATGATAAATGTTTGTATCCTATTCAGATTTTATTCAGCTATTAAAAAATCTCCTGTCTACCTTGATGAAAATGAGTTTAGGATGTGTCCCCTCCAGCTCCACCATTTCATAGAGAGTCTGCATTGGTTTTTCAGACCAAAAACTGGAACTGCTGTATTATGTAAATGCTTTTGCTCCAAACAGAAGATTGGTGTTGTCCTAGTTATTAACTGTCTGGTTAATTAGACCTCTTTCCCTTTACTCAGCAACCTGCATTCATGTGCATGTACAGATTGCTACAAAAATAAACAAATAAGTTTACGTTGTCTGTGCAGAATTGCTGGGAGATTGGCAATAACAAAACATTTGGTTTATTCCTGGAAGCTGAAAACCTATTAAAAATGGAAATGCAGCTTTTCTCCAAGAAGTGGAAATCCAATAAAAATGTGAATTTTGTCATGTGAAGTGATGGATTTGGAGCACTCCAAAGGACAAATGAATCCTGCTGAGCTGTTAATATCCCTGCCAGTGCTATGGTGTTCCACGAGCATGCAAAACTGTCTTTGTTTGCTCCTAACAACCATCTCTTAAAAGATTCTCTGGGAACATAGGAAGCTTCTGTAGTGGGATAATTGTTTCAACAGCTTGGACACATTTTTTTAATGAGTAATAGAGGACTCAGATCATTACTGTGGAGTGCAATACTTGACGTCAATGGGAGCGCTGACTCTAATGCACAAAGATGATTAAAACCCAACACTTCTGTAAGAGCAGGAAGTGCTTTTTATTGGTTAATTCTGTGTCAGTTTTGATCCTGTTATGAATTTCTATTTTATTATTTTTAATAATACTTGTATTAGACAAGAGTAGTAAAGACTATGAATTATTAAACCTTAACAGATACAGAATCACCTCAAAACCACATTACAGTATTTGGATTTTGTGCCCACTAATGCCTTTAAAACAGACTCCTACACATTTAAGACATATTTTACAGACGTCTAAACCACATCTTTGACTCTGCCCATGTTTTACAGCAGGATACTGAAAACATTTATAAAATGTTTTTAACTCTAACATTATTGTCTATCATAATAAAATTGATCTCTGAAGAACTGAAAGGTTAGAAAAACAAATTCTTGTACACAATTTGAGGCATGCATTTTCCAATGGACACAGGTAGATATTCAGTTCTAAAAAAATGTCACTGAAATTACTGTTTCTAATCTGTCTCCTGGGGAAAAGCCTCCTTGCAGTACAAACCAACCTCCCACCACATGAGTAAAGCACTAAATAATTCAGGATAGGGGCACATAATATGAAGAGTAAAGGTGTTGTTCAGTACTTTGAACAATAGTTCTAAAAATCTTTTCTGTTTATCTCTAAGAAAACCACCAAAAAACCCAAAAAAAACCCCACAGTAACATATTCAAGATACTGAACAATTTCTTCTTTAAGGCATTGCCAAGTGTACGTGTGTGTAAAATTAATAGCAAAGTGTAAGTTTTGAGGAAATAATGTTAGAATTCCTAATGGAATCCTTATAGGGGTAGTTTTTTAATGATGTAAACAACTGAAAGAGTCAACATATTTCATAGTAGTAACATGTTAATCACACACCATCAAATAATCTGAAAACAGTAAAATTAATCATAATTTAAGAACTGTATCACTCTTCAATAAAATGGGGTGTGGTTTGGTTTTTTAGAAACTCCAGCATATCACCTTGAAGTACCACTATACAGATAAGGAAATATCAGCAAAAAAAAGTATTAAATATGTGACCAAGATTATGACTTTTGGAGATAATTATTTAGAAACAGCTCAAGTTGCTGTGTAGCTCCTATTAATAGTCTGTAGAAATAAAAGTGCTTTAAAAGAATGTAGCAGATGGTGGTGAGGCACTGAAAGGAAAAACATTTTTGTTCCACGTGCTTCTGACATTATCTGATCATCCAAGTCCTTAGGCCTTCTGCTTTGCTGAAGGCATCGGTTAAAAAAATTAAAGAAGATCTGATATCACATTGGGACATGAATCTTAGTGTCAAAATAGCACATATTTATTTCCTGTTAATGGCAGGTGTATTATATGTGTTCTAGCTAAGGAACAGCATACTCAGGAAATTACATGAAGGTCTATCATAAAGTTTGGATACTGATAACAGAAATAATATATTTCAGAAATGTGCAGATGCCTTATTTTATAAGTCTCACATTTTTTATTATTAATGTGTGTACAGTTCCACAGATAACCACTAATGGCAAAGAAATGATAAATATATTTTCTCATTCTCTTTGTTGAGCATTCTGCCCCAACAAATTTACTACTGTTCTGGGAGTTTCTATCAGGATCTCCGAGGTGCTTTCTGTAGGTTCTCCAGATTCCTAGGGAGTGAGTTAGATTGTGAATTAGTGCTCTGTGATGGAAGAAAATATCCTTGGTCCACAGAGACAATTCCCTCCCTATTTCATCTCAGGTAGAAAGGCTGCAGAGGGCTGTTCTGCTTTTGCCCTTCTTGCTTTCCACGTGTAAGAATTGATGACTTTGGGTTGGGAAGTTATGCTCCTCAAACTTCTTTTCACTTCTTTCCCATCACCATTTTCCATTACCAAGGATGAAATACTTCCTAATTGATGCTTTCAACTCATAGTAGTTAACATAGTAGTGGCTAGACTTCTTTTCATCTCTTGAAATACATAATACTACCCCGGGCTCAAACAGAAGCATGTAAAGACAATCCATATTATTGTTAAAAAATGACATTCACTATTGTTTTTTCTTAGCTTTCCATGCCTTTCAACTGCTTTATAAACATTAAAACTCATTTAATATGCTTTTAAAAATGAATAAGGTACTATTAAAAAGATCATATTAATGACTGTAATATAACTTTTAGTAATTTTAGTCAGGTTTATTATTTGGTGTATTTTAAATCAAATTAAATACAAATATTAGTACTGACAATGTATAATTAATTTTTAATCTTTATTGCCTGAGTGTGTATTCATTGTAAAGGAGGACACACAGGCTTCTGAGATGTATATAAGCATATAAATGGCACATTTAGATGTACACGAATGTAATTTCTACATAGAAAGTAATTGCTTACACACAACTCTGTGATTTGTGACTTAGTTGTGATTTTTAGTAGCTAAGTATACGAAACCCTTGAAAGACTTTAAAAACTACTGCTACAAAAAAATAATAATAATAACTGGAAACTCAGGATATCACAGCTTCTGGTTCCTCACAATTCCCTCATCATTTTCCTTGTTCTCTCATTACAAGTAATGTGGTCCTGGGGATATTTTCCCCTTTCCTACACCTTGAGAAATTCCTACCAAGGCAGAAGCTTCACCGTACACTTCAACACTAATTCCTTTGTTAGCTAGAAGAATGACAAGTATAAAGATGTAACGTAAATTTACATGTTATATTTTATTGACAAAAGCTACCTGTTAAGTCTTTCAGACCTCAGTATTTGTTGGTCATATCAGCAGTGATACAGAAAAAAAAGGAGAGAAAAAAAAAAAAAAAGATCAAATTTGAAACAAAAATATTTAAACCAATTCTCCTGCATCTACGAATACATATTAGAAAAGGCTAAAGCCCTTTTACAAATCCCAGTAAGTTAAGAAGACTGAACAGTGCTAACAGTTATTCTCACAGGATTTTAAAAGTATGGGAATGCATCTTCCTAAACTTTGTTTTTTGTTCCTATATTCAATGTCTGAGTTTAGTTGGTTTCCCATTTTGGGTCATAAGAGATTTTTTTTTTTCAAACTGGAACTATCACCTAATCCAGAGAAGGATAAAAAAAAACCCAACCTATCTATGGAAAACAGAATGGAAGTACACTGTGTAGAAAGAAGTATCTTAAGAGATCATATTACTATAAAAGGAATGAATAATTAGAGTGCAGGAAAACATTTTAATGAAGAGTTCATCTTGGAATTTATGAGTTTATAATGAAATCTTAATTTGGTAAAATTACTCCCTGTCCCTTAAAATAAATGACACGAGGAAAATAAGAGCTGCTCCTGATCTCAGGAAAGAAGGAAATCTTAAAGATTTAATACATGTTTGAAATCTACATAATACTGTAGGAAAAAGATATTGCAGACCTATCACGCCTGTAAGAAGACTAAAACCTTCTCTTGCACACTATGTCTGAGACATTGAGGAGCATTACAGAAAACTGTAAGAATTTGCTATTAAAAAAAAAATAATAAAAATCAGAAAACAACCTGAGTTCTTCTCCCCTAAAGGCAGGTGTCTTATCAAGAAGAAACAGATGGGAATGTTGCTCAGAACATATAGGTAAAAAGCAATGACACTACAAAGGTTTCATAGAGTGAAAGTGTCACAGGTTGAAGCATAACATCAGTACAAATCTCTTAACATCTTAATACAAAAAAAGTGGAATAGATAAATGAACAAAAGCCCAGTGAAGGATGTGGAATGCAGCTCTGCTGTACCTTTAAGGCCAAAAAGGTTTAGTTCATAGTTCTGTTAACAATTCACTTGGCTTTACTGCCTCCTTCCAGTGAGAGTTCAATGCTAATTTTCTTGGGTGTCTGAAAATCGCTACCAAAATTCTTTAGACTTGGGAAGTAGTTTTGACAGAGAAAGGGTTAAATGAAGGGTGCATCTTCCCGATGCACTAAAGAAATTAAATTCTAACTTTGTTTCTCCTTCAGTTGAAAATCAGATTTGAATGATCTGATTCCTTATGCGTCTTCAAGTTTTATTCATGAGTCACAGTTGAATGCACTATATGTTCTATTTATATGAACACATATATTAAAAAAAATAAGAATAATTTCCATTATCTAGATGGATGTTTGTTTGTCAGCATCTGAAAGAATATCAATCCTGCAAGTTTTAGGCATTCACTTACTCTTTTCAAACCATCATTCAGGCATTGCAAGACATATAACTACAGCATAAGCAATGACCTTTAAGTCTATCTTCTCTCCCATTATCTCAACACTGTGAAACATTGATACTGTAATCTTTGCAATATCTGCACAGAAGCTATTTATTTAAAAAACTATTTTACCGAGTAAACCAACTATAATTTTATTAACAAAAGCAAAAATTTAATATGGTGTTTAAAGGAATACTAACACACTATTCACCTTAGCTTCTTTTACAAAGAATCTCTTAGTTCACTTGTATTTCAGTAAAAGGGCACGTGATACTTTAATTGTTTATTAAACTTTTTCAATTACATTTCTAAAGCCTTATCAGGTGTGGAGCATCTTCAGGGAACCAATCTTTCATAACAACAATACCACAGAACCTTGTAATCTTCAAAATGACTCATTCATTATGATTATTTTACCCTTTATTGGTATCTGTATCTCTAAAGGGCAAATGTCACTTCTAGAGTTCATTTTTCAGACAGAAATTTTCATACAGAATTTTATTTTAGGCCTAGGTCACATCCTGAGAACTGTCATGAGTGACTCATTGCATTTTCTGTCAATATTGAGTTTCTTGCCACTGCAGATACAGCTCTTGAAGAAGAAACTGCTTATAGGGTATGAAAGACAGCAGCTAGGTAAGCAAAGTAGTATTTCTCCAATTAACAGATGCTAAGTATTTTCATATGAGTAGGATACCAAAAGTACACTTGCATGAGTAGCTTTTAAGAGTTCTGCAGGCAAAAATTATTTTTTGTAGGCCATGGTAGAAGATGTTCTAATAAAAATACTTCAATAATGTTAAAATAGCCACTATGGCTGTGTTTGTTTTCAAACAGAGCACAAAGCTATCAGCAACCATCCCACACACACATCCTAATGCAAAAAGCAAGACATGATTTTAAATTGTCTTTTTAGTAACAGGATGAAGATGTTTGCACCTTGGGAGAACACAAAGCCCTGTGGGTTTCAAGCACCCAAGTAAAAAGGCAAGAGTTCCAATAGCTCTGTCTCTGCTGGCAGGGTCAAGGAGGGGAAAATGAGGAAGAGAGAATGTGTACACATAAAAAAAATAAAATCCAACTGTATTTCTGGAAAAGACTGTTGCCAGTAATCCATCTATATTTAAATATTTTTTTTTATTTACCTGGAGCTTCCTTAAAATGCCTGATATACTTGAAACTATGTTTGCCAACACCCTTTTAGTGACCACCTTCAAGGAACAAGTTTATTTTTTCAGAGCCACACAACCAACCACCTCCACAATGTCACAACCTGGCAATTTACAGGCCACTCTCCTGTCCTTTTAATCCATTCTGCCAAAATATACCACCTTTCTAAACAGCACAATACACAATCTGGCAACAGAGAGAACAGTACCAAAAACAAGCAAAAAAAAAAAAAAAAATCAAAACCAAAACTCATCAACTGAAACCAAAACAAAAAAATAAATCCCACCCAAATGAAAAACCACACCTCCCAGAGCTGGAGATAACTCCTTACGTTCTAAGTGTGTAGAAGTTGGAAGATATCCTGCAAAAGAACCAGGAATGAAGCTGCTTTTTCATTTTATTTTTTTTCCCATACTGAATATCTACAAATTGTTCCTCAGCTGTAGTTAATCCAGAAGCAAAACTGACCAAGTCAGTAGTGCCTACTTTAAATAAATAAATATATATATATTGTTTCTATGATGTGTTTTATCAGACATTTTTTTTCTTCCAGCCTGTTTGTCTTCCCATTGTTTTTACCATCTGCCTACAATTCAATTTATTACCAGTAGTAATATTTTCCTGTATTTCATTGCCCTGGTATGTGTGCCCTTGCCTAGTTACCAGTTCATTTCACAGCTCTGTTGTCAGAACTATTGCCAAGAGGACTGGTTCATGGTTTTGTTACAAGCTTTGGAAAGCAGGTAACCTGGACAGAGACATTATTTCTTTCTCCACAGTTTCTCTTTCAGATGGTTGACATTACTTTGAGCCATCTTCTCTTTTCAGTTTTGAAGTTATTTGGTCTGGAGTGACTTTTATTTTGGATTTTTAGAGCTGGATTTGCACCCACTCTAAATCTGCCTTTTGAAGTCAAGGAAGCTACAGGTACTTGCATGGCATGAGCTTCATCAGTGGGTCAATTATCACTCAAAATGAAGCTGAGAACACTTCTCAAACAGTCTGAAATTGCACCTTTAACTCAAAGTTCATGTTGCTTTTTTGTGTTTTTCCCCTAATCATACATTTATTACTAGATTATCAGCTAATATTATTAGTCAAACATAGCAGGAAGTAAGATTATCTTGTGGACGAGTGGTTTGAAGTGTTCCAGGCAGTTCTATGTTCCTTGTCTGATCATGATTAGATATTTCTTGTATATAAGAAAGTCAGTGTTTAAGATATACTGGAAGACAAAACTGTATTAATAGAACATTCAGGAGGATCTGTGTTAGATTATTACTCTTTTTAGAAGGCACATCATGTGCTTGAATTCAGTGATGAAACTCAAATTCTGACAAATTATATTTTATCTGTGTTGAGATTTCAATGGAAATTGTAATTTTAAATGTTACTGTGAAGGATGTAAATGTATCTAAAAAGAATGTCATAACTGGCATAATGGGTGACTTAGCAGTTCCACCTGACATATAAAACCCTCTGTAGATAAAGATAAAATATAAGCATAGGATCTACATGTATGCCATACACAGAGGTCTATGTACAGGCACACAGAGTGGGCACCTTTGCAGTTCCAGTCAAGCTGAGCTAGACCAGGTTCTGTAAGTAAAGCTGGCAGAACATCAACATAAATTCTTGGACGATTAACTGAAAAATTTTATCTTAAGTTCTCAGGAATATGTAATTATTCTGATCCATCTCACTGGGAAAGCCACTCACAGAAAACATGAAGTCCATATATTCTCATTCTAACTTTTCTCTGCTGCAGGACTTTGCAGTCAGCAGCCAGGAAAGCTGTGCTGTGCTTCAGTGTGGGTTTTCCAGTGGTAATGAAAACAAGGGGTAGACTTCAGGTCTCACTGTCAGCTGTGAGAGCCTTCCCATTGATTTTAACTGAGCCAGCATTTCATCCAGGGCTGTGCAATTGCTCTTTCACTATATTATTTCCTCTGAACTAGGTGGTTTTGACAGTTTTTCTTCACAAAAGACACACTGGCAAAACAAAAAATCTTCCTCCAAAAAAACACAATAACTCCTCTCATCTGCTGTATAAATGTTTAAACCTTTAAATCTTTTCTTTTGAAATGTAGCTACTAAAAGTTCTTTGAAAACAAAGCTGAAATTATGCTAGAATGTCTAGAAGGCGCCTTTAAAGATTAAAAAATATTTATTGTGAGAAAAAGCTTTGAGACTTGAATTCTTCAGCCTTGAAAAAAAAAAAAAAAAAGAATGAGAAACGATTTTATTATGTGTAGTTAGGAAAGAGATTTTTATACTCCAGGAACATAATGAGAACTCAGTGATGTGAATCTAGTAGATACACTTAGAATTTGTATCAGATAAATATGAGGAAAAAAGTATAGGATTGTTCAGGTTTTGGCACTGACATAGACTGTAAATTTCTTAATGTCTCTTTGTCTCTCCTATGTAAAACCCTGTTGCTTTTGTCTGATTTGCTCATTAGGTCTCCAAGCATTAAGGAGCTGTAGATGTTCTCCCTGCCTGTGTCCACACAATACCCTCACGTTGTGTACTTGGTGGTTTCTCAAGACCCAAACAACACAAATAATGACTCCTAAAAAGGAACTTTTGTATACTTTGGAATTTTTCCTCAAGACTGCTTTTTAAAGGAATATCAGAACACACAGTTAAAAGACATACACTCTAGTTGTATCTAAAATAACATTTAAAAAAAAATAAAGTGTAAATAAGTTATTTCCTTCATTAGCTCTAGGTCTGGAAGGAACAGATACATTTCTTATATTCTAATAGATTAATAATTTACAAATTAATTACATATTAAAATGAACTGGATTTTGCACCTTATTCAGTCGTAACAATAGGCTTGTCTCAAACAGAGCTACCTGCCAATACAGATTAAATTTTAAAAAAAGAAATTTTTTCACCTGAAAAATCCTTTAATTAGGCAAAAATCTTTCCCAGATGGCTTCTTGAATAGGTACTTGAAATAATGTGATACATTGTTAAAAAGCAAATGAAATGCATTAGCCACACAAATACTCAGCTTCTCTGCAGGTAGATTAATATCTTATCATTCATTAACTCCTAAATCTATGGCTTGCTGTTAATCCTAATATTATTGTTCCTTGTTCATTACCAGGATTCCTGCATAACAAGCAATTCATGCATCTCGTTAGTTTTCCACCTCTGCTATAGTGTGGAAAAACATGTTTTGCACTGCTCTGTAACCACACTGACTTTCATTGCTGTGAGGTATTTCTAAGGCCATTACACTTTATATCAGATTTTGCACCCAGGATACTGAGCACTATCATCAGTGTGTAGTGATTCTGCAGCTGTGCAGGATTCCTCCAAACAAGTTTAGAAATTACTACAGCTCAAGACAGGAACTCATTTACCATCACATTTTAGAAGCCACAATGCAGTAATTACCCTCCTAAAGTTTGCATTTACCACAGACCCCTTTCCAGTTCCAGCAGCTGATTACATCTGAGGCTTTCTCCTGGGTAAGCTGTTGTGATAAAGGCTCACAGACAACTTAGTGATTAACTCTGCCTCTGTAAATGACCCAGGACACCACTCACTTCTTAATACTCAGCCTCTCCTTATTCATGAAATCATGTCATGTATCAAATTAAAAGAGGGCCTTTTATTTCCTGTTCATTTGAGCAGTAGGTATTCATCCTGCATTTCTTCTGCAAACTGAAGAAAGGTGAGCAGTATGCTGAAGCATCTACTGTAGAGAGCAGAAGAATGGGTTTTTCTATTTATTACAAATGGAATTTAATAATAAAAAGTATTAAGCTCATTGTGCCTCGTCCAATGAAAACAGAAACATCATATGAATATGAAAAAAGATCATACAGTATGGAATATCAAAAACCTTTGAACAATAATTACTTTGGTTTGACATTATTCTTTACAACAGCTTTGAGAGCACAGCTTTTGTTGGAGAATTCTGACATTAAGTGAAAAGGCTCAAGAAAAAATTCTACTGGATTCCAGGTTTTAGAATGTTTTAAGGTAGAACTGTCATTTCAACTACAACTGGAATCTGGCAGATGGTAGGGTCAGGCACAGTACACCTCTCTAAAAGCACTGAGAGTCTTGAAATCAACTTGAGGTCTAAAACTGGGTATGCTAACTGCCCAGCAAAAGTGGCTACTCTGAATTTAAAAGCAATAACTTAGATTAATAAAAAAAAAACCAAAGAAACAAAAACACCAAACCACCAAAAAGTACTGAAAAAAACATCATCTGACTTCCAAAAAAAAAAAAAAAGGAAAAATACAGATCAAAGTAAGTACAGACTCCTGGTAAATAACCTATGGGGCACATTCCCTGAGTGGACATACAGCAGTCACACGGGGACTGATCAAAGAATTTATTACCACCATGTGGAGATTTGTTTCAAATCTCGCATAACAGCAATAATAAACACAACCCACTTTTGTACAAAAACAAATAATAATGGGAACATAAGGGAAAAAAACCAAACCTTTCTTTATTTCAGAAACGAAGGAAAGAATATTTAGCCATAAACCTAAGGTGCTGATGTCTCCCTAGTAACATCTGCTTGTCATACTACTTTGCAATCAAGTCAGCAGCTGAAGACTGACAGGCTCAGACTGAAGGTCATTGAGATATGTTGATTCCTAGCAGTTATGTATAAGTTACAATATGTACCAAGTTACCTAAAGAATAATTTAATTCAAAAATGTAAATAGTGTCTCAGTGATAAATGAAAACACCATCTGCAGCCTCCTACTAATTTGTTAATTGAGTATAGAATGCATAGAATTAAAATCACTGCTGTCATCCCATAAGTTTTAAGGTAAGCCACTAATTGCAGTCATTCAGCAATGGTTCACAAACACCAATGAATTATCTGGTGACTTGATGAAAATATACCAGACATTCAACAATAAATAAGACTTGGAATTATGTTTTACTTGAGTCCCCAACACCTGCTGATTTTGAAGCATTTAAGTCTGTACTAATCAAAGGAACAGACATTTATGATGAAAACATGGGAGCTGTCATTCTCAATGTAGATCATAAATACGGAATAATTAAAATTTCCTCAGTCAAGCACAATGCTAGCATAGGCCCAGCCTTAAATCTTTCAACTTTCTGATTGTCCCCAGTGCTTAAACACATATGTACAGAAAAAAAGAGTATAAGTTAGCCTTGTGTCTAATAGGCAAGTAGTTCAACTACTAGTCAACTAAGTAGTTCTCAGGATTAGGCTGCTTTCATTTACACTTCATGCCTTTGCTGTGTGAAAAATACTGCCATCATTCCTAGCAAGAGCTACAATCCTGATCAAACCCACAGCATCCAGAAATCCTGACTCAAATTACCTTCAGGGATGAGCAGAGAAAGCATAGAAAAAAAAAACCACAAAACTGTAGAAAGATGCCAAATGCTATGGCAAATAATAAGGATGGGCTGGGCAGAGGAATAAAATCTCAGAATATATTCTGCCTGTGTATATAATACATATAGTACTAGTCAGTAGTGCTTACTGTAAGAGGTGGAACAGAAATCTGAGCTAACTGCACTACACCACAGCCTGTGCTCTGATTCATCTGCCAAGAGATTAAGGTAGAGCTCTAATGAGATGTGAAGACAGTTCAGGGTATCTAAGAGGCCCTAATAGAAAGGAGAGTTATGGGACATAGTTATGTACGCTGAAGAAGGTAAAAGCAAGCATAGTATGGAGGGTGCATAAAAAGATCTTGTTCTTCAAGTGATCCACTAGTAAAGACATTTTTTAAAAAGTCACAGTTCTGATCAGTTCTCATGCAGAGTTTACTGAAACAGCAAAATCCTAATACACCACCTACTGTACTAAGGTATCAATTTGTACAGGTCATGCACATACTTAGAATCTAAAGTTCAGAAGCAAACATGCAAAATTATTCATTAGAAGAAAATGGGAAAATAACCTCAACTTCTGTAATGAAGTTTTTGCTCATCAGTGCCTTTTCCTTTCTTTTTTGGTGTCAGTTTTCATGTGTGTGGATTTAATTATGGACTTCATAGAGCTATCAGGCACTACCCAGTAACCTCATTAACTGTACCAGATTCAGCTCAGGTAATCTGATTTCCTAACTCTCATCTACAAATCAGTTTTGGGGACAACCTCATTAATGCTTACACAAAAGTAAAGGGTGAGTGTCAGGAAGATGGAGCCAGGCTCTTCTCACTGATATCCAATAACAGGACCAGGGGCAATGGGTGTAAACTGGAGCATAGGAGGTTCCATGTAAACATAAGGAAAAGCTCCCTCTGTGAAGACAGAACCCTGAAACAGGCTGCTCAGGGAGGTTGGGGAGTCTGCTTCTCTGGAGACACTCAGAAGCCACCTGGCCAAGTTCCTGTGTGACTTGGAGGTTGGACTCAATGACCTTTTTGAGATCCCTTCCAACCTCTAACATTCTAACATGATTCTGTGATTCAGGCACAGTTCACATAGGAAAGAAATAAAATTAAACAGCTTAACACGCTGAAGTATTTTCACCCTATCAAAAGTGAGTTACCCTCAGTAAATTACTATCTGCATACTAGAGATTTTTCATTAGCTCCCAATACTTCTCTACTGTCTTCCACAGTCTCAGAAGTAGCCACTTACAAAAAAAGAAATCTTCTGCATGTGAGTTCATAATGAGAAGGAATTTTTAATGTTTGAAAAAAAATACAAAATTCTCCATTTTTAATTTGCAAAAGACTCTGAGCTTTACAGAGCAGTTCAGATGAGCTGCATAAGTGCCACACAGAACTTGGAGTCCCTGCTCCTATCCACAGTCCAGCTGCCTGCAGAAGATTTAAGGGCTCTGTGGGAGCAGAATCAAGACATTCTTCTAGACTCCATTTGATTGCTAAACACCATCACTCAGTACCACAGCTATTGAACATAACAACTGCCAAACAAAGATGTCATCACATTATTACTACTTAAGAAGGATACTGTGATCTACCATGAAAGAATCTCTGAGCAAAGGGCAACTGTAAATACTATGATAAGATATTGGCTCTAATAGCACTGCCTCTAGTGGGCTGATAATAAGGAGATGAATCACTGCAGACCCAAGGTAGCAGACAGGCACCATAACATGAATTTTCTTTCCCTTCTCCACAGGGCACAAAAATTTTCACAGCCACTATTCAAGAGTTGTTTCAAAGTTTTCTGTATGTGTGTGTGTGGGATCAATAGAGTAGATCTTAACAATCAAAATATTTGATATGAGCTTTTAACAACAAATGGTGCTTAAAGAGAAATTTGCCTCCAAACCTTTCCCCTCTAGAGATATTAACAAAAAAAGACCTCAAAGAATATATTGATATAAAACTAAGCAGATTCCTGAGACCTGAATTCCTTGTAAACCTTTTATCTCCATTTGAAAAATAGCTCTGACAACTGTTTTTGTTTTGTTAGGAACATTTCCACAGCTCCTCTAAAGGCAGATACCTTTCTAGACTGACTGGAGATCAGTAAGCCAGGTAAAATATGGTTGGTTTAACTGCACAGCAGATTTCTGATTGTTCTGATAACATGTTCTGATATTGATCACTGAGATAGTACATCTGAAACTGTAAGCAATCTGTATACTGTGCTGCTTCTCACCTCCATAACTTGCAGAATGCCAATGAGCCTTCTGTTACCCCTCACTTACACGTGAGCAGAAGAGTGCTGGGAAGCAATGAGAGTTTTTACTCACTTGATTTACTCACTTGACATTTACAAATCACTGCAATCACAACATATATGACACTATTTTCTCTTTTGGTTGGCCTCACCTGCTTTTAGTCAGCCTTGACCCTCACTATATCCTGACAGTCTCAAAATTATATTTAGTTTGTTTATTTTAATAAAATAACATCTGATCTGCATATTTCACCACTTCTTCCCCTAAATGATTTTTCATGCCAAGATTAATGAAGTGACCCCTTTTCTACTAATTTCAATAAATTAGCTCCTGAGCATTTGTAATTGCCATGTTGCATGCATTACCTGTGAGCATCACCTCATCCCATCACCCAGAGCAGAATTTCCTTCTTAGGGCAAAGCAATGTCTTTTATTGAATACAGGAATTACACTGAACAGGAATGCTGAAAAAAATTATTTCTCCCCCCATATGCCCATGTGATACCACAGGATCCTGGGAGATAATTGAGACAGATATGCTTTATACTAATTGCTTTGGAGGTTCTCTGACACTGCCAATTCTCCAGACCCCCTATAAAAGTGCTCAACATATGGACTTTGCTTTATAAAAACCCAGAGAGGAATTACTAGGAAGAATTATCACTCAATCCCCTATCCATCTTCTCATCTACATGGTGGTTTAGAGGTCACTGCCCTTCAGACAGCATTTCCATTTCTTCTCATACACAGGCAAAGTTTTGGTCTGTTTTGAGGGTGAGGTCACATCCACTCTGCCATTCCCTTCAGCTGGCCACATCTCAGGGATTCTACTGGAGCTGAGGGTGCTACACTGATGGAAAGAGATGGCTGGAGCACATCCAGAGCAGCACCTCATCATGATGGGAGCTGATCAGGGGCTACAAAAGGGTAAAATGTGGTAGGAGGAACAACCAGAAAAGCTTGTCTTGCATGATAAATATTATTAAATACATCTTATTGTAGTTTCTTTTCCTCTGACAGATAAGGTACTTTGAGAATAAGAGAAGTAAGAAATAATGGAAGACTTTTTTTTAATTTGATATAGGTGAAAAAATGAGAAAGCATTTGGGTGTCTAGCTCCTAAATCAGATTAGATCAAGAATTACAAATTTCAAACTAAAGCTAAGTATTGGAATCAATAGCTCTAAACCTAGAATCAAGCACATTTTAATTAAAAACATTATCTGTCAAATATGTAAAGGAATATCTAGGCTTGCCACTTGTTAAAGCAAACATTCAGGTACCATAATTGTTTCAAGAAATTACCACACTATTTTATAAGCTTCATCTCAAGAACAACAGATGTAGTATTAATCTCAGCATTTACTAGATAATCTCTGTTATCTATCTCCACCATTAAACATCTTCAGTTTCACCTTCATGCTCTTTCATTTTATACCCTTAGGTGCTGTCTTCTTTCATGTAGGTCAGTTGGAGAAAAAGCAGAACACCTCTGTCAACAGCTAAATGGTTTGGGATGCAAAAATCAATATACCACTCTCTTTTTACATACATAAATATATCTATATACGTATATATACACACACACACATATATATGGGTACACAAAACAATTCCTGCTTCTTTCTTTGCATTAACAAGGAGATATATAGTGCTCTTTGTATACAGATATATATCCCTATGGTAGAAATCAGTTTTTCTCCATATCAGCCAGTAAGGTAATTATCTCCCTATGGTCTGCTGCCAGCAACTAAATGCATCATTTTGCCAGAAGACAGACTATGACATATAACATAATCTGAAAAGTATTACCTTCAGTGCTTTAATCAATGTTAACATTAACAGTGCTCATCTCTTACAAAGCATGAAACTATTGAACCCCTTAAGACCTGTGTTAAGATATGAGAGCATTTTATCCTGGAATTTAATTTGTGTTTGCTATTAATTAAAATACATGTGACATATTCCTAACATTAGCCTCAGTTGAAATCAAATTGTGGATTGTGCCTTTTTCTTGTAAAATTTCAGGAGGAAACCTTGGGACAATGTTGTTACAGGAATGAACTGGGCAGAAATCCCTGATAGTTCAATAAGGAAGTAAATCTGTCACTTGGATGGAGAGAGACATGAGCTGGCTCTGCAGTGTCTCTGAAAGCAATTATAAAAACAAAACAAAACAAAAAAAACCCAAAACTTGGAAAGAAAATTATCAGATAAGTGCAAAGAACCAAATAATTCCTCATGGACTTTATAAGACTATATCTGAGTTTATATTCAAGAATATTAAGAAATGTGCATTTTTCCCTCCACTGGCAGAGCCATCTTTCCACTCTCTGTGACCTCTTTACTCTTAAATGTTCTACACTTCAGAATACTTTGGTTTTACATGATATTTTCTGGGGACTGTTTCATTATTATTACTGCTCTATTACCTCCACTGAGGTTCACTCTCTGGTGTTATTTTCTTAACAGGGTATATTAAGATTTCAACCATCCCAGAGAAGTCTGGGGTGGAGAATGTGCATTCTGGGGCTTCTCTGATCTGCTCAGAAAGCAGTCCAAGTCCCACCCCAATTCATCTCTTGCAGTCTTCCCTTGGCAAATAAATCAGTATAACAGGAAACACTGAAAAAAAGGCATCCCTTCCACACAAGGCACCAAGTCCTATCTTTTTCCATCCCAACATATTTTCCCTTGCTTTTCTTAGTAAAGAGAAGAGGATATCTCATCCATTTGAAATCATTACTCAAGTGACAAACAAGCAACCCTAAACCCTTCCCACGAAATTTTATTCTGAAATCCATGGATTACAGACCAATTGGTCTGGACAGTTGGATCTTCTTTTCACTTAGGTTCCTGAAACTCAGCTGAAAGATGATGTTCTAATTTTACAGAGTAGGTATGAGCATGAAAACACTCCTCAAGAGAAACCCCAGATTTCATTGTGAATACATAAACTGAGACACAGAAAAATAAGACATGAGAATGTCTTATTTCAGATAGAAATTCATTGCAGGACAAGTTGGAGACTGGGAAAATGAGAAAAAAAATGTTTACAAGCATCCTCATACCCATTTTTTGGTTTTGTTTTCTCCTAGGAAAGGACAATGACTGAGCTGAATCTTAAAATATTCTGTGGTGATTGGTTTTGTTGTTGTTTCTTGTTTTCCACTCCTCTCCTACTACTTGAGTCTAACAGACTAATTAAATGCTCATTCAAATTAAGTCCAAAACCACACAGACTGAAACTATGTACTGTGAGCCTGTCCAGCTGGGACAGAGTCTCTAAGGATCAGATTTAACATTAAATTTTTCATTCCTGGGGACCTAGCTCCTTTGGAGAGACCACCAGGAGCCTCTGTACCCCCTCTGCCTCCAGAAACCCCCATGCTGAAACACTAGGAGACATCACAGTCAGGCTGGAATAACTTTTCACTTCCAATATTTTTTAGCAAATTCTATTCACTTCCTTCCTCCATTCACCTTCCCTCTGACAAAGAAGTAATTTAAGAGGAAGATACATTTTAAGTGTGTAGCTACCCAGAAAGCAGTTATGATTTGAAGGGGAGCTTTAGCTGCTCTCAGTTGTTCTGTGCTGATAATGTTTGTGTTTCATGATGCCACCTGCAGCTTCTGTGATAGATGTGATTGGGTATTTTGTTTTGATACACTTGAGAGGCACCCTAGAAACATTGTGTGTTTCTTGGCCATAAAACATGACTGCAAATCCTCACAAATTCCCTGGAATCAAATCAAAACACAAGCCTGTGACCTTTCTATTGGGGAGAAAGAAAGTATGAATAGGAAGAAATAACAAATAATACGTAGGGACTCTCCTGAAACCCAGCATTATTTCTTCAGAGTAGATACCACTTCCCACTGAGAAAGATTCTGGTACCCTCTTTTACATTCTCATGCTTAACTCATACTTAAAATCACTTAAGTGAACTTTACTGAAATCAATAAGACAAAATGAATTTTGAAAAGGGATTGCAGGACTCTGTCCACCATTGCTAAATCCTTTGATTTATACAAAAAAATTTTTTTCATCCTGTTCTGTCATCCCTGACATACATTTTCATTAGTTGAGCATGATTAAGTTTTTATGCTTGACATATAATGAAAAAAAAAATAACAGTATTATACTGCAATGTATTTGCCAGTACTGAAACCTTAATGTGTGTATTTGGGAATTCTAATTACCCAGAAGCCTGAAACAGTAGCATGATAATGGAGCTTATTTATCTGGGGTATCATACTATCTGAAGTCCTTGATTAGGATTCTAGAAAATGTAATCCTTCTAGGTCCCACCAGCTAACACTACAAAATACTACTTGACAATCCTTTGGTCACTAGTGAAACATTATTGACACTCAGAGGGTGTGATTTTCACCTTTATAAGGTATAATAATGTTCTCAATAGGCTTTGATTTACAAATATGATCAACAATCATGTCCATGTTTTAAATTGCAGTTGTTATAAACATTGTCAATGGAGTGAAAAAAAATGGGTTTAGGTTGATCAAAAGCTACCAAGGAATTATCAAGATCCATGTTTAAACCAGCTGAAGGAATTATCTTGCCCTTTCTACCACATCAAATGAAAAAAAGGGTCTGGAACACAAGATGCAATTTTTAAACAGAGTCAATTCTCCTGCTGTTGGTATTCCACTGACTTTAATACAATTAGGCCAGCTGGGACGTTGCTCCCTGTGTTGCAGAAGGACCATGTTGGGGACTGTGAGGGCTCAGCTCTTCATGAGAGCTTCAGGTATGCAAGGGGAATTATTGCCCGGATATGGACCATCTTCTGGTTACACTTTCTCTCAGGATATTTGATTTGGGACCTATATAAAAACGTAGGCAGGTATATCAGTATGGCAAACAGCTAGAGCTTAGCATGTTAGCACCGCCACTGATTGGAATGGTAACATTAACTCTGCTTCATCTCCCCTGCCATCCCAGCCCATCTTATCTACCCATAAACTTGGCAGGAATGTAAGGGTCAGCCTCTCAGCTGAAAAGCTAAAATACTTCCCTGACTTCAGTGGAACTTGATTGTCTTACAGTAACACCAACTCTCTCCTAGACTGAGATTTTTCAGAAAGCAAAGTAAACAAAGTATGCTTTCCAACTCACAAATCCCAAATACATTCTGTAAATTTATTTTTTAAATTGTCCCTCAGGAACTGGAATCTTGAGACTACAAAAATGTCAGCTTTTAAACAAATATTAACCTTTTAATTCCAGTCTCTTTTTCTAGAGGCTGGCTACTGGGGTTATATGAAATAGTGATGGGCTATCCATCACATAGCTTCTGCCTATGGGTCATTGCACAGCCTTAAACAACCACAGAAAGAGAGAGATAAATCTTTTGATGAAATACTTGCAATTCTTTAGAGACATTTTGAGCTAATGCCAGTGTTTATCCCAGAGTGGCTTCTCTGCTCTCAACAGAAGCGAAGAATGTTTGTAATGCAGTTTGCATCAAGACTGAAACATGTTTCCATAGACTGAACCTGGGCCACAGCCAAGGCAAAGCACCTGGAGACTATTTTGTCTGCATTATTCCTAGTGCAAATGCAAGATCAAAAGTCAGAGTTCACAGGGAATGTCCACACTGCATATAAGGCTCTTTTTCAGATACTGAAATTTGGAGCAATGCATTTATCTCGGGTATTAAGAAGCATTTATATTCCTGCATTTGCCATATAGGACAGCCCTAAGCAGCTACACACACACACCATAGGTCAGGAAAGAGATGAGGTTATACAGGGTATTAAGTAGGAGTTTTAGAAGGTTTGCAATGTGGTCAGCCCAGATTTTGGGGAAAATCTGAATAGTAGGATAAAGTTAGTCTGTAACATGACACTATATCTGTTGGATTCAAAACTCAGTGCCAGTGAAAGGACTTGAATAGTGTTAAGTTCTTCATTTTATGAATACAGAAGAGAAAAGGGGGAGAAAATAATTACTCAATTTGGTCACCTCACTAACTGACACATTTTGGGGATTTTGTGACATTACCATATGGGGATCCTCAACCCTTCTGCCTTGCATCTATTTGCAATGGGTACCATATTTCAAGCTAGTGATCCCCAGACATCTCTTAGTCCCTACAATTTGTCTGAAGGAATATTAAATTTTGTTCAGGTCTTGGAATGGGTTCTTTGTCCCTGTGTTTCAGAAATCCAGGACACAAAACAAGCAGCATACAAACTAAATATAAATAACCCAACTTAAAATAAAATCCATAGAAATTTAAAGACAATGTAGCTTGGAGGCCCTGCCAATACATCCTGTGGTGGATCAATGTCTTACAACACTCTCACCATGAGAATTCTTTACAGCTTCAGCTCTCTTATTTGAGAGCTTGCACATTACTCACAAGAAAAAGTACTTGACAGTTAAATATATTACATACAGAGTCTTTGTACTATGTATCCAAGTCCTTTTTTTTTTCTCTTCCTCCTCCTTTTTTTTTTTCTCCTTCTCCTTTATCAAACACCACTATTGACTAGGGAGCAAAAGCCCCTAAGATACTAAATCTTCAGACCATGAAGGGAAATGGAATGGTTTTCTAATGGAGTATATCTGAGTGCCTCTGGCTTTTAGAACCTGTCTTTAAAGTCTGCTTACTGAGGCATAGATGACCACTCAAATACAGACAGATTTGTCACTTTGGTTTTTCAGGACACCCATCCTGTAAAGACCACAAAGTAATTGCAAGGACTTTAGGGGCTAGACCTTCTCTTGGTATTCATGAGGTTCTTGAATTGGATTTAATTTCATGCCAGATTTGACTCTATCAATGGAAGACCAGCTGAAATGATTTCTTAAGAAAAGCCCAAATAACACCAGCCATTGTTACAAATCTTTTTATGCTCCATAATGCAGAGCAAGGAGAGATGTTTTGACTGCAAAAATCAAAGTATAGATACCATTGTCCCAAGGGCTAGGGTAAATATTTTACAGTATACAGTTACTAAGGACATACCTTTAATTGTATTTCAGACAATCTATAACTCAGGCTTTTAAAGCCATAGATCCATACAGAAGTAGACTAAGCCCTCCAACATACAAAGTTTTAAGGTTTTATTTCTTTGTTTCAGCCTTTCTGTCCGAGATACAATGCTTGTGATGCTGTGACTGCTCACCTCCTCACAAGCTCTTGCATTCTTGTTTTCATGCTGTTGTGAGCAGCAGACTGACTGTGATCTTGGGACCAAAGTTTCAGTGTGTAAATGACTGACCCAGAACGAGCTCATTTGCAGATGCCCTGGGGATAAAAACCCCATATCAACTCAGGAACTAGGGTGAAGGAACCCAGTTGAACAATTCATGTAGATACTATGTTTAGTAACAGCTCCATATCAAAGAAGCTTCACCAGGAAATTTCAGAGTACTTGGCCACTAAAAGTGTTTCAGCTCCATGTCAGAAGTGATCAAAATGAAGAAAATAGTTTGATAAAGACCCACAGAAATGCAACAACACAGTTCTGAATAAAACTGAGTTTCCTTGTTGCAAACATTGTGACCTTCCCAGTTATCTGTCACAAGAAAGTGAGTACATGCAGCTGTACTCACAGTCCCCCCATGGAGACACTGATGGGAAATGAAAACTTTGCCATAGCTTCCTCACTGCACAACTTTTATAACCCCTTTACTAGCTGTGACAACTCCCAATTCAAACATAAAATGACAACATTTCCAAAATGTTATGAAATAAATGGATTTCATCTTCCAGTTCCTTTTCTTACCCAAGCCTCAAAGACCTTGTCAAACCCCTTGGAAGAAAAAAACTCCACAAACCAAGCCTCATCCATGGACAGTTAGATGTTAGACTTAGGTAGAAAGCCACCCTTTCACAGCATCCATACTTAGATTGTCATGTGCTTGATAAGGTTTATTTTTAGTTCTGCTGCCTTAAAAATTATGCAAATTGGTTCCATGGAACCAGCTGCAGAGTCCTCCTGATTTACACCACCTCCTCCACAGTAGGAATGTTAATAACCAGGTTATTTTTGGTTCCTTTCCTGGGCCTGGTTAAAACTCTGCAGCACAAACCTCTTTCAGTCTAGCTGAAGACTTCAGCTATAGCACCCTATACAGTGCTGAATCAAACATCACCACCACACTTACATTTTCTCTGTTCTGTATAAAACCAGCACATACTGTTTAAACAGCATAGTTTAATGCTAGATTTTTTTTTATGCCTGAGTTTGTAGCTCCCAAAGTATTTGAAACTTCATTTTACTCCTTCAAGCCACACAAACTGAAGGTATGAAACACAGGAGGTGTCAAGCCCCCTGTGTCTTTCCTAGTTACACTTGCTGCCATCAGAACCACTGTCTGGGGCTTGAATAATTGAAGCAGCTTCTGTGTGTGGCACAGTGTCTGGATGTGCTCCTGAATTCCCATACCATGCCCTAGACCTGAAGGAGTTCCAACCCACTCAAACTGTGGATTAGGAAGCTGTTCTTGAATTCAAATTATTTTTAAGAGTAGAGAGAGATGAGAAAAAAAAAACCAAAACCACAACCAAATGAGGGAACAGGAAGTCAAATGCATTTCAGAGCAAGCAGAATTGGAAGCAGAGACTACGTGGAAAATTGATCAATAGGAGATTCTAATTTTTTCTCCCTTGTACCAATCCAACTTTGATACAGTGATGATACTTACACATCTTTCCTTTCCACAAGAAATTTAGGAGAAAAATTAACTGACTATACAAGTAATACAAAAGAAAGTAATAACTATGCAAAGAAAAAGGGTTTATGAATTTCACCTGATTTCAAAACTTAAGAATAGCTCAGTAGGTTCAAATAAGATTGAGATAACAAATAATGATAGTGTAGGGGCAGAAATTGCATTCAATAGAAAAGACAGAACAATATTTAATGAGTACTGTGATACCAAGTTACATTTAATCATATACAGAGTCCTTATTTCAGCCTCTGCAAGTCTTTCATGAGAAAAAATCTTGGCTTCAGTGCTGAAGCAAACACTTATGGGTCTAATTTAGACACATTTCTCACAAACGTTGCAGACTTCAAGCTTGCAGAAAAATAAAATCCCACTGGATATCTTCATAAAATCTACCTGGCTAGATTTTTTACACAAAGATTCTTATAAGCCATAATAAGCTTCAATGAAACTGAGAGGGTTTTTTTTAGCTTGCTGTATTTAATTAAATAACAGAACATTCTCAGTAGATCTTCTGGTAGGTGACAACACCAGCAAAGCCAGAAAATGAAATCATGTTTCCCACTATGCTTCAGGCTTACTAGAAAATTAGGGAAAAAAATGAAGGCCAAATTATGTGCAAACAAAAAGGTGCCTCTTCTCTCCAAAAGTAATGCTGTTTATAAGAATAAAAAGTTAAAATAGGTTCCCTATAATGTTTCTCCGAAGAGCTGAAGCTACTGCCAAAACCAGAGCAAACGCAATTCAAGGCAGCTGCATCAAAGAATCTATTCTTGGCCTGGGCACACTGGTACACAAAAGCAGAGAAATTACTATTATATAACCATCAAGAAATGGAAAAATTATTATTTTGGTCAGAAACAAGTAAAAATCTAATTTATTTAGAGTATTGGCTGAAATGTTCAGCAGAGTGAAAAGAAACTAGATGCCCACTTTCCTCTGAATTTTAGTATCATTTAAGGTCCCTTTGAGAAGCCAAGACACCACTTTCAATTAAATTATTTTGCATAATAATTTCATGGCTTGATCCTGATATGCACTGTCACAATTCCCAGTACATTCAGTGAAAGTTTAGGATAATCAGCATTTCTTAGCACTTGACTGCAAAAACCCAACCCATAAAATTTCTCAGTTACCTACCTGCTTCATGGGTTTAAAACAAAACCTAAAGCCTATCACAAACAAACATAAGTCCCAACCAATATATTCCTAAAGGGCAAATGAACTGATTATGTAAACAAACCTAAAGTAGGGAAGGGGGAATCTCAAAGGAAAGGCTTTCCTAGGTGATCATTTTTTTTTATCAGCTACCAAAATAAACCTTCCCTGAACCTGCACAACAGCAACAGATATCAGATTAAGATACCTAAACTGAGACAGGAAAGAGATAATCAAATGGTCTACAGAAAAAAAAATAAAAATATAAAGTATACCACCACAAACCATTAAATAAATATGTTGTGACATATCCATAGGCACATTGTGACATTATGAAATAATACAAAAGTCAAAAATTAACACAGTCATCAACTGTTCATTTAATAGATGGAGCAATGCTCTATATCATGTATTGATACTGGGAAGCATGTGAAATTTCATGTTCAGATCTTCCATGGTAGCTGTATCTTTGATCCCTCTTTTAAAAGATAAGTAGTAAGTGATTCTTTTAAAAGATAAATAACGACAATCTACCATTCAGCTGCGAAACTTTGGGGATGGAAACTCCTGGAGGGTTTATGAGTTGGTTGGGCCTCTAGCAATGAGGTGATGCTTGGTTTTATGCTTTGTGCACATTCATTTCAGGGCTAAGTGTATGTCACAGTTTTAAGCACGTGTTTAAAATTTTCTCTGCATCTGAGCCAGTGATCTCTGTATGTTTTATTCAGGTATGAGAGCAGTAGAATAATCATCTTACCTGTGGTACAGTCGGCCTCTATGTCCAAAATATGCAGAAGTAGCATGTTTATTTACCATCCAGAAAAAGTAGAAATGGTGTAGAGGGTTATTTTATTTTCACATGGAGTGGCATTCTGGAGTGTGCAACTGTCAATTCCCTTTAAATCCTAGAAGTAAGATACAATTAAGGGACATAAAACTACCACCTGCCACTCAATCTAGTTGCTAACTCAACCATGATGACATTATGGTTGTGATGCAATAAACCTGCAATAACAGTGTTACTGCTGAGCTTCCTAACATGAGCAGCACCTGAATTTAAACAGTTTTGAAAGCACCTGTGTACAGATACTGGCAGTGTGTTTTAAAGAGCTTTCTTAATTATTTGCTGTATCTGAAGCAGCTCAAGTTCACATGAAACTGAAATTCCCTCCCATCCAGCTGGATGCTGGGTGATCCCAAACTCCTAGTGAGATCAGCAAGAGCTGTGTTTGCAGGGAGGTCACTGGGAGCCATTTCTGCTCTCCTGGAATAATTTCATTCAAAGCACAGCTCAGAGAATGTCTCCATTGCTGCAGCAGAAAGTCTTTACAATCTTTTGGATTTCTAAATTCAGAGAAAGAGTACCTGTTCTCCTTCATCATTAGTCATTTTCATTTAGCATGGCTCCTCTTAAACAGAAAAGCTGGATTTCCAGAGGGAATACCAATATAATGGCCAAGTCAGACCCCAGAACACGATAGTTGAAATAAAAATCAATACTGAGCCATACAGGTCCTAAAGTACACTGAAAATAAAATTGTTTTCCACTGTAAATGTAATTTTTTAAATCTAACATATTCAATACATTTGATATTGATTATTTTAGCAGTATTTCTGAAGACTAATGGATACACTGTGTACCAGCTTCAACGTACCAGAGTACAAAAACTGCTTTTGTTGTCCTAGCAACAGCCAGGAAAAAATGATCTCACAAATCAAATTCAATGGAAATGCAGTGCTTTACTGAAATAGACAACTAAATGATTTTAAAATATGGCAACTTAAAAATATACTTCATAGACCTGAATCTGGCCTTTCCAAATTGAGGTAATTCTAAGAAGCAGATAGGGTGGGAAGCACAAACCCACATTTTAATGAAGAATATTAAGAACAAAACTAAACTGCCAGACAGGAATATTTTGTACATTAGCTACTCTGTTGCCTTTATCTACCATTATCTACAGAGCAGAAAAGTTCCATCTCCTTCTGTGACCAGGGAATCACATAGGAAGCTATTTCTATAAAGAGGTATGAAAGGAAGTATAAAAATGTACCTGTTATTGTCACCACTGTCTCAAGAAAGCACCATTAAGGGGCAGAGAGGAGGACTGGATCAGGATGACACTTAATGAACAAGGTCCAATCAAGTACCATGTCTCTTGCCTTTCACTGCTGGGTGGGAAGGGAGCTGGAGGAGGCTTCTTGACACCCTCCCCCACATCATTCCATGATGCTCAAGCTCTGAACATCCCCCTGACCTCCATTAATTAGCATCTAACTACAGCTTGGTATTTGTTGCCTTGATCCAGGTCCTACTGCAATGAATGGAGTGTTTTTTAATGGGTCTTATGCCATGTTGATTTTATGAGCATTTTGAAGAGGAAATCCTCTAAGAAACACAGGAAGACAGCAGCTAAACATATTTCAAGTTCCATATAGAATCATAGAATGGCCAGGATTGGAAAGGACCTGAAAGATCATCTACTTCCAACCCCCTGCATGGGCAGAGACTCAATGAAACTGGATGAAACATGTGGAACAATGTAACATATGAAACTGGAATGAACAAAGGAACAAAATAAATCATGACAGATCTTGAAGAAAATAGGAGGAACAGGTTTACCAGATTTATGGTAAACTACTTCCACACAGTCTCATAAGCATTTCTACTGGATTGTATCAGAGATGACCAGGTGAAGTGTCTATATGCTGAAACTAGTGACATACAATCAACATTTCTGGATAAGAATTTACTGTTCACTGGTCAGCTAAACCAGAAAAAAGTTCATAGGAAATAACACTTGATATCCAGTATGATCAGAGTGAAATCAGATATAAGAAAACCTTGAGTATTTCTGAGGTGTCTTTTAAAGCCAATAACCATTTACCATTTTATCAGCACAATGTCTCTATATAAAATTGCAAGAGAAAAGTGATCACAAAGAGGTCCAAGATATATTTCAAGTTGTGTTAACCATTTCTACAAAATCATAAAAATAATAATAATTAAAACCCCAGGATCTTCTGTAGGTTCTTTGGGTTAAAACAGCATTTTAAAAAAATCTTAAAAATCAGGATAGTCTGAAATAAGTTAGTTCCCAGTAGAGTCTCATGTAATTATAAGATCTGGTACATGGTTAAAGCAAGTATACTGTATACACATTTCATACATCATTGCAAGAGAATATTGACAACCTGGGGGCATGGTGTGATCAGGGAATGAAAAAACCTAATTAGCAGCAGTAGCACATATTCCTCTTCTTAGAGAAGACACCAGTCAGATGTAGCCATCCTTTAAACATATGGGTTAAGAGTTTTTAGAAGTGTTTAGTTTATCCCTGTCTTTGCTATACAAATTAATAGGTCTGCAATTTTTGTTTTCTGAGCAATGGTGGATTTTTTCCCGAAATCCTATAGGTATATTTATTGATTCTGTTGTTCATTATTGCCATAAACATTATCATAATAATATACTGCATTTTTACTTAGGGTAGTGGCTGCCTTTTATGATGCAGGTTTGCTTTATTCTATCATCTTGTATCAATAGATATTTCCAAATCTACTAATAGTTTTGTTTAGATTTATGGCAGCCACATAACCCTTGAAGAGACCTGGTTAAGAATGCTGTATTGATGGGGGAAAGTGTGTTCTCCTCAGAATGCTTTTGAGATAGGTAGGATTTTTTGTTTGTTTGTTTGTTTTTAAAAAGCACTGAACTAAAAGTGAACCCCTACATGCAACTTTACCAACTGCACTGGGATCTCAATGGGACCAATCCAAAGAAGTACAAAATATCAACTTCTCAAAGCACATTTATAACTGCACAGACACAGCTGGCAAGGTGATAACACTGTACTTATTCCCATGTCCCTGGGATGAGCCACCATCTAGGAATTCTCAGTGATACTAAGAAATTCTGCAACAACCAGTTCAGTGCTGAAGTCAAGACATAGGGAGACAGAATAGATTATGATGCAAAAAAAATTCTTTTGTTCATGAACACCAATAGAGATTTAGTGTAACCCTTCCCCCTACAGACAAACACCCCTCTGTAGTGCAGAATAATTATATCAAGCAAAAGGTGACTCTGTCTCAACCTAACCTCCAAGTCATGTCACCTCTGGGAAACCTCAGCTGAACAAAGCTTTATTTTGTTTTTCCTCTCCAGATTCAGCTTTATGTTAACAAAGTATGTGAAGAGAGATAAATATCAATTCAATTCTGAAATTTAATTGTAACATATACTATTGCTTCACTAAGGAATCTGTGTTTTCAGATGTATTTTGGATATAAGTTGTAGATGCCAATTTGGAAATACATCTGCAATATTATAGATTTTGCTAATGGTTTATTTCCATAGGAAAGTTGAAATGTACTGTATAGAAGTATTCTATAGAAGTATAGATTCCTCTTTTCAGATCAGCCCTATTCTATGCAAAAAGGGCCTCATTCTCACTTTGCTAATACTGGTGACTTAAGCTTAAAAATAAATATCTCCAAGGGATAATACAGCTAATTAGCAATGCCAATATTATTATAAGAGGAAATGGAAAAAAATTATTTAAAAAGTCCTATAGAACAGGCCTGCAGTACCACTGGACACAAGAAATTCACCTGACTGCATTTGCTAGGCAGTAGCAGTTAGCTCTGTAGAGACTGCACCAGAGTCAGGTTTATTTAAAAGTAATTTCTAACACCATTTCTGTCTTTACTGCTTTGTACTTAACAGAAGCTTTACAATATTTCTGTAGAATTTCTTACTCTCACATACTGTCTTCCTTTTTTACTAGTGGCAATGAGGTATTACACATGGAGAGAAGACTGCAGCACACAAACTCTCCTGAGAAGCCCAGAAGGAAAAAGGGGAGAAAAAAAGTTGAGTTTAAAATAAAGAATATTTTTTTAATTGCCATCTTCTTTTTTCAAAGTAGGAGAATTGCTGAATGGATGAAGTCTAAAAAAAACTCATGTCGAAAGCCCCTTCTCCCTTCCCAACTCTTTTTAACTCCAGAAAAAGAGAAATAGATCTGCCCCCCACTTGCTGAGAGTCATGGAAACCAAACAGATCCTTTCAAGGTTCAAGAGAAGAGATGGTCCCATCCCCTTAGGCACCAGCCAAGCCTTGAATTGTCTTCCTATCTCTGCCTTCTTGCTTCATGGATCTGTAACTTCTGCACAGGCAGAGAGTGGAATGTAAAGTGATGACTGCTCAGCACAACCAGCCCATATTATTCTAATAACAAAGACAGGACTGGATTTTGCATTAACTGAAAGGGAGCAACATCAATTTCATTTTCTTGATTCTGTTCTGCTGGACAACAGCACCCCCAAATTCTTGGAATCCTGATTTAGGTATCCTCAAAGTCAATGGAAAGACTTGACCTGTCTCCACATTAAGCCTCTATGTCAACAATGTTCCCTCCAAAGTACTGGGAGATATAAGAAGACTCTGAACTGGTTGACAAGGTAGCACAGAAAAGTCACTATTTCCTGACAGTCAATATGTATCTTTAAAGAAATTTTTATGATGGGCATCTTCAAGTCTCTGAATAATGAAATCAGACACTTCATTATGGAGCTCATTTCAAACAATTAGAATACCCCAGTGAGTAGAAAGGTCACCATTCCCTCTTTAAACACAAAGGACAGCCTATTACTCAAAGTCAGAAGTCTGCAAAGTCTGAAGTAATTTTCCTTTGTGCTTTGCTTTGCTTTTTAGGTGTATCCCAAGCACCTCAGTCAGACAGGAGCTCACACACATGTAATCGCTGCTGTGCTGCAAAGGCAAGATTTCACCATCTCCAAACGGATAAGGGGAATAAAGGAGGGAAGAGGCATCTTTTGCCCGTGGGTAGTTTAAATCCAGTTGCCTCCTTAGTTTAGGTACAGTTTTACATCAGCTGAACAAACCATTTCATGGTGTACTTCTGTAGGGAACTTGCCCTGACTCCATAGAAATGGCTTCATCTTCTCTACAGGTCAAAGAAAACCCTACTGTCCACTGACAGCTGCCACTTTCAAGTCTCAGTTATTTATTATCTCTTAAAGGCTTTCTTGGTTAGGAGGAAAAAATATCAGGAAAGACAAAAAACTGACAATGAATGCATGTCAAACCTAGGAAAAAAGAGCAACAGCTGCTCTTGGTTTGGTCTGGCATGTTCTCTAGCACAGGCAGCTGCTGGACCTGCTGTGCTGCTTTGCTCAGCAAAACCAGGATACTAATATAATAAAACAGAAAGAAGTTCACAGAAGTGAAACAATCAGCCTCACTGGAATGCTCAAATCTGCTCCAAGCACAAGCAATAGAAAGCCAGCACAAAAGAGATAGTTGGGGAGAAAGGAAACAAAACAGCAGAATTTCAAAGATAATGACAAAAACCAAAGGTATTTAGCACATAAAAAAAATCTACACCCAAGGCTTGCATTGCCCCCAATGAAGAGATTTCTAGGATGTAATGATTAATATTGCTTCATAACCCCCCAAATGCCTTTCATTCATTATATACATCTTGAGCAACTGAGACAGCTTGTCAATACTAGCAAGACAGAAAACTTAATTTATGTCTTTCATAGTTCTTATATCACAAAAGAAATTTCTAACTCAGCTGTGATTTGACAGAGAACTTTTTCTTGCTTTAGCCATGAAGCCCAGTGTAGGTGAAGGAGAGCTCTTGCTAAGCCATTATTCATTCTCAGGAAGACAGTCTTAACTGAGGGGGAAAAGAGCAATGTTGAAACACTGAGCTTTATAGGTTCCATGAATATGCAAATAAAGCAACAGCAAACACAGTGTTTCGTATTTGTACTGTGCAATACATGATTTGCTCAGTTGTACTCTTTCACACAAGCCTTCTCTGGCTGTCTGGAATGCAGATAGCAAGTTGCTAATCCCACCAGTAAAGCACCCAACATGACCATGAATGCAGACAGATGAGTGGAATTTAAATAAATCCACTTACAGCACATTTCACATAGGTTTCAACCATCAGGTCCTGTTTTGTTTGCTTAGCTATTCACATTCTGAGGCAGTTTTAAGTCCTAATGCAATTGGATCCAATGGCACAGCCATCCTTTTTCTGAACATCCCTGGAATACCATCTCCTATAAAATTAAGCAATTTGCATGCTATGGAGAAGGATGAGCAATAATTTCTCCAGAGGAGGATGTGGACATATCCTCTGTATTCAAGAAAGAGGGTAAAGAAAACCATCACAGCAAGCAGAAAGCTCCAATTCAATGTGCTATTGACCAAAGAGATTTAAACTCTAAAGCAAAAGTAAAAATTACAGTGCAAAATATAAGGGGCCAATATAAGTTAGGATGGTGTTCCTTCCAAACCAACATCTCAACCAACATTCTTCCATCCTGGAATCACAATGGGAGGAAATAGATTGAGTTTCCCAGATCAGCTCCACAGGAACCAAACAGACTATATCAGTGTGCATAAAACCTGAGAAAATCGTGCATTCAGCAATGAAATTCTGGCAGCACTCATTGCTTAGCTTGCTGTTTGCAGACTTTGATATTTGCTATAATGAAGAAATAAACAATTAGGTCAACTAGCCATGTGCAAATTGCTTAGACACATCCATTAGAGTACACCTGTCCAAAATGCAACATGTTGCTGGATTGTTGACAAACAAAACAACAGAATTCAGGAACATAATTAAATTCTGGTTTTACTCATATTAGAATGAAATAATAGCAAGAAAGAAGAAAACTAGGGGTTGCATCTGATCAGACAATCTAACAGACAGATATAACTATTATCTTCTGCAACAGAGCTTCCTTTAAGCAAACAAGACTAGATAAGTAGCCAATCATTTTTTCCTACCTTCACCTCTTCTCCTTGGCAGAACTGACTTGCCTTCAGTAGAGATGCTCCTGACTTTACATCAGCTGACACAAGACAGGAGAGGAATCAGGTCCAGTTGAGTGAAATCTGGAACAGATGATTTTAAAAATGCTTTAACTCACCACCCACTCATCCTGTATCATCAACAGCTATTAACTATGGTCTCACCAGCACTTGACACCACTAAGATGTGATGAAAGACAAAATGATGTGTGTATTCACAAGTACTGGCTGTTGAATTTTCTCTCTGGTTAAATGGCAGCTTGATTTTAGAGAATCGTGAGTATGGCAGTAGATAGAGTTACTCTCTCAGAGCCTTTTTAAATGCTTAAGTGAAATCAAGGCCATTACAGGGACCAATGACAAGTGTTAGAAACATATATTCTTGTACTCCTTCATCCTACTCTAAGTGTTGCAGTAAAAACCTAAAAATTTCAGAAATAAACAATTTACAGTGTACAGTGTGACCAAATGATGCAGACCCTTTCTCTGCAGCTGTAGGATGAATCAGAGGAACAAAGGAAATTCATATATTTGGCATACAGAACAGTTCATCCTTTCTACAGAAGCTAAAACAAATAAAACTTAAAATAAGATTTCCATTGTGATTTAACTCTTATGACCAGAGCTTTCTATAACAAGGTATTATTTCTTAACACTATGGGTATCCCAGTGCTTCACTAGAGGGAACAAATATCCTTATTTTATATTGCAGACAAGGAAACAAAATAAAAGGAGGATGGCAAGCTATTCCAAGGGGGATGGCAAGCAGAATTCAGGTCTCCAGTGCCCAATGCTGTCCACCATGTTCCCCCTTATAGTGCCATGATGAAACTGTGCACCCCTGAAAATCCATCTCTTTTTGCAAGGAATAATTGCAGCCAACATGGCTGCATCAAGGAATGCATGGCTATTCACTCAGCTATTTCAAGCTCTACTCCAAGTCTTTACTACAGCACTCTATCATTACAAAACCTCAATAATTATTTCATTCTTTCTACCCAAATTGAAATGGAGGAGTACCTGCTCCACCACCCAACACTGTGAGAAGAGGATAGGCCAAAAAATTACTATTAATAGAAAAAAATTAAAAAATTATGTCTCTGAGGAGGAAATTCACATGTGTCCAAAAGACAGCCTGAAAACTGCTCCTGGAGCACATTCTAGCTCCAAGTCACTTCTTTTTTTCTACATAGGAGCAATGAATGAATTCCACCCGCCTCAATGAGAGGCTTAGACCTCAGTAAAGTGCTAAGATGGGCTACAGCAAGGCCTTTCTCCTTCAGCAACATACTCATTGTGCACCCTTTTCACATCCACATCTCATTTCATGTCAATGGGGGAAAAAGTGGGGAGGAGGGGTGGAGAAAGTACAACTTTAAAGGCTGCAGAGAACATGGGTGATTACTGCCTTCGTTAAGCTAAACAGTAAAATATTGTTGACCTTTGAAGAAAGCAGTAAAATGTCAAATTTTGCTCTTTTACTTTCTGTGAAAAAAAAAAAAAATCTTTTCTTCACAGCACTGTCCTTTGTAGTAACAGATTAATTTGTAATCAGCCCTCCGTATACCAAGCCTCTTCTGAAGAACCACTGGGAAAATCCATAGAACAGATACATTCTTTTCATTCCTCTTCATTAACTTGGCCCCCATTAGGGAAAAATAAATGTTCCTCCATAGTTCTCCTGACTTCTGGGGTCAAAGCCAGGCAGGTGCCTGTACAGCCAGCTGAGCAGCCTTAACTCCTGCTTTTCTCTTTCTGCACATAGCTCTGGTGTTGGTCTAGAACAACTCCAACAAGGAATGTTCCACTACAAAGTGCTTTCCCTAGAGTAAAAGTTGTTTTTTAGAATCCAGCCTTTACTTGGGGACCCATGCTCTTCCCTGTGGCCCAACTGTTTCTCCTGAGGGCAGTCCTGCCATCAGGGCAGCTACAATTGATGCAGGTTTGCCAGGCTGAAGAAAACTCTCCAAGTGAAAAATGAGTTAAGGAAAGATACATTATTTAAGGATTGCTCAAAACCAACGTTTGTCTGGAAGGTATCATTATCAGATGTACAGTTGTCCTCAGGAACAAAGCCTAAGTTAAAAATCACATTCTGTTTCAATTAGCCCTGAAGAGAGAAGAGCATTCCCCTTATTTTTAAATATTATTATCCAAACAATAAGCATTTTTGCATAAACAGCTGTATTGCATTTCTCTGACTTGCTATACAGGAGGAAAAGAATTGTCTTTCTTGGTTTTAGCTCCTGTGTTATGACAAGTACTAACACTTTTGAAAGTAAAATTCAACCTTAAGTTTTATTATCCAATCATTTAGCATTCCTTATTAAAGTAGAGAAACATTCCCTTTACTGGCTATTCCATAGTTTTCTAGGAATTACTAACATTACAGACAAGTCTTTCTCAGTATGTGTTGTGACAGTGAATGAAGAAACAAATTTTGATCAGTGTCAATCAACCAATCCCACACAATTGCCAATGGAATGGCATCCACATTCTTCATATCCTAATGAAAGACACTAGTAAATTATGACCTGTCAACTCAATTGCATACTACAGCCTTTACACAAAGCAAGTGCTTTGTAGCCCCTCTGTAGGCAAAGGGCAAAAACTCCAGAGATTACATTGACATTTAAGTGGGAAATTAAATCCATGAAAAGATCCAGAATGCTGGAAGCACGCAGCAGGAAAAAAACCCACTATTACCCTATAACAAGACTTGAAGCCTTCCCAAAACTGCACAAGAGTGACAAAACATTTGAGTCAGCAGAAATAACACTGACCACCATAAGTTAGTCCTTGGAAAAAAGAATTGGTTAAGTTGGGAGTGAAAACATCTACAGTGATATTTAATTTCAAAGAAAATGGGGATTGATCCATTTTAACAGATTTTTTATTTTACATTAGTGAATTATTTAAGAAGTATCAGTGTAATGAGTACTTTGGAGGCATGTTGGATTTCAGTCTGGTGAGCTGGTCTGTTCATCCTCCAGTGACTGATCTTACCAGGAAAAGCCCACCTTGGATATTGTGGCTATTCTTTTTTACAACCAGTCTGCATTCATCTTCCAAGAACCATCCCAGAATACTCTGCTACAGGACCCCTGAAATGTTGCAGGAAGCCAGAAATCACCTAATGTTTTTCCAAAAGGCAGCTTGGTTTTGGTGCATGGCTTTTAAACACAGGAGAGACATTGACTGATCTATGGCACACCAAAATCCACAGCTAAACAATAATGTGGTTTTATGATAACATAAATGGCCTCACTTTGCAATTTTCAAAGGCATTGTGGGCAGTCAGCAATCTCACAGTATACTGTTTGCTGAAGTAGCACGTGGATGCAAGTGTAGCTTAGAACATCTTTATTCTATCTTATCATTTGTATTAATTTTTTTTGCCATTTTTTAAAATTCTGTGGTTGTCCCTTCTTTGGTCAGGAGACAGACAGATTGAGCACAATGTGCTGGGGAAGTCAGAGCTATGGGACTTCTTCCTGCACATAAGAGGAGAAATAACAAACAAGAAGAGCTGGTGCCACTCTGGTGTTTCTTGAAGAGATTCCTTAGAGTTTCAATTTCCACTGTTTCCACTGACAGTGAAAAAAACATTATATTCTTAGTCACATATTCACTACTCCCACAACACATGTTTTTTCAGCCACCTATGCCAAATGGCCACCAATTCTTGGCATAAATTTGTATGCAAATGGCACAGTCCAGAACTTTTTTTTTTTATGAAATGAACTGGCCAGGTGAGAGGAAATATCTTACTACTCTTTTCTAGCTAGAGTGGAAACCAAGAATCACACCCATTATGATGCATTGCTAGGGACTCAAAGTTACTGCTTAATTCTTCCCACAGCTCAAAAAAGTTCCTCATTACAGCAAAAGTTTGTACTACTCCTATTCCTGTTTTGTTAAGAGCAAACTAAATTTCTGAAGGGTTTCCTCATGACCACATGCAGTGACTTTCAGTAAGATGCTAATAGCATAGTTCTGTTTTACAATCTGGTTCATCACGTGGTACATTTGGTGTAATACACTGTATACAAAAATTTACCCAGCAGTTAGGATACTTATAATAAATGTATGGAGTTATAAAGAAAGATATATTTGATCTTGAAATTAAGAAAATGCCTGAAAAATAAAGTCCTCAGATCAAAATCAGTCAAGGCAGAGATATATCTTATATACACCAAGAATACACAGAAAATAAACACTGCCCATTTACATCATTGTCTTATGGATGGATCATAAAGTCTAGTGACTCTTTTCCATTATTACAAGGAGTAGTTAAAAGTCCAATATTTTTTGTAGATTATTGGCATTTTACAAAATGCACATTATTGCATTTTCCTATTGCAATATGATTCTGCTTGTAAACAGATACATTCTTTTACTTAAGGAATGAATTTGCCAGTAATTCTTTTCTATACTACCTTGCTTAATGCTAAATTAGCATGAAATACATTAGGAGTAGCTGCAATATTTTGTTCTATCTCAGGAGTTCACAATAAGCAGTGGGGTTACACTAAGCCTCCAGTACCTCAGCATTTAGAAATCAGTTAAAGTACAGCTCATCAGAAATCATATTTGTATGGTGAGCCTGAAAGCTGGGATTAGCAGACAGAAAATTTAAAGACAACATTAAGTGAGAGATGTGATTTTACTGCACGTACAGCTTCCTTACTTCACCTTGTGCATTATGCAGCAGAAAATTTAATTCAACTGAATATACTTAAAGTAAACCAACTCAGTGGATAGATTCAGGTGATAAGCAGCTGTGACACTTTTACTTTCAATTTTTACTGCCCAAAAAATTAAGATGGAGTCTGATTTATGTATTCCTTTCACAGAATGAAGCTGAGCATTATAGAGTACATTTGCCAAAAGAATAAATCATGATTGACAAAAAGAAATTTGTTAATACAATGGTTTGAGGCAGTTGACAGAAATTTTTGTCAACAGACTAGATTAAGGGATTCAAAAAATGAAATTTGCAGATGAAATGGCTTTGATGTTTCTGATGAAAAGTATTTTGTTGACAGAACGGATCAGAGGAAAAAAATGTATTTTCTCAACACAAGGGTTTTAGCTCTTTGATAAAATATATTTCATCCCCAGATGTTTTGGCTGAGTTGTCAATTATTCTACATATCTGCTATTAACCAATCACTTTGCTGTCAAGTGAAAAAAATTCTTTAATATGAGCTCTGTGGAAGCAACTGGAGGAATTACAAATACCTCTATAATTGATCATGTTGAATCATTAGCTATAATGCTGTAACCTAGTCCCATACTCACCAAGTGCCAACTGAGTTAGAGACATGAGTCAGTTTGTGGTTCATTTCTGCACACTGTTTCTCTCTATAACCATTCTTTTTTCTTTATAATAAAACGTATGAGACCTACTGTTCATTTAAGGCTTCAGCTCTAGGAAAACACCCATTTACAATATGGAAAAGGGCTACTTTGTGCTCCTTAAGCAGGGGCTAATATTTAAATTAGAATAACTAGAGCAAGTCAAACCAGCTATTAGATCCCTTACCCCACCAAACTGTTCCCAATACACTTGCATCAAGCTGGACCTCACCAGACCTCCCTCACTAACTTGATTTAGGGTTTAATATGAATGCCTAAGGTGAAATTGTCAGAGAAAAACAACTCCACCCCAACTCACATACAAATCAGCTATAAATGACTTCCAAAAGATTATGCTTTTGTGTTTCTTACTGTTTGAAGAGTAATCTAAGACCTTCAAGGACACAATATCCTATCTCTCATCTTTGTGCAAGGATAAATCATGGCTTATTTTGGAGGAACTGCACCTGTAAGACAAGCCTTTCAAGATCTTACTGAAACCTGAATAAAGGGAATTAATGAAAAAGGCAAGGAAGAGAGATGACAAAGCACTCAGAGTTCCTGATGGAAAGAGGCAGAAGTGTGCAGCACTTGTCAAGCTCTGTGTAGAGAGACTGCAGCAACCTGAAACCTAACCCTAAATAGTTATTGTCATTAATAACACATACTGCCAGCTTAGCTACCAGGGATTCCTGGAACCCTCTTGGTGCTAGGTTTAGCCTTACTCTCTTTAATAGGCAATCCCTGTTTGTTCCAAGGAAAAGGCTTATCAGAATCTGGGGAGCACTACAGATTTCATTTTAAATACTCCACACAGTTTATTATGTTCTGTTTTCTAAATAAAACTGCCTGCTTTATTATCACTGTCATTACAGGGCTTCTTTGTATTCCACAGGCTTCAGGGGAAAGAACTACTGCTCTGTGCAAAGGACAGCCAGGCTACAGAAGCAAAATTGCCCCCTACAGGATAACTTGATGAATCTAATTTATCTGCAAGGATAGTCCCCTTTTGCAAGCCAAGTCTTTAAGGTTAATTATGCAGGGGTTAGTATAGTTTTCCTTCTTCCTGTCTCCTCTTCATCCAGAGTGACTCTTTTCCTGGACATTGAAATACTGGGGTTTTAGTCAGTCAGTACCAAATCCAGTATTCCTAAGTGACCTTTTTAGCACCACATAGTATTTCTCTAATGGGCTCGTTTCCCAAAATCTCTCTCGATATAAAAACTTTCTAGATAAACACCAAAGCTGTTGATAACAAAGTTATTGCACCTGCACATTTTAATTGGCTAGGGAGGGCTTATCTTCAGAGTTGATTTGCAAGCATTCAAACAGAGGACTTTTCATTGCAATTAATTTGGGAATTAATTCACACTAAAAATGCAAACATTCCACGAAGGGAAATGTAGACAGAAGTAATGAGCCAGTTGGGCTCAGCACATGTGAGTATAGAAGACTGTATTTGCTACAGGGGTAAAACAGTCCTTATTGTTTCTATTTCTCCCCCAGCAAACACCCCTGCATGATCCAGAGAAAATACAAATGATTAGTGAGCCTCACAAGAACACAGGCAACAGAAGAAAACTGATTTATTTTCCCATGTGGCTTTGGGAGACAGTGCATTTACAGGACAGTAAGGACACCCTTACTGCAGGTTTTGAAATGTGGTATATGATGATACCACTGATAGTGGTGAAAGCCCAAGTCAGAGCTTTGAGGGGGATCCTCAAACTTCACTTAAGGAGGTTCCTGAAGACAACCAGAAGACATTTTTGGAAATCTAGCCAAGGGTTTGATACTGCTTAAGTCTGATAATTCTAACCTTCCAGATGATCTATCTGTATTCATAAGAACTCAACTACCTAACATCAGACTATCCAGAGATCTTGCACTGCCCTTCTCTTGCTGTTGCTGAATGCAGTCAAAGCAGACTGACTTTGCCCCTTTTGGATTCTAATGACTCCTTTTGAAAAAAGAAGTAACACCTTTAAAGCATTTGTTTCAAATGCAATTGCTTCATAATTTGGTTCTTTTTCCCATTTTCTCTAATCGTACACAACAAAAATAAAACAATTTCTGAAACAAATAGATGGCTGTTGTTAACTCCAGTTGTAAATACACAGTATACAACAAGAGCTGGGAGTATCAGAAATAAACTGCCATCTGTTTCATAATTATTTGCTGGAGGAAAAAACCACACAGAAGTTTTACCTATGTTATGTTGTATTTTAATAACAAAATAAAAAAATTTCTCTTTCTAGTAAAGCAAAAGTCTGCCATTACATTTTATACATAACCAGAAACAAAATAAAAAGGAAAAAGGATAAGATGTCACTTCCGGTTGATTCTTGTGTACTGGCATTTTTTTTAGTAGCTCTTTCCCACCACTTTAGAGGACTATTCACTTCAAAGAAATTATTTCTTATTCTCAGTTACATAAGAGATATATTACTACCTAGTGAGTTGACACCTTGCATGTTACATAGTGCAGCTACACCACTAAACATCAGGAGAAAGCAAACTTCTCAATGAGCAAATTACTTTGTGATATAGACAAATGAGAGAGACACAGGAGACATTCACAAAGCAGCTGGTGATGAGTACATATCTTTACAGAAAACACTTTGACAACCAATTGGTAGCCATTAAGTGAATTCATTTGTGTGATGAAGGTCACAGCTTCACATTGCAGAGAATCTGAAATCCATGCAGTAAGGAAGAAAAATGCATCCCTCAGCAAGTTCCTTATCAAAACCTGTGTTCTACCTGTGGTCCATTGACTGCAAACCTTTCTAAACACACCTCATACAAGTTACTATAGAAGAAAACCTAATAAGTAAAAGAACAGCTATGATATTAATAACAAATGTCAGGCCTGTAAATGAAAATCTACATGCTAATACTCAACAAGTTAATTCATGGGGTTTTTGTTTTGTTTTGGGTTGTTTTTTTCTCTTCAAACAGACTGGGAGGGAGGGGTAGGAGAACAGAACACACAACAGAGCAGAAAGAATGCAGGAGAAATGGTCCCAGATCAGGACACAGGATTCAGTTGGTAAGATTTTATTGAATTGAACTTTTAATAGAAAAAAGCCTAGTCTTGGTCTCACTTGTTGTCTGTGCTGTCAGACTAGCAGAGGTAACTCAAATAATCATTTCTAACATTCCCTTGGTCTTACTTAGAGCTTCCAAAGAGACAAGTACCACCCTCCTCACTATACAGATAGCTGCACACAAACAAAATATCTTTACTATATTTTTAAAGTTCATTAGGAAGTCCAGAATTCAATTTTGCAAAAAACTCATGTATTTGCAAATTGGCTGAGGTCCATGTTGTCCCACTTTATCTCTGCACTTGTCAAATTCCTACACTGCACTTCTCATGGATCTGGTCTTTCTCAGCTATAATACACAGTCTGTCAGATTTTTAGCTGATACCAAGACCACATCAGATTACAGAACTCAACAGCATTTTCTGATGGTGCAGTCAATATAATGCACAAGTCACTTCTACCAGCCAGCATCCCTCCCAGAATCTCTATGCCCTAGAAAAGGAAAGGATTTATGCTCATAATTCTAATCACTATTTTATGACAATCATAAATATCTGCAGCTCATGTTATATTTTCAGTGTTTCTTTCACAGAATAAAATGCACATTTTAGAGGTTAGATTTATGTAACACAAGGATAAGTATTAAATATTTAAATAAGTATTTAAATTCGCAGTTTAAGCCTGTACAAACTTTGGAATAAGTAACCTAGAAGTATTAAAATATTTAAGGAGTATTTTCAGGGGAGAACTGGGAGGAAGGGGAGGAAGAATAATGTATCAGAGAGCAAGAAGTGCCCTAATGATACAGTTCTAACCTAAACATGGAAGTGTCTTGATTTTCACTGTAAGGTGTGTGAAAGCTATGTTAGCAGAGCCCTCAACAAGTTGACCCTGGTGCCAAATACAGCTTGCAAGACCTGTGTTCTCTGGAACCATTAAAGGAGTCCATGTATGAAAGGCAGAAAGCCAAAGTGAATGTACTTCAAATAGGCACAACTTATATTTTCTCTCTTTTGAAAGTATCTTTAGTGTGCTAAGATAAGAATGTTAATTCCTTATGTACAAGTTGTTAAGTGAGGTCTTAAACAGCACACAGTGCCCTCATGAATCATTTTAGGGAGGGTAGAAAGGGATGGCATGAATGGATATATAATAAGGGAGAAGCAGTTTGCTATTTATTAAAATTAAGAAGTTAGGATATACGTGGGTAGGGGAGAAAAAAAGCTTTAGCAAACAGCTTTCAAGACAGATTCAAAGAGCACCTTCAGCAAGATGACAGTTTTAAATTTATGATGGAAAAGAAGGAATCAACGGAGACCCAAAGCAGAATGACACAAAGCAATGACAAAATTATCTCTGGGATTCTCATTTGCATTTCATAGTCACCTGAAGGTCAGGAGAAATAAGAGGGTTTTTTTTAATAAAATAAAATTTAAAAAAAAAAAAGCAATGAGAAGCCACAAAAAGAATGTTGTGGGTTCTCAGATAATTCTTGCATTCCATGAGGTTCAAGAAATATACCCTGGGATGGGAGGAATTTTGTGGGAGAGGAGGAATATATCAGTAAAACTGAGGAAGGAAAGAACCCAGTAAAATCTAAATGCAACTATAGGACACTAATAAGGGCTTTTGGATTCAAAACAGAACAAATGAGTCACAATGATACAAGGAAGAGATCTGGAGGGAATTTCTGAATTAAAGTAATGCTGAACAATTTAATTTTAAAACCCTCTAGTTCTAATAAAATACTAATGTTTAAATGCTCTATAAACATAACAGGGAATTGAATTTAAAAAATCTCAGGTTGATGAAAAATCTTTTTAGATGTTTTGTACATTTTAGCATAGTATCTAGAATTTTGCAATTATCCAAATATAAATCTTCAGAGATAGAACACTTACAGTACCAAAAATTTACATGAAAATACAAGACTTCTACTCATAATCAGTAAAATTATGAGCAAATTTATTCAGATAAAGCATTCTTATTGAAGATGGCATTCCACTAAGCATACAGGGAGATGATCTTTGTATGCCATTCAGAATAAAATCTATTCAAATAAGTATTTGATCTGAATATAAAAGTAACTATGTATAACCAGCTGCAGAATGAATATTAACTTAATACAGCACACATCTTTAAAAGGGTTCTATTTATTCCTATGGTGCCATGCTCTATCTCCTTCTAAAAATAATTCCAAAGACCAGAGTCTGATTATGATCTCACAAGAACAGAAATATGACCCCTCCTCACACATGTAGTCCCATTTAAGTCAGAAGCTGTCCTTTTTTCTTTAAAAATTCATAGATCTGCACAATCACAACAAATTCTAGCCCTAGGGTTTGTAGCCCTAGTGGCATCAGAGGCATTAACACACTTTGTTCATTCTGATATTAAAAATGAAAGTGGTTTTATATTTCTTCAGAAAAAATAATCATACATTTCAGAACAAGAACACCCAGGAGAAGACAGCACAAGTATGGTAAGAGATTACAGCTAATACCCAGATTCAGTTTCACCTTCAGGATTTTCTAATTCCTATTTAGCTCACATCATTTGGAACAGATATGAGCTGTTGAAACTTTTGGAAGCACAGCCACAAACCTTGTCATGTGGTCATGGTACTGAAGTGTTTGTCATAAAGAGCAGGGAAGGGAAAGAAACTGAAAAAATTCTTAGTTTGCTATAACCAGGTTAATTTCCAAATGTTATAGGCAGATGTATGAAGTTCTCTACCTAATTCAGCTGCTTGAGGACAGCTAAGCAGACATTCCCCTCTCCAGTCAAGCTACACAGACAGTTGTCAAGGGCTCTTCATGACTCAGTAAATCTGCATCTTTGCTGGAATCAAAACAAGAACTTAGATCTCTCCCAAACTAATCATGTCATTTGGACCATTTTTTTTTTAGTGGTTTTGTTTTTCCCCTTTCTGCAGACAAATTCTTTCTCTGGTTTAGAGACCATGACTAAATACCAATATCCCAAGCTAGTATTTGTTCCTCAAGTGACTCCAAAACTATTAGTTAAGTAAAAAGAGAAGATATTCTATTAATTTTTAGAGAACACTAGGAAACATTCTGGTAGGCAAAGATAGCTATCATTTTCCAGAACAAATTACATGGAGAAAGCTTTATAAAGATTCTCCCGTGGTCTCTTTTCCCAGATGACTTTCAACAAGACAAGAGGGCATGGTCTTCAGTTGTGCAAGGGGAAGTTTAGTTTAGATATTAGAAAGAATTTCTTCACGGAGAGAGTGATCAGGCACTGAAGTGGTGGATTCTCCATCCCTGGAGATATTTAAAAAGAGACTGGATGTGGCACTCGGTGCCATAGTCTAGCAACTGCAACGGCGGTTCAAGGGTTGGACTCGATGATCTCTGAAGTCCCTTCCAACCCAGCCAAATTCTATGATTCTATGATTCCCATCCTTGAATCATTCAAAACTTGGAACAGAATCTCTCTAAAGTCAAGAACTATTTTACATTTATCAAAACTCCTTTTTTTACATTTCATAAAAAAACAAAGGATGTCAAGAAAACAGAGCACTGTGTGAGAGAAGTATCTTAATTTTCATTGTGAAATAAACTTCATTAAACTTCATCTGCTTACTAGTAAAGAGGTGATCATAATTTTTTTTTATAAAAGGACAATAATTTTAGAGATTCAGTTTTCCAGTTTCATTGATAGAGTCATACATAAATATGTAAAAAAATTCCTGTTCCAAAAATGTTTCTCAGAACTCTTCCATCCTTACTTCCATCACACATTTTGATAACAAAGACTTTCCCTTAAGACTATTTGACACATCAAGTACATGTTTGAAAGAGATTATAATTAAACATATGAGCTTATTTTAAACATTCTTCATGACATTGTAATAGGATACCTACTTATAAAAAAATCCCTGCAACCACTGCAGAAGTTTTAACACTTTGGTTACTGTTAACTGCATGAACATTAATTCAGTTTTATGCTTATCTACCTTTTAGTAGTTATTGAAAAGAACACCTAGCTAGTGAAGAAAGCAAACTACAGATGCAAGTCATGTATTTGTACATTACTGCAAAGGACATCTTTCTTAACAACTTTGGAAAAATATTTAGGAGTGATATTTACACTGACAGAACAATGTAGACCTCCTCATAAAAAAGCTAGAGATGAAAGCAATGCTTTCACCTGCTTTCAGTTAGCAAAGGATAACGTTCAAAGAGCACAAATGAAGTTACCTCTTCAATTCTGTTATATACCAGAGCAAAATTCAAAGTACAAAACATTAAGAATCTCTCTAACACCACTGCCACCCTTACTCAAGTCTTGAGTTATTCCAGCATAACCCTAGGATAAATTTAATGTGTCTAGAAATGCATTTTTGCACCAAAATGCTATTCAAGATAAACAATCTACTTTTAGAATTTGTCAGAATAATTGATCAACAGGCCATAAATCTCCACAGAATCAATTAAAGAGCTATAAAGTATCATAATGCATGATAAAAAGTATCAAATGGATACTTTCACAGGCAATAGAGATGACCTGGAGGAGAAATAGCTGCAGTTCAAATATTCTAATTGGCAATGGAAAAGTACTGCCTTCTAATACATGCTCTGACTTGGGAACTGCTATTTCAGGTAACAGTCATTAAACAAGTAACCAAGTCATAGCCAATGGTATAGAGATAAATATCTGTGTATATACAGTACACAAACACATTTAATGATACACTGCATATTATTTGTTATATGCCCTTCAGCAGGAATAAACATCCCCAAAATTTGTCTCAACATGATCTTAAAGAAATTATCTCTGCAGCTCTAAATATGATCACATTACTTTCTATGAGTGTCAGCTTCACTTGACAATATTACATTTTCCAACATTCCATTTTCTAGCATTTTTCCATGACTATCTGTGTAGATTAGAAAGGTTCTTAACTGTTATCTGTAATAGATTTTGCCTGTAGCAAAATTCATGCAGGCATAATAGAAGAACAAAGTGTACTCTGATGAAATTGCAACCATAATTTCCAGATGCCTGACATTTATTGCTTATTGCTATTAGAATTCAAGTGCCTATTTGTTTTGTACTTTGCTTTTATTCTTGCATCACAAATGTGTAATGGAAAAAAGATATTTTAAATGCTGGGTTAAGTATCACAGATCAACACAAGGCACTGGTATAATCAATATTACTTAAACACATTCCCAGGCAATTAATTTCTAAGGAAACAAATTTTTGTACGACATCAAAATTTACAGCAATACAATAAAGATGGTTAACTTCTTTATTGATAAATTAAAAGCAACATTTAGCATGCATGAAGATAACTATTCAGAAATTATGATATAAAACATCCTGCTTATCAGTGTGACACATATAGACAACACCATACATTTTATTACATAATGTTAATAAGACTTAGGGACAAATGAATTATGTAAGCAACACCTCTTATGTAGGTTCTGATTCTCACAGGTTAATGCAATGGAAGGCCCAAAACCCACATGCACCAAGCACCACCTTAAAAAAAAATTAACTCATTGCAGATTCTTCCTGCCCATATGCTCAAAGGTCAGAAGCCTTCAGCCACACTCCCACTTTTCATGCTCTCCTGTTCTGGGTTTGCCTTTAGCCCTCAGGAGCCTATGAACCTCAGCTCGTTCTCATTCAGGTATCTGAATTGAGGCCTGGACTTTTAGGAAATAATTAAATGACAGGTGTCCCAAAGGCTTCAAGGCATCAGACAAGATGAAGAGTCATCTTTAGAAACCCAGGTTTCAGATGGTTTAATAACAGGCAGTAAGGCACACCTGCACTGCAGTTATCTCAACAGCACCAGGTTGGGTTTTGCCCTTGGGCTACTTGGAACCAAGTTTTCTGAAACATGCTTGACTTGAGTAAATGTCCTGATATATTGCTTTAAACAGAATTTTTAGCCCTCTGAGTACTATTGATTTTCCATCCCCTCTTCTTCAGAGATTATTAAGGAATCTATGTTTCAAACTCATACAACACCCCAGCACACAAACCTCTCTACTCTATTTATCTTGTTCCTCTTGGAAGAAAGGGTGTAGTCCTACTACAGCAAGTGGCATTCTCAGCTGTAGGAATCATAATCACTCAGATAAGAAGGGAGCTGCATTAATTTATGTGGAATCAATTATGTGTTTTTTTAATATCAGATTTTTTCTTCCGAATTATTGTGAATCTCTCTTACTCAGTATGTTTTTTGTCTACTTTCATAAAAGCAAATCAGACTCTCCTTAGCTCTTACCAAGCTGTTGGGGTGTATCATGGGAGCAGGTCACTAAATGAGAGCTTGATTGGCTTCTGTGGTCTGAGTGTTTGATCTCTGCTTGGGTGCTTTGGCCCAGGAGGGCCCTAACGCTGCACTTTGTACAGATATCAGGTGTTTTGATAGAAATAAAACCTCTCCAGTTCTGTTTCACTTTTCAAGTACCTAATCCAAAACCTTTATATAGTCTCTACTTGAGCTGAAGCAAACAAGACTTCTGACTTTAGAGGAGGACAACCATGTCCTCTGGCTCACAAGCAGCACACTCCTTCAAGTATTCAAGATAAACTGTGCTGAGAAAGCACAGTCCGTCCTTCGGTCTACTTCTAATCTTAGCAAAAGTTTGCAGTATGATTTTTAAATTATTTTAAAACAAAGTAAGTTTTATTCAATTTCAAGACTCTATTTATACACAGAGAGAAGTCTTCTATAAGAAATACCACAGAAACAAATCTTGAGAGTAGCAGAAGAGAAAGTAGCTCATGACATAAGTCCTCTGTTTCTAGAGAGGCTGATTTTAAGGACATACTGGACTATAGTGACCTGCCTGAAGTAACAACCATTTTCTGAAAGGCACAGGAAATCCCTGATGTAGAGGTATGGAACGTTCCTTTCTTCCCATATACTTTTACTGTGCCACAGTTCCCATACAGCTATTCCATTCAATAATAGTGCTTCAGAAGTGAAATATGATGTGTTAGCTCTTGTCGTGTGGTGACAGGTTCCTCCAATGCTAACTTAACAGCAACAGGTTCCTCTAGTGTTAATGTGAAAATCTTCCATAACAACCCTGGGCAAACTACTTGCCCACTTCTGCTGTTAGAAACATTTTCCTCATCTCTAACCTAGGTCTCCCTAGCTCCAGTTTATACTCATTTCTATTGGTCCCAGTGACAATGGAGATCAGTGGCACTGCCCCTGGTTACACAGTACTGGGAATAAATTCAGTCTCCTACCCAAGCCGTGGTTCCCATCAGGAGAGCACCCTCCACTGGGCAAATCCTCTCATGACTTAGAGTTGGATTCACCATTCATCAGATGTAAGATCTGTTCCAGCTACATGAACCAATGGAAAAAATTTGTCTACAGTCTCTGCTCTCTCTTTTTTACAGTTTTGTATTTCTTTTTTTATTTTTTAATTCACCTATATCTAAATCAGGGCCCACAGATAAAACAAGAGAAAGAAGGAATGAGAGAACTCCTTTGCAATGCCTGAAGAGGAACAGCAGACACCTGCAGTCTTGCAAGTTTTGCTGAGCACAGACACTCTTTCTTTCACATATGTTGTCAAAGCACAAAACAGAGGGATGGGGATAAAACTGGATAAGAACAACATAATACATGCAAGTCATGCATTATGTATTGACTACTTCTATGTGGAAATTCAGAAAGCTCTGACAATTTTGAAGTCTTAATCTATACTCCTGCAGTCTAAATCAGAAATGTGCCTTTATAGACTTTAAATGCCAGTCTGTCATATTGCTGCACTATAGCCTGTTCCAGCCCCAAGCTGTATGCATATGTATGTTCCTACCTTCTAAGTACAGCATGGAAAATTAGGATCTTATTAAAAGAAAGGGTGTAGTCTTACATACCTTCATGTAAATGCTTGGGCAGAGTCTACTGCTCTGAGTAGCTATTTCATAGCATAGACTGGAGAAGGAGGAAAACTTTCTGACACAGACAGAAAATGTGTTTCTGTTTCAGCCTTGAAACTAATCCACCAAAACAACATTGCTCACTTGCTTATTTATTTTCTTTTAAAAAATAATTTCCAGAGCTCTTCAGTGTTTTTTCATTTTTTTTTTTTTATGATAAAGCCTTTCAGCTTCCAAGCCTGTGAAGAAAACACTATGAAATGTAAACCTGAAAGATGTCAATAAAAGGAAACACAGTAATCCTTGCACATGGAATTATGAATTGTATAATTTTCATTCATGTGAGAGTGTGTATGTATGTGCACATACACAGACTAACTCCTGTGATTTGAAAGTTAATCTCCTAACTTTTGAGTCACAATGCATGCATTCCTAGATGTGGTAATGCTAGAGCTTGTCATCCAGCACAGAGAAAGAGAGAAGCTGTGAAAAGGTCTGGCACACCTTAGATCCTTGCAGGACCATAGGAGCAGGGAAGGAGCCAGTTTGGCAGTGGTTTGATCGTGGAGAAGCTACATTGTGTGCTGCTTATAGTCATCAAGCCTATAAGCAGTTCATAGATAAAAAAAAAAAAAAGCAGAGAATTTACTGAAGGTTTTAAGATAGGATAGGGGTTTGTCCATTTAGTGATTGGGATTTTGTGTGTTGATTTGTTTTTAAAGCAGGTTTGTCAGACAGCTCAGGGCTCTGAGCAGACAACTTGGTTAACAGGAAAAAGAAACCTGCTTTCTGTTCACCATATTCAAATGTACTCAAAATACCCAAGTTGCAAAACAATGAAACCAATGAAAAAACATTTCTTTTTTTGTGAGGCAAAATGAAGTTTAAGCCTATCTTTTAGATGTACCTTTTTTCCAACCATATCTAATCCCTGTGTCCAGAATACTAGAGACAAAAATCGGTTCCCCTTGCATACAGAGTTCTACACAAACCTATAAGGAGGAAATGTTCTCTTGGATCTCTTCTGCTCTGTGGACTGGGCTTTTTTCCTTCAAGAATGAAATCAGGAGTTTAGGCTGACAGACTTTGCTGACAGTGCAAGTTTTGGGTCATACAGGCTTCCAGCTCAGTGAAAGAGAGGGTAAAGAGGAAACAAAGCTGTCAGAAGAGGGAAGTCATAAAATAACTGATGCCTCTGACAGCAGCAGGCTTAAAGAACATCTACAGAAAACAGAACAGACTCTTCTCCCAAAAAGCTGTGAATTGTGGAGGTGGGAAAGGAAATGAAGAAATCTTGAGCTCTTTCTGCTCATTCAGAACTGATGATTTCTGTTATATTCACAAACTCTTTGGTCTGTTTACTGTAAAGCTCCATTTCTTGAAATCAAGTGAATCTCATTCAACATTTAAAGAACTTCCTTAAGGACACTGCTAGAAAAGGAAGGATTTAAACTTGGGTTTAATATTAAATTTCAACATGTGATGAAGTTCCAGGTACTTTAGAGGTATTACAGTGGTCTTATTTGCAATGTACATACTTAAAGGACTGCCTTAAGATGAAAATTAACAGGCAAGGGAGATATTTGACTGCTACTCTGTACCTCTGGGTCTCTGTTTGATTCATCTGAACACCCACGAGTTTAAATGTTAAAATAAAAGGCATAGTATGTCACCTTTCAGGCAAAAATTCAAGCTATGTTTCTTTTAGAGGTGCTTAAGACAGAATCACATAAAAATGTAACTAAGAACATTCGCAGTCATTATTTTTCCTCAGCACATTCAGTATATACAAGAGACATGCTGTTCACAGGCAAATCATCTTAACTCTTTTATACCTATCCTTTAAATATTGTGACTCTTTAAAACAAAATGCAGGCAACAACATAACATTAAAATAAAAAATTAGTGGTAAGTGCAACCTTACAGCTAAAAAAAGTTTGACAAAAATATAAAGTACTTTATCAGACTATTTTAAGAAGTAATTTTATGAAAATGCACAAAAATATAAATATAATTACATTAACCTAAAGCATGGTGGGACCTAGCCCAAATAAACCTATATTTTCCAAAGGTAACCCTCTGCATCTCTAGGTTTGTAGTCTTAGTCCTGCAGTCTGTTTCTCTCCAGTTCAGCTTTGCTCCAGCTTTCCCAGTATAGCACAAACCTAGATCCCTTCATTCTTTCCCAGTGCTTCCAACATGGTGTTATGACCCCACTGCAACATCTGCTGTTTTCTTCTGTTCTACTGAAGCTGTTTTTCTGCTCTGATGGTCACACAACCCTTCCTGCATACTCACTGGTCAGGTAGACCAAAACCATCCAAGTAAAAAGGATTCTCCATTGTCTCTGGTCTCACAGAAGTGAAATGCAGCCCCTGCACAGAAATCATGCCTTCCACTTCCAAAGAGATGCATTTAATGGCAAAGCTACTTTATGACTTGTACACACCAAATTTTGGCAGATATTTAAGAATGAAAGCTTAAGCCTATTTCCCCACTACTATGTCAGTAGGAGCTGTGCCAGTTTGTGTATTCACTGCAGTTATTTCCACTGTGAAATCTTAAACCACACTGACACAGAAGAGTTAATTTAACAAGCTCTGAAATGTTCCCTAAACAGAAATCTAGCTGCTGAAGAGTAGCAGAATTTTTCATCTAACATAGTTTTCTTTATCCATTAGGGTTTAGTCCAGATACTGTTTTTAATTCTCTGCAGGGTTTACACATGCGTGTCTTGCAGGGCTAATGTCTGAAGTTTTGTTTGATCTCCCTTTGCCTCCAGCTTGAAGAGAATGAAATTCATCTACAAATGCCCTGCAGAGAATTTTAAGAAAGTAGTAATCGTACATCTGTGTCACACCTACTGCCCCCAGTTCTGTCCCACAACTTGTGCAAGAAGGAATGAGCCTGAGCTACATTTCACTGCATTAACTTCCATGAAAGACCTCACATCTGTAGTATAAGAGCGCTTGTCAGGCACAGCAAGGTACTGTTGGAGCTGGGACTTGGGCAGGGAAATATCCACACATCATTAGTTTATGCAACAAACACAATGTTTTTGCTACTTTAATATTTGAAGAGTATTTATAGCAGAGGAATTAGCAACAGTATAGTAACCTATTTCAACAGGTTGCTAAAAGAGCAAGAGAGCAGTGATAAGCCTTTCCAGTTTCTATTGAGAAAGCAAGAGTTGTTTGACAGCTAAGTCAGTCATTACAATTTTCCCTCTAATGAACAGAGGAGAAACCTTCCTAATGCTTCAAATAAGCTTGTGCTCCAGTCACATGTTTAATGAAAATCCTCAGGTTTCCAGGTAAGCACTATGCACTACTCTGAGTGTGGTTTGGCTTTGAATGGCACAGGCAGGTGCCTTCTGCTTCTGCCTCCTGTACACTGCAAGCTGAACTCTCTTCCTCTCCTCCAAAATGCTCCCATGACACAGCTCTGCTAACCTGCCATTTGGCTGGGGTATCACATACATCTGCTTAGCTGTCACCTGAGGGAATGTCCCTTCCTCAGCAGAAGCAGCTTTGCCCCCTCAGAAAGTTATTCAAAAGAAGTCAGCAGACTCAGGGAAAGTGCACGGTGAAAAGCACTGGAAGAATACAAGTCAGTAACATATTCAACAGACTGGTGATTTTTCATCCATTTAGTTAACAAAACACAAGATCAGTGTTTGCACTCTCCTGTCTCTAAAAAACAAACAAACCAAAAACCAAAACCAAAACCAAAAAACAAACAAAACCCAAATGCCTGGTGAAACAAAGGTTTGTTGTGTGACTGGGAAAGCCTAGTTACAAGGCCACGATGTCTTTCTTTAAAACCAATTTTAAATCAAGGACAACATCCTACTGGCACTTACACAAGGTTGCTCATAATTGCTCCATGCAATGCTTTGATTAATTAAATCACATTGGAGATTGTTTCTTAGTAACACACCTGGTATGCTCTTTGTTGTTGGCGTTCATTAAAACGTGATGTTTCACACAGCTTTGCAGCATGAAAGGATATTAATCAGCTAAATTGTCATTAAGAGTCATATCAATATTAGCTGCACACTGATTGTTTTTCTAAATCTTCAACAAAGGGCATTTCACTGAAATCTCAGGTTGGTAACTAACCAGATGACAGTGAAGTCAAATTAAAATGTTTTATTTTCTCTCTGGAAAAAACGATAAATCAAGCATATAAACTAAAATGCAAAGACAAGGTGTTGAGGTTCATTTTTGTCTCTTTTATTTAAAGACAAGGAAGAGCATTTTGAATAAACCAACCTTAATGTGCAGATTTTTTTTTAAAGGCTCTCATTATGTCTGTTTCGTTCCCTTAGCAGAGAAGGCTCCACTTTGTAAAGCAACATTAGTAATTAGGTTCAGTTTCAGAGCCTGAGCTGAAAAAGTGCCCAGGGAATAAAGCATTACTTTTCATTACTAATATGAATGAGAAAATGTTTCCAAAATGTTTTTCCTTCCTAGCAACAGTCTGTTTACCTATGATAGGCAAACAAATTGGGAAGTTGAAGGGGAGTCAGTAAGAAGAGGAGTGACTATAGTGCTAATTGCTTTTGGGTTCTCTACAATTTGGTATTAGATTCCTGCTTTAATCAGGCCCTAGATACCAGGAAAATTTTATTTTGCAGGGCATATACTTTTTCTGTGCTCTGTATTTTTCTCAAAAAGCACAGTATGCACCACATACGCTTTCTTATAGTCTTCAGTTTTCACTGATATCAGGGAGGTGATGGCTCTCGATTGTGCTGGTTCTTGAGCTGGCTCTTGGTTACAAAACATGCCTGAAGTAAGAGAAGAGGAAGCTGGCATTGTGCTTTCTGCACCACTGATAATCAGGAGTACGTTAATGGCAGTAACACTTGTTCCAAATCATTTCCTTCCACTAATCATACAGAGGTGTTTCTTTCACAGCATGTATTACATCTCACTCAATCTGTGCACCTATAACTGCATGAGACAAAATCAAGGCCACAATTTCCTCATTTGTGCTTCCTGTGGACTGTTTGCTTCATCTTACTGGGTTGTAGGTTCTCCTCTTCAGCTTTGACTTGGACACTAGCAAGACCCAAGTAGTGATCAGCAATCGCACCAAGATCAATTTCATCTTTCCTCAAAGAACAGCAGTTGTCTCTCTTCACAAGAGTTCCATGACTGCTCTCTGGACTTGAAGTCTGCCTTAATCCAGGCAGAGGCTCCTGTGTCCACACCATGGGATTTAAACAAAAAAAAACCAAAAAACCCCAAACAAACAAATCACACCTGAGATATACTACTACACTAGCCTTTAGGTTAGAACTTAGGAAGAAGTTCTTCACTGTGAGGGCGGGGAGCCCCAGGGAAGTTGTAGATACCCCAATCCCCAGAAGTGTTCAAGGTCAGGTTGGATGGGGCTTGGAGCAATCTGGTCCAGTGGGAAGTGTCCCTGCTCATGCAGGGGGATTGGAACAAGATTATCTTTTAGGTCCCTTTCCTACCCACTCTATGCTGTTGTCTTCCCTCTGGATTCTTCTTCCACAACAGTATGTTAAATAAACCACCACTGCTCCTGCCCTCCAGGAATGCCCTCTTCTTTGGGAATCTTAATTTCTCATGGATTTGTTTCTTTTTAGAGAAGACTACAATGTCTCCCTAGGAGGTGTCCTGCATTGTAGCATGGAAGTCTTTATTCCAGATTGATTGTCATTAGTATTACTTTCCCAGAGCTGTTTAACCATGATGTTTTAGGGCTTCAGCTTTGTAATCCACAGCACAGGCAATGTGCTAACAACAATTTACACAAAACAAAATAAACGTGGTGATTTCCTTCTTACCAAGGGTACCAAAGTTCTCCATTTCCCCAGGCAGAAGACCTGACTACCACCTTTCACAGAGCACTGCAGTACTCATCTATTTTGTCTTTTCTTGAGCATGTGAGTCAAGAAAAATAGTTTAGCTTGCAAAAATTGCTTATTATTTTTCTGTGTGATTTATATTTAGGTTTAGTTGTAAATCACCACAGTCTTGGAAAATGTATTCACTTTCAGATATTTAAAAAAAAATAAAAAAGCATAAGCGACCAAAGCATCCATACATCATAAACAGAAAAAAAACAGACATCATGGAAGTTTTACATAAAATGTGCAGAAAATACATATCTTTAAAGCACTTTCAGCTTAATCCATTCTTGCACATGCTAATTTGTTCTGCCTTGTTTGCAATAGCAGCATAGCTACTAAGTGATGAGGTTTGCTTGAATTAAGGCCTAAAATTTCCCCTGCTGAAGAACCCAGTGATTGTGTCACTGACATTTGTGAGCCATGGTAAACACTGAAAATTTGCCCTAAAATGTAAGTTCATTCAAAGAACTCTCAATACCATTCCTGGGAAATATTCTGCAATATCTCCAAATTCTCACCTTTGCAACATTTTTATTCTAGCTAGGAAGAGCAAAATAAAAGCACACCAAAAAAATCAACCCAAAACAAAAACAACCATTCCAAGAAAACCCAACAACAGTGAAAACACACTAAAAGCTGTTTTTTCTACTAGAGGAGGATAGAAATTAAGTAATCATTCAAGCTGCTTAGATCATAACTGTGCCCATTTGCAGCTCAGAATCTTTTTCATCAGGTAACAGATTTGGGTATGTAGTCTTTATCATACACACAGCAGCAGATGTTGCTTATATTTGGGCTGAAATCAGTGATGTGCAAGTCCTGTCTGTCTACACCTGCTCTGTAATACACCTATGATACAATAACATAGCTCTTCAGGGTATTTTTCCATGGACAAAATATTTCTAGCCATATGGTTGCTGTAAATCCAAAAAGCCTCAGTGGAAACCATACCATAGAGCAGAACAGAAAATTTACATCACTCTGGTCAGGTTGTCCCCCATCTCATTCTCAGGTTTTCTCAAGGACACAATCCTTGAGCTCTCCAGGTATACTGGATCTCCTTCACAAGGCCTAGCAAGGAGAGGAACCACTGTTCCACCCACAGTGACTCCAGGACAGTTAATCCAGGAGAGTTAATCCTGGCACCTCTATACCCACCTCCCCAGAGAGAATGAGACCAACGCAGGAATAGCACAAGGGATGAGCTCAGGTGAGCAGGAACGAGCTGCTTGGTTCTTACATCACCAGTGCTCCTGTTCTCTGTTTTCAGGAAGACCCAATGGTTAAAATGAACAATCACAGCCTTTAAGAAGAGGTAAATTATGGGTAAATGGATGTCCCTAAAGTTATGATTTAGGTGGTGGACTTGGCAATGCTAAATTAATGGTTGGAGTTTAGGGTATTAAAGGCTTTTTTAAACCTAAATAGATCTATGGATGTATGATTCTAAATGCTTAATATTTATGACTTGCATGTGCTCATGATTAATCCCAGCTTCAGGTAAGAACCTCCAAATTGTATCGAAGTATTCCAGTCTCCCACAATAATTTCTTATTTAGTGGAAGAAGATGAAAAGACAATAGTGTCTATACATTAATCATGAGACTTGCCAGAAGTACCTAATTTGCAAAATCATGTAAGCATAAGATGCAGAGGCATCCAGCTGCCAGTCCTTCAAAGTTCACAAGAATAAAGGAAGCATCCTCAGATGCTCTCAGTGACCTCACCTTAGCTCCTTTTATAGAGGCATCTACAAAGCTCAGCCTTTTCGAGCTCTTGCACTCATTATTTTCATAATCCCCAGCTTCCTTTGTTACTTCCATAACTGGTTAAAATATGGCCCTAGTTATCTGTGAGATAACCTTCTGAACAAAACATGTTTTAAAAAATATGAACTAAAACAAGGGAAAGGGAAAACAGCTTTTGCAATGCTTTAATCATTTATTTATGGCTCCACACCATTTGGGGTTGCTAATGGTTATTATAAAGCAACAAGATCTTGCATTTCTTAACAGAAAGGTTATTGCTTCTACTTTTTCTTCTTATCCTTCATATCACAAATAAGTAAAACAGAGCCAGCCAAACCAAGGTTTAAAATCAGAAGATGCATTTTCAGAGATTCTGAAAAAAAAATTAAAAATAACCTTCCATCTATGAAAGAGTTGCTAATTCATCGAATTCTGTGGATTCCATGAACTGATAAGCTTTGCAGCTCAGGCAACTCTGAAATTAAATTAGGTCTCAGAAATGAATATTTCATCTTTAAGATACTGTTGCTTGGAGACCTGGAAAAGGAAGGGTGATTTAACACAAAGACTTGGGAGTTAGTTACAAGGGGCATCGTTTTCCACTCCAACAGGCTCTGGAACATACCATAAAATGCCCAGAACTAAATACTGTCACAAATGTAAAAGGATGTAAGCTGCACATATTTTATCTGAAAAAAAAAAAAAACACACACCAAAAACAAAACCAACAAACAACAACCCAGACCAACATACTTCCTTTTCACCCTGCTTACTTTCAGTTTAAGCAGTTCATTTGAACATCACTTAAATAATAATAATAATAATGAAGTAAAGCATAAAGGCCCAATTACAGTTCTCCAAATTCAGGTTCTATTAACTCTTCAGTGAAATCTCTCTCCAAATGGAACAAATATCCTAAACTTTCCTGTTCCTCCTCTTAGTCCTCTTTTGAACTCTTCCCCTTGTTGCCAGAGCTCTAATGCAAGCAGACTGTCATTCCTATGTGTTCACTACAACCAGTTTGCTACCTTCAACCCCCACTCCCCCAAACCGCACTGCAATTAAAGAACCAAAGTGCAAATTCATGCTTTATAAGCTTGTCAGGAACAAAAGAAAAAAATCTTCTGATGAAACGGACAAGAAAAAACAAACAGCTTTTTCTGGAATCATCCAGCATCTTAGAAAACAAACGTGTGGAGTATCCTGCATTTGTTGGAAGTATTAAACATGAGTCTTCTTCTTAGTGACCCTTACAATGGAGCTGTAATTTTATTTCTGGTTTGCAGGACAAAATGGCTCATTTTAAACAGAAACAGTCAATAAGACACAGATACTTTCCTATGAATAATTTGTGCTTACTGTATAATATTGAGGGTAATCACCTTTAAAAAAAAATAAAACCAAAAATGGGGTAGCAAGTAGGAGACCAAAAGAATTACTGTTCTCTGCTGTACATCTGAACATTAGGATAGGAGGTGGATAAGCTATCTGTTCACAAAGTGAGTGTCATCTTACAGGCTGAGTTTGATTATAGAATCAATCTTAGCTATCTAACTACATCATTTTAAAAAGAAATTGAAGAAGGGGGGGGCAGAGAGGGAACAGCAAGCACTTCTAAATTTAGTGTAGTGTGCTTCAGGAGTCTTATGGAGATAGAAGTGAATGTCTGCATTAATGGAAATATGTTGTTTCCATATTGCAAGTGTAGTGAACTGATCACACAAGACAAGGCAGTCTCTTGGAATAAGTGACAAACAGTAATTTTTCCTGGCAGAAGGCAACTTAATTTTTGCAAAATAAGATTTCATCTGAAGAGGATTCAGGGACCAATACTGATGTGTGCATTTGCATGTACATTAGAAATCTCATAGTATTTTTCTCTAAATTGCTGCATTGAAGTTCCTTAGGGAATGTGGCCATTTTCCTAGGCTGCTCTTTTCTCCCCACATTAGACTCCAATTTCAGTTTTCTCAAAATGGGTCTTAGCCCCTGTGCAGTTACTGTTGTTTGCCAGGGTGTTCTAGCCATGTTCTGTGCCCTGTAGATGGGGCACTCTTCTTCCAGGATCTTCCACAAAGAGGAAATTTGAAATGTAAAAAAAAAAAAAAATATAGCTGAAAGAATTAGTAAAATAATAAAGAGAATATTACATCTAAGAAATGCCACTTCACACAAGACCAAAAGCCAAATTAAATGGAAAGATGTTATTTTTAGGAAAACAGTCACAGCAAAAAAGTCTAAATTTATATATATATGCACACACATACACCCTAACTCTGTATGGCTGAATTGGTTTACAGATATCCAATATTTCTCTAATTCATGAGAAATGTTGCTACTACCACACTACAGACTCAGTCCATTCTGTAGGTGTTATCTCAAAACATAAAGCTATTGTGATATGCCAACAAAAGCAACTGAAGGCACAATTGTAGCATTAGACAGAGTGTATTGAAACCAGCTGTCTGAGGGAGCCCAGATGGGATCTGTCAGAGCTTCATTCCTATTCTTTTCTTCTGCTGAAAACTGATCAGCAACCTCAGGCAAAAAGTGACCCCACATAACTCTACCCAGCGTCAGCTCTAATAAAGCTGTTAAATCAAAGAAGTAGTTTATGCTTTTATCAGTTTCAAGGATCAGGGTGGACTGCAAATCAAGACACATTTTAAAATCATCGTCTACAAGTTAAAGCAAAAATAAATCCTGTGACAATTCTGTTTAGTTTTTGCTCCTTTTCTTCTTTGGACCTACTTTTGTCCGCTAATCTGAACAGAATTTCGTTATAAATGGAAACCTAGGCAAGAAAGTCTATTATTGGGGCTTCCTCTCTGCAATGAGCCATTGAAGCCACCAGAAATTACTGTAAGCAGTCAGTATTCAGCCTTACTGTGATATCACCCTTGGGGATGTGCAGTAGTTTAATAGGTTACAACTCTCTTCCCTCTGATGTGCCTTTATAATTGGAGATTTGACAGTATAACTACTTCATAGTATACTTTTACTGACATACTACTCTTACTCCTAGCAGTTTATGAATGTCATGCTGCTCATGTTATTACATCCATACCAACTTCAGCTCAGAGACACCCGTTACATTAATTTCTCTGATTTGGACTAATAATTTAGAAACTTATTAACTTTTTATATTCAAAACACATTTTTCTAAATTTCATCTTGGAACCTGTTGGATTACATATTCCAACTCAAACCAGCCAGACCCAACAGCACAGATTGTGGGCTAGAAGTAAATAGTGAAACTCTCAACAATTTCCTAGAACCACAGTTGTACATAAACTGTATGTTTAATACTGCCCAGGAAAAGGCTACTTAGGATTCAAGTCTGCCCTGCAGACCTTCACCTACATAACACTGCATCCATGCAGTCCAAAGAAGCATCCAATTTACTCTGGAAAGCCACAAATGGAAACATGAGGATGTTCTTCAGTTAACATCTTAAGATGACAACTGCTAATGCCTTTACAATCACAGGAGACAGACAGTATAGCAACTAGAGCTGATTGTCAGAGATAAAAGAGCACTGCTTCCTAGAGACTTGGAACAGCTTCATAGGTTTATTTCCAAACTCCACCTATTTCAACATACTGGTGCTACAGCAGGCAACAGAAAAGGTCCTGAAGCTATGAGAGGGTGTTTCCATCCATACACCTCCTGTTCATCCTAACAACTCCAATTTGCCCTAGAAAGGCTGAATTACAGATACATGTTTATGGAAGGAGCTGTCATGAAGTACAGAAAATTTAAATTAAATTCCTCCTTTTCCTTGCTTATTTCTCTTGCCTTTGGACCTTTGTCTGCCAATGATCTAAAGGCATATCATAGCTACCCTACAGCAAGGTGTAGCTTTGGCTGTTCTGACTAGACACCATAGGGGAGCTTTATAACATCTCCCCACAGCTTCCAAAAGCTCCTGAAAAATCATCATATATAACTGCACAGTCCTTTTAATGTTATTCTGGTTTTCTACCAAGTGTACAGATTGGTTTGCCTTCAGGAAACATTCACAGTGGGTCTTGAGTCTCCTCCTGCTTTTTCCAAAAGTTGAAATTGAGACATTTTCAGAGAACACACATCCCATTTTCTGTCAAGACCCCAATTTTTTGCTGTTGTAATTATGGGCTCATCAAAAGATACATGGAAAGAGGAAAGGCAGAGACAAGGGCCATTTCTTAAAGGAGCCCATTTTTTATTCAGAACAAACAAACAAGAAAAATCTACACTGGCTGTATCAATCACACTAATAACCTGCACACAGATAGCCAGGTATTTAAGTTGTGTATCAGTACAATGTCAATTAGAAGAAAGAGTCATAAGTATATTTTATTTTTGAAATATTGCACACCAGTTGCTGAAAACATATACTTTTCTTTCAGGATTATGATCTCACACTGCCTAGAAATTCCTCTCTCTTGAAGATACTGGAATGACTTTTCTTATCAAAAAGCATCACACACTGAATCAGCTCAGACCCAGCACATTCTTTGTTGAGGTTGGTTTGGCAACACCTAATTTTTAATTTTAATCCATCTAAGTACTTCCTTGGTTCAGTTCAGAAGTTGAACTCTCATCTGAATATATAATTTCAGGATGCATCAACAAGGGAAATACAGTAACAAGATGTTCTCTCATCTCAGTATTTCTGCTTCACAACCACCCAGAAAGATTTAAATTTCCACTAATTAATCCACCCTATTCCTAGGACTAAATTCAAGGAAAGAGGTGAGTCATTTTCATTTCCCTTTATCTCATTGCAAAATTATTTTCTTACCTTCACTAAGTCCTTAAAACAAGTACACTTTGTTTTGTTTACCCATATCCAGTGAAACTTATAGAACAGCAACACTTCAAGTGTGTGAAATATAATGGAAATCTACAGGGTTTTCTCAAATAAATAATAAAGGCAGTTCAACATTTTCATAACATGCATTTCCACCAGGTCCAACTAATCAAGGATTTCCCTTTTGCATGATATTTGGAGATTCTGCAGACACATCATTGCTTGACACAAGTTACGGAACAGTTAAAAATAAAGAAAAAATTGGTTTGTTTCAATGAGTACCAATACATGTTTTAACAAAAAATACCAGTTCCTGCAAATGACTTTTGAGAAAACCAACCAAGATGTAGTTATTGACAGACAGCACCACACCTCCATAATCTCCTCCTCCTTCCAGAGAGGGCTGCAGGATGGCCTTTTGTGTTAGCAGATCATCTGCTACTCCATGTGCTCCTGCACCCTTTGGCACAGCCAAACCACTCAGCTCCTGGCCTGGCCTCATCACCCACACTTGAGATCAGAGATGGTTGGGGAAACACTGGGGAGCTGAGCCAACCACCAGGCTGGGGAACTTGCCAGATCCAGGAATATAACAAGATCATGCACATCTTTCCTGAACAAGGTTTTAATATTATGTGCTAAGTTGTTAGGACCACTTCCCAATTTTATCTGTGCAGTTCCTCCCACTTCTAAATTAAAATCATCTTTCCTATTCAGTGGCAGAGGATTGCCTACTGCAGGCACTTGCCAGATAGTAACAGAATGGATTTCTCTCTCATACCTCAGTAAATCTCAGAAATAGAAATTAATTAATAGAAACACCTAATGTGACATAATGCAGCATGACTGACAAAACTCTGCATGCTGCAGTACAACCCAGTATCTTGTCTTCTGAGAACAGCCCTGAAACAGAAAGAAAAATAGAAACCCACTTGTTATGTCTTGTCTCCATTTGCCTTCTTAGTAAATTGGATAAATAACTCTTATTGCCCCAAAATGATGAAATGTTGTCTATTGTCCAAGACAAGGACAACAGAAAGCAAGCAACTCAGTTTCACTTCTATGAGCACTGGTTTTCATATTTACATTTTCAGTAAAGCAATAAATGGTCTGCCAGTAATCCAAAGTAATCTAATGTGTGTTAAAAATAGTTTCCATAAGAAAGTATTTTTAAAAATCAAGGAAATAATTCTGTGGATCATGAGATGAACACATAATTGTCTTCTAATCTCTAGATTGTGTGTAAATTTGAAACATAAATTTCAAGTTTTGCTTTGTTTACAGTATGATTGACTTTTCTTTTAACAAAGAAAAAATAACTCATCATTGCTTTTTTCACATACAAATGGAAGATAAGCAATGTGGCAAAAGAGAAAGCACTGCTACAAAAAAAGAAGGAAGAAATAAATCAAGGCGTCCAGAAATGAGAATTTTAGCTTTTCTTGAGGGGGGACATTTAGGTCAATTATAAAAAACATGCATATTTCTGGACTTATTAGGTAGCTATTACAGTGGATTTGACATGGTCAATTTGGGGTTTAAAAGGCAGTGGATGCCTTGTGATGGCAGCAAGTTGTGAAATGCAAGTGAAGAGCAAGAATGCTTCAAGGGATTTACTCCTTTAACAAGACCTTACTTAGATCTAACAGACAAGAGGTTCTCATAGATAGCAAGCTGACAAACATTACCCAGCATCTGTACAAGACAGACACACAGCACTGAAGCCTGGTTCTATGCCACAAGACATTCTGCTCCATCTTTACAGGTGATTGGGCTGGATTTTTAAATTCCATCCTTTCTTTCCCCACACCCCTGGCCTCTTCCTTCAGACCAAACCTTGATGAACAGACTAAATTCAGAAGATTTATGCATTTTGGGGGGGGACGGACACTTGGTTTTTTCTAGTTCAGAGTTCCCTTTCACTTCAGTTGGCTTCAACTTATTTTGGATCAGGGCTATATGAAGCCTGACAAAATTAAATTCCTCAACTAACACCAGGTAACAGAATGCAATGGTAAAACTCACACATACTTGTAAAAGAAATGTACAGCACTACTCATTCTACTTGGAGATACAGCAGCTTGTTTAGAGATCTAAAAGAAAGTTAATATCTGGTTCTGGGGCAGCATTTCTGCCAGAAAGAAAATCTGCTTCCTTCTGAGTGTAATTGAGGGGAGAGGGGATGCACAAGGAAACACAGACTATTTTCTAACAGAGCATTTTCACAGACTCAATGTTTCCAGCTTTCAAGATAAACCTCTCGACTTTGCTTTGACATTAATTTCTGATAAATGCCTCAGGTTTACCTTGGCATTTAACAAAGCAGCAGGAGACCATTATCCTGTGACAACGCTCTATTCCACTGATACTATCTCTTAATTGGAGAAAATTTCTCTTCATCTGAAAATGTTTGGCAAGGTTCCCCATAAAAACCTATGGTATATCTAAGTTGTAAGCTTTAATAAGATAGGGAATAAAATACCCAGAGCAGATGTAAATCAAATCTTTCCTATCAAGTTGCAGAAAACAAGCCCATTGTTGCAGACACCACTGTGAACCCCAGCTTTTAATTATTTATACAAACTACTTACATGATAGGAAGCTTGGAAGGATGGTCAGTGCCACAGATAATAACACAGCTCATTTGTTTGTAAAACAAAGCAAATGGGAACCAACATCAATTGTCAGAACAGCAGAAATTATTTTAATTGCTTTTGTGTGTAAGTGACAGCAGCATTCTGCTTGTTGTAAACACAAGGAGACACACAATGTGGAGGAAAAAAACAGAACTAAAACAACCAGCTTAGAATTTTGCAAGACTCCAGCTCCCAGGTTCTGTTATTAATCTGCCTTATTTCTCAGTTAAGAACTTCATCAAGTTGGGTCCCTCTTGCCATGGGTCCCTCTGCCTGTTCAGGGCTGCTGTGCTGTACAGGGCTGCTTTAAGTCTTCATTTATATAATTGCTACCTCTTTTCTGGATTGCACTGCTACTTCTGCTCTCCTGCTCAAATGGCTGACCCAGATGTATATGCAATTATCAATATAATACCTTGGACAATATTAGTATTTTGCTCAGTCCAGCCTAACGTTTTCTCAGTTCTGTATTTTGGAATCACTTTGTGATCAATGTGTGGTCTTTCTCCCCTCCTTTTATCCACAGAACAGGAGCTCCTCACTTAAACCAGCTAGAATGGCACTTGCACTGCTTGGGTTTCAGTCCTGCTGCTTCAGGTCACTGTAATTTTTCTTCCTTTGCATGCTAAGGCTGCTTTCTCAGCTATGTCTCATCTACAAATCTCACCATCAAGCACTCCTGGTTTTTGAGGGGGGGTTTTTTGTTTGGTTTTTTTTTTTCTTTACCCAAAATACCTAACAAAAATACTAAATAGATTAGTTTCTAAACAAGCACCTAGGCATACTCCACTAGGGACTCACTTCCACAATGCTTCCATGCTGTTGCTCCTTCCATACTCATCCATCCACTTTTATTAATCCCAATATTCTACAGATATAACTTGCCATTTCCCAAGCAGTAACTTCATCAAATGCTTTACTGAAGTCCAGAAAATTACACCTACTGCCTCACAATTGCCTAGGTTATCACTTATCTTCAGGAAGAGCTTCACTCTCATTTCATTTAAGAGATACAAATATATCAGTGAATTTATCAGTGCTCATAAGGATAGCAGGACTTTACATCTATGTTATTCCCTGCCATGATTAAACAGAATATACTTCAAAACTATTGGTGATAACTCCGTATGTGGTGATCAAGAATTGCACCGATAGCCACATAAGACCGTGTGGGCTGGGTTTTGTTTAAATATAGGAAAAGTTGGGCTCTTGGAAATGTAAAGAGACTTTTCAATTCAAGCCTGGGGAAGAAAAAAAGAGCAATTCCACAGCAATTGATCTATTATTAATAAAATTGATTATTTTCCCACCATATTTTCCTTTTCAATGACTTTTTGAACTTCATTCAGAAATGGATGGGTTTTTGAGACATAAATGTGCAATGGATGGAGGAGAACACATCTAGAAATCTCCCAAGGAAAACTGCTGCAAACTGATTATACTTTTCCCTCATGCTGCTCCCCAGGTTGCACAAACTATCTACACAGAACCAGCTCCTGGTTCCCCAAACTAACCCCATTTGTTGTGCTTGGATGAATCTGTAGTAAAAAGCTGTGCCATTCTCCTCTCTTGCAGCAACAAGCCCCCTGCTCATGCCTTTCTGCCATCAGCTACACCTCCCACAGGGAATGATAAGGAAGAATGTGAGGCACTACAAAAGCTACACAGCTGTGAGTGCACACTGCAGCTCCCCTCTTCTTTTGTAAGGGAAAGCAATTCCATACATGGCCTCACATGCAAAAGCAGTGACACTGATAATGTTATAGGGTATTTTGTGTCTTCTGATGTCAGGGACAAGGGGTCCATAAATAGAAGTGAATATAGGAATACGAATATGGAATAGGAAGCATCCTACAACTACCAGTTGCTGGGAAGACAGGCCTTGAAATTAGGGATCTGCCTGGATTAATAGTATTTTTAAATAGCATGGTGAATTCACATAGCCACCCCAAGGTAAGCACATGCACTGTATACTGTTCTTCCTTACCATCTCCCCTTAGAGTTAATAACTGCCTTCACAAAAAAAAAAAAAAAAAAAAAAATGGTCAATCCTCTGTCCTGTCTTGTCTTCCCTTAGTCCCCCAACCTCCTCATCCTCTCTAAATAGAGTTCCCTCTTACAAACAAGATCATTAAAAAGCTTTGAGCTAGTTGCTCATCTGATATCTCAACGGATTAGGCGGTAAACACGGGAGGGATGATGAATATCCTGCTGCCATTTGCTGCCAAATTCAGTTAGTACTACTCTCTGTTGGCCATATTTTACAATATAGCATTTAGTAATATCTGTACCACTTTACAATGTACAATACTGTTAGCCTGAGAGTGCCAGAGACACAGTATTTTATAATGAATCAACTGTATTCATAGCCAGAGGCTCAGAGATACAGTTTTTCTATTTCAGCTACATTTAATAATCTGATTTAGTTAATATTCATATTTCAACAATGCTAAAAATGAAAACTATGCTTTGCTCACAGGAATCAGCAATTTCTTCTATTTGAGGGGGTGCAGGGGAGGAGAGAATTCTTTGAAATCTCTAACCCTCAACATATTTCATTCTCTTTCAATTTATAAGCATTTAAGTTTGTGATGATACCAATGGTAAAACGTACAACTTAAATATAAAGAGTAAAAATCCATGTTGCCTCTGTGGGCATATGCAGCACATCATCTTATCTAGACCAAAGTTTGTCGACTTAGCACATTGTACTTGATGCTGTGTGTCACCTGTCTCTTGTTTGTCTATAGATTAGCACAAAAATGTCATTGCAAACTAAGTGAATAGGGTACAGACTAAGCACCTGCCACTTTTAAAACTCTTTAGAAGACTCTCTTGTTTATTTTGTAAGCACCCAGGGGTGCAGTTAAATAACTGCATTGAAACAAACAATGCTGGTGATTATTAAGGAGGCTTTTCACATGAAAATTCACTTCAGAAAAAAATGTTTTGCAGATGTAGTGAAGAAAACTGTATCACTAAGAACCACTCAAAATACTTTGGTGGACCAAAACACCTTTATTTTCCTCTTGGCGATCTGCCAAGTTCACTGTCGGTTTGAAAAGAATTCTATAGCTGGAGGCTAAAGCAGAAACTGCAATGATTTAAAAGAGAATTGGCTACAGTAAGCATGATAATGCACCATATCGTTAAAATGCAACTGGCATCTTAGCCTCCCTACAGCTCTTGAAAATGTGCTTACTCCTCAACTGAGTACCAAGAAAGGAGTAGAAACAATTGAAATCTCACAATATAGAAAAATGTTTAAAGAACTTAGAAAAGAAGTACATGCAGAATAATTTGCTGGCAGGGCTGTTAAAATAACGATGCATTATGCATGGACAGATTACAAAGAAAAGCATATGGAAATATATAGCTGAATTTAGTACTATATTCACTTATCACAATTAAACATATAGCAAATGAATTAATAATGGAGGTCCACTTACATGTAGGAAATTAAAGCTTGATTTGCAACCTGCAGATCAAACATCAACTTCTGTAGGCCTGATAATATTAACATTTTAATGTTTGGAAGATCATCAACTGTTTTCTAAAATGCTTCAAAAATTGGAAAGCCTTTGCATCAAAGCCTTGTATGGTGGTCTTCTCTGGAAGGCTGTTTTGCAAGACTAAGACTAGTACAGAAAACAGCTAGAGTTTCACAGGGAAGGAGCAGTTCAGAAAGGCCTTCAGCAGTTCCAGATAACAGAATTTGTAATTCAGATGTTGCTTACTCTAACAAGATAATAACATGCAGGCTGGAGTCAGAAGACTGCAAAACCATGTTTTTCAGATTCAGAGGGTAGAATTTATTATACAGCTAGATGCTTAACTTGTAAACTCTGTTGGTAAGATTTCCCTCACAAAATTCAGTTTGACAGGTTTCATTTGTTCAGCAGTTGTGTCCAGTTTTACAGTTCAATAAAGCTGCTTCACTCAGCATTTATAAATTACATCAGGTGCCATAGCAACATGATTACAAGTTTCCATCAATTTGCAGAGCTGAGTAAATAATTATCAGTGAATAATTAACTAAACAAAATTAGCCTCATTCTCTGCTTCCAGCATGTCCAGAAGCAGATTGTATTTTCTCAAATGTATTCCTTATTTAAACACGTGGAAAGGCTCCAGACCCCACAGAATCAGAACTCCAATATGCCCTAACTCCAGTAGATGACTGACTACAACTTATATAGAACTTCCCATGGGAAATGCAAACCAAACCAAGGGGTGGGTGTGTACTACTGAAGAGTGGATTGTGACTTTTTACACTTCAAAATTGAAAGAAAAAAAATATCAGTCTTGCCAGGAGACTCTCCTTACAACATTGACCATGTTTCTTACAGCTGAAATCCTCTTGCACCTGACTTGCAAGTTAGTTGGGACCATATGGGGCTGTCCCTTAAAAGCAGTGGCATTTATGGTTTTTTTTCAATTGAAAAGAATAAGTGGCCCCAAGCAGTAACCAACAGCACATGTAAAGCTTAGGATAGGTTTGCTAAAGTTACAGAAGGTACATTGGTACAGGTTACAGTGGTAACCTGTCAGCCTCATCTAAATAAATTGTTGTTAGCCCTTTCTTGACATTCATCCAGTACTTTCCATGCCATCATAGGGATCCCAGCACAGTTTCCATTGCCAAAAGATTGCCTCACAGTCTTTGGTAGATAAATTCTACCACAGTCCCTAGGAAATAGAAGTGTGCTCCAATTCCTACTTTGCATAACTGAGATACAGAGACTGATCAACTTCTACAAGGGCAAAAGCAGCTCCTGGCAAAAGCATGGAATTAATATCTGCATTTCTGAAGACCTAACTTGCTCTCCAAGAAGTATGTTTTTCTTTTAAACCCTCCAATTTATTTTTAGTGGAAAAATGCCAATAGCAAACTGTAAACAGACTTTGTTTCACAGATTTCCTGCATCCAATATGAAACCGGGTGTATATTGATATGTATGAAAAATATGAAGATGAAGTGATAAAGCATTCACTCTGATTTAGCTAGTTTTTAGTCACTTCTGAAATACAAAGCAGAACCTTGAGCCAGCTGCTGATGTTACTCAAATGATTCACCTTCCAAGAGACTTTTGCAACACTAATGGTACTAAATTCAGTGCTCTGAGATCTGACAGGAAAAACTGGAAATGGTGACACTTTACTATCTTCTCTGCATTATCCCAAAAACTAACACTAAGCACAATTTTCTTACCTAAGGACCACTCCATGTTGATAGCAACACAGATTTGTCTCCCTGCACAACTTTTTCAGTATGTTAAAACCAGCAGAGTAGACTGCAAAACGTTTTGCTGCTGTTACTCCAACTCCTCTGTTTTAAGCCTGGTTTCTGATTGCTTTCATGTTGTCTGACAGATAAACCTGAATGAATATTAACTCTCTCACTCATTCAAGATAAGATAGCAGGTGTTTGCCAGATGAAGCATGTAAAGCATGCAAAGGTGACAACAGCCCTTTCACCATCTCTCAACAAGGTCTTATACAATCTATTGTGACTCCTGCAGAACACTATGATGTCCCTTTCTCTCTGTACCTCAATCAGAGGGTTTGCCCCAACAATCCCCAGAATGACTTAAAAAAAAAAAAAAAAATCAAAAAGAAACTAACAAACAAACTAACAAAAACCCCAATCAACCAAACCCCAAACCAATCAAAAAAAAAGTCCCAACCAACCAAAAAACAGCAAAACATATGTCACCTGGGGACTTTCTCCATAGCCCTGCACCTGGAGCTACCTCCAGGGCACATGTAGACAGCTTGGGAGTGGATCAAGGCATTACTAACCTGGCCTTCTAAAGCATCTGTTCTCTTCCTATTTTTTTTTCCCCACAGTTAAATGAAAACAGTTTCCATGTGTCCTAGCAACCCAGGAATCAGATATCAGAGAGATCTAAGTCTTTGTAACAAGCTGAGATCCACACAGAAACATTTGCTCCCTGCTGCTCCAGAAGTACAGGTATTTTTCTGTTTATTTTTCAAATCTACATCTGGCCATCATTCCTATCACAGTAGTGTTCTCTGTTCAGCAATCCAGCAAAACACTAAAAGTGAAAATGTCCAGGAAAAGGTCTATTTACTCAGATCAACATTATTCCATCATTTTTTCCCTTCCACCTCCAAAAAACAAACAAACAAAAAAACCCACAACAAAACAAAACAAACAAAAAAAACCCAAACAAAAAAACCCCCACCAACCCTACCTGTAATGCCTCTTTATGCTTTTATGATTTAATACCTTGTTACTAGAGAAATTATATTTGCTTACTATTTTCTCTTTGGTACCTAAGTGCAACAGTCAAGTTTGTTACAAGTGTTTCCACAGAAGCAAACTACATGCTGTGTGGCTACCTTAATTTCTGACACATAGCCTCAACCTAAATAAAATTTTCCTGGACCTTCAGAACCTGTGCATCACAGTAGAATACTCCTGTCTAATTCACAGAGAAGCATGATTAAGGGATAAAGACAGGATTCAGAAAGCTTAATGTTTCCAGGCCTGATACTGCTTTGGCTTTTAAGGAAAGGAACCCTGATTCCATCTGATACAGGTTCCAATAAGCTCTACAACTTGAGGGGACTTTGGATTGAGTGACTCTATTCTGTTCCAGAGGAAAACAAAATTTTGGGTTTCTCCTACGAGTCTCTTGACTGATGAGACAATATCCAAAGAAGTGTATTGGTACTTCTGTCAAATGGAGCACCACAAATAAGACCAAAGATCTACTGGACTCTACACAGTAGAACAAAGGAATGGAGTACCCCAGAAGAGTTCAGAGTGAAAAGCATATGAGGAAAGAGGCTCAGTTTCCTACACTGCACAAATGGGAAGATAAAGCAAAGGGATTTTTTTATGGAGCAGCTCTCTTCGTAAGTTCTTCTGTGATGAGACTTCATCACAGGCTCTGAACTCAGTTACTTACATTATTAATTGTATTAATAATTACATTATTAATTTAATACTTACATTATTAAATATCTTTCTGCAAATTCTGTGCACAAACACATCCCCAAGAGAAATCTAATAATTTTTATTGATAATGCATAATATTAATATTTAACAGTTTTATGTTTCATTGTAACAGAGGAACACTAGAGCCTGATAGTGACAAAAATACCTAATGGCATCAGAAATTACCATTATGATATATTTTGGCCTGTTTATTTGTGGTCCCCTTAGAAATAATTTCAAATATTACTCTGAAAAGTAAGCTGACCACACCTTGAAAAAGCTCAGTGATATGAAGTTGGAGGTATGATACATTAAATGGATATTTTCATTCTGTGTGCTCTATAACAAGTGTTAAGAATCATTTCAAAACACAAAGTTTGAAAATATTCTTTTTACATTTCTATGGGGAATACATCTATGAAAAATCTAACTAGATTTTAGCACAGCTCCTTATAGCAAGACTGAAACCACTTTCATCAGTAATAAAAAAATCCCACTTTACAAAGACAGCTTAACTATGAGCATATTGGCCAGTACACCATCTGGAATCTGAATATGTCATTTGAGATTGAATCATTTTATATCTCCACTTAGGTGTTAAAAACAGCACAAACAGACACAAAACAGTGGGAACTGCAGGGGGACAGTAGGCAGAAAGAAGCAGCAAAACACTCAGAATAAGACACAGTGATTCAGAAACAGAGCCCAATCTCTTTCTTCACATCTCACTGGCACCAGAAAAAAGACTGAGACAGGTTAGGATGATGGCTCTTTTTTTTTTTTCTTTAGGCAGCTGAAAATATCTAAAAAAAATTTCCTATCAGCTGGAAGCATTATAAGAACCCATGCAGGAAAACATAATAGAAGCACATCCTTTTTAATCTGCTAACTATGTGTTTCCATTACCATCTTTAATTAAATGTTTTAGAAATGAAACTGCTAGAAAGCAGAAGTTAGGAATGTATGGCTTTGACACAGAATTTCTGAACAACATTTGACATGTCCCTTAACCTTTCTCAGTCTTAATTTACCCATTCATGAGGTGGGGACAGTAACTTTTAACTGTGTAACAAGAGCAGCTTACTGAATTTTCAGAATATTCATTAAAGACTGTCAAGTAGATGCGAAAGTGCTATAAAATGCTATTAATTTCTTAACACCTTTTCTCCTCTTCCTGGAAAAGAAATCACCAATCAGATAATGCTAAGGAAAAGCCATGTAGTTCTTAGGATGATGTTAGCTCTACAGGACATCCATACAAAGATACTGATGAAGAAGCCCCTTTCAGTCCCCCTCTCTTCCCCCTCCCCCCCCCCCACCTTTTCAGGGCACATTACATTTCCTTCAAATAACTCCACAAGGCATTTTCCTTATTTATTAGACCAACAGGGTTCAGTGGACAAATGTAGTTTGTCATTTCTGCAAGGACTCTTGTTTATATCCTGTGGAAACAGTCTTCTGGTTTTTCTTTGGTGCAAGTTATTTTTCCCTCTACCATTTGACTCTCAGCCTGTCAGATGAACTGCTAGACTCCTAAGAATGAAGATGGAAACCCTCTTGCCACCACAGGAATTCAAAGCAAGAACTGCTTCACATACACATATACCATTTAATACTACAAGCACCTTACAATGACAACTCCATTTTCCTCATAATCAGGAAATAACAGTATTAAATTCTAATAACAGCCCTTACCAGCTCATCTGTGTGCAGGATCTGCACTCTGGACCACCAAAAAACTTATTATATGATAAAACTGAAAACCTAGAAATGCACTGTCTGAAGTGGCTGGTTCTTAACCAGGATATTCTTCTCAAGGCCCTGTCTTGCTCTGATCATCATACATTTTAATTCATCCTGCTCTCTAGCTGCTCTTCCTGCAAATACTTAGAAAGCCTGTCCTGGTGAAAGCATTTTGCATCCTGTAGTCTGCTGTTTTTACTAGATTAGCCAAGACACTTGATGCTTGGAGTTGGAGTCTCTTATACCACGGTCTGGGCACATTCAGGGGTAACCTAGCAGAGGACCCTCCTCAGAGATCCCATGGGATTTTCACCTGGAGCATTACCACCTGTTTGAATAATGCCTTCCGATTTGGCTGATCTGTTCCTTTTCCAGTATTCAGTTCCAAATCTTTTGGCTTTTAAAAAGAAACCACTAGACCAAACCATCTAAGTTATTTTGATTTTTTGCATCCCTCTCTGGTGGACTTCTACAAGATTTCCCATGACCTCTGCACCACTTGGGCATGAAGGCTGGGATGAAGGCTTACCAAAATCTACACACTTTTAATCTCAGTGTAGCTTTGGAGTACAAAGGAGTCACCATCTAAAGAATTTATCAGACTCATTTTCAACCCACTTGTGTTGGGACAAAAAAAAGGTAGCCTCTCTAATTCACTCAGTGTTTTCTGTCAAGTACTGTCACCTAAGTGGGTTTATTCTGGATGAAATAAAGCTGTCAATTCAGGAAAAATCCACTGGAGAAAAGGAACAGAGTCTTATTCTTCTGAGTCGGATGTAGATCAAAATACAAAACAACATGGTCCAATTTAGTTCAGATGTTGCAGCTAAACACATTTATGTCACAAATTTTTATTTATTATTAACCACGATCAGTCTGGACCTCTGTTCTGTCACTCCAGTTTGATTCCCCATCATATTCATTGAATATTCCTAGAATCAGCACAAGATCTGCTCACACATAACTGCAGCTCTTAGAAAGCTGCTGTCACCAGTGTACCCAAGCAGCACATACATCTTTCATGTTGCGCAGAAACACATTCCTTTAAAGAGATCAGCATGCAGCCCAAGGTGTTAAAAAGAATCAGGGAACAATACATGAGCAGATGAAGATGCATTCCAATTTTTCTCTCTCTCTTTCAAACCTTCCTTACCCCAAGACATGTATTCCAGAGCAGTTAATACAGAGATTGACATGGCACTTACCTAAACAGATACCGAGATTCCAGGATAACTATTGCACTGCACCTGATTGGAACTTCAGAAGCCTGCAGTAAAAACTGACTTCAGAAACCACAACAGCACAGTTCACCTTTGCCACCAGACATTGTGCAAGATAGTTTATAGTACTGTGCCAAGGGCATATCACCCAGACTTTTCTATTTCAGTTGAAAGAAAAGCCACTATCTGATAAGCTAACATGATGAATGTTCCAAGGACTACACAAATAAGTAAAAACCCCAAGAGTTTCTGAACTAAACTTGCCTGATTTTTAAATTTCCAGATTTGAAGTGCATTGTATAAGCTTCCTAATATGTACATATAGATATTATCCTGTGAACTCTGTGAATTCCTTGAAAATACTGAATATTTAGAACATAGTAATTCTATATGTTAAATGCCATCGGGAAAAACTTGCCGTTCTGTTATGAAACAAAAAACTTATTTGTAAGATAGAATCTTAAAAATGCTATAAAGACAACTTTTCAAATATTGCTTAACATTTTAATGAAAGTATTATGACTTCAGAGACTCCACAGAATGACTACAAATATCTATACAAGTGAGGCCTCATATCACCTATTAATTTTTTCTCCTTTTTCCAGTAATAAGATTCCATTATCATAGGTGCTGTATAGATATCTTGACACTACAGAGCACACAGACAACCCAGGAGTCCTGTGTGCTTTGTCCAGGAAATGAGGCAAGAGCCATCATTCACCCATCTGAAGCAATTAAGTGTATAAAATTATGTTTGGGGTTCTTTTGTTTAATTCTGATACAACTCAAGCACCATTATTTCTACTGCCATATCCTTTTGACAAAGGAAAATGTCTGTGACTAAATAGACAAGCCATTGGTTGGTAAAATATAAATATGTTAAATAGATTGAAGAATGCTCTGAGTCAAATTCTAATCTCTCTTATATGCACTTCAGACCATGTTCTAAAATCAAGTTCAGTTCCTCTATGCCATGACCTTCCTGAACATTAGTATTTACAGTACCTTTAAAAGCAATGAAGGGTGAACTACAAAGTATCTGTAGCTACAGCTCTGCTCAGAGAAGCATTAAAATTTGACATTTCTAGTCAGCAATTCTCAATTCCTAGAGAACTTCTAGTTGGCTAGAAGTAACATGATATAAAGCCATTCTGTCAGCATTTGAAGTGTTTCATGCTTTTCTGCTAAACTTAGAAGTGGATGACGCTTTTTACCCAAAATTAAGGAGAGACTGAACTACTGTTTTACAAATTAAAAATTAAAACCAAAATGCTTGGCAGAACATGATCTTAGACTAGTTAGAAAGAAAAGAGAAGGCAACTCCATTGACCTTCCATCTATTTCAACCAGGTCACCAAGGTCTACTGTAAATTTTCAGATAAATTACATTTCTTCATAGGCCTGGCTTGGCAATGAAAACCAAGCACAAACTCTTACACTGACACTGCCTGAAAGATTTTCACACAAGGAGATAAAAAAAAAGGAATAAACTACAGCTACAGATTGGATAAAAGCAAAAATTTAGACAAATTCATAGAAAAATAAGAAAGGAATGATAACAGAAAGATTCACTCTGTAGTCATAAGAATACCACATGTGATATTGCAACCCATATAGTGCAGTTCTCAAAACTCTGAGTTTTCATTCTGCAGAGGAAATCATTATGGTTATGGACTTACAAGAAAGTAAGGCTTGTAAACAAATAAAACCATCTCTTTCTAAATCAGGAAAAAAAAAAAAAAGAAAAAAAAAGATAAAATGAGAAACCAATATCCAACAGATTAAGTATTAAATATATGAAGCTTCACTAAGGCAAATAGAAAATCTGCCAAATATTTTCCTAAGCTTACTGAATTGAAAGTCAGCATAAACCATCCTAGAAAGAAAAGCATTACAGGGCCCAAGATAACTTCATAGTGAAAGACATGCTCAGAGTGAAACATGACATTTTTGGATCAAATGCTACCTACCCTCAAAATATGCTTAGTGATCACCTCAGACCCTTCCAACTCTTCTCCTAGACCTGGCTAGTGCCAATTAAACAGCTTAAATAGAGACTTTAATTTGTTTTACTTTTTCAAGTGTCAGTTGTAATCAATCTTGACAACGTAAACATTGGTGTATAAAAAATTGTCTAACTTAATAGAAATTGATATCTAATTTGCACTAGTGCAAGAACTTAATGTGGCTCAGAAAAAAAAAACTAATTTATGCTTGTTGCCTTCTGGTCACTCAAAGACAACCTGCAGATTCTGCTTATAAACAAGAAGTTATTTTCCCTCAAGTGGACCAAAGATTTTCCTTCCTCCAGTACTGCAGAAATCTGAGATGGAAGATTCATATCCATCCCAGGTGAAAAATCATTCTTGCATCTTTTGACAAAGTAAAAAGAAATTACTAAACTGATAACACTAAGGCTTTAACTGTTCCACGTTTTTATTCTTCAAAGATGTAGATAGAGTTCCATGAATGTAAACACAAATTCTGTTCATCACTCCTTACTGAGTGGTCCTTTGACAGGCTGAGTGGATAAGCTCAACTGAAAAGAAGAATCCCAACCTCTCTTTAGCCAGTTTCCTGCATAGAAATAGCAGGCTGAAAAACACTTTGCCATGAAAGATGGTTTGAGTTTTATGAACATTACCTTACGGTTGATTTCCTGACCAGAGTGAGTTCTATAAATTATAGCAAGTCAGCAGCACACAGGAACAACTTCAAAGTTGCAGCAACAAGAGAAGATTCTTATATATGTTAATCATCAGCAAATGTAAAACCTCCACTGCTTAACTTTAACCATTAAAGCAACAGAAGTGAAGAAATTTTGGAGAAATTTATTACTCTACTTCATTAAGCTACAAGATAAAACTAAAGCAGACACCACCTACTTTGATAGGTTAGAAGTATGTCTTCTATTCCAAGTCAAAAATACACCACAGCTTATGCTGGCATATTGTTCACTTCACAATCTAGTTAGCATACACCAGGAACCTGCTTATCATTATAGTATTCCCAATACAGCAATTAATATTTGACATATTTTGATATGTGATGTAAAAATGCTTCTGTCACTTTGCAGTCTGTCAGTCTGCCTCCCCTGCTATTGTCCAAATCCAATAATCTAAGTTAATGGGTTTCTTTTCCTTGTGTTGAATCAGGTAGTCAGCAACAAACCTGTTCAAGTAACTTTACAGATTTAAAAAAAAAAAAAAAAAAAAAAAAAAAAAAAAAAAGGAAAAAAAAACCACCACAAAACAAAAAAGCCTAAACCAACACAAAACCCACTGAAAAACTCACAAAACAAAAGCCCACCAAAACCAAACCCACATATCAACATTATTGCTGTGCCCTCAACAAATGGAAGGTTTTGCTCAAAATACCACAGATGCATCTTACATCACCACAGGAAACACCACAGCTGCTATAAGTTTGCTGATGAATGATAGAGCTATCTAGAAACACCTGAGATGATCAACATACCATTTTAGAAAAAAATAAATAAAAAAAACCCAAACAAGCACAAAAACCCCCCAACCAAACAGAAAACCAACCAAAAACACACCAAAAATCTTCCCTGACCTCCAATCTTTCAGACTTCAAATAGTTTTACTACACTTAACAACTAGCAGACAACTACAATGGTTTTGGGGGTCAGTGTGTGGGGTTTTTTTCCTTTTAAAGTGGGAAAACTAGTAAAAAATATCTACTACACATAGATGTGCATCATCTCAGGCAATGCATTAAATCCACGAATTCAATTGCAAGCCCCATGGCTTATAATTATTATTTCTATTTTTAGATAACATATCACACAACATCAGAATGCAGAACTTGCTGTATGTAACTGAGAGAAAATAGAAGCTATAATGGAAAAAAAAATAAAATAAAAATTTATAACCATACTTAAAACATGTACAAAGAGTTATTTGGTTGCACTTACTTGGTATCTTTCCTTTATCCCTCTCTTGGTGCACTGATGAGCTGGAAAAGCAGGAAACTCAAATCCTGATGAGGACACTGCAATAAGTTGTACAGCAGACACTGGGACATAGGCCAACTCTTCAATAAATCCAGTGATGCTCAGCTTTCAAGGTCCTGGAATGGTTCTACCAGGAAGACCACACCACAGCTTCTACAGGAACTTGAAGCATGATGGGAAATCACTACTTCTTTGCTCAGCTGACAAAAAAAACCCAACCAAACTGCATGTTTTTTCCTATCTTCTGAAAGGCTGCTGTAGCCAGGACTAACAGCTTGGCTAACTGAGGCATCAGCATAGGTTCTGTCCTTAATAACATACACCTGGGAATGGTAAGGAGAGCAGAGAGCAAAGATCGGATGCAGCTGTGGTTCCTCAGCTGGTGGGTCCATGGGTCCCTTTTTTTCCAAGGCCTTATCCCAATAGATCTTTATTCTAGAATCAGCTGATCAAATGGTTCTAAGGGGCTGAATCAGCAGAGTTGCCAGGAACGCTTCAGAGCTCACTGTGGGGACTTCAGTCCAGCAAGAAACTGCATCAACAGGAGCTGAAATGGGCCCTGCAAGATGAGTCAGCAGTAAAGTCACTAAAAAGTCACTTGGAACCATATTCCTAAGGTCCTTCTATGGTTTCACTTGATGTTGCCCTCAAACCCCAAGTAGCTGGGAAGAAAAAGATACATTGTGGTAGCTTCTCCTCAGAGTAACAACTTTGCTACTTCCCTGGAAAATTAGGAGTCTCCAAATGGATGTTAAACTCAATCTTTAGATCTGCAGTAAAACAACTGTGCCTAAGACATAATTAAAAAGCTTTTTAACTTTTTGTTGCTTGTTTTTATCCAAGTCCCTGTTAACTAAGCACAGGTATTGGAGGCAGGAAGAACAACTGAATGAAACGTGGTTGCTCAATTTCCTCTTCTTTAGATATGCTCAGTATACAAAATGTAGAAAGTGACTCTTTGAAATCAACCTATGCCCTTGCAATCAAACATGAGGTTACATTTTAAAAATTACTCTTTTCTCCTAAGAGAGTAATAGATATAAATTTTTTTATTCCCTGCCCTCTGCAACTACTGCCAGAAAGCCATTTTATAAAAAACTGAGGAAACAGACATTTACTTAGAAATCTCTAATGCATGCACTTCATTTCTCCCTTGCCACCTCAGTGACTCTTTCTGCCATGCTAGCTCAACCGCTGGCCTAAAACCCAGGCAAGCATTTCCTGACTTTTCTGAGGTAAAATATGGAGCAAATGAAGTCAGCAGGGCTCAAAAAGCTCCTGTCACCCTCAGCCTTTGGGTTCTACCTCATGCACTGCCAAGGTTCTGGAGAACTTCTCCAGGCCTTCCTCAAACAAAGAGTTTGACGTTGTGTGGAGAAAGAAGCACTGAGTACCCCCTTCCTACCTCATGGCACAAACACTTTTGACTTCTTTACAGCCCTGGCAATCTCTTTGAGCTGACACATAAAAGCCAAGAAAGACTGGGGGCAGTTGAAGACTCCGAGTGTGTGCTCGATCTCTGAGCTGGGGGGTGCTTGGCCATCATGGGGGCTCTGGTGCCCTCCTTGTCCCACTCGTCCACCCTGCGAACTGAGGGGAGATCCGGGCGTGCACCTCCTCTTCCGCAAAGTCACAGACAGGGCAGTCTGCTAATGGCGGGGTGGCAGTCACCCGGTGTCCTCCCCAGCTTATGGCTGATGGAACACAAGCCCTGTGGTGGGGAAGGAAGGTCTGGGTCTGCTGACTCTGAGGCAGTCAGTGACCCTGAGGCAGTGGGTGATCCTGAAGCAGTCAGTGACCCTGAGGCGGTCGGTGTCTGCCAGCTGCCGCGGGCGCCATTTTGTGGTGCTCCCTCAGCCTCAACACTGGTCTGTCATCACCCTAAGGTCTGCAGCCCACTACAAAGTCCTAGAAACCAACAAAATTAAAGCAGCCCCGCAACCTTTAAAAAACGTCTGCTTTTCTTCAGAGGGGGTTGTGCAGAGTGTGGCAGGCATAGCCCAGTGCTGGTGTGCAAAGGCCTCTGGAAAGCCAAGCAGTGGCATTCGTCCTCCCTGTTCTCTGCATTTATCTTCTTTTCCGTCAGCCGGGCTGAACAGGCTGCTCAGCCCGCTCAGCATGCTAAGATTTATCAAGTTAGCTATTGTGGCTGGACACTTTCCATTCTCTCCATTAAGTCCATTTACATGAGTGCATTAACATATTTCCAGGCATGCTGAGTGCAAGTATCCAGCTCTTTCTCTGATTTCCATCCAATGTTTTTCTCTAGTTTGCCTTCAAACCCCAACTGGAGAGGCCTGTCTGTTTTTATTAAAATTCACATGTATCTCAATGGATATGACTGCACGACCAGAACACCTCTGAGGATCTTTTACAGCAACCCACAGAGCACAGAGAAGGGTTTTTTCTACTGCCATTATAACTTGTTGTAAGAAGCTGCTGTTTAGATGCTGGCCAACTGAGCACCACTCTTGGAAAGTTTTCGCTTTTGTAGCTGCTCCAGACTGCTTAACCCACAGCAATAATACAAACACACATCTAGCAGTTTACTGAAGCACATGTTCTGCCATCACTGACATAACTGAATACTGGAAGTGAAATGGTTATAAAGAAGTGAAGAGTAACAATATGTGATTTTCGGTTAACATCTTGACAAAGTAACAGCAGCAATAGTGTGCCATAAGTAGTGGGAGTTTTTTCCTTTAAATCACTTGTTGTGAACTTGTGTTGTCAGTGAAAGCAATTAACAAGTAACTGGTAAGCAAGTAATATGCTTTGTGAGAAAGCCAAAAATTCATGGAATACCTGGCTAAAAGACTCAAGCAATTCTGCCCATACAAAAATTGAGATACCACCTGCATGTGCTGTGTATGCTTTATGAATGACAAAGATACAGCTATTAGCATGGTTTACAGGCTGTGCACCACACTGTTCTTTATCTAGAAAATGCTAATTTAGTGTCTCAGCTAGTCCGCAGATGCTTTATTGTATCATGACCATTTAGATTCCACTTTTCTCATGCCACAGTCAGATATTGTGAAAAATCAAGTTCCATTTACAGCAACCATTGTTATCTCTCAAAGTATCACTTCATGCTACTACTGATGTGTTACAGACTATTAACAGTAATTTAGTTTTAAATGCCAGTGCATGCAAAGTGTTCTGGATATGAATACTAACAGAATGAAGTAGTTATGCAGGTGTAGAATTTCTTTAAAAAAGAAACCAATAACAAACAAACAAAAAAACCCCAACAAAACCCACCACAATCCCCACAGAAAAATGAGTGCCAGCTCTTTGAGAGAGCACACAGAGGATGGGCTTTTGCTCTTTGCCATTTAGCTGTATGAAGTTAGTTATTCCCCCTCTCATCAGTGGAAATGCACTGCCCTCCAGGGATGTCTGAAGATAGATGTTAACAGCCCAGAAGTATTTATATCTCTGTACTGATTGTAGAGAGATATTAAACAATAATTTATGAGAGTTGCTCATCTTACAGATAGACAAGAACATAGCAATGGCATATTAGTGATCCCCACAGCTATGTGTGGTGCATTACAGGTTGAGGCACCCCACAACTACTGTGATGAGGTCTGCAGCATGATGAGGTCTCTGCCTTCCAAAATGGGAATTTTCTCATTCTCATTCATTTTTCTGTCTATGTTTAACTGCTGTCTCTCATCTTCTACTTAGCTCATTCTAACTCCTTTTAAAATTGCCTTTTGTACCTGTTGACACCCTACCTAAATGAGTTAATTATCCATATATGTAAGCACACTATAATAATTAATGATTTTAAAAAATGCAAAATCAAATAAGTAGACTACAGGAGTTCTCTGGAGGATAAGTGATCCCATTTAAGCAAAGAAAGAGAATTTCTTACTCTGATGGGTGCTGAACTACCTACTAAACCTACTCTTTTATTTCCTGTATGCTCTAAACTTAGATGGGCCGAGAATGCCTCTAGCTGTCCCAAGAACTGGACAAGAAACTGTTTATCTTTATAAATACCTAGAAAGACTAATTAACTGATTCAAGTGGATAATAAAGAACAAGTTATGCCAAAAATTATTGTCTCTTTCACACACCTTTCCCTGTTCCTTCTCCTTAGTTCTTTTTCTGTAAGAACTGCCTCAAAGTGGGGTGTCAGATGGGCAAGATTTGCAGTAGAACTGCAAGAAGATTAAATATTTGGCCTAAGTACCCCCTTTAGCTTTTAGTACTAGAGATAAAGCTCAAAGTTTATTTTTATTAAGATGAGAATACCTTGTGAGAGACTTTGTCAGCACTGAAATGGTTACTGTATGCTGAAATAGTTCTTCACCTTTTTGTTCAATGCAAAAGGCAAAAAAATGATGCAAATATGAAGCAATGTGTCAGTTCTGCTAAATAAAAATGTGCACAGTAAAACTAAATCACATACATTGAAGTGTTATTTTGCTTTTATGGAAATGTAATCTGTGTTATGACATTTGCATTTCATATAACTGCTATGGATAACTAATCTTCCAATGCATTGCATACCATTTTGTCACCAAAAAAAAGTAATACTGTATCATCTGTTTCCACCTGTATACTAGAATATTCCATGACAAATGTATCAACAGCAATTGTATAAATTCACTCAAGAGCCAATGAAAAGTATGGATACACTTAATAGATTTCTTTTTCCCTTAGATGTTACACAGCTATTAGGAGTTATCACAGCTTGGTAGCAAATAAAAAATTACAACTTCAAACAACACAATATATGGATGTTTGTATGCATTGTAAGGCTTCTGAATTTTGAGTGAAAATTAAATACAACATCAACTGCAAATATGGAACCTTATGAAATTTCATGTTTCCTGTTCCATGCCTGAAATTCAGTTTCTAGCTCTAAGATAGTTTGCATTATGCTATATACTAAAAAAAGAAAGTGATACTTAAATACAAGTGAAAACTCTTGTATGAAAGTACATTTGGAATTCATTGTCCTTTTACTTTTGCTTCTGTGCCCCTTGCTTTTGTTTTTGTATTTCCTTTTGCCTACCTAAATCATTATCCAACACTCCCTAAGTCTCAGTTCTCAACCAATGCCTTTGGAGGAAGTTTTAACAAAAGGGTCGTGCATGCTTTAGCCCAGGTTAAGCCCCAATTTCACAACATTACTACAAACAAAAAGCCCCCAACTTGCCCATTTTGGAAACCAGTCAAAACCAAGGGGACTCCTGAGGAATACAGAGTGCAATCCCAAGCTTTGGGATTTATCTGCCAGCTCTTGAAATCTCTTAGGTACAAGGAGCAGTAATTCATTAACTTAGCAACAGACTTTTCATTGACTTTGAGACTTCTACTCTTTAGTTACTGAGGGACATTTCAAAAAGGTGAACCTGTATCTAAAAGACAGAAAGGCCTAACTTACTGAAAATTGCATAAATTAATGAAAATTTGAGTATCAAATATATGGTCACTGGATTATTTCTTGGCACACATAAGTAAGGTCAGCATTAGATGTGTTTACTTCTTTTCTTGCAAAAACCATGTTTTTTCTATCTGTCTGTTGTGAAAGCCAATGCAGAAAAGATCTCTGTTTGCCCAAATGTAGCTTTCTGCAGTGACAGAGATATACTTGGAATTCTTTTGTGTGTTAGGCTGGGAGTAGCAGCTTTCTAAGCTCAGATGTGTAAATGTCCCCATTTACATCCTAGTTCTGCAAAAATAGCTTTTCGTGCCTATTGCAGTCAATACAGACACACAAAAAAGAAAAGAGAAAAAAAAAATATAATTCTCCTATTAGAAAACTGAGTACTTACCTAGTGATAGCAGCTGGAATGAAAATGGCTGAAAGCAATAAAAATCCATTTTACTATTTAGTACAGTTTGTCAGACAAGAGAAATGGGATTGAATTTCAAAGCCACAGGCAAGCTGGCAGAAATCTGTGGTTATGCAGTTGATAGGGTGTTGGGCTTTTTTTTTTTCCTTTCTTTTTTTTTTTCTTCTTTTTCCTTTTTTTTTTTCCTCCTTATTTACAACTCTTTTGATAAGCCTTCAGCAAGTTACATAGGTTGTTCTAGTTGTATCTCCTTTGACTGGATTAGAATACTTGATGACAGTTTGGATAAGTTTGAGGCAGATGGTTCTTGACATTTTTCATGCCATCAGTTACAAACCATGCAAGGAAACTCTTTCATCCTTTGTTTATCCTTCACTTAGAAGCCACTATAGTAGATCGTTAAACTTTCATTTTTTCACAGTGCTGATTAAGGCGTTCCACGAGGCAGATGTTATGCAGCACCATTTTTAACAATTTACATTTAGCACCAAAGCTGGCTTTGTACTTGTTCCACTGGATCAATTCACATTTCAAAAACTTCAAGGTCAACCTCTAAGCATTGCTACTCTGTTGAACAACTAAATGTTTCATAAACATTTTTCCCTGTGACTGCAGCACCTGAAAATACGTGCTTGCCACTTGCCTTCCATGTTCATGTCTGTCAATATGAATATAAGAATCTATTGTTCATCTCTGGCACAATTAAATGACAGATACAGTTCTAAAAAATACAAAGATTGAAACTAAACTGAAAAAGAAATAAATTCAATTTCAACCTAATTGGACAAAAAAAACCCCTCCCTCATTTATTTTCAGTATCAGCCTTTAAAAATAACAAATAATTACTACTTTAATGGCAGTTGGTCTTAATTTACATCAGGCTCAGGAATATTTCATGGATAAAATTGTTTACTGTTTTACTTCACCTCTTCACCTGTATTGCTTTATAATTACGTAAACCAAATAAATCATGGCACAAACTCTAATAACAGCCATATGTACCCAAAAATAGGTAAAGGTACCTTCAAAAGGTACCTACAGAGAATATTTAGGAGAATTACAATGATACTATAACACAATAATCTAAAAATAATAATTCACAACAACCTTCTTTTTAGGGAACTTCATGTCCTACTGAAAACTGCGAATTTACAAATATTTGAGCTTTTCTGGTTAGAGAAGTCACCATTTTTTCTGAAAATTATGGAATTATCTGTCCATTTTAAGTGGAGTTTACCTCTAGCCAATTAGAGCAGTGGGGTGGAAGGTTTTGTGCTGATGACAGTATCACCAATGGACAGTAAAGAGAAAATGAACTTCTGGTAACCAAAGACTCCTTTTAATTCAGATGCTTCAAATAATCAACATAAAATGAAAGAAAGAGTATATATAACATTTAAAAGCCTATTTTCTTGGATGGAATAACAGCTGACTAACAGGAATTTTCAATAACTAAAAAAAAAAATAAAGGAGATTTTCTATGCTTTTTATTTTTTTTTTTAAATTAAGCTGTAGCAATGTCTTTTTAATTATTATTATGATGTTCTGTAGCAAAGATTAACGGATTAAATTATAATATAAATTTGTTTTTTTTTTACCCTGAATCTGTGCCATAAGGACATTTCTATCCTATTCCTAACTCCCTGAAGACTTCCCATCTGTTACTTCTGCTTCACCCTTTGCATCTAAAACTATTTCATATCTGTATCTCTATCCATTATTCTATTAAATTAATGTTCTGGCCTTTCCCAAATAAAAAATGGTTTTCATTTGAGTAATGACCAGAAGTCAATGAAATCTTGTTCTTGGATAAACATCTATAGTGTGGAAAAGCACTAGATACATATCTATCATGAAAAATATTTTCTGCTCTGATCGTATGAAATCTTAATTTCAGTGGTACCTGGGAAGGCCTTCACTGCACTTGAAGAGTTACAGATGCTGGAACTGTCACTCATGCTAATGAAAACGTGGGGAATACACAGATAATGCATGGTCACAACTCTGCTGCTACAATCTTGTAAAGGAAAGGCTACTGAATCTCAAGAAATGCTTGAAATGGTGCTGACTTGAGTGATGGACCTGTCTTAGATTTGGTACTGTCACCAACTAAATGCAGACACCAAATAAATCTCAAAAATCTTGAATGAATATGGCTCAAGAGTCTCTGTGTCATTCAGGACTGTGTAATGGCCTTGCAAAAGCACTGCCACAGATATTGTCTTCCTTTCTGATAGCTGGATCAGGCAAAATAAATACAGAAGATGGTAAGAGTGGATTTTGTCTTATTTTTCTGTTATCCTGTCTTACAAGACTATGTATCATCCTACAGTTTGATCTGCTATAATTTATGTTTTTATCTTCTTAGAAGAAAAGAGTATCAGCCCTCCAAGGATAACAGAGAAGTGATGTTCTTTAATTATTCCAGACTATCTTGTGCTTTGGTACACAGAAGATAACAATCAACACACTGCTACAAGTTTGCTGATATGCAAGCTGTGGTCAAGATAAAATATTTAAGAGCAGAAAAATATGCTTTCTAGTGCAGCTGCTATAATGGGATTTTAAATAAGGAAACCCAATTCTGTTTACTCTCAATTTTGAAAAAACACAAAGCTAACTGCATTCATGCATAAATTAACTTGATAAGAACTGAAGATAGGTGGGTAATGGAACTTGTCCATTTAACATACACACAGCAAACAGGTACAGGAGAGACAAAGCACATACAGGTAACTCTGAGGAGCAACACTATCAACACATATTAAAAAGAACTGATGTTATAATGGAAACTGTGAAAGTAAAGCCAGAGAGATTGCACTATCAGAGCACAAGGAGGTTCACCTCAAGACTCGGCACTGTTTCCTGTGTTGAGTTACATGTATTTGAATATTTGTGAACAGAAAAAGAACAATTTTTTTTTAAAAAAAAGCATAACATGAACCCGATCCTTATAAACTGGCTTCACTCCATGGAAACAAATGGAGCAGTCCCAGCTTGTGGCATCTGAGGATCTGACATTACATGGAAAAATCCTGAGGCACCTGCAGTTCTATGTGGGTGAATAATTTATGAATACATGAGATGTGCTGAATAACATAATTCTGAATACTTTTCCATTATTCACTCTATCCTAATTCTTTCACAGACCATGTTCCTTAAACCCTTCTGTTACAAGCTCACAGTAGAATTGTAGCAATGACAATTATTTGGCCAATACCCACCTATTTCAGTTACTTTGCCTACTACAGTTTTACCAGGAGGTGAAGAGAGGTGACTATTATAAGTTTATTCTTCTGACAGTTATTGGAAAGTGACAGACAACAGACAGACAGGTAATCCTTCTTGATTAAGAGGACAGATACAGTCTTTGCTGGCTTCTCTACTTGTTTTGGCTGCACTACAAATGCTATTTCAGCCTTTCTCAAATCTACATCCCATTTTAGGCCTAGTATCTATTAAACATTAGGTGTCTACTGACAAGTCAAATAAGATGAGAAATCCCATATGCAAACTTAGAGATCAATAACAGAAAAAACAGCACCCAGACCTACTCCAAAAGAGATGTTTTTTTAGAGGGTCAGTGAAAGCATCCCCCATCCAGGATGCTGCTCACCAGATAAGGAGTTCACACCTCAAGTTCACATCTCATCAGATACAGAATTTCTCAACATTGGCTGAAATTCTGGCAAATCCTTGAAATTCATCCCCTCCAGGTACAATTCCTCTACAAGAATGCTGCTTGGGGTGATCTTATCTCAAAAACATCCAAGAGTTCACCACAGAGCAGAACTAGCTTATCACATTTCCAGATGCACAGAGATAAACCACAGTGTGGTTCCAGCCATGCATGCATACATACAAAACTTGACTGCTGGAAAAATGCTCTGCTAGAAATATTTCCATACAGTGCCTACACATAAATGTCTTTGTGGATGTCTGCAATGGAAATGAAACGTGACGTGAAGCTTCTTGAGACAGTGTCCAAACTAATGCCTCCTGGAGTGGGGTTTATTATCTCTAGTCCAAACCCGAGCACTTTTCTCAGCTTCCTCTGTCATTCGTGCCCAGAGCAGAGGTCCCAGCTGAGGTTAGTGTGGAGAGTTCATGTTGGTACCTGCACCCCTACCTAGATGTCCTGTGTGATTTCCATGCTGGGGACATACACAAACTTGTAGCAGAAAGAAAAAATATATTGGCCTTGTGAGTGCTAATCCAGCCTCTAAAGCAGAAACCTTTATTCCTGTAGCCCATTTTTCATCAAGAAATTTGGTCATATGTACACCTTTAGCAACAATGCTGTATATTTAGGCAATGCTGTGCTCTCCTTGGTTGTACCAAATTTCCCATTAACCTTCCTGAAATTTATGCATGCACCCAAAGAGAAGAAAAGCCCTCTATGAATGTTTTAACAACCAGGACAATGAAGCATTGTGCATCAGACTGTTAAAAATGTTTCTAAACACTGTGTTCAATACACACTACTTGATTTCCAAAGCTACTCTAGACAGAAATGATTTAGAAAACAACTCACAAGTAAACTAAAGCTCTTCTAATAAAACAAATATTTCACAGTTCATTTGATCTAAGATATTGAAAAGAACTGCCAGTACTCAGGTACGTGACCTGAAGCACAGAACTTTATTGCTTTCTCCACCAGAGATTAGAAATGTTTGGAATAAACCAGATGCTGCCAGGCAGGCCTTCCTTTAGCCTAGGACTCATATCCCAGAATCACTGATCCTTTCCTAGGAAATAGATAAAAACAACAGAGGAATTGAGATCAAGAAAATTTCACATATTTTTATCCTTCATCTGTCACATTAGAGAACAAATTCCCAACTAAATTAGTGAAATAATTTAAAGCATTTGTATTTGATCATATGCATTAAGAGCTTTACATTTTTTCACTATTTTTTTCTTTATGGGAAATATTTTATTCTTCAGGTCACTTCACAAAAACTTCATATATTCTTTTATCTTTCTTCCCCTTCCATTCTATGAAATTATTGTTCAAAAGGTACAAAAGTGTGACCTTATGATGGTCAGGCTGCAGATAGACATAATACTGACAAGAGGTAAAGTTGACATCATGTAGGCAGCACATGTAAGGGCTGTGCCCATGATACTTTGTGTTGTGTGGCCAGTTATGAATTAAAAGATGACAAGTGTCAGACTAATCAAATACATATTTTTCATGGAATAGCATAGGTAGGTGTTCTTGCTCCATGGTAGCAATAAGACCTGCTACAGATTTAACCCCATCTGAAGGAGATCCAAAGGCTGTTAATTATTCATTGTCTTCTAATGAAAGGTCATTTGAAGAGTGAAATTATATTTAAGAAAAAACAATAAACCAGACACTAAAGTCTAGTTCTGAACCCATGGAGGAATTTCATTCCTATTATAATCAATGGAATTTCTGGGCCTAAGTGCATTTGGGACTCCAAATCTTAGTATACATTTTACTGTCACCTAATACCCAGTAGTTCTCAAGGCAAGAGGACTGGTAATGCTCCAGATGCCTTATCAGAAGGAGGGTACTATTTAACAGATGTCTCTGAGAAGACTGAAAAATGATTATTTGCTTTCATATGGATCATCTGAAAAATACTAAAAATTAAATCAGTTAAATTTCTACTAAATAAATATGAACAAGTATCACCAAAGTGAAACCCCTCATTTATCCATTTATCAGATCCAGTGACAGAGCAAATCTCTCTTGTTAGAAGATGTGCAGAGAAAGAGATATCCACTGAGAGCATAGACTATCTTAAGTATATTTTAAGGCTGCATTAGCTCTTGTACTGAGGAAATTCAGTGGACATTCCATAAAGCACTAATGATGCATGCTCCTAAGCAAAGAATCAAGTAAAACTTGTAAATTTTTTCACATTATTTTCAATAAATATTTCTAGGGGGTAAAAACCAGAAAAAAACCCACAAGGAATATAAAATTACACACATGTAAAGTTTTTCTTTACATAGACTTTTCATTAGATTCTCTAGCTTTTATTTTTAGGTTTAATTGCATAATCATATGTGTAACCTATGAGGTTATTTCAGTAATTAATGTAATGTCAACCAAGACTAATAGAAGAGCTAAGAGCTTCTTTCTCAGGAGCTTTCTCTTTGCAGATTTTATGGGCTTTCTGTATTGTCTTAGTAAAAAGAATAAAAAAGTATTTAAATGAGAAAATACTCATTTTTCTAGACATATTTTACCTTATTATTTGCACTAGAAGACTCAAATAATCAGAAGCTCAGGGTTAGATTTTAAAATACTCAGTATGAGGAGTTGACTGTCTGCCAAATACAGAAGCTCTAAGTGAGAGTTCAGCTCTCTTGAAAATCAGGTCTTGAATTACTTAAACTTTTGAGAATTTCTTTTGTCAGATTTGTCACCAAGTAATTTCATTTTGAGAACCAGCTCCCTACATTACTTTGAGAGGATTGAGTTGGCACATTTCTCTTTCACATACATATACACAATATCTACATTGCCCGTAGAGATGGTTCCCATTTTTAATTACTGAGAAATTACATACAGTCATTATTAGCTGAGCATCCAAACTGGAGAAAAACAGAAGGAGAAGACTTTTTAGGAATAGATTAAGAACTTAACCTGAGCTTTTGCTGCCCCAGCTGGCAGAAGGGGTCTAAGTCAGGTATGGTCATAAATACCAGCTTTTGTGATAATTCTGCTTTCCCTACAGCAAAATAAATTTAAAGATAAAGTCTATCTCAAAATTAAAGAAAAATAATCTGCAGTTTGTACTTTGCAAAAGCATTGGAGAGGAGGAATTTATTGTATTGAGATAAAATTAAAAGCAACTGCAACACTACACAGTCAAGTTCTGCTAAAGCAGCTTTCTTATAAAATAACCCATAAAAGTAGGTATACAGTATTGACAAGTTTATAACTAATGGATTTGTTAGACTAATTTAAAGCAAATTTGGTGAAAGATAACCAGTAGGCCTTGGACTTGACTTAAATATATCCACCTAACCTGAGTCATTCACTCCAGTTTGCTCCACTAGTACGGTGATGAGAAGAAAATGGCAGACACCACCATTATAGGAGTTCTCTAACATTCCCCATTTCCAAGGAAACCAAAGCAAAATTTTCTCTTCAGTTAAAAAATGAAAATGCAGGGTAGAGACTTCAAAATATTCAGCTTTCCCTAGAAAAAGAACAAGAGGAAGGAATCATTTTTATGCTAACAAAGGTAGAAATCATGCCTTTTTTTCCTCTCATCTTTACATAGAGACACAGCCATTGTTGGCCCTATTGTGGGTTTAACCTACATTTTGAGAGCTGGACCAGTTCCACACTGATAAATAAGCACTGCTCTTATCACAAAATATCTGCACCAGTTTTCTGTCTGCATAGCTCTTGGTGTGAGACAGTCACAGAAAGAAAGAACATTACTGGCTTCTTCCTACAGTAGCCCTTATCTTTACAGAGCTTTTCAGTAATTCCAAGTTACCTACTCCTTTTTTCTTCTATGCTAGAAGACCTCTGGTAACAATAGGGAGTATTTTTTTTACACAGCTTGCCTGATTTTTGCTTTTATTGGTTTGCAAAAAATAAAACAGTGTTGGCAAGGAAAACCTCTTCTGTTTCAAATACCTGCCCTCTTAGGCTTCACGTGCTTCTGGCTTTGTAGCATTCTTAGGGCTCAGTTTTTAACTGGGCAGTGTTGAGAAAGTGGGATGATAAATTTTCTTATGACACTAAAAATTCCTTTCCATATGGCTGTTATTCCTGAGTCATTATCTTTACAAATCATTATTTTGTAGTTTGACTGGATGCAAGGCCCACATGAAGCTCTAGTTGTAGACTGAAGATGCCCTTAATGGTAGTCACCAAACCCAGCAAAATGTTTCAAAGGAAAACAAACAGGTCAGGGGTACTCAGTGTGTCCTAATGTGACCTGAGTTCATTTACATTGACTGTTGCAACCACAAGCACCCTGCCCTAAAATGCTTTAATTTCAATTGTGATTGAGTTATCTGAATACAATTACAATGTACAGACTGTGACCTCCAAGTAATTTCCTCATCAGTGATCTTGCATAAATCAAAACAATTCAGACCACACATTTCTAGTTCAAGTCTGGTCCAATATTCTGTCTCCAACCTGTCTTGGTCTTTGCCAGAAGCTACGTTAAAAGCAGGACTCTTAAATGTCCCCTGAGGAGATGACTATTTCAGCAGAAGATGTGAGAAAACAAAAGAAAGAGAGAGACAGTGTTGTGTTTTTCAAAGTTCTCTAATAGTGAAGACATTTAAAAATTTCCAGCAATTAATATCCTCCTGGTCAACTGGAATGGATGGGATATTTACACAGTGCAGGATTAGGCCTGTTGGTGACTTGTCACAGGATGGAAAAAGAAAATGGTAGTGTAAGAGGATCTAGGTATATTTAGGCAATGAGGAAGACATTTTCTTCACATTTGTCTCTGAACTACTTCTATACCCACTTTTGGTAATCTGGAATAGCTCAGAATTCCAAACCTCAGTGAAACAGCACTGAATTATACCATTTACCTATTCCCCAGGAAATCCAGCATTAGATATTGATAAATCCATGGTAAATGGCTACCTCTCCTGTCTATCTTGCTTCTTTCTGTGGATGGATTACTAACATAAAATACAAAAGCCACTTAAGGTGGAAATACCTATTTGTAAACTGTTTGCCCAAAATGCATGCATAGTTTTAGAAATCTTAGCATTAGAAAACCTGATGCTTGATATTCTACAAATCATTCAGACACATCTCATATAAATATCCCATGAATCATGTTTAATAGAGTCTCTGGCCATGTCTAACCATTAACATAAAATGCTGTATATTGCTTGTCAGTTTCTGAAATATTTAAAATATTCAGTAAACTACTAGCAAATTGTTACTAATGTTATATATCAAATAAATTGCACTATGAAACAGGAAAAAATGTTATACTTAAGATGCCAAGTGTTTCAAATGTGGATATGAACTTTCTTTTTCCTTTTTTATTTTACCAGAAACAACTTTACATCTCATATAAAATGAAAGCATTTCTTTATTTCATTATAGTACAGAAGTTTTTATCAGTAATTGGACTAAATTTTGTGAATAGTGGGGGCATTAACAGGTCAAATTAAGTTCTCAGATTACTAGACAGGTCAGTCAGGCACTTCCCAGTTACATCTTTGGGTTAATGATTCCTAAATTTCACCAAAGGACATAGGTAAGACATCAGATCTAACTTCAATTTGCAATTTTCTCTGGGTGTTTAAATACATTTTTCTCCAGCTAAGAACATTTGCATAAGAACCTCCTTCCAATTAGTTATAATAACTTGATACATCTTTTTATTAAAAAATTAGAACCTATTGAATTTTCACTAGAGTTACAGGGCCAATCCTGGCCCTGATCTAAATCTGGATAAATGGATTTACAGCAATAACAACACACCAGAATGGTGTTTTCCTTAGCCCTACATATGCTGTGTCTCTGTTTTACTCCGTTGTTTTATTTTTTTGTGTGTGACACTGCTAATAGAGATACTGCTTTTTTATGTTCTAAAGGTATTTGAAGGCCTTCTGGAAAAAAGAGGCAATTTTAAAAAGTATTAAGTGCTCATTGCTACTGGCAGGTGCATTTAGAGATAAACAATCATGAACACACCCACTGCAAGTGAGTAGAGATAGGAAATATCAAAGGACTAAGTAAAACTTTGCAAAGCACACAAATATAATTATGGAAAGTTGTGATATGAAGCAATTTAAGTGATGGCCAATAGTGGGGGCTAATGCTAATAAATAGGAGCTTATAAAAAAAAAGAAAATTACTGTGCAACTGTTATTCAAAAGGAAGTAATAAAAGCTTAATTTTGAAGTGTGTTTCAACAAATATTTTGAGATTTCCCCTAGAAGAGGACTGGCATTCTCCTTTCCTTTAATTATATTTAGGATAGGGTGAGACAGCTTTGTTTACATTGCATACTGAGTATTAGAAAATCATATTAAAAAAACAAAAAGTTCAGATTCTGATTTCAGCCCACAGTAATGGAAAATGTAACCTAAATTGCCTTCCAAGCCCTTCTTGCATCGATAGGTAAATTAAATTAAACTTCCAAGAAACCTGTCACTTGGAAGCTACTGTTCAGAGTATGGAGTAGATGTGAGGCAGGAAGAGGGATGGGATACATCCCATTTGCATAAGGCAGATAGTTCCTTTGTAAACACTGATACAGAACAGCAACTATAGCAATGACTTTTTCCCCTCTATACTCTCTTCCCCCTGACTTACACATCCTTGTAATATATACTGCTGTTTTGACTTGAGCTATGCACCCAAATAGACTATTTGTGGAGTATTTGTGATGCACAGATCTATTATGCACATCCATCAGAGGTCAAACACAGAGCAATTCTATACCTCTGATGTCAGCCTGAACAGAGGCATTGTTCCTGGCAGTGACAGGAAAAAGGCACCACATCCAAATTACTGAAAGCCTTCTCATGGCAGAAGAAAAAGCTGTCAGTTTAACAGCTGAACACAGAAGGTTCAACCAGTATATATCCTTCTTATTCAAGTAACATGAAACCTTGGGGAAAAAAAAAAAAAAAGAAAAAAAAAGAAAGAATGGGGAAAAAAAAAGCTGCAACTGTGTCAGATTTTTTAAGTTGGAAAAGCTCTTGTCGATGCTGAACAAAGAAAAACATCCATTTATGTTGCCAAGAAAGAACTACTGAATTATAAAATAAAAGAGAGATAGCCTCAATATAAACATAAAACGTGTCTGTATGTGTACCAAAAGAGAAAACATGCTAAATTTTCTATAGTTTCATATTTATACTGCACAGTAGGATGCAAACTGTGTGACTGAATATTACCCTGCCCACTTATATGCTGGTATATGCTGATCTACAGGAAATCTATAACATCTGCCCTCTATGTATATTTTGCTCTTTGATGTTTCATTACTCAAAACTAGAATAGTTCTGCCCAATTACCAGACCAGTATCTTATTCATCCCTAAAGTACACACACTGTACCTGAAGAGCAGGTACCCTGCTTGGGGTGAATGGCCCTTTCACTCATCTTGGACAAAACACATTTAACATATTAGCAGCTATCTAATAACAGCAAGAAAAGGATCTTATGGCTCTGGGCTATATGAAGGGAAGGTATAGGCTGTGTTTAGCCCTGAGGCCATAACCCCCTTACCCTTCCTTTGCCACAAGGTATTGGCTTGGCTCAAGTAACTCCAGCAACACCAAATCTTCACTTTTTGCTCTGGTTTTAAAACGTCCACTGGGTCAAGAGGGAGCATTCTTAAAACTAAACATGTCATCCAGCTTATAGGCTACATTTCATTTTCTAATGCATAAGTCAGAGAGATTTAAAATGCCAGTAAATAGTTCTAACCCAGCTACATCACACAAGTGAAGCATTTAGGTGGGGAATGTGCACACATCTGTCATCTGATCTGCCACATGGTCCTTGAAGAAGTGTCAGTCCTGATCCCTGCTTTACTCGTTTTGTTTTCCACCACCACAGGATAAGCAGTTTAAAAAATGATGCTAATTTTTAACAGAAGAACCATGAGAAGTAATATAAGAAGACAGGTGTACACAGTCACAAGGATGAAGTCAGAATATTAATACATTACTCTCTGACAACATTAAAGAAAGTGTTGACTTTAATTTAATTCCTGTGGATTGCTGTTTCTTTTTTTTTTGTTAAACCAAGCAAAAATAGATCATTTTTACTGATGAGAAGTTCCCTAGCTCTTCTTATTTATCTCACACTTGAAGTCATAACACTCAGCTTGTGACAACATAATTGTCTCCATAGAAACTAATTGAGTTCTCACAAAATAGAGCATTTGCACAATATTTGGACCCTGTTTACTGAAAACCTAGTAAATGGGTGTACTGCACAAACTGTCACCACTGGCAGATTGCATAGAAACCTACAAATCATTTTAGCAGGAATTTATTAAAACAATCATGTTTTCTACCTCTAACCAGCCAAAAATAAATCAATCATCACATTAGGGCCAAGTAAACTTCTCAGCTGTGCAGCACCAGGATAGGTGCCTCAGGGATTGTTTATGCTCAGGTGGAGCTCTATGCAACCTCAACTCGTCATTAGGTCTCTAATTAATATGCATGTTGACACATAGCACTGACTCACAAACTAAAGAAAATGGTGAATCCTGTTTACACTAAAAAAATACATTCTAAAGATAAGTTCCTATTCCCTTTATTTGTCTTCTGCTTCTAATTTAAGACCTTTGATCCTGACTGAGGATCTCCTTAGGCTCCACTTTGCCATCCAACTACATTCCTGAAACCTCCTCAGATAAACAATTTCTATAAAAGGCTTTAGAAGACTGTAGACTTTTATTCTGTCATAAAATCTGACTGCAACTGATATTAAAATGAGGCTGCATTCCTTTGTTATATCAATATCTGGAACTGCTTTTGTACATAACAATAAGTGGGATACATCTTGCTTACCTTCATTCTTTAGGCTCCCTGTACATTTAGCAGACATCAATAGGTACTGCCAGATAACAAGGCAACTCACACATACAAAACATCTAAGACTAAGGTGTCTGGAAATGAAATCAATGACAAAATCCTAATTACCTTCCAAAGTGCAGCACAGAGCCCTGCACTACCCATCTACGTGGTTACCCTGACCATGCAGCTGTGCTCTGGGTGGGAGAGAGGAAGGGTCATTGCTCCCTGGGATTTCCAGTGTTTCAGAAAGGTGAATGCAAGGAGAATCTAGTGCAACTCTTCCCAAATGTATTACCTAAATTTTTAATTACCTTTGGATAACGAAAATTTGCAATGCCTTCTATCTTGTGGCTTGGAGGTTTGGGGAGGAAGGGGGGGTGTCTTTTGTTTTGTCAGACTGTGCAGAAGAAGGACAAATAACAAAAACCAGAATTCTTGAGCATCTGATAGTCACTACAACCTGAATGCCTCAGCACCAGCCCACTTACATGTATGACACCACCACACAATGCTGTCTTAGATACTTGCCAGAAAAGAAACAGATGGTGCCAATAAAAGGCAAAAATGAACTTCATTCTTCCATAATAAGGCAATAAAACCCAACATTACATAATTATTTTTCATAAGACAGGTCTTAACACTTAGGGGACAGGAGATGAAAAAATAAAAAAATAAGCCTTTTTCTTTTGTTCCAAAGCTTTCACATTCCTCTGAAAGGAGGTTGCAAAACTTTATAAATCCTTTTTAGCCTTTAGGTTGCTCTGCTTAAGATTTTAAAAGGGATGTCAGTGTAGGGTTACAGACCAGATTACACTTCTCTTTGCTGCCAGGTGTATGTGAGCTGGAGAAATAAATAAGATGCATCAAGATGAAGTCTGTATTTATCTCTTTTTCCTGTATATATTGACAGAATACATTTCACAATGCAGTGACTGATTTTTTTCTTTCCTTCTTCCATCACTAGGATCCCTTGGGTCTGTGAATATTTTTCATTCTCCCTCTTGTTTCCCCATTCTGGCTTACAAGCTTATCCTGCACACCTGCAAGAGCAGGAGCTTGCAGTCACAAAGGGTTCCAAAGCTCTCATGTCAAGGAGGAGATATAATTTGAGCATCTTTTTCAGCTTCATTAATAACAAAACACCTGTGAGCCAGAGATCTTAAGAGATTGTGTCTTCATCATTTATGAATCTTCCTCCCTGCTGTGGCACTTATCTCTTTGCCAGCTCAACCTGGCACAATTCCTCAGCATCCAAAATTTAAAAAAGGGAAAAAAAAATACTTTTCTCTCCAGTTAAATCAGTGTGGATGGAGAAGGCAAGATGCTAGCAGAAAATCTGCACCAAAACCTGAAAGCCTAATCCTGACAGAGCTTATAAGGGTGATAGGCCTTGATATCACTTCACATATATTCTTGGTTTGTCACTAGGGCTTTTGTTTTAAGAAAGATGTAATTCTGATGATTCAAGGCCTGACATAAAAGCTGCTGCTTTCCTCCACATTCCCATTGCAAACTTACCATAGTCCATTTTTTTTTACTTGATAAATAAAATAGCTGTGGCAAAGGCAAGGAACAGCTTCAAAGCTTATTTTTCCATGATTAATTGCTAAAGGAAAGAGCTGTCATTAATACATTCTCACCATGAAGGGTTAAACCATATCAAAGATGCTTGTTTTTACATCCTTGACTTAAACAAACACCCTTACAAAATGCTCCATTCTGAAGTTCTGCCAAAGGAAGGGCTTTCAGTTTGTAACCAAACTAACAGCAGCTATAGAACAAGCTGGGGTTAATTTTGCCTCTAAAGCCAATGAAACACTTTGCTAACAACCCCAGACTCCTAGAAATTATATTTTGATATAATCTGAGTTACTGCCATCTCCTACAAGCTTTCTGTAATTGTCTCAATTCAAGTGCTAAGACCTAGGACTCTTTTGTTAGAAAGCACAAATGCAAGCCAGAGATCATTGAATAAATCAATTATTACATCTCACAGTGTCACTCATTAGGATTAAATAACCTGAAGGTCTGATGGATATCCCTATCTGACTGTGGCAGACACAACAGCCATCACTATCAGAGAATTTTAACTGATGCCATAGTCTTAGCATCAAAGCTTGGAAAAGAAACCATATCTTTAAATGCCAAAAAGTCACTAGTGCTCAGAAGTGAATCACCAAATCTGTTTTTCTGGGCCTTTAAAGAACAAAAAAAATAGCTTCTGCTTTTAGGTTGAGAGAGGAAGGAAGGGTCTCTAAATCTTTGTCTACCTTCTTCATTAAATTGATACCATCTCCTGGGCTCTCATCTTTTGTGATACATGTGAATAAAAATATCAGATTCTTACAATCTGAGAAATACCTTGATTGTAAGATGTATAGATTTTGTATGCAATCTCTTGCTTATTTACTATTTGCAGATGTGGTAAAAACAACAGTTTGAAATACAAAGCCTGGGCAAGAGTTGATGTACCACAGGTCCCTCCTCAGATCTGCCAGTGGATCTCAATACAACTTTCAGCATCTTTCTTTCTTCTTTAGCAAGGCATTGTTAAAGAATGCTGCCTACAGCCGAGTTGTGCTACTCCATGATATAACCACATGTCCTGCAAACAGAAAATGAGCACATCTGCTGTTCATATTCTTGTGCTTCATCATACAAGGAATGACTTGAACCTAGCCCTAAAGAGCTGCCATCCTACTTCATTATCAGCTGGAGCGATGCATAGAAACCTAAAGCCTAGTGGTGTCTCTATGGGATATGCCTGACTTTCAGTTTAAATTCAAAGACAAAGAAATCCAGCTGAGACCTTTGTTCTTTTCTTACATAGCAAGCACTGAAAACCCCACTGGAAATTCAGAAGAGAAATTGACATTTGTGGGTTTCAACAGGCCTTAATGTTTAGTACCTATGGTTTGTACAAGGCCAGGTTTCAACACCACCATCCCCTCCCGTTCCCAGATTAGTTTTGGTAAGTTTGGGAATGCAAATAATTAAAATCTCACCATGGTTAAGAAAACAATGATTTTAGAAAACTAGTATTAAAAAAATTTCACATAGGTTCTATATGCTGAAACATACCCAAGTTTAGTTTTACATTATAACCAACTTCTGGACAGAAATACTGAATTCCTTGAACTGGCATCTACTGCAGTTCTACACACAGCTCAGTGCTCAGTTCTGAGTCACTGTTTGAGTCTAGTTTGCAAAGGAAACTGAAAGGTTTCTTAAATGTGTATTCTTTTGGGAAAGAAACAAAAAATAAAAATCACCACAGGGTGGAAACAGCAAGTTCCCATCCCAAAGGCTAAAATCAAGACATAACACTGAAGGGGAAAAAAAAAAGAGGAGCCAGCCACAGTGAAAAGAAGGTATAAGAAAACCAAAAACAACTCTGAGTAAAAAAAGGCAATGTGAAGGAATTTTCTGCTTATTGTTATGTTGCTATTCTCCCATTCTGATTACCATACACTTTGGAAGTTAATAGGACAAAATAAGCAGATGAAAGATCAAAAAGAGCAATAAGCTTCACTCACAGATTAAAAGCAGGTGGCAGAATGAGAGAATAACATGAATGGGGGAGGACTTCTGATCTGCAGGGGAAAGAAGCCCTGGACATAACTCCCAGAGGCTGGGTTGCCAGCAGAGCTGGGGATCGGGGCAGCCCCCCACGGCTCGGTCCCAGCACCGGCCGGGGCACCTTTCTCAGTCAAGTAACATGAAACCAGAGAAAGCCAACTAGAAGCCTCTCAAATGTCTTAAGTTACAAAAGCTTTTGTCAGTGCCAAACAAAGAGCACAACTGAGGCAGTGCCATTGAATTAATAAGTAGAAGGCAGAAGTATGCTACGTAAATGGTGCGTGTGTTTCTGCTTACAAAGACACAGTCATGCCTGCTAGTATTTACATATAACTAATGTATTATATGTATATGCAAGCATGATTTAGTAAATATAAATTATATGGTACAATATAGATCATATGTATACAAATAATCAGCCATTGAGACAAGCATCTTTACATTACAGTCCTCTATGGTATCTTCCCTGTACACAGAATCACAGAATGTCAGGGCTTGGGAGGGACCTCTGGACCTTGCATAAAAAGATCTCACCAAACCAGCATGAGCTGGGAGTCTCTCTTCAGGCAACTGAATTCTCCTGTCAGTGTTTAGAACCACGATCAACAACAAGCCAAATATTTTGCTTGTCCTGGTTTTGAGTAGCTTCTAATTGTAATAGCTCAAATGGGATAATCCTTGTTATTTTGGTGTTAGATGTGATTCAAAAGGCCAACAAGTAAACAGCACAACCAATAGCCAACAAATCTCTGACATAAGGAGGTGGCTCTTCAGATGACAAATGTGCTTCAGCTGACCTGCAGTTTATCTTTTAGCACGCATAATTGCCTACACCCAGACCCTTTCCCAGTACTGCCATAGTGCAAGAGTTAAAAAAAAAAAAAAAAAAAGAGCAATTTCAACCAAGAGTTTCACAGAACAGAAGTGAAAATAGTCTTCAGAAGCATAACAGGCTTGTCTCTTTAATGAACATGTCATGAACTTAAACAGATATGACTGGAGGGAAAAAAAAAAAAAAAAAAAAAAAGAAAAGGAAAAAAAAAAAAAAAAAAAAAAAGAAAAGAAAAGAAAAGAAAGAAAGAAGAGAAAAGCCAAAAAGGAGTAAAACCAAGTACTTCATTACTAATTGACCAGAATGGTGGTTAAAACACAGGAATTTGCAGCATGTTCAGTGGGGACCTGGTTGGGCAAGTGGTAAACTAGAAGCTTGACCAAACAATTGCCCTGAATAACTCAGAGGGCTGAAGGGAGCATCTGCTTATGGGGAAAAAAAAATAAAATAATTCACAAAACCATCAGGTATCTATCTTCTGTTGTTTAGATTATTGACCTGATCATTTGGCAGGGTAGGTGAACAGTGTGAAGACAAATTCTCAAGTGGTTTAATTCAGCAGAGCTTAATTCAGCTTTAATTTAGCACAGTTTCATTGACTGAAGTCCAGCTGGGTTGATTTATTCCAGCTAAAGAGCTGGCCTCATTCTAGTGTAACTGTTAAAAACTATTATCCACTGAAAGCACCATCATAAAGAAAAAGGTATTGAGAGGCATAGTATGAAATACAGGGTGTTGATATACTGAATGCTAACATTTATAGCAAAGACAGCTCACTCTTTCACTGCTGTGATTACAGTTGCCTTTTGTTACTACAGAGCAAAAGAACATCTTTATTGCCTGGAAGTCCATGTGCTCCTCCTATTTATCTTGCACTTGAAATCTTTACCCTTAGTTTGTGACAACATAATTATCTCCATGGAAACTAACTAAATTGTCATGAAATAGAACACTTACATAAAATTTGGACCCTGCTGCTTACCAAGTAAGAATGCATACTGTACAAACTGCCACTGCAGACAGATGCCATATGGGCCCACACTCCTCTTTGTAAGAATGCTACAAGACAATGCTTTTCCTGTTTCTGTTATTCCACATTATGCCACTTACTACATTAATGCTTAAAAATTACCTTAGTTGTTTAATGTAATGATGAATTACTCTGGTTTCACATTCACATATATGTACACCTACCTAAACTAGGCTTATGATGATTTCTAGAAGAGTACAACATACAGAAGCTACCATGGAAAACAAGCACATTTCACAAAACTGAATTTCCAATTTTGTAGCCTGAAAACTCAAGTCTAGCAAGGAGAATATTCCCTAACATGAGTTATAACCTCATATCATGGGAGCTTAGCAACAATGAGAAGATTAAGTATGGGAGTTCTATTAAAGTATTTTTTCCTTTAGTGCTTTTGAAAATCCCAGTGCACACTATTAGTTGCAACTATGCTGGGCCAATCCTCTTAGCTATCTCTGTTAAGTGTTCACAACTTCCACTGAAAGATGTGTTCTTGCATTCAGGAGATATTTCATAAATTAATTGCACACTTTTCACAGTGAAGTTGCATTCATGTTATTTTAAATTCTGCATTCATTGAAGCTTTGGATAGCATTACTTAGAGACCCCTTAATACCTCAACATATTTAATAAAGACATAAATGTAATATACACACATACATTTTCCTGAGGGTAGAAGAGAAGAAAGAGAGTTGTGTGCTAACATCCTATGCATTTGTAGGGTATTGCAGTTATCTAAAGGCCAAATTATTTTTAGGTTGCTCTCCTAAAGAAATGAGTCTTTTGTGCTTGTGCCTCTGTCTGTCCCTTTGAATCTGCTGGGCAGTATTAGCAGAGAGATTGTTGCTAAAGGTTTTGTGAAAGCCAGAGGCAGGTTAGGAGCCAGAGTACTGTCCCCATTAAGGAGATGCTCAGAGGACTTTGATCCCCCCACATTCTCACAGCATTACTGCTGGCTGCTCCTGCTGAGGACCTGCTTACCCCTGGGCTAGTTGGGATACCTCCTGTCCCTTGCTCTAACTGTGCAAAAACATGAGCTGCTAGGGAAAGCAATACTAAGAAAAGAAATGCTAAGTTAATGGAAAGAAATACTAAGTTAAACAACTTCATCAGAAGACAGGGATGGAACGTGGAATAGACTTTGGGAAGACCCAATGAGGGTAAAAGAAGTTGGTGGTATGAGACAACACATAAAGAAACTGGACAGAAATCTGAAAGACTTCACTGGGGAAGGTTTTTAAGGAAATTGCTCCTGATAAAAACAAGTGCTCTCCTAAGGTGCAGCAATTAGCAGAATTCACTGTGAAAGGTATTGCAACTGTGTAAATTATTTCCAAAGAACAATCATCTGAATGCACTAAGGCTTTTTGTTCCAGGTGAATACATTAGGCTCTTCTCCCTCTAAACTACTCATTTCTAAAGCTGTCCTGTGCTCCAACAACACCAATTTCATCCTACATTGTATTTAGTAAATTGCACTGAAGCACATAAAGCCTTCCTATAATCTCTGTAAACAGGGACATATATCTAAAGGCAACTGTTACATATGGGTCATTATCTATTCTATTGCTCAATATCTCCTATTCATGACCGTGTCATCTCAGTAAAAATGAAGTTGCTTTGCATTTAGATGCCAAGCAAGATGTTCTAAAATACATAAAATACAAATATTTCCATAAATGTAATTTTCTATTCACACAGTAGATTATATCATCCCTATAATGCCTTCAAACCAAACAAAATATACATTCAGAGGTTTAAACATCTCCAGAAGCACCAGGAATTTTGCTCTGAATGCATTATTACCTGTATACTCATTATCTTCCCCTGAAAAGGGGAAATGAGTGAAACTGAAACGTTTTGGAGGTTTTATCATCCATCTGAAGTTTAGTATAAACTGATCCAGGAAAACAAGAGGCCAGGCACAATGATTCCTCTGAAACTGAGGTTGGTGAGTAACAGAGCTGACACATATGGCGTAGCACCTGGTGCTTATTATGTACAAATCAAACAAGCTCATCATTCTTGCAAAGTACTCCTCTAAGATGAGCTTGGTAAACCCCCTTCTCTTCCATTTCTCTCTATTTTTTAGACATCCAGGTCAAAAGGTGACAACAACTAAGAGGAACATACCAGTTTGCCATCAGGGAATAAACTGCAGCTGAGTTCCCTGTTTCTAAAGCCTTTCATTTTGTGGTCCTTTAAGATCAGGGCACACAACCCACCCACAACAGCTGACAGCACTTAGCAATATGCCCCCTCCCTCATTTTCATCCCAGGAGTATATTTTAGAATCTCTAGACCCAACTGAAAAAAAAAAACCCAAACAAAAAATCAAAAGCATCTAACAGAAGTGGCAGAAAGTCTGAAAAATCAATGCAAAAAAACCCCATATAAAATAGAATTGTTAACAACCTGTATTTGAAGCAACTTGATAAAAGTCTTGCTGCATGATCTAGGCAGTTGTGGGGGTTACCCCAGAGAAATAAAACAAATGCAGAAAGTTCTCCAATGCTGTTCAATAAAGTGTAACCCTAAAGAGTTTGCAGGGGAGTGGATATGACCAACACAACCTCTGAAGGTCTTCTCCCAAGGTTCTCTGAGCCATCTCCTACACTGCTTCCCATAGCATTTTTCTTGGGGTTTTTTAGGAGGCACAATATATTTAATGAATTAATAATCAGCAACTAAAAGCTTTAATTGTATGATAGTTTGTTGGCTGGGTTAGGAAGGGTTTGCATTATGAAACTAGATGTTTTACAAAAGCACAAATTTCAAAATGAGTGTGTTTTTATTTGTCCAGGGCCCTGCAAAAAGGATAAGTTGATGCAGTGGCAGCCCCATGATTATAGCAAATCTCATAAGGAAAAGGGACCATCCTGCTTCTCTGGGCAGCAGCATAAGCCAAGAAGCAGAGTGGTGCTGTGTATCAATTCTCCATTCATTAATTATGCCTTCAGATTCAATTTACTCTTTAAAAAAATAAAACTAAAACTTTCCATCTAGTTTTCATATAGAAAAGGTAGGGTGGAGAAAGAGGACAGAATTTCCATTCCCCTCTTAATGACAAAAGGCCAGATTCTGTCATTTTGAAATTGTATAATAGTTTGGACTCATTAAGGCTTCTGGAAGAGCTCAAAATGAAAGCTGTATAGTCAGGCAGAGAACAGTAAAAAATAACTATAGTTCATAATAGAGAGCATCAGAGATGTTCTTTATTATATGTATATATTTATAATTTATATGTGTGTATATACACACATATCTCTGTGAGAAGTCATTTTAATACATAGGTTCATCGTGGTGCTATTTTGTGCTGTGTTAAAAAACTAATTATTTTCCTTAAAGAAGAAATTTAGTGTTATTACACAGCTCATTATATTTAACTGTGATGTGAGGGGAAGCAGTCATAGGTGAGTAATTCATCATCAATAACAGAACCAAAGACTATCAGTGGTAAGTAGCTTTATAAAAACTATTTTGTGGTAAACAAACATATATTTAATCTCTGTTAACTTTTTTCCCTCCCATAATTTAGAATAGGAGCTTCACTGTCATTGCAACACTAAAACACCATCTATCATAAGAAAAAAAAAACCCAAAGCACTATTCAAAGATGATAGCATGAAAGGCTTTGGGGGCCTTTCATGCTTTCAGTCACATAGCTTTGAATCCTCCCTTTCTCAATTATTTCTGTATATTATTATATAAAACTATGCATCTCTCAAATGGCAGATCTCACCTGGAGGTCAAGATATAAAAGAATATTCATGCTAAACCACAAATTGTTTGGGTGCTTTCTCAACTTCAAGCTATTTTTTCTAGTTTTCATAGCAGTTTTACAAAACTAGTGAAGGTATCTGTCATAAAAGTTTATCCCTACTGTCAGTGTACTTAGGCCCCATGGCTATTTATTTGTTAAATCTCTATTACACAATAATTCCTTCCATGTCCTTAGTGCTTTTCTCAGAGGACCTCAAAGCATTTCACAAATTATAATTAACAACATACTAATCAAACTCATATTTTTAATCTCATTTTACCAACAGGGAACAAGAAACGTGGGCAGCTTTTTGCAAGATTCATTAAAAATAAACCTGTAGCAGAGTGAAGAAGAAAACCCATAAATTCAGATGTCCAGAAATGGTGCATTGAACACAAAAGCATTATTTCAGAACCTGTTTTGTTTAGAACAATTCTCTATGTTAGTAATTTTGTGGACAAAATGCAGCAGAACACTGAAGGCTCTCAGTGGTTTTTGTGTAGCCACAGGTTCATGAAGTATTTATTCATATGTTGACATGAATTGTGTCTATGTAGCCTGTGAGAATTCCTTCTTATTCTGTTTTCTTTCTACTACATCTTCAATTTTTCTACCTCTCATCAATCCTCCAGAAGGGCAGCACATGCATTTTAATGGAGAATGCATCAGAGATCCACAAAGATGCCTGGCTCCTCAACAGAATGCCAGACTGGTGAATCACAGCTCACAGACAAAACAAAGATGAATCTCAGCACTTTGCATGTGCTTGATTTTTAATCTCTGTACACAGGAATACACCTAGTGTACTTTCCTAGACTCAACAGCATTCAGCTGTGCTTGTACCATTTGCACACAGCTTTTGCAGCCTTCTAGAAGCATCAGAAAATCTCTAACACCTAGATCTGTTAGGACCTTGTCTTTGCCAGCCCTTCTGAAAATGTCTTTAAATGTCTTCTAATTGCAGAATTAAAGCAGAAAGTGAAATGGAAGGATTTTTGCAGAATGGTGTATGAGAGACTGAGATTCTTGTACTTAGAAAGGAGTATGTAATGGGAATACAATTTATGAGGAGGAAATAAGCTATACCAGCTCTATAAAGCATTGTTTGTCTGCTGGAATTGGATGCTGGAATGAAAGAACAAGATGCCACGTAACAGTTCAAGAATTTCCTCCATATCCAGTATGTTCCATCCATTCAGCAATAGTGCTGGCTTTCCCCCTGTAGAATAATTTCATTTTCAATGGAATAAATGCATAAATTTTAAATCTGAAAGCTTGCCTGCAGCCATTAGCTGACTATTGACATATATGTCAATATATTTTCCATGAAAAGACCCTTCTTTACATTCCTCAACATTGGCAAGACAGAGGGCAGAATAAAGGAAGTAATATGGAAATAGAAGTTGAAAACTAAATTTTAAATCCTTGAAAATGTTGGACTACCCTTGTTTTCTGTTAGTTATTGCTTCTTTTCTCATTATGTCTACTACCAGAACCTCACAGTACTGAAGATAACAGCAAAAAATAAGATGATCTGTGCCTCCAGGACACAGCACCAACTGGATAGTGAGCACTGCAAAGATGCTGTGATGGAATCAGGCTTCAAGCACAGAAATCTACCCTTATGACTGACCAGAAATGCCAAAAAGTTTCATGGTTGAAGCCCTTCTATAGCTATGTTACATACACTTAGACATGCTTGACCAGAGACTGACACAAACACCAATCCCATGCCAGCAGGGACTGTAATCCCAATCCTTCCCAGTGCTACTGGGGTGTGGAAGAGGGACAGGTCTGTGACCAGGACAGACCCTAGGAACAAGATTTCCCATGGCTGGGGGACAAATGCCTCCTTCCTTTCTCTTCTGAGTACCACCTAATTATTCCCACTGTTGACCAGATCATCAGAGGAGGCTGCCAGGATCTGGTGGTGAACAGAGAATATTCCCTGAACAAGTCTGCAAGATACGGCTCAGGAAGCAAACAGCTCCCATCAGAGAAGATCTAATGAATCTGAACAATCTGCCTTCATAGCAGCTTTTTTCTCTTTATTCAGAGACCCAGCATTACCTACAAGCCTGGCAGAGTTATGAAATTATTTGTACTTCATAAGGTGCAGATTCTTCTTTGTACCAAAGCTAAAAATATTTCTTTCTCGGGCACATAACGTGTTAGGAGCTACTTGGACCTAGAGGAATGAAACATCCATAGAAAACTAAACCATCCATGTTTTAAAGTGTTTAGAGTTCAGACCCAGATCCATCCTCCCTGCTTACAGAAAGCAAAGCTGGCTCAAGTTCATGCCTACTTCTAGCCCAATCCATACCTAAATTAACTGGGAAGCAAGAGGTGAAACCACAGCTGAGTGGAGGCTATAAAGCCAAAGCTTCCAGGCAGAGAAGTTTGTAAGAACTCTTCCTCCTCAGAAGATACACCTAAGTATGATCTTGTTACAGAGACAGCTTCCAAGTAAACTGAAGGCAAATAATACATTAGAAATAGGAGGGGGGAAAAAATAGTGCATTGTTAATTTGGTTGTCTTGGGTTTTGTTTTGTTTTTTAAATTAAATACTCTTGCCCAGTTTTCCTTAGCTAATTAGCATCCTTTCTTTGTGGTTTAAGTAACTGCTCATTTAGATCAGTGAATGATTGCTCTGAGATTAGGGTATGGGAAAAATCTTTCTGTTGGGAATAATCTACTTATGCTACTGTTTATTTGAAGCAGTGATAAACACAGAGATTTTCTTTCCATATGTGCCAAGTATAAAAGAGAGCAGAATGATTAATGAACCCTTGCATTTTACCAATAAATTACCAACTTCAGACACAAATTTATCGTTTTCATTAGTACAAGACATCACAAAAAAACTTCACTAATTTAAATCAGTTCAATTGCAAGCTATTATTTTTTTTTAAGAATGTTTATATTATTTCCATTTGATCTGCTGGGAATGACATTTTGCGCACCATTATTTATAATCTACAAAAATTAATTATGCTTCTAATTAACAGCATGCAAATAAATTATTGCTCAAGGAGTTATTTATTCAGTAGTAAAGCAGGAGCTTTAAAGCTGTATATATACACATTTCAGCTGTGCTCCTAGGGTTTTCTATTTTTTCTTTTTACTTATTCATTTCTTCCCAGATTTCTGAGGTCTATTATATTTTTGCTTTTGTGAAAGTTTTCAGATGCTTTATGTACTTCTCTTCAGTAAAATAAGAACTGGATATACAACTTATGTCATTTCCTTGCCTAGAAAATTGCTAATAAATCTAAGAAAAAAGATAATGGGAAAGAAAAAGTGAAGCTACATTGTCTGGTTAACATACTCCCTTCTCATGGGCACTTAAAGAAATTAGCAGTTGAGGAATATTCCAAAGACGGCTCCAGACACTCATTCCTCATTATCTACAGAGCACATAAACTGGACAACCAACTTTCACCCTCCTGTTTTATGCAGGTGCAATTAGGAGGACTGACCTTGTGACAAAGGTAGGACACTCTGTTCCATTCCATTCTCACCTCCTTTTGTCACCTGCTCAGTAAACTGCAATGCAGTGGCAGTTCTGGCTCTGGGTTTGCAGTGGACCTCAGCAGCATGTTCCTGAGTGGGTGTGACACAATCCACCTCTTCTCAGAGGGTCCCCAGTAGCTGGGAGGTGAGATAAACTCTCATTACAAAAGGAACTGAGTAAATGCAGCCCCACAATTATTCTGCTTGTGCCTGCTTTCCATATATTTACAAGTTAATGGTAGACACAGTCATAAAAAATATTTTGAACTGATGTTGCAGAATATTCAGAGAAAATGCACTTGGCATCATAAATATTAATTCGCTCAAATTTAAGAAGTACTGCAGTGCATAAGGTGTCAGGGAAATTGTAGGTGTTATGTCCAGGCAGAAAAACTCCAGTTTTGAAATGTAAACAGCCAGAAAAACATTTGGAAACATTTTAGGGACTGCAGTATGCTTGGAGAAATTATTTCAAGCAAACAACCAAACCCACCCTGTTTGCCCATGAGCAGAGGACAGAGAAAGAAGGTGACAATCAAATTCTTAATTGTTGAGCTAGGAATAACCTAATCTTTTTTTTTTTTTTTTTTAACTAAGATAATAGTTAATTACTGAAATAAATTGAGTTTTAGAGTTTCAGTGAACCATTCATAGGCTTTAAAAGTAGAAACTCAGCCATCTAGGACAGATGTCAATGATAACACTGTGTTTTAGGCAATGGTGCACAGCAGCATCCAAGGAACCGAACACTGCTTCACCATGGGCTGGCTGCATCTCACCCATCCCAGGAAAGGAAGCTGCAGAATAAGCTGAGATATCTGGATGTAGCCACCAACTAAATGAATATTATTAAAATCAAATGGATATTTAAAAGACAAAGCCATATATTTATAGCTGGGGGTGACCACCCTTAAAAAAGAGCCCATCACTGGCAGTAACAAGGGTTCTGTGCAAACACAGTAACCACCAATGCTGCCTGATCAATTCCACCAAAAGATCCGTCAGCTCCTGCTCTTCCTATCAGTGAAGCCAAAGAAAGCTGTTCCATCCCTGGGGAAGGATTTCATTTCAAATATAAAGTTTTTATTAGCTGCCACTGAGATTCTCACTTCAGCCACTCTCTAGCTACGTAGCATCTGCCACAGTGAGGTGCCAGGGTCCTTAGCAAGAAGGGGAGTGCAGGTTGCTAAAGCAGCAAAAGAGAAAGCAAAGAATTATGACAGCCATGTGAAGGGAATCTGGTAGCAGTAAGACGGAGAGGAGACTCAGAGTCTTCTGAAAATGAAATACTTTGTGAACCTGTTGGATAAAAATGTTCTCCTTTAGATCAGATTTAATCCAGGTTTTGTGCAGCTACCACAGGCTGGACCTGTGTCAGGGATGCTGCTGCTTCACGTGAGGCTTCCCACTGCTGAGGTGAACAGCTCAGGAAAACCCTCACACAGAGGAGACAAGATCCTTGTCCAGGCTGTATCACTGTTTGAGAACTCTCTGGAAAAGACCCAGCCCCACTATATTAAGAGGAAGGCAGTATATGAACTAACCAAGTGTAAAGCACCAGCAGGGAATAAATGTGGAAAGGAAAAGTATTGCTGAATCACTGGACACTATGGTGCTAAGATCATCTTGATCTAAATATGTGCACTAATACCTGCACTAATTGTACTAATTTGTTTTAAATATATGGCACATATGGAATGGGAAGCCTTCCTGTTGTTGCAGGTCCTCAGTCATCTATTTTTATCAGCAGTTGCCATGCTGAAAGCATAATGAGATGATCAAAAGGTATGTTGGACAGTTTAATAGAGAAGACTAAGAAGCAGATACAAAATATATTAACATATCTTCTTTCTAATAAAACATAATGTAAAGTAGATGGATTGTGATACTCAACAACCTCAGTAGTGGAGTTAAAATTGAATTATATGGAAGACAAAACAGCTCTGTTCTGATTTCAGAATTATGATGATCTACTATTATGATTCATCACTAGCAGAGCAGTAGGTGAAACAATAATAAATCACTGTTATTTATAATGCAGCAAATCATAAGAAGTATCAGGAGGAGTTATAATTCATTTTCACTCCAGTTCATAATTAGACATCTACTGCATTGCATTTTTGCATAGGTGTATCAGTAGCATGGTAATTCATAATCCATCACACAGAATCAAAACAAATGCAAACTGAGTAAAAAACTATTTCTCTCCCCAATGTATTTAATATATGCATTAAGTAACTGGAATAAGGACAGATATGCAGTACACACAAATGACACACAGTGTATTGTTTCTATTATGCTAATGTATTTCTATAATTTGAGCAAAATTCCCCAATGGCTTTTGAATTTGAGAATTATTTTTAAAAGCTGCATGCTTCCAAGCATACATTTACCAAGTTTTTGCTGTCTGCTTTGGATAGTACTGGTGGTGATTTACCAGCCAGAGAGTGGCTGCTGGCTTCTTTCTTGGTTTCTGAGTGCAGAGACACTCAAGGCAGGCTAGTAGCAAAGTATTACAAATTTGCATTTGAGAAATTCAGTTCTGTTACCTTTTCCCTTCTCTTGTTTTTCTCCCAGTGTGAGAAATTTTGCTCCATGCCTCAAGCAGGAGGAAAAAGCAACTGTGATATACACTTGTTCAGATCAGGGGAGTTTGTTATAACACGGATTAGAGAGTCTTAGTTGTATTTACAAAAAAAAATTCTCTTTAAAGCAGAGTAATGCCCATGCAGACTATTCTTCATAAATAAATACTTTAAAAAAAAAATCAGCTTGGACACAGAGACACTGAATTTTTCTCTGAGAGCCTGTAGAAGAAGCCTTGCTGGAGACAAGGTGCTACATTTCCTAGATGCCAGATCCAACCATCTCAGGTCTGGGACCAGAATACTTTTTTTACTATATATCTAGGTTTGTAAATTCAGGGAGGAGTTCCTGGTGCTCAGGGATTGCTCATTAAAGATGAAAACAAGACCCTGCATTGCACACCTCTCAGAGGCACATGCAGCCCAGGTGGCCCAGATGCAAAGGGGTGCCCTGCAAAAAGTCAGCAAACACAAGGCATAAATTCAGAGACATCTGGACGAAGTTATAGCAGACTGCTTAAACTCCTATAGGTTGTGGCATTAGTAATGCCCTGTGTTACTCAACTTGTCACATCTCCACCCTTTCCTCCTGCAATCTTTCCCTAGAGCTCTGCCCCTTAACTCAGGTTCCTCAAACCCTGACCTCTTCCTGGAAAAAAAACCCCATCACATTTCAGTTACAATTTACAGCCCACCAAGGTCAGACTTTTAACACATCTTAGCGTTATTCTACAAAGCTATTGATTATAGAATTACTTTGTGAGAACATCTATATTCCACTTAAAATGTGTTCTCACATTATTTTTTCACTCCTAAGGCCACAGCTGGAAACAAAGAAGCCACCTGATACCAAAACAAGGCAAGTTTGGAGAACACAGCAGGAAATGTGAAGGTGAGCTATAGATCAGAATAGTGGCTCGTGCTTCACAAACCTTTATTCAAGAAGTTATCAGAGCTTTTACTCCCATGGTGGACAGGGCATTTTTTTTGGCAGGGCTCCTGCACCCCACACAGCTCTGGGAGCCAGCAGGGTTAAACAAACCCCTGCCCAGCAGGAGGGGATCTCCCCCTCCCTAGCTATGTACTCCAGCTTTGGAAGAGACATCTGTCTGATAAATAGCTCATTTTGCAATCACTATCATATAATTTAGTATTTTGACAGGTGCATAAACTTAACATGAGATTTTTATAAATATTAAACAGTCTTTCTAAAAATGAAAGCGCTGAAATGATCACAGTTCCCCAGGCCTGCCTTAATTCTGAGGAAAGGTTTTCCTGAAGAAGAAAGGGAAAAAGATTTCTCTAGTAAAAGTGTATGGGAGTAATTTGGTTATATTGTATCTGGGGCTTTGTGACTAACAGTTTCAGGTGTTATCAGACAGTACCAATGATAGCTTTGTACCAAGCTTTCCTTTCTTCCCTTTGTTTTTTAGAAGTTTTTTGGGGTTTGGGGATATTTGTTTCCTTTTTTCACAGCTCAGCCTTCTCTCTTTTTTCACTATCCTGAAGGGAGATGTTCGGAATAAATCTGCAAGGATATCATGGAATGGGATCAAGGTTGAGAGAACACACAAGAAGCTTTAGGAAAGTAAATATATGCTAATATTAATAAAGATGTCTCCTGATGCTCTTCCTGTTGCATTACCCCTTTCACCCTGTGATAGCCTTCTCATTGTCTACCTCCTTGCTCCTGGCCTGTGCTCCTGCCCTTGCTGGACATGGCTTTGTTCCCTGAGAGGCACATAAAGGATAGATCCTAAAGTCTTTGTGCTGCTATTTTTCTTCCCTCTCCCCCTTGAACATTGATTTTCCACAGAATACGCTTTAGTCTCAGCACTTACTGCAATCAACATGAAAATAGTGTTGTGCCACTTCTGAGGGTACCTTTCTTGCTTTGTCTCCTATTATAAAAAAATCATTTAAAGAAAATGATACAGCTGAAACCTGCTGTTTATCTTTTTGTAAAAATGTTCTTTTCTGTTTTGTTCTGACATACAGTATTTAAAGTAACCAGGGGAGGGGAAGCTTCCCTATTGTCATAATGAAGCATCTAGAAAATACTGGCCTGAATATTCTCTTGCTCTGTCCTAATGACAAGGAAAAAGTACATGAAATGCATGGCATATTGTGAAGATATTCAATGGCCATCAGCTAAATGATACCATCCAAACTATAAAGATAATGAAATAACCTATTACTGACTTCCCACCTAGAACAAGAAAATGCCTCCGAGCAGTTATAAATTGTCCAACAGAACTGGAGAAACCAGCCTCAGGATGGAAAATTAAGAGACAGGAGCTCCTGGCTCCTAATCCTTCTCTGTGGTTAGATCTAATGGATCTTCTTGGCCAAACATTGTGTACATGCCTCAAAACCCTACAGGGAGACACTTTCCAGGACAACAAAATCTCAGTGTGAATTCCACAATCCCTGACACCTCTGACTCCATTATTTCTTTGTATATAATTTCTTAAAGCAGCACCACATTTACCTGTTTATAACCTATTTTCTTACTCATTACAGCTTCATGAAATTCCATATATTCCATGCTTCAGTAGATTTTTTTTCTCATTTGTTATTCGTGTAGTATAATGAAATGCTTTTAAAGTAGATTTAGTTTTGTGATGAGAATTTTTTTCTCTTATAACATCACCTGTATTTCAGTCTTTTATGTCCCCACTGAAATCCCTTGCTAATGTGCAGATTCAAAGAGAAAATCATCTTCATGCATCATTTCTGTTAAGGACCAAGTTCTGCTGGGTATCACATCGAAGGTGAAGTTTTCAAAAGATAAACTTTCCCACAGGAGTGAATGATAGAATTGTAAAAATGCCTTCTTAAAATGGCAATTTATAAATAATGGTCTTACGCATACATATTTACTGTGGAGCTCATTTTTCTGACATACCAGAGGTAAAGCAAGCCCATAGAATCCAGAATGTTCTTTTAATTTACTGTTTAGCATTCAGACACTCAATACCTTTCACTGTAATTTTTTTTTTTTTATTTTAGACCAATCAGTTGATCAGATAAGCTCTGATTACTAATATTGGGCTATTTCAATATGTTGGGCACTGCTTTGTGTAGGACCTGGTTACCTAGTTCTGCAGCTCTGTGTCATCATGAGGCTAACAAAGTAGGTGAGGAAAGCCAGTCTGAAATGGGCTTTCAAAGTCCAGTTCTGGGCCCCTCAGTTCAGGAAGGATATCGAGGTCCTGGAGCAGGTCCAAAGGAGGGCAACCAGGTTGGTGAAGGGACTCGAGCACAGATCCTATGAGGAGAGGCTGAGGGAGCTGGGGCTGTTCAGCCTAAAGAAGAGGCAGCTCAGGGGAGACCTCATCACTCTCTACAACTCCCTGAAAGGAGGTTGGAGCCGGGGGGGGGGTTGGGCTCTTTTCCCAGGCAACTCTCAGCAAGACAAGAGGGCAGGGTCTTAAGTTGTGCCAAGGGAGGTTTAGGTTGGATATTAGAAAGAATTTCTTTACAGAGAGAGTGATCAAGCATTGGAATGGGCTGCCCAGGGAAGTAGTGGATTCTCCATCCCTGGAGATATTTAAAAAGAGACTGGATGTGGCACTCAGTGCCATGGGCTGGGAACTGCAGTGGGAGTGGATCAAGGGTTGGACTAGATGATCTCTGAGGTCCCTTCCAACCCAGCCAATTCTATGATTCTAGGATTCTATGATATTTAATCAATTTAACTTATTATTTAAAGGAAGGTGGTAGTAGTTGCTCACCTCAGGTTTAGGTCTCATGTGCACTATTTTTATACATGTGAGTGATTCCATCTATGGCAAGCATGAATTAACTATAAATTAATTTCACTGCAATAAGTTAATATGCATAACTGCTCCTAGCACCACATGTAATAAGTTAACACCAGAAATACAGCCATGGGCACACAAGTTGAAAATCAAGATCAACTATAAATACCAGGCACTTTGAATTCAAAATCAAGTTGATTAAATGCAAATTCCAAGAATATTTGCCAGAAGTTTTCAGGAAAACTAAATCTGTTTCTTACGACTACTATATCAAATCAATTCTAATTCCTACAAACCTCTATTTGAATATTTCTATTCCATGTTACGTTGCCTTCTTCCTTACATGAATAAATCCCCTGAAGTCTCTCATTATTATTTTATGAGAATGACTCCAACTGGAGTATTTGCATGTGTTTAAGAACTGACTTTAAGGGCAGATTTTTTCCAGTAAAAAGCAGACCTCAATAAAGTAAGAGAACTCCCAAAATATTTAGCAGTGGTTATTTTTAAGACTTGTCTGAATTTCATGGACAGGTTTTATCATGTGTGATTTCCATTCCCTTTTCTCCATCTCTGTAATAGCATAACATCAAGTGTAAATGTCAGATCTTTTCTTTATTATTTGCTAATGTCATAAAAACTGAATTGTTTGCTTTGTTAAAGGCCTTACTGAGAGCTGACTTTTCTTTATTTGTATTTTACTACCAAAAATGTTTTAAAAAATAAAATAATAAGAGAAATCCCATCTGAAATGGGATTTAAATAACAGAGCAAGGTTTGCCATTATCATAAATGTATAAAGTGCTTTGTGAGTAATAAAATGGATCATGGATTCTGGATAATTCAAACTGAAATGTTATGTTCAGTACCAAGATTAGATTACATTAATGTAGTTCATTTTAAATGGTTTAAAGGCCATCAGATGCATGTGAGAAGAATCTGTATCATAACTTAGAATAAATAGACTGAGACATTTGTTTATAATGTCAGTGCTAAACAAATCTATTACTACATTTCTGCATGTAACATTATGTTACCACTGTTATTAAAGAGGCAGAGCATGAAGATAAATTACAGCTTTAATTATAAACATTACCTTTGCATATTTATTAATTTAAAATGAAACAATGTTCACTAACCTTGGATTATTTATATTTGCTAACATTTTAATTAACTTGGTTTTATTTATGTAACTTCTTTGCTGCTGCTGGTCATACATATTCACTTGTGCAATCTAATTTATTATATGACAAATTATCCAGGAAATCATACAATACTGTTATGGCTAGTTTTGCTATAAGACTGCTATAATGACTGATAGGATCCCCCTTTAAGCTCACACTTAAATAAAATCTCCAGACTTGCTTTTTCCCTTTTCTAATGACACCCATCTATCCCAGATGTAGTCATAATTCAAATGAAACTCTACTTACCCTGAAATTATTCCTTTTGACACTATGTCCTCAATTCAATATTGCTAGTGTTCATTCTTAAAATGATTTGGGGAGCAAAAAGTCCTTGAAGGACTCCATGTTTATTATAGCTCAATAATGAGCAGATAATGGGCCAGATGGAGGAATTAAGGTCATAATGCAGCCTGAAAATATTCTTTGCCTGGCTGAAGTAAATCACAGGAACAGAAACTGCTGAAGTTTCAAATCCCTGAATGAGTTTCAAATCCTTCCAACTTCCAGCTCAAAAATGGGAAAACAAGCTTAACAGTGAAACTCATCCCCCTGCTTTACAATGAACCCCTTTATAACTTCCCATCAGCCAAACTCAGCTGAAGTCAAAATGAGACTCAGCTGACTCCAATGGAAACTCTGCTGGGCCCACCTGCAAAAAAACATCTCTCAGCAGCCTGGGCTTTGTCTTTACCCCCAAGCATCTGGTGCAAGGCAATTATACCACCATTTGTCTTGGGACAGAGGTTTATATATGGCTGGTGTAGTGGATAAGAGAGGGTGGCATTCCCACATAAATGCTTTTGAATTTCAGGTTAAATTATGCTTTTAAATTTTGGCTTCTATTTATATGGACTCACTTGGTCTCACATCTCTGGGAGAAAAATTGTTTCATGTTGTCTGTAGTTTAAATATAGAAGATGGTAGGAAGAATTTCTTGTATTTTGTACCATAATATTTTAAAAATAAATTTTATAATGAAAGTGCAACAAGTATCTTTAATATTAATAAATAACTTTATACAAGAAAATCTTTTAAAGTAAATGGCAAATATCATTACTCCTCCAATGCCAGAGTTACTGTAGTAACCATGAGCCAGAAACACTAAAGGAAACCAACCACAGAGGCCTTAGAGTGGCATGAAACACTACTACATTTTTAGTATTAGATAGAAAGTGTAAATAGAGGTTTATAAAAGTCTATTGAGTTCATGAGAGGTTTATCACTATTCTTATTTACTTTGTCACAGCATCATATATATTCTGAATAACTGGGAAGCTCAATATACCCCGTCTTCTGCATATTTGGAACATTTGGACCCAGTTCTTCAAAATTTTACTTGCAAGAGTGGTGAAAACAACTTAAATTCTGCCCAGTGTTGAGATTTCAGCAGTGTTCAGAGAAGCTATCAGGACCCTCCCCCTTGCAGCCAGGTGCATGTTATCAGCAAAACAGGGGGGGTTTGGACTCTTGTCAAGATCTATCACATCTGAAATGAACTAAATTGAAAGACATCCAGAGTCCTTAATGTTAGAATAGCAGAAAAAAATATGGGCTATTTTTGAAGTCTACTTAAATGGTACAAAAAGTTAGTAGACAGTTCCCCAAAATTTCAGTTCTCCAGCCATAATGTAGCTAACTAACTCAGCATGTGCCCAAGATTTTTGGTTTTAAATTTCTTTTTTTTCTATGACCCCTGAAAGGATTATGCTGTTTTAATAGATGTCTTCATTACAAATAAACAAGCTCAAATGTTGTCATATTCCTACTTTTCACATCCAAACCCAAAATTCTACCTCCTACATTATCCCAGACCATCTGAACTGCTGTGTCCTTCAGTAAAACATCCCATACTCAGCTGCAGTCCTAGAAATGATAAAAAAACCACCCTTGCTGATTCTAAGCCGACCCTATTTCAAAAATTTATCAGTAATCCCATCTAACAGCAGCTGAAACTCTTCAGTGATATCACATGTTAATTTCTGATAATCATTGCTAAAGCTGCCTAATTATTCCTCCTCATTATTCCTTATGACTGAAGCCTCCTTTATCAGCTCTTTTGACCTCTCTGGTTTTATTATTCTTTAAATCATTTACAGCATGTCTCTTGTCATAGTTGAAACTGTAATTAACCTTAGCAATATCAAATATTTTATCAAGTTCTTCACCAAAAAACTTTGGTAAAGGTTAAGAGTAGTAGACAGAACTAAACATAAAACATCCTCAGTGGTAGATCTCGTTCATTCAAAATCTCTTGTAGAAATTATAATTAAAAAAATAAGGTTGTATAGGAATAATAAGGTAAGAATCATCATTCTTCCTTTAGAAAAATGTTGTCTTAGTTCCTATATGAGAAGACAGCATTTTTAATGATATCCAATTAAACTCAATAAACCAATTAGCATTAACTCTCAGGGTAATTACATCTCTGGGCTTGACAAAGATCATACTTCAACCAACATGCCAGCAGAGCTCAGACACTAAATAAATGTGTGGTTTACCTCAGAAGGTCATCTTCCTGATGTTATTATCCCTGACAAAAGAGAAGGCACTGCAAGAGCAGAGCAAGATGGCAAATGTGCACACTTGTCTGATCATACTTTTGCCCAATTTTCTTGATAGGCAAGAAACATCTCCTGGCAAAGCTTAGCAAAACTCTGCATCATTCCATCCCTTCTCAACAAAAATGGAGAAGAAAAGCAACCTAGCCATGCAGAAATTAAAATAGGAAGTGCCAAGATAATGCAATTTTACTTTGTATATGCTGGAAAGGCTGGCAGAGCAGAAACAGAAGGCATCCATGCGTGGTGTACCTGGGGAGATGCTGCAACTGTGAGACTCTTGTATCAGCTTTAGAAATAGTGAGTTATCCAATCCTTGGGCTGTATTTCCCAGCAATTCTATTCTAGTACAAATATCTTAACAGAAGAACAAAAGACCAGATCCAAACTGTGCAAAGTTTATAATACCATCTTAGAAGACATCAGCAAATTTTGAAGATGAAACAAGTATTGATTTCACTGATTTCTTGTTAAAATTTCAAACACAAGCATTTCCTTCAGAATATTTTTTTTAGGTTTTGCAGAATCACCCTTCTACTGATCCAAAAATGCAAATATTTTTAGGCAAAAAAACCCCAAACAAACCACACCTTATTTTGATCCTTTTTTTCAGGTGAATGGAAACCCCACAGGAATGATTTACTGCACAACATTACAACTCTTCCTGCTGATGCTAACAGATGTCTCAAAATGCAGTGCTGAAAAAAGATGGTAGACAGTAATTACTACAATTATTTGCTTCTAAATCTATCACCATTTTAGTTACATTTTCTTAACTAGTCCACTTTTCCCTAATACCTTCAGCTGTTCACATCAATACACCTTAGGGAAAGCGTTTCAGAACAGCTAATACTAATTTGGCTGTACCATTTAAACAGTGTGCCAGATTTGACACTTGAAAAAAAACAAAACAAAACAAAACAACAACCCAAAAGCTTTCCCAGCACAACTTGTTCTTAACTACAGGATTTTATTAAAGGTTTTAAAAGTTATGGTTGAACTTCAGTGGTCAGTGCATCTTACTAGGGAAACTAGAGAAGAAGTGGTGCTCATCCCTGTGAACCCCTGAATGTCCAGGGCTACGTCCTGATCTGACACTTGGAAAGCACCAACATCACCTTTTTCCTGACTGCAGTGAGAGCCTCACCTCACAAGGGCACAGCTTATCAAGGAGGAAAGGAGAATACCTGCACCCAAGCACTTTCCTCTATAGCTCCTGCTGTTATTCTTAATGGCACAAATGAAGCCAAGAAAATGCAGGTCACCTTTGTAGGTGGGTGGGACAACTTTCAGGAGTCCCTCAGAAGGTTCAGTGTTTGTGTTCAGCAGGTGGGAGCCATATCTGGCTAACTGGAACTCCAGAAAACTTCTTTTTCAATTTCACACTACGTACCTGAGATGTTGTCCCATGACTGTTGGGTGTATAATCTTAATAACACACCAATTTAATCAGGTCTGCCACAGTACCTTAGCTATCATTTAATTGGCTGTGGTTTGCATATTGCACATCTAATACTTATGTCATTTATCCACATAACCAAAACCAGACAAATATTAACAAATGTTCTACTATGAACTCTAAATATGATTGGTTTATTTCTCTGGATTTTTTATTGTACTAAATAAAGCTCATAAGCTGAATCTGTAGAGGAAGAATAAACGTTCCTAATTATACCTTCCCAGTCTCTTACAAGGAAATTGAAGCATCATTGCTGATGCAGCTAAAAAGATCTCATTATGTCCCACTCACCCGTAGCACCAGGTCTTTTTCTAGTAGCAGGTGATCTTTGATCTCCCCCTCTTTCCTTCAGGTTAACTGCATCCAGCATTTGTCCAAAAGGTTGCAACACATCTCGTGACATTTCATAAGCTTTATAATTCCATTTTTCCCTTTACTTGTTACCTCTGGTAGTTTTAAATCAGTTTATCTCTCCCACAGAGCAGGGGTCCTGACCTGACATGGACCTTTGACCGTCACAGTGCTAACACAAGAGCTCACTTATCAGATCCAAGTGCCTTGGAAACCCGGAGACATCTGGCACTTACTGAGAATGGGAAGTTAGTAAAATTAATTATGTTGTACTGAAATGCACAAGGTAAATATTTTGATATGTTAGAAGGGCATATATACCCATAAACCTCATCCATATGGACATGGTACTTGAGCAGGGGCTGAGACAGAAAAGGAGAAACAACACCAAGTGCCAAAAAGTGGTCATTTCCTCTTCAAAAAGGGTTGGGTTTTTTCCTCCCACATTTCTGTTTTCTATAATTGAGTTCTAAAATAAAAAGGAGGTCACTCTGCTTGTACCTTGGGCTTCCTAGAAAATTATTGAAAGTTAAAGACATGTGGAAGATATCATGACCTCTTCTACACACTCCACAAAGGGGAAGCCAAGTGAAACTCTTAACTCAATTTGTCACATAAATTATGATAAACATTTGAATTAAAAAATATTTTGGGAGTAGGATTTCTAAAATTATTTTTTTATATGTAATGGTACACAAAGGGAGATGCTATAGCTAGCATACCAATTTGCTCATTTTTGAGTAAATGAGTTAGGAGACAGTTTTATCCTTTGCATAGAAAGAAGAAAAACAAACAAACAAAAAAGTGACCCTCTTGAATTTAGAGTTTAAGGTTTTATAAAAGCAAGGAATGCATAGCATGAATTATGTTTTCCTCATAAATTCTCTCAGTTTTCATCACTGGAGGAAAAAGACCTGGAATATCTGTGGAACAATCCCTCTTCTGCTTTATTTATAGTTCTGTGCAAAATCAAGTTTGTCATGTTCGCTGAAACATTTTCTAGGTATCTGAAGAAAATTCCTGGATAATTATGTAAATTGCAGAAATTTCAGATGGGGAATTCACCACCTCCAAAATTAGATTGCTCTCAGGAAATATATCTAAATAACAAAAGATTACTCATTTGTCGCTTGGTGGGGAAAATTTCAAACTGCAAATCTTATTTGCTGCATTAGCTTGAGTTGAAACTTCACATGCCTGCCTTCCTCCACCTCTCTGGATCTGCACTGGGCTGATACAAGGAAAAACCTTTTTGGCTTTGGAGCTGGGGAAGTGCAGCTGAGGTTAGACCCTACACAGCCCCATCCCAGCAGGGATGCACTGAAAACTGGAATAGCCATTATTCAACAGGGAAAACGGACCTCAGATATAAGGGTCACCTTTCTGTGGATCTTCCTGGGAGTTCCTCACATACAAATATGTGAAGAGTGTGATGCAGTTACCTGGATATAAAGCAACCTGCTTCCAAGTAGTTACAAAATATCTGTAGCTGATGTTTCCAAACAAGCTTTGTAATTGTGAGCCAAGGCCAGCAAATCTCACCCAGTAATCCATCCAAGTAATTTGCATATACATATCACAGTGCACTGTGATTTAGCAACATTCAAGAATGAATAGATTACTGTATTCCTTGTTAATCACTTCTGCTGTTTAATTATCCTTATAATATCCTGCTGCAAAGTGGCACCTCAACTGGATTTGAATTCCACAGGCTTCAAGAAGAAAAATTAAACTAAACTTGCAATGTTTACCAGGAAGGAGACGGAGGAATACTTTGTGGAGACAGGACAGATTCAAAAACATTTCTCAAAAAAAATAAATGAAAGTTTGGCATAGCAGGTCTGCCCACAGGAACTGGAGCAGGTGACCACTTGAGGAGTCTTTCCAACACAAATTTATGCCATTCTTCATTTTGGATCTTGAGGTTATTTTCCAGCTATTGCAGCATGGCTTGGGCTTGTTTTCTGGATCTGTGAGCACTGTAGTGTCAGGTGTCTGTGTCTAATAAATACCCATAATATATTTTAAAATTTTCAACCATGATACAGTTTTAGCATGCCTTACCTTAGGCTAGTCCCACCAAAATGCAACCTTAACTTCCATGAATACTCCTAGTAATGTAAGTGGGAAAAAGTATGTGAGTAGCAATATGCAGACAGCTTCCTTAGTCTTAAATCTTGCTTATTGTAGTGAAAATTATCATGGCACATAATAAAAGTGCTGCTATTAATGTGTTATGTAGCAAATTAATATTATTTGTGCAGTTGTTAAGATCCCAAAGGTTTCAATAGTTTTAACAGTGGATTTTTTTTTTTTCCACCAGAAGGGTACAATTCAACACAATCACTTGCCATTTACAAGGAAGCTGTTCAGATACTTAGTGAGAATGTTCCATTGTCCTAAACACATTAAAAAAAAAAAAAAAAAAAAGCCCTGATGTTAATAGGTAACCCCCTCTGGCTTTATTAAATATAATAACAGCTTTGCCAGAGGCTTCATTAAAATGAATTTTTTTTAAAAAAATCAAGATTTCAGTCTAGTCATTACATGTCCATTTTGCTTTTCCTTCTTGCTTCTGTAATTAAGCATGCCCTAGCTTGCAGTTCATGTTATTGTGCAAATAAATCTTTCATTGGCTCTATGCTACAGAAATGGGGTAATTGCAATTTAGAACATAAATTATGAGAGCATAAATAAGAGAGTGTCCTCATCCCCTTCCCCGTCCTTGCTCCATCTTCTAGTTTGATTTTGATGGTCTGATTGGAGGGGGATTGCCAGTAGTGTTGGACAGTTTACAAGATGTCCCCAAAATTCTGAATGATGTTTCTTACTGTGTCTGTGCCCCACAGGATCTGCCAAGCAGACATCACACTAATCCAGTATTGAACTATTCAAGCATGTGGGAGTTTGAGCTGTCAAGAACTGTAAGAATCACATGCAAGAAACTCAGCTTTTCTCTCTTTTTCTTGCCCATTTCATATATGTAACTACATTTATCAGTATGTTATGTGTTCATCTCACCACTGGTCTATTTTGATTTCTTGCTGTGAAGAATCTGCTATAATAAATCTAAACCAATCTGAACAATTCAAGAAGTCTCATATGTTCACTTCAGAAAGAGCTTCTGTGAAGAAAAGGCTTTTAAAATTCCTGCAAAATACGAATGCAGGGGAAGGTACCTGAAATGGGACACAAGTGGTCACAGACTGTCACTGAATCCTGAGCAGTTCTCCAGAATTTCTGAGCCTCCTCTACCATCTACAGATACGCTCAATATGGCCTCAGAAATCTGTGGACAGTTTGATTATCAAGAGTTTTGGCAAATCACTGACAATCCACCCCAAGTTTGAAGACCGAGGGGAAGGAATGGGCTTATCCAGTGCAGTGACATTGCTTGGCTGCTTGGTGCTCCTGCTCAGACTTGCTCAGTTGATGAACAGTTTGAAAATGAGACAGCACAATTATTGTATGGAATTCTGAGCAGCTCTTCAGAAATGTCTTGACACAGATTTACTCCTAGGTTACACTGGGTAAATGACCCTGCAATTCTGAGAAAAGTCTTCAAGGAGGAAGAAAAAAAATGCCCTAAATTTTTGGTTGAGCTCAATATGGAAATCAGCTGTTGCATACAACATGAAAAAGGTTAAGAAAAGCAGATCAAGAAGACAAACATTCCTCAGAGTTTTTACATGACCCCAGGAATGGCAAATATCCCAGCCTGAGGTCTCTGTAGCAAAGTGGGCAATATCTGTTTCAAGAAACCATTTTCATCATTTATTATGTCATAAGCAAAAGAGTAAAATAAACTGTTTATTATTGTGTATAAAATGCTTTTGACCAGCCAACTGAAAAAACTAATTTCATTTTCTCATTACACTGCCTCAGGCATCCTTTAATGTCAGTTTTTATTACAGACAAGGAAGAGAAATTAAAATGATCAGTTACAGTGGAAGAAAAAAAACCATTTGTTTCAAAATTTTTTAAAAAGACTAATAAGCACTGAACCTGCTAATTATTCTTGCCAATTACCATTAATTTTGCAAGAAATGGAAGAGAGGTCCTAGGGATCTGTATTTTAGCGTCCCAGAAGGAACTCTCCTGTGTGAAAGTACTGAGGTTTCTAAGAAAACCTGAAACCATAAAAGCAGGAGTCTCTGCAGAGACTGTTATGTCTCAGTGCACTGGAATAGGAAAGTTAGTTATATAGATGCTCCCTAAAGGAGGATTAGAGGCCTTTTTCTTGCTTCTGGGTGGAATTTATTGGTCTCCTTTGGGTATGATTAAAGCAACTTCACCAGCCCAGTCATATGCCTTAACACCTTTTAAACTTCTAAAGTGCATCAGATTGCAACAGTTTTATGGACTTACCAAACATGACAGAAAAATGCCCACAAGGCAGGTCCCTCAGAGCCTCCTCTCCCACCATGGGTCATTTCAGCCCTTTTCTTTCACAAAGGAGGAATCCCAGACTGAAAGTAGGCCTCGTGGTGATCCCTGCAAGAGACACGGGAAAGAAATTTAAAAATAAATCTGCATTTACCTGTGGCCCAGTAACTCACTTTGTACTGTGGCTTTTCACCAGGTGTGAAGAACTTTTCATAGAATCATAGAAAGTTAGGGGCTGAAATGGACCAACCCCCCCCCTTCCAAAGCAGGGTCACCTACAGGAGGTGACACAGGGACACATCCAGGTGGGCTATGAACATCTCCAGGGAAGGAGACTCCACAACCTCCCTGGGCAGCCTGTGCCAGTGCCATCACCCTCACACTGAAAAAATTCTTCCTAATATTTATATGGAACCACCTATGGTCCAGTTTATAACCATGGGCCCTAGTCTCATTCTTAGTCACACCTGAGAGAAGTTGGACTCCATCCTCCTGGCATTCACCTCTTACATATTTATAAACATTAATGGTGTCACCCCTCACACTCCTCATCTCCAGGCTGTGGAGCCCCAGCTCCCTCAGCCTTTCCTCACAGGGGAGATGTTCCACTCCCTTCATCATCTTGGTTGCTCTGCTCTGGATCCTCCCTCAGTATTCACAGAGGCAAAGAAGGTGTTTAGCAGTTCCACCTTCTTTTTATTCTCTGTCACCAGAGCACCCACCTCACTCAGCACGGGGCCTACATTGCCTCTAGTGTTCGTTTTATCTGCTGTGTACTTGAAGAGAAGCCCTTCCTGCTGTCCTTCACCTCTCTTGCAAGGTTTAGTTCCAAGGAGGCATTAGCTTTCTTAATTGCTTCTCTGCATTCTGGAATAGTCTTGTATTCCTCCCACATGGGCAGCGCTTCCTTCCACAATCTATAGATTCTCTTCTTCCATTTGAGTTTACCCAGCAGTGCCCTGTTCAGCCATATTGGTCTCCTAGTTCCTTGTCTTCATTTCCTTCCCATTGGGATGCATCAGTCCTGAGCTCTGAGGTGATCCTTGAATATTAACTGACCATCCTGGGCCCCCCTACCCTCCAGTACCCTATCCCATAGGATTTCCCCCAACAATTGTTTAAAGAGAGCAAAATTGGCCTTTCTGAAGTTCAGGGTTCTGATTCTACCTGGAATCTTCTTCCTCACACATAAGATGCTGAACTCCACCATCTCAAGGTCACTGCACCCAAGTTCAGCGCCTCAGCCAGGCCTTCCTCACTGGTCGGGAGACCATCCAGCAATGCTGCACTCCTAGTTGGCTCCTCTATCAAATATATCAAGAAATCACCACCAGTGCACTGGAGGAACCTCCTGGACTGTTAATGGCTGCTGAGTAGGACTCCCAGCAAATATCTGGGTGTTTAAAATCCCCCATGAGAAGCAGGGCCTGTGATCCCCAGGCTGTGCTTGCAGAAGGACTCGTCACCTTCCTCAGTCTGATCGGCTGAGGTGTGACCAGGAGCCTGATAAGCAGCAGGACTGAAATATCAATGTTTATCATTTTGTGACTTTTTTTTCCCTTGGAAGAGTCAAAGAGTGCTATTGAGCTCATCACCAAGCAGGGCCTGGCAGAGCCTGCAGCAAAACATTTAATAAAGACTCTCCATGTGGTTCAGCTGCTGACAGACTGGCGGGAGGGAGAACCTTGAGGGATGGAAGGACATATCTGCACCTTGGTAACAAGAGGACAGAGGAGCTTCTGCCATGAACTCCACCAAAGGAGCACGTTCCAACACGACACTAACACGGTGAGACACTTCTTAAGAAAGAGAACAGTCACATCTTTCTGTGTAAAAAGCTCATAGACATTTCCTAATTCCAAAGTTACTCACAAATACAAGAATTTGGGCTGTTCATCTTCTAGGGGCAGCTTTAAGGGCTATCTTGTTTATTTCCTGAAATAAGGAGCTTCAAAGATGACTGGAAAAGACTACAGGGAAGTATATGTATAAATATATGGAGTTTTAATTCAGCTACATACTGAAAAAACATCTTGAGATAACGGAGTTGGTGATGAATGGAGGAATGATGGCAGAAGGTGCACTGTGAATACAGTCAGCTCCATCATTTTCTGGAGTCAAACTGTAGGCAGCTGATCCTTAACTATTCACAAAAAACAAATTAGATAACCCTTAAACTCTGCTAAAATGCTAATTCTTAGGGTTTTGTCTACTTTCTAAGCATCCTCCAGGACACTGCTTCCTGGGACCCAGTTAAGATGGATTGGGGATGGTCAGTTCAGGCCTCATTCCCAGCTGTTGCCTTTCAGTGGACTTGCTCTAATTTATTCAGTAATTAAGCCAGATGATACCAGGTCAGGATATAGTTTGCACATGCTTGTTTGCAATGATATAGGCAGTGTCAAACACAAGACAAAAATTCTCATTTACATCTGGGCCTAGATAGTTGTTTTTTCTTTTTGTTTCCTGAAAATTGTTTAAATATTTCAGGGCAGATGTTTGAATGGGACAGCAATAAAAGGTAACTTATTATCTGTCTCCTTTCTAAAGGACATGTTGATTTAGCACATCAGTTATAGCATGACTAAACCTATCTTAATTATTCTTGCATTTACATCTGCACATTATCTTTAGGTGTTTCTATGCCCAGAGATTGTGGCAAGAACCCTTCACTCTAAAAGTTCTTCTAGCTTCTATCAGGCAAAATTAATATTATTAAGATGTTGGAATCCTAATGTAATTCATCTTAGAAACAGGCAGCAAACCATTAATGCATAAGGATGAAGAGGAGAAGCTTGCTCTTAATATGTTTGCAGGAACCTGCAACTACCTAACATTATGCAGTTCAGTTTCCTTAGGTCTGTGAAGCAATCCAGTCTTTCAGAAGATAAAATTAATATAAAAGTGGATTAAGGGCACAAGAGGTGCTAAGAATTATATTTCCAGAATCGAGGAAAGACAGTTAAAACAGAACGTAATCACTATGGAGCAGTGAATACAAGTATTTTGGAAAATACCTTCTATTATTCTTGTGCATATTCTCAGGGGCATAAGGAGGCTTTATATCACAGATAATTAAATGCAGGCTCTTTTACTATTATATCTGTTGTATTCCAGAGAGCAGTAAGGTTATAGGGCAATAGACTGAAATTAGATTTTAGCAGAACATGTGTCCTGACCTTTCTTTAAAGCAGATCTATTTACTTTATAATGCAGTTCATCTTGTAGGAGCTGATGTACTCATAGCCAGTGTAAAGGTTAAGACGTATGTGACTCCTTAACCTTCTTGCTTCTAACTAACACCATTCTTTTTGTTTAGATTGTGCAAAGAGATACTTTTAATAGCCAGTGTTGAAAATAATCTTTTTTTGTGGCAATGTTAATTTCAGCTATCCTAACATTTATACATGCAGTGGAGCAAATGCATTTCTAAATTGCAAATCTAATGGACCTGATCTTCTCAGAGTAAATCAGAGTAGCTCCACTGAATCAAATACTGAAGCCAACAAAATTTCACTGATTTATATCTAGGAACCTAAACTTGGAGCTTAAATGGATTAAAGTCAGATTTACATGATTGTAAGTGATAAGAACTTGGCCTGGTGTATTTTGATACATTATGGACCAGATTGTGAAACCTTTATGTCAGTGGCACAACTTGCATGAATAAGTGCTCACTGATGTGACTGGGGGCTGCACAATCTGGCTCTGTATTACACAGATGTAAACAAGTAACCAAGAGAATGTTATTAAGTGGCTTTGATGATCTCATAAATAAGCACGTCATGACACTTAAGTAGCTTTAATAGTACCAGAGCTACAAGAAATATGGACAGGCCTATCTTGCAGATGCCCTGTGTTGTGGTCTTTAAACATAATGGATGAGAGTTGATTCAACTATATCACACCGTGATTCCAGATACCATTTGATTTGCAGAGAAAAAGAGAGTAAAATAGGACAGTGCTGCACTATGCAAATAGGAGGTTTGTCACATTCCTCACTTCTCTTGCACTTGTTGTCCATTGATCACTCAATTTTTTTTTCTTTTGGCTTGTGATCTGGATTTTTTTTCCCCTCTCGTTCTCATTTTCTCCTCTTTCATGTAATTTATTTTCCCAGCAAGACTCGAATTTGAGCACTGCCATTTTTTGCCATTTTTGTAGGTAGATTTATCCATTAAAACTGCTTGCCACTGGGCACTCCAACATACAATAGACATTATACACCTGTGTATTTGTGTGCACATACACATTTCACAGACATTAATACATATATACAGGAAACAGAGTAATAAATTTAAAGTGGTGACTGCATCCAACGTCTTAAAGTCATTACTACCACAGTGGATCTCTCAAAGCAACTTGGCCAGCCCTGGAAGCTGCTCTATCTCTTACAAGAACAATGCTTCAAGAACAATGAGAGATTATTAAATTAGTTCATTGACCATGTCTTTAGCTCTTAATCACTAAACACAAGTTATCTCAGCCAACCCCACAGGTCTTTCTCTACTAACAGCACCATGAACAACAAGTACAAAAGAAATGGAAGATAATATGCACTTTCAGACAAGTGGTGGCCAAAGGTTAGGGAAGTTTGAAAAATTTTGATCAATTACCCAAATGGTCAACACACAGGGGTAATACTTGAACCTTCAGTGAGTTGGAAGAGGGGGTGAAGAACATCACCCAATAACCATCTCAAACACTGCAGGAAGCAGGACAAACATAAGCTTTTACAAAAGAAGTATCTAGAAACAAAAGAACAACCAAAAGATGGGCTAATAGGGCCTACTGGAGGTGCTGTAGGCTTCAAACTCCTCCCACCCCAAAGCTGCTTTCTTCCTACAGCATAGATTGATCACAGACCAGGAATTCATCTCTTCCACAGGGGCAGTGCTCAGCTCATAGCCCATTGATGAACAGTGGCACCTCATGGGGCTGAAAAGACACTTCTCAAGGAGCACTCTGTCTATCTCAACATTTTTTTTCTAAAAATATGTTTTTCAATTTGGGTCAATAAAGATTCCCAAAAGTTAAAGGCAGTATGAAGAAAAAAAAATAGAAAGGTGAAAAATATAAATATGTTGTGTACCTACACAGCAACACGAAATTCTGTCTTAATCTTCTTGAGAAATATAAAAAAATTATATGCCTTAAAGATTTTTAAATTAATTTCCCTGTGTTAGTTCTTAGATTCCTTGTGTTAGTTCTTAGATTATCAATTATATAAAATTGATATGAATTACCAATTCCAGTTTTACTTTTTACATAGTAAAAAGAACAATAAGGAATAAAACTAAGATTTCAAGGGAAGCATGTGGACCAATAGCTCTGTTCTGGGAGACAGTATGATAAAGAGGTTCTTCTACCTTTCTACCAGCTTACCACAAGTCTGGTTTTATTCCTGTGTACACTCACCTGGAGCTCTACTGCAGGTTTTACCACAGTCAGTAAGCAGCAGTAATGTGGAGTCCCAGCCCATGCAAAGGTGACATGACAGGGTGGGAAGAAGGGTTTGTGGTTCCTGGAGAGGTGAACCAGCAGTCATGGACCCAGGATTCCTCTGAGCCACCTGCTTTCCAAATACACAGCACCTGAGAGCATCTCTTTCCTGGTATGAAGTCAGATACATGAGGTACACAAGGAAAAGAAGGGCTGGGAAAGTGTGTTTGGCAGGAATATTTCCTCACTGGACTTTCTGGCTGCAAACTATGAGGAGTAAAAGATGATTTTAAAGGATGACCCAAGATAGGAGCTGCACTGCTGCCTGCAAGGGTCTGTGAGCACCCATGCTCTCAGCAGGCACCCCAATTCCTCTGCTAATCCTCTGTCCTTGGAACTTCCCTTTGTTCTATGACCTTCCACATGAAGATGTGGGTCTGGGTAATGGCAGTCAGGGAAGGGGAAAAAAATAACCAGGTTTCTATCTAACTACCAGACTTCAGAGAAACTCTTCTATATTTGATGCAGCAGCACTTTTTACCAGCAACAGTATCAGGAAAAAAAAAATGTTTTGAGGGCTGATAAATGCAGCTGTAGCCTCACCACTGTCACACCTACTGTAGGAATAGCAAAATGGGGGATTGGCCTCAGAAGTGGCCAGGAAATTGTCCCTGCCAGCACCAAAGGATCCACAAATAGGCTGGAGGAAACTTCATCATCCCCTGTCCTGGATGCATCCCCTCTTTCCTCTTTTGTGACAATGCCCTTAAGTTTCTAAGCTCTCACTCCTCCTTTCTGAGGCAGCCACACATGAGGCTGCATTGTGCATAGGGAGATAAAGGACATGGTGAATCATGAAAAACAGTAATTAATGTTCAAATGTTATGTGTGGCCCATTTTGGAACACACTGCATGAGATTAGTGCTGTCCCCTACCCCCCCTCTCCAATAAAATACTGGACTTTCTCTTACAACTAAAACAAAAAGCAAACTCTGAAGCAAAACCAGAACCACAAGCTTACTGACCATCCTCAGTAATGTAACTTCAAGTCTCACACAAATTTACTTATTCTGGCTACTCAAAATCTGCAGGGCAATTACCAGCAGGCTAATAAGGAATATCAGCACTGATTTTAATGTGAGTGAAATGGCTTCTGCAGTGTTCTTAGAGGAACAGCAGATATATTATGGGAAGGCCTTACATAATAACCTTTTTGTAAAGCTTGGATGGCAAGATGATTCTGTAAGACACTGAAGTCACATGCCATTAATCAGAAATGACAGTCTTTATTCATGTATATTTGACTGAAACTGCATAATTTTAGCCTCCAATAGCCCTGGATAAATGACCCTAAGTACAGCACTTTTTCAAATTGACAGTGATTGATGACATACCCAAAAATTATGAATACAGAAGAAGTAAACATGAAAAATACAAAAAGCTTTTGTATCATGCAGATTTCTTGTTTTCACTTTTCCAATTCCTTCCCTTTCATTTTTTTATCTCTATAACCTTGCACATCATATTTTAATCATTTTTATGCTACTGCATTTGTTACATTTTGCCTGCAGTGCCCCCACAGTAAACCCTGAGCTTGCTGAAAGATTCATTCAGGTAAATGGAATTGATTTTTTTTATTTTCCCATTCATGAAAAGAGTCTTTAAAGTTACAAACTCTTTATGCAGTATGAAACTAAAGAAACTGATTACTTCTGGGAAGCATTTATCTACAGCTCTTGACAAAACTGCAGCACACTTACTCACGTGAGCAGCATCCCTCACAAGATGAGCAGTTAACCAGCAACAACCCTGCAACTTCCACTTCCCTTTTCTCAACAAAAACCCCCTGGCTGACCATGGGATAAATAATGTAAGTAGTGCTCTCTAAGTAATTAAGGCCCCACCTTATTGATCTCTTTACAAACCTCTGTGTGCTCACACTAATTGATGAAATAGTAAAGAGAAACCAGCACCTAATTAAATTCGTTGGGGATAAACTAGTCCTCATCTGCAACAGTAACCACTGCTGGAAGTAATTACTGACCCCAGCCCAGCTCTGCCCTGTGCTTTGACACCAGATGATGCTCCCCACATGGAGAGAACACAGGTCTGAGCCTGGAATTAAACACAGTTGATTTCATACCTGCTTCCAAGTGTCTGCTTGTGTATGAGCTTGAGCTGAAGGCAAGACATCTGTGCTGGGGACAGCATGCACAAGCACACTGTGAAGAGAGGGTTCACCTGTCTGCTGACAGAGCTGGTCTGTCTCACTGTGCCCCACCAGGATGGGACCAGCTGGGAGATGGGAGAAGGGCAAGCACTGCCCTGCACCCATTCCCCCCACCCCTGCAATCAGTCATATGGCCAGACAGGGCTCCTGGTGTCAGATGGGCTTTGGATGGTGTAGCCTACAAAACAGATTTCATACCATGAGCAAAATACCTGAGGAAGAGGAAAGCCAGTGGCTTGCAAAATGTATAAATGTTTGCAGATATTTGTTAATTCATCTCCTTGCAAAAAGTTGTAATGTCTGAAGATTAAATTAGGTGTAGATGGTGGCCTTATGTTTTTCTCTTCAGAACAAGGACTGACCAAGTATGAGCATAGTCCAGAACTCACCATATCCCTCCTGCTTTGTCTTGCTGCTGAGCCTGGAGCTGGTCCATCACCCCTGAGCTGGGTGTGTGGCAGGGGGTAGTTGTCCAGGCAACTGAAACACAGTTCTAGGTGCTGCTTGTCTCTGAAGCTATGTGACAACCCACATCTCTTCTGTCTGTCAGGCATAAAGGAAAAGTGGTTTGGGGTTTTGTTTAGTATTTGTGAGGTTTTTGAAACCAAATAGTTCTTGATTGGAGCAAGTACTGGCAGTTGTTATGAATGTAAAAGTGCTCCTTTAAAACTGTTCCACTGGTGTTATTTCACTGTATTCCAAAGCTTTGAACTGATTCTGGAGATGACAATTGAGCATTGTTTCACTAAGAACACACTGGCATGTGCTGTTAGCCTGGACAGAATGAAAATAGAGCTTTTAATATTGGATTAATAAGGCTCATATTGCCATATTATCACTTTATCAATGCTAATGAATCTGAAATAGTTTAATGAAAATATCCCAGTTCTCAAACCTGCCTGGCCATTCACCTGCTGCAGGGCTGGACTGCATGGCTGCTGGGGAGCTGGGAGCCACGCCAGGAGACACAACCTTTGATTTTGTTCACACACTGCACCATGCAATGTCATTCCACATCAAGGTCCCCAGAGTTACAGCATGTCAGCCCAGCTTAGGGCTTCACAAGCGTAACAGAAAGTGATGTGCAGTGAGAAGGAGCCTGTTGCCTTTTAAAGCACTTGTGAAATGGGGCTGGGTGCTGCTGCCACCGATATTCCAGTGTGCAGGACCAGCATAGGATACTGCACCAGTTTCCAAAGTGGGACGGCCAGACCAGGCTGCCCCACCTCCTTAGCAGCTGGAGGCAGAGGAGCAACTGGAGTATTTGGGGACATACCCTGACAGGTCTGCTGACAGCTCCCATGCTTCAAAACCAAAATCTGAAAAACCAACAGCAGCACACATCATTCCCTGCTGTTTACTTTCCATGTTGTGAGAATGAATGTGCTTTATCAGACAGGCAGTTTTAAGCTCAGCTTGTCCTGCTTTGCTCTTACCTGCACTGAGGAGGCAGAGCCATGGTTTGGACACTTGCAGGAAGGAGCTGAAGTTGTGGCTTTGCAAGTGAGAAGAGGCATTTACCATCCAGAGGCCCCTGCAGCACTTTGGGTCTAGAAGAACAATCACATCGATGTGTGGACCAAGTCCACAGATTTGCAGCAGATGCATTGAATGGACCAGTTGTCACTTCTTAAACTAATTGCTGAAGGCCATCTGACTTGTCTGGAAACATGATAAAACTCCTTTTTAAACTGACTTCCAGCTGTCACAATTTTCTACTGGGCCATGAAGACAACTACACAAAGGCTGAAAAAGTCTTGGTCATAATTCTGCATTCCCTGGCACGTTCCTCAGCTGTAGAATTATGCAACAGGAGGATCTGTCCTCTGGTGTCTGCTTTTCTCCTGTCATAAGTCATGGCTTGTAACACTGCATTCACTACCCAATGGAACAAAAAGAACCTCTCTCTCTAGGAGGCCTTTGGGTCAACATTAACTGCATGACCATCTCCAAGCAGGGAGCAGTGTGCTGTGCTCCAGGAATTGCTGAATGACAGTGTTTATCCAGCACGAATCTGGAGTGCCTGAATTTCTCTTTTTCTCTTCTCTTCCTTTTCTTTTTTTTCTTCTTTGGTATCTTCTCATCCAAGTGAAACACTTACAGGGAAAAGCCATTACAAACTTTAAAAGCAGATTAATGAGCAGATGTTCCTGTAATCTAGGCAACCACCATGAGTTTTTGTTTATTATCAGATCATGTTCAGACCGCCAGAAAAGATGAGGTTGGTAGGAGGGTGTGCATACACCTGCTGCTGCTCATCAGGGCCATCCTACTTCAAGTTTTAATGAAGAAAACCCCATCCTGGTGGCACAGCCACAGTCACAGTCACTTTTATAGGTAGCCATAAGGTAAAGCAGTTCTACTTTCAGGTGGAGCTCCTGGTGCCACCCAGATTTACACCAGCTGAAATTCACCAACACTACAGAGACATCTGATGTCCAGCTGTGGGCCATTAAGGCTCATTTTCAAGCTTATAGCCCTGCCCAGTTTAGATTTACTGATTGGTTTCTTTTCACTTCTTCACAGGTTGTCATCATTTCACATCACCTCTGGAAAACACCTGCAACTTCATTTGAGCATCACACCAAAGCAGGGGATCCACTGGGTACGTCAGTAATGAGTCAATCCTCAGCACAAAAGGCATAAGCAAAGTTACGGGAATCAATGTTAATAAAATATTAAAGCAAGGACTCCCACTCTACATGTATTGATCAGACAGGGAAAACAAAAACAAAGAGTGAAACCCCAGCCCCTGAGCCAACTGGCAGTGTGACAGCTGAGGGACTCAGAGGTCCTCATTCTCAGTCACACAGAGGTTAACATCTTTGGCAACATAAAGATACCTCAAAGGGTATATATATATATATATATATATATTCAAACCTTAAGATCCATTTATATTGCTAGAGGGGGTTAAAATGGCCTTAGGGTAAATGAGAATTAAGATAACAGATTTTAAGACTAGAAGGGATCACTGTGATTACCTGGCCTAACCATAGAATTTTACTTAATTAATTTATTGAGCTGATGTCTGCTGGAGCAGGGGAGCATCTGCCTACCACAGGCACTTACTGCATAGTGAGCAATGAGGAGATGATGTTGCAATGGACACAGCCAGGCTGCACAGTGCAGTGAAGCATTTTTGGGGGTGTCCTGACATCCCAGGTGTAAGAGAGGGGTCCCTTGTGTTTGGGACAGACCCTCCAGGGCCACAGCACTGCTCAAGCACTTCCATTGGGCTACTGGGAGAGCACACATGGCCAGGACAGCCACCCAGGGACAGTGCTTCAGCTGAACTCTGCTTGGGGTGGGTAAAGCAACTGACTTTACAGGTATGCAAAAGTCACAGCCTGAAACCAGAGACCATTTTACTTTTAACCCCATAATCCTGCTGCTGGCAGTTATGGACAGCATAATGGAAAGAAAAAGCACAGTGGAAAGAAAAATGGTGCTGAGAAGTATGGAGCTGAGGACCACGACTCTGGCAAAATGTGAGGAGGTGGGAAGACTTCAGCTCTGAGGTGGGTGCAAGAGTTCCAGTCTAAAACATGAAGGATGCAGTCCCTGTCTTTGGGGCTCATCTCTCACCCTTTTAAGTACAGAAGTTCAATGCACAGTGCTGGATCAAGCTCTTTGTGCTTTAGATGACCTACTTGTAAAAAAAAAAAAAAAAAGGGTTCAAAAGTAGGACTTTGCAGAAAAACAGATGCTGCAAGGGAGCTGAACAATCTTGGGTAATTAAATTGTAATTAAAAAATTGCTTCATTCATTAACTATGGTAATTGATCAAAAAACAATAGGACACCTGCTATTTTCATTGTGACTGTCCAGTATAATTCAGGGACAATTTCCATGTGAAACAGGTCATTTAGATTTAACATGGATTCAAATTATTCTATTAAACTGCTCATAAATATCTTCACCTTTAATTTCCCACCAATGCTTTCAGCAGAGTTTACCTAAAGATCAACCCTCAGCCCAACAAACAGCACTGCACCAGGTTCTCAGAGTATTCCCACCTTCTTTTACCCATTCCTCTTGGCCTTCTCTAGCATGAATTGAGTCTTACAGATCTCTCAAAGTGGGTGTTGCCCCCTGTTTGCTTTATTTTTTATTTAAATATGATAGCAGAAAACTGTCAGGCAGAGAAGAACCTGGGGGTGTTGGTCAATGGCTAGCTAAATATGAGCTAGCAGTGTGCCTGGGTGGCAAGAAGGCCAACAGCATCCCTGCTTCTATCAGGAATAATGTGACCATCAGGAGAAGGGCAGTGACCTTCCCCCTGTGTTCAGCACTGCTGAGGCCACAGCCCAAGTGCTGGGTCCAGTTCTGGGCCCTTCATTCCAAGAAGGACTTGAAGCTGCTGGAGAGAGTCCAGAGAAAGGCAGCCAAGGTGGTGAAGGGTCTGGAGAACAAGTCCTGTGAGAAGAGATGAGGGAACTGGGAATGTTTAGTTTGGAGAAAAGGAGGCTGAGGGGAGATGTTGTTGCTCTCTACAACCCCGTGAAAGGAGGTTGCAGGGAGGTGGGTACTGGCGTCTTCTCTCAAGTGAGTAATGGTAGGATGAGAGGAGATGGCCTGGAGGTGCACCTGGGGAGGTTTAGACAGAATATTAGGAAGAATTTCCTAATATTCAGTGGTCAGGCACTGGAAGGAGCTGCCTAGGGAGTTGGTAGAGTCAATGTCCCTGGAATTATTTAAAAACCATGTAGATGAGGCACTTCAGGACATGCTCTAGTGGTCAGGGTGATACAGATATTGGCAAATATAATTTATTTATTTTACTGGGGGATACATATTGATGGCTGGACATGGAAATCTTAGAAGTCTTTTCCAACCGCAACAACCCTGAGATTCTGTGTTTCTCTGATTATTTTTATTTATTATTTACAATGTGCCAATACATGAAAGTGTCTTTCCTGCAGAGTACAGCCTGACAGACAAATGTACTGGATATGCAAAGGACAGATTTTATTTTTCAGTAGACAGCTTTTTCTTTGCATCTTGCACAGGAAGGATTTATTGCCTAACTGTATGGATGGCAATGCCAAGCCAAATGTATCCCAGTTGGACAGGGTTCTTTCCACAAGCATGGATTTAGAAAATAACAATCAGTGTGGCAATCAGTTGCAAGGATGCAACAAAACACATTTCTTTCAATTTTAAGTGGTAATGGAGTAATAATAAGTAACAAGAAAAAGCAATAAGATGAATTAATATAAAGACACTGTTTCAGTGGGCTTTGTGCTGTCAAAACTGACCCAAAGCTCCCAAAGTCATGTCTTGAGAATTTTAGCTAAGCTTCTTCCTGGCTGTTTTTGAAGGGCTCTGTTTATTTTCAGTTTCAGCAGCACGACTTGTACAGCACATTGAATGATTTAACCAAGCAGATTCAGAGTTCAGTAGACAGTGTTCTTTGTTAGATTTTAGTCACATACCAAATTCAATAGAGACTCTGCTGCTGGTGTACATCAGGATGCCAGGAAGGCATGAGACAGTGGTGAATATGTTGGAGTTTATTGTTTAGAAAAAATTAAACTTGGTCTCTCATTCAATCTTTAATTAAATAGTCATACTCTAAAGCTCAAGGGACAAAGGAAAAGAGAGAATAAAGACAGTTGTTCTGTAAAACACAACAGATATTTCATTATAGCTGTATTGAACAAGTCAGCATATGCCATCTTCTCTGGAAAGAAATACAAGTATTTTGGGTAAATGTGTCCCCAGCAATGAATTACCATCACTGCTGCTAGCTATTACCTACATAAGATCATTAACAAACAGACAGCTTTTCTGCATAAATAGAGCTGTGTTTGTTTCCTAATAAGAACTCCCATCATATTTTCTGCTGGTGAGGTTTGGAAAACAAGTCTTAGATCTCTCCTGTAAGATGTCCACAAAAACTGAACGCCCTATGTGTTAGTTAGCTAAACACAAGTCATTTCTCTGCTCCCTGGTCTGAATTTGTTCTTATTACGAACACTGAGAGACTGTATGTACATCCCAGGCACCAGATTAATTGCTTAAGCCCAGAGACTGCCGGAGTCTGCCAACCTCCATTTCAAGGAGTTGTTTCAAAGGCCACTATCTAGTCTGACTAGAACCTGCCAACTGGATTGAGTGGGAACACTTTGAAAAGTGCTCAAGTGTGCGGTAACCAGCACAGAGAACAGCAGTCCGCTACCCCTGTCCCCTGTGTGATGCTGACAGGATTTGCCTCTCAGGGGCCATGGTGGGAGCACACTGCTTGCCCGCAGATTTCTTGCTTCATTGTCATTTCATGCCATCCATGGGACATGGTCCTTACCACTCTGCCATGTCTGGCAGACATGTAAGCATATCCCAACCTACATTAAAAATAACAATGATTAGCTGCTTTCTGGCTGTGAGTGTATGATCTTCAAAATAGCTAACAACAGAGAAGATAAGTCTCTTCTACCCTTGTTACTGCTAATTTTGTGACAGAAGTGTTTATTCCTGCAAATGTAATGCAAATGGGAAATGGTACAAAGTCTAACCCATTGAATTACAATCTTCAAATTAAAATTTTTTTCCTCCTTGCAGACCTTATTCACATTAACTTTCAACAAATCAGTCAGTAGCTCTTTAAACCAAGCATCTTAATATTATCCTTAATTATCTATTCAATGTGTAAAGTAAACATAGTGAAAGTTCAAAGTTTTAGGCAATGAAGTTCATTTTCCTTTCTCTCCAAATATTTTAAAATGCAAACTGAAGTTTCATGAGGTTATCACCAAAATATGCACCATGTCCTCACACAGTATTGTGAAGGGCAGTGAAGTCACCTGCTTAGCTGTGAGGAAACATCAGCCATGGGCTGACAGACAGGACGCTCATCTGCTCCCCCCAGACCTGAAATCTACTTGGCCAGTTCAGCAGAGTAGCATTAGGTGAAAAAAATATAGTTAAAAAATACTCTTAATGTACTTACAGTTTGATAGAGAAAGGAAATCAGTAGCTGCTCCTCAGTGCTTGAGTGGCTTGAAGGCTTGGAAGAGACTCACTTTGTTCATGAAACTCAACTCTGCCTTTACCTGCTCTGAAATCTCCCAAAGCTGGAGAAACCTTTGCAGTGGTTTGTAAATTAGCCCTTACAACAACACACCTAGAAACAGGCACATCAAAGGCTGTTTAAGCTCATTCTCCAGTGTCTGAATCCAGCTGCTCTAGGATGAAGATAAACACAAGACACCTACCATATGATTTTCCTAGATTGTCTTCCAGGCCCAGCAGATTTTATGTAGGGGATTTCCTGCACCAGAAATGCTGTCTTTGTGTTGAATAAATCTGCCTGGATTTTTCTTCATGAGTGTGATCAGTCCATCCTTTCAACCTTCATGAACTTTCAGCATCCTGTCAGTATCCTCCTGACAGTTTGATTGCTCGTTCTGCAAGAGCAATGGGATGGTCAGTGCAGAAGCTTTCCAGATAAAGAGAGCAGGATTTAACTTTTTCATGAACTTGTCAGAGCAGGTCTTTAGCTGAGAGTTCAGTAGCTATGTGGCAGTTTTGGTTTGTTTTTTTTTTTTTTTAAAGCATAAGTTAACTTCTCTATTTAGTTGAACAGGCTGGAGGTAAAATCTACCACCTCAACTTTCATTTTTAAACTACAATGGCCAATAATCACTTACAATCCAGGTGCCAGGAAGGAGTGCAAGAACCTTTTAAAATGTAAAATAACATGATTCTGTGACAAATAGAAAGGAAATAATTTTTAGTCTAAAAGCAGTTGGAAAATTCATGATGTGTACTCATTAAAATTGCCTTCAAGATATCAAGACAGGCTTTCTCTATAAATGCCAGATGAATAAGAATGGTAAGTAGCAGCTATGATGCACAAAACACTTCAATGAACACAGTTGTTTTCGGTTTATGCTGCTGGAGATTTTTTCAAGCAAACCTGTATTGCTTTAAAGGTGCTTTATATGGATCAGAAGTGGAAAAATGAGTAAGGAATTGAATCTAATCCTAAAGCTATGTAAAGAGAAAATAGCCAGCAATACTGATTTTGCTTTGTGACCAAATATCAGGAAAATTGAGGCAGCATCCCCTTTTGTAATGACTACCTGCTTAATTGCTTACATGTGGAAAGCAAGACCCCACACTGATGGGAATCACATCAACCTGCAAAGGGAAACAGGATCAACTCTCAACACCAACTACATCCTCCCATTTTCCCCCAGCTCAATATTGCTCAACGTCCTCATTCAGGCCTGCAAAGCTAAACAGCAGCTCTGAGTTATAAAAATACTTCTACTTAATACAAATATTGAAGCTGCTCTGTTAGGATTTGGCCTGGTAGCCCCAAAGCCATTGAGAACTTCACAACTGTTTTCAGGAGGTGATGGCTAAAACCCCACTGGCACTAAACTGAAAACCATAGGCTAGAAATGCTGTATATGATAATAAAACTGTAATGGGCTAATGAATCCTTATTCAAGTGCTGGCTTATTCACAGAGGAATCATCTCTCTACTCTGCTCCAAGGACTCAGTTTCTTTCACTACCTGAGCAGCAAATCTCAGTGGTAGAAACATTTGCCTTCAGCTGCAGTCTGCCACTCACCCTGTGCTTTTCCACACAGGAAACCCAGGAGGATATTTTAAAGAAAGAATGCAGTTATTAACACTTAAACATCCCATACTTAGTTAGTCACCAAGAATAATAGTGACCTGGTTCAGCTTTTCATCAAGTCACATATTTAATCTGCTGCTTCAGTTTCAACAAAAAACTCCAGAACAAACTTTCCTTCAGACGTCACTTTTATAGAGTGAAATCCTTATTTGTACCAAAACCCAAAACAAAAGTGAAACATAAATCCTTTGGGAATTCTCTTTATTTTTATTGTCAAGGTCTGGAGAAAGATGAGCTGGATTATGAGCTGTTACAGCCTTTTCTGCTGCTCCTCAGCCTTGATTATGTTTCCTGCTTGGGAACATACTTCATAAGGAGCTTAACTTTAAGCATGTGCTTAAGAGTCATTGTACCCAAGAACAAGGTAGAGTCAGGATGCTGGCAACTAGAAATGGTCTCTTGGCAAGCCAGAGATCCACAGGCCACAGATCCACAGGACACTTTAACTTACCTCCAAGTTCAAAAGACAACAGAAGCCATGGGTGCCTGTGGAAGCTTAAGACCAATTGGATGTGATCTGGGCTTTTATGAGTGTTTACAATTTCTCTTTAATTTAAATCTATGAAATTTAAGCAGATTTTTACATCTAAATGCATGCTGAATCAGTATCAACTGAACCTCTAGAGGCTTTTGCCCTTCACAAGGAGGGCTGCAGTGCAATGAGGCCAGCCCTCAGGAGCTGGTGCCCCAGGAGCAGTCCCAACCATCACAAAACCTGCTCAGTGTCCAGTTACTGACACTTCTTCTCACTCACCAAACTCCTCCAGTGGGGAGGATGGCCACGTATCGCCTGGAACGGCTTCCTTTTAGTTGGCATTGCCAATCAGTTACAGCCAGTCCCACCTTTCTCCTCATTGCTTTCTTACCAATTGTTTTTCAGTAGCAGATGGAGGCCACTGGACAGAGCAGTGCCACATTTTGGTACCTACCAACCAGGAGCAATCTATCCTTGACCTCAAGATGTTGCAATTTATACAATTCATGCTATGCAACAGAAAACTCTTGAACGATCAAAAGTGCAAGACAGGATTACAGACTGGAAATAATTTCTCTCGTGTCCCTCCATCTCCTTCCACTTCATCTCTTTACCAGTTGAGGGGAGGGCTTGTGCATTCCTACCCTCCCACCAGCAGCACCCAAATTCACCCCAAGGAGAGCACTGGCCCTGTCACAGGCCGGGTAGCACAAGAATTGTGTAACTCTCTAAAGGGGTGACCTTCCTTTGCAGCTCAGGTTCGTGTTATCTTACTCCATCTGTTTGTTTGGTCCTCTTGTGCTCCTGGCTCCCTTGGAATGGCCCTGGAGAACTGTGAGTTACTTCAGATAAAAAAGATAAAGCCAACAGTCTTGCCAACTGGGATGGAAAGGACTTGAAATCCACCTTTGCAACATTTGTTTGTTAGCCAAAACTCCGAATCAGTTAGGAATACTACAAGTATTTTGCATTTTTTACACGAGGCACCTCGTACTCTTCACAGCTATTACCAAGTATATTGCACTGTAGTTCTATAAAATAAAATATAATACTTAACACTTTCCAAGTACACAGTAGTAATTGTGAATAATTAGACAGAATCTTGGGCTTTTTTATGGCTATTTCTAACACTGAGTTTGCTTACACTACATAAACACCATCTGTAGAGAACATAAGACAACTTCTGTATGAGCACAGTTATATAAACCTGTACCATCAGCTTTCCAGTGTGCATCCACTCCACACTGCATCTTCCTCAAAACTGTATTAATTCAGCTACTTACCCTTTTGGATTCATCCTCCTGCTTCATTACATCCAAGCCTCCACATACCTCCAGGTACTTTCCAGTACGGTATTGCAAGCACATTCATGCATCCACCCTGCATCCCTGACTCCACCTCCACCCAACCCTCCCAGCTCCCCCCACCCTGCTCAGCCTCCTCGTGCACCGAGGTTGCCACAGAGCAGTGGTTTCCAAATTCTCCCTCTGAAAAGCTTTGAGGTGTTTCAGCCCAAGGGCTGCCATTGTGAGTACCAAAGCAGGGGCTTTTCCTCTGCAGAGGCCACTTCTTAAGTATAAAGCCACAAACAATGAAAATGAAAGCAATGAAAAAGAGAGATCTGGGTTTGAATGCTTCTTAGGGTCAAGCACTAAACCCTCTTTTGACAGCTACACAACCACACTTGTTCTCTTCAAGAGAGTTTGATCGAGTGAGGAACTGAACAAAGTGTGTATTTTGTCTACAGTGGACAAATACGTGTTCTAAAGCAGCAAAAACTTCAGATAAAATACACAGATAGTGACAGTGGAAGAAAACCCTCCTAGAATGACACTCACTGCAATTCATGCAAATTTGAGGAAAAAAAAAAAAAAGAAAAAACATTTATGATTTCATTGACTTTGTGTGTATGCAGAAGGTTAATCAAACTAAATGTTACATTTTCCTCTGTTATTGATTAACCAAAGTCAATAGCATTATATTTCCTTAATGCATTTAAATCAAAATATTTCCCAGATGCTCTGCACGGCCACTTTGCAGGTTTTCAGTGGAAGCTGTTTACAGCAGGCACGAAGCTGGACAGAAACACTTGCTGTGATAGCAACACAATACCCAGTTTTCATTTTCAAAATTCAGAAAAAATTATGTCCTCCTGCTCTTCTGAATTACCTCTTTCTGCAAGAATTTGCAGAATTCCTACATATTTGAAAAATTACAGCAAGTCACAATGGCAGCATTTTTTCCCATTCAGTGAATCCCTGCCCAAAGTCCCTCGAAACCACTAGGATTATTTTGTCTTCACAACCTCTTATAGGCGCTTGCGGTATGCTGCAAAGTTGGTTTTCATTTTAAGGACTACAAGTGATCTCCTGCCCTGCTAAAGCAGCTGCTTACATGGCCACATGATGCAGGCCCGACTGCTGATCTTGGTCCTTTATAAATGATCATTATATTGACTCTGTAACACACACTGAAATGACTGAAATGAGGAGGAAGGGAGCCCATGCTGATGGACTGGACTGCTGCTTGCCGTGCCATCACCCTGCTCTGGCACAGGGGCTGGCTGATTTCCCACCAGGCTCTGCATGATGTGCAGCTGACCCGCAGAGGTTGCAGTCATGTATCAAGTAACTTTTCACGATCAGCAGCTTTAATGCAATAAATAATCAGAACAACCCAGCCTTAGGTTTAAAGGCAAGTACAGCTTCAGCAGACTTCAACAGAATGAGTATTACATTTCTATCACTATTTTTGTTCAAGATGTTTAATTTCTCTGGCTGTTTTCTGAAGTGAATGATAAGGATTTCATTTGCATTGGAATTTTAAAAAAAATTAAAAGGGAATAAAACCCAAGGCTGCCATTCCTCACAGAAACACCAGTACAGTATCTCTAAACTGACACCTGGAATTAGGTGTATTCCAGCTGGAGATCAGCTGTAACACTCTATCTGCTGTAAAACTAAAACACTCGAGGTTTATCTGCCACAGTGTTATAAGGGAGAAAGTCTGTTGATACAAGGGTGATCTTTATCTCTTGCTTCATCTATATTCTGCCAGCATTCTGGGTTTGCTCCCTTACTACCAGTTTATGTGCATATGTAACACACACGGGGTGCAGCACTGAGAACCCCTGACCAACAACTAATAGGGCAGAACTTACAAAAGTGAGCTCTGATTTGCAGCCAGTGAATATTCAGCATTTCAATATCAGGAACAGGAAAGAATTATTCAGTAGTACCACTATTTTTTTTTTTTAATATACATGGGACAGTCAGTTCTCATGATTGCTGGGACTGCAAAAGCAGTTCCAGAATTACAACACTTGTAACCACCAGTGAGAAAAGTATAACACCCATATGGATTTATTATTTATGTACTTTATGCTAATGCAATGTGTATGTTTTCTATCAGCACAGAATGGGCATAGCATTAAAAAAAACCCAAACCAGCCTGCAGTTAACTACACCCTTTAGGTTTCACAAATACTGCCACTTGTTTGCCTGCATTCACTCCTGTTTTGTAATACAAATATTTGGTCAAGGCATCTGCTCAGTCAAGAGCTTTGACTGCTGATCCAGGTACAGGTTTTCAGACTTGCGCACAGCAGAAACCCAGCTAAATGACTGAGTATACAAATCACCAGGCAGGTGGTTAATTCTTTACACATTTATGATGATGCACAGTCAATGAACCAGCACAAAGGTTAGACACCTCTCCTTGAAAACCAGACCTTTGACTTGTTTAGAATAGAATTTTACAAAGGAAAAAAACAGAAAAATAAGTTAGGTTATGTTGCTTTTATGTTCTGATTATTCTTATTATTGCTACCTGGAACTGTTAGGGAAAAAATACAACATATTGTAATTAGACCCCTGATCTATGAAAGCACTTGAATATGAACCCCATCAACTGCATATGAGTAGTCACTTAAATGAAATTACTACTTATATATGTGAATTATCCACTCATTTTAAGTGATTTGCCAGATCAAAGCCTTTCTGTTTCAATTAGAACGGCAGAGTTAAAGCAATGTAAAACTCCACTTTGGAAAAAATAACAAACCAAAGGTGGCAGCATCAATAAAGAGATTCCCAGAGGCAAAGAGAGTAAACAGGAAGCACCCATATGATTACACACACCGACTGGAATGATCCATTCAATTTTATTTTTTTTTTTCCCAGAAGGTCAAAATAAATTTGATTTCAAACCTTTCAAGAAAACTGCACTACTTGGTCTTGTCTAGGGGCCACAGATGTTAATGGCCCAAGAAGTTGGACAAAAACCACTGTTTAAAATAGCAGTTCTACTTTTTAACTGAAGTAAACAGAGAATGCTCTAAGTCTCTGGTGTAGCCTACAGGAGTGTCAGGACAGCTGATTCAAAGCAATACAGCCTCTTCTGAAAGGTTTTAGTTATTATAACTGAACACTCTCTCCCTCAGATGCACCTGAGAAGCATTAACTTCCTGGTGACTTTAAGAACCAAATCCTTTAATACAAACGTAGCTTTTCCCACAGGCACTTGAAAATATTTAGCATTTTTTCAGCCAAATGCAATTTTCATAATAAAGTAGCTCACTCGGCTACCTGACACCACAGACAAAGACACAGAGTGAGCAGTTGCTGCCAGCTCAGGCAGAGCATGATGTCAACCCCCAGTTATATCTCTAAGCAGGCTTTTAAACATCCAAGTCCTACAGTCCCAGCAATGTATGTATTATGTGTTATTGTTATGCATTTTACTCATTATTTGTAATGTCCTTTATTCTGTAATATCCAACTTCTGCATACGCAGTGTCCTTCAGCCAACCTTAACAGAGCATACAACAGATCTTAAATGAGTCTAACATTTAAATTCTACCTCTATGACCAATTTTAGAACACTGAAGGGTCCCCTTGCTACTCTAAAACCACTTTGGATGCCTAATTTTAATTTCTGAGTTCTAGGGGCTGGAAATCAGATTTTGCTTAATATAATATTCCTTCTGCTACAAAGTAGATTCCTCCACATAAACACCCCCCCTCTTTCTGAACACCATCAGCTCATCACTACTGACACTGCTCCCTAATTTTAGTCAACTGGTCATTTAAATTTCACTGGCAAACCTCAGAGAAAAGTATGGGAATAAGGTACATTTTGTTCTCTACCAAAATCCTCAGTCCAGTCTATGAAACCCACAATGCTCACGTCTAGCTGCGTCGCTGGCAGTTCCAAGGGTATCATTTTAAAACTGCAGTGTATTTTGTTCAACCAAGCCATGCCATGAGCCTGTTTTACTTCCATCCACTTAGCCTATTAATGTAGGCTAATACTGCATGTTCTCATGGCAGCAAAACCTAAGGTGTACCAGGAGACTGCAGTGATAGATTACATGTACATGCTGTGTCATCTCCAATTAACTCAAATTGACTGTGTACTGCATTATGCTGTTAGTGCATGGAAGATCAATAAATATGGAGAAAATCCAAGGAGGCTCCCCCCATTCCCATCCAATTCGAGTAGGTCTGAGACAGATCATGCTCCTATGATGTGTGTGCTGCTGCTGAAGAGGGCAGGTGGTGCATAGACACCATTCAAACTTGGCCTATTCAATCTAAACTCCTCTAACTCGCCATTCATGCATAGCAAAACACCATCTGGTCCTATTTTGCCTCCAGCAATCACAGCTGACCAAAAACGATAATAACAGCTGTTGCAAAACAAAAGCCAAACAAAGGGGGGAGGGAAAGGTTAGAATGAAGTCCAGTGCTGCAAAACACTCCATGAAGTGAGAAATGGAAAAAAGGAGCCATTCAAAGAGCCAATCCCCATTGAAAGGAGGCAGTGCAAAGGCTTCTGGTTAAACTCGAGATATTTAATCCATCTGTCCTGGAAACCACAATGGTCAGGTGATAATATAAAATTGAGATTATGTTGCATAGAGGTATTTAGAGCCTTTGTTCCCCAAGTTAGAAACTAATGACCCTGTGTCAGCTAAAAATTAAACCTCCTTATGTTTTTCATCATGTGTCAACCTGGGTTAATGTGAAAGTAGAATGTGGTTAACTGGGGTGATAAAGCATCTGAAACCTTTGGAAAAGAAGGGAGCAGTTAAGTACTTGTAAATGATATGAAGGAAAACATTCTTTAAACTGTGCGCAACTGAGAGCATACGGATGCTGCGTTTTTCCTGTATGAACTGCATATTAAGCAATTTAAATTAACAGTTTTATTTATGACCTATGATAGCAAAGTTATTCCCTTAGATTTAAGGAACAAGAACACCAACTTGCACAGTCTGAAACACAAGATGTTCTGCAATATGCTACTGTGGGTAATGAAAAAATATAATTTTGTTGCAAGCAAGATGCTCCAGGTTTTCAAGATTCAGATTTTGATATTTAAAATCCATAGTCCTGCTCTGTGATTAATTCTTTTTATCTGCATTAATTAAAACTATTTTTCCTGGAATTGACCATCAGTAGTTCAGCAGCTCTTAATCAAATGTGATAAAATCCAGGATTTATGAAATCATTTAATGAGTGTAATAACACCTGCTTCTCGCTGCAAAGAGTTGAAAACAGACTTCAGTTGTAATTAACTCTTATCACTAGTGACATTTTTCCAACGATACTTCATAGGTCTTCAAAATGACAATTACAGAACTAATACACAATTACTGTCACATGCAGTTTAGCAATTATTTCTGAAGACATTTGTCTAAAGGTTTCAAAATGACTATAAAATGGTTCTCTTTGTTATGTAACATTGCTTAAAAAGCAAGACAGGCACAAATTTCTCCCATCCAGCCTCTGCTCTGCCATTGCCAATGCAGACAGGCTTCCTCATGCTTGGAATAAACATCCTCCATCCAAGACATTATTAGATATCATACCAAGGCTATTATGAGCATGGGTAGCTGTCAACTAACACCTATTATGAAAAGCTTCAACCTATACATGATTTTTTTCTTCTCCAAGAAATCTATAAATTATAATTAGAACCTCTTGCTGTTCAATATTTGTACATAATAAACAGAGTACCTGAAGGTGATGAAATATTGAAAGCTGAATTCATTATTAATAAATTCATACAGTATACTACCTCTTGCCACAAGTCTGGCCACAACTTTTGGGGGATCTATATCCCATTATTTTTGAGATGTGGCCTGAGCATGGTAGTCATGGACACCGCCTCAAACAGGATTAGGATTCTGCTCAGGTTTGACACTTGCTGTTTTTAATTTTCATTTTATCATAAGCAGTTTAAGATTGTTGCCAGTGGTAATTTGCAATTTTTATCAAGACCTCTTCATTATAGCTTCTGACAGGACAGATGCTGTAATTAATCATGCAAGACAACTGGGGATAGTGGTCAGGCTGCACTTGCAGCACAGCTATTGCAGGCAAAGAAGGAAAGAAGAAAATAAAGGATTCTCCTCCCTGTTAAGAGTCAAAAGAGATGAACAGCACTACATACCTGACCACCCCATCGGATGTGACATGTTTCCCAAATCCTCCCTGGACATACCTGCTGCCCTCTCCATCCCCTCCTCTATCCACGTCCTAATGAAGAAGCCAGACCAACTGGAGATTCATCATGCCTGAGTCAAAGTTTGGGAGTCATAGCTGGGAAGCTCGATGGGCCAATGGCTGTGTTTTACAATCTGAAAACTCCAAAGACACAAAGGAAACCACACTGTGCTTTATTTGCACCCACTGGAGGCGCTCTCAGCTCAGAGCCAAGATTTGCTCTCCAGTTCCTTCAAGTGCAATACAAGGTATACAAATGCTTTGAATCTCTACCACCTGCTTTCTCTCTCTGAAGTTGCAGAAACTTCAGCAAAGTTGTAGGTGACAATTCCACAGCACATCTTTAGGGGTACAAGAGCTGACTGCAACGCTCGGTTCTGGACCGTACCAATTTACCCAGTAGGTCTGAGAAAACAAAATTCCAGTTAAGTTCAATAACTTTTCCAATAAAGTCTTTTCAGAAGGAAACATTTCTAATTTTTTCTATCAAAGACTTTGTGGCTCATCAGTTTTACTGAAATGTGTTTATTCTATAGCAAGATAAAAGCATTTATTTTTAGATAAGCAAAATACAAACAACTTAATAGCTGCTATCATAACTCATAAAAAGTATAAAAACAGCAAATAAAAACACAATAAGCAATTGTAGCAATTAATAATTCATGTTACCAGTGTTTACATTAAAGCCTCATTTATGAAAACTTTACAAACACATGATATGAAAACTTAAACTTTTAAAGAAAATATTTACATTGATTATTCAGTCGTGGAGTTCCATTTAAATATTCTACTGGTTCACAGCGTATTAAAAACTTCTTGCATTTGTCATCTTAGCTTTCTGTAATAACAGTTCTATTTTAAGTGCATTTCCCTTTTGAAAAATACAGTGTATTAAATCTGAAAACTTCATCACTTCAACACAGCAATATAATATTCACATTTGTTCTGTAAACTGGAATTAACATAAGAGGGTAAATGTCAATATATATTTTCTTGCAAACTACGGTAGGTTTATTTGGAGAAATGAAGTGAAAGGTTAGGTCAAACATTATGTTCAGTTACTTGCATTTGTTTTTTCTGAAGACAGTAGGAGAAAAAAAAATTAAGAGCTTTGGCAAAAATCTGTGATTTACTCTATTTTCTCATGACAATAAAATGCCATCAACTAACTCATGTCATACAAGTATGATTGTATGAAATCCAATCATCATTTTACAGGTAGTTTAACTGTGCTTTAAGGCTTCAATGAGTACATACTGCCTTGAAGTGCATTATTCACTTTTTAGATAGAAAGAGGGTTATATCATAAAACTCTGAAAGGCCATTTTGCAGTCATAGGTCCAGGTATTTATTAGGCCATTTGATTCACATATTGTAGGTAAAGCTTAAATAAATTAAAAAGGCATCACATGAAAAAGAGCACAGTTTTGTTTTTTTTCTTTTAAACAAAATGATTTATAGTCAGCTAAAAGATGATACACAGCTACATTGTAGTTCTTTATTGCCTATCTAATAGACACTTTAGAGGATCATTTGATCTGTTATGCATCCCTGCATAACTACCATCAACAATTTACAGTTTTCAGCCAAATATGGTTTACCACTACCCCTCCACCAACACAAAGCCATGTTGCAAGATCATTTATCTTCAGAAAATACTGACCTGTGACAATACTTGAGTCTGTGTCTGAGATTGTATTTGTGACTGGTGCTGCTGAGGTGCTGGTTGGGGGCTCCCAATGGCAGGGATGGGAGAAGTGATCTGCGAGGCTAACTGGAGAATGCTGCTGAGGAGAAGGCTGTGACTGGTGCTGCATGTGCTGCATTTGCTGCTGCTGCATTTGCTGAAGCCTGTATGTGCTGCAGTTGCTGTTGCATTTGCTGTTGGTTGATTTGCTGCTGAAGATGCTGCTGCTGCTTGCAAATGTTGCTGCATGTGGTGCTGAAAATGCTTGTTGCTGCATTTTGTTGTTGTATCTGCTGATGCATTTGATGCTGATGTAGCTGCTGCTGTTGCATCTGCTGGATCTGTCTGCTGCTGAAGCTGCTGTATCTGGTGCTGCTGGCTTTGCATGGAGGACTTACTTGCAGAGTGAAAGATGGTGTTGCCACCATATTTGTTCCCATAGAGCTTATCAATGGAGCTGCAATGTTTGTTGGCATGTTTGATGCAATGGTAACAGAAGCTACAATCTGATTCATTGGCAGTCTCATGGTTAAGGGCTTGGGAGCAATTGCTCTGGGAAGGACTGTTGAAGAGCTGAGGAGATGCTGATACTGTTGTGTGTTGAGAAAAGAGAAGTATTCAGAATAAGGAGGAAGACAAATTTGTGGATGCCACAATGTTTGCTGAACAGAACGAATTGTCTGGGGCCTCAGCAGACTCTGCAGCAGCCTGTGTTTGGAAAAAGAAATAATTGTATTTTAACAGAAAAAACATTGCTACTGTTTACACAGAAATGAAAGTCACAGCTACTCTACAGACTTTTATTTTTTTAGTTTTTGTTTTCTGTCTGTAAAAGATGAGCAATCTGAAAACAGATCCTGATCCATTATATCACTTCCTCATCATAGAATGGGCTCAGGTTGGGAAGGGACCCTAAAGGCTCATCCAGTTCCAGCCCCTTGCCTGGGCAGGGGACACCTCCCACCAGCCCAGGTTCTTCATAAGCTGCCTCAGTAATGGTAGCTCCAGTTCTTGCTTGAACAAAAAACTAACTCATGCCCTTGTTCTATACCAGAAAGTCCACAGAATGTAATGTACATTGTGGGGCTGAAAGAGCTAAAAAGGGCCTAACACTTATACCATTTATCTGTTTTCAAAACAAAACCACTATATCTTTGGGAGACAAATCTGAGCAGGTTGCATCTCCCCCTGCACCACTTACCGTGGCATCAGAAACTGTTTACAGAAAACATTCTCAAACAACTTTTTCAATTTGCTTGTTGTAACTTTTCAGATCTGAGACACCAAGACTGGGTATCCACAGCAGGAAAAGTCAAAGGAACGCTGTCAAAGGAACACCCAATGGAATACTCTGGAAGCTTGCATCTCCGGGGATGCCCTGCTTAGAGAGGTCCAGCCTAACTCCTGTTTCCTGGAGGTTTCTGAGGAGGTCTGGGAAAACTACAGTCCAAAGAGGCCTGTTGCAACAAATGAGGCATTTGTGTGCCTCTAAAGGCATACTTTTATTAGGTTATGTTTATACATACAGCATATGTTTAAATCAGATATATTTAAGCACCACAGGTAGGATTTGTCTCCCATAGTTTACACATCTGCATTGTACACAACATGTACAATAAATGCCTAGAATTCCTAACTACAGCCAACAGAGAGAAAACTCATTTTCAGCACAATTAACTGACAAGTTTTAGACATTTAACTTATAATGTGCCAAACTGTGCTGCACAAGTGTCTGTTCCATTCCTACTCTCTGCAGGCCACCTTGGATGAAAAACCTACAGGCAAGTATGCCTTACCATCTAAGAAGATGGGATGAATTGTGGACTCAGTGGTGTCATTTTCAACTCAGAATCTTCCCATAGTTACTTGGCAACCCAGAGCTCAAAGGATTTTGGGAGAAAATATGATTACTGATGTTTTTGAAAAGAAAATTTAGGACTGCCAAAATAAATTCCTCATTGTGATACTGAAGGATTTCAGAATATTATCTAAGTTCCAGAGACAACAGTAAAATGCAGCATCCTAACATAAGAAGAAAGTCTTCTACCTCTCAAGAAGGCATGTGCATAATTTCTGCATTTATATTTAAGATTAATTAAAATATACAGCACCTTTCTACACAATTTACTAATGCTCTACAGTTGTCCATTCTAATAAGGATTCTCAGATCCTTATGAAATACAATTAGAGAACTAAACACTTGGATTAATTTTTATCCCTGTTGTAGATGGCCATAACCATATTTCTATTTATGGTACTCAGATACAACAGGTCTACAACCAGTGTAGTGCTGTCAGCTAATAAAGACAGTAAAGCTTTGTTTTCTTTACAAGCTTTATTTTAACTTGAGATCTGCTAAAATACTCCACATGGCTCACTGCCAGGCAGTCCATTTGTAAGTGCTCTCCAAATTCAGAGCCACCACTCATTTTTTCCCCTCACCTGCAAGAAATACTTAAGTTTTGTCATTAAAAACTGCCCTCCAGCTTCATGCTAAACAAGTCACTCTTTTGAGAGGCAGCTCCTGAGGAAAAACAAAGCTCTGCCAGTAGCTTGTTTAGTGTCAAAAGGTCACTGTATTTTTCATGGACTGAGTTTACTTTTGTACTGAAGTGCATTATTTTCCTTCTACAGATAAAGGAAGATGTACATTTGCAAAGTTACTGTTTAGTAATCACTATTATGCCCTAAGGGAGATGAATTTTTTTTTCAGAGACTAAACAGGGTTCAAGCAGCAGCACAACATGTAATAGAGTTGTCTTACAGAAATACTGAGATTTTATTTTGTGTAACACATAAATATGCCCCCCTCCATATTTGAACACCATTGCCAAAAAGCCAACCTGCATTACAATGAAGGCATTTTTAGGCTTACCTTAGAAACAAGGCTTGCTCTGTAGGCAGCAAGTGCCTTTAGGTATTCTTTTTTGGCAGCTTCAGTTTTTCTTTTATATACCTATTAAGAGAGACCACAATTTCACCAACTTCAATTATTAAGACATTTTTGCCAAAATACTCTCAAAATCATGTGCAGAGAAATAAACAACACAGACCAAAAACCTTAAGATACTCTTGCTTTATGTGTTTTTTCTTCCCTGGAAGATCTAAATATACTTGTGGGTGGACACAGACTTTCAGGTCTACTTGCTGGGCTTACAACACCATTTATACTGGTTTGTCATGAATAAAAACATCAGCCAACTGCTTGACAAGACTCCCTATGCACACTTTATCTTCCCAGGAAATTATATTTTAATGACTCTAAGCAAGAGGGATATTACAACAGTAAGTATTTCAGAGGCTAAAAAGTGTCTCAAGTAGTATAAAATAGCAAAAAATGCCTAGGTAATGTATTTTTTAAAACCATTTGAAGTACACATAAAAAAATATTTATACCTTTAGAAAAGGTGGTTCATAGAGCTTTGACAATTCAGTTTCCCAAAGCTAATTTCAGAGAATCCCATTGAGTTCAATAAGAATACTTAGACAAAAAGTGAATCTGTATTTTTAATCATAAGTAAATTTAAAGTGCACCTGTAAAACATGTTCACCACCATCTGCTAGATCAGACTACAAGTTTCTAAATGTATTTCACAAACAAGAGTCAAGCCCCCCATTACAGTTTCCATCAACTGCTACTGGAAGCTACACAAAGTATCAACAGGATAATAATTTTTTTCCTTTTATTTCCTTACGTTTTTCATACTCTTTGCGTAGGAATTGCAAGTTTATAGAAAGAAAGAAAAACCCTCAAGGAAGAACAAAAATCATCATTCTGCAGCAACTTTGAGCTGGGGATAATATTTCATACACAACATTGTAATGAAGCAGAGGATTGGCTTCAAAGGTTGGAAATCAACATTCTTTGTTACAAATTCATAAGCTAGATCAAAGGAAAATAGTAAATGTGCTGTACCTTCCCCTTTCCTAACTTATGATTAATAGGAAACAAGAGCTTTGAAATCTGAGTCATCAGAAGATGGTCTTAACAGGACTTCAGGACAGTATCACCTGAGTTTTTAACAAACTGCCCTTTAAAATTGAAAAACAATTATAGCCATTTAATAGTAAGTACTGATTCTTATGATAAAATATTTTTTAAATGTTCAGCAATTTCTATGTAGAAATTATCTCTACAGAGTAAGATGTCTATCAGCAAGCAGCAAGGCCCATTTAGAGAACAGGAAGGAGGAATTTTTACAAGGACTCTTTTACTTTTTGTGAGACAGCAGTTTTTTGTGCATGGATTTTTACCTGTTTTTGTTCTTCTCCTAAACTGTCCCACATAGATGCCACAATTTTTGAAACATCTCCAAATGTAGCATTCGGGTTCTGCCCTTTAATTGCAGCTTGTGTATCCCTGAAGAAAAGGGCATATGCTGACACTGGCTTTTGTGGCTCATTGGGATCTTTCTTTTTCTTCTTCTTTGGAGTCTTGGGCTTCTTGCCAGAATCTGGGGCAGCTCTTTTTTCTCCAGTAGCCTAAGAAACAGTAGAAACAAAAGCAGTCAATATACGCATGAAATAACTCAGATTATTTCCCAAAAATTATTGGCAGTGGGGATTAATACTGGATAATGCTACCAAGTAGGGAACATTTAGGAGAGTCCTGTTGTGCCAGCCTTTCTCCTATGAAATTGTATTTAGTCTCAGCTTAATCTCAACAGATCTACTGGAACTAAATGCATCAATAGCTACTACTCATTTTCAGCATGGTTTTCAGAGTCAAGCAGACAAGCTTGACCTGAAAAAGTACACACCAATGCTAAATTCTATTTTAAAAAATTAAGATTTAATCTATGATATATTTTTAATAGACAATCTACATTCTGCCATTAAGATGTAATTTCAGCAGTAGAGACTCAAAAGACAAGAGCCTGGGGGCATTTTCCAATGCCCAGCCTTATGATCTCAACTTAACCACGGGTCAGGAGTTTAAAAGCCCCACCCTTGGGGCAAAGCACAACAGCAGCTCTGCAATTTCTATTCACCTGCAGTGAACTCCCACCACCTCCTCTGCTGCTGGTGCAGGGCCACGAGCTGCACAGTAGCACTGGGGGATGGCATCTGCCCCAGCTCCCTGGGATGGGGAACACCCACAGCAGCACGTGCTGGATTACAGGGAACTCTGGTTCCTGTGTGGTCCCCATGTCCTCTACCCTCTCCTTTTGAACTATGCACAGATCATTGCAGCAAAGGGATGAAGTGGCTCTAAATATACAGCTGTACCAGGCATTTTGCTTTGGTGTTTTGAGGATCCTGTAGAATGATCTTTAAAGATGGCCAGTGCCCATTAACTTAATGAGAAAACCTTTCATGGAACAGTGCAAATTACCCCCTTTTAATATACTGGTATAACAACATTTGTGCTTTATTTTCTTGTTAAAAATTTCCTTTCATAACAGCTTTATTTAAAGCAAAAAGTAAATTAACTAAACTTTCGGGTAGAAGAAAGCTTGTTTTATTTCTATCTAAATGCATTTTTTACTCCAGAGAATGCCCAAATGACAAAACTATCCAAATCTGAAGAACGAAGAGATTCACCAGATTTCTAAAATCTGAAGTTAATTATTAATATATGCAACCAAATACACACACACTTATAATTCCTTCCATTCATTTGTACAGTCTATTTGACCACAGAGCAGCTGAGATGATACTGCCACATCCCTGGAAATACAGCACACAGCCACGTCAGGCTCACTCCCGACAGCACATGGAATAACTCACTCTGTTTGCTTCATCTGCATCTTCTTCATTTATTGAGCTGGATGGGGAAGGAGTGGCTGATTTACTTGCAGGAGGAGAGGGTGAAGTGTGAGGCAAATTAGTGCTGCCCAAATTCAGCCCCAGCTGTGCACTCAGCTGAGTCTGGTTAATGGTGGTGAGCTGTGAGGGAGGCATCATTCCCGAATGGGCAGCATCAGTCATCTGGACAATAGATCTCATAATCAGAGAGGGATCCTGGCGATACTGGGAAACCTGTGTGTGACTCTGATCCTAAAAGAGATTGAAACATCATTTAGTCATTCCCCGTGACCACAGAGCATTACCAGGCAGAGTTATTTTCACAGGCTTACAGAGCTAACGTGGTTATCTTGCAGTTTGTTTCATTTCTTTCCAATGGAACAAATTCATTTTCTAATAGATTAAATACAGTAACAGTTGCCCCAGACTTACCTTCCCTGCACCTGTGGGTGGGGCTTTCTTGTGAAAGTAAAATTGCATTTCCCCATTTCCAAACATTTCTTCTCCTGATGTGTTGTGAAATACCCAAAGAAACACCAGGAATGGGCTAACCGATGATACAGGGAAAACATTGCAATTGAGAAGACACAAACTGTTGTCAAATGCAGAAAGTAACCAAAACCAGGGCAAGGGGTAGGTATAAAGAGAAGCATCTCCCTTTACTGAGATTCAGTTTGCTTAGCTCTAAGTAGTAACAGTAGTAAGTGTAAAATAACCCTATCTGAGTGAGATTTTCAAATTGTTTTAAACAAAGAGCATTTCCTTGCCAGGTCTAGAGTGCAGACACTGCAGGACATTGCAGAAACATTCAAGTAACCCTAATCCTAAAAATCCTTTTCTAGAAGTACCACACAAAACTATGTATTTTTATCTTTAATCCAAAAATGAAACACATTTGGAACTAGCAAGTTAGGTACCATCAGAGATTTTATTTTTCTGATACTGATTGTCTCAAACTCAAGTGCTGGCATGGTCTTGTTTCTACAGCTTCCTGAGGGCACAAACTATGACTTCTTCTGCATCTGTACACTTCTCACATTCCTAAATAAAAAGTGAGATGCTGAATCAATTGTAAAATCAACTGAAATCTGCCTATGAACAACCCAGTTTGTTTTGTTTTGTTTTTAATTTTTCACCACATATGGATCAATACACAATGAAAGAACATTTAAATAGAAAAGAAGTTTTTAAAAAGTTATTTAGAGAATAAGTAGCTTGTAAATTGATTTGGCATCCTGATTAATCTATAGCCATTGTTCAAATAACATAAATGGCAGAAATAAATCAGATTTTTGAAAACTCTTTCAGTATTAATAACCTACATTGCAATTAGTAGCAGATGCAATCCTTAATGAAATTACACAGAACAAAACAGCAATGCTGGGGGCCCAGCTTACAGTGCACTGGACTTCCAGTTGGAAGTCTGACTTTCTCAGTGCTCTCAATTATTAAGTGTACTCAAAAATCTGTCAGCACAGAGGTGAGTTTAGTCCAAGTGACTTTACTCTTACTTTTTATGATTCTTTCTTTGACAGAGGCAGTGGTTCTATGCTCCTAAAAACCTTTTCTTAGATGGGACAAATGCAGCCATACACAGGTCAGAGAAGATGCACACCCTGCCTCGTCCATCTTATGTACCAGTGCTGCAACACTTCTCTATAGCAATAAATCATAATCATTCTGAATCTGGCATTAATGTATCTTTCTGCTGAAGCCTATACAGAAAAAAAAAAAATCCTATATAGCATAAGAATAGATGTAGTGCTGTTCAAGACCTAGTACAGATGAAAAAACCCCACAAGCTCATGATCCTATACAGAGATGCTATACAATAGGTCTTGCTCTCATTTTCCCCATGCCCTCCAAGCCACTGCCAGCTTGGCTGATCATCCATACAGTACCACACTGCTTCTCCTAATTCTTAAATTCTTTTAATATTTTCAGTAACGTTCCTTAGAGATGAATGCATGTGCCAAAAGCAGAGCACTTGATATAGAAAGATCAAAACATCAGACTTATTGGCTGAAATACCCATTTGCTTCAGGGCACCTTGCTGTAAAAATTGACTCCTGCTAACTGTGGGGTTATTTGCACCGTGACGTGTATCAGCAGTGGCAGCTGGAAGTCATTCAAAGTCTGTTGTAGAAGGATATCACTTGCTGCATATTACTCCCTTCATTTTAGTTTACAAACATTGCTTCATTGCGTGAGGAAAAACTGTTGGCCAAGCAAAGGTGGAGATCATCAGAGTGCCCTTCTCTCATAGAAATTAACTTTCTTCATTATTTTGCAGGCAGCACTTTCCTGGAGGTGTTCTTCACCTTAAAGCTAGTTTTTATTCTCTGTTTATTGTTACACAACACAGGCCTTCCTGGCCTTTCACATCAAGGCAACAAAATGCAATGACATGGGTTACAAATGATTTACTCCAAGTCTTGTCATTTTGGTTGCATCTATGATTTTATTGAGACTAAATTCTCTTGACTTGTGCTGACCCAGAATCTAATTTTATGCACAAGCCCATGAATTCTTAACTGTCCCTTCTTTTGACACTCTTTGATGCTTGTGTGCTATTTTACATCCACTTATTTAATTCCAGTTTTTCTTTTCTGTATCATTTCAGATTTTGTTTTAAATCTTAAAAACTTCACTAAAAGCAGTACAACAATATTTTGTAACTGGCTACCTAGCACAGAACAGGTAAGATAAGTTATTTAAAGGAAAATATTTTGTATCATTTCCAATCTCTATCATTTACATCATACATAGATGCAATAACAACAAACAATATATTTTCTGCACTTAAATTCAAAGTTATATGGCTAATCAATATTTTAAAAGTAGCCATACTTTTTATGGTATGTAAAAGGATAGGATAGGAATTCTATCCTTTTAGATAGAATATCTAAAGGACAGGAAAAGATTGGAAATTCTAATTTTTACTTTGTGGTACAGACTTAAAGCCTTCAACAACCTATGATACTTAGAGAAGAGCTTTTAGACAAGGAAGCATAAACATTTTTTATCTATACACAGTAGATTAGCAAGTTGGAAGAAGGTGGAGGAGTAAGTCAATAGCAACATGAAAGTCCACAGAATTTATATATAGCTCCTGAGCAAACAAAATCTTATAAGGAGAAACCTATAATCAAGAAAATAAAATTCCAACAGCTATCTCAACTTTATTTTTCCCTTATACTACAAAGACTGAAACAAAAGGATCAGTAGCTTGTCATCATACACAAAAAGTTTATCAAATTAAAATCATCTTATTTCAGGAGCATGCATAGAAATGCAAGTGCATGAAAGCACCCACAAGACATCCTAATAACATTACTGCACAGAAACTGAAAAGTGGAAAGGCTCAGGTATTCAAAATAATCCACTGAGAATACTGTGAAATTTTTAGAGACTATCACAAGCTCTTTTACATAAACTTAACCAGAGGTAGAAGTGGCACACGAGTATTATTTATGAGCACTCAGGATTTTTCGTAACATGCAAAAATGACAGATTAGTTCTGACAACATTCATGAACTTCTCAAGCAGACAGAATCAAGTTTTGATTGAATCTGATCTGCTTCACAGTCTTGGATTGAAGCTAGACAAAACTTGGGGATTTTAGCACAAGTCAGGCAAAACTCAGCCACTGGTTTACTCAGCATGACAATCAAACAAGGACATAATGTGGGAAATAGAGAGGCACAGAGAAGTAACTTGTGTGATTCCTCTGCAAACTGAAATGACACTGCCTCAGATCTTTCTCTTGTTATCCTACACCAGTGCTACAAAAAACCTCAGGTAGAGAGACATTTCCTGAGGGGGATGGCAGCCACCTCTCTGCTCTCTTTGATTGTACACATGGATGACAAAAGCAAAACATGGTCCAAAATGTTTGCCCCTTCTCTTAATAGCTTTATGGTGACTGTATCTGGGTACATTGGTTCCCTGTCACCAGCCTCGTGCACAGACATTCAGCACTCCATGCATAGGAGGCCTCATGAAAGAAACCATAAGGATATATTCATCCCTCAAACTCTCTGACTCAACTCTTTTAATCTATCTAGACAGTCATGCCAAAGAAACCAGAGTTAGTCAGATTGCCAGAGGACACATCTCACAGCATATGCCAAATATATAACTTGCTTTACTTTGATTTGCAATAGTGTAAGATCTCAAAAACTGATAAAATATCAATTCCTCAAAAGCCATTGGGAAGCAAACAACAGAGTAATGAGACTTATAAAAAAATAATGTGCAAACTCCCGTGCTATAATTTATAGAGTAGCATCAAAGGTGGTTTTCAATAATAACTGAACCTGAGCCAGCCAGAACAAACCATACCATTGAGTACTAAGAGAAAGTTAAAGTAATAAAAGATAGCTCATTCTGTTACAAACCTATTTAGCATCCAGTAGTTAATACAGCTAATGGTGGTTTTTTGACATACAGATAAATGCATCCAGTCATTACACTGAGAGATGCCCTAATTTCCCCTTGCCTGCAGTTTAAGAATATTCAGTAGTTTTATCCTGGGTTTCTACCAATAGAATTTTAATCTCTAGGAATATTTGACGTGATTTTTAAAAACATAGCTAGGAAATGACTTTTTAGACTTTGACAAAATAAATGGATACAGCCTTCAATCATGCAATAGGCAACACCTTCAGTAAGACTCTTTCTAGCTAGGCCAGGATTGAGCCCATGAAGGTGCCTACAGAGAGGTGTAGGGCTGGGATATGACCCTATCCTGCAGAAGCTTTTTTTCTTCTTAGGAAAGTCAGAAATCTGCCAAAAAATCATGATGCAAAATCCAACATTTATGGTTATGCTCACAATTCCCTGGTTTCAGGAGTTGACTTAAAACCTTATATATTCTATTGCCTTAGGAATTTGTCACTGTCAATGTAACATAATCTGATGTAATATTTTAAAGGATATACTTAAGATGAAGCAAATGCACTGCAATGTAAAGAGTGAAATCCTCAGTTGTCCCTGTCTGTAAATTACTCCTTTTACTTTTGGGCAAGTCAGCATATCTCTAAAAAATCCTCAACACTCTCTTTCTCCACAAGTAAACTACAGATAAAATAATCCATTAATCTAAATTTTCACAAGATTGGAATTCACTACCAATCAAAACAAACTGAACTAACTGGATGCTTTTCTCTGTCAGAGATTAAATCCTTATTTTATAGAATACAAAAGAGTTGTGCTTGATATTGCCACCACTGAAGAAGTGTCCTTCCTGCCCCCCTCCTCAGACACTGCCACCAGTAATGGATCTGTCAAACTGCAGTTATCAGGACATCCACTGCAAGCAGCAGCTTCTTTTCTCTGGCAAGGAGAAAACTCCATTGTTTTGCCTCATGTCTCTGCAAAAATGTAACCCTTACCTTGTTGAATTCCCATAAAGGCTATAACAAACAGTACACACTGGCTCAGAAAAAATATATCTTTGCAGATGTGTCCAAAAGATTGCTTTTTCTTATATTTATGGGGAACCTCCAGTGCTCCAGCTTGCACCCGTTGTCCCCTTGTCCTATAATTGGACATCAGTGAGAAGAGCCCAGCTCCATCCTTCCAATACTCAACCTTTAGATATTTATAAACATTAATGGGGTTGCCCCCCAGGCCCCTTGAAGCTGAAGAGCCTCATGGTCCCTCAGCCTTTCCTCAGAAGGGAGATGTTCCAGTCCCTTCATCATCTTGATCTCCCCATGCTGGACTCTCTCCAGCAGCTCCCTGTCCTTTTTGAACCAGAACTGGACACAATATTCCACATGCAAAACAGAGGGGCAGACCAGAGCCTCTCTTGACCTACTAACCACCCTCCTTCTAATGCACCCCAGGATGCCATTGGCCTTCTTGGCCCCAAAGGCACATTGCTGGCTCATGGTCACCTTCTGTCCACCAGGACCCCTGGATCACTTTCCTCTACGCTGCTCTCTTTTCCAACTGCTCTCTTTTCTCTTTTCCACATGGAAAGGGACAGAGCCAATGAGCCAGGCTAATACTGCTCCCAGGAGTGGGTACCCCTCCAGCACTGCTCTGTGCCCTCCATGGGTCAAGCTCATTCACAGCAACAAAACTCTGCATTACATGGTGAGGAAATACTAGAAACTCACAGCTAGACCAAAATCACACAACTACCAAACTCATAGAAGATTTTTCTCTGAAATCCTTGTAATTCTTACTCAAGATTCCCCACCACCCTAGCACGGGGCTTTTGCTGCTTGGGAGCTTTGTCCCTACCCCCTTCCTTTGCTATAAAACCCCATCTGAGAGGTGACCTGGTTGGTTCCTCAAGCAGTCCCCACAGTGAGCTGACAGGAAAAACTGTTTGGTTGCTTTGGTTGTTCATTGATTCCTTGAGTCCACCATAACCTTGTTCCAGTCCTCCACCCATCCACAGAGCCTGCAACTGAGGCTTTAGCATCACCCAATTAACATCTTTATAATTTAACTCTTACACCATTTCACGGAGGAATTTAAAACCAGATTCTCTCCACTAACTTCTACCATACTTTCAAGCATATTGAATCACACTCGTTTTGGACAAGGTACCCAACAGCATGATCACAATACATGTGTGATTCAGATCACGGATCTGGGCTCTGCTCTGATGAGTCTGTTGCCATGATGAGCTTCTTCCCAAATTAGCAGAACAAGCTTAGGCTTGTTGTATGCAAACAGCAAAGGCACAGTGCAAACAAACCCTGCAGAGTTAAAATTAAGTCCCAGAATGTCAGATAAATGCTGTTAGAGCTGTTCTGTTACAACTTCTGCAACATCAGGTTGTTCAGCTACCAAATCAAAGCCAGACTTCAGAAGTCCTTATGTGTAAGCAAGGGGGGAGAGACTGGAAGAAAGAATGACAGCTCCTGAACTATCCAAGGCAAAAAAATGTGGAAGGAATTGGAGGAGGTGACACAGACTTGGGGGTGAAGTAGGATTTGTTTGTTTAAAAATTGCTACACATGTTGGGGGCTATGTTCTGGAGGGGTTTATTTTTTATTTTGGGTCTTTGTTTGTTTGGGGTTTCTTTGTTTGTTTGTTGCTGTTTCTTTACAACCAACCAGAAAATCAGGTCTCATTAGTAGTCAACCAGAGCCAACTACCTGGCAAAACAGAATAACTTAAAACTCCAGACTTAGTATTTTTTTAGAGAACCTGAAATGGAAGCTGAGTACTGGGTAAGCTCTCCAAGGAGAAACAGAGGTGGTACCAGCAGAGAATAGAAGTCTTTTCACAGGAATTTTTCAAATAACCCAAGAATGGATGTAGCTGGTCCCAAGAAAGCCTTTGACCTGGTACATATCCAGACAGCTGCAGCACCTGCCTCATTTGGCTGGCTTAAGAAAGCAGCACCTGATTTTAGAGTTTAAACTCAGGAGGTAGAATAGCTTAAAGCTGTGGCCCAGGCTCAGTGCCCAGCTGGTGTTCACACTCACATCCACACACATTTCTTCTGGGTTCAGTTCTTAGGAATATCACAGATTCAGCTTCCACTTCAGTTCCTGACAGCTTTCCCAGTAGGGTAGAGCATTTTGCACATATTCAAATGGCACCTTACAATATTTTCTGGAGCTGATGGACCTCAATTTAAGCATCATTAATTTGAAATTGTGACAGTCTTTTTTTCCCCCAGACTGTTCTGCCAGTGTTATGTTTCTCTTCTTTTGTATGGAAATGCCTCATGTATTCTGAGAGGTAATAACCTACTCACACTACTTTTTTTTATTTGTTTTTTTAGCACCAGCAGTACCTGCTATTCCAACATGTGTCTTAAACAACTGCTACCACTGTCTTTCCTATGAACAAGTTCACTCTTGCAGTTACTGGGAGCTGCCTGTTTTTGAAAAGAACCCCAGAATATGTTCCCTTCTTCGACCACAACATCTCATTAACAGATGGCCCATTGTGTCTGCATTGATGAGAATGGAGGGAAGAGCACATCTCAGAAAAGAGACTATATTATCCACACTGAATATTACAATGTCACTGAGGACATAAAAATCTACATACTATTGAAACCCTATTATTCAGTGTATCATTAGCCTAGTACTGTCTTTATACCATATTAAAGCTGTAGCTTGTAGCTTCTCTGCAGAAGCAACTGCTGCCTGTTGCCTCCAGGGTTTTCAGCCTGTTGTCCCCAAGGCCCCAGGAGCTGTGCATACAGCATACATGCTCTGGGAAAGGTAACTAAAGAATGCACAACTTTGTCATTAGACATAAAATAAAATATTAAACTATACACCAATTAAAAAAAAAAAAGGACAGACTGTCCCATGGCTGAGCTGACAGTGGGCACCCCAACTACAAAGTCCCAATTGAGTCCTGGAAGTCCAATTTGACAAAAGGTCTGTCCCCATTCCAAAGGTTCTTTCTGTGGCCAAATCACAGATCAGAGCTACCAGAGTACCTTTTAATTTAATATTTTGAGATTAATTTTTCCTGGTACCTGGGTAATTTTTTTTTTCCTATTAAAAGCAGTAGTGATAGCAGCTACCACTCCTGTCCAACACAAATCAGACTAACACTGTGTTTCTAGTCCACCATGGTAATCAAAGGAAAAGTAAAAATAAGAAAAAACTCTGATGATAATATCTTTCTAGTAAGAAAGATGCTGCTCCTATAAATGTATAATTAAAATCTTCTGGAATTAGTTGTATGTTTTGTATTAAGATGACAGTAAACATGTTCATAACAATAACAAGGGCTTGTTTTAATAGAGCATTCCAGGCGTTAAACACATTAATGACCCATGAAATAACTGTTTCATCTGCAACACATTAAACAATGTTGTTTTAACATTGTATTAATTGAAAACCTACTCCATTCTCTGCAGATAGGAGATTACAGACTGGATATTAAAGAAAGATTTACAAACAAGTTTCTTTGTGAAGGAAAACCAAGCATAAAAATTAGAGGCATACGGTTTGGAGAGCAGTGAAATAACTGGGTCTTGCCAATTTTAAAGCAACATTTTAGCTTTTATCTTTGCAATCTTCTCTTGATCTATCCATTGAAAGTTAATTAGTAATTTGGGAATTTAAATTACTAAAAAAGATGTAGACCTTTAAGTAAGAGGCACCACTATTTTGAAACATTAATAATATTTGATGTATGCAGCCTTTAATAAGCTCAAATTTGCAGCTCAGCTCTTTAAAGCCATATCACTGAGCTGTTTATTTTAAAATCTCTTGAAATAAAAGCAATAGTCACCATCAGCCTTTGACTTGAGCACAGTCCCACTCCTAAGTAGCAGTGTAATTAAAGATGAGCACATTCCACTAAGAATTACCCTTATCTATGCAGAATCCTGAATGCACTGACAGCACTGCAACAATTATAAAACATAAACCAGTTCAAATCTTCATCAAATAGGGAACATATTTTCTCTAGCAGCATAAGTAATATGGGGAGCAATATATGGAAAATTATCAGTCTGTTTTTGTAACATCTGTACTTTTTTTGAATAAAAGAGAAAAAAAAAACAGACTGAAAAGAGACAATTATTTTACTGTCTGTTTCTTAGATATCAGAATGAGAATTCTGAAATTCATCAAAGCTAACCTTCTGTTATGTACAACAGGCTAAGCTGAAAAGAATGTTAACAAGTTCAATTTTCATTCAATCAGCACTACTGCTCTCTGAAATGTTTCATTGCAGGAAAGAAATAAAAATAATCTATATGGTAATTATGAGGATGAATCCCCCAGTAACTTTCAGCTACATGAAAGGTCAGTTCTATTCAAGATATTTTATCAGTCCCCTGCACATACTCCTGTCCTGTCATTTTAAATCTGAACAGCATTTTATTTTCCCATTTACAGCTACCTGCAGAATTAAGTACTTAAGCCAAATAAGAAAAAAAAAAAAAAAAAAGGAAAAAAAAAAAAGAAATGTTGAATGCTGGCAAAGGCTATAATAGCATGGAGATAAATCGTTCAGCTGCTCTCTCTCAAGCCTCTGGGGCTGCAGATTTTTCTTCTCCTGGTGCACTGTGGGTATTCAAAACTTGTTCAACATGATTTCATTTCATTTCAGGCACTGCCTGAGAAAACTAAATTACAGAATCAATCATACAGAAGGTCAGAGTGAGACTTCATTACAAGTATTGCATGCTTGCATGAATATCTTTCATTTATGACTGACCCAATATGTCACAATAGCTGTCTAGTAAAAATAATCCACTTTCTGAAATTGATGTACTACTGATGTCAATGCTACTCAGCAGGCTGGGCAGATTATAGAGAGGTGTTAAAAAAAGGAACCCTCAGGAGCACAAGTTGTAGTTTTATAGAACTGCCACAGTTTGCAGATTAAAATAATTTTTCTACGGTCAGCTCAACAAAAACCAGCATTAATATAAACTCTTTGGGGCTGATTTCCACTTATGTGTATTCAGGTATTTATTAGGATAATATTTGCATCATGTAAATCCCTGTGTTCTTTGAAGCCAAAGGTACACCAGCACTCCATTTTTCAGTGACTCATTTTTGAGCACCATGATTTTATTGGCATGGTATTAAAATATGAAAGTCAATCAAACTTCCTTCATTTTGTCTCCTCTTTTTTGTTGCTGTTGTCTCTTTTTAAGTGCAGAAAAATGCTGGTAAGTAAGATAAATGTGCTTTGTTTGGTGCCAGTAATAAATAATGAAGGTAATGAGCATTGTGACAAATTGTCACTCTTTCAATAGCATAATCAGCATGCCTGGCTCCAGCTCCTGTGCAGCAGGAAAAACCCTACCTTTTTCTTAGTAGTCTAAATAACTGGTACCTCATCAATATGATCTTTTAATAATTGCTCATTTTTTCTGACAATAAGGATCTTTCCTGTGCCATGAATATAATGCTATATAACAATACATTAATATTTTGAATAATACATTAATATATTATATTAATATTTAAAAAGGTAATGTTCTTTTTCTTCCTGGGTGGAAATATGTGAGATACTTGCAGAAGTATTACAGGGTAGCCAGCCAACTCCATGCCCTAAGGGAGACATAGGAGAACCTTGACATAACCTATTTTTAACCATGCCTCTGGCGATTCTGCATTCAAGTTTATAGGTGAACATGTCAGGTAGTACATAGAAAAAAGCCAAAGACACACAGTATTAATCATAATTCTGTCCAAGCCCATTTTATTTTTTCAACATTTGTGAGTTAAAATCTCATGACATTTCTTCAAGGTGAAACTCTTCTACCAGAGTTTTCAGCAGGGTAGGAATACATTTATCTAAATTAAATATTGCTTACAGTAAAGCTCTCAAATGCTTCACAAGATAACCAATAAACTCAGTGCAGTTCATAGTAAAATAATTTAAGTTTGCATTCAGCTAGAGAAGCTTTGGTGATTAGCAATATACCATTAATGCAACCTTTAAATAAGAGCATCCTGGTATTGCTGGCTAAGAACATTGTTCTCTAACTGTATCCGAACATCATAATTATTTTACAATCCCATCTTTAGTTCTTTCAGATACAGTAAATTCAATTGACCATGAAATGAAATTTCATAGTCAAAATGCCTCCTTTACATTTTTTTTTATTGCTGCAATAAAGTTTTTATAGCTTCAAGGCAAGGTAATTCATGAAATGTCTAATTTAAAGATGAATTCTAATATTATTAATAAATATTTACCAGTTTAATAAAGTGCACATTTTCCACATTAAATATGATATAATGTTTTCATTTTCTATTTTTGAAATACAGACTAACTGCTGGAAAATTTGGGCACTAAAGAGAGTTATGTGAGTTCAGGGTAAACCTATGCTAGAACCCTCTCCATTTTTTTCAACTTCCTGAAGCTACCCAGCATTTAGGAGCAAGAAAGATTACTGACTAAAATCCAATGGCTGGGGTCACTCTATCTCACAGGAGAAAACAAATCAAACAGTTGTGGTGAAGTTTCTGATTCACTAACCTCCCCGTGTGGCTCCTCTGCATCAAATCATGCAATTCCTCATCAATTTTCTGCAGCAAAATTACACACAAGTTCCCAACCCACAGCTTTAAAATGGCAGTCACCCTAGAAAACACCTCTGGACTACTGGGACTACTGGGATAAGAAAGCATGAGTTTCTCTGGATAGTCTCTGATACATACAGGAGCAAACTCTTACCACTCAGGTCAGTTACCACTACATAATTCCCACAATGCAAATTAAAAAAAAAAAAAAAAAAAAAAGAAAAAATTAAAGTTTCTTAACCAGTAGGAGAAGAGGTAAGAGAAGAGATACTTAAACAAGGGCTCTTCTGGTTATAACTGTTAAGGTGGTAGCATTTATTCATGTAAGAATCATATTCAGTGAAAGAATGCAGAATTAGAAAGCAAAACTGGGTAAGCTGACAAATCCCTTGGTAACACTGAGGGCATACTGATTTGTGTCACTCACACAGGACTGATACAGCCCATGATAATTATTACATATTCCTGAGCATGTTTTGTGGGATTCAGTATGCACACACCCCATTGCTTCAGTTTCCAGGCAGAACATTCCTTACTCCCAGGTGTTATTCATCTGATCTTTCTTGAAAAGCCACCCAACATATCCAGTGCCTACACAACCCCATGCAAAATGGGATCTGGAAAGAATTACCATGTCCTGAATTCTGTACCTCCTCAGTAGTGAGCAGTTTGCACTTAATTCCATATCAGTGCAAGCCACTCTTTATGACCCCAAAGAAAATAGTAACATTTGCAATGAAGCCAGCAGCCTGCACAAGAGGAATTGCCACATCTTGATTTGTAAATCTTTAATTTTCACTTGCCAGACTAATAAAAAAGAAAAATATTTACATGAAATCAGAGCATGGCAACACAATGACCTTTATTACAGTCTAGCAGTAAATCTGTATTTTCACTGCACTAAGTTTAGCAAAAGGTCCTGTATGAAAGAACTAATCAGAAAAAAATATGGTTGATGTAAAATATCTTTTCAAGCTAAACATTCATGCTGACTTCAATATGCAGTACAGTAAACCATGGGGTTTAAAATGCTAAGTATGATAAACTGACTCACAGCTGTGTCTCAGCACTGTATGAATGTTACTGCAAAAAAAAAGAAACCTAAGCAGGGAGATTTCCCCAAAGCCAAAAGGGAAAAACACCAGAAGACAGTGGAAACTGCCCCATATACCCTCCCACACATATGATGTATATAGATACTGGACAAGACACCACACAGCCTTGGGTCTGATTGTTCTAACAGGAATAAGCACTGGAATTAGCCCAGAAGTCCCCAGCACTCAGCCCTTCCCCAGGCCTGGATCATCCCCTTCCCATCCCAGAGGGCTCAGAATCAGCCCAGGACTGGAGAAGGTGCCCAACCTGACAGAGTCTCTGTGGCCAACAGGAGCACAGGACAGAACAAAGTCTTTTTACCATCCTGTATTTCTGAGTATGGTCACTGTAATACATCCCTATCATTTCTATTATGTTTGAAAAAAAAAAAAAAAAAATCCCATTTTTAAAGGCTCAGCCCACGTGACATACAGAATATAGGGAAATACATGTTCTTTACTGTTGGCATACTGTTTCTGGCTCCCCTTCTGAGCCACTCTCAATACTGTACTTTTGAAATATCCTGATGGCTGTCAGATGTGCATCCTGTATCAAACACCTGAAATTACAAACAAGCAATTCCTTCTAAATGCTGTACTTCACCCTGGCCAGCACAATGTTCTTTCAACTCTTGGTGCCAGTGTCAACTGTGTTGCACATTTTTGAATTTTAGCAGAACTTGGGATGCCCATGATGGCAGTGGATATGGGCTTCCAAGCCCATTCTCAAAATTAAAATTCTGCTTATAAAGCTTGACTGCTTATTCACAAGAGATCTGTTCATACCCGGTATAGCATGGCACTGTACATTAACAAGGATGGTTATCTTCCTGAATTCACCAATATTAAACCCTTAACCATTTGCCAACTGCCTTAGGGAACTGGATAATAGCATCTCATTGTTTGCTGTGGAACCCTGACAACACTTGTCGTCAGTCACATAATGCAGAGCACTGGCAAATGCTTGGTCAGGCTACAGCATCAAGAAATCATACAGATCTTCTGAGAGGTCAATTAAAAAATGATAGATGACACAAATCTACATTGCTATGCTTTGACAGGCAATATTAGGCAATGGAAACACACAAAAAACTGGACCTACCATATGCAATCCATTGCTGTGGATGATGCCATCTTGCTCTACAAGATTTCGTGATATTGTTATAGAGGGAAGATCCAAGCTCTGGGGGGGAAACTGAGGTGTGAATTCATTTCCTTGTGCAGGCAGCTGGTCCCCAAGGCCCTGGAAGGGCAGCAGTAGATCTGCCATCCCCAGTGCAGGGTCAGACTCGGGTGGAGGGGTAATGGGTGGGATTTCAAACTCCTCGTCCCCAAGGCTTGGCGTGTGGAACGTCTGCTAGAAAAGGACAGGACAAGGCAAAGCACGTTAGGGCACAGCTGGTGGCAGCACCCACCTCCAGACCCATGGGCCAGATTTCATTCTGTTCCCAAATGAAAACCCTGTACACAACAAAACTTTTTGAAGGTTTTTATAGTGAAGAGGTTTGTGGATCATTCTGATTAAGGATTTAAGTCTCATTATCATATGGCTTTAATGGAGTATCAGTATTAACAGTTTTTTAATGTGCACTTAATTAGCAACATCTGTCTTTGTTGTTAGGCTGAATATCAGCTACATTGGATTTGGCTGTATAACAAATTGCCACTTTATTGATATGTTAGTAAAACAGAACAAATGCTCTCAAATCACTTTCAAAACACACAATTTTGTAGCACACACAGAGCATTAATTCCGTACTGACCAATTCACATCTCTTGTTTGCTTTTTAGCCACTACTAAACATGAAAGATTATGATTCTGGTCCTAATTCCTTTTCCATCCCAAAAGTAAAGAGTAAAATGGGTAATATAGAGATGCAGATAAAAGGGTGAGGGTGGTTACAGCAGCTTCCAGTGCTTCCTGAAGCAACGCAGCTTTGTTTGAACAGTAGGTTTGTTATGAACTAAACACCTGTTAAGATGCCTTGAGCAAAACATTTACTGCCAGTTATCTTCAGGGTCTGTGCATGTTTTTACGTGTGCATGTGTCTCTCAAAGACAACCTTTATTCAAGTAGAGACTGTATCTGGCTTTAGCATCTCTGACTTTTATTTGGGAAACAAATGAGCTATGCTTATTCAAATTTCTTGTGAGTTAAATGAACTTTTATATATTATTTCAGGTCCACTGCTAGTTAATAATAGAAATTCAGTGCTTGAAATTAGGCCATTTTAAATGCACCGAAATCAGGACTGCCTTGATCAAACTGGGCAGTTGGCAATCCTGAAACAGGAGCTCATGTCTTGTTCTGGACACGCAAGGCTGCTCTGGGATTTGTTTGTTTGCATTAGTTCAGGAACAGAGTTGGATGGGGGGGGGGGAAGGAATTATTTTATGTATTATTTACGTTGGTTGAAAGAGTGACTTAATGCCAGTTAATTTAAAAATTGTATGTTCAGTGAAAGATCTCATTAACTGCTGCAAATTGTCATCCTTCAAACTGTTAATGATGATATAACTTAATAACCGCTTGAGAGAAGATGGAAACTGAAACACAAGAAAAACCTTTGCTTGCATATAGAACCTGTCAGCTGTCATTATTGGGCTCACACCAGAAATGATGAGGTCCCAGGCTGCATTACAGTCAGAGTCTGCTGAGACTCTGCCCATCTCACTCGATCTGTGAGACTGTAACTTAATTCTGAATGTGAAAGCTGGGCCTGGATTAGAGAGACGTTTGACTTCCCTGCTGCTCTGTTACAAAAGGTGTGAATTTTCCTTCCTGTGGACCCCTTAGTTCACAAACACAAAGGATGGATTGGCCAGGAGAAGTGGTTGGCTAATGAACATAACCCTATGGCTGTATTTGCAGTTATTTTGGCACTAATGTGGTCTAGTAACAGATGCAACTGTAATTTGTGACTCATTTGCTACCCCATTACTGCTTAATGAAATCTAACATATCACATTAACAATACGGATAAACACTCATTCTTGATATGTGGCATTTGGCTGTTTTCATTACCACTGTAATTAACACTTGAAATATTATTTCAATAAATATTTAAGGTGCTTTAAAATAGGTCATAGTAATCATGACACAGAGACAGAAAACATAAAGCAAACATGTGGCTTCTAAGCCTGAATGTGCTCTAGGACTACATTCTTAAGGCATGATTTACAGGACTAAAATGGGCTCCCAGCTCAGCAGGGATCAGGCCCAAAATCATTCACGGTTTGATTCCAAAGGTATATTCATGGTAATGTAAAAACAGTGTCATTAAATACATCATAATGCAGTAACTGCAAAGTCAGGTTTGTGCTTTAATGTAAACACTGACAATTAGATTTTTATTTCTTTCTCAAGCAAAGGGATTTGGTGAGTTATAGTATGCTTGAACCTCTCTTTACTTGACATATTTATGATACAGTGGTAATTTTAAGAACTAGATCTTTTTTCCCTACCTAACTGAATAACTCTAGGACAGCTGTACAAATATATAACACAGATGATAATACTTTACTTTAAAAAGTACTATTCATCCTAATACTTAGAACTTACTACAAATGGGAGAGTAAAATGATGAATACCTTAATATTTTTTAAATCTGAATTTAACTCCCACAATATAACTTGTCCAAATGTGCACATAACTTCTTTTAAAAACATGTAACAGACATAAGATTGAGGATCAAACAGATGTAATCCAAGAAGAAAGCAAGCCCCTTAGTTAAGTAGTCTTAAATCCAAATCACTGAGCTATTCAGTCTGTAAAAAGAGCCTGAACAGTATGCAATTTGGGATTGCATAAAGGTGCTGTTAAGACCAAAAGATGGTGTAACGTTTGTGGCATTTATCTTACCAATCATTTTTTAAAGCTATTAACTTTTCAAATATTTATATCTTACACATTTAAAAAAAACCAACTGTGTGCATGGTTAAATGCCATCTGTACTGAAATGTTCAAAACATTTGTTCCTTTTGATAAAAATGCAAATCTGGAGAACTGTTGTATCAACATATAACAGCCAATGTCTGACACGGTGAATTATCACAGCTGGAATTAAATTGTCTCTGAACAGCTGCTGGCAGCAGAGCTTTCATCAATGTTTGATTCAAATGTAGGAAAGAAATTCTACAGAAAGAACCATCATGTTGTCATTACAGATGGGGTTTGTGTTCATTATCACAAATAACACTGGAGCTAGTGCCAAACAATATTGCCTTATCTAAGCAGTCTTGCTGGGTAAAAAGAAATGGTGACCATTGTATAAATGATTCATAAAACACAACTGTTAATTCTAACCTTCATATTTAATGTTAAAGCTTTCTGCTTATTTTCTCCAAGACAGCTTTTTAGAAGTGCACAAGATAACTTGCAACTGAATCACCTACAACATGTAAAATCAAGGCTGCTCAGTTTTCTAACCTTTCTTCAAGCTGGGAAGATCATTTATGACACACACCCTGTATAAGTACTTGGGTTTTGGTCTCCATTTTGCTGTGCACCTTACTGGCCAGTGTACCTTGCATTTTCCCTTTGGAATAAGAAATGTTGGGGTTTGGTGATGAACAAAAGATGCTTCTGTCTGGAGCTGGGGTATTAGCAAGTTGATAGTCTATGAACTGGCTGTGAGGTATCACCACTGTAACACGTGGAGACTGAAGTCACCAGACCCCTCTCCTGCTTACATTCTCAAAGGCAGGGATCAAATACATCACCTCCATAACCCAGCCAGCCTCCACCAGCCTTGGTTACTTGGTTTGTTCTTGACCCTGGTCAGAAGTTTAGTAGAGCACGTACATTTCAGGCAACAAGCTTGGTTTGGGTTTTCTAACTCATATAGGTATTAAGAACCCAAATGAAAATGTTTGTATCTAGAACAGAAATTAGCACATTAGCTAGTAAAGACTATTCCTAAGCTTGCTAAGTGTACACACACTGTTCTTTATTTCCTTTCTTCTGTTTATATTATTTTTCATACATGTAGCAGATTTGTTTTTATTGACATTCTATGTAAGTAACAGCCTTATGGACAGCTAAATTGACTAGTAATGGAGAGCTGTCAGGTTATTTTCTTTCTCATTAAAGTCTTTATTTTGTGCTCCATAAAACACACAAATTCAGCACTTCACTCTTCATCCTTTCAAAGTCTGCTAAATTACCACAGCATACAGCAGAATACGAGACAAAAAAGAAAAGCATCTACCTCATTTGCAGCAAGAAATGCATTATTTGCCTCTGCCATGTTCATGTAGTTGTTATTGTTTCCAAACTGAAAGAAAAATAAATATTTGGATTTTAATGCATGTCACAGAAAAACTTGAAAAAACAAAACAAAACAACCCAAACAGATAAGATATAATTTTGCAGATGTTCTTTGAAGTCAGAACCAGATTGGATTCAGCACTATTATGAATAGTCTACATCCCCAGCTCTGTACATGACAAGTATCCAAGTGCATCGCTTCAACTTTCTTTGTCCACGTAGCAAAGCCACCTCACAGACTGAGAGGTGACTTAGGAAATTAGGTGTGCGTAAGAAAGTGACCATTCTCCAGAACAGACATTTAAATTCTTCTACATCTTTCCTGATAGACATAATATTTCTGCAGATGCTACTGATCCAGAGGGTTGCTGCAGCCAGAAGTAGCTGGTGTATTGCTATTCCAAGCAGACCTGGTTTTAAAGAGATGAAAGTCATTAAAGGGAAGAATGAGAATCTGAAGTGGTGTTCTTAAAATCCCATCCTTTCCACAAAATTAAAACCCAAACAATTCCCCTTTGTCTATCATCCTCCATTTCAGCTGAGCTCCCATGCCCCCAGTGAAGGTTAACACCAGTGGATTTTGAAAATCATAAAAACTGTGTCACACCAAGACTTGGAGATCCACCCTGGATGGAGTGGGCCATGTGCCCACTTGTTCCCACTGAGATGCAGCTCCTCTCACACACGAGTGATCTGAAAGGATCCTCTAAGATGCCAGAGTCATTTCCTTCAGCTTCTCAAGTATGAAAATATGTTGAAGATAAGTACTTTTTATTTTACTGTCTGAACACAAAAGCCAGAGATTATCAGCATTTGGTTAATTGCCACTTAGTGTGCCTTATTCCCTCAAAAGGCACTTCCAGAAGGCAGGTAGACTGGTAACTATTTCTGCATATGATTCCTGGAGCAGGCAGGCAGCTAGAGCCTTTGCTTCAAGGATCAAACAGCACTCCTGTCATGCAGCTACCACTAAAACACTAAATCACAGGCTTTCACTTTTCTGTTATCAGGCACAGCTCCCACTGCAAAGGAAGAGCAACAAATGAGAGAGAAGTCCCCATGCTGGCCCTACAATGCCCTGCCACATCACTGCTGCTAAAGCCACCCTCAGCATTCTGTCCTTAACTCCTACTTTGAAATCTGGAAAAGCAAAATTTTCATGAAAATTTTGGTTTATCTTGCCAGATCTTGGTGGATGTGCACCCAGAACCAGAACAGCAAACACCACCATAAACTCTGTAACAAGTCCATGAGGATGGGTATCCATGTGCTTGCACAGATTGCTCCTTCCAAGCAAGAAACTCTAGTGTGCTTTCAAGGCAGCTGAACCCCTGTCCTGAAAGAAAAACCATTTGGCTGCCCCTCAGTTCACTACTGCAGTTCATTGTTCCCCTCTGTTATCAGTAGGGACTCTCTTTACTTCCTCCAGCATCCTAAAGTAGTGAAGGGGCCAGTGTGATGCTTTCAAGAAAAGGCTCTTTCCCCAAAAATTCTAAAATCTATTTCTGAAAATAAGACTAAAAGTTAAAAGGAGAAAAAGCAACCAAGCAACCAAAAAAACCCCAACAACAACAACAACAAAAAAAACCAAAACAAAAAAGAACCCCACCAAACCAATAAACAAAAGCAAGAAAACAAAAAATCCCAAAACAAAAAAACAAACAAAAAAAAACCAAACAGAAGAGAAGGAAACTAAAGTGACAGAGGATGAAAAAACGAAGACGAACACAAAGGACTGGGGCCTTGTGTACCTGGTGAATTGTCTGATTGACAAAAGAAGACAGCAACAAAATCAGAAGACAGTCACAGGGAGGAGGGAATAGGAGATGAAATTCCTCATTCTGAAGTATGAAATTCCATTTGTGTACTTAACAAATTCAATCTTTCAACCTATAACACATTAAGCAACAGAGGCCTTACCACAATATGTAGGCTGCCTCATAGCTATTAAAACACTGTTATCCCTAGCTATGCAGATACTCCAGTCATGACATTCAGTTTTTAAAAGCCCAGATGTCACCCATTTTTGGAGATTAAAAAATTCAAGTAAAATTGCACATTCAAATCACTGTTTTAGCACATGAGGATGTGTGTGTGTGTGTGTGGATTTGTCACACAAAGACACAGCACTTCAGCTGAACAGGGAGTCAACAGGAGAGATTTTCCTCATGTCAGCTAGTGGCAAACTAAGCAGGATTTACATGACAAACTCAAATGGTTCCTAAAGATCTGTTTTTTCTACAGTAACAAAAAATGAAATCAGGTTTTCAAATGATACCCAAGTGCAAAGGTACAATAGGCAAGTATAGCTCCTCAAATTCGATAAATAGGTGGGAAGAAACCCTACCCTGTTTTAATCAGCTTAGCATCCTAAAGGCTTCAGTGCCTAAACATTGAAATATAGATAGACTTTACCTTGAAGATTGAAATTCTACATTGTTTTGCTTTATGTGTATTCCTCACACACAGATACTGCTGTTCTGAGTGCCAGCTGATTTTCTTCCTTTTTCTTAATTAAAAGAGGACAGAGACAACATCATTTTCCATTTTATTAAGACTATGAGAGCAAACGACCTAATGGGGAATGTCAAAACTAAAAGTTACAAGTACATCTCCTTTAGATATCATTCTGACTTGGGCTACAATACTGAAGACCCTATTATGTATGTCTCAGGCACTGATGTCAGACCCTGGCATATTTAGGCTTTTTTTAGCACTGCTCATAACTAATATTTAGAATTATTTTGTCTCTGAATTAGAACTCCATTGAAGGTGCATAACAATTATCAGTGAGCATTTCTAAGATTAAACTTTCTTATTATCTAATAGTACCTATAACAACAAAAGAAAATAAAATGGTTATTATCTTAAGGACCTAAACAATTCAAAAAACAAATTAAGCTTAGAGTGAAATAAGAACTGGGTTAGAAATCCTCTTCTGAACAGTTAGTCTGCGAATGTAATTACTGAAGAAACTACAGCTAATCAGCTGTGAATTGTATCCATTAATTAGTATTTGCCCTGGAGAAATGAGAAAAATCAGTAACAATGTTAACACTGCAATGCACTGATGAGTACTGAAACACAGGGCCCTCAGAATTTAGTCAAGCAGGTGGCTCCAATGGTCCAAGTAATTTAAAAAGCTCTCACCTGAAGTGCAGAGCTGGAATTACAAAGCACTTCTTGCATATCTTTGTATCTATATAAGGCTATAATTAATCGCTTTTAATTTAGAAACACTTTGTGATCTGCTGGGAACAGTTATAAATCATTCTAAATAGAACAAGGGGTTCTTGTCTATTTTAGTAAAATAATTTGGGAAAGATGTTTTTTTGTGAAATGACTCTTGTTGCACTCAGCATCTTCCTCCATTTATTTTCTAAAGCATCCCTTGCTCAGACTCCTCATAAACATCTCAGAGCACTCCTCTAGTTGGCAGCAGGCCTCCAGATGAAAGGTGAGATCCAGAAATTTGGTGTGCCCATAGATACTCCTGGGGGCTCCCAAGTGTTGGATTTCCCTGGGACAGACAGGGAATAAGATGCAACCCCTAGCCCAGCTATCTTCATGTTTCCTGCTGGCTTTGGGCCGTTTTGCCAATCAGCCACAGCAATTAGCAAGGTTTTACATCAACTTTTGCATCTAAAGATCTCAGAACACCATTGTTCTCTGAGTACAAAAGGATAACATCTTTTCTTTTGGCAACACACACTATTGCATTATGAACAACTAACTTGTTTGCTTTGGTTTCAGGAGTTCAACAAACTCTACCTTAAGTCTTGATAAATATATTTGATAAATATATTAAGCACAACTCCCACAGTTTGCTGCCCAGCACACCAACTTTGTTGGTGTATGCAAAAAACTAAAACCTCTCCTGAACTTGGCATGAATCACAGCTTTCATTCTGCATGCAAACCATTGCATTAAATCTGTAAGAGTTCAGTCCTCTTAAGTTGCAAGGGCACTGAAATCTTGGCTCTACTGAAACACAGAGCAGATGTGAGGACTGTAATCAGCAGCTGCTTTAAGGAAGTCTGATAGGACAAATATCACAGAAAACCTTGGTAGTTTGGGATAAAAATCAGCCATCAAATGTCTCCACAAATCTGAATTAATCACAAAAAAAACCCAACAAAAAACTCCAGAAAATCTCAAAAGGCTAAACAGTGGCTACTGTCAGGGCTCTGCTTTTGAAACTGTGATGGCTCAAAAGCCACAGCAAGAAACAAAACAAGCAAAAGAGAAGTTTAAACCACTATGCCATAATATTAAAAAAGCATAAAGTGTAAATCAAATAAGTGATTTTGAATGCAATACAGACACACAGAGTAATATTTTGAACTTAAAGTTAATGGAAACTTTGCTACTGATTTCAAAGGAAAATTATTTTACTGACAACATTCAGTCATGAGTACTTAATACAATTTTCTACACCACTCAGTTGTGGTGCACCTCTAATCTGAAAACCATTACAACTCACACCCACGATTCACTTCCTAAAAATGAATACAGAAACACATAAGTAGCTTAAAACCAGACAGAGAAACCCACACTTTTATCTGAGCATCTCAATGGAACAAAAAGGAATTTTTAAATTCCCACTGGTCTGATGCTTAACTGTTCACTACAAAACTAGCTCTAAACCACTTCTGTCACATGCAATTCATATTTTAGAGTTACACATCCAACCTCTACCATTCCTGATGCCAATCTATTGCTTATGGAAAATGGCAGCCTCAACTGGTAACATTTCCAGTACTTCTGCAGTAAAGTTAGGAGCAATATCTTTTTAAAATATGGATATTAACAAACTGTCTTTTACAGTGTCAGCATGCTGATAGTTTTTATGTAGAATAACACCTACTTGCACAAATACATATTATGGCAAGAATCTCAGTTCTATCTATTTGGCAAATTAATTCCTCTGAGGTTACACTATCCTTATGAGTAAAAGGGAAGATAACGATCCCAAAAGATGTAATTACAGACCAAACCTAAATTACTTTGCAGGTCTAAGTACTGTATCTTAATAATTTCACCACAGAACATCTTCACTGCATTTGGGCAGATTTGATTTTGCTGCCTGACCAATAATTACAGCTCTGGCAAATACAATGTCTGATAAGGACATCAATTAAGAATGAGCATTGTGTTATTAAAAAAAAAAAAAATTCATCATGTTCACAGCCTGTCTGATTGAATGAAATGCCAAATTAAATTAATAGAGATTGCTAAGTCTAGCTGGCTGGTGGGGAACCATGCAGAAAGTGGGGCAGCATAGACAATAACCTGTCTGTAATTAAAAGATGAGAAGCTGGACTAATGCTACTTCAGCTGGATTACTCCAAACAAAACAATATACACTAAAATTATTCTGGCAAAAGAAGCAGAGAGAGTGGGAGGAGGGTTGGGAGAGGGGGCTTTTTCTTTTTTTTTTGAAGTAGTATCAACTATCATCATCTCTGAACAGGAGTGTCCTCATCAGATGTATTAAGTTAAACAGGTTTTTTTCTCATCGGGAAACAGTTTATTTTCTCAATGAATGTAAAAATAAAGTATGAGAATTCTCCAGTTGTTTCTAATTTAGATGGATATCCAGCTAATCTCTGCAGAAGCTCTACTTCTAAGAAGGGTGTGATCATAGCAGGAGCAGTGTGTTCCTTTCTGGAAGAGCAAGTCCTTCATGACAGCTTCAATCCTTCAGAAGCAGTAGGTGGTATTAATATTATTTTATAATACACAAATACTTTACCTTTGCTACTAGAAACAATGAGGCATATCTTAATAGCTGGCTCATGGATGCAATCACACCAATGTTGTAAGGGTTTTATATCATTTTAAGTGAATAAAGCACCTTTTAAAACCTGAATTTTAAAATATTGTAAATAAACAATTTTATCTCAGAATGAATGCAAAATATATCCTTGACTTTTACACTATATAGCTACCCAGGGAAATCTCTGAACTCCTCTGGAGGGGATGCTAACATTTGGGAAGAAACAGCAAGCAATGCCAGATGAAAGGAGTATTTTGTACCACAGACAACCTGCAGCTACTGGAGGTTAAGGAATGAATGACTGAGGATAAAGGAGATGGAGAGCTGGATCAGACACAGCCAAAGGGCTGTCTAGTTGGGGCAGCCTTTGACCCAATGCCAGCCAGCAGATAACATATTCCAGTTACATCAAAGACCAAACCCATATGGGCACATCTGCAGAGCCAATGCTTTTGTCAGCAAAAGAGAGAATTTATGAAGAATTTAATAAAGTACTGGGGCACTAGGTAATAAGCTATATACTCCGAGTTTATACTTCAGCCTTGCCATTCACATTCTTAACAGCATTTATGATTGGTGATTATTATAGGGTGGTACAATACAAAATAGCTTTCTGAGACTGATTGCAGTATTATTATTTCATGTACATAAGATACTCTGAAAACAGGTTCATTTCTTGCCAGATTCTGCCCACAGATTTTCTAGGAAATGCCTTCATGCACGTGTGAAAATCTGCCCAGGGAAGTGTTAGACAGAGATTTGGCCAGTTAACCAGTTAGCTTGGTGACTTGGCCACCAGAAATTCCTACATGACAATTCTTTCTCCCTGTTTCTTCCACATCAGAATTCTTTAACGCACAATGTATGGGGATCCTGCAATAGTCAAGGGGAAATGGAGGCCCAATTGAAAACAAAATGAGTTCTTATAGGGGATTTCACACCAGAAAACTTAACTTGCTTAAGAACACAGCTCTGATGAGCAATTAGCCACCAACAGACAGAAGCACAAAATGTTAAAAGAAATGTTTCTAAGGTTTTGTGACTGGTTTTGTAGTCACATTCTTAGCACTGATTTCTAGGCAAATGGACAATCTCATCAGTGATTCATCAGTTACTGAATCTGTAAATAAGTATCTCTACAATCATCTATTTGACAGTCTTTTGACATTTAAAATCTTAAGTCTCCAATTTAGAGGATCAATCATTTTCCAATATTTGGGTGTTAAACACCTGCCACACACACTATTTGTTACATATATATTTATATACATGTATTTATGCATGTATATACAAACATTCTCTAGTCTTTGCTTAGAGCCAAAATACCTCAGTGGGATAAAGTACTTGAGCAAGATCCTAAAGAAAAATAGACATATTTTATTCATATGTTGTTAAATCTCCATCAGACACACTGGTTGCAGACAGTACAGATTTAAAAGTTTTGGAAAGCAATTAGAATGAAAATATTTCAAGTTACTCGAAAAGCTTTCAGCCAGCAAATAAAAACTTCGACAATAACAATAAAAAGCACTGACTTAATCTCTTTAATTCCTGCCAAACTCTTTAATAGGAACTCCTTCAGTGAATTCCATGGCCAAAAGCAGTAACTGAATGATATTTTGCCAAGTGTGATATTGTGTGAGTCTCAGGAACGGGAACGAAAGGAATATTTAATGGTCTCATGTAAGACATTTTCAGATCTCTTAAGAAGGATGTGGTCTATAAAAATTTTTACATGCAAGAAGTAACTTTGTATGGATATGCACTATATTATTATTATTATGTTGACTGACAGTCAAGGCAATTCAATATGTGCCTGATTTTTATGCTACTTATTCCATCTTTAAATGCATAAGTATTAAAAGGTGATCCAAAGTGCAGTCCTGGTCCTAATATTTATACAAGATTAAGGTGTTATAAAAGTAGTCTGAATCTTGAAAGTTCACTCAAAGACAAACACACCAAATATTTATTGTCACATGTTCTAAGAGTTTCAATTTACCATTCTGGCTCTTTATAGACAGGAATGGATCTCCCATTCTGCCTTCCAAAGTGGTAAGGTAGCGACTCAGACATGGCCTCTGGGTATATCTCTGCATCCATCCACAAACACCAAGATTACTCTTCCTCTTTACAGGGCTAATCCAGGTATCAAACTTAGATCATCCCATTAAATTTCATGTTAAAAAGACTCCACAAGATCTATAGATGTTACTTCAAAGAGTTCATCACACCCTGTTGCTGCCTGAAGATTAAAATACAGCGAGAGCAAATGTTAAGACAAGCACTTCCAGTAGCAGAGCCAAGGAGAGGCCACTGCAGTTTAAGTATTTGTTTAAAAATACATAAATATTTAAAGAGAATGGTTTCTTGCTTTGCTCTCTAGCCTACAGATGTTTGTGGTGATGAACTAGGAAATTATTTTCATGATCATTCTTACGAGCATGTACCTGTTGCTGGAGTAAACCAGGTTATATTTAAATGTCTTGGAAAGAATATACTGCTAAAATTCAAGAACTTACCTATATGGATATGTATCCTGTTAGATATATATTTTTTTCTACAACTTTGTAGCAGTTCAGATACACATGAGAAAGGTCTTCTCAAATATGCAGTTTCACAGCATCCATTCCATGTATGTACTTTAGAAATTCAATTTCCTTTAGCAGCTCAAATGACACGTATGATCTTATTTTTGATGGCACCAGATGACAGATGATGGTTAAATTGTGGTTTTTTTTTCCACAACTGTTTTAAAGAACTGAAGTGAGGGTAGAGCACAATATTTCCTTTCAATGGCCCTGCAAGATGGTGGAAATCTTACTGCTCTCTGTGACATTTACCAAATGGAAGAAGATCAACAGAATGGCCTCAACATATCCATGTAGTACTGCAAAAACTTGCAAGAAGGACCCAAACCAAATTTGCAGACCTGCCTCTGAGGCTGCCCTTCCAATCCACCTTCCACACCCCTCTGAGTTGCAACAGAAACCTGAAAAGCCAGAGAGGTCCTGACAGAGAGAGCAGCACTGGGCCATGCCCCTTCCTGCCCTAATACACCAAGGTCAGTATTAATATACAAGTATTAAGAGCCCTTCTTCAGCTCCCCCTCAGCAGAACTGTAAGACAATTCTACACCTCTCTCTGAGTATCCTTTTCCTCCCAACAGCTTATTTTCATCTGCTGCAAGGGGCATTTTATAGCTTTTTTCTTTTTTCAGGGGAAAATACATAAATACAAAACTGTTTTCATAATAGGAACATTCGTTATTCACTTTCCTCTTCAAGGCATTAAGTTGATACAACAAGGTGTTAATCATGTCGACACACCCCCTTTATTTTATATAAACTGTTTAGGCATTGAATCCAAGTATTTCTTAACATAATGACAGAATATTATTCTATGAATCCCAAGAAATAGTTTTATACTGCTATATTCAAGATTACTGTAACATTTTCTCACACAATTTTGAAGTGATGTGATTATACTGCAATTGGGCTGTAAGGAGCTTTTCTTAGAATCTTATATCAAATTTCACTCACTCGAGCAAAAATTGTAAATTCCTTTCTAGACTGACTCAGGTCTACTACAGTAGCAAATTATATCAAGTTTTAAATATAAAATTGATAGAGAAAGCTTGAAGCAGATGTAGACATTTTATAATAATAATAATAGAGGATTAGTCAGGAAACTTTTTAGGCTAAAATCAGTAAATGCATAAAATCTTAAATATCTTAACTCTCAGTCATGTTGGTACCATGGGTTCCTGTTATTTCTTCTGAAATTAAATACTTTCCACTTTAGAAATACTAATCATATAGATCACATAGTAATACTGATACTACCCTCAGCCAAAGCTCAAAGCTGCAGCACCCAGTAAGCAATGGCCTCACATGTGGAGAGAACAGGAACACACAAATAAAGCTCAAGGATTTCACACACTGACCTTGTAAGAAGAGGGATTGTGTAAGGAAATGTCTGACAGGAATAAGATTTGGGAATTTTCCACAGGTGAAGATATTTGCCAGCAATTATGTGTGTCAATACAATGTAGATTATAGATGCATCTTGGAAAGAGGCACACAACACGTTGCTTCCTCTTAAGGTTGCAACCTTAAACCTGGAGGATTTCTTTCCTACTTCTGGCTGGGGCTGGATTACAAATCCCAAAGCAGGGAGGCCCCCAGAGAGTCTTCAGCAACAACTAACTTTATTTAAACATCTAAGATTGAATTGGATGCAATGCTCCACAATAACAGTATAGAAGAATTAAATTTAAGAGTGGAATAATCCCTCATGCTACCTTGTATTCCTAATTTATGCCACTGAGACTAATCAGGCTTAATTTATCTATCTTTAGCATCCTGCTGTTTCGTTCCAACCTAAAGGCAACATTTTGGGCAGCAGAAACTTGATTTTGGAGGTGAATAACCTACTTTAATTGCATTTACATCCATTATTACACTCTAGCATTTTCTTCACTTAATTGGGTCACAGTATTTCTTCTTGGAAGTGGGCACAGAAATTACTTCTGATATTGATTGCAGCCCCTGAGGTTCTGCTGAGAGTTGAGGACACATAAAGGGTACGTGGCAGATTTCATTTATGATGATTGAAATGAATAAAGTTTCACTCAAAACCTTCATTCCCAGTAATTAAAAAAGAAAAAAAAATGCAACCAGACCTCACACACGAAGGGTTTTGGAAACATCTAGCACTGTATGAAAGCCAGGACTCTCAAGTCTCCAGGTGATCCTCACCACTAATGTTTCAAAATACCAACAACGAATTCACATTAGAATTAAGTGCATATTAAAAAGCACACCAGGAATCTCAGTAATGTTATTTCTCCTCATAATGCCACAGAAAAATACAATGTTTTTTAATATAAGACTAAAAATGGTACTAAAATCTCCCTTGAATAGTCAAGTACTACCCTTTTATATCTTGATGCAAGCAAGCCTCAGCTTTGCTACATGCAAATTCTTGAGTTTCTTGTCTTGAAATATGAGACACCAGATCTTAGAGGCATTTCTGCTGCCAAGCTATTCCACAGCTCACAACTCATGCTCTGAAAATACTCTCCTAATCTGTGGACTGAGACAATACAGTATTTTATGCTATTCACTCCAAAGATATGCAAGAAGTTGAATACTTTTTTTGTTGAATTTGAAATAATCAGATTTAGCTTCAGTATGAATTCAAACTAGATGTATGAAGTAGCTGTAAACTTACCATGAACTTTGTCTGAATGTTCAGAAAGTATGCAAGATATTCCTAGAAATACCTGTTAATTACAAACCAGGTTAATAATTGGAGGTCAAATGGGAAAAGCCACAAGCAGAACTCTTACATTTTCCTTATCAATCAATAGCACAGTGGTGATCTGAGCTCTACGGAAATGTTTCTTTGGGTGTCTCTGAGACCATTTTTGATACAGAAACCATTCTAATGGAACCAAATAATTCTTTGTACAATAATCATATGCTTTTGGCAGGCAGATGCCTCCAACAAAAAGCTGCAAAAGACTGGGAGTTCTCTCATTTTTATTTTATATCTTGAGCTTTATCTTTTCTTCCCACTTTTGTAATAGCAAATGTTCCAGAGATCACAAATCCTTGCATAGTAGAAGTAATTATTTGGGGAATTTTGTAATTTTTTTTTTTTTTTTTGGTAATTATTACAAAAGTGAAAGATATTTACTTTGTAAATCAAAGCAAGATTGCTCAGTGGTATTTTCCACAGTTGTTAAGAACAACATACAAAATGCAACGTGAGAGAACTGAGTTTCAAATATGCTACACATAGGCTGGTTTTGAGAGGAATAAAATGATTTACAAGGGCTATAAAACCATGCACAAGTCCTGAGTGCCATGAGGCAGAGAAAGGGTGAAAGAAAGGCCTGCAGATGGTGATATCAGAGCAAGATAATATAAATTAACTTTTTTGATAGATAAGGAAAAGATAAACTGAAAATGGGTAAGAGAAAATGGATGAAAATAAACTTTGAGAAAATATTAACACATAGCAAAGGAGAGGCAATCAAAATTAAAAGAAAAAAGATTTAAAAGTTTGTGATATCTTGTAAAACAGCATTTGGGCAGCATCTAGAATCAGCTCAGATGTATTCACATACACTTTCATGTAAATGTAATTTTTTCATATTTTGAAAATCTGGACAGCTTCTAATGGTGACTATGAAATTTAAATTAATCTCATCATTCCAGACCACTAACAGCTGTAGAGCAAAAGGCCTTTTTACTTTGTGCCCCATACAACCTTATGGTTTTTGCCTTCCCAACAGCACAGAGCAGTTGTCACATCCCGGTTTACATCCACCCATGAGAAACTCGGGGTAACATGCCACCATGGGCTGTCACACATCTCTGTGTGGGACCTTCTTACCACCACCAATGGGAGATTTCAAGTGACACAGAAATTTCCTCCTGTGCTATGAGCTCCCATTTATCCAACTGTATATGCAAACCAGGAGTTTTAAGAAACACCTCCACTTATATATATATATATAGCAACACCCCCCCATCTCTCATAAAATCAATATGCCTGATACAATCAAGAAGCAAAATACACAATAATGTGTGCAAGGGTCACACAGGAAAACTCTGTATCTGCAATGGTACTTAACAGGAAGAAAAACAGTGAAAGGTTATTTGCCAACATAAATCAGTCTGTAGCATTTTAATCAGGTGGTGGTGGTGGTTGTGTGCTATATGCCAGTAGCTGGAGTATTATCTGTAGCTAAACTAGCTACTATAAAAAAAATAGGGCTATCAATTTTCATGGCAACATATAAATGTATCATCTTCTGAGACACGAAAAAAGTTTCTGCCATGTTGTAATACTTAATCAAGCATTTGTGAAAAGGGGATAAGGAGTGAGGGTGCATGCATTGCTTACATTTCTAACAGAGATGCATGCATTAAGTGCATCATAAAGAGAACACTTAACTGAAAGAATACCCAATCTGTAAATACAGCAAGTCTCTATAAAGCCATCACCACTCTCAAATGCAAATTATCTTTCTACTGAGTTAATATCTCCTTTGTTTTGCTCTGTAAACAGAAAACAGGGGAAAGTAAGACCCTTTTCCAATTTCTTCATGCCCTCAGAAGCACAACCCATGTGTTGGTTCAATAACTTTTAGAGACAGAGAATGGTGTTCAGCCAGTGAATATCAGTGCTTCAATCTCACTAGCAGATTTTCTTATTCTCAGAATCTAAAACTGGCAATTTCACACTCTCCTCACACCAGAAGTTCCCAGGTCATCCAAACAGTCATCAGCATTTTAAATTATCATAAAGAACAATGAAGGAGATTTACAGCATCTCTAACTTGCATAAGATTGTTATGTGCAGGATTCAGTTTCAGCTGTCAGCAGCAGTGGGAATCAAACTCAAGGACATTCCAGTGACTCAAAGTCATGATGTCAGCACTGCCACATGCAGCCATATCATTCAGTCACCTAAAGTTCCAGAGAAGATTTCATCATGCATCATCATGCAAACCTTCACCCACTTGATCAGTTGTTTATTCAACCTATAATTCAGTATCCCTCCAGCTTATGCTGATAGAACTGGTTTTGAAGTCACACTGCAAAAAAATGAAACACTGAACTCATTAGGAATCGGGACATAAATCACATTCTGTGAAGTTTCTTTTTCATCTAGAGCAGGAATGAAGAATGAAGAAAGTACTCAAGCCAGCTATAATGAAAAACCTGGCACATTATGAGCCCACACATTTCTTTACCAGTAGAAATCATCCCATTTTCAACAACCACCTTGCCTGGCTACAGGTGCCTTCTTTGAACAAGTCAGCTTATACAGAAAAGCCGAGTTACTAGAAAACTGACCTGAGACACACTACACATACACAAATAATTTGATTTACTCATTGAAGTGCATCAGATATTCTGTACACAATTCACTCCTCACTAAGGAATAAGATGCACATGACCTAATGGAAGCAGTGATGATTAAGATTTACATAACCAGTAGATAAATTATGCTTTGCTGTTTTGCGCTACTGAGAGGCTTACGGGACACAAGCAGGATTAGTTCAGGACATGGGTTATTATGCATGTAAGAGTTAAAGCTTAAGAGAAGAGAGCTGGCTTATATCAAGTTGACATGTCAGATAAGAGACTGCAATATAACAGGTTATAGTTGCAAAAATAATTTTGATTGGCATATCACTTACACTAACTACTGCTTGGAACCCACCCAGAATATGCAGCGTACTATAAACTGTTAGGAAATATATCTGTGTATTGTTCAATATTTACAGTGTGCTTTATTTTGTAAATATAAGACCTGGCAGAAATATGTAGAAGATTACAAATAGTTCTGCTTTAAAACAATCCCCTTTTCCTTATAAAAACAAGTACTTCACTTAGAGCAGTTTATAATTTTGTTCAAAAACCTTCACAGTGAAGCTAAATAAACTTTCAATGGGAAAGATTTGATTGCTTTGTTCAGCTGCTCAAACAGATTTCTATCTCTACTTATCTGCATATTTCTGAATATTCCCTTTCAGGCCCACACCGTTTTTGTCAGGAAAATCAATTTTCTGTTGGACAAAAAGTGAGATTTGGTCTAATGATTTTAAACATTTAAATAAACATGAATTGAATGGTGTAAAGAGTTCTCCTTGTAAGAAAAGATCCTCGCTGTTTGGAAAGAAAAGAATTCTTGGCATTCACAAACATCAGTTGACAGGGACAGATTTTAACATGAAGAGAAAAAAAATGTACAAGGGCAAAACAAAAAGACCTGCTACCTAATTATGTAGCTACGACACAGACTGATGCTAAATTTAATTTTTAAGGAACACTGTGTACACATGTCCATTAAAAAAATCTAAGAAACATTAAGCTACAAAACCTTTATTATTGATTTTCCAAAGCTCAGACAATATTCATGTTTATGAAATTGTTTCCTCTACACCTGAAGAGAAGGATTGTTCTAGAATCCAACAATTCTGCAGAATGCTCAGCAAACCCCAACCCAATGCAATTTTTCCTAGCTCTGTTCAGCTCTGCTAATAGTTATTGTTTGCACAACTGTAACTAAGTACATCACCAACTAGTTGTTCAATCTATATAAATTTAAGAAACACACATTGCCAAGGAGTGACTCATATATCAGTCTATTATATGCTACAGAGCTGACTGTATTAAACAAATCACTTTCCCTACAGCTGAAGAATAGAAGCTATATACAGAGCAGAGGTTATTGTCTAATTTAAATCTTGGCTCCCTTCCCAGAGCTGTACAAGATTCCAATTTGTGGAAATGTTACTCTCTGCTACTGCCAGAGAGGCTACAGAAAATGGTATTGGGTGCCTTCCAGAAATATGTCTGCAAAATGCCAATCAACAAGTCACTAAAGATTAACAGTATGACTGTACCAAATTAATTTAAATTATAGAAACATATGGCTAGGATGTTTGCACTGCACTTAACACAACACCTGCTTCACAAACAGCTAAGTTTCCTTCCACAGTATAAAGTAATATATGTCAAACACCTTGAACCCGGTTCCTGTAAGTGGAAAAAGTCATTTAATAAACAGTAAGCAGAGGTTACCACTATTAGCTACAAACCACCATTCTGAAATGGTTAGATCCCTTATTTCAGATTTCTCATCAACCCAGATTAAGTGCTCTTTTCCCATCATAAAGTAATTAGCAATGACAGACATGAGGAATAATACATGTCAAACGCTTTTATATTCCATTTTTGAAATCCAAAACTTTAATTTCATTTTGCTCAAATACTTCCAGTCTTACAGCAGTCCCTCAAATACAGTGTTATTGTGTCTTTTATATATATATATACACATAAAGCTCTTATTCTTAAGCAAAAAACACTCTGAAAAGGCACTCTAAGCTCATGAAAAGTTAAAAGATTAACAATCACCCACCAAGAGCCAAATATTTCATATTTCCATGATGTGCTTTTTCCATTATTTTATAAAACTTCTTAATATTTACGATCATGTCATCTAATAAAAAAAATTAAAATTCAGAGACAGTCTTAGAAATATTTACACATTTCTATATGCCATATTTCAGCTGAAGAGGAAGGGAGCTGTTTTATGTTTCTCTCCACTGCTTTTCTATTATTGCCTAGCTAATGGAAATACATCAAACAAATGTTCTACAAGAGCAATAAATATTAAAGTTGACCTATCCATCTGGAAGAAATGAGAACAATACTGCTCACTTTTAGCCCAAATATGACACTGATAAATGAAGCTGTGAGATTCCATCACACTTGCAGCAACCTGGGCTAAGCGCCCACCACGTGATCCTTGTACCAGAAATTTTCTCCATTCATCTTCATTAGGCAGTCACTTGACCTGCCTCCTAACATCCCTGTCAAATCTGAACCTTCAGGGGGCTTGTTGTACTTCCTAACAATGCACTCTAAAAGCTCTATTCCCTTTTGGAAAAAAGCTCAGATGAACATGAAAGAATATATGAGCTATTTCTTCTGGAGAGAGAACCTTCAGATAGATGCTACTGATGATTAACAAAGGAGATGGCAGCACCATACATCCATGTGACACTAAGCCAGCAGAAGTGTTCTGACAGTCCAGAACCAACACAGCCTGACAGAAAGCACAAGAGAGCAAAGCAATTATCTTCTGGGCCATCAAAAGACAATTACACAGTCAAATAAGAATTTAGGTAGTCTCTTGCTGCAAACAAAATGCCCTGTTTCCTACCTCAGTCACTGCTTGAAGCAGTGGAAGAAGCAGCCACAACATCCTGAATGCAGTAGGAGTGCTTCATCCCATTAGCAGTTTTACATTTTACAATACATCCTTCCTTAGTTTCCTATTTCTTAGTTTCAATCTATCCTTTCTTTTTCGACAGGATAATAATAACAGCCCTGATTTGATTATTCTGTAATAGTGACAATGAATACCAATTCAATATGAATTTGCCACTATAATAAAAAGCTCCTAACCACATTCTTAGAGACCTCCTAGAAAGACTGTTTATAACTTCATGATCATTTAGGGAAATCAGAAAGGTTAAAGGCACCAAGAGGTGTTAAGCTTTTGACATTAAAACTATCTCAGCCATTCATGCAACTGCAATACCTTCATCAGGGTAGATCTACAATGTTTTATCTGAGAAACATCTGATGTATTGACTCTGTTTTCCTATTTATTGCACATAAGTAGCTTATCTTTCCTATTTCAAACAAGTCTTTAGAATTCTAAAAATTATAGAACGTCATGGTAACGTAGCAAATAAAATACAGCTACATAGATTTCTTTTAAGCAGTAAGTTCTTCAACCCTTTTTCATGTTGATCAGGTCTTACAAGAGTGGTTCCATGCAGATGTTAAGCACAGCAGGGACTTAGTCACCCAGGCAAACATTGCTGAATGCAAGTAAAGGCTGCAGAATCAAACAGAAAATACGAACGTATGACGCAGAGCTAAGATGGATTTCACTCTGATCACTAGAAAATGGCCAGACTTGTTTTATAGAAATCAAATACAGTCTTGTCATGAAAAGATACTTCAGTCATGCTAAGTTGGATTTATAGCACTAAAATTTTTATTTTTCTTTTCAAAAGTATTCAAACTATATCTGACTTATGGGAAAACACAGAGCGTCTTCTTTTCTGTCGTTATTTTACAGGGTTCTACAAGTATGAGGAATTATGCTGAAATACTGAAAACATTTCCAAAAGTGCAAACATGAAAAATTATTAAATTATGTGCAATTTAAAGTCAAGACCTGGCATAGCTGTATGTAGGGAAAGTACTTTTTTTTTTTCACTGCAGAATGCATTACTGTTAGGAAATAAGTAATCACTGACATTGCTGCACTTCCCTGCACAACATAAGGAATGTTTGTCTATGAGCTGGAATGCTGATCTGAGCTTCTTTTTACACAGAAATGTGTTCTCACATCAGCATTAGAGCAATCAAAACAATCCCTGGCAAAATTTATATCAGGCTTGTAGAAGGCAACAGCCAATTCACCAGAAAGCAGTTGGTGGCATTAGGTTTCAGCTGAACCAACCCAGTATTAGGCTGTATCAGGATTATCTCCATTGCTATCTGTGACTGCAAATGCCTTTACCAACACACACTGAGCACATCTTTTAGAAGGAAAAAAAGTTTTTCTCTTACTTCTTTGTCTGAGATGCTGAAAACTTCAGGCCCACTGCAAGGATTCCAAGTTCAAAGTCTGCCATGTTTCCTTCTCAGCCAACCTAGGCTTTGGGCAAACAGATTCAAAGTGACTCAAGATGGCCAGCATGGCTTTGTTGAGGACAAATCCTGCTGATGAACCACCAGGCTTTCTATGACAGGGTAACTACATCAGTGGACAAGCAGTGACCTATGCATGTTATCTACCTGGACTTCTGCAAGGCTTTTGACATGGTCCCCCCAACATCCTACTCACCAGGTTGCAGAGATGCAGATTTGGTGGGTGGAGTTTTCTCAAACAGGATAAGGAAGTGGCTGGATGCTCACATCCAGAGGGTAGCAGTCAATGGTTCAAAGTCCAGATGGTGACTTTGTGACAAGTGACAAGTGGTGTCCCTCAGGGGTACTGTTTAATATTTTTATCAGTGATACGGACAGAGGGATGGAGTGCACCATCAGCAAGTTTGCAGATGACACCAAGCTGAGTGATGCTGTCAATAAGCCAGAGGGACAAGATGTCATCCAGAAGGACCTGGACAAACTGGAGAGGTGGGCCCAGGTGAACCTCCTGCACCTGGATTGGAACAGCCTGCACAATCAGTACAGGTTGGGGCATGAGGTGTTAGAAAGCAGTCCTGCAGAAAAGGATTTGGGGGTGCTGGTGGATAAAAAGCTGGACATGAGCCAACAGTGCAGGCTTGCAGCCCAGAAAGCCAATGGCATCCTGGGCTGCATTGAAAGAAATGTGGGCAACAGATTGAGAGTTACTGGGGGAAAAAAAAGTCAAGCAAAAAACAGATATTTCAAGAAGTGGAGTCAAATGAGAAACAAAGCAGATTTTTATCTCACTATCTGGTACATGCTGTGGAAGGCTTAATCAAAATGATGACGATGTGTTATGATAATGTCAGCTTTACCATCACTTTCATCTTTCATGCCAGAATTATTCTATGCCTCTTGACAATGAAGTGGCTCTTTAGTTCTTCAAGACTGAGTTACACTGGAGCAACCTGCAAAGGTACTTCTAAACATCTTCAGGAAAAAAAAAGAAGCTAAAGTATTCTATATTGCTTAAGTTAGGCTATGCATGCATTAGTGCAATAATCTAGTTGGAAGTAGCATTTATCTGAGTAGAAGCTTCAGCAAGCAGGTGTAGCTTGACAGCAGGCAGCTTATCTTAAAATTCATTAACTTTTCTTCTGCTTTACTTTCTTAACTTTATTCAGAATGCCCTTTCCCAGTTCAGCCATGAACTCAATCATTTCTAGTGCAGCATTGTTTGTGTCGAGTCTTTGCAGCAGGGTTATCACTCCAGGTTAATGGATTTGTGTTCAGAGAAGCCATGATTAGGATAGGTGTACCAATAGTGACCTGTCTCCTGCATTATACAGTGAAAAACATATCTAGCAGCATGATTGTTATCAGCTGTCAAAAGAGATACCCAGAGCTGTGTGTGCAGACAGCACTAAACTCAGATGGTTTTTTTACTCTTTACAGGTTTTGTGCAGTGGTTAAATTTGACATGTACAAATTGCTGAAGTGAAGATTTGCAAAATTACAGCATTTATCAATACTAATGGCTTAGTTTAGAAAATAATGTGCACAGCATGAATATGTATTTAAAATATTCATGGCACTTTAATGGACATTTTCCTTAGCAGAGATTATAACAATGGCAAATATCTGAAATTTGACATGAGGTGTAAGGTTATTACAATAATCCCACAAAATTCAGAGACACATTCTTATTATTGAAGAATACATTAAAAATTAAGACCCTTGAATTCCCCCCCTGATTCACCTATTTCAGTAAAAAATCAAAACAAATAAAGAAATAAGTCTTCATGAAGGGTTGTAAAGTTACCTTGTTCCTCCTGTAAAAGTTTCTAAGCATTCTTCAGTATAAAGTAGAAGGAAACTTAAGCTGTCATTGCTTTTCTCCTTTTTCATTATGATACACAAGCTGACATTGAAGAGAAAAACCACAGAAAACTCACCCATATTTTAAGTGAGATTTATAGAGATTTACAGAGCTGTTTGCTATACTAACAGGGTACCAGAAACAGTAATTAGGAGAGCACTTAATAGTAATGATAGCATTGGAAAAGAATAAAGAGTACATCCAAGGTAGAAGGCCACCTCTTCACCTGGTGAACAATAACATTTGCTGTCAGAACAAACCACACATACAATCTAGGCTTGGATTTTATCTATGTAAACTATTAGGTAGCACACTTAAAGGCCTCCCTTGTTCAAAATTGGTCTCTTAGGCATTGATTCTTTTAGCAAATAGAGACACTGTCTTGTCATACTGAACCTCTCAGTTATTGAATGTGAAACAATAAAAAAAGCTTGAAGGAAAGATGCACAGGTTCAAAATCTCAGCACTTCCTAGCATCTTGCTTAGAAAGTTATTGGCTTGTATGAGAGTTTTTCCTAGCATATTTCTAGATCCTGCAAAGGAAAGAACTCTTCCCAATTTCTGTTCAGAATGCTTGGAATAACTTGGGCTATGGGGAAGAGTGACTTCAAGTGGTCTGCATCAGTCTCATCCGCAGGTCTGGCTTAGAGAAGCACAGATTTTGACAATTATTTGAGCACTATTTCAACTACTTGCAGATGGGTATCACTGCTCTCCCCAGGAGCAGCAATGACCATATAATCCACAAGCACAGATTTTGGGGTCTACACAGCCAAGTTCCAAATGTGATACTTGAAAATTTCAGTTCTTTTTGGTTTATTCCAAATAATCAGCTCTGAATCATCAAATCAGTTAGCTATGCCAACTGTTTGTTACACTTAAACAGAAGTTAAAAAAATACCCACACTGTTCTCCTTTGGAGAAAGTAATATATTTGCTTCTGTTATACATTGTCCTCAGGATATAATTCCATTGATTATCTCTCCCTCGCTTAGTGCAGTAGCCTAATCTGCCTTAGTTCTTGTTACAGCTTGTTTAAACTATTTTCAGATAGATTTTTTTTTCTATCTTACACATATTACCCTGGCTATAATACTTCTGACATAACACAGAGCTCTAGGAATTGCTGATGATAATTTCCAGGACAATGCCACTGACACTGTTTTCCATACAACTGGTAATACCACTTCTCTCTGGAGGCAACTAATCAAAAGGTGATAGAAAACATCCTTTGTCCCTTGAATAGACTGTTAATATGGAATTTAACTGCTGTCTCCACAAAGCACACACCAGCTTTGAACTGAAACAGCTGTTTCTGACTTGCCAAGACCATAATTCCTTCAAGTGCCATCTTCCAGATTTTCTGATATTAACCTCTTTTACAATAAAATAACCATCTCTGAGGTAACAATGACAACTCCAAAATAAAAACATCTGTGACATACTGAAAGACTGTAGATAGCTGTCCTAACTTCTGCTATCACAATTTGAGAAACTGTCCTAAAGGCTGTATTTTCAAATCCTGAAAGTTGTGACACCACTGGGCAATGTACTAAACCATCACTTGCTCCATATGATAGGACAGCTCGGCCCATTCCACTCACTCAAGCACTTTCAGGATTCTGTTCCTCATTTCTGCAGCAAAGATGGGATGTGCTGTCTACAGAAGAGCATCTTCTTACATGGAAACACACTCTTGTTAAAAAAGTAAATCAGGAGTAAGGGAGAATCCTGGAATTCACTGAACTGAAGCACCATCCACACCAAGTTTTTGTTACCCAGACAGCTACTGGCTGAAAGGCCCTGAGCTGTTATTGACTACAAAATGTATTCTTTATTTTCAAAAATTCAGATGCTCCAAACAATCTGCCTTGACAAAAGCAGTATTTTGAAAGCCAGGAAAAGAATTCACTGCTGTGTAATACAGAACATACATTTTAATATTTTCAGGAAAACATTCAATAACTGTTACCTTTTTTATAGGGCTCAGTGCATTTTACAATCTACGTAACAAAAAAACATAAGCAGATTTGGTTCTCAAAGGATAATGTCTTCTTGGTTTACTGTTTAAGCAAATAGTTGGTAGCTTCAGATATAATTTTATTTAGGAGGAAATTAATTTGCACCTTATTGGATGGTAAGGTCTGTTCTTGAAAGCAGAAGAGAAAGAGAAAATTACGAGCATCCAAAACAATGTCCAACCCAAGCAAAAGCACTTTTTACTAGAAGTTCAAATACCATGTGCAAAACTCTACATAACTTTGCTAACTTAAATCTGTATGTCTACATGCAGCTCATTTGGGGCTTTTTTTAAACAATAGCATGTGTCATTTAAATTAGAATCAAATCTCAAAGTGTCTCTAACCCTAAGCAATAACCAACAGGAACATATTCCTGTGAATTTTTTACTTTTCTGGCAGAAGCAGCTATACTCACATCTGTTAGGGCTGATTTGGAATCACTGCTCTTGGAAGGCATCCCTTTATTCATTTCTTAAACATAAGAATCATCTTTTATTCATTTTTTTTAACTGAAGAGTTAAGAGAGGCCTCAGCCACACAAATGGGGTAACTTAGGAAAACCCAACCTGTGCCAAGGGGCAGGGGGAATTGGGTTTTAATGCTGCAGTGCAATCTCCTGGGCCCAGGGAGCTGTAAGCAATCTGGGGAATTTCACTGATTACAGTCCAATGAACCTTTTTAATTTCTTCCCTGAATAATTTCTTTCCTGAAATCCATTGATATATACATAACAGTCTCAAGGCAGTTACATACAGGTTTCTGCATTTTAGTAGGAAACACCCACTAGGGAAGGAAGGATTGGAGTTACAGGTAAGAAGAGATAAGTACAATTCCTAACTCTGCCACCTGAGTCTATGTGACCTTGATCAAGTTACTTAACTTTCCTGTAACTCTTGGCCCTGAATATCTAACAAAAATAATAAAATAATAAAACTTATAGCACCACAGGTTATAGACTTTAGGTAACACTAAAATGCAAGAAGGAAAATTTAAAGGACTGGTGTTCCAAAGACAAAAAGCAGAAGCCAAAAGCACTAAAATCTCAAAGAATAAATCAGGCTCCAAAGTTTAAACACCAGGTCATGTGTTAATATCCAGTTTGGTATCAAATTAAGGAGGCAAAAAATGTAGGAATATTTATACTGCTTCTGTTTACGAAAACTGCTGATTTAAAACTAATTCTTAATATTTGTTTCCACTTCTTTCTAACAGCATCCCAAGCAACAGAAAGCCATATGCTTGTAGGTTGAGTTAAGATGTAAAAGTTGTTCTCTGGAGATATCCAGGCATTTGTTTGTTCTTCAAGTGTAACAGTGCCACATGGAAAAAACGAGGTTCCCCAGGCTTAGGGCTAGATGGACAAAACATTGTCCTTGATTCTTAATATCCAAGTACCACAAGAGAGGCTACAGCTCCAAATGAAAGCAGAATTCACCATCTCAAAGCTTCTCTTTGATTTAGGTCTTAGCAAGATGTGGTCCTCTCTTAACAAGGCTTTCTGCAAAGTGGTGGTGGTGTTTGCTACTTGTAGAAACACAGGAACTTTTTCTAGGTACAAAGACTTTTGAGAAAAATCATAGGTTCCTCTGGCCTTTAGGGAAAAGAAAACTGAAGAAGAGATTTTTAAACCTCATACTTTTGAGCTTCTCAATGTACAACCTTTCTGTCTGGTCCTCAGCCCTACACACTAGGGTATAAATTTAAAAGCAACTTAGGTCTCTAAATTACAGAAATATTATTGGGTTAATTATTTCTTGGCCCTACAGAATCACAGAATGAATCAACCACTCCTAAGAAGTGACTGATGGATTTTATTCTGGTAACTCATCTGGCTGACTCAAGTAATTTAAGATTATTTTTTTTTCCCTTAGTAAAAGCAGAACTGTGCAATGCAATGTATTAGTGATATGAAGCTATTTCAGATGTACATGTAGCATTAATGTGCAACTCAATACCACCCCCTAGACATGCAGATAACTGCACAGAGCAGCAACTGCTGCTGCTGCCTCCAGTAGCACCAGAGAAAGCCAAGACTGAAGATTTATGTTCTTTAAGTATTTGCTTAATTCTCTTGCAGAGACTTTTTTCCATTATTCGCCTTGATGATTTAAAATATAAGTGACATTGCCTCTGCACTTTGACTGAGTGAATTTTAGGAAAGGTTTATAGAGCTTAAGAACAGCTACCCCCTCCAAGCCAACAAATAATGAATGTTAATGAATTAATGAACACTGGTGTGAGATCACAGTCAATATCCAGAGCCATTCCTTCATACAGGTAACAATTCAGAACACACTTCACTACCATTTAATCTCATTATATCCTGGTGTGTAGTTCTTGCCCTTTTTCTAATCTAGGAAGTACATAAAAGTGTAAGTCACCTGCATGGAGAATGCAAGAAAAGTGATGACTGTTCAATGTGAGATACTCTTTGTATCTTAAACTTGCATTATATATGCTCTATATTCATATTACTCATGGCACAAGTGGCATACCAGTCTCCAAGAGCCTTCAGCCAGTGCTGACACACAGTTTTCCTGTAGAAAGCCAAAGCTTTCCAGAGCCCACAGCTTCAGCTTCACTCCTGTGAGTGAAGGCGACACTGAAACTCCCCAAAAGTTTGCTGAGGACAAAAGAAGGAATGGCAGAAGCTGCTGTGCTAGAAAAGTGCACTGCAAGAGCATAAATCATAGGAGAGCCATAAGAGTTGCATTTTTCTCCTTTCCATTTTTGCTAAGAGAATGAGATGGAAGTTGGCCCAGGAGACAGCTCCCAATCATCACATAAACTGTGGGCACTAATTTTTAAAACTTTTACTAATTACCTTGTTCACACTGTGCATTCATGGCTCTACCTGGAGAATGTACCATTGAACAGGTAAAAGCAACTTCCTTCTTTTAAATATGTGAGAGGTTTGCATTTTACTCCTCTTCTAAGCTGTGACTTGAAATAAATTTGTTTTGACACAATCTTTGCAGCTGTATTTGGAACTGATACTCAAGGCAGAACTGCACATACTGCTCTAAATCATGAGCTTACAAGGCCTGCTTTCTTATCAAACGACCTGCACTCCAAAGAGAACATTCCACAAAGAATTCTTCCCCAGAAAAATGAAATCAGAAAGTGCAAATTGTGCTACTTTTCCAAAAATACAGCATTCAGATGCTAGATTATAACCAGGTCTCTATTCCAAGTATTTCACTGCCCCCAAGACAACTGTGCACGAACTTTTTAATTAACATATTAATTGTGCTACAATTAAGATCTTGTACTTCATATACTATCCTCAAACTAAAACCTTCACTATCTGAGCACTGTTAATGAATCAATGCAATTCTAAGAGGAAACAGACATCATTCAAGAGGAAGTCAGTGGTTTTAGAATGTCACAGCCACCAACACTGTAGAAAAATGAGTCAGCTCTCTTCAAATCCTACAAAGCCTTAGGACTGCAATCCTACCTTTATTTCACACTCCCTTCATAGAACACAGAAAAACTGACATAATTGTTTTATATAAATTATTTTACATCTGACAACAAATTCTACTGTTGCTTTATAGAAAAGCTCCAACTGTTGCAGTCAAGAGAAAATTTTAGCAAAACCCAATAAAATATAAAAATCCCTAAGAATCTCCTCAATATATTCAAAATATTGCTCTTTATCAGGGCCTGCAGTAAAGCACAGAGACAGTAGCCCCAATTCCAAGTTAGAAGCAATGTGATTGTTTAATCCTGAAGATACCAATATAGATGATGATCTTTTACAAACCACTGTGCCACTTTGATTTACTGTAATGCATGAACAAGCTCATAGCCTAATGGCTTGCCAAAATACATTTGATTTGAAACATTAAAAGAGAAAATCATTTCAAAATATGATTGTCCTTATAAAATACTTATAAACCCCAGAAGGCTTAAAATCTTTCTATGACATACCAGATTTAATAAAACTAAACAAAAAACAACGTAATGCAGCTTATCTCCATCAAAAAATAAAGCTATCTTTTTTAACAATGAATTTCTTGAGCTTAAACTAAAAACTATCTTATGTCCATTTACAAGCAAAGATTCCTTAATCTATATTGCATCAAAGGAAATTAGTATATTTTCAAGAAAACACAATCAAAATCAGCTGCAAAACATTTGGGAGGAGAACTGATTGAGGACATCCCTGAGGAGAAGGATTTGGGGGTGGTGGTGGACCAGAAGCTCAACATGAGCCATCAATGTGTGTTTGCAGCCCAGAAAGCCAACCCTGCATCAAGGCTCCATCAAAAGAAGCACAGGCCACTGGTCAAAGGAGGTGATTCTCCTGATTCTCCTCCCCTTCTACTCTGCTCTTCTAAGGCCCCAGCTGGAGTACTGTGTCCACTTCTGAAGTCCCCAGTATAAGGACACAGAACTCCTTGAATGTGTCCAGAGGAGAGCTACTAAAGCAACCAGAGGGATGGAGCATCTCCCCTATGAAGCCGGGCGGAAGAAATTGGGGTTATTCAGTCTGGAGAAGAGGAGGCTCTGAGGTGATCTAGTAACAACCTTTTAATATCTGAAGGGGGCCTACAAGAAAGCTGGAGTAGGGCTTCTTGTGTAGTTAGAGGACAAGGGGAAATGGTTTTCATTTCCTATTAAAAAAATCATCTCACAAGGGTGGTGAGATGCTGGCAAAGGTTGCCCAAAGAAGCTGTGGCTGTCCCCTCCCTGGAAGCATTCAAGGCAAGGTTGGATGGGGCCTTGAGCACCTTCATCTAGTGAGAGGAGTCCTTGCCCATAGCAGGGAGTTTAAACTAGATGGTCTTTAAGGTCCCTTCCAACCCAAACCATTCCATGACTGTGTTTCCTTTAATTGGCTTAGAAAATGAAAACCCTCACCTAGAAAGATGAGACAAAGATTTTCTTAGATATGCAGTACATTTAATTCCCAGCTTTATTCTGTAGTAACTTGATTCCATACAGCCCTAAACATGAAAACTTAGGACAACTGGGCAGCTACCAATAATCCAGTATTGCTGTATGCATAATTATGTCAGCAGTCTGCTATTCTAGTGATTTGACTTTCCTTCTCCTCTTTTCAGTGTAATTAGTCAGCTTTTGTTAATCCCATATGAATGGAAATCCATGTGTATATTGTTACAACATATCTACTTTTAAAAAAAGCACTCCTGACACCCACAGACACAGACATTTTTAGTCAAAACACCTGTGGATTTAAGAAAAATAATTTGCTTATACTTCTTACCTATTTATTCTATAATCACAAATGAAAATAAAACTCCCAGTAGGGTCAAAAGATGACTCATTAATCTAAACTAATTACAGAGCATGCTGATGCATTACATATGCCTACCTATGTCATACATAAAATCTTATGCTACACAGAGTGATAATACTCATGAGTATACAGAAATATCTGCAGTAATGCCAAGGAAGGCCTCCCAGAGCCCTCCAGAGATAGCACTGAATTAAGGTTCCCAGCCCTGCTGGGAGGTCCCTGTGTTTTCCCATTTCCATTTTCATAGAAAAAGTCAGAGAGGGACAAGTACAATAAACTGCTTGCCCAAGGTCATACAGCAATGTAATAACAGAAATGGGATTGCAACCCAAATGCCCTGACTTTTATTTTAACAAATACACAGTGTTTCTTCTCTTATAATAAAGGACAGAAATAGAACACGTGTTTTTTGAAGAGAATACACTTGCTAGCTGGAAGTAATCTGGTTTCATTAGTTTATTTGGGAAAAAAAAAATAAAAATTGAACTATTCTTGGACCCATAGGTCTGAAGAAGAAGAATGGGGCAAAAGATTAGTAAAACAGCCATCACCAATTTGATAAGCAATGAGCTAGATTTGTATCTGATACACAACAACATGAATAAGTGGATTTTTTTAAAAGGATGCAATTGTTTAAGCATGATGACTTTTACCAAAATTATCCTCTAACATTTCTTACCAAGAAACTAGGCAGCTTTCACCAAATCATCATAAAATGCAGAGGTATTCTGAAGCTATTAGCTTTAAATCAACTATCACCTCTGTCAAAATACATTTTCTTTAAAAAAAGCCACTCACTTAATACAATCACCCCTGAAAAAAAAACAAAAAAAAAAACAAAAAACAAAAAAAAACCCCATCAACATTTCCAGCTGAAATTACTCCATTCTTTTCATGCCACAGAGAGAAACACAATTAGAATAGTCCAAATGAAGTCCTACTTGCTTAAAGCATCTCTAGCAAAGCCCAGAGTCAGGTCACATCAGCACTGAATCCCACTCATTTGCACAGGTAACAGGGAGTCTGTTGGGACACTGCTAAATTTCAGAAATCCCTGGCCCCTAAAAATCATTACAACACCTGATAACAATTTACTGCACCACAATATTTACAGATTTTTAAACTACTGCTTTGAAATAAAAATCTATTTTAGATCGAAACAAACAGTAGGGAAGATTGATGGAGGACCCAGTAGCAACCTAGGTATGTAATGGAAGGAACCAGTGTGGTACTTGGAGAGCCCAGACTTTTGGCCTTCCAAAGAGCATTTGTTAATGAGATTCAAACCACAGAAGAGCCAGAACTACCCCTGACTGTACCAGCCATGTACCTTCCAGATTCACAGACCTGGATGCATTCCTCCTGAGCCTTCTGTCTTAACATGTAACCATGAATCTTTCTGTCAGGACCAGGGAAGGAGGGATGGGGTATATTTTGTTGCCTCCTACCAACCCACTGATGGTTTGCTTGTCTTTATTTGCGTGTTTAGTGACAGAAGTGCCCTATTTACATGTTTTAAGCTTAGAAATCCCAAAGAACTGCATCATAAATTGCAGAAGCTTCATCTGAACAATGGTGCCAGAAGTTGTTGCTTTTATTTGCCCACCTATCAATTTTTCAGTTCTTACACCAGTGAAATTAGTTTTATAGTATAAATATAGTACCAGTTTAATAGTTTATAATCTTAAGCAAACCACTGCTGAACCTTGGATGAATGGTGGATTTTAAATATTTTTAATTTAAAGGACTTTTGGTTCATCTGTACCCATTATTTTGGATTTTCCTTTCCAAGGACATGATGATTCTGATTTAAAAAAAAAATAAATTAAAGTTAGCATAACTTTATAACAAACAGTTTTCAATTACATTTAATAAACCTTGGTATAAATGTGAATTGCCACTTACACAGGTGAAGAGCTCTAAACAATTAATCTAATGCTACTGAGCAAATGTCATTAACATTTTTTGAAGACTGGATGAATATTAGCTTTGTTGGTAAATGACATTTCAAATATTTAGGGTTTTGTAAGGGCAGTTCATTTCTTTATACAGCAACAAATCTTCAGACTGTACTTCTGTCTGGTTGCAGAAAACTACAGATTGATATCTTTTCCATATATACTTAACCTCCTACAGATTTATTTGATTCTCAATAATTACTATTCTCTGGTAAGAGGCATATGTTATTACAGCACACTGCACTCCCACAAGCTGTCCACTCAGTGTATTTTAATAAATCTCTGCCAAAGCTGTATAAATTTGATCCTGTTTAAATTTAATAAGGATCAGAATATATCAAAGCACAGATTCCCGTGAGAGAAATAGATATTTTGCATAGTTATTGAGTGCCCTATTCATAAATACAATGTGTAAGACCTAGACCATCAACCTTGAATTAAAAAGAAAAAGAGATTAATGTGTGCAAAGCCAGCTACTTCTTAAATAACTAGTGAAATTAGTGTTTAATAAAATATTTTTCCCTATACTACTGACAGCAGCACTGCTATAATTTTAATATTAGCATTCCAATCTGTAATTATTGGCTATCTGCTGGACAGAAATATCTTTAACAATTCTCTATGTAAAGATTTACCTACACAAGGGCCCAGATTGCTAAATATGTCACCAAGTGTTTCTCATTGGGTTGAGCCTTGTCCTTTTCTATTCAGTGGGACCACTGCCTTAAGAAGAAAACAAATCAGAGACCAGAAGCCCCAAATGCTGCAGAACCTGAACTGCTTTAGGATCATGAATGGGATAAACAGCTATTTAACACTGGGGTTTCTTCCTTTTTCTAGAAGTATGCCTGGAAGAGAAAGAAATTCTTCAATGTTCTATTAATTCTAGGAAAATTCTAGTGATCTGACATAATACCCTACAAAATTTTATGTTCTATTAAGTAGATCATTTCATTGCTTGCTGTGGCAAAATACCAAGAGACGTGACTATGCAAATAGATGTTGATTTACCACCTTAGAAAGAATTTTGAGAATCACTGTAATAGACACAAACACTGCATGCCTTCCAAATACAAATCCATGTATATATAATTAGCTCTTCAGGTTCCAATGTTTTCTTATTTTGTGTTTCAAAGAACAACTGCTTGCATGTAAAGGTAAAAATAAATGTAGAAACCACCATGTCAAGATCACACCTGGTAGCTGCTAGTTACAGAAATGATTCATTAGTCTTCCACATGAAAGCTGCATTCCTTATCATTGCTTTCTATTAGTAATTGCATATATAACTGTGTATACAACCTACCACTTTCAAAAAACCATTTTCTTTCATTATCTTTGATGTTTACATGATAAGAGGTACAGGAAAGAAACCAGACTATATTTATCCTGAATTAAAATTCATAGCTTTAGAGTAGGGGCACAAAAGTCAAAAGAAAAATCATTTTACATGGAGTAGAGTTCTTTCCCAAAGGGAAAGAAAACAAAAAAACAAACCCAAAAACACCACCAACAAAAAAAAAACCACGTACAAATTGTAAAACAATTTGCCATTGTTTTACAAGTCAGCCACTGAAAATGAAATCACAGATGGCTGAAATTAATGGGAATTTTGCCACTGACTTCAACAGTCCAAAGCTGTCATCCTCAGTATTTTACTGTACCCAGAAGCAGCCTGATGTCAGAATTAGTACAGCTTTATGAAGTACAGTACATTATTCAAGGGACCCTCTCATCACTCAGCCATTATTCCCAACCACATCTATGATAAGATTCATTCTTACTTTCTCTTTACCACCACATGCAGGTGTTGGAGCTAAGGAGAACCTCAGCCCTGTTTGTCAGCCTTTAGCCAGTGACAATATTCTGTTGGTTTTAAAGCAGATATGAAAATGACATGAAAAAACCAAATAATATCAATGGAAATGTGTGGAAGCCACAATAGAGGCAACAGCCTTGCCAGAATATTGCTCTTGCAATCAGAGAATCAACTTAAGACACAATTACTTTGAATTAAGATCAAACAAAATGATGATATAACTCTTTATCCTGAGCTAACACATGGGTAAGTCAGCCACGTGCTGTCTGTACCACAGGGTTGCAAACCACATTGGTTTTCAAAAATGTTAGAAAATATTGCAGAATGGTGATAACATTGGATCCATTCATTTCAGAGTTTCAGCACTTAAGCACAAAGAGCCTAAGTTAATAGTACAGTGACTTCATTTCCCTGCTTTTACTGGTTTGTGTCTTTCAACTTTCATGTTATTTCAACAAAGTGCTTTGTGTTTATTATGGAGATATTCTGCTGTACTTCCCCTTTCTCAGTTCATGAAAATTTCAATATGACAAGGAAAAAAAAGCAGCTCAAATTCCTATTTTGAAAAGCATATTGCCATTTTTATTCAGCCTGTATTTTAATATAGCATCAATATTTAACTACTTCATTAAATGAAGTGTGACTTTTATAGTGAAAATGTCAGTCTTTGCAGTTCATTAAATTCATTTAAAGTATAGCTGCTTGATTATTTCTTTCCTGAAGGAATAAAGGACTATTAACTGAAGACATAAACTTTACATTAGCATGTACTTTTCCCTTCAAATTAACATTCAGGATTTGTAACAGTCTTAACAAACTTAAGGGATTGTTTGTATCCTTTTGCAATATCCTTATTTTTATAACAGATGTCACTTTTATAGCATATACAACTGTTTATCACAGTTGGGTATGGCCAGTAGGATGCCAGAGAAGATATTAACGTGTCACATGTTATTATGAATCTGTAGAACTCTACAAGCAGTATTAAAAATACATTATGTTCAACAGTAGCATCTGGAAAAATTAACTGTATATGATGTAAAATGTAATAACTCTTGGAATCCAGCAGGGTTTATGAGAACTGTTTTTCTGTTTCATAAAATATTCTTTGATGAGTATCCTTTTTCAAGGAGGGTTTCTATTAACTAATACAAAAGAACACAGAGGAATGTTCATTTCCAGAAAGGTAGCACCATGTTTTTGCCAGATGTAAGAGATCTTGGTCAGTAGTCTCTAGGACTTCTGTGACTAATGTTTCTAAAGCTGGAAAAGCTAATTAATTCTGATTAATAAACTGATGCAATTGTAAAGTACTTTAACAGCAATAAAAAAGCTGCTTTGAAATGTACCAAGAAACAGAAGTGGTGACACTTCACTTTCAACCTACTATTCCTTTTAATGCCTGGAGTAGATCTCATTGATAACTAAATCTTTGGTTTTGGAAGAGTATCATGAGTTCTTTTCAGTTCTAGTGTTTGGGTGCCTCCTCCCCCCAGCAAAGCAGTTTGATTAAGCTACTCTCTTGTAGTAATAATCTGAATCACCACCATGATGATTCTCACATCTATTCTCAGACTGCTTCATTTATCACAATAGAGATGGTGATTAGGGGAAGAGGTTTACATGTGCATGTGACATGTCAAAAGGCTTCATTTGTATAACTGGGATATCCATCCTCTGAAAGTCAGATGCTTTTCTAGTGTCTTAACTATAGAATACACAATACCCTACCACATGAACACTTTTCAGTACCATTACATATCTCTGAGATTTGAGTTAAACTAGGACTTTTTAAAAGTATCAAATTATTCAATTTATGACTTTTAAAGTTCACCATATTCACCATTCACACTTGAGCCTCTATGAAACCAGCAATAGGCACCAAACAAGAGAGGGAGAAGAAATGAAGAACGCAGTAATGAATGCCCACTTACATGAAAAGCTTCCTTCAGGAAATATTTCTCTTGGGCCTGGGACCCCTCCTGCCATGCATCTCTGTGAGGCTCCATCTCCTGAGAGAGATGGCAGATGGGTATAGGAGCTGCTGCTGAGTCCCCTAAAGCTTTTCCTTCTCCAGGCTGGACAAATCCCATATCCTGAGTCTCTGCTCAGACAACAAGTGTGACAGGAACTGACCATCTTGCTGGCCCTCCATCAACTTGGTCCAGGTTGCTGGTTTATGTTCCTCTCCCCCAGGACCTGCTGGTCCTTTTCAACAGATCTGCTTCCCAGCCAGTCAGACCATAGCTCCCAAACAAGTTCACCATAAAAAGTTTTTGGTACATTAGGCTGAGGATAAAGAAACTCCCATTGATCTTCAGGGTTCTGTGACACTCTAAAAGCCTCACAAATCTGCCAGCCTCTTCTTTAAAATCTATTTTTCAAGAAAAATAACTTACTTTTCATTTTTTTCCTCCAGACAAAATACTTAAATACCAATTTGGTGCTCAAGTATAAACAAAATGCTGTTGTATTACAGAGATGAAGTAGGAAGCTTCAGATAATTGAGGCATTGAAGAAAACTTTTATATCAGCTATAGCCACCTGCTTCAAAATTTAACGTCAGTAACAAATAACCCACACTTCAAAAAAAGACAAAGCTAGAATCCTCCTTAAAACACTGTATACTGTTTCTTTAATCACATTTTAATTGCACAACATCCAGTCCCAGGATGCATTAAGTAAAAGCAGCGATGGAACTTGCACTCAAACTGCCTCATAGTTTCACTTTTATCACACACACACACATATAGAGAGAGAGAGACAACTGGTACTGTCAAGAGTTTTGCTTAAATTTTAAAATGAAGAGGCTATGTTGTTCAGGGCCAGAAAATACCACCTGTATGGGAGAACTGGAGTTTTTCATTTGCCACTGCTCAGGTCAGGCTTGGAATAACAGTGTCCAAACTTGGAGCAGAAGAATACATCTGCAACAAACTGCACAGCTGTAGTAGCTGCTTCTTCCTAGGATGGAATATTTACAACAGTATTGGCAGATGGAAGTTTTTACACAAACAAGACTACCTGCTCTGTCTTCACAGATTAAAGGCAAAATAAGGAAACCCACTATCACCATTTTCAATGTTTGTAACCTCTAGAGAAAAGAACCAGACTTGCACTGCTTAAGAAGACAAAAGGGTACTAAGGTGGGCTACAAATTTTGACATGTTTCATACACCTCCCTGAAGGACCACCTAGTTCCACTCTTCAACACTTTTTGAAAATTAAGTTCTTGTTCAGATCTGTGAGACCAGAATCTTTTCAGAAACTTGGAACTGAGGCAGTTACCAGTTAGCAGAGCATGGGGGTAAGGAAGCAGATGATTATCTGATGTGCACTCTCAGGACACCTGTGTCGAGACAAACTATCTAACAATTTACTACCATGATTCTACAGACTGTCAGACTTACAGATGTGACTTGTTTCCATCATCTCTTTCAGACACCTAAAGGCCTTTCACTGCCCATCACCACCATGGAAGAGCACATCATTTCTGAAGGAAGAACTAAGTAAACTCTCCATGTTCACAGATCCTAGATAACTCCCCAGCATCTATAATACAGTTTTCCACTATAAAATTCGACTTTAGACATAAATTTTCTTCACTGTTGTTGAGACTGTAAGTAACAGCCACATCTAGGACTGCCTTGTCCAAATCAGACGCTCACAGAGATCACAGAGGGCACAACACAACTTCAATATCATCTGTTTAGGAAAGGAAACATAAAGCCCAGAAGAGCTGTGTTAAACACAACCTTGTTTCAGCCAATCACAATGAATGCATAAACTCAGAACCTTAAAAGCACCTACTGCTCCTTTGTGCCCTGAACTCCTCTGCAAGACAAAGGTTTTCCTCTTGTTCCCAGTTTAAACTCGTAGCCAAGGTTTATAAAGCCACCTTTGTAACAACACTTTCTTCTCTCTCACCCTGCTGTTTCCAGCATTATTGTTAAAGTATAGATCCTTGAAGTCTCATGTCTTCTTAAGAAAAAACAACTTCTCCAACTGTAAGGTACTTATTTAAAAAAAAAAAATCTTTTCTGATAAACCTGCAATTTTTATGAGTCAGTTCTTTCACACTTCAGAGATGAAGATTATCTAAACCTTCCCAACTTGAAGCAGCTGAATATAGCATTTTGCTTCATTTCAATTTGGTATCTAAGCTGCAGAAAACAGAACAATGATTAATTTGTTTAGCAAAAGATCATAAAAAAACAACTGGAAGCCACTTTTATGATTTCCAGTGAGGCAAATGGGTTGTTTCTGGTAAGAATAGGAGGCCAGAGAGAACTGGTGCTTTTCAGCAGTAGTACTTTTCTTCCCAACATCACAGCCTGTCCCAGCATAACATATTATCAGTACCAATTCCTCTGTTTTGCCAGCAGGTAGAAAGAAGTGGCTTTATCTTTTTAGGAAATTAATGGTTCAGTGCCCAAGAAACTATTAGTTCAAAATACATCCTCCAAACTGAATTTTTCTAGCAAGTTTATGAAGTTCAATTCAAAAGCAAAAATATCTCTCTCCCTCAAAGAGAATATATAGGGCAGGACTGCACCCCTTTCTTTTGAATCCAAAGATTATAGAAAGTAAGAATAAGAAAGAAAAAGTTGAGTATGTTTTAAATCAGTTCTTACATAAAGTTCTGTTTGTTTGTCTCATTGATTGTTTTTCTTAAGATAAACATAAATCATCTTCACAGGGAAAATGTCAGTAGCTGGGATCAATACAGCGACTGGCCTTGCTCTAGCATACATACTGAGATTCATCATCTCAAATCTTGTTACTTCTTACTTCTACATTCAAAAATCCCTGGCAACTGAAGTTTCAGAAGATCAAGAGTAAGACCCAACAAAATAAGAAGAAATGGAAAAATTCTAGTTAAAAAGAAGCAGAAGATCAAAGGTCACTGTCAAAATTCTGCATCAGATTTGTGGTGCGTTACCTGTACTCACTGCAGCTGCAAAATATCAATCTGAGTTCATGATTCTGATGGACCAGAACCAATTTTCCTCTGTGAAAATTGTTCCTTCTTTTTTATGTTCACATTTATTTTAAAGGAAAAAGGGTACATTTGGGAAGCAAAAAGCAAGGTGTATGCTTGATGTCAGTTCTCATCCACGCAGTGAATAAATGAAACCCAGATCTACAAATACTTCACATAGTTTAAAATTATATGAATAGCTGTTTATTCCTCTGATTTCTGGACTTTATTATTCATATGCATTTGAGGTCTGACTGTATTGTTGTCATGGTATTTAAATGGATTTCATAAATTTTGAGTCACAGAAACACTGATAATGGAGCATAACATTATAAAGTTCACCTACAGTTAGTCATAATATGAATCAAGCTCTTTATCATCACTTATGCATCCTGATGGAATAACCTTAAAAACTTTTGCTTCCAAATAATTCTGCATATGCACACAGGTAACATGGAATATGATGCAGAGAGCACTATAGTGGAATTCAGTTAATTGACAATCCAAAAGCAAGGACAAGGAGCCCCATCATTTCCAAAAATGCTGCTTGTATCCTGATGGTTTTGTCCCATGCAGAAGCAAATAGCCTCTCCCTACATTTTCAAAGCTGTTGAAGATTGCTACAACTCAGCCAACATACCCTGTCTGCACCTGAAAAACATGGGACTGTCCAAGAGTCATGCTTCTGACTCAACCTTTACTAATTACATGTATTACAAGTACCAGCTAACAGCTTCATAGAAAACACCCACAAAGCTCAAAAAAAATCCCTTTCATACATCATCTAGTGAAGAACTGGGATTCTTTTCTGGTATATAGAATCTGCCAGATTATTAACAGAAGAGCAAGTCCTGAGACTTCCCTTGGAAAACTGCTATTTACTGGAGAGAAGAGTACAGGAAGGTCGGCATCAGACCTGTAGGATATGTTATTGCCAGCAATATATTTCCATTGAGAGAAGTTAAAGCCAATCTTCACCATCCTTACTCTAACACTTTCCAAGAAAAGGCTGCTATCCCATCACAGGTTGTTTGCTGACCAAATTTAGAAAAACAGTTTGTTACTTAAACTGCATAAGCTATAGCTGGAGATTCAGGCAAAATAAACACAGAAGCTCACAACACAATTTTAAAGTTGGTTTTTTTGAGAAATACTACAAAAAAGCAAGATTGATCCCTAAGCTGTACACTGGACACAACACAAATCTGTATTAAGTATTCAAAATACTTAAGTGCTATTGGCTTGCCCACTCGAGTAGGTACTTAATGACCAGAACCACTGTGTTTTCCATTCATATCATCATTGATTAACCCAAGTTATATTTAGCCCTAGATTATGCTGCCTGTCTTTCACCTTATTCACTCAGAACTGAACATCAACTGTAATTCTGTCCCAGTTGTGAGTGGCTCCAAGAATTCCAGGATTTTGCTGAGTGCCATCAGCCATCAAGCTCAAGCCAAAGGAAGCAGCAAAGCCAAGGAGACAAGAAAAAGCCACCCAAGCAATGTGCTCATGCAGAGCAAGCTCCAAGGGTCCTCTCACAGAAAATCAACCCACAAAGCTGATTCCACAGTGGCAAAAAATTCTCAGAAGGAAGTCATCATCATCCCTGGGAAGCCTGACAACTGGGAGAGCACAGAGTACTGAAACACTTGACTGAAGCCACTGATGTACATCTGATTCAAACACTGATTTAAAAAGCTCAAGGTAAAACAACTATCAGATCTGAGAATGCACAAATATACAGCTTGTCAAATTCCTGAAACAACAATTACATGTTTTCCACAAGCCATACAATACCCTGTGCACCTTACAAACAGCATCCCAGATCCCAGCACAAAGCTATAAAGCTGTTATTGTTAAAAAGGCTTAGACAAAGGTATTGAAACAAAACAAAGGCAGACTTCTCTACCAACACTTCCCCACCGTAAATAACAGGTAGGTCTCTATCATGGAAGCAATGATGCAAGCCACCATTTAGGAAGCCAGGCTGCCTTATATGACATAGTGTCTGATTTACCACTCCACACGTACTCCTTGGGTCTCAGCTGCACCATCACAGGAGCATAAAGATGACTTTAAGTAGGTTTTTAAAATGTCAGAAAGAAAGGACAGCAGAAGCATCTGTTAAATCCCTTTGTTTAATATCTTGCACTTGTAAATTATTTGGGAGGACAAAATAAGTGGATATAAATTATTTCACTTTATCACTGGACACACAGTTACTGGGCACTGTCAGAAAACCACAAAGTTACATAGGTGTAATTATTTACTTACTTACTTAATATATTTATTATTTGCTTCAGTGGTTACTTTGCAGTGCTAATCTAAAGTAAGCTAAATTTAATTTGCACCTCACCATGTATTTACATCTGTGGTTTTTCCAGTGTACAGTCTTGAGATGAGTGTTAGTTTTACTTACAGTTCTGCTGTGAAAAAGAGCAGAAAATGCATGTACAGAGTAGGGTTTGTTTTGGGTTTCTTTTTTTTTTTTTTTTAATGTAAAGTTAATGTATTTCAAAACAACAGGAGAAAAAAGAACCATATTGGGTTATGGTAGGAAACTACAGATGACATGTATTTCACGAGAACAAATCAATACCATGATATCCCCATACTTACTCAACTGCCTATTATTATCATCATTTTATCCACATGCTTATCAGGAACTCACAGAAGTAACAGCATTAACCTATTTAAGCAAACAGAATTATTACTTTCCCATGCCTAATCAAATTCTTATTTATTTAAGAAAGCAAATTTCTTTAAAAAATAAAGCCAATCCTCTGCCAATCCTCTACCAGTAAAACAGCTCACTGACAAAAGTACAGTTTAACAAAAGCACTATTAATAACCAAGAAATACTGAAATAGGGCCCCTTAAACCTTTTAAAATTCAATTATTTGGATAAGCCATATGACTATAAGGAGAGTAGCATAAAAAGAACAGCAGATAAATACGATCTGCTCTGAAAATAAGCTACTCCCACTATGCAGCAATTGATTTTTGCATGGTTTTAACACAATTTTTCATGTCAAAATTAGACAGTTAATCAATATGGAGGTGTTTAAATATGTCCTGAACCTACAAACCTTTATATAATTCAGTGACTTTAAATATAGGAGTCATCCCATTGGGACAGAGAGAATGATTCATAACTTAGATTGTTTCCAAGCAAGGGTTGCTTGCAAAAAAAATAAAGCTAACCAAACAAAAATACCCCCCAAAAGCCCTAATACCTATTAATTTGCATATCTAAAACTATTTTTTTAAGAACCCTATCTAATTTCTCTGATACAACTGTTTGCTGAATTACAATGTAAATTATACAGCAAATTGTAAACTATAAAGCAAAAAAAAAAATTTTTAAGGAAGCCAAATGGAAATCCAAAGACAACCGACTCCAAGAGAAAAAAATAAAAATAACTTGAAAAAAAAAAAAGAAAAAAAAAAGAAATCCAAATGTAAATATAACTGTTCAAGAAATATTCTGCTTTAACATTATGATTGCACATAATTATCCACTCTGTACTTTGTAAAGCAGATAAGGAAAAGTGAAGGGATACCCATGCTATTGCCTCTGCAGCTCTCACCTCAGCCAGCAGCAGATAAGGTCATGCCAAAAACATCTGGAAAAACTAAATTAAAAAAAGCAGAAGATAGAACCCTTACTTCACAGGTTGCCAGTCCAATTCCTGGTATTTCATCCCAACACACCTTTCTATTTTTAATTTCATGATGTCACTATGCTCTCTTTTCCATAAGATTTATTCTTGGCTCTCAAGTTTCTGGCCAGGAATTATAAAATATGGTTGCAGTGACCCAGAGAGTAAGAAGGGCTACAACTTTACAACAGCAAATATAAAATACTGAACTGGTAACAATTCCTCCTACAAAATGCCAAGGGCAGCCCTGATCTAAACCCATGTAAGATGTCCACATTGAATCACTTTCTGAAGAGCATAAACAAAGCTGAGATACAAAGTGCTTGGGGAAAAGAAAAGGAGTAGATTTCAGTCTGGGGTTTGGGTTGTTTGTTTGTTTTTTTAATCCAGTTTAAAGAGGAGTACTTTCAAAGGAGTACTTTCAAACTTGCAGTTTTTAAGAAACTCTCTTTTTTCCCTCTTGATACTTATAGGCTTTCCAACAAAATGAGAGCTGCTTGAAAAACTGGCCATGCGGAGTGAACACAGAACACTGATGTCAATAGCTACCACACAAAGTACACAAACAAACTGAAAACTAAATTAACTTATTGTTTAAATATTTTTTTTCATTTTCAATAGTAAACTAGTATTGTCTAGTTTTAGTAGAACAGCTTTCCCAACACAACTAAGTCTGCAGCGGTGATCAACCACATCCACAGCTCTCTGCTCATAAAACTCTGTTCCTTTTAACAGGATGAAATAAGTATTTTCAGACTATCTACCCATTACCATGAAGTATATGAAAAAGTTCATTAAAACATCTGCTCAGGGAACTTATTGCACAAGCAGTTGTATAATGACAGTCTCCTCTTTTGGTTTTGCTAGTTCAGCAGCCCTGTAGTGCCTGTATTTTTCACTACATTGTTTCAGGTACAGAGACAGAACACAGTCAAAGCAGAATTTGGATTGGTCTGATAAGTACTAACACACAGTGAAAAAGATATGAAATAGAAATCCTGTTACAAAAAAATAATTAATAACACAGCAACAAGCACGATCTCATCAAAGCCTTCATCTGAACAGGGCACAGTAGCAAAGACCAGAAGGCTCTTGTGTGACATTGTTATCTGAAGTCCTGATTAGATTTTCACCTCAGAGTTCTCAATTTTGGTAGCAATCATTGCAAAGATACTATGGTGACTGGCACTCTATAAATACATCACACAGGTAACAGCCCAGAAGATGGCTATCAGAGAAGAGTCTGAACATTTGAAAATTCAACTCTGCCATTAGGTCTGTATTAACAGTACTCAATTTTACAGCAGTAGAAATGTGATTACAGATAGGAAGGTAGGATTAGTGCTGTACAAATTCTTCTCCTCTTAAATTAGATTATCATCATTCAATAGCATTAGCTATTGAGTGCCAGAATTCAACAAATCTGTAGGCATGAATTAACTGTAAATGTAATAGAGGCCTGCAGCACAACCTGAGGATCCCAGTCTGACTGCCCTTGCTTTGCCAGACACTGCACAAAACTGCAACAAATGAGTCATGCAACTTCCAGTCAACACAAGCTCCTCTCATCTCAAGTCCCTGCCAAAGAATAGAAGCTGTTATTTCCTGTGCTTTTATTTTAGACTTTATTAGAAATTCATAATAATTCATTATAGGGTTAGGCTGGACCCAGTACCACCTCTGCATAAAATGTTTGATACAGGTGATGCTATGGGAATGAGGCTCTTCTCATCCCAGTGGATTTAGTCTGTATTGCCTCACTAGAGCCAGATGAGTGAGTGGGTGTCCGTGTCCACAGCATGCACACATCAGAGTTGTGATTGCTAAAAAAATATCACCATGTTAAAACACACCCACCAGTCATTTCCACTCATACCATAAGTATTCCAGTATTACCTCTAAACTTTAAAACTCAAACTCTTCATGTATTACTGTTCATCACTACAGTTATCTTAATACAACTGTAACCCATTGCCATAAAAACAAATTTTATTTTTTTTTAAATTGACTTCAATTAAGTATACTTGGTATTCAACCAGCTCCTTCAGTCTTGAAAAAAAAACCTGTACATCCCATATAGGAGCTGCATTGTTTGAGTAACAGAAAAATTGTTCACTAATCCAATCAGTACCACCAGTATCCATGCTCATCCTGAGCAACACAGGTTCTTGCACAGCTGCTTCCTTTTGCATGCAGAGGTTTCCATTCACAGCTACCTCTTGTACCTCACAAAACCTGTGTGGTGATTGCTCTTGAAAAACAGCCTCATGCAAACCAGAGTGATGATACAAATTAGCATTTGTATATTTGCACTGGGAGCCTTTTTAGTGCTGCTTTGGACAGGCAAATATTTTGGGAATTTTTTTGTTTCTCTATATAGTTCTGAGGTCTTAAGGTATCAGAGGCAGGAGAGGACTGTTTTAGGAAAGAAGCAGTTCAGCACACTTGCCACATGTGCCAGAAGAGCCATGGAAAATCCTCAAGATAAAATGGCATTTCCTGAGGTGATACTGCAACTGAAATTCCTAATCCCTTACTTAAGATACCTCCAGCAAGAGTCCCATTTGTTTCTCTGCTTATGGATCTCTGCTCTCCACTTTGTGAGAGCTCCTGGGTGCTTTCTGGCACTCTCCCATCAACTGGGACCACCTCTGTCATGGTCAGACTGTAGGTACACACATGACCACAGAATCCAGTCACCAGAGAGTACACCTTGCTTGTATCAGAGCAGAGACCAGATGTAAAAAAAGGATATTTGGAGGCGGATGAGTGAGCACAGAGCTTTCTATCTTAACAGCATACGTGCACCCATTGTCTCTCTCTGTCTGCTATATAAAAGAAAAACCTATGCATATATAGCCAAACTAAATTTGGCAGAAGAGCAATTTTCAATCGTTTGCATAAGTATAATCCATTTTTTCCTAGCACACACTAACAGAAATTACTTATATCCCCAGTTTAGCATGGTACTAAACTACTGCTGTCTTCACTTTCCCTCTGGAAGAACAAGATAACCTTCCAGAGCTTCCTTTGTAAAATGTAAAATATTTCAAGCAGAAACATCAAGCTCTGACATTCACAAAGGTGTGCTAGTGCCTAAATGAAGGTTCCTATACTTGAAATTTGTATCCTTCAAGGACAATCTGTGTAGAAGAGATAAACATTATGAAATGTAGACAGGTAAATAATGAAGTAAGAATTCTGGAATTCAGTATAATGATAACTCAACTGCTAAGCCATACGAGTTTAAGTTTGGGAGTTTTCCTTTTCCTTTTCCCCAATTGCGTTATAAGAATTATGGTTTCCTTAATAAAATATGTATTTGCTATGATGAATAGTACTTCTCTAAATATTTTTAGTATGAGACACATAATTTACTCAATAAGTAAAAAGTTTGTTTGGAAAAAACTACTCAACTATAGCAAATGTCCAAAATCATTCTCCATCTGCAGAACCATAAAAGGGCTAAAACAGAAGCAGAATGGTTTACAACAGCTGGTCTCTTTCAACTTTCTGTAATTTTTACCGACATTTTTGGTGAATTTCTTTTAGCATTCTGCAGCACGACTCTTCTGGAAACAGGCAGACCATGATTTCAGTTGTGCAATGCCATGAAACTGCAGCAGATCACAGTTATCCCAAATCACCACCAGACACACACAAGCAGGGTCAAGTTCTGTACTCTCACACCAGCACTGAAAACTTATCAAATATGGCCCTGATCCAGCAAAGCACTTAAGCACATGCTTTACTTTAAACATGTAAGTAATCCTATTAGAATAAATGAGATTCAGCATAAACCACTGGGGCTGAATCTCAGAATACCTTGGTTGTGGCCCTGATTATGTCAGTGACTAACTGTGTAACCTTGGACAAATCACCATATTTCTGTGTGTTTATTTCCTTTTTTGCCTTTTACTTGAGTTTACCACACTGCACACCATCTAAAAAAAGACCAAAAAAACCACAGAAAAACCCATCTCAACCTGGAACTTTAGAATTTGCTGTACTACAAATAACAGCAGGTATACTTATGTGCTTTAGTCCCTTTTCACATGCCTGTCATATACTCAAAACTAATGCTTACCCAAAAAAAACCCCAAGGTCACATCCCTTAGCCTTAGGTCTACTTATCCAGTATTGACAAGCAACTGCAAAACCAGGACATTGCTCTTCAGAAGCAGCTGTGGAGAAGGAGTCCAGCTGAAGGCTACCTGCAAGTATGGGCCAGGAGAGCTCTGAAGCAGGTGTGGTGATGAGCCCAGGACTCCTGGTGCCATTCCCCTCCCACTGCTTGTCCTTCACTCACAGGGCAGCCTGAGACCCCAAGCCCTGCAGGGGATGGACAGGCCAGTCTGCCACGGTACCCACAAAAGGCAAAAAACTACAGTCCTGGGAAAAGCTGTGCAAAGCATACAGGCAGCAGACAGCATTGTCTCACGGGTTACAAATGCTTTTTACATTAAAAGGTCTTTGTTCAACATTTTTAGACGTTGCAATACAAGCTGCAGTTTTCCACAGGTAGGCCATATGTCATCAGCTCTAAGTCTTACTGATCCCAAGGATATTTTCACAATAAATAATTCTGTTTGGCACATGTACACAACCATGCGTGTTTACTCTTGCCATCACACCTCCTGCTTCCCGGCAGTTGTCACAGGCAATGTCACTGTCACAAGGAGAACAGAGATTCAGCTCCTAACAATGAAGCAGGCACGGATGAGCAGGCAGGATACTCAAATGAGTTTCAGAAAGACTTGAGGTGAAATATTGTCCCCAGTGAAATCAATAACAGTTCTGCCATTTACCTCAGCAGAGTAAATATTTCAACTCTTTTTCTGTGCCTTCCAGTCATCCCAGTGCCTAACAGAGTAATCATTTGTTTTCCTTAGGAAAACAGAGGGAAAAGGACAGAAAGGATAGAAAGCAAGGAAGGAAGGAAGGATTTCAAAATAAATGTACTTGTTTTCCAGAAACATAAAAACAAAAATAACTTTGCAGGGATTCCTGTAGTAATATATAATAAACACTGTAGAAAATGAGATGACATTAACACAGTTAAGATTCTACTTTCTAGGAACTCATTCACAAATTCCCCTTCTGTCCCTGAAACACCTGTACACCACGGTGCTGTTTTCCCAGCTGAGCCAAGGAAGAGCTCACAACAGAGCTTAGCGTGTGTCAGTCTGCTCCAGATCAGTCCTCTCGTATACAAAGAATTCTATTATAAGACACATGCATCATGAGCTGTGCTCTGTTAATTGGAATATTTTCTGCTGCAGATTGGGAGCCTGGCCTATAAGATACTTGCCAAAACTATATTCAGGAGCACAGCAGCTGAAACGCATTATTGAATAGGTCAAAAGTTACTTTTGACTTTTTCTGAATGCATGATCTGTTCCCATACAATGGAGGAAAATACAGTCAAAAGGTTATATATAACTGGGCATTTGCAGTAACTTAATGAACACAATAAACTACAAGTTTTCAGAAGCCATTCAGGATTTTGAACATTTAAAAACATACTAAAAAGATCCTATACAGTAACCTGCAACAGAGCCTGAAAAAAATGCAAACCAGGCATAACAATAAAGTCACTGAGTATGTGAAATTTCCAGTAAGCACGCTGCCTGTCAGCAAGCATTGCAAGTTCCCAAAATTAGTTGGTGTATCAAACATTTACTATGCATTTTAGAGCTCTTGAAGTCCTTAGCAGCATTTAAAGTTAAGGTTGACATTTCATCTTTAATTCATGCCCCTGTGCCTTTCTATATTAACTACTAACAAGGCAGCATGCTAATAGCCTCAGCAGAGGGAGCATGCGCAAGGCAGGGGCTGTGCACACTCCGGGGGGGCTGCATCTCCAGTGAAAGTAGGACTGGGCGGTTCTGCAAGGGAGCAGCCACCAAAGCAGTAGTGACAAACTTGAAGATCACAGCTGCTAAGATGGGTATTACCATAAAGAGCAACAGAGAAGTATGATCTTGAGATCTATTCAGAAATAATTTCTTTCGAAGAAAGTTTCCTTCAGCTACTGAACCTCCTCATTTAAACTCGCATTATTTCTCCCTCTTAAAAGTGATTTCGCAGCTCGTCAAACTTTATCTTCCTATTCGAAAGGATTCAAAAAAAACAAACCCTCCCCCCCCAAAAAAACAAAAAAAACCCCAAAACAAACAAACAAACAAACAAAAAAACACCAAACCAAAACCAAACCAACCAAACAACAGGTTTTAACCTAAGTTTAGACTTTATGCAGCACCCTTCTCTTCCCCAGCATCTCATCCAGTGCCTCACAAAAGGCCCCAGAGGTTGGACAAACATAGCACCAGGAAAAACACAGTGTGAAAGGGATCTTTATGTGCATGTGTGAGGGCCCAGTGCTAATAGCTCAATGTGCTATTGACACATCACAGTGCAAACAGCTAAGTCTTTTTCAAAATAGCGTGAGTCACAGTGTCATTCTTAACTTTGCCTTTCCCAGATTTGGGTAATTTGTAAAACAAATCATCCCCGTATTATTATAACATATTTTTGTAAATGAAGGTAGCCATTAGGAAATGATTATAGCTCTGACTGTAACGTTTTCTTCATAAACGACACATGCCGCAGAGAAGGTGTGAATAGACTGAAGTGGTACTGCAACTTCTCTGACAAACCTCCTCAAATCAAAACGTTTGTTACCTTCCCGTGCTAGCAGCTGATGTACTTCTAGATAATCCTTCGGTTTGGTGTAATCCTTCAGCTAGAGACTGGCCATAATACAGCCGGAATCAGCCGAAAGAGCAGAGCAGAGCACAGGAAGGTGTCTCTTCCCCTCCCTCGCAGGGACGCCCGAGCTCCATCAGGGCTCTGCCCGACTCGCCGGGGAGCCGCAGCGGCTCCAGCGAGAGAAAAGTTCAGCAAGTCGCGGCCCGAGCCAGGAACGGCTGCGGCGTCCCAGAGCCGCCTTTTGTTCCCTGCCCGCAAGGGAACGAGACTCGCACCCTAAAGTTACGGGCGGGTTTCTCTGGGTTTCGCACTGAGCCTCAACGCCCAAGCGCCGGGACGAGGCAGCGGCCTCCGGGCAGGTCCCCCCGGAGAGAGCCCCGCGGCGGCCGCCGGCAGCAAGAAGGAGGCAGCGGGAGGGAAACTCCCGGCCCGGCGGCTCCCGGCCCCGCCGCCTCCAACTTTCCGGGAACGGGCGCCCCACGACCCCGCGCGGTGCCGCGGGCGCATCCCGCCGCCTCGGGCTTTCGGGCATCCCCCGGCCCCGAGCCTCCCCTCTCCGGCGGATCCCGAACTCCGGCTGGCGGATAGCCGGCTCCGGCAGCAGCCCACGGAATTAATACACGCGGGAATAATCACCTTGTTGTAGTTGTAGTAACCCAAACACTGGGCAAAGTCCAGGTTGGAGGGGTCTCCGGGAAGCGAGCTGCCCGCCGCAGCAGGGTAAAATCTTACATCCATGCCGGTGCTTTGGTCCAAGAAGTGCACTTGGAGAGACCGCCGGGAGGTTTAATAGATCCACCTTCAGGTGCCTTCCCCGGGGGTAGGGCGCGGGCAAAGCGCCGAGGGACCGGAGCTGCGGGGCGCCGAGCCTTCCCGAGGAGAGGGGACGAACCAGGGCCGGGAAGCGGCGGGGGGCAGCGAGGGAAGGAGGCGGCGGAAAAGTGCAGGTAAACACGGAGGAGAGCAGAGGGAAGGAGAGGAGAGGGCGGCGGAGCCCAGGTGGGTGCCCGTCCGCCTCGGCGGGAGGAGGGGAGGGAAGGAGGGAGGGCTGGAGAGAGGGAGGGCTGTTGTTTTTTAAAAGCTCAGTGCCAAGCCACGGGCTTTGCCTCCGCATTCAGGAGCAGCTGCCGTACACAAAGGAGCCACGCGCCCGGCGCGGACAGACGGACCGACCGACCGACCGACGCTGCCCGCCGCAGCCGCCGACAAAGGCGGGGCCGGGGGGAGTCGGCCGGGGCGATGCCGCAGCCGCCCTGCGGCCACCGGGGAGGGGGCGAGGGGGCAGCCGCCGGGAAGGGGGCAGCCGCCCCGGAGCTGCTGCAACAGGGTTGCGCCGGCCGGGGCGGGCGGAGCGGGGCCAAGTGCCGAAGGAGCCGGAGCCGCGCTGGCACCGCGCCCCGGGAGGAGCGAGCGGGGCCCCCGCCCCGCCCCGCCCGCCCCCCGCCCGTGCGGGGCCGGCAGCGGGACGGCTGCGAGTGGCAGACGGCCCTTCCCATGGCTGTCCTCTGTCCCGAAAGGTTCCAGGTGAGTAACTTTCCCCGCTTCCACCAGTTTTCTGTCTTGCCTTTTTTTTTTTTTTTTTTGGTACTATTTTTTGTTTGGGGTTTTTGGTTTTGGTTTGTTTTGGTTTTTTTTTTTGGTGATGCACTTCATTGATTGAAACCGCTGCCCTACTGCGAGTGGTCGGGGGAAGGAGATTTTTGTCAGGTAACGATTAGCACTTCGAACAGAGTAGCCTGCCCCATGGAAACCTTCTTGAACTCTCGAAGTCCCTGAATGCCCATTCAAAGCAATCCACCAGGCATCCAAATTTGTTTGGTCTATCCAAGGTGCTGCTATGCTGCATGCATGGACCTTTCCTGGCCAAAAAATCTTGCTCCAGAACTTCTAGAAATAAATACTACAGCAGTAAAAAGGCCATTTAACATCCTGACCTGTGCCCCGCAGACAAGGTGTGAGAAAGGAGGTTGAAAGTGGGCTCTTGCCTCATGGCTTCTGTGACACAGAGAGAAAAGCCCTTCAGGGCTAGGGCTGAGTCCTGCACAGTTGTAACACAGCAGGAAATACACCCCATCCTGTCTTCAGTTTACTCCTTTTGGTAGCAAAGTATCAATGACAAGCCAAGTATACAAAGTTTTCCTGTACAACATGAGCAAGAGCCTCTCTGGAGGTCTGTGCTTCTCTGCCATGGCTGCCAGAACAGATATCCTGGTCCTGTGCCACATCCCCAGTTCTGACTGAAGCCTGCACCTCAGGGGCTTAATGTCTCAGACTTCATGTCCAGGAATGATTTTGCACTGCCTGGATAGATTGCGAGCAAACCTTGTAACAGTCAACAACTACAACCTGTAAGCATCTTCCCAATTCCATTCCTATAAATCTTTATTTTCTGCATTTAGGGTGGCATAAGGCGATCCTGCTAACAAAGGAGACACCAGATCACCCTTATTCAAGGTATTGATCCTCAAGTGTCACAATCTGAAGCAAAGAAATGCCTCTAAAGTGATGCTTTTCACTAAGAGCAGAATTAAACGTAGCACAGATATACATTGGTATTTATATGGAGTACTTAGAATAAGCTTTCTAGAAAAAAAATGTAAGAGCTGGTAAATGCCTCAGTAGAAAAGAAAACGGGCATATTCTGTCTAGTACTTAATCCCATTTCATATTGGTTGTGTCATCCATTTTAACCAAAGGGAAAGAACTGCAAAATCTACTCTGTTTCTAAAAGAAAAATGGTTGAAGAACATGCAGCAGTGTTCACACAGGCACATCCCATCCCATGCCTATGGCAAAAATTATTTATGCTCCTGAGAAAAATAAATTGTTCAGAAATAAGAAGACATTTATTACATTTCAGAACTGAACACTGTATTAGAGCATTTCTCCAAAGCAGTGACAGAGAAGTGGTAGTGTATAAGGAGAATGAACTCATTTCAGCATTTCAACTGAGGTTAATAAAGTAACACTTGGTTTGTTTTATTCACTGGGTGAAACATTTTTGTAAAACCAAGTGTAAAAGTATAAAATAAACAGATTCTCAAGTATAGGAAAAAAATAGGCAAGCATTTTCCTTTCTCAATACCTCTTCAATGTAGTTTATTAAATAAATAATCTTGAGTAATCTCTGCTATACTTTAAATCCATATACGTGACGTCAAAACTGTTTGTTAGTAACAATGCATTTATCTCAGGAGTACATTAAAGATGGAATGTGAGCCAAAATATTTCTGTACATATTGCTTGAAAGGAATCCAACAAAAAGCTTCTCTCAAGTTATTCTCTTTAAGGTCCTTCAATAAAACTATGGCTTTGGCATTCTACTTCTAATTTTTTTTTCTTTCAGAGCACTTGGAAGTATGAAGTACTTCTGACTAAGTAGTCCCTTCTTTTCTGCTGGTTTAATTAAAGTAAGCATCTACCTACAGTAAGTGGAGTACTCCAGTAGTTTCCCTGGGTAGTCTTGATTGTGAAGAAACTTTTTGAAAAGCACTGTTCCATAAAGATTTTAATGTATGTCTACTGGTGCCAACAATTATGATTCAGGCAGTAACACACAAATTGTGACTTTGTTCCATCTTCAGCTATACTTTCTTCTGACTCATCATCACAATTCAATTTTAAAAGCCATTAAGAACACTCAGCCTGCTTTTTAGATGTAAGAGCAGAAATTGTACTGGAGTGAATCAGTCATACGCAAACTTGAAAGTGTGCAGACACAAATTCTCACTACTGCCCATATACCTTTAACTTGCATGAGTAAATACTAAGACTCTAGGCCTAGCCAGTTCCCACACAAGCCTGTCAAGTCCTTTTCTTTGCAGCAGGCTGAAGCAAGGGAATGTGTTTAATGGTTATGGCTTACTTGTTTTATCTCTAACTGGTATCCTTACAGTCTCTGCAAACTACTCTCCAAAGCCATGCCAGCATCTCATTCTGTAACATGGATACAGTACCATAGGCTCAGTGATGTTTTCTTTCTTTTTACTATGCAGAAGTCAAAGGCACAGGGAGATGACTGCAACAAATAGCTGAGTCAGGAAGAAACCTCAGAGATAAGAGCAGACACACCAGCTCCCTAACATCCAGGTGTTCAGACAGATGGCAAAGTCTTCCACAAGTACTACAACTCCACAATGTCCCTTTCTCTGGCCCAACAATCCCCTCACTGGCATAAAACAAACATGAGAAGGGTGAGGAAAGTAAGGGATAATGAAAGAAAGAGGTGGAATGAATGAAGACTGGACCCAGACTCATCGTTCCAGTTTCACAATGACACTGGAATTTTTACAGCTCAAGGTCCATATCTATTGAGAGGAACAAGAGGAGATGAGAAAACACCCCAGTGTTACCTGTTCAGGAACAGTGTCTTAGCTGCCTATTCCCCAGAGCACAACACTGGGGATGAGGGCACAAAACAGAAAGGATTAAGTAGAGGATGAGAAGATAAAGTACCAAACAGGTCTGGTTCAGGAAAAAAATCTAAAGCCTTCTAGAATCAATAGGAAGTCCCTTTAATTGATTGCAATGGGCTTTGAATTAGACCTATATTCTACTTATCAAGTACAGATGCTGAGAATCAATAATATTTTGACTGACCCCTCAAAGCAACAACTACACTGGTAACCTTTGGCAAAGAAAGAACACAATTAACTGTATATTAATTCATTAGAGTTTATCTCATTGAAGTCCCCTTCTCGTCAGATTGTAGTCAGCTGGCATTTATAAGCAATCATGCAGACATTAATATACTACATATATGAGGCAATAAAGAAAAAACTTCTGTTCTTAGCATTCATTCAGATCAAATACTCATTGATATCTACATTTCTCAGCCACTATCTCAAGTAGAGATCAATAAACACTTATTAGTCACTGACCATGTTTCCTGCAGTAAAGGAGGGAATGTCAGCCAGCAGATGGGAGCAGCCAAATAATCAGGGGAGCTGGAGTCTAGTGCTTGTCTGCCAGATGATAGTTTGCCTTCTCTTTGTCTCAGTTGCTGCATCTAGAAAATGACAGATATCAAAAATTTTTTAAAAATCTAAAAAAAAAAAAGAAAAGTATTTTCATGTTCTTTCCAAACATAAATACAGACTGTTGGAGGGAAAAAAAAAAAAACAAAATTGAAAATTTTGGGGTTTTGAAATTTTTATTTCAGGCCCAAGCCAGGGAACACATTACTCTGAGAAACTGAGAAAAAACCAAAATTGTTAAACTTTTAAAAAATTTCCACGTGACTGCTTTGATAATTAAATGGATTGCTGAGGCCTCTTATCATACCTGAAATATTTTAACACCTTAACTCTTGAGTTGTCTACAGAGGCAGAACAACCACTAATACTGTTGAACCATGTTACAGCAAAAAGGTTTCTGCTGCTTTAAAGGAAGTATTCCACAACCCTCCAAAATAACCTGTAATGGACAATATAGGATTACTTTTTGGCAGGGTAAGTATCCTGTTGCTATTGACTGCAGTATCACAGTATCCTGACATACTAGCATACAGTTATTGTGAGATAAAGACCATGTTGAAAAACAAACTGATTGCAGCACTGGGAACAGAAAAGGAACTGTCCAGTCATATAAAAATTAACTCCTTTAAGAGAAAAATGAGTGCAACAGTGTCATTGGTACATTATCATTAAAGAATAAAAACTTTAACTGAAACTAAGAAACAGTTGCAATGTGTTTCTTTCATCCAGGAATGCCTTTTTAAAGCAAGACAGGAAAACTTGGTTAGAGAGAGCTCTCTGTGTGTACGTGTGTGTATGTATATATATAAATATATATTGTATCATCTGTGAGATAAAGCTGTGGAAGCTGTGTGGTATGTTTATGTTTGTTTGTTTTTCCCCTCTGGCCACCTCCATATTCATAAATTTGTTGAATTTAAAGTAAAAGAATTATTATCAGGGGAGAAAAAAACTGCTGGCATCTGCTTTTTAAAGAAATTTACACTGAAAATGCCTACAGAAAGAAAAACATGCTCGTTGTAAGCAACTCAAATTCTGCTTTAAATTTCTGTATTAGTCGTGAGGAATTTGTCAGGCAGAAACTTCCATTTTAAAGCAGAATCAAATTTAATTACTGAATTGTTTTAATGAAACATTTTTGAAAAGTGTTACTGAGATACAGTGAAGAATACTCCCGGATGAAGAAGGTTATATTTAATCCTTCTGTCATACATGTTTTTCAGTGTTAATTTTATCCAGTGTTCTATTAGGAAATTATTTGATATACACAGCATTTATTTACATGACCTCTGATACCTGTCAGGGGCACATTTCATGATAAAGCATCTAAACAAGGATCTTGGAGTGATATTTTTGTGTGATTTTGTGGGTTTAATGCAATAAAACTGTACTTTCCCAAAGAGAGGGCACACTTAGCCTTGAGAGCCTGTGTGGTACCCTGGGGAGATGTTAGCAGCAGTAGCCCAGCTGTGCCCACAAGCCATGGGAGTGGTTGGACATTCTCTCAGTGACCACAGTGCACATCTTCTGCTGGTGAGTGGGGAAAAAATGGGATTTTAGTCATCACCTGGAAGCCACTGAAGGACTTGACAAGGCACTGTTCAAGATTTAAAGTAAAAGTATAGTTTTTACAGTCATGCCTTAAAAATAAAAATCATTATTTAAGGATGCTGCTGTTCTTATGTCTCTTTCAAATGATACAGAGCCTTATCATGATATTAATGTCACCCTCTACCAGCACAGGTTATAACACAGACAATATGGGCAGTGCTGGAGAATATGTGAACAAATACAACATCTTAGCCATGTGTGATGGGACTGTACATATACAGCTTTATTTGGATAGGTCAGATCTGTGTAATAACTGGGAGTAGTCTTCCAAAGGACTCATTAGCTATCCTTTAGGTCTCCTAATTAATAATGTAGTCTTCTGAGAGCATATTAATCACTCTGGTATTAAAAGCAGCATAATTCTAGATGAGAATTAAAAAATAAGGCACTTTTTAATAACTACTTGTACAACACAGTTTGGGACTTAGCAATAGACACATACATAAATTCATCAGATTAAAAATTAACAGATTTCTACAAGAGTGATCTAGGGACTGCAATAAAATCTCCAAAATGAACAGCTATACTTTCATTCATGAGACTTACATTCAGTTTATAGAGTTGAGTTCTCTTTTTTGGATGCTTCAATGAGCCAGGTTTTCAACACTGAAAAGCTGAAGACAGATTTCATCCGGTTCTCTACACTATTTCCCCCAGCTCATAAACTGTATGTGCCAAGTTGTTCTTAAAAGAATCAGCTCTCATTTCCATGAATGACTAATATTTAATAAAACATCTGATCACAAAACCAAATTTAAAAAATCAGTACTAAAATAACACTCTGACTTGCTACTAAATACAATGTTCTTTGATTTAAGTCCATTTCAACTCCATTTATTCCAGGGTTCTACAGCAGTCAAAATAATCAGTGCAGAATTTTCCATGTGATTTACACACTGCTTTTTAAAATGAATTGACTGAAACAAAAAATGCTTATTTCTGCTGCCTGGCTTGTTTTCTAAAACATATTCTCTTTCTTTTAAAGTGAGAAAACGACCTCTGCTTCAGGAACAATTTTCTGAGACAGTGTGTTTATCAAATGGCTTCTCTGCTTTCATGAAAACAATTTATTTTCACTGAACTCTTCAAGATAAGCATTGAAGTCAGGAAGAATGTACAATGACATTTATAATTACATTCAAGAAACAAATATTTTCCTACAGAAAGGTTTTGGATTTTTATCTTTTTTTAGAGTTACAAAACATTTTCTTTTTTCCACCATAACATTTAAAATTATTTTCTCCTTGAAATTACAAAGTGTATTTTCATATGCATAGAAGGAGAAGCCTGGGACAGTAATCTTTTCATAGAAAGGCTACAGCGTGCATCCTAAACAATGAAAGCTGTAGCATAATCCTTACAACCAAATTGCCTTCCCTGCCCCACTGTTAGGAAATAATCTGCAGACAAATGACAGGGAAAGCAGGGGGATTCATGACCTTGCAGAGCCTCCTCCAAACGTCCCCCGTATGCCCAATCTTAGAAAATGGACAAAACAATTGTCTGTTGGAATGGCTCGTCCATCTCTCCTCACACATTTTCCCCTTGCTCTCAGGCACTTTCTTAAGCCCCAGAGTTCTCCACAGAGCCTCTGGATATAGGGCGTGATGCCTCTCCTTCTTTGGGGCAAATAGAGGATCTTGCTAGAAAAGATCCCTATTTCTCCCTTATAGATTCAGCCTCGGACCTGTTCACCACTGTCAGCTACAAAAGCTCAGTCATGCCAGATGATTACTGCTTCCTGCTGAACTGCTCCCAAAATCGAGGTAGTCCATAATGTATCTCATCTTGTAGAAGGAAACAGCCACACATTTAGCCATATAGTTTCAAATGCAAATCCAATAACTACCTATGCAAAAGCTGCCCATGAATATATTTAGGAGTTCCATTTGGGCTGCCTGGAAACATGAGTCTTACTGGATGAAAAAGACATACTGCAATCACTCCAGTGAATGCCCTTTAATTTGTGAGAATTCATTTTAGAATTAAAAATTTAAGATCTGGTTTACTGCTTGTCAGTCAAACATCCCAGCTTTTCATTATTCCATTTTTTCAGTGCACGGAGGTAGTTCTCATCATAAAGATTCTCTGACAAAGTTCTTCTCTGGAGATACATCCTTTTTGTAGGCTCAGCTAGTGAAGAAATATCATTCATTTGTAATCCTCATCAAAGAGAAGTGGAAAAAAATCAAAAGCAGCTGAAAAGAGATTGTATTTCACTAATATACACCAAGGTTTTATTTAAAATACAAAACGTTAAATTTTATCAAATATCAACCCACCATTCAGAGTGAAATCATCTCTTTTCATTTGCATGGATCTGTGTGTGCCAAAGAGAAGTGTGTTTGCTTTCAAGCAGGTGCACATCTTGCTATGACTAAATCTCTAACTCATCAAATTGCTTTACCAGTGTGGGACATGCCCTTTTTTTCTGCAACAGCTTCAAGCATTTTCCCCAGCATCTCAGCCACCTGTTTACTGAGTTCATACTCCAAAGGAGATGCATGCAATTAGAAACAAGGAAATGAAAATAAATGACCTTGTTTGTTATAAATAACAAAGAGACTCAGCAAAATTAATGCAGTGAAGCCTGACCTTCTGACCTGAAAGAAAGAATCACCTCATTCCTTTGTAGCAGGCTCACAATGCTCCAGCACCAGGCATTGTTATGCAGCTTTGCCTCTTTTGATGGATCTTAAAGGAGTATATTCTAAATATTAAATGTTTTACAAGTTAGATTAGGGAATTTGCATTAAAAAGCATGTTGAAACAAAGTCAAGAGAGCAATGACAAAGACTATCAGTAATTTATTTGGAGTACAGGTAAGCCCTGTGTATATGTTTTCACTATACTACAGTTTTTCAACTGAAAAAAAGATGGAATTCCAGGTACAAACAATCCACAGAATGTCTCCTTCAGTGTTTGGTGAAGGGATCATGGAAAAAGTTTTTAATTACTCAACTCCAGGAAAAGGAAATATTTTTTTCTGTAGATTGTGCTATGATAATCTGACTTTTGGGGGAGGGCAAAAAAGCAATATTTTTTGCTTGTGAAATATAGTTCCACAACTACTGCCAAAAATATACAAATCTTTTTGGTTCTCCTTTAATCAAGCCAGCTGAAATGCCTCTTTTTTTTGTACAAAGTCTACTGAACAATGTTTCTATGAGTTACACTTTTACTTTTGAATGACTGACACCCTTCTGGAACTGTGTCCAGCTGAGACAGAGACCAAGGTCTTAGACATTTGTTTTGCAGCTTGCCTTTGGAGGTACTGAAAACACAAAGTTGTTTTTATAGCAGCCCTCACAAAAAGCGCAGGGGGCACTTACAGCACGGGTTCTGCCTTTGTCCTTCTCCAAAACACGTCTGGCATGAAGGAAGCAGCTCGGAACTGAGGCAGGAATGAAAGGATGATGAGCTGGTGTCTCAGTGAAAGCAGCTCCTACAACAGGCGTTGCTTGGTGAGGATTCTTCCCAAGCTCACCTCGGTTTTGTTTTTCTGCCCCTTCTCTCCCGTTCAGCGACAGTGGCCCTGGCGCTGAGGTAACTGCAAGGCCATTGGCGCCAGGCGAGGCCACACGTCCGCCATTTTCTCCTCAGCACGCAGGGACTTCAGTGGGAGCAGGGTGAGAGGGAACGGCTCTGCCCACGGGGTGACAAGGACATCCCAGTGACACTGATGCCATGGAGGGACAGACAGCAGGTGAAACAGCCAGAGAGAGGTGTGTGAAGGCAGCGTCCTATGTGTGGGGCACTGCTCCTGGGCCAGCAACGGGAGCTCGGGAAGGAGACCCCGTGCCACAAAATGGAGGATCTGTGAAGTGCTTTGGGGATGAGGAGCAGCAGGGCACAGCGGCTCCCTTCCTCCCCACTCTCTCTCCCCCTTTTTTCCACATTCTGTATGCCATGGAGCAATTCCCCCTCAAGGACTCAGCCTGACTCACTGCTGCTCCCATATTTTAAAGGAAAATGATGCCCTGAAAGAGTAAATTCCAGAAAAAAGAAGCTGATCAGCGCAGCCTCATTTTCTGTTCACGAAGGGCCATGAAGAGCTTGAGCTTTTCCAGAGGTATGTAGCATTAAAAACTAAACAGTCTACATGGATGAATGTAGGAATATGCTTAAATGCTTGAACCTGAACCCTTAAGAGTATTTTCTTCTCAATAAATCTGCATTTGTTCACATGGGTTGAAACCAGACAGAAGAAGTACATTAGTCCAACTACATAAATTCCCTCCACTAATGGAAAACTTGGATGGCTCTTTAGAGATGGCAGGCAGAAGAAAAGAGGAAAATAATTTTCTATGTCACATGAGCAGTTTGATCTCCTCAGCAGTTCCAGCCCCTTTCAGACTGGTCTCTGCTCTAACATGTGGTTTATAACCAAGCTTCTCCAAAGACAACTGAATACATGTTATTTTTTCCCTTCTTCTGCCAACTTCCCAGATTGATGCTGCCTCCTTCAGTGGATGGCCTTTACTTTAGAGCAACAACACCCATCTTACACTTCCAGCCAAGTTTACTGCAAATTTTGCAAGCACCAACACCATGGTGATGTGCAGTTCAAACACGCAGGCTGGTTGTGCAAGCACAACCACTTGCTCTGCATCACATGCTTGAACGTCCTGACATGAGATTGGTAAGACACACCCCACTGCTGGGAAGAGTGGTCTTACTTTTCCCTCACAATAACATAAACTGAGTACTAAGAAAGGCAAAAATACACAGCAGCATTAAATCCAAGAAACAGTGCTAGAGATATGCAAATAAAAACAGTGTTCCAAAAGGCTGAAAACGAGTAGCATCCAGAATGAGTGATATTATAAACTGAGTTTTAAAAGCAGCAATTTTCAGGAGCATTAGTTTACATGAATTTTATGTGTAAATGGCTTTTGAATTCAGCTGAAGTCAAGTTGCCCTGGAAAGCAAATGGCGTACTTTCAATCTTTGGCTCTTTCAAGTATTCAGGAAGGGTAGCTACCCCACTGGAACAGAGGAACACACATTTGTTTCACAGGATTACAGAAGGGATATGCCAACCAAGAAAATAGTTGCAGAGAACAGAATTCTTGCACACAAACTAGAGCTCACCCAATTGCAGCCTTTGCAATTAACTATTAAAAGGTGCCACACAGTCAAAGTTATTGTCACTAGGATTGAGGAAATGCTAAGAATTAACAAAAGTTTCCTTTTTTCTTCCCCTGGTTCCCATCCAAGGAGAGGGTAACCAATACCACAAACGGTTCAAGAAGACAAAGCCAGTGTCAGGGCCAGTGTCCCCTGTCTCAGCACGACAGCCCTTACTGGCCACAGCCCTGCGAGCTACTGCTGAGCTCATAATGATTTTGCATTGAAACACTACACCAGCCATGCTCTGGACTGAACAACCACAACTCTAACTCATTCTTTCATTAAATGCTTTGCCATTCCTCGAGAATGAGAGGTTCTATAGAAAATCACATTTCCCTGTATTATATCAGTAAACAGTATCTTATATATATATTAAACTGGCTTATACTAGTCATCTGTTCTTTTCAAGATGTGACAGGACTTGGAATTATTTGCTCTATCAGCAACTGTAGTGAATTCCCCAGTTGTGCTGTGCATGGCAGGCTTGCGGAAACACCCGTGACAATGAAGCAAGCAGAGAACTCATACATGATGGAATCCCCTCAGCAGACTGTTTTTTGGGGACAGTTGGGCCTCAACAAACAATCCTTTCTTCTCAGTCTATAGAGAAGCTGCACTGGGGCCTACTTTGGCCATTAGTCTAAGGAAAGCCTTTGTTGAACATATAGCTGCTTCTCACATTGAAAGAATAAATCACATTCTTATTCTGGGTATGTCTCCACTGCATTCACTGATGTGAATGTTGTTCCATGGCTGAAAAACTGGGTAAACAGCTTGCCCTATGCTGGCTCTGTGCTGCTGTGGCTACATTACTAGCTGAGCAACTTAATTTAAAGCAGCAGCCCCAGCACAGATCTATACTGCATACAGCATAACCCCTCTTTTCGGGAATATTGCTTTCTTCAGGCTGGATTACCAGCATTTGAACCAAATTGGGACCCACTTTGCCTGAGGAGGAGGGAGAATCCTATCTTTTCTGTGAGCTTAGTAAAGCAATACCCATTCTAGCCATGTTTCAGGAATGATTCTGGGTCTATAGTTTTTTTCAGGCTATGCACATACATTTCAATTTCTCAAGCATACTAGAAGCACATGGACTGGATAGTGGATGTCCCCCTGCTAAAACCCACAGTAATCATAGTTCCTAACTGCTTCAATGTACAGCAATTCAATACTCAGTCATCTCTACAAACATACACAACTCTTCAGCTTGCTTCATCAATTACTGTTAACTTATATTTTTTTCCATCTTCATATCCTTGAAGCAAAATTGAAGATGGAGGTTTCAGTAGACCATAGGGACCTCTGCTGACAGGTCCTATACAGATGGCCATCTTAGGATGAATAGAAGTGGTATTTTGTGTGATACCTGAGCTTTAGGTATTCAGGATTAAGATAGAATGAATCCCATGATCCATCATCATTCTCAGAGAAAGGCACCCATTTCCAGGGAGGATGCTACAGCCTCATCACAGCTTTTGATTCCAAGTATAAAAACAAACACAGCACGTTAGTCTGTGGCACCTACAGATTAAAATAATTGTTGCCATTTTGCCATCAAAACAGCAGGGTTTTTTTTGTCTCTGGTAAAATATTCACATACGTGTCCCTTTTACTTCACATTTAAGTTAAGACTTTTCCATTAAAGCCTGTGCTAAATTAGAGGACCACAGCTGAAGCAGAAGGGAAGCTGCTGGTTAAACAGGAGGCTCTGGGGAAGCACCCATCCCTGAAGTGTTCTCACAACTTTTCTTCAGAGCTACAACAGGCAATGTCCTGTGATGTGTTTTAGTACATGTGTGCATTTGTGTGCTCCTCTGCACAGTTTAAAAAAAATTATTTTTTTTTTAAAAAAAGAAACGACTTCTCATGACTCACACATAACACAATCCCTTCTGCTATTCATGTTCTCAGGAAGAGTAAGGACACAAAAAATATATTTAGTGCAATTTTTGAAGTAATTTTTCCTCCCTCTTTCTCCACAACACTTCTTCTGATGAGGAAAATTTCCAATAACCAGAATTATGACCACCTCTAGATTAAAATTTGTATTTCAAAGTTTTCCTGTCTTGTATTATTATTATTGGTTTTACCTTATTTATTATTGCCTGTTTATTAAAATATGGATACATTGCAAAAGAGATTTTGCAATTACTTTCAAAGAAACCAGATAATTTTAAATGTTAATGTTAAATGTCTGTTTTATGCCTTAAACACTCCAATCCTTTAAATTATTGCTCCAATTATTTCTTCCTCTTCCTGACATTAGTGAATATTTTATGTATTCACTTGCTCCCTACTTGTGTAAGAAATTCCAGTTTTTGCCAACTACTTCCTTTAGCTCATGCTTTCTTCTTGCATGTCAGAAGAGATTCACTATCCTAGAACATTTATCCTGCCTATTCCTTTCTGAATTATCTCTGACTCTATGAGATGAGTCCTTAATTCCAACTCTTCTACACACCTGCTCGCACAAATAACTAAGGTCTCTCTGCCTTTGTACCATACCAGGATTGGCTTGAACTATGCCTGTTTGTACTTTTTTAAAAAAAGTAACTAAAAGCAGAAACTTGTCTTTTGAGCATTACCATAATACTGTCATCTCTCACCAACATCAGATTACCTGAAGCCTCTGCATTTGCTTTTCACAATTTGCCATGACTCTTCCTGTTGTTTCCTTTGTCATTGCTGAAAACTCTTACTCCTGTCCATTGTTTTTTGTGATCTTTAAAAGCATATTTTATATATTCTTTGCTTGACTACAAGTTCATGGCCACCACTATTCTCTTATCTACTGTTCATCTAAGTCAGCTTCTGCAAATTACCCCTAATTCCATCTAAAAACATGATTTTATATCTTTGTTTTCTCCTTCTAGGGAGGATTTACATATACCAAGTGTTTGGAACTACATGGGATTTTGATGAATAGGACATATATTAGTTCAGAGTGTATACAACCAAAAATTGTTTGTACAGAAACTCCATATGTCTATTTTTTCTTACAGCATGTATAATAGAAGAATCTAGGCTAGAATATATGGGATAAGATGAACACAAGTACTTTAGAGTCTATATTCATTCCTTATTCTTTCACTGCTTCTGTGTCTGTTATATGTATTGTCCTTATCTTCCTTGATAAAACTGAATCAAAATGTTTAACATCTGAAAAACATTTCTCTCAACTACAGGTAGGTGACTTTTGCAAAGTCTCAAACCCTACTGCTTTCTGTACTGACCTCAATTCTTTTGTATTCTGAAAATCTCTTATTTACCTTAGCCCTTTGCACAAACTTCTTTTATTTTGTTCCTTTTGCCTACACTCATCCCTTTGTTCTGTAACCTTCCAATCTTTCCTACCACCTTTATCTTACAGATGACTGATATATGTATTGCAGAGGTCTCAGCTGCTGTTTTATTTATCCCAAAGAAATATCCATGATGGGTGGCAGGTGTAATTCTCTAGCTATAAAACTTTAGCTTTGAATATCTCCTATTTGGTTTTCAATTCATACCTTTCCATGATCCTGATGCTTTTTAGGGCTTTCCTTTTTTCATGCACTTTACAAACCTAATTTTGAGCCTTACTCAGCTACAGCAACTCATCCAAGATATTCTTCCATTCTTACATCTCCGGCCATGCTATATTTATTATGCACATCTATGAGAATTGCTCCCTCTTTAGTCCAACCCTTCAAATTGTGTAAAGAAGGAATATTATTGTGTTTAGTCTGTGATTTAGGCCAGACACATTGTCTGAATTAAAGCTAGATGGAGGGGCAATTCAGGTGTGCCATGTGTTTAAAGGTCTCTGTATAAAAGAAAAAGAAATCTATAATGTTACCCTCAGGATTTCAGGCAATGATATTCCAAGTCTGAAAGAGAGGGAATAGAGACTGAAAAAGGATACACACCACTGACTAATCAATTGAAAAGTATGGTAAATGGAAAACAGAAACCTCCATGGATTTGCCCTGTGGGCTGATAGCAGTGGCTTTGTATAAAAAGAGAGAGCACTTACGATCCACTTTCTACTTGAAACACAGAAATTAGTTTTTCTGAAGGTGTAACCCACTGTAACAAATTCTAAGGTAGTGTGGATAAATCCCACCACTCCTCAAGATAAATACTAACTGAGGCCCCTGCTTCCATGTCTCCTTGATCAGGCAAAGCCTATTTCTGGGAAATACACCAGCTCCTATTGCAAAACTGAACCAAATTGAGGATGATTGCACCCCTTAAGACTTGGGAAATTCTTACTTTTCATTTAGGCCTAAAGATAGAGAAGTTACAAAGGCTCCTATGCTTTGTGGTGTTTTCTGCATGAAAGAAACCTGCCTACAGGCTTTGGATGAAGAAGAGAGGAGCTCCTTACATCCTGGCTCACAGAAAGGAGCCTGGTTTCCAACACTCCTTCCCAAGGTACAATGCCTCAACATGGGCAGTCAGCTTCCCTCATTTTACTGACAAAAAAATCCACCTCATTACTTCTGGATTTTAAATAGATCTTGAGGACCAAATGAGCAAAAACTCAGTGTGTGAGAGAGACTCTCTGAGGCAAGACTCCTCAAGTACTTTCTACATGGCTAGAAAATTGCAGGAGTTCCCAAACTCTCCAAGTCTGGCGCGTGATCTCAGACCACAGTGAGGGTAGACAGAGAACCCCACGGAAGATGAGCTGTTTTAGAGCCAGGTGGTGCTTCAGTGAGCATTCTGTGGCACCTTTTTAAATACATGTAACATCATTGTTTTCTCCTGCCCTGCTTCTAGTTTTCTCTCAGCTTCAGGATATTTATAGTGGCATCTCTTCTACTTTATAATGATGCTAATAATCATTAGCAAAAGAAAAAAGAGTGACACACTCGAGTAAATAAAAAAAAAGTCAAGCTTGTCAGTCAGGCTTCCCATCCCTGCTGAAAAGTTCCTTTGGAAACACTGCACAGAACAGAATCCTGTGCAAGCAGCCTGGACCACTCCACACTCACTGGCAGCACTCTCTAATCAGGCCAACAGGCACATTTAACCTCATCATGACTTCTCTAAAATATTAATCATCATTCTTTTTCAGTAGGATTCCTCACACAAGAAAGATTATAGGAGGCTTTGCAAGCTCAGTCTTATAAGTGAAACACTCACTTAGCTACAAAACTTTTCTCAAAGAAGTTGAACCTATTTTACAAACCTGCAACTCACCTTTTTAGTACAGGGACACTTCAGCCCATAAAAGTACACAGGCAAATATTAAGTGGGGTGACTCAAACATTTACGCAAGCAAAGCCACTCTTATTTTGTCAGAAAACAAATAATGTTCAATGTTGGCAGAGTTTTATAAGCCGTCACACTTCACTTTGTTTTTCCATTTCTTTTTCACAACCCAGTCTTGAAAGGCAAGGTAGCCTTGGTGACTGCTGAGGTCACACACAACCACTCAGGGTTGTCCCACAGTTCTCAGGACTTCATTTGCTCAGGACATATGGAGGTCAAGTCCTCAGCAGGCACTGGGGGCAACAGGAAGCAAAATATTAAAAGTACATGTTGGGCATGTGATCTGGAGAAAGATCAAACAGAACCCTGGCATTTATTTTTATTCTTGTAGAATATGCATAAATGATACTCTGTTTCTTAAATAAGGCAAATATCTATAAATGTAAAACAAGAGAGTCTGAGGCAACTGTGTTTAGATTACAGGCACTGAAAAGTCCTACCTTGATATCAGTCACATCATGTGCTTGCTGCTCAGGTCAGTAGCTACCAGGTTCCTCAGAAGCTGGAAAAAGACAGCAGAAAGATAAATTGTAATGGACTGAATAAACACCTTTCTTTGACACAATGCACAAATTGTTCAGGCACTATACAATAACTAAGCTAATTTTAATGATGGATTTATGTCCAAACAAATCAGGTTTTACTGAAATGCTTAACTTAAGCTGTTTCAGCTTGTGACTCTTGCTTTTTTTCTGTATAGCTTAAGTGATATAACTTGATAGGGAAGAAACTGAATGGAGACTAGAAGCAGATAGCTCTATTCCAAAATGAAACATGTAAGGTTGTACAAATGTTTGGTGAATGGTGCCCTAATTCATTACAGAATGGGATTCATATACTTGCACAGTGAAAAGCTCAGATTAGGCACACAGCATAATTTCCATTATGTTAATGTTGCTTTAAAATATATTGCACAGAGTGCTGCAACAATCAAATTATCAATTATAATGTCTACTCAGAGTAGAAAAGTGTTGCAAACAGAGGGCTGATTACTGCTTCAGTACTTCCAATCTGCATACTCATTGTTTAGTACAGGGAAAACAAATTATCTCGTGTTGGCCCTAGTTCAAATTTAATTAAATGAGTGCAAAGCAATTATAATAAAGTACAATAGTATAGTAATGAAAGGAAAATAACTCATTAACCTATTAATCTTTATTTATGTTCCTCTCAAATAAGTATGTAATTTCTTTATCACTGCATCCCATAAGAAATAGCAGGCTCTCACTGCTCATGGTCTGCTTTAGCAGGGCTTATTTTGCTAAAGATCATTGTATGACTTCACTGTTCCTATTTATATAGATTTTATTTAATGTGTCTGATTTTTCTCCTCTCCCTTACACAGTATATTTTAAAACTCTTTCCCACATATCTATGATGTAGATTACAAACCTGTTCTCACCCCCTTTTCTTTTAACACTTGTCAGTTCTGAAAGGTAAACCTCTCAAGGAGCATTGGTATGCTTCTGTCATTGCATAAGGGAGGGAGCATTCCCAGAACATCTGCTATAAAAGACAAGCTTACATTAAGACATAATAAAAGCATATTTTTTTTAAGAGGACCTGACACAGTAGCTATTGCTTTACAATCTGTATGGGTATAACAACAAAAGCCTTATTTTGAAATGTGCTTTTTTGGTTCTTCATTCCAAGTTTTATCTAGGTTGCAGGGTTGTTTTATTAATCTGTTGAATTTCAAGTTTAAGGAAGACCAGTGTTTTTAGATGATTAGTCAAATATTATACTGTGGGGTATTTTAATCATGGTTGCTGCATGCTAGCAATCATTATCTTATCTCTCCAGAACTGGCTTTGTTTTCATTGACATCTTACATACTACTGTGTACATTTAATGTCACACATCAGTGCCTGGCTTATTGCTGCCAGTCAGGTTTTCACTAAGCTAAGCCATTCACAAAAAAACATAAAACACAAAAAACCAAACAAAACCAAAGCAAACTGAAAAACAAAACCAATAGAAAAATTTAAAAAACACAAAACACACCAAAAAAAGTAGGAAAAAAACCAAAAAAAGCCCAAACCACCACCAAAACTAAGCTTTAAGGAAGCAACAATATTGTCAGAAAAAACAAGTTGTAAAAATTTTTACTAGACAGCACCCTTTAAGGTTGAGGAAACTAACAGCAATATAACTGTTTTTTTTCTACTAAACAAAATCAATTAGACATGGTCCTGTACCATAAGCACTGACCAAATATTATCTTGGAGAATAGGCAGAACTGGTAAATGCTATACAAACAAAAAGAAAATTAAATTAGAAGTAGAGCTTTAAATTCCAGTCTCTACTTCTGCATGTGCAAGTGTAATTATTGGCACTTATAGAATAGCAGAGCTACCTGTCTAAAGCATATCATACATAATTCTGAATACACATAAAGGATGAATGAAGGATCCTTTTGAAAATGGGGAAATCAAACCTTCACAAAAGAGTTTGCAAAGGCAGATGTCCTTAGGCTTTTTTCTTTCCATGCATGGACTCTGTGCAGGCAGGGTCCAATCTTCCTGCCTTATAAGATTTGAGCAGAACAGCTTCCAAAAAGTTATTAACATTCTCCGAGAGGATTGTAGAGGTGCAAATTTACAGCTCAGATGGCTGAGAAACATACAAGTTCACCATATCTTTCCTCTTCACACATAGCAAAAAACTTCTGCCTTGTAGAGTATATTTCTGGTTTCACAATCTGCTGCTGAGAACTCTGTTAGCAAGAAATGGAACTCTTTAATCTTAATGACACTTAATGAGTCACTCCATTCTTTGCACATTTTTAACACTCAGTTCTTTATTTCACACTTATTGCTCAATTCTTGCTTTTATATCATTGCAGCACTAGTAGAGCATTAATACAACTGTGCATGGAACTGCATGGAGCTCCACTGTATCATGTGGGACAAATGACATTATTTGTCCTGATATTGCTGCTGACCTGCTGGAACGAGTGATCAAGAAGTGTAGAAAAGCCACCACCAATTGGCAGAGTGTAGTGCCAGAATTGGTTTTGTTTGGTTGGTTTTGTTTGCTTGCTTTGCCAATGATTCATTTCAATTACAGCATTTCACCATGCAAAGTAACTAAATAATTAGCAGGAAGAAAGACACAAACATTCTTTTTGCTAGGTACAATCATCAGAATCTCAGGTGAATTATCTTTTTTAGTCCAAAGTTAAAGACTTGCCCTCAGGATAAATTAATGTTTATTCTCTCTGTAGACCAACCACTAGAGGGGAGTTTGACACGTTGCAAGTTCACAACTACATGCTAAGCTGCAGGGAAATGTAGACCAAAAATCGACAGTAATTAAAAAAGACCATCATGCCAAACCCACAAATTCTCATCATCTTTCCAGATTACTGAGTGAAATGATTTCTATCTGACTCAATAAAAATCTAAATTCTGCTGCCAGATGAGCTGACTTTGTCCAGCTTCCTGATATATAAAATGAAGAAATGAAACTGCAGTGAGCTGAGGGAGAGAACATGAAGCTCAATAATGAAGACAAATATAAAATAGAATTGCCTGAGATGAGACTAGAATTCACAGTCACAGGATTTTGCAAGCCCTAGGACAGTTACTCAGGGATTTTTTTTCTCATTCTCCTGCCTGCAAATCACTGGTTTAATATGGTATTGGGTGAAAACATACAGGTTGAAAATGCACAACAATGTCTGCCAATATCTGCTGTCTGTACCTAAAACATACATCTAACTACCCTTGATGTTCCCTCCTGTGTGTATCTTGGTTTGATTCAACGTGAATTCCTACTGCACTGTGCACCACCAGGACTGACAAGGTCAGATTTGCAAAAACCATCAGTTTCCCTGTGCAATGGGTTTAATGCACATCATGGGTGAAATTTCCCTTTAATGTACACAGTTTAATTCAAGCCAACTTATACATGCTAAATATTTGGCCCTATCTATATAAATCACAGACGTACCTGCCAGAACAGCTGGTGTGTTGCTGAATGCTTGGCTGCAGTGGGGATTCAGACACAACTCCTCAAGTGCCTGGACACAGGGAGGTGCAACAAATGCATGATGACCTCTCCAGTTTTGATCCTTTGTGCATCCACCTTTTGAGCCAGCAAGAACTCTTTAAGCCTAATTGATTTAAGTCAATCATCTTATACAATATTACTCATAAGCAACCTCATCATTACAAGATCTTGTCTCACAGAATCTAGCAGTCCCTCTAGTAAATAAAAACAACACAGTCTGCATCTTCTCTAAAATTGTAGTTTGCATGACTGTGGGTGCTTTCAGGTGCAAGCATATATCTGTCAGAAGTAGAATATATATTGATGAGTATATATATATACACACACACAGACATCATTTTTTCATAACTGGGTCTCAAATGTACTTCTACTGATCTTCAGAATAATGGAAGAGTGTAGATTCAAAATAATAAGAGATAATATATCTTAGAGAAGAAAAGTAAATACATTGCACATTGCTTGTCACAAAGATGTATTTAATCCGTGCTCTCATTTATAGCATCAAAATCTTTTTGACAGTAGTAAGGAGAGTAAAAAACAATCATGGGACAAACAAGAAACAAAACCACACTCAGCTTAACACAAATAGTATTTAAAGAGACACTGAATGTGTAAGACTATATAAAGTATATAATTAAAAGGAAAAGGTAAAGATGACACCTATTACAATGACACTCTTGTTGTGCACCATAACATACTGTTCACCTAACGTACCCTACCAGTGTAATTCAGTAAATTCACTGGAGAAAAAAAAATAAAATTCTGGATTACAATTCATGCAACTGGAGAATTTGACTCTATATCTGCAAACTTTCCATTAACAAAATAATCAGCATACACAGGTGTTGTTTTTCCCTAGTAATTGACATGCAAGCTTAGTCACTTCTAAAGGCTGGCCATTTGCTTGACAGACAAGAACTTATTTTCCTCAGTAATGAGCAAAATTTCATATGGATGAGTAATTTTTTCTCCACAAAAGTTGGAAGGCAACCTATATTTCCACAGTCAATCTTTCTTTCACCAAGACCTCAAATGGCCCCTCCTAAAAATCTTCTGCAACTTAACTGAGTTCATGCAAGACACTGCAACTAACCCTAGTGCAAGGCACTGGCATGCACTGATTCCTAAAGATTTGGAAATGTCCTGAGAAACCCAAGTGTTTGGACAGTGCTGTCCTTGGTGTTTATACTGGAAAGATTCAGTACCCCACAAGTATTTCCAGCCAGGCAACAGAAACCAAAAGGCAAAATGATCAAAAGGCATTTCTTCATGTTTCAGCTGACTAATGACAACACTGCACTCCTGTTCTCACTCCACAGGCACAGTGAGAGCAGGTACATGAGCCCCACAGGCATCATGCTTTGGCCTGCAGCTCTTACAGCAAAGAAGCAGCGCTTGTGTGCATCATTAGGATTATCTTCCATAAATTAATTTCCACCATCAAAATTAAGAATAGCTACTCTAAAATGAGATTTCAAAATCCCAGTGTATTAATTGATCATGAAATTATGATGTCTGCAAGGTAACACTGTCCCTCCCACCAAGGACTTGAAATTACCCTAAAATATTGCATGAAAATAGAGTGCCATGTCAGTGTTTCCATAAATGTGCTGCAAACTCTGCATCTGAAATATTCTACAGGTTGTATTCTGCTTAATATTCTATGTATCAAAGAAGGCCATACACATGATAATAGGATGAATGTGGACATCAAGACCTAATCTTACAAGGAGTGTTTAAGATTTTGCTAGCCTCACAAAACAAGTAGCTCTGGCAAAACCTCTTAAAGTTACTATTTACAAAGTGTGATTCATCTGTTTAATGGTGACAGAGAAGTCAGTATGTACTCCAGATGGTTGCACAGATAATAAATCTAGCCTGGCTTTTTGATGCTATGGACAGGCTGTCTGACTGGCTCACACTAAGATAGGCAGGGAGATGGATTGATAGATAGACTGACAGACAATGACCTTCCCTTCATGAAACAGTTTTGCTGTGAATACACATTTTAGAATTAAAAATCCAGCTATACATAGAGCTCACTAATGTACAGAACTGCTAGAGGAGAGACCTAAAAACAAAATTGTATTTTAAGATTACAAGTTCAGATGTTTCTGTTGTCCCCTTAGGAAAGAAAAGGGCAAGAACTGAGCTCAAAAACCTATTCAATAATAGATGTTAAGCTCTAAGCTAGACCAGGACAATTCTGGGCCTGCACAGTGATTCCCCAACAGCTGGTGGATGTACTTTGTACTACTACAAGCTTTTGGCAAAGAAGCTCAACTGACTCTGGATTCTATTCCCAGTGCTGCCTTTCCCCAACTTTTAACCCAGGGCAATTTACTTAACTTATGTCTGTTCCTGGGTAGCCATCTGGTAAATAGATAACATAATTGCATCCTCTATATGCTCATTGTGAGGCTTAATTATTGAATGTCTTTAAGATACATCAACGTTCTTGGTGGAGTTGTGCAACCCCTTGATTAATAATAATGGTGAGGAGCACTAAGAGGAGGGAAAGCACAAAGCTGAATTGTTGCATAGGAGAAATGTTAGTCAAACTGAGGCAGAAGAAATAGAGATGAGTGATTATTTGATATGATGTGAAAAGGAAGAGAGCAAAATCACTGAATTAATTGCTCTAGAAAACGTAGAAAGGAAAATGGGCTAAGCTGAAATGACAAAAAAGTAAACTTGGGAAAACGAGAAAGGACAGACCTGGCAAAACATAGTAAGCTATGTGTCACTGGAGAGGTGTCAAGATTGGACTGAGCCAGGAAGCTTAAACTGACTGGAAGGAGAACTCCTTGCTCTACAACTCACGTTCCATTCTGCCCCAGTTTGCTCATTTCTTTGCAGTGAAGCTCACACAGATTGTTCTAATGGATGGCACTGCCACAGGGCATATGCCCTCTTCTATCTCATCTGAAGTGGGTGGTACCTTGGGGAGTTGACAGCTTCTCCTGAATGTGTGGCATTTCTGGGACAGACATCTGCACAGACATCTCCCTAACAGCCTAAGGGAAGCAGCATTGACTCCCTCCACCAGGCTGATCATCTGCATGAGACATCATACAAAATACTTTCACTTTCTAAACATTAATTGCTATAAATGATCCATTGATTGCAATCTGACACTTAGCTTTTCTGTTTTCATTTTCCAGATGTTTCTGGTATTGTCATCACTCTCAGTTGTTTTATCAGAGATGAGACAACATACGTTGAAAGGACATGGCCCTGTTTCAGAGAAAGAATTGTATCGGGTAAGTACAGTAGAAAATTAGTGTTTGAATAGGGTTATCACAAACCTAATAGTCTGTAAATGAAACAAGTAGCTTACTGTTTATCCAGCTTTATTCAGAGAAGTCACTTTCTATACTGGATTTCTTTATTGCAAAGGCCATGCATTTTAGATAGCATACTGGGAAACAAAACCTTTTTCCTTAACATTTTGAAGAATAATATATATTTATTATAAGAGTGGCTTGGCTTTTAATTCAATTCCATGTTTGACTTGGAAATCTTTGGTTAAAATTAGACTTATAAGACCACTAACTTTATCTTCTCCTTGTTTCATGTAGTTTTAAGTTACTGCCTTTCCTACTGTAAACATATTGGAGCTACCACTGGATTCAGTTCTCCAGCCCCTATTTACAACTAGTGTTATAAAAGAAAGAGACTATTGTGAACAAGGACATTCATTAGTCCATCCAAAGATATTTTTCAGAATTTTTTGTAATCAAACCAGAGCACCAGCTCTCAGATTTACTTTTTAGGAATTACCTTGTTTCCAAATCTACAGAATAGTACATTTTATGTCAAGAAAATTGAGAGACTGGAGGACAACTGAAGTTCAGACAAACTATCCTAATACTAACATTTTACTACAGCATTCCTCCTGTTCTTAAAGGGTACAATCTAATTGGGCCAGGGGGAGGCATGTGGACCAAAGATCTTTTCTACCAATTTGGATGTGCTCTTCTCCTCTAATGTGCAAAGATAACAAATGGTTTTCAAGATAAATTAAACATAGTGAGATTATACTATATAGTATGACATATTTTATACTATAGACATATATTACACTTTATACTGTACAGGGACACTGTAAAGAATAACACCATCCAGCATAAAGGAGAGAAGATGGTAGGAGTTATTTTCCATATTGTTGAGCCCATGGTGCTCAACCTGAGAGATACTGACCAATTAAATGATTTTCTTCCACACAGCAAATTGAGAAAAATCATTTGGCCTCATCACTGGGTACTGAACACTGAGTCTTGCTCAATCTTGTTCTTAAAAGTATGAATAACTCAGAAGAATTCCATGCCTTTTAGCAATAAAATATTAAACACTGGTATCGAGCTTACCTTCTGTCACTCCACTACTTATTTGCCTGCTATTGACAATGAAAGTACATCACTTCCAATAAAACTGCACTCCAGCTTTCATGTTTTTCTTGGAAAAGAGAGCAAATAAAAGATAAATGTTATTTTGTTCTGCTCTGTCTGACTAGTCTATCGATGACAGTCATTCATCTGCTGTGGAAAAGTGAACACTGCACCATGAATTTGCTAACACTGCATCTGCCAGTACACTTCTCTTTGATAGCAAGTGAGCCATAATAAACCTTGATCTTTTTTATATGCTGTTTTTTGTTTGAAAAGTATGATCCATTGGCTATCTGCCACTATGCATTGTTCCTCTATAGAATCACTTTCTTCAGTCATAGCAAATTTCTTCTTTGGATCCAACAAAATACAGTATTTATTATTCTTTAAAAAATAATAATATTACAGACAAAATGCCATGTGAAAATGTGAAGCCCACTTTTTCACCTGCTGAGTGATGCATCAAAGAAAGAGGGCCTATTATCACCATGAGAACTCAAGAAAATTCTTGCTGAATTCCAGTCAGCATCCTTCTTTTCAACAGCTTGAGACATATGAATGTGATGAAATTCTGTGTTCTGTGTGAAAGCCCTTTCATTTCCATTCAGCAAATAATAACCTGTAGCTCCCAATGACATGAGAAAGAGTATTTACCTTTCCAGTGCTCCACAGAAGTTGTTTGAACACCTCTGTCAAAACATTGCAGCCCAGGAGATATGTTGGTGATCACTTAACACACATACAATTGATGGCTTATGGGCTGGAAAAGTATTACCCCCTGCCCTGCCTGTGCAGTGCTCTTTTCCTAACAGCACACATCCCAGTAAGTCTGCTCCACAAGTGGAGGGTACTGCTGAGCTGCATTTCTCTTATACTCATGACCCAACTTCTCCTATTGTGCTTCTTCCAGAAGAATAAGGCAAGGAGAGGACCAGTCAGTTCACATCTTTCACCCAAAGTAGATGAAAAGCTATTTACTGTATATCACAGATGTCTTACTTTTCAGATAACTGTTTCTTAACAAAATATTTATTAGCTTGCTGCTATGAATTGGGTAAGCTTCTTCATTTTTTTAAGAAAGGGAAGACAAGAGACAGGAGAGGGTCCAAGCTAACATAAATACAAATAAGCCTATACATGGGTATAATCTGATTCAAAGAACAGGTTTCAGCTTGTGCAGACTGCTGTACCTCATCTGAAGTTAATGGATTCACAATAACAAGCACATTAGGAACCCAGCCCTGTATGTCATCTGCACACACATGAAATAACAGTAACTAAAAGCAAAAAACAACAACAAAAAACTCAAACAAACAAAAAACCCACAGTGGAAAATAGCATCAATGCTTCCATTTAAATATATTTTGCCTGTATAAAATAAAGCAAGTATTGATTACTTTGACTCTACTGTTTTTTCCAGTGCTGAGATGCATGTGAAAAAGATTTTTCATGAATATTAAATACATTTCTCTCACTCCAAACTTGAGATTCCTTTCAAAAGTGATTTGAAACATTTCTCTATGAGTAAATAATATTCTACTATAAATTTATTAATACTATTACTAACTAGTAATTACTTAGTATTATACATGCTACACACGCTATGTTTTTACATCTTGACTAGCAAAAATTAAGATTTATTATATAGATCCATGACTTAGTGTGAAGAAATAAAACAAGTAGGCACAAGACCTGCTGAGCAACACAGTGTATAATTACCAGATCTGATAGGAATTAATACACTTCCAATGTTTCATATAGGAAACCCTTTTACAAGATTGTACTAGCAACTTCTTGCCCTACAGTTCTATTTTTTAAGAAAACGTCTCCTCTAATGAATATCCTCCCTAGAGGTAGACTGCAAGTGTATTTATAAGTACCCAAGCAATTATATTCACTGATACACTGTATTCTTAATAGATTCCAGTAAGGAAAACTATTTGTAACAGCTTAACACACACAGGAGGTAAAACTCCCACTTATAAGAACACTGAAACATAATGATCATCTAAACAGGAACAGAGGCTCATACCCATGAGCTTTGTTTGATCAGTTAGAACTTTTAGGTACACACACCAGAACTACATTGCATTCTTACAAGGGTCCTAGAAAGGATACTAATTAGAGATAAAGTTCCTAAATTCCAGTAAGTCTGAAAAGTTTTAATTTTTCCTTCATTCATTTATCATTAAGCTTCACTGCAAAAATGAAACAAAGGGATTTTTTTTTTCTTAAAATAAATTTTGCTGCCTGAGCTTCAGAATTATGTGCATGCAGTTAACACACAGAGAAATTTATGGCTTTTTTTCTTCACAGCCATCTTAGCTGCACAGTGAAACAGAATATAAACTCTGCAGACTCCATGGTAGTTATCTAGAAGAGCACTTTCCATGTTTGCTTGTGCAGTTCTAAGACTTTGCCTTCTAGATTCAACATGTGCAGTGGTGGGGTGGTGGTTTTTTTGGTTTTTTTTTTTTTTTTTTTGTTTTGTTTTTTTTTGTTTGTTTGGGGTTTTGTTTTGTTTTGTTTTGTTTAGAGATTGATACTAATTCCTCACCATTAATAAATTATGTTTTCTTTAAAAACATATTCCTTAATTTACTAGCGCTTTAACATATAAATGTTCAGCTGTTCAACATTCTCCCTTCAATATTTGCAAGCTGCTTGTCATGGGTTAATGAAACCAATCATCTACATGAGCAGAAGGACACTATAAGATATTCACCATCAATATATGTTGAAAATGCTAACACACAAAGATCTGCTGTAGATTAAAAAGCTGAACTAGACTGATTATGTTTTTTAAGCTTAAGGGGAAACGTGGCCATAAAACTGTGCAAGCTTTTTGGCAGAAAGCTGTATTGATATCTGTACTTCTTAGGTCCTTATCAAGAACAGGTCAAATAATCCTTTCTTGGAATTACACGGTGATGAGTTCAGATAAGTAAACCAGACCTTGTAATTCATAATCCTAAACGGTAACAATTAATTATCAGAATCTGTCTCCTGTAAAAGCAAGCACTGGTGTTTCAAAGCCATGATTATTTAGCTCTGATCTCCTTGTACCACAGCATGTATTAGCCTACTTCTCAACAGCTCTGGAAAGCTAAGTAACTAGGCCTATAAAACTATACTCTGTGGATTTCATATGAGTCTAAATGTAAACAACAGAACTTACAACTAATTGCCTTTTAGATAAAGCTGACTTAAGCAATTGAGATAACAGAATCCTACAATGCTCTGGATGAAGCATACTAAAAATGTGAATTAATAAGTTAGCTGATATTGAGCTCCAGATGTTTCTTACTCTGGCAACGTTCCTTAAGTGATGATAAGCAGATTTACATACTTAACTAATATGTTTATTTAAAGAAAATTTCAAAATCCAGACTAACATCCAGATTTCTTATTTGGCTTCAGATCAAAAGACATACTATCAATAAGGATGGCATCCAAGAAAACCTTTTCAACATCTGCTAAGAAATAAACAACAGATATTTGATTTTCTGCAAATTTAATTTCAGGCAAAATTTTATTCCATCCAGTATTTTTTATATCCTCAAGACAGCCTGACCTAGCCAGTTTGCATATTCAAATCTCAGAATACAGCTCACACACTGGCAGAGACAGCAGTTGCTAAGGAAAATCTGTTAGTTTGTACTTCACATTTCAAATGCTATGAGCAATTTCACTTAAGAGTGAGAACAAAAGCTTTTCAGAAGCAATGCCCCCAGTAAAATCAATGATATAAAGAAGCAGGTTAAAAAATGTTTGTATGTTCCTCATAAAAGAACCTAAGTAGTTAATAACAAAAATTAAGGTTCTACTGTTCCATAAGGAATGGAAAATATTAAGTTACTGAGTCATAGTTGGTATTCTTTGAAACTCTCTTGTGAGAAGCATTTATTGTTACATTTTAGGTAGACTGAGAAAAGACCAGCCCAGAGTAAAAACTTAAAACAAAATGATGGGAAGAATGGATCCTGTTCCATATTTCTTCCCAGGTTACAGAGAGGAAAACACAACTATTCTGTTCATTAGGAGGAAAAGTGTATATTCCAAGGCTGAGCAAAAAGAACTGACCAGGAAATATGAAATATGGACTTCACTTTAAAAACGATTATTTTAGAAGAAATTAAAATGCTTCCAAACAAGTTGAGCACTCACATCAACTTTGACTGAAAGCCAAGATAATGATTATATAAACAGAAAAGAGGCAAAGGTTAAGGAATGCATTATGCCAGTAGATAGACAGACTGTCTGAGGAATGATGCCAGTGATACAAGAGATGGGAGTGAAAACAACCTTCTGTTTCTTGTGGTTCCTTGGTATATAAAAAAGAATGGGAATTATGCCTACCAGGAATATGGGACAGAAGAAAATCTGGGTCTGGACAACCCCATAACATGATTGGTCTCTGGTACCTCACACCTACAGCTTTCAACTTGCTTTGCAAAGCATGTAAGTACAGGAAAGCTGCTAATCCAAATCATCCTGCAGGGCCAGAGCACAATCAGAAATATCACTTAAGAAACAAGAATGCCCTACCCATTGAACATACTGATTTTGTTACATTAAAAAGAAAAAATATAATTCTAATCTTCATTGTGGAAAACAAAGTTCCAAATAGCAATAGAAGTGTTTCCAAAGCTGTACTTAGAAGTCAAAAGGAAATAAAGGGAAGATTTATAATTTTTTAGGTCATTCTCCATCCAGCTCTGTAATAAGTTGTAAGAAGCATGATAACAAGAATGGACTTTGAAACGGATTTTCATTTACTAATTTGCCTCACTACTGAGTCTTCTCATTCCTTCCACTTCCACCTTGAAGACCACAGCTTTTGCCTTCTTAAAATTTGCATGCTATAAAAAGTTTTATGATGTAATGTTTTGACACAATGATTTCTTCTTCTAAACAACAGAAGAACCCAATATACTCAACTTCTACTTGGATTTATCCTATCTGCTGGGCTTTTTTTGCTTTATTACTCTGTTTGCTCAACAGTAGAATTAACAATAAATTAAACTGCCCATAGTAAATCCAGCCCAGTGTGTCTGAGTGCAACAGCAAATGTAAAACAGTCAGGAAGTTTGCAAACTGTTCAATTATTACATGAACTTTAAAAAACAGCTTCTAATCATCTCCCAAACATGCTTCATGAAGTGTCACTGAGAAGGCCCTGGCATATAGTGTAAATCTGACCATGGAGCATTCTGAGCTGAAGTCTATGCAGTGCTAGTGCAGGCAGAAATAGAATGAGACAAATCTGTGCCTCCTCTCTTTCAAAGACCAGACCTACTCCAGGTTCTGCTTTTGTGTCCAAGATCCCTAAAAATTTTCACACACATGGACTATCTCATACAAACATCCCTGGAGTTATAGCCTTGTAGGGTAATCAGGTGACAAAAGGCAATTTTGTACCCCAAACTCTTCACCAAATCAAGTAAAAATTAAGGTCACACACCATCAGGAAACTGTCCCTTCAAGGAAAACTAGGCAGCTACCTCACTGTTATTCATCCAGCCCCCCACCAAGGCAGGTAAAGGTACAGATTTCAAAAGGTTTGCCTTATATAATGAATATAATCAAGTGTGTTACACTACCAGAGTCATCTATCTTCTCACATCCAGACCTCATTCCTGAAAGAAAACTCTGTTCATTGTAACTCATAAAATATTTCTCTTTAATTCTGCTTACACCAGACACATTTGGTCTCTCATAAATTAGTGTAAATCATATGAGTCTCATTTATCATGAAATATGTACTGTAAAGCACAGGAAAACCTCCTTTTTTCCCTTCTCAGGCAGCAATGTCCATTTCAGTTGGTCCAGTTTAACATTGGCCTAATATTTAATGATTCTGTGCTAGTCTGTACTATTACAGATGTCTGTGTATAAACTACTCAACATGAACACCTCCAATAGGTTTATTGGAAGAAACAAGAACTGGTATACAACATTTCCAAAACTACTTAAAGTGATTAAAAGCTGCATTCTGACTTTCAAGAGTGACTCAGATGTGTAAGAGATTTTGAAAACTGGAATAGTAAGACAATAGACAAGGCATCTGTGTCAACTATACTCTTTATTTCCATTAATTACTCACTTGTACTCACTTATGTGATTAATTAGGTTTTGTTTTGAAGCAGCAGTGCATTATTCCTAACAGCTTATAAATGATAGACAAACTACTTGCAGTGTAAGGAGTTTATACATGGACTTTATATAAGTCCCTTTAAAGGACTCAGAGGAAATCCAGCCTGTAACAATTGCCTGAGGAGTCACAGCAGGCAGAGGTGCTTGCAAGGGTGGTGGTCTGCCCTGGAGGAAGGACAGCTGGGAATCAGGAATAGGAAACCCATAAAAAGCCAGCAAACAAGTTGTTTTGTTTTGTTTTTTCAGGTCCCTGTAAAGAAAAACTGGGGGTGCTGTTGCTTCTAGAGAAGAAAACATATGCAGGAGCTAAAATTAAAATTTTGTCAATAAAAGAAAAAAGCTGCTTACTGTGGGATATGGGTACTGTGAAGGCACTTAGGCCATCTGATAAAAAAAATATTATTCTAGAGAAAAATTCCTGGACCTAAGTGGCTGAGAAATTGCAATTAGGGGTGCAATGAGAGGGGGTTGCAATCTTGTCCTAAAAGAATAATAGAAAGAAGATTATAATATAGCTGAGGAGGTGAAGTGTTCTCCTTCCAGGACAAGGCAGGGAGATTTCCCACAAGGTCAGGGACAGGAATGGCAACAGCATTCTTCAGTGACCATACTGAACCTCAGAGAAAAGGCTGCACCAAAGACATGGTGTCAGCTTCCATTCTTGATTAAATTAATTTCTTCTCAAAGCTATTACACAGGAAAGAATTCTAATTATAGCATAATATCCTGCATGTCTCTCCCTTATCTTTGCATGGAGTGAATAAAGCTCCTGTTCCTCTCCTGACTTAAACAGAATTCCCTCATCCCTTCCATTCCTTTGTTTTGATGCTGTAGGTGCTTTACTGGTGGCAAACTCAAAGTCTGGTGTTAGAATGGAAAGGAAATCAGAAGTTAACAAACCAAAGTGATTTCAGTGTCAACTTGGTAGTTTTGCCAGCCCAACATTCTAATAAACAAGGGTTCCTTTACTGTTATAAAAGTCATCAGACCATGACAAGGGAGACAAAATCACTTCCAGTCCCACCTGGGCATTTGCAGCTAACAGCACAATTACACACAATACCATGCCAGAAAATATTAACACAAATACTAGGAGAGTTTTCATTTACATGTATTCTCTCTATGCAGTAGTGTCAAGAGTTGACAGCTCAAAAGACTGCATTTTCCCAAACTCTTACTTCTAATAACCCACAAACATGATTGAAGGAAGCGGTAAGAAATCTAATAAAAATGAATGTAGTAAGGATTAAGAAGACAGCTTCATGACAATTTACAGTTCTACATAGCACTCTCTTTGCTATGAGGTGTGATAAATCTTGTTTAGAGTGTGTTAATCCCATGGCCCAATATTGCTGGGATGCAACAGATTCAAGTCTTCCTTAGAAGAATGGAGCTGGGTTTCCATTAAATGAACAGGCGCCGGTGAGAGCAGACTGGATGAGAGTGGAAGGTCAAGGGTTATTTTGCATGACACTTTCCAATGAGTCAGTCATATCTCTTCTTCAGAAAATGATTTATGTAAAGTGTTTGGATGGAAATTATAAGTAAAGCTTCTTTTTGAGCTTTTCTCGGTCAATTATTGACTTTTATTGTTCTCTGTAGAGTGAAATTTAAAAGTTAGCTTTCGTTTTTTTCATATAATAGAGATTTTACACATTTTCTGTGACTAAAGAGGACATTGTGAAACACCTTTAGTTATGAATGAATAGTGTGTTTATATAACTGCAGATACCCTCCTAGTTCAGTTTCAGCTATGAATGTATAACTTGGTATTTCTCTTCACAGAGTCACTAAGAGTTCACAGACTATTGCCCTTTTATACAGGTCTTAGGTCCTATCAATACTTAACCAAGTCCAATCACTTCAAAATATTAGCTAACTAGACATTTTCCAGCCTATTGCCCCCCAGGGTAATAGTTTGACCCCCACAGGACATGTGACTGGAACTCAGAAGCCAGATGATATTTCTAGAGCTGATATTTAATTTTCTGGACAGTTTAGGCAGCTCCCTTCACCTTCTGAGGTAGCTTAATCTTCAGCCTTTCTTACTCTGTGCTGACCACAAGAGTTCAAACACTCTTTTTCCATATAGATACCTCTTCTGTTTTGTTTTGCAGCATCAATACATCACTAGAAAAGAAATACTGATGAAATAATTTTGAAAAGTTCCAAGAATCCTTTGCAGAGATTGATATCTTCAGTTGCTGTTTATTGGTAGGAGTATCATTCGTTACAGTAGTTTACTCATACATTGGAGAATCTGAAAAAACATTTCTCTGTGGGCTGCACTATAGATCAGTACTGAAAAGTTAATTGTCCTTTAGTCAGCTTTTATTTTATTTCTCCCCAGCTGCTTCTTAGAAGAAGAAACAACAATCTGAGTTTCTTCTCTTCCTGCCATCTGAATCCCTGCATTCTGAAACCAATCTGAAAGCTGGGAAGCTGTGTTCTTTTTAATCACGTCTGTCATTACAGGATATGGTCACCTAGCAGAAAGATCACTATAATGGGTTGCTAATGGGCTATTAAGGGGCTTTCAGGTATCAAGATGATCATCATAAGTAAGAACTGAGAGCCATTCTTTATTTCTTTGTAAGATTAATTTTTCCCCAGTAATTCCGTGGATTAATAATGCAAGGTTTGTACACTTCAGGAACTGCTTCACAGTTTCTTAACATATGCTATGCAAATGCAATAATTAGCTCTTGACTTCACAATTTAAAAATAAGGCATTACTAACTCCATTTAGGGATGGGGAAAATACCAAGCTGAGCAAGTATTCTGAAGGAAAGAGATGATAGTCTTAAAAAGGGTCTTGATTTGGTCAAGGTTTTCTGAATTACCTGAACACATAGTTACAGTCCATAATGTTTTTTAAATGGCACAAATGCACAAAATATTTTTAACCTCAAATCTTCCTTCATCACTGCGTTGTTGTCAAATTAATTTCTGTCTGCCAATGGCTTTGGGAGCTTTGCAGACTATAGAGAAATGGTCTACAGTTTGTCTCAGCGTGTGTTGTGCTCTCACAGTTGATACCTTTTCAAGAGAGAGTAAAAAAGTGGCACTAGATATTTGGATGTGAAATAGTGAACTGATTTTTTGCTTATATAACAAAGCAGAACAAAGAAAGTGGTTCTTTCTGGCCCTACCTGGTTATACAACTTAAAATAAACCTTCAATTTGATTTAGATGTCAGCTTTTTCTTAGGTAGAGTTCTGTTTCTTCTGAATTGAATGGGATAAGGAGCTTTACATGTACTTAGACCTTTCAGCCTTAAAGGTTACTGTTCCAAACTTCTACATACATATATATATAAGTAATATATATACAAAGCTTTATTATTTTATTTTTTTTTTTTTTTAATCTCCAGCATTACACTTAGTCTGAAACCCTTCTTTCCAGTTAAATACTTCTTTCTTCCTTCTTTTGGGTCTACATCCTGATCAACAAGGTCCATGTGCCCAATGTTTAAAATGAAGCTGCTCCTCTGCCTCTGCCTGTATTTTCTGACAACCAAGCATCACCCCATGCTTCACCTCTTTCTCTCCTTTACTATCCCACACTGTCTTGGGGGATAAGTGTCAGCAGGTGTAAACAGGAAAAAGGAGACAAGTGGCCCCATTATAGCATTGCTTTCACTAGAGAGGGGCTACTTTTAGAAAAGAAAGCACTTGCAGCAACTCTTATTTGATTGGCATCATTGTCTAGTGAAGCTGGCACACCATCTTGTGAGCAGGCACAATGCCATCAGAACAGATGGGCATCTGGATAGGAAGCCAAAAGATAATGTATGAGTACCAAATGTGTGTATTGGAGGGCAAGTTTCCCAGGCAGGAACATCAGAGTGGCAGTTTATAAGCGTTTGCACCTATGTTTAAGGGAGATAACACACACACTGCATCTTCACAATAGATGTGTGGGTAACACACTCTGAAACAATAGCAAGGAGCTGAAGACTGTGAAATTCAGTGACTGCAGAAGGAATTCTCAAATTTGTAAATTCATGTAAGTAAAAGAGTCATACAAAAGCCAGAGAGAGTGTCTTTATAGTTGCAAACCAGGATCCTGTTATTGGCTATGACATGGATCAAGCAGGGACACCTGAGGACAAGGAACCAGGGACTGTATTGGGGAGCCCTCTCCAAAGTATAGCTCCTCCCAACTAAAAATTTCTGGAGCTGAAGTCTGCTTGTGGGCCAACATATTTAATAATGGCTGGACTTAATTCCATGAATTTGCATTATATCTCCATGAATTAACTTATACTTTTGCCTCTCACAATATCTTAATTAAGATCTACAGTTTGATTATTCAGCATTAAATGAGTGAGCACTTCCTCTGATTTCTGTTCAACTTGACCCTTGATCAGTGCTACGGTTAGCAGCATAGTCCTGATGCTGACAGAAATAACTGCTTCTTATTTTTCTATAATGCTTATGAATATATGGACTTCTGCAGTAGTCCCCTACTGCCCTATGCTGCAGCCTTCTCCATTTCGTTTCTCTTATACATGTTTCCATATAAACACACTGAAGCACATTTTATTCCCAGTCACAAAACCTAAAAGAGAAAATCTATGATCCTTTTTGGTATACGCTGCAGCATTTTGCTGTCTTCTTTTGTACTCACAGCAGAATAAGTGAGAATCAATAGTGATATCTGCTTGAATCTAAGATGGCTTGATGGAAGTGCTTTTGAAACTCATCTCAGGGCCTGATTTGCTGTAACTTGGTCAGCTCTTCTTACCCCTGCAGCATCACTGTATCTAAATTATACCAATTGTTAGCTGAAATCTATGAAAGGTTATTATTAGAATTTCAAAATACAGCTGTACCTAGCTGGTTTCTCTCTTGTTAAAATTGGCCAGACAGTTTAGCTCTTTTAGCTTCAAATCAAATCATCCATGTATGCCAGATGTAGGTGTCAATAGCTACACATTCACCCACTGTTTTATTTTACTTCTGTGTTTCACTGCAGGGACACTCCTTCTGCTTATAGTCTCCCATATAACCATGTGAGTAAGAGAAGCAAATTACAATTAGGTTCCATTAAGTTATTTCAGATGACGCAGAGTTCTCCTTCAGTCCCAAAAAAGCACCCAAACTCTGTGGTTCTTGTAGATATTTAACTTGCTTGAATAGGGTGCCTCTGACACTGGTTTATCATATATATTTCATTAGTCCTGGGTGTCTGTGCTAGGAGGCAATTCTGATCACCATTTAAAGACAGAAGATTTCACAGAGTGACCAGGACTGGTTTGACACTCCAGTCTAAAGCAACTCCAGGTACAAGCAACTTTCTGACCATTATTTTGCCACCAATTCTAGTAAACCAGTTTCAAAACAAAAACAAAAAAACCAAACCCAAAACCAACCAACCAAAAAAAAAAAAAAAACCAACTAAAAAACCCCTCCAAATAACAAAAACCAAAAAATAGTAGCAATAGGGATTTTACATTATTTATGTATACAAATGTTCTCATAATGCCCTTAGAAACATGCCAAATGTTGGAATATTTTAAAACTCAGTGGATCTAGCATATGTATTCAAAACACATTTCCTGTGCACTTCTGCAATAGTTTCACTGCTGCTGGAACATAGGAGTATTAATTAAAAATACTTTTACCAATATTTTTCCCCCAGAAAAATGCATATGAGAACTATAAAACCTGCTATTTTTAGAGTTTTCATTTTGTTCCAAATTTATCAAAGAGCCTGCTTTTATAATAATCCTAATTCTTCTAAAGGGAACTTGCTTGCACCTAACTCAGTTTTAATTTAGTGTGAATTTGGAATGGGAATGTGAATCTAGGTAAAATGCTGCTTACAGAGTTTATCTGCCAGAGTACAAATTGCTCAATACTAAAATGCCAGTCCCCCCGGGAACAACTTCTGCAGGTACTTTAGAAGCAACTGCTGAGGTTACCCAACCTGTTAATTACCACTAAAAAAAATAAATCAGTCTGGTATCCAAATTATGTATGTTGCAAAGAATGTTTATGCCAGAGTTGTCAGCAGCAAGCTGCCTTCTACAGCCCACCCCCACTGCCACTCTGAAATGCCCTTGAAGCTCAGCAGATGCAATGTCAGTGAAGAATAAAATGAGGAATTCATGGGAATGCTCGGATACTGTAGGAACATGCTCTGTAATGACTCACTCCTGCTCTGTAAGCAGTTCTTCTACATCAGGTGCTTGTAACTTAGAGGTACACATCTCAAAATAACTGCTTACATCAGGAAGTTGTAAAGCAGGAGGAACGAGTACTACTGGCACCCAAGTCCCTAAAACCAACCAGATAAATACACTGGCTTTAAAAGTCTCAACAAGCACCATTTCAGAGGACAATTACAATTGATCTACTGATAAGATTGAGCTCAGAAAAAGCTACTGACAAAAATCCACACCTCAAGATAAAGTTAATGAGGCTGTCGAGGGAACAGCAGGGACAGATTTAGTGCCAAAAATGTAGCAGGCTCACTAGGGAGCCCAGGAAGGTAAAGAAGTGCTAACTGATAAGGAACAGTGCAGCTCAGCGACATAGATTTAGACCCCTCAAGCCCAATAAAGAGATGACAAAGACTGTTAAATCAATTCATAAGAATTATGCTGAATCCTGACTAAGATGCACACCAGACAAAAAGCACAGCATTTAGAGCTGGAAAGTATAAGAAGTCAAGAAGGTAATCTATGTGTCACATGAAATATGAACAAGGAAAGGGCACTCTTGGATGCCTCCTAAGCAGCTCAGTGCCTTCTTGCTGAGCTATAGCAAATTTCTATCATTGTGATGAAGACACCCTGGCATCCTTTCCCTGGCATTCCAAAGGCAGAATACAAAAAGAACTGCAAAGGGTTTTGAACTCAGAAAGGGCTCCTGATCAGGACACACTCAAAGCTCAAAACCAAAAACTTTCCAGTTGTGTTTCCAAAGATTTTTGAGTAAAATTTACCAGAAAGTTGAGGGGGACAAAAATAAATAGGTGTTGCCAAATGTACAATAAATCACTAAGTTATAAGAGGTCATTTGTGTTACATATAGTTCAGACTCTAAGTTCATAGTCACTTCTAAGTTCATTCTAATGAGTCCTGCTACAAGATATCACATCTGTGTAATACTGTTGAGTATTATCCTGAGTCCACTCTAAGTTAGCCAAAGAAAGGAAGTTCTACTACATAAGAAAACTAATGTAATATGCATTTAAAAACCTATAGATTTTCTACACCTCATAAGGGATATTGAAGAAATGGGCTTCACAGAAGTAGGCAAATATGATGGAAGCAAAGAAAAACTCAGACGTGGACAAATTGCTTTTTAAACTGTTATTTTGTTGATTTTCTGAAAAGAAGGCAAATAGGAACAGGCATGACAAGAAGTTTATCAAGATGTAATGAAAGCTGTAAAGAAGGTCAACTGGGAGCTTTTCTTCTTTTCTATAATAGAGCAAAATGAAGTAGTTATTAAATTGAAATGGGGCAAATTAGGAACTGATAAAAGGAAAATAATTTCTCTCACACAACACATGATTAGATTTTGGAGCTCCTTGCCACAGCATTTTTCTAAGGCCATAAATTTAGCAAGATTCACAGAAGGATTAAATTTCACATAGATAAATTCTTGAGATACACAGTGGTTGAAACTAGGAATTTTACTTAACGTTGACAAAGAATTACTTGAAGTGATTTAAATCTCCATCTTTCAGATATCAGGACAAAAAGAACACTTCATAGATGACCCCTATAAGTCAGAATGTTGAACTAAGCCATACTAGAGCTGCCCATTGGTACAGTAATTCCCAGGTACATCCAAAGCAAACATTACTCTTTGTGGCTATAAAGCTGGAGGTATGAGTTTACACTGCCCAGCCAATAATGACAAGTTTGGGGTCAAGGAGTTGAAGGGAAGGGGATAACTCAGGGACCAAACTAATGGGCTTCCCAGTTATTCCTGCTTGAGCTTTACAGCCACATATACCACAGCTGAGGACAGGTTCCACATGGAAGAAACCTACAGAGATTTTTTTGTCTCTTCCATCCTTACCAGCTACTTTGACTTTCCTTAGGTCATTTCTTAAATGCTGGTAATTAAATATTCCAACATGGCTGCTGTCATACTACTAGTTAAAAACCAGGAAAAATGTGATCCTATGCAAAGGTCTCTTATGTTTCTCTCCTAAAAGTTGAAGTTGCAGGGCCCAGGATGGATACCTCTCTTCCTGAGTAGCAGTGATGCTCAAGTATGATGTTTGGCCATTCTCACCAAGTGAGATGCACAATGTACATTCATTAACCTAAACAGTTTCTTTCTCCTGAGTGGAAAAATTTAAATAACAGGTCAAATAGAAAAGGAAGAAAATAGCTGCTTCATCAGTTTATCACAAAAAATAAAAGGTTTAAATCAGATATTTCAGGTACTGAGAAGAACTCAGCCATTTATGGGAGCGATGGCAAGAGGACAGCATGAGATACAGACAGAATGGAATTAGAAGAATATGCAAAAACGTTGAAAACTGTAAGAACAGTTCCAGTCCTGTAACTGACTGTTTCACCTAGCAGGAATACAGAACTTTTAAGAAATAAAGAAAATGTCTCCTCACAAGTATACAGAAATCCTGTAACAGGCAACCTCTGTGGCCTTACACCCTGTGACAAGGTTTACATCAGGTGTTTATGACCATAGAATTTCATTTCTTCCTGCTCTTCTCATTTAAAATTCTTTACTCAACTTCAGTATTGATTTACATCCAAATCACATACTGTACCTTCTTGTGCTATTGCTTTTTTAGGTAAACACTAACAACACTACAAGAGGGAGCTGATCCAAAATGTTTGCTAATTCATCAGGAGTGGGAAACATAGGTGTTTTCAAGCAATGCAAATTGGTTTGGCTTCTTTCAAACAGGGATGGCAAAGGACATCTCCCAGCATTCATATCAAGTATTCACTTTAACAGCATTAATTTAGGATGCATGTTATTTTATCCTACCCTTTGCAACGTGACTTATTTAAAAAGCAAGCATTTTCCCAAAGATTCATTTTCCATTCTAACAGAGATGCTCTTTCTGGCTTTTAAGAGAAAGGGACATAATGCAGAAAATATCTTTTGTACACGTTTTGCTTTGGGATCATTCATTGTACTATTAGAATATTTAAGATATCTGTTCTTTCCCACAAACTTCAAATCATTTCTCACACTGTCTATTGTAAAACTGGAATTATGAAGTCAATTTATGGCTTTACAAAAGATCTTTATTTTCACTGCCATCATTTTTGTCTGCTTCTCTGGCCTCAAAACAGAGCACATCATTAATAGGATCACTCAGCTTAAAGGCAGCTGTATTATTTAATATAATGTTGAAGTGACTATCAGCACTTAACCCCTCTAATGACTGAGGGTAGGTGTCAGTGTAGCTGTGCCCATTCTGCTGAAGTGCATTTGTCTCCCCACTGACTTCACTGTGATACTGAGGAACTGTCCCTGCTGTGTTCCCAGAGCTGCTGGGACTATTTTGTGGTCTATGTGCTCCCTTTTCTTCATGGTCTGAACATGGAGGGCTGTCAAAACTCAATACTAACTGGTAAAATTAATAATAAATAGAGCAAAACGAAAGCTTGAGGTGTTGCCAGAAGTCATGATGCAGATACACATCCACAGACAGGTATGCTTGGCATGGTATTGACATTGCAAGCCAGCTTTCCATTTAAAAAATATATATAATACAGGGGATGGTATTTCTGGACAAATTTAAAATTCTAAGGCTTAAGCTCTATAATTGAGAAAACCATTAAATTAAAGTACATACAGCAAATTAGAATAAAAACACAAAGTTGTACAGACTCTCAAAGACATCATAGATTTTGAGTGAAACACAACAAGTTTGAGAATTGCTCAGACAAAGCTGGACAACTGAAGATTCTGGGGTGACAGAGGAGAATGTCTGAGGTCAAAACCATTTATGATTTAGTACAAAACAGGGTCTCTGAAAATTTTCACAAAAAAATATTTTTACTTCATACCTGAAAAATCCTTTCAAAACCACCTTTTATCCCCAAATAGACCTTTTATCTCAAAGTTGTTAGCTGCCAAAAAGAAGGTAAAATACATTCCTTCTGTAGTCATGAATCCTCATGTTAAACTTTACCTGTTTTAATAACTAATAACGAAAGATCAGCCAATTAAACACCCTCTTAAGCTGGATTTTGCATGCATTTTTAATTCTCAGTGTTACTAGTATAGTTTTCCACAGAGCAGTGCTCTGCACTTTATATCTGAATGAGATTTTCAGAAACCAAACCAAAATTATGCCCATCAGGTAACTGGTAAAAATGGGTGTAGGTCTGCACGTGTGTCTGTGAGGGGATGGGAGCTCAGTGCCATGTTGGAGGCTGTAAATTACCTCCATAATAATAAAGCAAGAATTTTAAGACACTAAGAATGTTTTTCTAGCTCATTGACAACACAGGATAATACGAGTATTTTTACTTGATATTTTACACCAGAGAACTTCAAATACGAGGCAAGATAATTATATACATAAGGAGTGAAAATGGATTATCGTGACATGATGAGAAGCAAATTATGCAGCTGTGAAAAGGCAGATGCTGGGGTATCTTTACACATAAGAATGACAAGCAGGTGACAACATCAAGCCTTACTATCACACAGGCTATAGCATGTAACACTGTGATATCTGGTATTATGTGTTCTTCACATGAATGATGTCTTAAAACTGGAATGCTTAAAACTTCTCTGCAGTTGGCACTGAAAAGAATTTCTGATTTACTAATTTATTAATATAAATAGCATGCAAATAGAAATCAGTGAAGAAAAGGTTTGGCATTATTCACATCCTGTGCACTAACACACTGTGACAAGAGATACACTAACTACAAGGAGTAAAATATGTACTGTAGGCATGAAGAATGCATATTTTGTTATAATCATTCTACTAAATCTAAAAGTAACTGAGCAGCTATGATGTTTTTTCAAAGATTAAGCCAACCATTTCTCTAACCACATCAGGAAGGTCATATCCATTAATACCCCTGTATTGGTAGTATTTGTCTATTAGGAGTATTTAATTGAAAACACTCATGCTGCAGTGTCACTACATCCTCACTCAGCAGTCCTGCAGGCTAAGTACTGACATCTCTCTGCAATGTCATCTGCAAACCTGAACCCCCAAACTGCCAGCTTCTCTCTGAACTACATTGACAAAAAACCCCAAACCAAACCAAAAAACAAAACCCCCAAACCACGCACACCCAAAAAACCTAAATGTGTTTTGAACGTAAAAAATAAGAATAAAGGACTATAAAAAAAAACTATAAGGGTCAGCAGACCAGAATGTGCTGCTCTGTTTCATTTTCACAGTTACAACAGTTGTGTGAGGTGAACAATATTAAGCATAAAAAACACTTGGAAAATTTCAGAAGACAAATTGCTTCCTGCAATGTACTACATCAAAGTGGTGCAGTGTATTTCATAAACATATTTTCCTTCCTCAAATATATATTTGCGGTATAGGCCTGAATGCATACAGAAAATTTGTACTCAGAAGCAAAACCAATCTGAGTTTACACATGAGGTACACACACATAACAACCCTTTTTTGAGAAATTGTGATTTCTCAATGACTATGAAAACGTGCACTGATAATTCAATTATTATAGCATGTATAAATAAGTACGTGTAATTTAAAATTATACTCCTTAGTAAAAAATTTGGTTTCTGGGAAATCCATAATGATAGATTTTTAAATATTACCAGCAGTGCCTTCCAATAGGTTTTGCAAATTTCTACTCAGTGAGAACAATTATCTCTCTATAAAAATTCTTTCCCACGCAGCCAACACTTATTTTGTTCATTTCTAGTAAAAGAAAAACCAGGCTAAGCAGCTCACAACCTTTTTATTTTATGCTTTAAAAACTCATGATTCTATGACACAAAAGTAGATTTTTCCCAGCAGTGTTAGCAAAAGTGTACACTGAAAGAACTGGTTTGCTTTTCATTAGTTTTATTACTAAAAAACAGTGAGAAATTAGCACTGTTAGCTTTCCTCTCAGACCAGAAATCAAACTATTTATAACAAATATTTTCCATATTTTGAGTTATGGACATACAGTATTTCAAACCACTTAGACTATGATTCTCTGACTTTCCCATGAAACATCACCTTTTGAAATCACATCGAAGAAAAAGCTCACTCTCTAGTTTTTTTTCTCTTTAAATTTAATCCTGACTTTGAAATAAATTGAATAAAGTCTCTGTAGATCAAACAGTTACTAAAATAACCTATTTAAAAAGAAGCTACACAGTCATAGAAATATTTATAAATAGAAGGTCCATATAGAAATACAAAACCTGATTTTGCAGGAAAAGCAGTGATTTTGAGACATCTGCAGCTGTTCTCAACCTTTAGCATTGCCTATGTGAGCCAAGAGATTTTTTTTGTCTACTACTGAAGCTAAATTAACTTCATGGCTTGGTTTTTATCCCCTTGGGTAACCTCCTGACATACACAGTACCAGGCAAAAAAACTTACCCTCAATTTCATTCTCCCAAAATTGAAATGCTATAAAAAATAAGCATAAATATATTTCAAAGTCCAATTTCTAGCTTTTCTTGGCAGACTGCACTTGTTTTTAATCTGAATGCTAATATTTCAATATGTAGCATCAGATATAAAATACTAATTTACACTTTGCCAGAGATCTGAAGTATTTCAGTACTAGTCAATCAATAAATGATTAGAGCACTGTATTTTTTTTTTTTTTTCAGGGGAACATTTTTTAAACTATAACATAATGCTGCAAATTATTCTATAGATAATATGTACCTAAATGTCCAGAGCAGAACAATGGAATTTGTTACAACTCTCTCCAAGAGAGTGGAATCAGGGCAGAAGAGAGAGCTGTGTGATTTTGGATAAAGCTATTAAAACTGTGCATAAGATCTGTTCAAAGGCTATGCTGAAGGAGGACAAATCTAATAAATCTCTGAAATAAGATTAAAGTCTTTATGAATAGTTGGAAAAACTTTGAAAATCTGAAGTATTTTCAGACTCAGAGCTTCCATTCCAACTTTTATTCCTGCCAATACACCTTGCTCTAAGTTGGGAAACAATTTAACTTGCTTCACTATTATATGAAATCCATTATTTATAGAGTAACTCCATTTTTATATGCAGACATAGGCAGTATTCTTAACTGGACTTTTTTATAGCACTATAAAACAAGCCATTGTATTAATTCTTAGGGGCTGGTTGGTTTTACTTAATATATTGGACTGCGTTTGATTTATCAGAAATAAGTAACTTAACACTCACATGCAACAGGATAGTAAGCACTATTGCAGTCAAAACTCACGCTACAAACTGAGAACTACAGAAACTGTCCCATTTATGTCAGGTAAAATTCCAACTTTTAACCAGGCTTTTAGCTTCCTTACCAGCTGAGAAAATGCAATGGGAGAACTGGACTTTTTTTCTACTCAAGCAACATGTTTTTAATATTTGCACCTTTGAATAGGCAGTTTAAAAAATAGTTTTGAAAAACATATTTAAGTGCATTTTATACAAGGAAACACTTTCCAGAGAGTTTACTGCCAGTTTTTTAAGAGGTAAAAAATTTAGCAGAGGAAAACCCAAAGATACATCTGACAGCTTTTCAGCCACCAGGCTTTCTCTGACTCCTTTAGGTTTTTGGATGTGATGCAAAGACTTGTCTTTCCACAATGACCTAACTGAACTCCTACCTAGGTGAGCTGATACACTAATACTTGGAGACATCTTATTTAAAAAAAAAAACAAAACAAAACACGTTTTTCTTTCTTTCACAAGCATAAAGATGATATCCCCAGATACATTCTTTGATAAAATAATCAGCTGAGTACCTCCCCACTTACTGGACAGATGTTTTTCCTGCTAATATAGCTTTCCATTCCACATTCTCCGCAAGTAGAGGTTCATTAATCCAAACTGAAGCCTTCATTTTCTATTGATCCAAGTGTCTTACCTTTCTTATTATTATTTACTCCCATACATCCTCTGCATTGGAGATGCTTCATGGATCTCATCCCCATGAGATGTTTCATGGACCTGCCACATAGTTCATGCAGCCAGACCAAAACAATCTTTTGGGTGAAGTAAGGAGACTCCTATTTACTGTTCCCAGCCCCTCTCTTGCCTTTCTGAAAACATGAAACCTCACTCACCAGGTGAGATACTGAGGTGGGAAGGGAGGATGTGGCTTAGAGAAGGCTGAAGGCATTATTACAACACTCTTAAGTCCACCCATGCAGTGAAGGAAAGATGTCAGCTGAGGGCTGTAACAGAAAGACACAGAGCAGTGATTTCACAGCAGTGTGAGCTCTTCCCTTCCAAATATTGCAGTCATTTGGAATGACAGACCTAGGTTTAAAAAGTAAAAAGGACCAAAGTCTATAATAAATCCTGGTCCTGCTGCACAGGAACATGAGAGCAGCACAACTTGCATCTTCCCTTGACATCTGCAAGCAGAGTTACTTCAGAAAGGTCCTGAGGAGGGCAGGGGAAGACACAGTGGCTATGAAACAAACACTGAACACTGCCCAAAGACCAAATTGTTGCAGATCTAGGAGCCAGTTTTGTACAAGTTCTATGAACAGCTGTTATCCAGGTTACGGATATTATGTTTAACGCCAGAATATAGATATTTTCCTACTTTCAGAATTTTGCTTTAACTTTTCCATTTCTATAGTCTTCATTTTGCTATGTAGACATTGATGTTCAGTAGATTTTACAATACAGTTACTACAAGAGTGCTAGATTACTGTATATATTTTATATAAAGTTTTACAGAGCAGAAGCTTGTTTCTTTCATGTCCTTTTTATTTTAATACTGGCAGTTAGTTAAAAAAAAAAATAATTCATGATCTTGTAAGCCCAAGTAGCTGACAAAGGATTACTGAGCACAGAAAGAAGAGTATTATCAGTACAGTGCAGGATCACAACTTCCCAGGAAAAATCTCTGGAAGTTTTAGAAGCTGTCTAACACAGAGCCATGAATCCACAAGCAAATTGATCTTCCAGCACAATATCTGTAGATTCTGAACAAGGAAACAGGTTTTTCACCAGTTCTATCATTAAAAAACCTTTCCAGTTTTAGTAGCACAAGCAGTTAGCTTAACTTCCTTTGGATTCCTATTTCTTATTGTGATAAATACACATCCTGGACAAGCTACTTCAGCTTTAATTCAGTCATCCAGTGAAACATCAGTAATACCAGGAGCCCTGCCTAGCTCCCTGTGTTCTCTCAGCCTCGTGTTACTGTAGTTCACATTTAGTTTGTTGATCACATGTTTAAACACTTGATTTACTTGCACCTGAAAAGCAGTAAAAAAAGATCTGGATTGGTGAGAGGCCAGAAGCCTTCCTCAGTCCCTTTCCCACTGCTCAGGAATAGCTTCTTGATAGTTGGGGTCTTTTTTTCTTCAGTGTATCACAGACACAGAGGATCAGGACCAGAGCGCATCTCTTGTGAGGTGTTTTGTGATGGTGTTGAAATTCCAGTTATCAATGGAAAGATCAAATCCCAAACAGGAGAAGTTTAAAGAGCGAGAGAATGACTTCTATAGTAGTTTTAGTTCCTGTAACCAATGTGCTTCTTAGTTTATTGACAAAATTGACAAGGCTGCCCCAAGCAGTAGCACCAACTGGGGCATAAAAGTTTTGAAAAAGACAGTAGTCCTTGGGGATACTTTAGCTGGAATTCTAAGGAATGTAACACAATGTCTACATGAAGAAGTGGCACTTTTCACCCCAAGTTAGTTTGGATTCAGTTCTCTATTTGCTACTTTGCCAATAGCAGTAGGTATTGGATAAAGCAATTGCTTTGATTCTGTATCTTTTACTTACTTTTGATTATTTATTCTATCTGATGTAATGAAGCATTCATTTCCATTCATAACTCCATGTACACGGTAGCAGACACTCATGTTTTCTGCATACATCTCATCCAACAATGAAATCCAAGTCATGGCATATATGGAAAAACGAGGACATGAAACAAAACCAATCAAAACTAGAAAAAAGATATGGAAGACAGATAAAGCACCAATATTGCGCAGTGGAGTAGAGTGAGAAAGCAATCAAACAAAGAAAGAAGTGGAAAATAAAAAGAATGTTGTAACAGCAGTTGAGATAAATTGTGACATTTTTAAATACAAAGAAACCAGAGGTTATTACAGGAAACAGTGTGACTTCTAATAGCATGGGTATTCTGGTGACAGAAGAAGTAAACATTCAAGTAGGCTTCTAGAAAATGACATGAATCATCCTGAAGAAAGATTAAATCTGCAGGAAATCAGGAACACTGCAAAAATTAAACATCTGAAGACTGACAAAAATGACAACATCAAAAGGCTTCTAAAGAAAAATACTTCACAATCTTGGAATGATTTAATTTAAGTGGCATGGCACAGAAGAAACATTAAGAAATATCTTTGAAAGCAAGATGACAGGTGACAATTTCTGACTGATATAATCATCTCTCAATTATCACACCCTGCCATAAATTACTTCTATTTCCTAATATAAGTTTTTTTTTTTAATATAAAAGCTAATATAAATAAAATGCTAATACTTACAAAACACTCTACAATCCATAATCAAGGTAAATGACTAATATTCCACTACCAAAATGATATGCAAGTGAAATCTCAGACCAATCACTGGGTCAGTAGTAGAACCTATAAAATTCAAGAACTGATAGTTCATTTCCTCCAGTAGGGAATTTCAGCCTTCTCCATCTGCTACCATCATCTTGCAACACAGAAAATGTAATATCTTGGTATAAAGTATTAGAAGTAATTGCAATCCACAGTTGCAATCTCCAAGTTAATATCCTATGCTGTAAAACCCATGAGCATTTTGGACTCATATTCTTAATGAGCAACTTAAACTGGCAGGGAATGTGGACAGGTTTGAATGCATACCCCAAAGGCTACAGGTACACCTAGAGCTTACCTGGGCTAAGAACTTCCTATAAACCACACTGCTGGAACAGAGAGGAAACAAAACTAAGTGCATTTTTATGTATCTTTATATACCTTTTGTTTTTATGCTGCATTCCTACCCTTCAGCTGGTTTATCTTACCACCTACATCCTTAATGACAACTGACAGTTAAGGAATGTTATGATCTTGATTCTCTTTTTCATAATGGATTTCTTGAAATAAAAAAATGTTTTGGGACAATCTGACTTGCCAGAGTATGGTAGACCCAATGTCTGAATCAAGCATTCCTTACATGTGACTCATGTAATGTTATTACCAGTTGAGAATAGTCCTCATACTTCAAGGCAAGACTGCAACTGAAAACTGCCTTCTGTGTTCAGAAACAGAAGAATACCCCCTTTTGGGCCCATCATTTTTATTGCTGCATTAAAAACTTAGCTCAGTGACTATCTTGCTGCTATTTTAATGCAGTGATTTCTGAATCTCATATCAAGAAAACTCCCCTATATCCCCACAACTTCACTGTAATCTATCTTGGAGGCAAAAAAAAACGTTTCATCATTGCCTCCTTGCTTGGGATTTAGACACTACCTATTCACATGTGCCACTAATAGAATTTAGATTTTTCCTTGTTACAGCTGAAAATTTCCTGATTCAGTTTTCATCCTGCTCCTTATGATTTCACCCAGAATTAGAAACCACCTGGTTAGAGCAAATATGCAGCTCCTCACACCCCTAAGTGCCTAAAATAAGGCACAAATGCATCTTTGTTATTGCTTCCTTTTTTTGATGTTACCTCCCTAGAGACGCACAGAGCCACAGCGATCCAGTTCCACCTTCTCAGACTCAGGCCCCTACTTTGGCTCTGCTGTGAACATATGGGGGTTGTGGCAATTAATTACATACAGACATGATTAGAAACCCACACATCTTCAGGTGCTCAAAAATTTATAAAGCTTTAGAGCTAAAGATGCACACGTGTGTTTGCCTTACATATAGGCAATGGAAATATACACAGAAAAGAGTCTGAGCTCAGTAGTCATCTGAAAAAATAAAACATCTTATTTGTTTGTATTTTCTAAAAAACCCTATTGCATTATGTTAAATACCCTGAGGGCTTAGCATAAAACGTGACTGGAATGAATATAAAGAAAAAACTTTCTGTCTCATTAAACGGTCTGAGTTTCAAAATCTGTTCTAAAAGTGTTGTAAAGTGTGTAGTGTTGTAGATTAATGCACTGAATACATTTCCACAGTGCTTGATGTGTTTCATAAAAGGTCCATTTCAGAAGTGTGCTGTATTATAGGTGAACAGTCGCAGTAAATAATCTTGTTACAGAAACCTAAGCAATTTTTACAAGGCGTATTTCTGGCTGACTGAACAATTTATTCTCCAGATGTCACATTGTATTTTTCCAATATAAAATGAAACAGCTTTCCCCCCCCTCCTTTTTTTTTTTTTTTTTTAAGCCAGACTCTTTTGTTTGGTGAGACTGGATCAAAGGTACTTCCTTAAAGACAAAATTCTATTATTAAGAGCTGTTGTGGTATAAAATTTACACTACATGTGATTATTATATACAATTATTTAATTTGATTTAAAGGTATAAAAGACCACACCAAAAGTGTGAGCAATGATGAAGATAGCTATATACATTTTAAAAATAAGGATAGTTCAGAAAAAGGAATTATTAGCTCTCAAACTGATCATCTTTTAGGACTGTTCATAAAGGTTGCAAGCATCTTGACTAGCTCTACATATAAAACTGTGTCACTTCAGATGTTATGCACTAATAAACCCATTTGCCATATTATATGCCCTGGAAGATTACATGATAATGTGATATGATAAGAACTGCCTATCTAGAAGGCAAGGGCAATTAAAAACATTTTCACTAAGCAGACATCATCAGTAGAGATAAACAGGGTAATTTTCCAGGATAGACTTGGCTTCAGAAGGGAAATACTTTCACAGGAAGCTCTAACCCAGGAAAATTCACAGGATATAAGCAATCTATTTTATTGATGAAAAAAATGGAAAAATAATGCTATGAGCTAGTGAGTATCACACATTTTTATTTTCTTATCATGTTTTATAGATTATAAGAAATTCATGTTAATATTAAAGGACAAATTGTTACAGTTTCTCACCCTTTTCACTCTTCATTGTCTTTTATTCATATGGTTTTTTCACTTTCTGCCCAAAAAGCTATTTATTCATAAAGACCCCTACGAGACCTAAGCAGTTCAGTCCTGGAAGAATTGGCCTAATATTTCTGCTTAGAGAAAACTGTATCAGATCCAGTAGACATTGACTCTAAAGGGTGATGGAGTTCTAGAAATTTCTTCTTGAAGTGTATCTGGATTTTACTGTAGAGAGACTTGAGATGAAAATTTGATTCAATTCCATCTTTGGTTCTCCTATCCCAGTACCTTCTGGGGAACACAGCAGACATATCTGAGTTTTGCTACATCCAGGATCACACTAGAAAACACTATATGACTTGGATTAAATGTTTTTCTGCCCTTCTGACCCAATTCAACCTTTGGTGAACATTTCCTTGCTTAAAGCCTGCCAGTAGGAAACAAACCTAAAAGGCAAAGAAATGCCCCAGAGGTACAGAGATAATACTTACCCAAGTCATTGCTTTAGCTGATTTCTCTTGGAATAAAATGTCTCACATTGGCCTAATGTCCTTCTGTCCACACATGCTTGACTGAGCCATTTACAAACCCGTTTCTGTTTATGTAAAGAGGTCCCTACAACTAACAAAAGTACAGCTAGAGATGAATGAACTCTGGATATAACAAACCTTTCAAATCCAAGTCTTGCCCAAGGCATATTCCTGTGGCTCCTCAGTCCTGACAGACAGTCCCCTCTGGCCTATGGGAGGGGTTGTATCAAAGTGCTCCTTGAAAGTCCAAGGGAGATGAATGAGGAAATGAGTTTGAGGTTTTTTATACATGACCCATTATTTAGATATTGGGAAGCACCATGAAGAATCCTGTCACTGCTACCAAGCTATGATTGACTACAGAAGAGCTATTTGGACTTTTGCTTCTTAAGTTCAAGTTGATTTGAATTAATTTTTCTCTCCTAAGAGAGGCTGAATTCATGACCAGGTGAAAGTAAGCAGTACCTCCAAGACCTTTCTTGGTCAGGTCTTGAGTGTGATCAGCACCACCTGTGTGGCCCTGTATTGCCTGCTGCTGGTTCATCCCATAGCTAATTGGTATCTCACATACAGTGACTTTGGATGCAATCTGGTTTTGCCAGGATATTCCCTCTACACTGAGAACAGCAGAGCTGAGGAACTCTGTGGGCAGAGGAAAGGGAGATGCCTATCATGCCACAGGAAAGGAAGATTTGGATCCTTTGAGTCCTGAAATGAGGCAGAGCTTTCCGTGTCATGAAAGGTGCTGGAAACATAGAATGGAACAACATTCCCAAAGAACAAACTAATGAAATTAAACATTCTTATCCTTAAAATAAGGTTGCTTTTGAATGCCTTTCCTTCTTACTTTCTGCATTTAAGAATGCAGAAAGGCAAAGTTATATCTGAAATGTACACCACTCACTAAAAGGTGGAATAGAGGCCAAAAAGAGCAGCAAAATGCAGCTGAGGGATCCAAGGACCACTATGATGGTCTCAATTTAAAAAAAATTCCTTCTGCTTCCATGTTTTCAAGCATGAAAATAAACCTGAGGCTCCTTCACTGCAGTTTCAGAAGCCCAAGGTACTGGCTGGACCACAAGCAACATGTTCCACAACTGCCTCATCCCACTGGTGAGACAAATGTGCCAAGGTGAGGGACATGATGACAGTAAGACACTGGAAGTGAGGATCAGGTAAACACAGAGTTTTAAGAATTTAAAGTAACTGGCATCTTTCTGCCTTGAAAGTTTACAAAGTGCAATTATGGAAGCAAAAATCAAGAGCACATATCATAAGGCATAATGACAGAAGTACTCAGCTACAGATATTGGTATTTCTAAGAGTATTTTTAAGGTCGCAGTGAGCTTACAAAATAGAAAACTTCACTCTGAGGCAAACTGGAAGGGAGACCTTTCACAAAAATACCTTTAATTGGCCATCATTTCCTGTGCTCCTGTTTTCTTCAACTACAGATACTTCTGCCCTTGCTAACTGCCTCCCACACAGTCTTGTCTTCCTTTTCCATGATCCCACAATGAGGCAATAACACTGTGCTCATCAACTGTCCTATTACCATAGAAATGATAGCAACGTCACAAATTCAGCAGTCTGATTCTTCAACAGGGTTGATTAGGAACAGATGATGAGCTAGAGAAAAGCTGAGCCCTTGATTAAACCAAAATAGCTCTTATAATGAACAAATATGGGAATAAAATGTATTTAGAATCATGTGAAGAATGGTATCTTTATATTCTAGATGAGAAATATGTTTGCATTTTTTCTATTCAGTTCTGTTTCATTTTGTTTGAGAAGTTCCTTTATTTATTTTTAAATCCCACATATATATGTAATTAGGAATAATTTGTACTCTAGAATGGAGTGCAAAATCAGTGTAGTTTCAGCTTGTGAAACACTAGTTAGGACTTTCACCATAAATAAATTCATTCTTAGAAATGCTCTATAGCTCAGAATGCACATTGACACAAACACAGAAACTAAATGCTTTTACTATTTTTCAACCTTAACTTAAAGGAGGCAATATTTAGTGGTAAGTTCTGACAATTCCTTAATAAAACCACCTCCCATTAAGTGCTCTGCATCTTGGTGAGTCCCAGAAAGCCCCTTTTTCCTGTTCCCAGTGAAGACCTTGGTGCAGCAGGATACTGACACACTCCTCTCCCACTGCTTGGAGACCCTTAATGAATGAATCAAAGCTGGATACCTCATTGTCTTCTGAACCAAGACCTGTATTGAAGCCACAGCCACTAAAGATGGAAGAGAATGATATTTGTATCATTCAACAATTCACCCCAAAGAAAGATCTTACAGGAAAACAGAACAGAGTTCCAATGCAGTTTGTGTTCCAGAGCTGCCTTTTCATTTTGAATTCTCACACTAAGTGTTTGTCCTAAATCCCCAGTTCATGCTTTACTGGAGACTCAACAACTCTGATTTCAATCAGGGTTTATTTTACCACTAAAAATGTGCAATAGGGTGTGCATACCCATTCCAGGCCATCTCTATTCTCAGGCCTGCTGCAGTGTTTCTTCTACTTCAGACTATTTAGTCAATGCCATTAATCAAAATCCTATAGCAGAAAATGCATGCATAAGTCCTACACATTTATTGCCATGGCAACAATTCAGGCTCTTGTTCATATGTCAAGCTACATCAGTGGAGATAAATTCTATTGTTTTCACACTGACAGTTCTCTCTGTGTTGGACTTAATCCATGGAAAAATATAGCTTTGCCTCTTATTAAAATAAAACACAGACCACCCAACTCTCCAAATTCTCATTCTTCACAAAGTATAAATGAACAATCTGAATAGTTATAAAATTATAGTTTGATACTTAGGTTTATGATAGTAATTAAATTGTAAAACATGGCCCAGTCCTCATGATATTGTTTTAATCTGCAGGATTGGTTAGGAATTTAATTCTTCATGAAAAGATGAGCTCATTGCTGTGAAACTAAATAGCTATGATACCAGAGCACTGTGTTTGTGAATTAAATTGGAGTATTTTAAAATAAATGCCTGTAAGCTTTGAGTGAAGCTGATGTAATTCATTTTCTAACCTAGCTGGAGATGCTGTATTTTTTAGAACATAAAAAATAATGATCAATGCATAACATCCTGAGAAAGATTTTTATATTTCTTTTAGCTCATGACAAAATACCCTCTCATATGGATGATTCACAAGTGCAAAAGATAAGCATCGTTTTTTGTGCATAAACCTCTCTAGATTTACTTCTATACACAGTATTATGAGTAAGTCTTAATGCCTGGTATAATTTTACATGATTGTACTGTGTACTAGACCAGGTTTTGATTCCTATTATTTCCCCAGACACCTCATCTTTCTCTGACACGGAATAATGAAAAAACAACCTCTCATTACTAAAACACTTCTAATGCCTCATGGTCTCATTATTTCCTGTGGCTGGGACATCACACTTCCTGGAAAGGCACAAACCTCCTCTCACCACTAAAGACACATCCTTTCCCATCTGACCCTTTTTTTTCTCTTCCTCATGCAGATTTCAGTCCCTGCTCTTACAGCATGCTTCATATTGACAAAGCCTATTACCATGATATACTATACTGGAGTTCATTTCAACTAATATCCACTGCTACATCTGTTACTGTCAGTGCCCAATCTCAGTTCCTGTGTCAGTGAAGATGAAGACAACCATTATATTTACTTGTTGTCACCCCATGTTATGCCAGTATCACAAACTGCTTCACATACACACTGTGTGTGACTTGCATCAAATATATATATTTTTAAATGGGGGGCTTTGTGTCATTTGTAAATATCCTGTGAACTTCATTCATATTAATGAAGCAGCGTTTGCACTTTAGTGGCATTTTTATGCAAATGGCAGTAACTCTTTGTGTGCCTTCCCTCTCTACACCACCCAGGCCACAACTTGTAAAGCAACACTTGTTTCCCCAGATGAGCTGCACAGATCCTGTCCAGAACAGGCCTTTTCCAGTCACCCAAAAGACAGAATCTGGGGTTCTGAGAAGGCTAAGCACAGAATATGCCAAATAACTCTTCAAACAGTTTATTTTCAAATCCTGGCATGTTCTTACAGGGAAAGACTAACAAAATATCTTTCAGAATCTGTGTAATGGAGAACACAGTATCTCTTCTGCTCTCTAACAAGTAATGTTTTACAGTTCTTTTCCTTGCTTCAATTAAAAGCATCATATCTCTCGTGGCTTCTACAAGCAGATGCACACTAGTTTCAAAAACATAAATAGATTTTTAAATAGTAATATTCGAAGCAGAACAAAAGCAGCTTTTTCTATACACATGAATTACACATCAAAATAAAATTTTAGTTCCCAGTTTAGCACTGCCCTCTGGTGATACTTATCTTGGATATGTATGTGACCCACTTTATGCAGCTGTATCAGGCCCAGACCTGGCCAAGAACTAATATGAAATTTAGGCATTGAAACCTAAGACAGGAATTTTAAAACACTTTATTTAACCCCTTCAGCTGTTAACATCTCAAAGATGCTCTATTTCTGTTCACCAAATTCCCCAGCCAGAAGCTTGCTTTGTGCCTAGGCTGAATTACTGCCACCTTGATGGCTTGGAGCAGCTCCCCTACCTTCAAGGTTCATCCTGTGGTCTGCTTTAGGAGTCTCCAAGACAGAAGTGGGTTCTCAGCTTCCTAATGTACATCTTGCAAGAGTACTGAAAATCCCAGCCATGCTTTATCTTTGAAAGAGTTAGATATCTACTATCAAACAAGTGTTTTAAGCTATAAATCTGCCTCTGGGTGATTGTACTTGAGCTGCAGGGAGTCATCTTAATCCCACAAGACTGAAATTTATGAACTCTCCTTGCAGCAGGCTGTCTCCTACAATGTTTTCTGGCTGCATATCTCATTAGGAGGCACAAAACTACCATCCTATTATTGTACAGGTCACTGTTTCTCAACCCTTTAAAATCCATTAAGCTCTACACTTTTTTCAACAAGAATTATTGGACTATGATGGTTTTACTTCCAAGTGCATAAAACAAGGTTAATTTTCAATCCTCATTTATTACTACTAAAGGATATAAGTTTAACTTTAGTCCATTGCTCCTATCATGAGACTAATGAGCAATGATCCTGCTACAAATGGATATTGTTTCTATCTATTATGAAAAGTTTTATGAATTAAGGTTTGCCAGATATTTATCTGTATAAATATCATTTCCAAGGCTCATTGAGGGAAGCTACTGGGTGAAGGACTTTGAAAATCTGGACTTCCATATGGGTAGCTTCTCCTATTGTTGAAGATGTGACAACAAGAAATAACACAAAATGATATTCTGAACAGAACATTTTTGCAAGAACTGACAAATTTAAGATTCTTACTGAGATATCATTTTAAATATAGCAAGATCCTATAATGTTTGGGGATTGTTTTAATAAAGAGACCAAAACAATATGTGCATCCCAAGTCAGACTCATAATTGTAGCTAAGTGGAGAATGCCACAAATATATGAACCTGATTTGTCTCCTTAAATGATAATCAAAACAAACAGAGTGAACTTCTCCTACAAGTTCATTGCACAATACTTCCCATTATTAATCAGAACTGTCATAAGATTATTACTTTCCTTAATAATGTGTTTAATGCAAGTTTAATGTAAAAGATCCACGATAAAGGCAGTCAAAGCTCTATTAAAATCCTTTTGCCAAGTTCAGCCACTTCACTGGTAGCTTCAGGCTAACAGCCTCATGTTAATTTGGATTCTAATCTATTATTTTGCATGCTATTTAATATGTTTTTGTAATTAGATTTTTTTTAGGCAAAGCAAGAAAAAAAACATATGGGTCAGAGTGCATGACTGCCATTAACTACAGTGCATTTCTGGGACATGCTTAATCATAATACAACTTCTGCAACGAAAGAGTGTAGATTATACTCCAGTCAACAACCTGTGTCTCATCCTGTAAATGGGAAAAATAGATGACAATCAAGTGATAAATACCTGCAGCTGTTCACACATACTCTTCCAATTTAAAAGGTTTCTGCCCTCTTAGCTGGTCCAGAATATTAATTCATATATTCATCCCTTACTCTGGGGTTAAGTCATAAATGAATTAGAGTAATACATTCCTGATAAACTCACTTCACTCCAAATGGGAGTTTAAGAACAATTACATGATTAATTGTTCTGGGAGAAGCAATGATATGGTAACCTCCAGGAAAAGGGCACAAGGATATCCAGGACAGGATTGGTGAACACCCCATGCCTCAGAATTTGCAGATGTAGAGAGATGCAACCCTCAAATGCCTTCTAAATTTCCAACAGAATTAAATTCATCTTAAAACAGTTATCTAGAGCAATAAAATATTCTTTATTTCTATAATTCTCTTAAGCTTCAGTTAGGGTTTCAGTCTGATAAATTACTATAAAATAGAAATAAAAGTTTATGATCTATAAATCATTTTTCAACTGAGATGAAAATGGTATCCTTAGACAAAAGTGAAAATACACTTTAAAATATGAATTAATGCAACATTATTTTGCTCTCATTTCATTTTGTGGGGAATATATACACAATGCTTAATTTTTGTCTTGTCTATTCAGCTAAACAGCCAAATCTTGCTCTTGCCCACAAATTTTAACAGATTTTTCCTCTTCAGTGGATTGTCCTACTAGAAATACTGAAGAACTGTTTCAGTCTGGTTTCTTAAGATAATTCACAATACACTTGAAAATTCATAGAATTATAATTTAAAAAATCTACAAGAAACTTTACGAAGTTATAGGCTTGTTTACTTTTTATCAGGGACATAACCATACTAATATTTCAGTCACTAATTTTACTCAAGAATGAAGAGGACTTTTAAAATCAAGGTCTGGGTAAATGCTTTTTGAATTAAATATATAAGGAATCTAGATAAGAGTAGACTGAAGTTACTGGGAGTAACAATTTTGTATTCCTAATTTTTAAGTACTGAAAACTCAGACTTGTATTCTTTATTTTCTTCCTACTTGCCTAGGGCTCTATAAGCTTTTTTGCCTTGAGGAAGAAACCTTATCTGAAGACTGTATATCAATATTGTGCTGGCAGTCTCAACGTATCTGGGTAAAGAACAATACTGTTGTTGTCATTCAGTAACAATAAAACACCCTGATGAAATTTGTGTTACAGGACTGAGCTCTGGAATATCATAAACATATCCTACTTCCAACTGATGGTATGTTTGAAAAAGGTTTTCTATCAATGCATCATGAAGCAGACAGCTGTTGATAAGAAGCCTGTATCATTCTCCAGTTCATTTCTCAAATAATTCTCCCTATGCTAGTGTTGGTGGAATTGATATGGGACATTTTATTACCTCATCTCTCTTCCCCTAAAATAGCCCCAGTGACAATGAAGATACAGGGCCTGGCTACAGCAGACAGCATGGCCATGAGTTTTCTGTGGATAGGTCATTTGTACCATCCCTAAGTGTATCCAAGAATCAGACCTGGTGTCTAAACAAACAGCCTACATGGACCCTCATTCACCTGTTGGAATGCTGGTTGTTTTGTGGGGGGTTTCTCAATTGGTGTTTTATCTATATTTTCATGGAAAATTAAAACTACATAAGGTGACTGAGACATGATTAGAAATTAGCACCCTAGTCTCAGGTCCACTGTATTGACAACTTGGTTGAACTTTGTATAACTTAGTTTACCACTAATGAAAGGCACAGATACTGTTCCTGCCCTATGAAAATTCCTTTCTGTTTGCCAAGTGCTGACATGCTTTGGTAAATATATTCCATGTAAGTGCCTATGAAGAAAATGGGTGATTTCCCTGCAATGCACTTGCTAGAAAAAAAAAACAAACAACAAAAAGATAAGACATTACATATCAAGATAATTTTTGTTAGAGTCCTCTGTTCTCTGCAAACAATAAATCCCAAATGAGTGGGCTCTGTGTCAGGAGACTACCAAGAAAATTAGAAGAGAGACAATCCAAACCCATAGGACCTGTGAGGCTACACCAAACTGAAGTAGAATCCCAGTGCTGTTAAATGTCTGCAGACAGTCTAAGAACAGACATTGTTAACATTATAAAACCACAATTTTAACAGGAGATTTAGAAAACTAAGTGTACCAACTAGTCACTTCCACAATAAAAATGGTATTTTCTCATATGTCCTGTTGCCTGATGGCCACACTTCCCTTTAGCTATCAGTGGTCAGAAGGAGAGAACTTCTGTCCTACTCAACTTTTGATACTTTCATAATGGAGTAATCAGCTGGGTCAGAAGGTCTCCAGAAGTATCTTTAGGATAGTACAGCAGTCTTGGATATCTTATCTTTATTGCTTCTAAATTCTGCAGTCATGGACTCACCTATGCTTCTCCCCACCCAGATGATCTGAAGTACTTCACTGCTGGCAGTACTTCACTCATTAGGAATATTTTAAGTTCTCCTTTTAGAAGAACTTGTAGGTTTTCTAATCTTCTTCATCACTTAGAATTCAAATTGCACATTATAAGTGTTTTGCATACTATTTATTTAACCATGTAAGAAAACTGATGGGAAAAACATCCAGAAAAGTATCTTTCATGTAAATACTTATAAGAAATCTAAATTTGAACAATGCCCAAAGGCTAGGAGAAAGAAAAAATGTTCCAGAGCTAACTGTGCAGTTTTTCATAAAACACAGTTAGCATGGATATAATGTAACTAAGTTAAGCAAGATATGATTGATTTATGATACTGGAATCCATTAAAAGTATTCCATTGCAGTTTTAGAAACCATATAGTCATTAAATATCTTTGAAAACACACATTCTCTACCATCATTATAAGATATTCTTGACAGCACATCATTTTTAATGGCACCATTACAAACAGGACTCATAATGGCTCTGTTTAGTATGTAATAGAATTGGAAGTCAGTAATACACAGGCTTGTATTTGACAATCAGATAACAAAGAGCACTGAAGGAAAGGAGAGTGCACAATTAATACATGAATAATTATTGTGTGTAAAATGAAACACATTTTAGTGTGTCAAATATGCATTAAGATGGAAAAATGAAACAGTAGAATAGGTTTGATGTACATTACTTACAAGTACAACATGAACTACTGGTACTGATATATGATCTAAACAGGAGAGGAAAGATGATGCCCAAGGCTAATTGAAGTACTAATGCTGGTTTCTAATTGCAGATAACTGTTACATGCTCAGATAACTCCCTACAAGGCCTGGCACTTCTGGGGAAGGGAATAATCACTGAAACATGTAAGGATCTCTGCAAAGTAGTGACAGTGGTGAGAAAACACTACTATCCAATGTCCTATACAAATGAAAAAGCACTTTTCTATCTGTAATACAACAAGTATGACAAGATTTTCTGTTTATTTCTCCTTTTTTATAATTATTGCAAAAGTGTCTGTACAATATACAATATTGTTTGCTTTACTGGACTAATTCTGTCAGTTCCACCAGAATTTTGTAGCTAACATAGGCAAGAGATAATAGCCAGTAGATAGGTTACCACAGCTGAAATTTGTATCACAGGTGAGAGGTTTAGATCAGGAGTTTTAGAAGTCACACATGAGAAACTATAGGGACTGTGATAACCATGGAGAATAAGATGGAAGAGTTGTGAGGAGGCAAGAGCTGAATGGAGAGGGAGGGAACTCAAAATGCTGCTTGTCCTGTTTCCCCCAAACAGACCTGTGCATTGCTACCTACACAGCAAGGTTGCTCTAAACCACAGCTCCCAAGGGATATTGGTAACTGCATGATCCTCAGCAGCACAGACTCAATTCCCAGCATGAACTCACTTTCTGACCCAAGTTCTGCAAAAGCAGTGCTCTGAGCAGGTCAAATCCCATAGAAGGTCAAGTACTAGGAAAATCAGGTCATGGAGGGCTCTGATTTTACACTGCACAGAAGTAAAAATCTTGCAGCAATGATCTCTAAAGTTTTAGGACCCCAGCTGTAAGATGGGAATATTACTACCTAGGGCTGCTGTGTTATTTAATCATGTTATTTAATCAGGTTTTCACACCACAGTGATAATTTCCACAGAAAAGCCAATCAGAGAATTGTATTTTGTCAGAATTGTATCAGAATTTTAAGGTTTTTTGGTCAGAACTATTGCCTGATGGGAAAATTAAAAAGAAGTTATAGTAAATGTAGTTACTTGATAGAAGTCAGCATCACAACACCCATGAGCAATCTAGCCTGACTTGGGATAATCTGTATTTTCTGAATGTTTGACTTTTTAACCTTGATAGTGATCTTCTGACATATGCCTTTGTTGCATGTGTAGTATACAACAGAATGACCTTCCCCCATAATGTCCTTGTAGTAGAACAGAAGCATTTACTATAGATTTTATTATGCCTTAATGAAATTCTAATCAATAATACTTTGGAAAATGGCAAAGAAATTTGATACATTCATAGGTAAAAGGAGATGTTATTATCTCAGTTCAGTAACTATGAAATAGAAAGATGAAAGAAGTCTGTTTTTCATATTAGAACTGAGCACAGCTGTACAGTTATATAATAAAGTATTGCTTGTATCCATGGCAATAGGGAGTAATTGATGCACCACAGTTATTTTTATAAACCCAAACAAAAAAATTCAACTGGAAGTTTCTCTGCCCGTTTCTTGGCTTTGTATGGTTTTTTTATCTGTACATAATGTACAAATTTATAGTCTGAATACACTCACTGATCTGAATCGTTGAATAAAACATGCTGGCTTTTGCTGCATATTAAAGAAGATGGGGATCACATAACCAATAGCCAAGTCTTTCATGAAAGATTGCATGAAAAATATTTCTTGGAATAAGATATATTGTTAACTTAAATCCAGATTGCATTGGATTTGGGATCTATACACCCTAGGGATTTATATTTTTTTTTAGTAAAAATGTTTTTCAGATGTCTAAGAGTGGTAAGTTTAGGAATTGTTGAGTTAAAGTCAATAGAGAGCTCTAATATGAAAAAACCCAATGCAATTTCTAATAATGGAAACCCAAAAGCTTGGTACATTTTGCATCTTAAGCTTTTCCTTATAGAATGACATCTCTTTTCCCTCCTCAAGTAAAAACATCACAGAATCATAAAATGAATTGGGTTGGGAGGGGCCTTTAAGATAGCTCAGTTCCAACTAGGTCCAGTATATCAAAGTATGTGTTGTTTTAAAGGAAGATCCATACTTTCCTTTAGCTCCATTCACTCCTTGAAATTATACCAGAAAAGGATACAACTGATGTTTTGTTGTTTTGTGGTTTTTTTTTAAATCTGGATAAGCATCCAGACAACTAAAAAGAGGAATCGGGTACCTTTTACTTTTTCCTTCCACATTCTACTGCAGGATAACATTCCAGTCAAATCATGAGGGCAACAGCTCCTGTGGAGAACTTTTTTTAAACTTTGTTCAAGTCAGAATTCTACTTCTTGTTTCAAACTGAAGATGAAACATGCTGCTTGGTTTCCATGCTTATCCTTAACTGGCTTATGATGTCTAAGTTGCATCTTCAAGGCAATGGACAGGAAAGATCTCAGGAATTATTGTTAAATGATAAAGCTTTATAGATAATCCTCCACAAATATTTCACAAAGTACAAGGAATATTTAACTATGTATTCAGTACTGACTTCACTTCTTTACACAGCATAGCATCACCTCCTTTTCTCATCTCTTTCAGTGCTGCTTTTTACTTTCCCCTTCTGTTTGAATCTTTTGCCTGACCAGATATCAAGCAAATAATTTGCTTTTTGGAGATTAAAAATACATAGTCTCTTAGAAATGCCAGCTGCTGCTGTTTTTCAGGAATCCTATTACTTTGGAAACTCTGCATCATCATTTGCTTGAGCAATAGACCTGTTACAAGATCTTTCATGACACTAATCTGAGAGACTCTTAAAACATTTGGAATGGAAGGCAGCAAAGTTGTACAAAACTCCACAGATCCACAAGTTGAACTTACTTTCTCCGTCCTGGAATCTGCAGCTTTATCTTGCAGCTCATGGTAAGTGGGCTTGACCTGGGTCCTTAATGCCTGACATCAGGTACCAGATGTAGTTTCATCTGAGCTAGAACTTTGCTTCTGTGATTCAAAAATTACAACTATTTCAAAAAGAAATAATCTCCTCATCTCCTGATGCCTCTTCCTAATTCTGTTTATGTTTCAAGAAAGCACATAAAAATAGTTCTTCTGTTATTTTTGCTTTTTAGGCTATTCCTTCTCTTTCCCTCTACTACTATATCCCAATCCTTTTTTATCTAGGGGTACTGAAGAGGGGATTAAAATGCATTAACAAAAGAAAGGTTATGGGCTGCAAGTCAGCACAAACAAAAGAACCAAATACATCATGTAAAAGCTAATAATATTTAGATAGGAAGCCCAGAATTTTGCATTTTCATTATATTTTGTAGCTAGCATGAAAGTTTAATCTTCCACTAACCATTTAAAATGTAAAATAAACAGGGCTCTCAGCACATCACAGTCTACACTCAGGTCCCCAGGAGAGTGAAAGCCACAAAAGAAACCTAACAATATGATGCTATATATTCTGAGATGTTGCTATTCAATCTGATTTGCCTCATGCCCATACATTTTAATGCTGACTTCATTATGAAATCTCTTCTTGATTAATCATTGGTGAACAATGACTAAATTGCACTCCAGCATCAGTCTGAACTGGGGCATTGTTAGCAGCAACATTCATCTGAACAACGTACCAGATGGGCCAAGGAAAGGTCACTCTGGTACTACCACAGGAACAATGGAAAAAGCTCAGAAAGAGTGGCAGAAGTAGTGGAACTGAGACTACAATAGCTTTACAGAACAGGCTGAGACTGTTTAATATTTTTAAAAATCACATTAAAGGTATTATCAAAATATTTTAGTGTTCACTACCCCAACTACTGTCAACAATAAAAAAAGAAAAGGTGCATAAAGCTATTGAAACTTCTGAGTACATAAATAAGACTTTGATATGGGACTTCTGCACATAAAGAACACCAAGCAGAAAGGTTCTTGGGTGCTGTATGTCCCAGACTACACCTTCCCTCATGCATTCCAGTTTTTTCCTCTAGTACATGCTAGCTTGCTTCTATAGCAAAGACTCAACTTTACAACCTCTAAGGGATCTGGTTTTTTTAATTACCACCTACATAACCCTCACTGTTGTGAAACAAGATATATACTATCATTTTCCTAATCCTGCTAAGGTGAAGAACTGTCCTAAAACAGCTGCCACCTCAACAGAGATAGGGCCACAAAACATTCTGAATCCACCTAAAATTTTGACAAATCTTTAGTTGCAACCTTTTCTCACATTTCAGTTTGGCCACAATCCTCTGGGACACCTCTCCCAAGCCCTTCAAGAACTTGAATTTGTTCAGGATACTCAGAGGGTACCGACTGCTCTACTCCCTGAGCAGCACCCTACAATTGCTGGGTTTACTCCTAGTAAAAATGCTATTACTACAATGCCTCTGCATTTCCTTTAAGCTTACATGCCCCCAAATAGCTGATAAATGCTGCTCATTCACAAGGTTAAAACACAGACCAGTTCATGTTTCTTTTAACCCCAATGAAAGCTTGCATAACATTATGATGGTCTATGTGCTATACTAGACTAGTCCTGTTTCAGGGTTAATACATTCTGGCAAATTCATATTTTGATGTTGCTAAAACATGTCATAAATTAACCTTATATTTGACATTTTAAAATGAGAAAAACATCATAGGAAAATTATAACCTGTAATTTCTAAACACCACCTCTTCTAATAAATGTAATCAATATTTTATCTCTTCATTTTCTCTTTCTTCTGCAACTACCCTTCTTCACAGCAAATCCTACTTTATATAATGAATGCATGACAAGTAACTGGTAGACTGGAACATTTTTTTATGTTTTAAGTTCTACACCAAATTACACTCTACATGTCTACAGAGAGATGTATACAGTAACATATGATAAACAAACTTCAGATGTATATTCAAACCAGCTAGTGGATCTGTACAAAATTTTAGGGAGTCAAGTGGAAGGATGTGTTGTTCTGCTAATCTGTGAAGACCTCACAGCAGAACTGCTGCAGTCACACAACAGGTAAAAGCTGCCAACCCTGTAATTTAACCCAGTATATTTTTGTTACATCTAATTGGAGATATTAAAATACCACAGAAAAAAGTGAGTATTGTTGAAACACTCTTTTTTTGCTTGCTCAAGGGCTATTTACAGTAACAGCAGCACATAATGTAGAATAATCTGGTTTGTTTTCAGCAAGGTTAACATTGAATAGGCTGCTCAGGGAAGTGGTTGAATCACCTTTCCTGAAGATATTTAAGAGATGTGTAGATGTGGTGCTTAAGGACATGTTTTAGTGGTGGACTCTGCAGTGCTAGGTTAAAGGCTGAACTTGATAGTCTTAAAGATCTTCTCCAGCCAAAATGATTCTATAAGTCTAATGTCTGAAAGGATCACAAAAAGCGTAAGTCAGGTGTTCACTTCATAAGCAACATACAGGGGTCATCTGGAAGAGTGCAATAACCAAACATTTATAAAGGAAATTCATAGTTATTTGAACATAAAGTGATATTCAAATATTGCACATAAGATTTTATAAGAATAAAACCAGAAAGTGATTTTTCAGATCTACTTTATATTGAGGAAGCGTTGCAGTAGGTGTAATGAATATTCTAATTAAGAATTTCTGGAAAACAGGATCTGGGGCCACTGTACTCACTTTATTCTTGACCATATAGCAGCCATGCTGAACTTGCTTGACATGAGGATATTCTTGTAGTGGTGCCAGCTGAATAAAACACCCCCACTTAGTACTCAGAAGAAGAAAACAGACTCTCCCTATCCTTGTTACAAAAGGATAAACCCACACTCCTCCATGGCAGACAAAAGAAATATTGCCCATGTCACATTATGCTGAACCTAAAAAAAGAGAGAAAACCCTTCTCTGCAAGCTCATAAAACAAGGAAGATATTGTTATACACCCTTCCTATGTTTATTCAAAGTAGGGTTAGTCCTCAGAAGATCAATAGATTTTTGTGAAATTCAGTTGTGGATCCCAACCTCTTAATTCTAATTTCTCTTCTCACCTACATAATGACAGGGCCTCTGCTCTAGGTTGCTGGAGGGTAAATACAGAGAAATTTTGCTGTCAAGGTTGAGTAACTTTCTTGCATTTCTTGATATGGCTTATTCCTCACTGGAACCTAACTCAAGGTTATATTCCTGTAGCTCACACTTTGCTCCTTTGGTCTTTTAGCTGCTGAATCCATTGCTGGATGGATTCTCTCCAAGGGTTACACCTTGGTTTACCCCGACTATAAAGCATTTCCTTCTGGGCATTATTTCCCTTTCTGCAGTCTAAATCTACTTTTCAACATTCTCATCTCAGATAAGAGGATTCTGGATGAGACAACACCATCTCCTTGCAGAGTTGCCACTGAGGACAGAAAAGGAACATCTTTCATGTTTCCACAGCACTAGAGGCCATGGGGATCAAAGTGTTCTAGTTTTGCAGAAGGGTAAATGCTGAGGCTCTTTAGATATTTATTGGTTGAAAAAAATCCTGACAGAAAAATGTGGAAGGTACTTGTGGCATGGAGAGAATTATTTGGACAGAGGGTTGAAGAAAAGGTTATAAAGTGGCTTTTTTCTAGCACAATGAGGAAGGTGAGTAACCTTTATCACCTGTGAAACACAATAAGATCAGTTATTAACAAGTATTTCTGAGTTTCTGTGTGTTGTTATTAACTCAGATGAAGAGCTTTGCTTTTCTGTATCATCCTCAGGAAGTACTTTGTTTGGTGACTACCTGAAAACTTAAAAGATCAGAAGAGAAGTGACTGGCTGGTGAGGCATTTTTCCAGCAAGGCAGTAGATACTCTGCACTTCCACCTACACATGTTCAGCTGTGTTAGAATATTCTGCTGTGTAGTGATTGTTTAATATCATTAGGGAGTTTTGCACAATGGGAAAAGTATATAATGTTTTAGGGGTTTTTATGGTTCTGTGCAGGCAGAGGCTGCTTACTGTGGGTACAGCGGATGAGCTTTATGACTTAGCTCAGATCTGGTTTTGAACCCTTCAGCTGGTGTATTTTAGACAGCAAGGAATTTTATTTCTCATCATGACGTAACAGGTGTGTTACTGGATAAAAGCTAGGCAAGTATATTATAGGAAGTTTCTTTCAAGGTGAAGTCCTGTTAATTTTATACATTTTATAAAGATAAAATCCATTCATCGTTTAATGATGTTTCCATGTGGGTTTCTAAACGATGTGCTATTCTGAGTTGTATAAAATAAGTGAGGGTTCTTCCTAGATTGAAGAAATTCCTTACAGAAACCTAGTTGGCCTTTCAAAAATATGGTTTTTGTTTCCCTATGAAAACAACATTGTTGATTAAGTCTTGATAGTAATAGGATGGATCTAAGTACTCCACTGGCACATGCAATGATGTTTGATGGTTTGGTTGTATATTAAAATCAGTTTGGCATGGCTGGATTGACAGATGCTTCTACAGAGATTGTTTCTATGTACTGTTGCTTGTAGGCTTTTAGATTTTTTTTCATTTTTTAAAAGATTTCACAGAGTCCTTATGAGAACACTGTAGGTATAGAACCATTTCAGAGAGAATCTGTTAGCAGGGTGAAGGTGATTCAACTTGTAAAAACCCTGTGAGTTTAGGTTTTCCATTCCTGGTAAGTATGTCATCTGCATAACTGCATGGCCTTTCTTATCACAGAGATGATTTAAAAGTCTGTTCTTGGCAGCAGCTCTGCAAAAGGTTAACTATGCAAACCATGTGTGCTTACAGTTTGGAGGCAGAGATCTTCAGAAGTAACATTTTTCTGTGCAAAGATGGAAAGGGTGAATGGCAAAACATCTTTGGGACCTGACAAATCTGAATTTGACCTTACAACAGTCACAGACAGGTAAAAACAAAAAAAAGAGGTACAAGAAAATAAGGAGTAGTGACACATTCCCTGGAAAAATAAGACGGGAATAGTTTTCTACACACAAAAAAAATCAAATGATTACTACTTTGTAAAACAACTAGTAACTTTCCATTACTGCCTTTCTTTTTAGTCTCAACTCTGAGCCAAATAAAACCTGATGGAAGATCTGAAATAATCTGCTATATAATTTCAGTGACTCTTAAGATATCATACAATATTGTATTTTCCGCTAATACTTCATATCCTAACACAGTGTTTAAGAAGAGCCAGTATGTTCAGACTCAAAGAAATATATAATTTATTTTTTTTTTAATCTAAGGGTATTTAGTGTAAACATAAGCTTAGGGACAGGTGTCTACTTGGGTTACCAGGTGCAAATAGGTGTCTGGTTCATATCAGCCATTAGTCAACAAGAACACTACAGTCACAAGGCAACGTCCTACCCAAATGATGTGGCTGCCTTCAAGTGGAAAGAATGACTCAGATACATAAATCTTTTTCTATATATCACAACAGAACAAATACACACAGGTGCCACAGTCCTCAGTACCATTATGTTCCTCTCACTTGTAATTCCAACCAGGAAATAGCAAACTTCACCGTTGGAGAGACTCATAAATAGTTAAGTACCCTCTATCAACAGATGATAAAAGGGAAAAATAACCTATAAAACTACATAATTAACAACTCCTGAACAAACAGAGCTACAGCACTCAAACACAGTCAAGTTATTGCCTAGGCTATTACAAGGATTTTACAGTAATATAATTTGATTTTGTAGCTTCACAGCAATTACATCAAACGTCTTTTACTTTTTTTAGATGTGCATCAGTGCTTTAAATACCTATTATGAAGTCCAAGGTGGAAAGGAAAAACAACAAGGTTGTTCAAGGTCACAGACAACAGTATTCAATACCTTATTTGTAATTTTTTGGTCATCTTTAACTCCTGGAACTCAGCTGATGGTATATTCTGCTTCCTATCCAAAGGATGCAGTACAGTACAATTTTTTTTTCGCCCCCTATAAATAAGGGAAGCTCAACTTCTTGATTCTGGATGCAAATTGGAATTTGCACAGTTCAGGTTAAATTGACTTTGGCTTCATCTCACAACATCTGAAATCATACTGCAGTACTCAGGCACTTTTAGGACATAATTAGATAAATTCATAGATGAAGCTGCTCCTGGCAATGCTTGCTCTTCTGTGAATAGTAAACCAATTCTACAGCACATTGAAATACAAACTGGAGTTGCAATACCAACTTGGCAATGCATCTTTGCTGTCAATTGTTGTGTGCCATATGGACCCACTTAAGCCTCTTCCTCTTTTGGCTCTCGAAGAGCAGGCAGCCATTGTGGCCAGTCAGGAGGTCAGTTTGGAAACCAAATGGCCCAGGTGCAAAAACTTCAGCAAGGACATCTGCATCCAGGACTGCATTTGGCAAGATTTATCCCTGCCCATATTTAGACCCAATATCTGCCTTCTTACGTAATGCTGCCATTTTCTGCCAAATAGAACCCAGGAAGTCTGTTTAATTTCTAAATAAAGTGCTCACAAAATGCACTCAGGATATATTCCTGGTTTTTGTATCCTATTCAATTCAAATCTGAAAAGAGCTAACATTCTTTTTTTCAGCTTATTCCTTCTATCAGATAAGGCACATAGAAGTTCAGGTGAAAGTTCTCACAACCTCAACTGTGGATATTAATAATTTCCTTTTAAAAAAGTTTGATGCCAACCACGAAGGAAAGTTGTGATACTCAGAGGAAAGATTAGCAGTATAATTATAGTGATATTGATAGGGCTACAAGCTCAGACCTTGTGCAAAATCTGAATGCTTTTTCCTTTGATACACAATTCTTACACCAGCTAGATTGACACATATTAACAAAGCTCATTTTCTGCTCAACAGTATCACAGTTAAACATCTACTGGATATTTAAATTATATTTCCTACCACAATTCCCTCTGAGTCCCAGCTAATCATACTGGTCTTTTTTCTCACCAAAAAAAAAAAAAAAAAAAAAAAAAAAGAAAAAACAGCTACATAAGAAAAAATAAATCAGACACCATCATTGCGGGGATGTAAAGCCATTTGAAGAGGAACTAAGTCATAATCTAAAATACCTCAAGCATTTAATGTATTAATACCCTTCTGCCTGTACATTTCCTGTCACAGATAAAAAGTACCTGTGCAAAATTCCACGAGTTTGATCCACCACTGTACCATTCAACTTCTACACTGTTGGAACAGCAGGCAATGCAACCATCAGGAAATAATGAATCAAGGTCACAATATCTGACAAAGACTTTAGAAAACTAATTTAAAAAAACACTTAAGTCCAGATGTATTACTTGGGTCACATGCCAAAATTCTTCTGTTCTCATTACAATAACAAAGTCTAATTCTAGGTTTTTTTAGGTTTTTATGGTTTCTCTCTTTTTTAGTTTTAAAATTGATTAAACCAGTCCTTTCTTTCTTCTGGTCTGGGGTAAACCACACATGCAAAGCAATTAATCTTTGCCCTGCTTTCCTCTATCTTCTCCAAAGCAGTTTTGGCACTTTGGTTATTTTTTTCCTGAGGTAGCACAGGTCTACTGGACACAGCATCTATAGAAAACTCTGATTTGATCCAAAAGCACAACACTTACACAAATAAAAGTTATAGGACTAAGGAGTTTTGCATCAAGCTCCTCAGGCTGGCATAAGCTGCACTGACATGAAGTTCTGCTAGCAAATAAAATGCCAATGGGGAGCTGCATCATAGGCAAAGGAGCTTTCAGTTTTTAATTTCCCTTCACAAAAGGAAGTGCCTTACTCCCTGCTTAGGTTTAGCTCTGAGTCAGTGCAGCAGTGGCCTTAACCCTATCCACAAAGCTTCCAGAAATTAATGTTCAGCAGGAAAAAGATTTTGTTGTCTGCTGCCTTCAGGAAAGAAAATAAACCTGCAAGAGTGTTTTTCCTCCCAGAAAATAAGCAAAATGAAGGTGACAGTCTGAAATGCTGGTGAACTGGCAGTTCCTTGACACTGAGTCTTTGCCAACTGACTGACAACAGAGTTCAGAAATACGTGAGGATTAGCACATACACACAAGCCTTTGGAGAGCCCTAGAATTTATCTGTAGGTATTTTACACCAAGGATATGGAATAAAAGTATCCAGAAAAAAAATTAGAATTCCAGACACACACACAGCACTCTGACTGGCATCTCAAGAAATGCCTAAAAACCACACAGTTTCTATGCTTCATTTTTATGTATGCTTTCTGCCTCATAGTAGTAATGAGTTACACAGCTTCAGTCAGTGCATCTCAAGGTTGCACATCACTCCTTCAATGCTCAGTGTTGCAACCTGAGCTTCATGCTTTAAAATACCATCTAAATTATTCAGCAGGTACCTAATTTAGGACCTAGTATGCACTATGTGTAAACACATGTTTGTGTACAGGGTGTGTGTATGCTAATTCGTGTCTTTTCCCTCTTGTACTAATAAATACACAGCAAACCCAAGCTAATTCCACAATTTTAAGGAATAGCTAAATGCCTCACTCATATGAAGTCACAAAAAAAAAAATTATAAATGTAATTATCTATACACAACAAAACTAATAAAGAATCAGTGCAACCATGATACCCCAAGATGAAATGCAAAATAACACATTCAGCATTGCTGAGCTAATATCAGTTGTAGCAAGCAAACTCAGCACAATTTTTCAAATATGGCAAAATATTTCCCAAATATGAGAATCCTCTCCTTGGTTTTGCATGTGGAGATAGATGTGTGTGATGGCAGCACCATCCCTACAGTATCAGCCCTGCCAAAAGACCCTGGCTAGATTGCCAAGTCACAACCTGTTCTCTAATGAAAATAAAAATGATACAGTAATAATATAATAATACATTGCCTTAGACTTGTTCACTGTTTACTTCTAAGGTTTCCATGAAAGCTTTCTGGAATTCAGCAGTTTCACAGTGGCTTCAGACACATATGGCACCACTATGCTGTGTGTTTTCAAAAAGTAAAGCTCACCAAAATACTACTGGTGCCTTTACATTTCCTAGAAAACTAAATGAAGAAATAAAATGCCTTATAAAAACATACAACATATGGGCTTTAATTACAGCCAGATCCTTGGAGCCAATCTGTGAGATCATTCCCATTTCCTATTGTTCTCTGGTTTCTGAGTTATCAGAAGGGACTTTTCACACAGTTGTAACCAGGAACTCTGCCTTTTCCTTACAGAATATGAACATTTAGCTGGCTTACCTGTACCAAGCTATTCAGAAAGATGTTTGCCCAAAGATACAAAGAAGAGATCAATTTAAGCTATAAATTATTTATGCCATGTTTAATCCTGTGTTAAATTTGCATTTCTCGAATCACTGCAATGCCCATTTGAGTCTTTCAGGCTTACCCATTTCCAGGAAAACAGATGAATATCAACTTCTTTTATGTCTTCATGATCCCAGCTTTAATACGGTGTATTTACAAATGTTTGTGTGGTAGATTAACTCTCCCATTGGAAGAGAAAACCTGGAAGAATGACAATGAAACAACCTGTAAAGTTAACCCTAAAATGCTTAAAAAGACAGTAGTGTCTTTAATTGTATATAATCAGAAGTTACTGTCATGCTCTTGATAAGATGAAATGTTTAACAAGCTTAAAGAAAATCTCTCCACATCAGAGCAAGTGTAAAAGGTTTATACTACAGCCTTGAACAATAATCTCCTGATAAACCTCCAATTCTGGTTGTGGGTTTCAGACAACAGCTGTATTCATACAGCATCATGGTGAGATATCTGGCTCACTTGTAACAGTAAATGTAGATAGAGGCAGTTTTGATTTTATTTAAAGTAAAACCCAGGATAAAGACTATTTTTAAGAGAACAATTTAAGACCTCCTGTGAGGAGGTGTCCCAGTATCCTCACACAGCTCTCAGTATTTTTATTTAGGTAATTACCGAGCCATTAAAAATTATAAACAATTTTGGAATTTAGTCATCCACAAATTAACAAAATACACTCTTCCACTTCATCACCTCTTTGATAATGTACACAGCTAAGCAGTGTTTTTAGTCCAAATGCAAATCTCCAAACATCACCACAGTAGCAATTTTTTTTTTAAGACAAGTTCCTAATTAATTGAGCTTCTTCCTACTACAAGCAATAGAAGAACAGAAGAACAACTATGTAAAAATGAGATGTCAAATCTTCACCATACATCAGGCATACTGCTATTTTCATCACATCTTTTCAAGACATCAGATATGTTAATATTTATGGAGTATACACAGTGGAATACTGCTAGAACTAATAAATAATAAAGCTAATATTTTTTTTCAAAAATAAATCACCGTTATCTCATTATAAACTGGATGTCTTCAGTTGTAGATAATTTAGTACAGTAATAAATAACAGGAGAACACAGTGCTGATGGAATTATATTCCATTATTTAAAATATCTTGCTACTCATAGGAATGTATTCTTTTGTGTACAAAATCAAGGAAATAGACAGAACTGATTTAGAACTGAGGATGCTTTCAAACAAAAAAGATTAGGTTGCCTCAAACATGCCACCCAGAGTTATTGAATAGGTGTAGAAAACACATACTGATTTTCAAAGGTACTTCAAAAGTCATCCTGGGATGTGTCTTGGGCAAGATACAGCCCATAGATTTTTAATCTATTGTTCCTATTGTCTCAACACTAATAGACTTCTATCCTGAACAAGGTGTTACCCTAAAGATTTTAACATTGCCACAATCAGTCTTACCTGTAGAAGACAAATAAATAATAAAGGGTCAGGGTTTGGGGTGGTTTTTGTGCAAGTATCAATTAAGAGAATGAAGGCTTTATAAAGAGCTTGCATAAACATCTGTGGCACCTAACAATACCAAAAAAAAAAAAAAAATCACATACCAAATGTTTCTGTGGATGTCAATACTGGTACTCAGTAACTTCATCTCATTTCTACTGTGTCCAGCCTTAAGGTTCAATTCTGTAAAATCATTACCCCATTTGTGCAGTCTTCCCACCTAGTACAGTCTGCTGAGGCTCTGTGCCCGAGGCAGAGTTCTGAGCTGTGCTGTAGGATTGGTTCCTTTATTCTACAACAAGAATTTTCAGTGTGCTACAGCAAGCAGGGATCCAGCTCTCACTGCAACTCAAAGGGAACTGGTGCTGAGCTTTATCAGACCTCTTCACATGCCAGATCCCAGCCTATTCCTCCAACATAGGACACATCTTCATTCTCTTTTTGATGTATGCCTAGTGTGCATTTACAAGTGTTAATAAACTCATAAGATAATTAGGAAAATGTTGCTATTGATGCAGTTTCAAACAGACAGTGAAACAGACACACAATTGTACAACACCAACTTGCTGCCAAGCACAATGGAAACAGGAATATCAACACCAGGTTGTGATCCAAATTCCAAAATACCCTTCAAAAGTAACTCATGGCTCTAGCACTTTATTTTCTTACTGTTATCTTCCTTTTTCTATGGAGTTCCTAATCGATACACAGTGCATGACTATCAGAGTTACATCATTTTAGTAAATCAGTAAGGTACTGAATTTCTCAGTATATGACTTAGTGAACTGGTTTTATGTCATTCCAAAAAGATGTCTAGACAGCATTTTTAGCACAACAGCTAAGTTAACACTGTATTGTTTAGTTTTCTGTGTCTGCTTCTAAATGAAAAGGTGATGATTTGGTTATATGGTAGGAATTTTAAATATATAATAATCAAATAGTATCTCAGAAGAGTTTAAAGGGAAATGATAAATAAAACCAACGTTTAATTTTTTTTATAAGTCAGGGACTTAAGAAACTACAAGCTAACATTAAGGGGAAGGCAGAAACAACAAATTTTAAAATTATACATATAAGACAAATTTCTATGTCCAAGAAACAAAATTCTAATCCAAGTTTGCATTTAGCATGAAAGGAACCTCGTACATATTTAGTTCCAAGTTTCTAGAGATGCCCAATACCACCCTTCTCTTGCAAGTGCCCTATACAGCCCTCTCCTCAAGAGTCCTCCTAGTGCAGCACCCACAAGGTAACTGGGAATGACATTAAGAACATTAGTGAAGAAGAGAAACTGACAGAGCAATAACAAAAGAAAAGGCATTTTGTTTAATGTACTTCTGTAAACTGCAAACAACACAATTACAGAAACTTCCAGAGCTACTTTGAGCGTTCAGTAAGTTAACCAAAGGGGTCTATAAACATGGCTCAGATTCACTTTCAATTTTCATATTTTATTTGCCATCGGACAAAACCCAGCAGAGTGCTGATGCAGAGTATTTATTCCCACATTAAGAAGCCAGACAGGGCTTTTTGGATCTTTAGTTAATCTATTTTACTACATCTGAGGGCAATGTTATCTACACTGAAATATAAGGTCTGTAGTACAAGCCATGCTTCCTACAAGAGTCACAGAGTTTGAATGCCATCCTGGAACCAACTCTGCCTTTAACAATGCATACAAAGAACCCCACAGAAATTCACAGAACGGGCAAAACACCAAGTTAAATGAATGAGTGTTGTGGGACTGGGGCTTTGAGTATTATACATCTGCTTCTTCACAGAAGATAGGATGAAGTACATCATCTTTTCCACCTGTACTCTCTGAAAAAACAGAGCTCAAGGGAGGAAACATCCTGAAAAGGCAATTGACAACATCAAAAAGATGCCACTTCCAAGAAATATATTTTAAAGATACTGCTAAGTTCCCCTATGGATGCATAGCTACCAAAGACCATCATGGAATACAGAAAGAAACTGTAGGAAAAAAAGAAAAAGTTCATTTCTTATATATGTAATTTTTAAAGACATTAGAAGAAAGATAAAAGTCTTGATTTTGTTATCTGAAAAAGGTTATTTCGTGCATTTTTGAAAATGTAGGTATTCTGTGTCTTCATCCAATGTAAATATGCAAGCATTAATAGTGTAAGAACATGGACATTGTTTGGGATTAAATTAAAACCATTTGCCTTATGCATGCTCATTTCCTTTTTTACTATTCAATTCCCCTATGATGCCATCTGATCACTTCTTGAATGTCCCCTGTGCTTTTGCCTTAACAATCTTGCCTGCTAGGCCATTCCACACGTTTATGATTCTCGGCATGAAAAAAATGCTTCCTGACATCTGTTCTGAATTTGTTTCTCTTTAATTTCCATTTATGCTTCCTTATCCCAACATCTGTGGCATTCTGGAAGCGGTAATTCAGATTGACGTTATCTCTGCCATTTAAGATTTTACATTCCCCAGCTAAAAGCTCCTCATAACCATGCAGTGGGTTTTGTAGTTCTTATTGATAGCTACTTTAGAAACATTTCCTAGTTATAATTCATAGGTTTTAGGCTATACTTTGGCTTTGTTGGTGGTTGGTTTTTTTTAATTCAGTCTTTTTTTTTTTTAATTCTCTTTTCTTTCAAATCAAGGGCTAGCATTGAGTGGGCCAACTGCAGTCCCACAGCTGTTGTATGGGAAGACAAGAAGTGCAATTTGGCCCAGTAAGCTTAATGGGGGTACCTGAAGGAATCCATATTCTGCTTATTCCTGCTGGGTGTTCATCGTGTGCCTTTGGTAGCTCTACAGACCTGGTACTTCAAAAACTTCAATTGTTTCTCTCAACAGATAAATATAGAGGTCAGGGGACCAAACTGTACTCAGTGACTTTTGATAATTTCACCCCATTTTGTCCAGAGAGACAGAGAAGTAAAAAGATTATTAAAATTATGCTTATAGTTCTCTCAAGTCTAAGAAGAACCTGGGACTAATTTTTCTCTTCCTTGAAATCCCAGATGGGGATTCTTCCCTAAAAATTCCCTTTACCTGTCCTTCACAAAACAGACTTAATTCCAAGAGATGAGCTGCCAGAGCCTAGATTCCCAACAAGGAAAGCAATTACCAGCATGTTTAATAGCAAATAGAGAATACGGGTCCATCTTCTGAAAAGGATGAAAAATATTTTATTCCACAATGCTAGTAGAGTGCTTTTGGAAAATCTATCTAGATTCCTATAAGATTTTGATGCATAAGTTTCATTTTTTTCTGAAGTTCACAGTTTTCTTTCTAGATATGGGCAGATAAGAGACTTAAAACTACAATTCCATTTACTTCTTAGAGTGAGAAAATGAGAACAGCCTGTTTGTACTGAGGAAGAGCTCATGTTCAGTCTAAGTAGGTTACTTAGGTTTTTGAAATGCCCATCATAGAACAACTGGTAAAAAAGAAGCTAAATTGAAATTTGTCTTATTATATCAAGGATTACTTTGATTCATTCATCTAGATGAAGTTGTGTGCTTTGAAATACCCAATATGATCCAGCTTATGTCTCTAGAATATGTCCAGTGAGAATAGAAAAATCCCAAGATACTCTGCAAGTACACATGTTGGGGGGGTGTGAATGTGTAGGAGGGAGGAGTGATTTTAAAACATGAGGTATTCAAGAAATAATGTGTCACCTCAAATGTGTTTCATATCAATCTAAAAATCCTACTCTTTGTAGCCAGCAGAGAACTGCATTTTAAGACACTAGTGGTGGTAAGGTTGAAGAGAAAGGAACCAGTATCAGTATTTGTTTTCATCAAAGGTGAGAGGGGAAGAATTCTTAAGTATTATTTATAGTTAATGTAGGAGTTCAATTCCTTTCCTCTGAACAGGGATTGCAAACAGTAAATGTGGCATTCTAATTACTTCTGCTGAAGAGCTTGAAGTTATTTAACTAATTTCTCGAGTAAAACAAGACAATTATTTTACATCATTATTTTAGGCTATTTAATTTAGGCAGAGAAAAAAGCTATTTCCCCTCAAATGTTTGATATTCTGGAACAGAATAAAAATTCTTGTACTTCCAAGTAATGCCTCCTGTCATACAAAGTAGGCCTGGGTTACTGACCCTGCTCTAACTAAGCTTTTTCCCTGATTAAAAGGTAAATTTCTTTCATGGTTATACCATTTTAAAACCTATTCAGATGTGATAACATTTTTGCTCCTGTATCTTGGCAACATGATTTATTCTGTTAACACCGAGTGTTACAGTCTGAAAAAGCTGTACCATCTGGGTTGAATTAATAGCCTACCAAGTGAAATAAATGAGAATGGTCTGCTATAATTAACATGTAGGTAAAGTATATTTAACAGATTATTATAATTAATATGTCAGTTACCGATTTCATGCTAAAAAGGCTTGTGAACACAAGACATTAAAATTAGTTACCTTCTCTGTATGTGCCTAGGAAAAATGCAATGGAAGAACAGATCCAAAGAATCAATAAAATTGACCTTAACATTAAGAACATCAGATATGAAATTTGAAGTGAGGAGAAGCAATGCAGGGTAGTAGAGAAGAGCAGCAGAAAATTACTAGTTTCATTACCTCAGAATTAACACCATTAAAAACAAAATGTGACCTTAAAAATAAAACAAAAACAAACCCCCCAGATGCACTAATGGTTAATTTAAACACTGTTGAAGTCATCCATCTATGAAGATGGACAGGGCAGAGCTGTTTCCTAAAGCTAACTTGGTTTGTATTACATAAGTGTAAGATATAGTGGAAAGCCAACAAAAGAGAATATGAATTTCATAAGAATTCCAGAGTTGTCATCCACACAACAAAACACTGGGGTTTTCTGGTAGTCTTCTCATAAGTAACAAGTGTGGGGTAGATTTTCAGTGGCTACCCAAAACTCCAGTGGCTTTCTCAGCATTTGAGACCCAAGATTATGTAATTCAGCTTCAGCTACCCCACAAAATGTATTTACCTTTGCTCAGAGTCTTCCAATGTCTTTTCATCTGAACTGCTATGATATTGCCAAGAGAAACAAGTACCTCAAAAAATGATATTTGTACAACTTTATCTTTCCTACTCTGTGGTACCAACTCCAGAAACTCAAATGAATATCTGTATCTGAAGCTAACGCTGTTCTTTGTTTTGCACAGAAATTAGTTTTTCAAACAAAACCAAAAGAAAAGAGAATTCCAGCTGCCCACCCCCCTTGCATAATCAGGGCTTTTGTGTCTCCAGATTATCTTTAAGCTCAAATTATTATAAATCTTGTTTATCACTGCAAAGACTAAGGGTCATTTGACAATAGTGTTAGGCACATTACAAATGAAGTATGTAGGCAAGTCCATTCCACAAGGCTGGCAATTTAAAGAGAGAAGACAAAGAGCAGATGAAAGGGGCAAATTAAATTCAAATGCAGTCAGAGAGGCAGGGGAATTCTCTGCTTTTCTCCTGACTTTCACTTTACTCACAGACACAAAAGTTAATTGCAATACAATAGTGATACTTTTAAACACATTTGGGTTGACAAAATCCTGAAACACTCACAAACAGGGCTACAGATGATAACACAAAGGAGCCTGAAACAGACAATGCTATTCAGCACATAGGTCTCATAGAAGAACATATTGAATTCAGTAAGTTTGAAATTATTTTTTAAAACCAAACTATGTGGTTTTTTGGGGGAAAACCCCAAACCATTAATTGGCATAACTTTCTGCCAGTGGAATTCCTCTTTGATATTAATAGGTTGAAAAGTCAGAACACAAGCCTGGCACTGAGACTGCAGTAACATTTGGTGCTGACAGGATTTCACAATTACGTAGCTGAAAAATAGTGGTAGGATATTCTACAGTAATTGTCACAATTTAAAGTTTTACTTTAGCTGATTACTGTAGAATACGAAACAAAATCAGCTCCAGATATAATTACAGGCAGGACAAAAAGCTTCAGAAGTTGCCCTGTAAAAATTAAGATAAAGGGAAACCCTTTTGCATTCCTTGCCACATTGAGGTGATTCACATTGCTGCTGTTAACTTTCTCCAAGACTTTCAATCCCAGCTCCAAGAGATACTACAAAGCAATTATATTCCTGCCTCAATCAAATTTGCATTCTAATGTAAAATGTTAGCAGTATTGTCACACCATTATTTAAATAGAGTATCACATCTCAGCTTTTCAAAGTTATTTTACCTTAACATTACTGATTTAACATTAATGTTGCTAACAACTCGTTTTGGTTTTCTCATTTTCTGTACATTTTCTTCTGTAGGTGAAGATTTCAAACACATTTCCTTGAACCTTTCTTATATCATTTTTACAAGATCATTTTTGTCCAAATTGGAAGGTAAAACTTGGAGTAATTGCAGTACATTCTTTTTATTGTCTCAATACAGGAATGCTATCAGAAAGGTTTTAAAAGAAAACCACTTTGATAATTATGTTGACTTAAACATTCACAAAACATTGGTAGTGTCTCTTTTACTGTAAATTAAACAGATGCACTTGAGTTTTTATGAAGCTAAAAAGTGTCAGTACTACTGCTATACAGGCAATGATTCACAAGTGAACAGAGCTGTCTTCTGACATTGTGTCAACTCCCACTGTAAATATTTGATTTCTTCAATCAAAGCCATTCCAGGAATTTTAAGGCATTTTTTCTATCAGGTCTTTTCTCCATTAGAAATATATGTGTATGTGTAATAAATATGAGGTGATATTTTTAGCATTATTTTATTCTAGGAAAAAAACCCTGAGAGGCATACTCCTGATCTGAAAGAAATCATAGACCAAAACTTGGATACCTTAACCTGACAGCTTCACAGAGATGAGCTGCATTTGTTCCACAGTCACCACCTCCTTTTTGAAAAATTGAGAACTATCATTTTAACTCAAGAACAGAAAGCCTGACATTACAGTGTGAGCCACATAATGCACAGTTCCTGTATTACTAAAATAAGGTAGGACAGAACTCTGGCATTTGTATTAAAGGGTAAGTGATGGTCCTTATACTGGAACTGAAGCCTGGAGCAAGGATAATACACATCTAATGAAAATAAGTTGCTGGTTTCTTCTTTTTTTTTAATTGAAGAGACATCAATCTAAGTGGAAGATGAGAAGAGCAGTTAATAAAACAAGGCAGCAAAGGATAATCAAAGATAAGAGAACTGATATGATAAACTTAAGTCACAGCATACAGCCTGCTTAAATACCACAAGCTTATCAGGGGTTTAGACAGGCTTTGGTTAAGCACCAAGTTTTAGGGTATTATTTTGGCCACTGGAAGGCTCTTGTATTTTTTTTCCAGGAATCTTTTGATAAAGAAACACCACTGTAAATATTCATGTTGCTAAGAAAACCAGCATGCCTGCACAATTTCATGCAAATCAGATTTGATTTACAGTGTTTTTACTTCACCTGCAATTAAAAGTTTAAAAAGGAAGAAAAAACCCTCTCAAGTAGAGGCTACCTGTTCCTTCATAAATAGGACACCTTTTCAGAGCCTCTCCTTTGTATGCAGTGGTAGGGATGAGATCTGTACAAAACACAAAAGGAATAAAGTATTGTGAGGGCATTACCCAGATTCCCTGTCAAGTCTGAGCCCTGTAAAGGCAATAATAACCTTCAGTGGGCTTTTTGGTTTTCAGTCACTGCTGTGACTCTCAATACAATGAATACAACACAGAAAACATTTTTAAATTGCTGATCAAAATCCTTTATTTTTTCATCTTTTAAGAAGTGTTAGGAGAGTTTCTGACAAAAGGAGGAAGTAGTTTCAATGAAAGGGATAATAGGAAGTAAATTGAATGAGAAAGAGGATGGAGGGCAAGAAATGCAACAATAAAGTTTAATTAAAGAACAAGCTCCAGCAGTGAAGTATATGCTGGAATTTTCTGTCAGTTCTTAAACCAAAAAAAAGTTTAATGTATGTTATTGAAGATAAAAATATATCCACTGGATATAATATATTGATCTTTGACTCAAAAGCTGATGTTCTACTGAATAACTTTTTTTTTCTCCCCACTTTCAGTAACATTGTTGAGGAAACCAAAAGGAGTGCAACACATGGAGGATCTAAAACAGCATCCTCAGAGCTATGACTTAATTCAGATCTTAGAAGTCAATTGACTCTGGAAAGAATAAAGAGATACCCCTATGAGTAACACACAACACAGAAACAGGTATTTAAAATAAGACCCTTTGGGCAGAGAAGTGTTTCAACACATCCTGTGTTCACAACCAGAAATGTTAATATCTGATAACACTTGAGTTCCTCTAGATAGAAGGGAAGGTGGGAAGGAAGGAGTTAAATGCTCAGCATAACTGAAACAAATCACTGTGTAATAGTTGCTTTTCACATTAGAAATGCAAGTAAATTTTAGAAATTATCACAAAGTTTTGGATCTTACAGTCCAGGCCCCTAAAGCACCTAACCAAAAGTGTTCCTCGTGCTTTGCCTTCACAAATCTTCTTAAACCTTAGACCTAACATCCACGTTACCATCAGAGTGACCAAACAGAATTTTGTCCTTCTCTCTTCATGCACTTGTTTGCAGGGAGGGCAGCACTATGGATCCCTACAACACCCATCAAGCTTCAAACACCTTCACCTTTTCATATTGCCCACATGGCGTGAGAGAGAAGTTCCTCTAACTAAGTGTATTCTTGACTTGTGTAGGACTTGCATTTGCCATGATATACGTCTCAGAAAGAGAAGTCACTTGAGCTTCAATTCTCTTTTTAAATTGACTTAAGACAATATTTTCCCCTCATATTTTAAATTTGATCTTCAAATCAATTATCACACCAAGACTATCAGCTAGAAATGGGGATGGAAATCCCAACTGATTTTAAGATTTGAGTCTGGTCTTGCTTCATTTTCTTGACATTGCCAAACTCTGAATCTCCTTTATTTCAGCAGTATTTAAAACAGTATTTTAACTGCAAGAACCTTGGGGCCAGAACTTAACATAGTGAACTGCTGGTCAAAAAAAAAGAAAGAAAAAAAATTATAATTGAGCCCCTCTCAACCAAAACCGTTATAGACTATGTTTACAGTGTACCTGATAGAAAATGAATATTATGTAGGATTATTGAATTTGTAGACATATGATTTACCATCACCTTTTCCTCTCACAAACCCAAAGGAGCACTGCTGAGAGAGATCACCATACCATGGTTGAAAAGTAAAGCAATGGATAAGAAGATATTCTTTGTAGAATATTATTCCTTGAACACACCTGGCTTTTAACAGCTGCCTTCATTACTTTTCTGTAGACCAGAAGCAACAAATGAAAAAAATCCTATAGACTGACCCTATATGAACATTTACCTATACTTAGTGTAGGCAAAAGCAGAAATATTTGGGAAATGAACTTTGGGGAAATATTTTTCTCTATATATACAAACATAGATATCTTTCCAGTAATGCACTGGCAGACAATTTTATAGCAATGCTAAATTGCACAGAGCAAATTGAAAATAGCTTCTGTCTTGAGTTGACAAACTATAAAATTGAAATTTACCCTTAAAAGGAATAATGGAAAGTGACAGAATAAGAGCAGCTGAAAATGTCATAAAAGACATAATAATCCTATAGAAATTAAAGCAAAAACATTCAGGAGCCATAAACAAGTGCAGAGACACCACTGGGCTAGAAATACACAGCATACCTTGCCACCAGGCTGAGAGCACTGGTGTATATCAAAAACAGCTCTTTCTGTAAAGATCATATTTACTCATATTTGTGGTTCTTACAAGAAAAACTAAGAAAACACATGAATCCATGGTTTTTCAAGCCCATGCTATCAAGTTTCAATTATTGATCACTGACTTGTCTCTGACCTCCCACACAGCTTGAGAACAATAACTGGCAGCTATATCATAGCCTTCAGCTGCACTTACATTCCAGGTTAAGCACCACCTCCTGCTTGTTTCTGCTGCTCTACAAAAACATGTAAGTTAATTATTCCATGATATTATGGCACTTAGAGTGCATATCTACCTGTCCCCCCTAGCTACCTCCTGGTATATTCACCTGTGCATCCAGAGACCCAGCTTAGTATGAAGCATCTTCTGATCCTAGAGCAACACAGCTGCCTTGGCATGCACCACACCTTTCAAATTATCTCAAGCACTGATACTGCATTTCTAGTTCCTCACACTCTGCTGTGTGATTCTTATTTTAAACTCACTGTGATTTATCACCTTTTCTAGGAAAGGGCTGCTCAGCATCCCCCACCACTAAGTTGAAGCAATCAGGCTGAAAGAATTCAGCTGTCACTGGTAACTTCAGCTCAAAACAACTCATGTGATGATAGCAAGCACTAGCAAAAGAGGAGTGAACTAAATAAAAGGTCTAAACACTATTGAAGAACAGAGCTACCCCAAATTAACAGCTACTTGTGAAAGCTCTGGCTTCACTTTCCCCAGGAGATGAATTCTGTTGCTTCTCCTCAAGGGAAGGGAGTTCATGCAGTCCTCCAAGCAAGCTCTTACACGACAAGGACTGGTATTTCAATCAGGACACAGGCTCTAAGATTCTGAGACTTAAAGCACATTTTTCCTCAGAATGCAAGTACTGCATTTCATGAAAAGCTAAGAGTTAAAAGTTAGCTTGTACAGGAAAAAAATTGTGTCTTTCATTCAATTCACTTAGGTCATTTGTAGTTAAAAGGACCAATGTCATCTTGGAAAAAATGAAGTGCTGGAGTTGTACACACAGCCCTTAGATAAATGCCCAAATATTTTCAAGGCCTCTGAAAACATACTCTTTAATTAGCACACAAAAGGGAAATTCCATATGCTGTGTACACGTTTTAGAGAGATTTGATGAGTTCTGTGTGAGCAAACATGTACACCCAGCAACGTTCAGAAGATGTGTATGAAACCAAGAAACTGCCATATTCACTCACTACTCCAACATGCCAAACCTATTAACCTATTCACTTCTTATTAAAATCTAATACCTCTTCCTTTTTCCTTAGGGAATAGCAATGATGCACTTCTCATTAGGATCCCTGGTTCCTTAGAGCAGATGAGGTAGACCTAATAGTGTGCTCCAAGAAAGCCTGTGACTGATGTGCTAGCTTGATCAGAGTGTCTTCTGCCTGTAGAAACATGAACAGTTAAAGAAGTGCATATTCCAGAGTCATGGGGAAAGAAGTTCTCTTGATACCTGTGAAACCTGAATAGAGTTCAAATGCAAAGGCTCTTAATTAAATAAACTGTGTCTTTTAATTTTTATGAATGTGATATTTATATTTAAGTCTATTGTGATAAATGACAAATGAAGTTTAAACATCCATCACAGTAAGACATTAATAACTATACTATAACTGTTTCATCAGGCAGTAATTTGCATTTAATAATTTCAGTCATTTTGTTATGCAGAATTTGTCTTTTCCCTTTTGTGTTCTTTTACTCCTCTGTTCCTCTGAGCATAGGTTACTTTTTCAATGTAGCAAACTGTTGGGATATAATGGTTAAATAATGTGAAATTGCACTGATGCCAGTGAAATAAAAGCGAGTTTTACAAAACCAAGTTCCCTCCCTGAACATAATAACAGTAAATTTCTAGTGTCCTGTAGTGCAATATCCATTAGATTTATTATGTCGCAATTCCCAATCCCACTAGTTCTGCCTGAGGGTGAGTATATTACATTTCATCACAGTTTCATTTTCTCCTACAGATGAGAAATGGGAATGCTATTGCAGTTATGTAGCATGCATGTGTTAAATCTGATCTCTAATAAAATCAAACACATCACAACTCACAGCACTTTAGCACAGCATCGGCAAAATGAAACACCATCTGTCATCATGTAGAGACTGCCTTATTGTAACACAAAATCAAACTGCTCAGTGTGAACATTGTTAGTTAATAAATGAGCAAATGCAAACTGATAATTATGATCTTATTTATTTTAAATGACTGGTTGAAACTACAAAAATAATAAAAAAAAAAAAAAGCATGATAACTTATCAGTTGGATGTATGGGCATTCCTCTAACATTGATAGCAAATTATGCATAAGCCAAGTCAAAATATGGAACAGATTTAGGGAAAGAGGGAGGTAAATATGCAAAAAGTATACTGGAAACAAAGACTGCCAAAATGAAGGCTAAGAATAGGAGCTGATGAGCCAAAAATTCTTTGTCTTTAGTAATGAGACAATTGTAGTTTCCTATACAAAAGCATCTGAATATTGTGATGTGAAAGAATAGCTGCTTGGAGCAAGCTGGAAGGTTTAAAGATAAAATGAGCATCATGCTGTGGGCTGAATGGATTGCAGTGCTGAATGTCATCACTCCTGGGCTGGGCTGGACTTCCAGAGACTTCTATTTGGGTATTTTACATCATATCAGACTAAAGAATGATGCAACATATTTGCTGTTAGCATGAATTAATTGCCTTAAAGAGTCAAAGAATTTGTCAGCTACACTGTGCCTTTCAACTGGCAGCAGGAGATAAAACAAGACTTTAGTTTCATAAGAATCTGCATTTGACAATTTACATGCCAGCTTCTAGTCACATAGATATGTTCTGCTATTGTAACAAAACCCTGAGCCATTTATCAATTTATCAAAGGACCTTCACACACAGAACAAGGAGCTTTCAAAGAGCTATTACTGTATCTACAAAGACAATAACATGTCCTGACAAAATCTTCATTGTCTTCACATCATGTTTAAAGGACCCAGGAGCCTACTAAGACATCAACAGAAGTGTCCAATGCAGTCCCACTGACACTGGGTGATGTCTAAGAGAACAAACAAAGCCAGCAACACCTCACATGGTTCTGAACCTGAGGTTCTTCTCCATTTCGGTGATGCTGCATCATGACTTGAACAACCATTGGCAGGCTCAGTAATAGTCACAGAATTATAGAATGGTTTGAGCTGGGAGGGACCTCAAAGATCATCAAGATCCAACCCCCTGCATAAGCAAAGACACCTCCCACTAGAGCAGGTTCCAAAAGGCCTCATACAACCTGGCCTTAAAAATGCCTCAGTCTATGAATGCATTTATTATTACTTTGCTGATTTCAGACTCAGATTATTATAGAATACAAAAAACACAAAAATACATTGTGGATATTTTATATGTTGTGGGTATTTTGTACTTTGTAGATATTTTATACATTACCTATATTATCTGTTCAGATTTTGCTTACTCAGGGCTTAAACAAAAAGTACAAAACCAGTGTTTGCTTAAAAAAAAACAAAACAACCCCCTGCACCTTCTTCTGAAGATCTCCTTTTTGGAGGCAGCATGTACAACAGGTGGAGACCATGCACAGAAACACTATTTTTTCAGTAAAAATTAGATCTACACGCAGGGTTATATTTTATGTTTGATTGATTGTGATTGCAAATACATTTTTTTTTTAATGGACACACCAATATACGTGGTCTTCAAGAAAATTCTCAACATTTAGGATGTTGAGAGTCAAGGTACTTGTTTCTTCTGACTTGCCCTGGTGTTGTCAGGCCTTGACACACCTCTTTGTCGTGCAGCAATACCTATCAGGCAAGCCCATCAGAAAACTCAGGCACCAAGTGGTAAAATGAAACCAGCAAGCATCCAAACTCTCAGGACACACCAGGATACAGTCATTTACCTACCACTGAAATGCAACCACTTGAAGTGAGAAGCACAGCAGCTGTTTAACAGCCCACATTAACACCACACAGCAGGCTGGGAAAGGAGGCAAGGAAGAAAACCCTATTGAGATGGAAGTGGGAAGAGAAATTACAAAACCTCACTATAATTACCAGGGTTGGATTTGGGCCAGGAAAGAGTCACTATGGCATCCTGAATAACCACAATAAATCGGCAACTTGGTTTTATAGCTCAGCCAGGAGATGGCATCTCAATAAGCACAGATCTCTCTTAAGACCACACTGGGACACAGCTTTGAGGGAAGAGCCAAAAGGAAAGGAAGGATGGAGCAGCAGCTCCATGTGCAGTTGTCATGGCTCACGTTGGCTAAAATTAGATCTTGAACATTAATTTAAGGTAGAGTTTTTGTGTTGATTATATCAGATTAGGAAATTATACAGTCATATGAGGCTTTGGAGACTACTGAAATATTCTGCACTGATATACTTCCCCTATGTGCTTCATTTATTAATGCACTTATACAAGGGAGCCCTTAGAGAAGGAACATCTTTCCAGGCAGACTCTGGAGGTTTGGTTGCTAGGAAGTTACAGATGCTTCTGTTTTTAATGAGATTTAAAGTATCATGCATTATATATTATTTTCTATGCTTAGGATGTTCACTGTTATTTGGCTTATTTTGTACTTAATTTTCATTTCTGGCATGTAATTTTTCTACATACAAAGTATCTTTCCTATGGAAATCCCTGAAGAATTTCAGAGGTGCTACATTTCACATTTCTCCCTAAAAAACCAAAGTTCGAGTAGCTTTTCCTTTACTGACATGTCTGCTACAGGAGTTCATTCATCCAGAATTTGTTTCTACCAACTTAAAGAATTAATCTTGGCCCACCCCACATTAACTACTAATGTGAACACTGAGTGACATCCAGTCTCTTCTGTTGTATATCAAGAATCCTGCTAGCCTTGTTTTCAGAAGAGATGTTTAGAAGTCCTCAGGTTTTATTTCCCTGAAATTTACAGAGTTAAAGAGAATCTGTATACAGATACTCAACTCCTCTGATCCATTAACATGAAGCAAAGGAACACTCTTGACACAAAAGACATTTTAAAACTATTTCTTTTTAACTGCCCATCTTAGGAAAGCAAAAAATTATGTAAAAGCACAGCACAGCCAGTTTCTTTTTATTTGGTCTTCTCTTCACTTACATAACAAAAGATGCTAATTAAAGGTCAACAAACAAGAGCAAACATTATTTTGAAGTTCAAGAGGGATAAGGCAAATTAAAACTTTAAGGCACTGTTTCAGTCTGCCAATAGTTTTCACAACAGTACTTTTCATATTCATTGAAGATGATAGGATGTGCTTTTCATCAGATCCTCGTACCAATAGTGGAATTCTACTCCTCTTGGATCACACGTAAAAACAAGTACAGCTATTTCAGTAACATAAAATTTGACAAGGATGAAAATGGTAGTTGGTCAGTTGTGATAGAAGTGGTCCAAATATTCAAAGTGCAGTACTAGACATTCACATCACTGTACCAGGGGCATAACTATAACTCAGTGAAACCCTTTTTGCTCTTATCTCCAGCAGTTTCTGCCCTCCTCACTCCCCCCAAAAATTGCAGTTTCTTCCCTTTCTACATTACCAACTGAGGCTGCAAAGTCCAGATCTATGCTGCTAAACCAAGTCTCATTCATGTCTAGTTACCAAGATCTAAAAACCTGGTGCAATTTCTGCTGCCAGGGATCAGCAGGGGTAAAGCTCTCTGCACTGGGTACACCTGTACCTTTTCAAGTTCTCGATACATTGGATTCTTGAACAAAGTGAAGCAAAGAATGCAAGCTTTGGGCTTTACAGTTTCACATGCATGAGGCCACATTTGGTAAATTACTAGGTACCTAAAAATGAAGGTATAAACAGGACTCTAATTGCCCCAAAATATCAAAGGGATAGTCTAAGTAATCAGCCTGGTTTTCTAAAAACAATAAACTGATTGTTAACTAATAAAAGATGATTATAAAGCTCAGCCTAAACAAATTATACATATGGATATGGTTTTTGTATTAACTGTAATGTAATATCTAAAGGAGCAGTAACAGGTTCTCTAAGGAATGGGTGGTTTGGGTTTTGTTGTGGATTTGTTTTGTTTGGGGCAATTATTAGTTGTGGGTTTAGTTTGGGTTTTTTGTTTTGTTTTATTGTGTTGCTTGTTTTTGGGGGTGGGATTTAAAGAGAATACACACAGGTTTGGGTGGAGATTGTTTCTTGCTTCCTTTCCATGCAGTCAAACAGAAGACAGAGCAATGTCTGTTGCTGCAGGACAGCTCAGGTGAATGCCAACACTGAAAGCTGAGGAGATTATAACCAGCACTTTAAATGTACTTATCTCTTTAAGATAAAGATGAGACTAAGTGGGAAGCACAAATCTCCTCTACAGATCTCAGGAGAAGTTTAGATATCTATCACCTAATCCAAAGCCATTTTTACAGTTTTGACCCAGTTCATGAAAGAACCTTATTTCCACTTAAGAGATATATGGGTGAAATTTCCACAAGATACCATAATGTGACTTTGTATCCGAGTGGAGAAAAAAAAAATCCTATCAAGTATTTCCATGGCATTTCCCCTGAAAGTTAACCAGTATTCATTCACCTTGTTTTACTTCAGTTCTTGAAAGAAAAACAAAACAGCTGCTATGATATGGCAGCTCCTCTTTCCTAATTATAACTTGATATCACATTATAAATAGCTAGATCAAGCCATTTAGCCTTTTTTAAAAATATTGAAAGAACATTATCTTTCCTGCACTCAAAATTCCCTGTTACAAGATTCACTGAAAATCAAAATTGATGATCCAGAGAAGCTTCCCAGATGGCTGTAACACTGAGCTGAACATAAGATATCCAACTTTAGTAGCTGTTCATTATTCTTTGTAGTTTTTCCTTAAACCAAATCAAACACTGTTTCATCATACCCATACGATGAATGTATCAGCTTCTTCTTCCTAAAGTAGAAAAACTGTGAACAGTAGTTCTGTCACTTCCATCTCACAGTGGCTCAATGCCTTTTGTTAGAATCTTGGTTATTCATAATTCATCCTCTCTTATGGTCTGTAGCTCTGCTTTCTTAGAATCATCTTTCAATTTGCCTTCCTTACAGTTACACAGCACTTCTCTTCATATTTGTCATATTTGTTATATATTTACACTTGCTTCCACATCCTAAACACAGGTTAATATTGTAGCTAGGATTTCCATCTCAGACATTCTAGCAAAATGTTTTAAGGGATTCCCAATTACTATTACTTGTTTTATTTGAAGTACATCATTCCCAGTAATTTACCTTCCAATTGTTTTGCAAAATTAATCATTTTGAAGCACCAGACATGTGCCAGCTACTCAAATATATGTTCTTTATATGTTATTTAGAGTACCTCATGACAGCTTTTGCCTAAGGTACCATATATTTTATGTTGTGCAACCAGTCAGGTTATTTTCATTAAACTACACACAGATTTGTTGCTTTTTAGAATGAAAACTGTGTTGCTTTTGACTTGCTACAATTTACAGGATTTCCTGCTTTCTGTGCAGCACGTTTTTACTTCATTTACTTACTATTATTTACTTTAAAAGCACAGTTTTTCTTCAACAACCTTGTAATTCTCCCTTTCAACTTACTCCCTTTCCCTTCAGCATTCACAGAAAAACCCTTTGGTAAAGTGTCCTAAGCTCAAATGTCACATGAAAACCCTCTTGGGCATTTTGAATCCAGACCCCTTGCATTTTATACACATCACTTCTAGAAACAAGAGGATGGGAGGAGGGAATGATGGAGATGCAGTCTTCTTCTGTACAGTAGCTGGATGTTTCTGAAACATTCTGCTCCCCAAAGACATCTCTCTAGCAGACACTGACCATAATGCTGACTTGCTTTGCTTGTTAAAACATAGAGCAAGTCTGGCTTTGGGTTTGGTGGGGTTTTTTTGTGGTTTTGTTTTTTTTTAATAATTTGACTCTGAATTGGCATTTACTTAGACACAAATGTAACACTATCTTTAACAGAACATTGGACACAGCATTTCCCTTTTGGCCACAAGTTCTTTCTCACTTTATAAGAAGAAATTTAACACTCCAGTTACCTGGATTTTCCTAGCTAGGCTAAACATATTGTTCACATATGAACCTTAAGCTGGAAGGTTCTTAAACAGTTTCTCAGTCTGGAACTTCAGCATTTATATAACAACTGTTATATATATACATATAAATATATATGTACACATATATGTATATAACTCCCAGAATTTTCTGCTTCCTTATATCTAGCTAAGGGGCTGTAGAAAGACATCTTTGATGCCCTTTTCTCCCCAGACCTCTGAAGTCACAGTAGCATCCTACTTTACATGATACAAAAGGATAGAATGACAATATATGGGATATATCAACCCTGTATCACCATAAACACTTCTCAAATTGAGGTGGTTATCCAAAACTGCAGCAAAATACTACAGCTCCGTTTGATAAAGAAAGAATTCTGTGTTTTAGGAACAAAGAATTTTCTTTGTATCCATAATGAGGAATTTGTAAAAAATGTCAGCTTTCTATCTGGTATATCTATGCTATAACTCTTCAATATTGCTTTATACTTTGGCTACAGAGAATCAGAACTAGCCAAGGTCCTTTGGCCATCTCCTTGCTGTTCTCTGGTTAACTGTGAGCTCCTATTCTTCAAACCCAGGTGGGAGCAAAGCTTCCCAATCCCATGAGCTTGGCCTTCCCGACCACCTCTGCTGCACCTGCCTATTCCTATTTTAAAACCTCATTTTTTTAGGACTACATCTCACTTGCACAGCCTTTTTTCACACAGTAAAACACACAATGGCAAAAACTATGGCATGTTCAGTGAATACCCAAACACTGATTTACTTGTAATTATCAAGGTAAGAAGTAAAATTACAGGAAGAAAATCTTTTGAGGCTCTTCTCTAAATTCTAGTGTCTGCTCCTCCTGACCTATCTCCAAAATGCATGTAAAACAAAATGCAAATCTGAGCATTAAAGCTCAGCTTATACGTGGCCTGGAATGTATATAACAGCCAAGGTACTAAAATCTCCTGTTACAAACATCTCAGGAGTATTCTGGTATCTTAATTACAAGATATGTGACAGGCAGGCTGTGGTTTTACTGTTTTGTCATCACAGTGAGAAGAACTTGAAAGGGTTTTAAACCAGCACCTGCTCTTGCCTCTGCTACAACACTAAAAAATGTGATCCAAGTCAAGGAAAATCTATGAAGTCACTTCTGATTGTCAGGTTTCTGGTTTGTTCTGACAAACAGGAGCTTAAGGAAGTTTCATACCAAAAGCTGACACCTACTACACATTTTCTGATCAGAGAATTAAAACTCATGTGCAATGTTCATTATTCCATTAGAAAGACTGACTAAATACAATTCTATGCAGAACTAAGATCAATCTATCTAAGCCATCCTAACAAATATATCTGTGGGGGAGTGACCTTAGGTGCCCAGAGTTCCATGCAGTTGCTATGGAAGTTACTAGATAAAATCTTAGAGCTCTCTCAGCTTATTTCTTCTGAAACCTCTAAAAATTCTTTTTTTCCCCACATTACACTTAAGCATAAAAAATATTTTTCTTCCCTGTAGTGAGTGGAAAGAATGGCTGCAAGAATGGAAAGGATAATTCAACACTAAAAACTGCTACAGTCTAAGCCCAGTCTTGCTAATGGTGCACAAGTCTCTTACTTGAAGATTCTTCTCTCATTCTGATTGCATTTGCTAGGATGCTCAAGAGTGCTTAATGCACTCTAAAAACTTAGCATAGAATGATTTTAAGACTGAGTATCTACAGTGTTTTCATTTCTAGAAGGTCCCTTAAAACGTGTGATACTACAAGTCTTCCCTGATATGGACATGATTATCATGATCAATTTTTTAATTGTAACCAAGCATAAGCTTTTGCAAAAACATGTGACACTTTGGAAAACAAAACAAACCAACTTTCACTAAACTGTGGACTCAATCTGATGCTCAGAGGGTGAGCTTTTCACTGGAATGCCCCAGCCCTGATAAAGCTTGGCTGTGTAGTCCCAGCATCCACACTGGTAGTGTGAATGCTGGCTGCTCCTGATAAGCATCCTTATCAGCTGTTATCAACACAGGAAAATCTAGACAAGATACACAGAATAACTGAAGCCTTGAGGATCAAGGCTCTAACTAGATCAGTATTCTGGGACTGAGAGAGAATAAGAGCATTTCAGAACAGGTAACAAACTCTACTTGTGGCAGAGGAGACTTTTAGCACTGAGTGCTGGTTTCCAGCCCAGTGGGCAAACTTGAAAACCTTTGATTTGTCTTAACAGGAGCTCTGAATTTCTTCATCAGTGGATTGCCACTTCTGATAAAATAGTGGGAGTTACAAATCACTTAAGAGTAACCACACACAGCATTTTAACTTCAGGGAGAAAAGTTTCAGGAGAACTATGATGATTTATTGTTGTTTTGGGGGGGGGAGTGTTAGCTTTTTTTTCCTGGGTTTTTTTTTTGTGGGTATTTTCCCCCAGAAACCTTTAACCTTCCTTTGAACTCGGAGGCACAGCAATGTTCTTAGGTGCAGATGCTGAAGCATTGCATGATTCCATTAACAAAGTAACACATGAATTACAAACTAAAATGAATGGTATTAGAACTTTTCATTTAAAGGATAATGTGCCACACCAGTATTGAGCCTTGGCATTTTAGTATGTTCTCACTTTCTGATTACATTATAAACATAAGCAATATTATTTATGGCTACTGCCATGGTGAAGTTTCCCATCTAGAACATGCCAGTGATATCAGGACACAGCTTGAAATAATTATTCATAAACTGATCATCCAACCACTATAGGACATACAAAAATTACTTTCTTTGAATGCATTCAAGTTTCTTTTTAATTTCAAACTTCATTGTTGAACTAAAATTTAAATTACAATAACAACTGCTATCAATATATTTTATCCTGTTGTTTCCAAAGCTCATTCCCAGTAACTTTGCTATTTGCTTTCTATCACTGTCTCCTGTATCTCTATCATATTTCTAATATATCATTCACATAACATTGAAAAATATGAATCTTGCACTCCTGACACCCTCTAACATATGGAAATATCTAAATTTAAAGACTGGGAAACTGAAGCTATGAGAGATTTTTAACTAAAAGTCAGCCTAAAAAAAATAATCTTTATTAACACCAGAAATTAAACCCTATGCTCAGAAAACAGTCTGGCGATCATATAAGAACCCAGATAAAAAGATAAAGCCATAAATACAAAACCATCCTAGCTGCAGGTAAAATATTTACTTTTTGACCTGCAGCTCACACACTGCACTGTCACAAATAAATCACATTTTTGTGATACAGGGAGATTTCACTTGCAATTGCAGCAAATCTCGTTAAAATGAACTGGCAGACACAGGATACATCTCTCTTACAGAAAACTGGTGAAAAGCCAAGAAAATATTCCTTGCCTACACTTAATATCCAAAAATTTTTAACCATCCTGGCTGTAATATTTAGACTGTACATATAGGAAGATAAATATAGCCAAACTGTAGAATACAGTCAATACCTTTCCCACATCTAAGCCACATCTTCAGATGCCTGCATGCACTTCTGCACACTGATTTACAGTCAAACTACCCCCACAGAAAACTGATCTAACAACTCCTGAAGCACAGCTTACATTATTCCAACCAGTTTCTTGAAAGGTGGCTATTAATCCCCCTCAGAGGATATTTGATGGAGAGCTAACTGTTGGGGTTTTTTATAAGCTGATAAACTCCTGATAAACTGCCTTCTCTCCATCACCAGGAACCTGGGCTGCACATTTACTTTGGTCCTTTGTTTGGAACTGAGCTAAAGCAATCACAATTACTTTCTCACACAAAAATTTAACTCAACAAAACTATTTCCTTCTACTAACATAACCCCAGCAGCTTTCAGAAGCACCAAGTCAGTTTTAATTAAACCCAAGTTGATTATTCTAGCAAGGAATGCCTTTTGAGCTAACATGTCCACATTGAGCCTGGTCCTGGCAGAAAGGACCCTTTTTGCAGAACTAAATTTCTTTTCTCCTAAGTAAGCCCCTTTTGGGGATAAAATTACAAATGTTGAACTACTAAGAAGGTGACACTGGTGCTCTGTTCTCATTGCCTACAAGCATGGGACTGTTCAGGGACAAGGAGCAGAGGCAAAGGGAGGGCAGGGTGCTGTAAGAAGATGCTGTCCAACTGTGGAAATGTTTTTCATCCTTCTGTGAAGCTGTAACTGCTTTCCCTTTCTCTATGTCCCCAGCTGGAGAAGATCAGCATCTGAAAAGCCACAGACTGCACTCTCCTATTCTTAAAAAATATCTGAAATATGCAGTACCCCTTACTGGGTGTTGCTGTCAGAACACCCCTCTCAGCTTGGAGTACATACAGGGCTCAGCTCCACAGACCTGAGAGAAGAGTTTGATCACCACATCAAATCACAGGATTTTCGTGAATGGATTAAAAACTTGGTGCATTGATTAAATACTTTCTCCTTAGTGGATCATGTGCATTTCAGAGTATTTCAACAGAAGTATGTTCTGTGACTATCTACATAAAATATTCCATATTTTTAATTACTGTCTAATAATCTGAATGGCTATTTCATAATCCAAAACTCAAAATCTAACAGGGGGAGTGGTAAATTGATGCAGTTTGAGACTCTGCTAAGTATTTAGCCAGTAAGAAACCCGTACATCAGCTACATTGCTGCTCGAGTGAAAGAAAAACTGACACAAGTATTTACTGTCTTTTGAACTTCCTTGATTTGAAGACATGACACTCGTGGTTTGCAGAGTTCAGCTCCTGAAGGTCCTTTTAACACCCAACACCCTCCTGACAGCAGCTACCATCAGGTAGCCTAACACACCAGGAGATTCAAAAATCAAAGTGCAAGCAAGGTTTCCCTTTCCCCTTGTGCCCATCAGATGAAGGCTGCACAGGAGCCTCACTTGGGTGTCACCTCTCCTAAACCATTTGAGAAAAGTTCTCTTGCCCTGGAATTTGGAAAAGCTGATTGCAGCTCTCTGAACACCCAAACCAGAACAGGGACGTTTCATTCAGCACCAGCTGACTCCTGAAGGAGTAGAAAGCGTCCTGGGAAGGTTGCTGTGTTACAGTCCCTGCTGGAGCCTGGAATTACTCCTGCACTGTACCTCATACACAGCAATGAAGTTCAAAAGACCCCTAGACATATTGCAAAACTTGCTCTCTTAAGAACTGGGAGGGAAGGGTTCCATTTTTTTTAAGAACCCCTTTCAGTAGCCCTAATAAATACACTACAATTTCCAAACCATCATTCTAATCCACTTAATGGGATCACAAGTGGATTGTCCCTTTTAAATCTGCACACTAAGATCACCGTAGGCCAAGAAATGTATTGAATACCTATCACATTTGCAATAAAACCTGAACAGGACTACAAAAATGTGAGCAGGCAACCTTTTATTATCATCTCTATGACAAGAAGAATGATTGGTTGTACAGAGGTTGAGAGTTTGAAGAATGAGACAGAAAGCAAGAGCTGAAATTACAAACTAGCCAAGAGGTGATGAAAAAAAATGCACCTAAAAGATGACTTTTCATTATCTGTAACCCTGAGAAAAGACATCAACCTTCATCTAGCTAAAAAGGGAATTTTGATTCCAGATGTGAGTGTTCCTTTATACGTAATATTCTTCAAAATAAAGGAAGAAAAGTAGGCAAGTAAGCCTAAGGACATTTCTGTGGCCCAGGCACTGGAGCTTGACCAGTGGTGGGAGATGGTATGGAAGAGAAGAAGTGGGAGAATTAGAACATTTTGGTACTGGTACAAGGAAAATAGAAATAGTTTCCTAATTTTTGTTAGAATTAAACCAAACTAGAATATCATATTTACAGTACACAAAAATTCATTTAAATGTCTGCGTAAGACAAAGGGCCTACAACCTACTTGAAGTCATTAAAATAAATTATGTATTCAGAAACTTTGCACTTTGCAATGAACCAAGGATTCAAAGGGTCCAAAGGGTAAGAATCTCTACAGAGTGTGAGTGACAGCAGCTGGGACATCTCCCTGTTCTTTCACCACTTTCTATTCATTACACTTGTTTTGGAAGTGACACAAAGCAGAAAGATTGGTTAAACAGGATAATTCCTGTGCTATGATCCCAGGCAGTTCATAGGATAGCCATATATCACCTTTTGCTTGACACAGAACCCAGGTCTTTTGACCTGGGTAAATGACCTGACCCAGGTCATTTACCTTCAGGTCAAATTTGCCAGAAACGGTAAAAAAAAATTATAAAATAAAAGTTAAATAAAAAATTAAAACTCATCTTTCTGCTCTGGGAATATTACCTGCTTTCCTAATTCTATACTGGCTTTGACACAGGCACAGAAATGGTCCCCAGCAATGTCAGTGTTCAGAATTTAGTTTCCCTTAAGCTGTTGATTGTAATGCTTCAACACCCAAGAATAATGAACTTCCAAACCTAAGGCAGCTGTGCAGCTCAGAACTCTGCAGTCAGGAGATGAAGCACATGGCCATGTACCAGACCTGTGAAAAGACTCCCCATGGCAACTTGAAAGATGCAGAACTCATCTGCTCAGCTCAAAGTTAACATTCAGACCAGGCTGATTCCAGGTTCCTCTATAGACTGGCTCACCATGCTCCTGAGACCTACAGAACATGAGCAGTAATCCATGGTATGAGGTTAAACAAGCTAAAAATGGAACTTTTTCTACCACATCATTTTCCTGCAGGATCCCAGCAACCCATTTAGAGTATGGGAATTTCAGTAACCAGAGAAGGAATAATCTGATTCTGTATTTTCTTCTCATTTACTGCAGAAGCTCAGACACTATTTAAATTACACCATAGGAACCATGCATTGATTACAGAAGTACATTTTTTATTCTTCTTTCCTATATAATTTGTAACCCAAAGACAATACCTCCAAGGTAATTTTTTTTTCAAACTCCTTCATTTTACATAGAAGAAAAGCAAGACAAATAGAAGCAAGTTGCCTTAAAAAACACAGCAAATCAGAGGTGGATTCAAAAATTACACCCTGGGACCACCTTACTCCCAAATCCTGGAGTACTGATCTTGACTATATCACTGACAGGGAATTAACACCTTCTACATACTTCATATTTACTTCTAAGTCCTTACCACTCCACTAGTAAAGCTGTGGCTTTCTCAAGTGGTATCTGCCTGAATCTGAAAAATCTGCCATGTCAGATACGTGCAAATTTAGCTTCTGACAACTGAATGTGGAGCTCTAAACCTTGACAAAAGCATCTGCATTAAGACTGATGAGGATGATAATGCCACCAGTATTTACAGGAAATGATACATTCCCAGCCTATTCTATAACCAAAAAAGTGGCTAAATAAGGATTTAATATTTTCCTTCATGGACTTCTGAATTAAGGGAGACCAGATCCTGATGAACTCAGCTGATTTTTGTGCTGTGTCAGGAAAGAGTGAAGATACATTTGGAAATCCCAGAGAGAAAGCCAAGCATGAGGATCTCAGGAGTAATGGGAATATTTGGATTGTATCAAAGGGGATCAGAGAGCAATTATGATCAGATTTTGGCCATGAATTATTTGAACTGATAGTATTTAATAGGTGGAATTTGGAAAGGAGCTGCATATAAGGCTGACCTAAGCAGTATGAAATGAACCATGTTTAAATGAGATAAAAATCTAATTAAGAATTAATTTCAGAAGAATAAAACATGCAAGAATGCAAAGGGGGCTGGGTGAAATAAGCTTTAATATCGTACTGAAGGAATTGGTCAATATAGAGAAGTTACCAGAGAGAAACATGCACTTGGTATAAATAAGTGTGCTAGGAAGCAAAATATCCAGAAAAATTAAACTATGAAAAACAAACTATAAAAGGAAGAGGCAGCACTTGAGATAGAAAAGCAGTATTCACCTTAAAAAAAGATAAAAATGTGCAGAATAAGGTCAAAGATTATAATGATATAGAAAGGAAACAGCTGAAAAGTCAATAGTATAAGTAGTTCAGACCAAGAAAAAAATGCCATCCAGTTGCTGCACACAAAAACCAAGAGATGAACATAGGAGAGGGAACCACCACAGAGCAACTCTTGGAAAAAAATAAGCTATTAAAATAATAATTGTACATTAATAAAAATGTCATATTAATTCCTTAATCTCCACAAACAGCAGACACATGACTATGAAACAAGAAGGTAGCCCAGAGGTCTTAAAACAGCCAGGAAATGTGGGGGAGCTTAGCAAGAAGTCACATAAAGCATACAAGAGAAATTCAGCTAGAAGGACAGAAAGAACTTTTAAAACTATTTGCTATAAAACTTTCCATTAGTTAGATTAGAGCTGGTTGGAACATGAGAAAAACTTCCACTTTACACTGCTCCCTTTTCAATTAAATTTATAAACATCTGACTTCTGTCTTCTCTTGTCTCACTAACCAGGGTTAAATTTCATGCTTTTAGGGTATATGGTTTAAAAAGTATAAGCATAAAGTAACAAAAAACCAAAAATTTATTTTTCTAAAAGAGTAATAAATTGTAATTTTGAGCCAACAAGCAGAATTTACCTTCAAGAGTAAAAACAGAAGTGGAAGAACCATCTGGAAAAACTAAATCTTTATTGAAGAGAGACAGCAGAAGGAGTTTAAGTTGCATGAATTTTAGAAAGGTCACCAAGTCTCTGCTTCCTCCTGCATTCCCCTTTTCTCCTCTTTCAGGCTTTTATTTCCCTCTGCACCACACAAGTGAAAAGAGCATTTGGTCCAAAGTCATTAAGTATGGTATTGGGGTGAGCCACATGTGTGGATAGGGAACCAGCTTAAATGTCACAGACAGGAGATGTTTATGAGCCAGAGCAGTTTGGGAGAGAGGGATTAGTGGAATGATGCAAGAATCAGTATTAGGCCCATTTGTGTTCATTTTATACCACTGACCTAGGACATGAAATATGTATGAAGGTGAAGAAATTTGCTGATGAAACAAAACCAAAGAACAGAGCTTGTAAAGACAAAAAAAAAGAATGGCAATACAATTCTGAATGACAAATAGAGCAGGATCACAGGCTACTGCTGTTAGTGGCTTCACTGGCACCTGCAACTCATTGTAAAGGAAGATAAGTTTATGAGATGACAAAAAAATTAAAGGTAGTGCTCTTTCCACCCATTTGCCACAAAAAAATTAACAGGAATTGAATATGATCTTGGTAGTGGAAAGAGCTTTGAAACCACCTGCACAAGGATTAACAGAACTTCAATTAGTGGGGCAAGAGAGATTCTAGGATGGATACAGTAAACAAAAGGAAGACTTGGAATAAATGGTTCTAAGGGATTTAAAGCTATACTTGCAATGCAGCCATAGTTCAAGAACAACATTATAAGAGTGAAGATGCTAAAAGGGCAATCAAAATGTTACAGAAATTCAAAAGAAAATTGTCCAAAGGAGAGATCAGCTGGTATTACTAGGTAAAAAAAAAATATCCTTGGAGATGAAAATCTTTTTGAAATATAAAGATTATAGAGAGAAATATAAGAGAAAGAATACACCCACCTAGAGGGAAGGAGGTACAGCAAGTTGAAAGCAATCTGCCTCAATAAATCTGTTTATTGATTACATAGTGGGGAGGGAGGAAATGCAAGTATCATGCTGACCAGCATTATCAGAATGGCACTGCCATGGGCTGGATGTCATGCAGCAGTACCACTGGATCAAAAGCAATTTCACATCACACTGTGTGGGTTATCTGGCAGCTGATGGTCAGCACCACAGTTACCCAGAGGGAAAACCCAGCAGAGATAAGAGTTCCCAACTCATCCATTCACACTGCATGCTTCTCCAAGCCCATTTAATGGCATAGATACTCCATAAACAAGGCTCTACTTTAGTTTAATGATAAGGAATTGTTTATGACTCAGAAAACGTAACTTGTCACAGCACATCCTTTGAAATTACACACTACTCCATATGCCAGAGCATTATGTGTTCCCTCAGGTTGCCAGGTTCCTTTCCTAAACACCCTTAGTTCTTCTATCCAGGTCTGATCAAACACTTCCCCAAAACCAGCAAAGATGACCAGCGTCAGAGGAAAACAGATTGACACTCAGTTGTCCAGGCATATTGTAAGTATATGCAATATCTTCAGAAGTAGTACAGGACACAGTTGCATGAAGAGATTTATGAACATTATGATTTCTGTTGCAACACTGCTAACATTTTTAACATGCTATTTTCTTAGCCTGAATAGTCTTTTCATTAGAGCTTCAGTAGCAACCGAAACCAGCTTAATATTACTAGAATATTGTCATCTTTCATTAAGTTTAATTTGATAATCTGATAAAAGATAATTTAAAATACATTTTCACCAAAATTAAAATCACAAATTGTAAAAGTAATCCTTGAAGTGTCAGCTGTAGCATAATGCAATTTCAGAGTCCTTGAAGTGACTCTTTATTAACTGCTACAGATAAGAAACCTAACCAAAAAGTGCAGTGAAATAATTTCAATACCCCACTAGCTACCAACCAGCCAGATAAAGTGAGCTGGGAGAGATGAGTTGATCTGATTTGACAACCTCCTGCAAACATACAAGTTGTGTTCCTGTCATCTGCATTAATTATCCAAACAGGACTGGCTTCCATTAGCTCAAATATGGTCTCAGAGGAATTCAGCAGCAATACAAGAAAGATAAAAGTGGAAGTGTTATTACTTAAATGTATTGTCAAACTTTTCCTTTTTTAAGCCCTCACTGGGAAAGCACTAAATGCTATCAGTGGTGTTAGGAGCACAGAGGATGCTTTCCCTTAAAGGGACATTTCCACCTCATAGCCAAGCACAAGAGTTGTAGAAAACATGTTTTTTGGGGAACTTAATGTTATAAAGATTCTCCTGCATTTAATCTGCCAGGAACAGATCACTGCATCTCAAAACCACGAGAGGAACCAGGGAGCTTCATCAGACCTGGCATGCTCTCATTTTTATCACTTGGCAAGTAAGGACATGATTTGGATTTTTTTCTGTAGCTTGTATCATTTTTTCGTACTTCCAAGCCAGATCATGAAAAGTTCAGGATATAAACCTGTATTTTACATCCTCTTAAATCAAGATGTCAGGTGAGAGAAGGGTGTGCATTGGGATTTTGTGGAAGTGCACATACATGCACATGTGGGAGACTATCAGCATGTTGGGACAGATGCAGAAAGGTTTTAAAAACAAAAATCAGTTGATCAATCATAGTTACTGAGAAACTGAAAAAGTATTCAGACTACCTACATATGGGACCTGCTTAGAGACACAATTTGTCATGGAATAAGCTAATAGTAATTTCAGTAATCTTGAAAATTGAAAAAAAAAAAAAGCTAAATAAGCTACTCAGTTGTACTCAGAAGGAAAAATACTTTGGTACCATTTATTCTTATTTATATTGCAGTTCTGTTATGCAGCTTGCACAATTACAGTGTTATTTAACAAGTTATTTATTGCAATATCTACTTTCTGCAAGAAATTTGGATTTACAAATGAGTTATAAATACCATCTCTGATAAAAGAGCTGTGTGATAATACCTTGTATCATTACTGCTGCTTTTGTGAGAACATAATATGAAGTGGTAGAGGACAGTATCAGGGCTCTAGTTAGAAGAGTGCAGAATTCTATTCAATTCTAATATTCTACATAGAAATGCAGAATTCCTGCAAAAGAAAGCAATTTCCTATCCATTTATATCCTCTTCAGCATGGCTGCTACCATATTAAACATGCACCTAAAGCAAGAATCAAAATAATGTTTCCTTACACTTTAGAGTGATTTCCACTTGCTCTGTATTGGCATAAATTACAGCACAAGGTAGAATTTCAGATATTCAGCACTGAAGTACACAGGGATTTGTCACACATGAACTTGTAGAAGTGGTGCCCACTGTATCTGCAGGGAGAAACCATCACTACTGACTGGAAATAATTTTATATACAAGTTTGTTTCCAGGCAAGCAAGGCTAAGAGACCAGAGCAAAAGTGATACAGACCAGACTTGCCAAGGCCTAATTCACCACATATTTTAATCAGAAAGCAGATGACAACTGAGAACTTTTTATAACCTGTTCTGAAATGCATCATGACAAAATACAAAAGGAAAACTTTGAAAAATATAATACAAGCCCTGAAAACCTCTGCAGTTTTAAACTCAGATGCTATTTCAGTATGTTCAGTCTTCCCACAGTTTATTTACAGTTCCTGCAAGAGAGAAGAAAACTTTTCATTCTACTGCAAGAGAATATAAAGTGAGTTAGCCATTTCCCCAGCTCCCTGCCTGCATATGTCACCACATATTTTAATTGTCTATCATTACTGGTAGAATCAAAAGCAGTCATTATCTGCTACATTTCTAAATAAACTTAATTTTGTGGTTTTTTAAAGCCTTAAAAAAACAACCAAACAAAATACAAAAGCAAAAAAACCCCTAAAAATAGTAATATCTGTCTTTAAATTCCTTCCTTTTACTGTTGCTTGGACTGTCTTGTTTTCCCCTCTCCGAAAGGAATAACTTCTCAGTAACTCCCTTGCCTTGCCCTGTACCATGCCAGATGAAGGTGGGAGGGTAAGAAGGGGGGTTTGCAAAAGGATTTGTCTTTTTTTAGGTACAGGTCCAGGCTGCTGAGAGATAAACTTCCTTTCATCCCACTTCACCAACCTTGGAACACAGCACTGGATTTGGACTGAAGGTAAGAGAAATTTTTCACTCCACTGCATTATTGCTTTCTACAGAGATCAGCAGCACCTCCTTTTTCCCTGTCCTCATATTGTTGGAGGCTGATCCTACAGCTTCCCTCCCATTTCTTTAAGAGACTTCACTCAGTGTCAAGCCAGCAAAACCACTGATGGCACAGAACTTTCCTTGCCCGCCTTAAATCACGCACAAGTTCTTCTACAGATAACTCTTACTTATCATGTCCTTGAAACAAGCTGCACACAACCAGGAAAAGTTCCATCACATACAAAAATTCTTAGCTGAAGTGATTGGGTTTTTCACTGGGGTATTTATTTATTTATTTAGGGAGCGAAACCATACGTTGTCAGCTATAAGATAACTCTACAGGATATGGTTTAATCCTCTGCAGGACTAGCAGAGATCTGTTTCCTATTAGTTACAAGACAACTGTCACATTTTATCAGAAATTCAGGTTTTACCTGGAATACACCAGGTATTACAAGAACAATCTGCCAAGTGCAAAGTGATTGGAGTTGCAACTATGGTCCACAGTGATGCAGAATTAATACTGCCCCAAAAAAAAAGACATTCTCGACCCTAATGCTGAAAGTAACAGCACAGAAAAGCAAGCAGCAGGTGAGATGAAAAAGAAGAAAAATGAGATAAGAAAAAACCTACTGAAACATGTTAATTCCCTGACTGTTTTGCACCTGATGTCAGAGTTAACTATTCAACCAGCTATTAGTTAGCTGGAAGCAATTTTAGCTCCTTTCAATACCCTTGATAAACTAGTGATTCCACATGCCAGTGTGTGAGTGATGAATTTCAGTGGTTTCAGAATGAATCCTACAGTATATTATACATGTCATAACAATCCCACACTCTCCAGAAGTTGGTAGTAATGGAATACATCACACAGTTTGACAAGCAAATCTCTCAACAAGATCTACGTTTATCTCTTATGACCTACAAAGCAACTCTTATCTCAACAAATGGAGCAAACCCAGCACATCTCAACAGAAAGACAGATTGAGACAAATCTATCTACTTTAAGGAACAGCCTCTGAGGACTATCACAGTAAGCTAAATATATATGTGCTCTCCCACAGCAAGACTTTTAAATCCATCTTAACTCAAACTACTATGTTCACAGCTAGAGAAAAAAAAAAAAAAAAAAAAAAAACAGAATAAAAAGAAAAAAGCACAAGTGCCAAGAACTAATTAGGAAACAGATAAGATTTGAGGTTTTACATTCCAAGTATTGTACTACATAAGACCCTAATAGCATGTTATGGTCAACTGCAATTTCTGCCAGAAGTAACCAAGGAAACCACTTAGCTAAGTGCATACATGGGAGGAGGTAGCAAAGGAAATGGACTCAAATCCAGACTCAAAAAACCTGGTGATGTATCTGTCAGAAGCTTTCAAAAGATGCAGATGTTGGGAGAAATAACTCTTACATCTTTATTGAGACAATTTTTGGGGTCTAAAAAAAACCAGTGAAGATGGAACAGATTCTCACACACAGTCATCACCATGGAGCACTGAGGCAGTGGCATTATGGCAATTCAAAGCAACTTAAGATTCATGTTTTGGTAACTTCTGGATCTTTAAGTCTTACTTACCAGGTCTGAAAGCCTTGGCAACACTTGGGCAAGCAGCCTCCAAATGTCAGCAGCAAAGGATGCCTACACTCCTCTGAAAAGCCACCTTTCTGGAGGGGCTGAAAATGGAGCAAGCATCTCCTTCTATATCCAGCCAGAGATCATAGAAAACACCCTGTTCAATCCTGTCTGGTTGTACATCAGCTCAGAGGGGCTGTACAACCCCATATTCTGGGTGTCAGACTCCAGTTGCCATTGGGCAAGATTTCTGCTCAGACAGGTGCGATGTCAAGAGCTGCTTCCAAGATGTGTTAAACGTGGGCCTGGGGTGGGTAGGAAAACCCTTAAGCAGCAGCAATTGCAGTTCTGGTGTTTTGGTTTGGTTTTTTATTTGCAGATCTCTGAATAGCAAAACATTTTTTAATAACCTCAAAAATTAATACTATAAACGTCACCTTAGAACTAACCTTGAAAATCTGCCCAGAAACTTGATATAAAGCTCATAGATCACTAAAACATGTTCCAAGTTATTCTAAGTCAAGACAAGAAACACACTGTTGTATTTGGTCTGTTTTAGGGCACATTAACTACTCCCAGTTCATTTGCAAGATAAGTTACTAGTTTCAATTTACACAATTGCAATTACACAATACACAACTGGACAACTAAAAATCTAATTATTTTTCATAAGAATTGGACTATGTTTACATAAAAGGATCCAGGATTCCTTTCTTGCTATGAATCAATGCGAATTTAGCACCTATCTGCCTTGAAAAAGGCCAAAAATGTCTTAATTTCTCAGGAATGATTTATCACTGAATTATGAAAGCTATCGATGGATGGTTCAGGACAGAACCACCAGAAAGAGTTGCAAGGTGTTACTTTTCTTAGTGTCATTTACAGTACTTCTTTGGTCAGAGTTCTTCCTTAGATTACCATTGTCACCTCATGTCTGTACTCTACAAATATACTTGAAATTTTCAGTGTTCTGAATTTATCAATACGTGTGTAAATAAATAAACTTGTGACAGAGTAACTGCCTAAGTGTTGTGATGCAAATTTGGTAAGGAGTAATTAAAATAAGCTACTATTTTATTGGTTGCACCATAATTAGGTTTTGGTAGGCTTTTTTTTGTGAGACTGCATTTTTTCTGGTTGAATTTTTGTTTGGTTTTTGTGAGGTTTTTGGTTTGGTTTGGTTTTTTATTAATTTAACTTAAAAAAAAAAAATAGATCACAGCACTGCAGCTGTATTGGAATAAAAAGGAGAAAGATGAATGTCTCCATGCAAATTGGCAAGCAGAGGGAACACTTTTCAACTTAAAACCCAGCTGCACAGCTTATTTGCCAAAATACTGGGGGGGTCCTTTAAAATATAAATAAAATAAAAAATATTTTACAGCCATATCTGACTGTATCCCGACTTCTATCCACCTGATAGTTTGGAATGAGATGTTGCTGTCTCTATGCATTTATCTATTTAGATGAAGCAGAAAAAAAGGCAAATCACAAAGAGTGGAAATACATGTGGAACTATGTGTAACTCAAGAGAAAATGGCACAGACAGGAAGAAGAAAGAGATATTGATGTAGCAGAAGAAAAATGAAGGAAGATGGTTGCGAATATATTTCTGGAGGGTAAGGGAAAAGACACCAAGACTGCTCATTTTTTGACCTAATGAATAAATCATTTCAGTTTCCTCCCCCCTTGTGCACCTGCTGCTTTGAAAAGCCCCCTCCACAACCAACAACTGAACAGCAACTGCTACACAATGACTCAAATGTTGCTGGAGCCTTGCCAGCAAAAATTACCACTCTTCAACCAAGATAAACATCATATTACTTCATTACCCTTTTAAAACATATGCAAATTAAATCCATTATTCTTTTTCCTTACAGAAATGAAGTTCCTTTGGCTGGAATTCAACAGCTCCCTTTGTCATCGTTGACCATGAATGGATGAACTTGATGTAGATGATGCCCATTTCCCATCTTTGAATCAAACATTAATACCATTTGACAGTAATAAATAACATTTATCACAATAGGGATCTACTAATGATTTTCCCACTAAGCTGGCTCATCAGAACCTATCAGCTGACAACTGCATAAATGAGATTAGCATAACAGCTGCCTATGACAAATGTATCTAAATCATTTTAATGCCAGCTAACTCTTTGATCTCCCTATCACATTGTTGCCAAAACTAAATCCATTTCTTCAAGATACATGTTGTTTATCACAGATACATGTGTATATTCCACACCATTATGTACTCCAGAGATTCCAGTAATTGAAAGAATCCAAAAAACTGACTGGATACTTCCACTATCATCTAAACTTCCAACACTGCCCTTCAGAGCAGCATTCCAGTGCCTACATAACTCCCCCACTCCCACCCCAAATTGCAGGATTCAGTGGTTATTAGCTGTGGGTTTCTCTAGCACAAAACACATGTTTTAATGTAAATAGATGCATTAGCTTATCTTTGGGAATATTGCTTACAGAACCATCACTTTCCTACAATTCAAACTGATGCCCAGTAACATGGGACTTGATTCCACACACACACATCAAAGCAACCAATCATTGTGTCTGGGTAAATGCAGAAGTGACAGGAAAGGAAATCTCACTGCTACAGCAATATATTTGTTTTAATTAATGACAGTCTCATAGGCCTCCCTTGCAATAATAAGCTCATGAAAACAGATGTTAGCCTAAACCAAGCAAAGCCAACAGCTCTCATTGCAAGTCTAACATTTTTAAAGCAGTAACTTTCCTTATGTATATAACTTTATATATAACATATATATAACATTTATTGCAGTTGAAAGTCAACACACTCCTTTACCAAAATTCAGATTGTCAGAGTTGCTTAGGTCCTTAATGACAAAAATGGCTTCCTTGATGTCTAAAACACAGGGGAAAAGATGTCCTCAGGTGCTTCACAAAATGCCCCCCATTCACAGCTCTTACATTAACCCATGGTGCTTCACAGAAGACAACAAACCAGATACAACACATTCCTGAAATGAAGATTTTCCCTGTTTCTCCAATCTATTTCATGGTACCTTAAATTATCATTTCCAAAAATACTTTCTTAACTATGGTAAAGTTGTTTGGGTTTGTTTTTTTTAATATCTATTTGGGTCTGTTGGCTGCTAGACACTTCCAGTGATTTACTTAAGGATGGATTAAGCTTTTGATGACTCCACATATGAAGTAACATCAGGCATGCCTACACTTCAGTACCCTTGATTTAAAACCCATCTGCGTAGCTCTTGTGAACTGTATCTTCAAGCATATCTATTTTTTCATTTTGTAGAGATTAGCATTTTTTTCCCAGTGTTAAGGCAAGTTCTTAAAAGAAAATCAATATTCATATTAAAAAATAATTTTAAAAATATTCATAACTATTTATATTACAACCATCTTAATGGCTATTTTGTGGATAAAGAAAACTAGGTATCTGTGCTGCATTTAAAATTGAAATACATGTACATTGACCCTATCAGTTAAGTAAACTCTGAAACATGAAGCTTTGACTTCCACTGAAACCCAATCTCAAGTGGCACCAAAGCTCAATTCTGGAAGGAGCAACAATTTGTGGTGGAAAAGATTTCAAATGAAAAAGCTTGAACATTTTTGCATAAGCATGGAAAATGTTCAAGCATGAGAACTAATGAGATTGCAGGCTGAGAACTGAAGTATTCCAGTGACAGGGCTCCGTAGCAAATATCTTGTTTTCAATGCTGTTAAATTCACAAGCACTTTGTTCTTTCTTGCATTTCAATTAAAATTCATGGGATGTTTTTGCCACATACTTTTCTAGTCTGTCCACATTTTCCATATCTTAGAAAAATTTCTGGTCATTATTTTTCTTGTAAAATGAACAGAATGTATGGTCTTTTGTCCAAGCCTTTTGTTTTGTGAAACAGGCCATTTTTCATGGATGAAACTGAGGCACACACTTTCAGTTTTGACAGCATTTCTTATCATTCCCTCCAGTTAGCATTGTCACCTTTCATGATTTAATTTTGAAGTACAAGGAAGGCTGATTTATACCCATGATGTATAATTACAGGCAGATGGAGGGCTTGGAAAGTAGAAATACTAAATTAGGGCTGTAGTGAGTGCCTGTAAGTTTCCTGTGAAAAGTCCTCTCTGTGCCACCAGCTTAAACCAAAAAGCCAAACAATTTAAACTAAATAAATCCGTGCTGTTGTAAGCTCTGAGTTAATGAAAGTGAATACAAAACTAATAAAGTACATTGGTTGTGGTTGAAGGTAATTTAAAATGTTCTCAAGTACAAATGATGAAATGTGTTTGTATTAATCAAAATCATCTTTGAAAGTGCCCATGGTAAAAAAGACTTTTTTTTAACCTCCACTTCACTCAAAATCACTTTGACACAAGTCCACTCTGCATTTTGAAGAAAGAAGCACTTTCTGCAGTTCTTTCATATGATAATGTACAGTATATTTTCAGCTGCCTTTTTAAAGTTTAAACAAATGGAAGGCTTATTAAAAAGATATCATAATTACATGCAGCTATTTTACTAGCTCTTATCTGCAGCAAAAGCAAGCAATTAGTTGAGAACATAAATTCATTCAAGGCACTTATTGAACATGAGGGAATAGACCAGCAGGAGAAAATGGGTCCCTTTTACTGTTTCATCTTCCCTGCAGAAAGACAGTAAACCTATTCTAGTAGGTTTAACATCACTTACAAAATAGCTCTTATTTGAAAAATGAACTAATATTTCAGAAGGCTTTGAGACTGATCAGCAAATGGCTAAAGATACCAAAAAAGTCACCCTAGCAGTCTTAGTTGGAGAACTGCAGCTGCTTTGACAAAGAGTAAGGAGTTCCTGTTGTAACATACAAAGATTACTGATCTAAGTGGTCACCAGGAGATATCCCATTTTGTTTTGAGATTATGAAACACTGAAAAGTAATCACTACTAAATCAAAATAATTATATTTTTGTTTCATTCTGAATGCAGAGATCAAGTGGAAAATATTACTGCTCATGCCATTTGATTTTTCTTTGCTTTTTACACACTCAAGTCTCTACAGTGCTGATCACCTCATGCCCTATGCCCAAGCACAAAAGCCATTTCACATATGCTTAACACCAGGCACATGAATAGTTGTACAGAAGACTGAGAACACTCATGAGTTTTAATTTAAGCATCTGCTTAAAGGTGACAGCATGAGAGGAACAATTTGAGCCTAAAGCCACCACTTGAGTCATGTCAGTGATGGTGGTGACATTTCACAAGAACACAATTCCCAATTACATCAATCCTACTCCTCTCCCAGTGCATCAGAAACATCCACCCAGATCAAAGTCCTCTGAGAGGACAAGGGGTGTCCTGATTTAAGGTGTACAGGGGCCTGGAAAAGTTTCTTACCTCCCAGGGGAAGGAGATGAAGATGGCAGAAGAGAGAAAGCTGCACAGCAGCAGGGAGGTTCCATAGGAGATTAATAGATTCTTCACGGATGCTACTTCTCTAATTCTAGCCTGATGTTTATGATATCAACTTTTTATCATAAGGAAAAGCTTGATTGAAGGGGAGGAGGGAATAGCATTCAGTATTTTCAATGGTGTACTCCATTCTAGTTAGGTTCCAGAGCCACTGCAGTCCTTCAGAATTCCTCCTAGATCCTGAGGATAATTCTTCAGGCTCAGAAAATGATCATCCTGGTAATACAGAACTCAGTGTTCGCTTCTGAGTCCCAATAATCCAAAATCCAGTTAATAGATAATGGTTACTTTCTATCCTAGCTTTACTTTTAATATTCCCGTTTGATGAAGAGAAGACAATGATTTGAAACTTGCCCAGCAGAAGCAATCACTCCTCCCCTTTTATTATGGGGTTAGCCAGGGGGAAAAAAATAAAGCTATTGAAAGCAAGATTTTTCCACTTTTACTGGGAGCCTACACATGGAAATTTCTCAGGTATTTAAGACAACACTGACACGCAAACCCTCTTCCTCTAGAAAGAAGGATAGAATGTCTGAGCTGGAATCAATTAATACTTTTTAAAGTAGTAGAAACCCAACTGTTTTTCTAGCAGAAGCATTTGGCCAACACGTACACAGAGTAATACCACTTTCTGCAGTTGCTTTCACTTGCAAATCTCAGTAGCATTAATTCATTTTGGAGCAACAGTCTAATGATATTTTCTTCTTGTCATCGATTGGGCTCTGAATGTCTCCTTTAATGAATGCAGCATAATTCATGCATAGTCACTACCGAACCCTGCAAATTCATAATTAGTGACAATTTTGCACCTGCTGTTACAAGGAGATGCTGTTCAATTTAATTTAACTTGATACCTTGATTATTCATTGGAAACTGTAGGAGATGCGATTATCTTGCATGTTTCTTGAAAAGAACATAGCAGAGACAACTGGATACAACAACAACAACAAAAAAAAGCATTTTAAGAGCTTCCTAGTGATCAATATCCCAACCCAGCAATACACTCATATTCTGTACCTATATACACACACTAAACTCATGAACATCACCCTCAAGATGATAGTAATATTTTACATGCCTAAAACTGAGCATGATAGAAAGTTTAACCATCTTTTAAGATACTAGTTCAGAAGTATTATGTGTATCTTTATGCAAGAGGGGATCCTGCTGGAATGTGTACCTCACTGTCTTCAATATAGGGCCTACTGCAAGGACATATTTGAATTTTGAACCACAAAGGCATGGCTTACCTGGGAAAGTTCTTTGTGACAGAAGCAAGGGAGATATTACATATAGAAGAACTGAGCACAGCAATGCTGGATGCATGGATATTCATGGCAGATTTCGTCTTCCTGCCCCTTCATATCCAACAATGCTCAAAGGTATTAAAGGTATCTGACAACTTAAACATGCTTTTGATCTCTAAACCTACCTCCCAATAGACATAACAGGTTTGGGGTTTTGTTTTTCTAGAAGCCTAAGCAACAACAGCACTTTCAAAAAAAAAAAAAAAAAAAAAAAAAAAAGAGCTTGATGTAACCAAACCAAATCCCCTGCTAGCCCTCCAGTATTTCACAAACCCTGACAGTCAGAGGATTAGCAAAATTTCTGTACTGATACTACAATACAGATCCCAGTTTATTTGGAGCAGAGTTGATGGGGCTGCTTTATCCTCTAGGAAGAGCTGAAAAGGCACCAGAGACTCCTGTGCTCAGGACTGGGTTGGCATATGGGAGATTTCCAGAGTCAATGCTGGATCAGCCATGGAAGTGTAATATAGCAGAACACCACATTTACAGAGATTTACACTCTAACATATATTCAATAGAAAAAACTTTATCACGACTCCCAGATGAGCAATCCCTAAACACACCCCAATCTATGAAGATGGTTTCTTCTACAACAAAGTGTTTTCTTTAGCAAGATAACTCAAAGGTATTATAATGACGCTTTTCAGAGAGTCATGACACCTTTTATATCAAAGGCACTTCAGAATTATTTTTTTTTGCTCAGAACAATATCTGGGACCTTAAAACAGTTTAAACTTGATGAAACAAGTAAACTATGCATACAGAATGTCAATTTACTAAGCAGCCTCAGTAGCAAAGTTGTAGTTACATACTAACTCAACATTAGGAATTTAAGTGTCACAGGAAAAAAACCTGCATTCTAGAGTATTCTATTTCAATGGATCACTATAATGAACACAGACTCACTGAACACAAAAGAAAAATTAAAAACAAGACACTTGCTCTTCAAGCTTCCAACAAATCTATTTAAGCATTTTCTGCTGATTCAATCACAGAGACTGGAATTCAGTTTTAGTATATAATAAAAAAAGCCATAAGTATCACATATTAAATTCTGTCAAAAAGCTAGAATTTAAGCTCACTTTATTTCTGATCTGGACTGTAAAATATTTGAAAGGATGAAGCAACTTATCAATACATACAGAAATTGCCATCTTTGTTGCTGTAATATAGCCACGAATATGTTCTTGGGGAAACATTTCCACCCATTTTCAATCATGTAAAGATGTGGCAATTGCTCAAACCTATGGGAGAAAGCCAAGCTCCTTCTCCCACTTCATCTGGCATTCAGGAAATTCCTGCTTTGTCTTTAGAGCTCTGCTGATGCTGCTTTTAGCAAGGCACTACTCCATTGTTATAGCTGCCTTTTCATATGCCTCTAGGGACTGAAGGGATGGTGCAGATGGAAAACAAACATGCTTTATGATCTTGGAGATTAGACTAAGAAATTCAGATTTGCTTTTCATTTCTGGAATGCAACTAAGCAAAGAAATTACTCAAACTTATTATCAAGCTGGTCCTCAGTCCTGCACAACTCCTCTACAATTGCACTACATAGCACAGATATTTCCCCACAATCTCTAAAAGCTGACAACTAAAAAAAATGTTATGTACCTAAATATCAGCAGAGTATTTCACTCTGTTTACATGATATACACACAAGCCGGAGCTCTAATGAATTTAATTTCTAAAACCTGAGGCTTTATATCATACACATCCTATTCACATAGGCAGCATGGTATAACAGGTCCTGAATTTGCATACACCAGCCCAGTTTGCAGCTTGACCAGGACAAAGTAAGGGTTTATTTACTTCATTACATCCTGTAGCTAGCTTATCTGGCACAGCTTATTCCTCTTTAGAATGTTCTTTCAGAAATCTGTATCAAAAACAATTAAAAGAAGTAGTTTGAGTTCTACCAACAACTATGTATCTGTCTGACCAATCTAGATGTAAGTAATAGCATGTAATTCCAAGAAAAACAGGTCTTGGTCAAGTATGACATTTTACAGAAAGATAAAGCAATGAAACAAGAAAGGACTCAATTAGCTTAAACTATAATTAGCATGATCATAAGACATGGGAACAGGTTCTCCAAGGAGGTTGTGGATGCCTCCTCCCTTGAAGTGGATTGAGTTGGATGGGACTTAGAGCAGCCTGGTCTAATCGAAGATGTCCCTGTTCATGGAGGGATGCTGGAACTGGATGATCTTTAAGGTCCCTTCCAACCCAAACTATCCTCTTATGCAAAAAGGTGGTGGGGTTTTCATTGTGCTTTTGTTATCTTCAACCTCTATTTATCACCATGTCTTCAGTTTCATCTCTAAACCACAGTTAGGGCTTTCTGATAGACACAATTTTTGCTGCTCAGTTTACTGCCTCCTGTCAGACATTGATCACTTCATGACTTTTATTTATCACAACTTCAATTTATTCCTTGGGCAGCATGACCAGAGCCCAGAAAAGGAGGGAGGGGGAAGTGAAAAGATTGCTGTGGTTAACTCTTTAGCAAAATAAAGAAAATAAATGCCTACTTTTGAAACATTTCTCATCCAGCTCATGTGGTGAATGGTTAAGTAAGTAGTATGGGAAAATTGCCTTAGTTATTTTCCCCTGACACATTATTCTGCAAACATTCATCTTCTATTTGGTCCTTTTACAAAACTTTAAAACTGTCCAGTCACTGCATTGTTGCTTACCTTTCACATTACAGATGGCTTACACAAGGGCTACACCTGCATCCACACCTTTTCAATACAGAGGGAGTAACAGATTTTATTGCCCAATATACATATAAGTATATAGTCTACATTTAACTCCTCCTAGCTTCTTGTCTTTGGATCTTGTTAAGCATTACTTACTAAAAAGAAAACTGCCAGGCATAATTAAAAGATTCAAGCTGAGCATTAATGCAGCAGTAAAATAGAATCATAGAATGGTTTGGCTTGGAAGGGATATTAAAACTCATCAAATTCCAGCCCCCCCTTCACAGGCAGGGACACCTCCCACTACATCAGGTTGTTCAAAGTCTCATCCAGCCTGGCCTTGAACACTTCCAGTGAGGGGGAATCCACAACTTGCCTGGGGAACCTGTGCCACAGTCTCACCACGCTTGCAGTAAAGAATTTTTTCCTCAAGTCTAACATAAACCTTCCCTCTTACATCTTGAAACTGTTCCTCTTCACCCTATCACTACATGCCCTATGTAATAAGTACAAAATATACAGAAGTTCATCCATTTCGAAGTGAATCATGTTTACCTGCCATGGGTACTGGGCTTAAAAGAGCACAGAAGCAAGATAAATTAATTTGAAAAATGCACAACTGAAATATTTTTGAGGCTAACTTCCTAAGGAGATGAATAAAAAGCACTATAGCAATGAATAGCTTCTGTTTGTTTACCAAAGCTCAGCTCTAACTTGGAGATGACATTGCCCTGCAGTGGTTATAATGCAGGATCTCTTTAGTCCAACAGAACCTCCGGAGACACAGACCCCCAGAAAGTTCATGCAGCTGAAAGCAATCAAAACCTGCCAGACTTCCTTTGGAAAGCTTTGCTTACTTCCCAGAACTAAAAGGCATCTCTGAGTTATCTAGGATTTTCGAAGTGTGGACACCTACTGATTCCTTGACAGAAATGTTCTAGATATGGTAAAAATATGAATTTAGGCTACATTCAACCTCAAAAAGAACACTAGCTACAGAATTAGAACATCTTCACCACTCAGACCTGCAACCAAACCTGTCATTCTCATTTGTGACTGCCAGCTCTTCAGCTTCACCTGTTCTAAGGGGTTCTCAATGTTTGCTCCAAAGTGTCTGATTTCAGGTAGGAACCTGAATAATGCACCTCTAAAGTGTTTTTATCATGATTTTACGCTTACTTGAATTCTTATTAAAAACAATATTTAAAAGTGCACCTTTTCTATTCCCATAGAAGAACTGGCATCAATTATTTTAGGTCCAGCTTGCCTTTAGCACTAATCTCATGTGTGAAAGAATGACAAAGGTAACTAGCAAAAGGTTATTAAAATAAGAAAAAAAATCATTTCATGACTGATCATTATAAGTACCATATTGCAGCATGGGATCATACATAATACCAGCATGAGAGAACCTGTAATAGCAATGTGAGGGCACTGCTCAGGGCTTTGGTGTGGAGAGAAGATAAGTGTAATAATAAAAGGAAAGAAAAAAAAAATCAGAGCAAAAGAGGACAATTAAGGATACCTTTTGAAGGGGAAGAATAAAAACTCAAAGTGGGATATTTAAGTACATTTAAACATGCTTAAAACTTTTATATCCTACTCAAGTCCCAGTTTTTAATGAGACACCACAGATAAAAAGGGGACAGAAATATTTTAAAATTAACAGTCGGGGGAGTACTTGAAAATCAGGAACATTTGAGAGGGTTTAGGAAAAAATCATTTAACAGAACTCTAGGCTACAAAGGTTGAAAATGGTTATCACATAGCAGTGTTGAAATAGCTGTAATTTCAATTTCATCTTTCATATAAAACCCATGCAAGGAAAGTGCTATTGATCTAATAGCTGAAACATATACATCTTAGTAAAAATACATGCATGATATTGGCAGCAATGTCATAAGACAGTGTCACAATTACTCATGGTAATAATACAATATATACTGCACTGCCACATTACAGGGAAATAGTATTTCTATTTATCAATTCAGGTTCAAATATTGTCCCACATGTTTGCTTCATGAAAATTCTATTTTAGATACTGGCTGTACTCTTCAACAGGTATTTTATTTGAAGTATGCCTCACCTTCATTAGAATCCAGCAGAGGCATGAAGTGCATCATTTACAATTCCTTTAAGGCAAAGGGCATCTCAGAAAGAGATATTTCAGCAGCAAATTGAGCTGGAAGAAAATATCTGTTCAACCCACAAAAGTGAAGAGATTTCATTTTAGCCTACTTATCTACTCCTCGAGCAAGATTTAAGAACACAGATAGAACAAGTAAAAAAAAAAATCTAGATTCTCAAATGCTAAGCATCAAAAACAGATCTCATGGCATTAGTGATAGGTAAATTTTACATCTAAGCTCCTTGCTATTATGCCTCTATTGTAAATTATAACACCTTAAACAAAACTTCTCCACAGACCTTGGGATTTTAAGAGATATTTAATAGAGTTGAAAACCTTACCACTAAAGCAAACTACAATTTCCGGTGGTGATATCCAGCATCATTCATGGTATCACTCTCCTGTTAAAAAAACAAATAAAAGTGATAGTAAGAAAAATATTTGTAGTTAAAAGAAACACTGTTCAATTTAAGTCCATTAATGAAGAGTCCTTCTTTTGCATACACAGTTCATTATGCAACTTACCTAAAACACCAGAACCAGTCAATAGTAAAATCCAGTAACATTCCAGAAAATAACCCTGTGATTAATTGATTTCTCCACCATCTATCAGGTCTCCATGGATTTGCAGATTTCACATGGAGACACTGCTTTTATCACCCAGTCTGCAACAACCCCTTGCAGTTATCTCCCAGCCAGAACACCTGATGCAGATGTGACATTGACAACAGCTGCAAAATAGGGTTCTCCTGGCTCTGACACTGCAAGTCCACTGGAGCTTGTCAGATCTAACACACTTTCTCTGCTGAATCAGTACCTCTGGAACACTTGCTCCTCTCTGAGGTTTACAAGGTAATGCCCAGACCTGTGCCATCTGTTAGAAAAAAGTTGTTTTTTTAGCAGAAGTCAATCCAATATGATATCAGTGCATAAAAGAAAATAGATCAATACACATCTGCTGGCCTTACCTTATTGAAAAATGATTTACCATATAGGTTAATATTCTGTATGTGTGTTCACAAAACGCATTTGATGCCTGTACAAAATATGATTTGGGGTTGTGATGCTCCTCCAGTATTTATTGCTCTGACTTTTATTATAAATGCTTCTGTAAGTTAGGATGTTGCCACTCTTCACTAACAGTACTGTTCAGCTCAATGAATCTCTCTTGATCAGCTGAAAGGCCTTGAAAGACAAGTCTCACTCCCTAGCTGAACTACACGGGCAATACATATAGGAAGGAAAAAAGTAAATAACTTCACTATTCTCACAACTCTTCACTCTCCTCACCTACAATCTCTCCTGAATAAATATCCACCAGGAACTCTCAGCTACTCTGATCTATCCCCTCTAAACACCAGTTTTTCCTGGAATGATTTCAGTGTCTGATAATTAACTTTTTGGGCACTTAAGCATCATGCTGTCCTATCTTCCAGGTGTTAAATTTAAAAAATTACATTAAAGTCAAAGGGCTGGAGCAGAGGCTGTACAAATGTCACACTGCTCCTCTCGGGCTGCCAAGCATATACAGGCCTGCATCTGGAAGCAATGGATTTTCTTGCTTTAAGGTAATATTCAATATGTGGTAAGAAATACTGCTAATACAGCCTGAAGAGAGTTTTAAAAGGTCCTGAAACCTAAACCAGGGAAGTCCTTGAAATATACAAGTTTCTCAATGGAAGACCTCAAAAAATTGCCTTGTTTTTGGTAAGTAAGGTTGTGAGAGCTATGAAAAGAAAATTTTCTAATGTTTGACCCTAAGGTGGAAAGATTCAGAAGCTGAGCAGAAAAAGCATTCTAAACAGGGATTAAAGAGGTTTAAAGATGAGACAGAGCCTGGAACAAAAACACAGAAGACCACAACTGTATTTCTAGCTTTGCCAATATTACCATAAGGCCTTTGTAAAGTCATTTAATCCCCACTTGGAGAAGGAGCTTTACTTTCTTTGGATTCTCTCTTTAAGTACCAGAGTTTTTAACTTAGCCTGAATTTGTGCAAAGAAGACACAATGCATTTGGTATGTTGTTACACTGTCCCAGAATTTCAAGCAGAGTTATTTTGTGCACATTCTGAATGTTGGAAAAATGTGACTAAAGACCAAATGCATCTTCAGCACTACTGGAATACACATAATATTAAAAAAAAAACAAACCACAAGGATCAGCTCAACTGAAATTCTAGTCACAGTTCATGTTAAGCCACTTTCACTATGTGTTTACTATTTAGTAAAAGAATTACCTCATAATCTTACATACTATTCCACTGCAGAAGCTTTTGTTATTTTTACCAAGTGCAGGTCTCAAAGACTAAACTGCAATGTTCAATAGATTTTTCACCTCTTTCTATTGGAAGCAGAGCACTAAGGGCAAGGTGGGGACAGTTATCAGAAAAGCCTGCAGTTGGGTCATTCTGGAAATTTCTTTTTGTCTGTGTTCTCCAAATCCTGCATTTTGAAACATAAAATCATATTCTTGTACAGACATGATGATGTGATACAACATTTTCTTCCAAGACAGACCACAGATCACACTGAAAGACCTGCACAGCCTGCACAGATGTCCAGCACACTGTGCCTAGCAGACAAAATTTCCCTTTCCTTTAACTTAAAAGCTGAACAGGATAACACACTGCATAGCCTATTCTGTGCATCTTTCTTACTCCTTCAAGAATGAAAATAAGAAAAGAAAAATAAGAATGAAGAACAATAATAAGAATGAAAATTCTCAAAGAATTCCTGTGTAATTCACAAATCTGGAAACAAGGCTATGCAGTGTTTCTCCTCATAATAGATTTCAGCACAATTTGTCAAGATATTGCAAGAAATATTATCAAGTGAATTGTCTTTATAAGATGTATCTTTATTTACCAATATAAGGATTCATACTTTGTTCCCTGAAACTGAACTATCACTCAAAGTTCACAGAAAATAAACCTAGGAACAAGAAGCATCTGACAAAGGTGCTGTTTCATCAGGAAAAAATTAACTACTAAATTGTGTTAGATAAAAATAACATCTACCACTTCAGCTCACTACATCCCAAGGGACTAAGAGTGAATTATCCTACTGAATTTGATAAGTCTTATGTTTTTCCATAGTAATCTCTGAAGAGGAAATTGTTTTTAGTAACAATTTATCACATAACTTTACATTTAGCATTAATGCCAGCTCATGGAAAACAGTATAGGAAATTTAAGCACCCAAAAGTAAGAACATTTTCTTGCTGTTAACAGCTTTTACAAATATTCACACTCATCCATCAACAGAGATGTAACACATGCATCAAATCACCATTAAAAAAAAGGGGAGTATCAAGTAAAAAACAGAACAGAAGGCTATGCTAGTATTTTGTTGTATTTAGTTGAAGGGGGAGTACATTTGGTTTTTTAAGAGTCAGTAAAGGAATGAAAAAAAATAAAATTAATTATACCATCTTTGTTCCAAAATAATCTCACTACTACTGTGGTATCACAAAAGGCACCTATTGCTGACTGAGTGGCAGCAGGAGATGTAAGCACCCCAAAACTCCTTCAAATGTGTATTCTCAGCTCCACAGATAAAGTTCACATAGGTAGATCAGTTCTTAAAATTAGAACAAAAAAGCAATTTAATTATACTGTAAGTCTCACCAGTAGGACTAGTTGCAACCTTTTTACAATAAGCTTTTGAAAATGGTATTTAAAGTTCCCTGTGAAATACAGCCTTATTATGAAATCCTTCTTGTTCTCAAGATACAGAACATTGTGCCAACTCAAATGTTCAGAATTATAGCCCACAATTCCATTCTGTTTGTAGTACAGACTTTCTGGCACATTCAATTTCTATTTTAATTATTTTATTCTGGGGAACTGAATGCTCAGATTTATTACCAATGTGGACTCCAAAGGCAATGTTATTATAGTTCTAACAGGTGAATAAACCAATACATTTTTTCAAGCCATAAAGCAACTAACTGCACTTGGAGAGAATAGATCTGAAAAGCTGAAGCAAAGGAGTTCAGAGAGGAGTAACAGGCTCATAGTAAAAGCAAAAAGACTGTATAACACAAAGAAAAAAAGACTATTTCTAAGTGCCTGTTTAGGTTATAGAACATAGCAGTAACCCAGTTTAGATAAGATTTTATTCTGGTTTTGAGACATCAAATAATTTTAGTACTCTTACACTAACTCCTTTTCTTAATCTTCATTTTTTCCAAAGAACTTAGGGGTACAGTTTCAAAAAGCAAGTCATGAGAGTCGACTTTGTCAAAATTATAAATGACAGTAAATATTCCTTGCTCCAGTTAGTGCATATATCCTGAGCTAAAAAACATAACTAAATAAAGGGGGGGCAGGGGAGGGGAATGCTAAATTTATGTAATTTATGTGGTTTTATCCAACTGTCAGAGAAACACGAAAGAACTTTGCAACATCTGAAGGGGGCCTACAAGAAAGATGGGACTGTGTTTTTTCCCATGGGTTTGCAGCGAGAGGACAAGGGGAACTGGCTTAAAAGTTGATAAGGACAATTTTAGATTAGCTATTAGGAAGATGGGAAGAAATTCTTGCATTTGAGGGTGATTAGGCAATGGCACAGGTTGCCCAGGGATATTGTGGCTACCTCCTCTTTGGAAGTGGACAAGGACAGCCTGGTCTGGTGGGAGATGTCCCTGCCATGGGACAGGGGGGTTGGAACTGGATGGTCTTTAAGGTCTCTTCCAACCCAAATCATTGTACAATTCTATGGTTTATCACATTTATGTGGGATTTAGAAGGAACAAGCATGGGTATAATCAGAAGAAAACAGCTTGAAATCAATGCTTCATATGTTATGACATCTCAATACTTCATACATTACCAACTCAAAATACATTCTCTGAGTCTGAAAAGACGTGGATACGATGTAATTCCACACATCAGTAAAATGGAGCCACTTCTGGGTTGGAAGACAGCAGCAATTCAACAGTACCCATCAGTTTTTATGACAGGACATTAAAAATTACTGTTATTCATTTGAAATTGCTGTAGATAATTACAGAACTCAATTGCAGAGCTGGAAATACTCCAGATACGAAAGGTACCTTTCATCTTACACAAAGTGACATTCACTCTAATGATTATCCACAAGGCTTTTCATACAGTACCTTCCAGCCCTATGATAAGGCAAAGATTTCAGGCCAATTTGAAGAAAAGAGCAAAGTAACTGATAACAACATCATCACCATCTGTGAGGAGCATTTACCTAATGCTCCACCTAAGCAGATGGATGAGCCAAAGGTTTGTGTGGGTAATGGTACTGCAGGCCAGAGTACATAGCTGGGTTACAGTTTTTCTACAGCCTTTCTACTGAAGACAGAGAAGTAAATATAGCTTTAAATTGAGTTAGCAAAATGCCATGCCATCTCCAACACAATTACATGCAGCTTTTCTTGGTTTATTTTTGGTTCGTTTAATGCTTAATCAGTCCCACAGATTTCCAAGTTAGTCACAGCATAACCAGAAAACATTGCTAAAATACATCATCTAGCAGAGTGTCAGAGGGATAGATTACTGTAAATATTGTAAAATATTAAGTCCAAGAGTAAGATCATATCTCAGCTCTTCTCTTGCAGTTCTGGCTGCATGATCCCAGCAAAAACTACTCAGATTATCCTGGAAATACCCATTTTTACATGAAAGAAAACAACTGTTATGACTATTTGTTCTTTTAGGAAAGAAATAAACATGCTTCCTTCAAACTTGCATCATAACTCTGAACAGTGTCATCCAAATAACAACATGCTAGTATGTCACACTAATACATTCTGACAAGATTTACCTGTAGAAAAAAAAAAAAAAAAAAGGAAAGGCCAAAGTACAGAAAAACAGACTTGGGATTGAATCTGCTATTTCTTTATGCTGGAACCAGTGGTCAATACCTTAGTTTCACTGACATCAGTAGAAAGGCTCCTATTGTCCTATGTAGACCATGGATTTTACTCAATTAGTGCAATAGTGCATTAGGTCCCATTTGTCTTCAATAACTTCACTGAAAGTCTTCTCAAAAACAATTGCAGTAGCCTAGCTACAGGCACGTTGCAGATGAAGCATGGACATATCTGACATGTCTGCAAAGCTAGATAAAGCATAGGATTGTAGGAACCAGAGCCCAAAGAACTGAGCTATAGTATCCCAGAGATAAGAGCATAACATGAGTTTCAACATCTTGTGTGAAGGAGCAATTAAAAAAAAAATATTGAAGAAAGAGCTTTGTGAATCCTTACATCAGGCCAGAAATTAGCTTTTGTTCCACACAGAGAAGATGATCAGGTTAGGTAGCAAACCAGCTATTAAAAAAAAAGGTACTGACATAGTCTTAGAATCTGAATACTGCTTTGGACAATATTTCAGAGAACTAATCCCTGCTATTGCTGTTTAAGACAGAAAATATCAAGTTCTCAGAAACCACAGCATAGCTCACTCCTTTTAACTGTCATGGGGTTTTTTTGTTTGAATGACAGCGAGTCAAGAATTAAGTCAGCCAAAGTTTGCAATTTCTTCAAAACTATGCACTGTACAGCTTCAGACTTAGTCCCTTCCACCACCCAGCCCCCTGAAAAAGATAGCTTTAATTTTTTGTTAATTTGTCTGCTTTGTTTGGGGTTTTGATTTGGTTTTTAACAGATTAGTCACCCTTATCATCCTTAAAACAATATCATGATCTGTTCACTCCTGAAAAACAATAACTTGCATATATAAAAATTGTTGTGGGGCTTCGTGTAAGAAGAAGAAGATTAATTATTTCCTCAATGAATTATCTAGCTATTTGGGTCATCTCAGTGGAAAACAGGCTGAACCTAAAAAAATGAAGATAAAATTTAATTCTAATTTTACAGAGCTAACAAGCATATCTTAACATATCAACTGTAAATATCATAGACAATCAAACATACTACCAACTACAGCAAGCTGCAATTAAGGTAATTCCTATTGATGACTGCATGCATTTACTAAGAAAAAGAAATGCAGTGCAATTACAGAATGCTGGCAAGAATTCAGTAGAATATAAATTTTTTTGTGTGATGTGCTATAAAAAGGAAAACTATTTCATTCTGCACACACCACCAAGCTTCTCTGCATATTCCTATCACTTCAATTAGGGCTATTTCTTTGGTTTGGAGCATAACCTCTCATCAAGTGTCCCTACAGCAGGTAAATTTATTATAGAACAAATTTTTGCCTTGGTGCCTAAAAGTGTGCTAAGAGTTTAAGTCTGTAAGAACATTCCTACAAAGTGTAGCTGCTTGCTTACTTATTCCTCTTCCTACTTGCTGTCAATGAAGATGCTATAATGCAGATAACTGAAGGCTGCAACTATATCATTTACCTACAGCAATTAAATCAAGGTTTCATCATCACATTGCTTAGAAGCTCAAAGTGTTGACATTTAACGAAGCCCATCTGAAGTGTCCCTGCTGCAGCTGCAGGCTCTGCAGAAACTGTTGTGCAGGAAGCAATATGCTGTATTGTAATGCAGATTTCCTTAAGAGTGCATCTGCAGCAACAAGATCATTTCCCATGGTCTTCACTGTATTTCTTCTATTATTCATAGAACACAATGTAAATGAAGCTATAAATTTTACCACACACTAAATGTAGAAAGCAGATAATGGAAATCGTGAATTATGAATGAATCACTGTTATTGTGATCCCTCAAGGATTCTGATGTAGATTATTACAGGCTTGCAAAGGCACTGTAGCTAAACTTCTTCATATTGATCATGGAAAATTATTCTAGGAATATTATAATTAATATACAGAATTAATAGGTTTGTTTTTCATTACAATGCCAAATACAACTAACTGTCTGAGGCAATCACATATCAATGCTACCTCGTGGCAGGCAAGCATACTTGTATTTGGAATCACTGAATCAGGGAGAGAAAGATAATAGCTTGCAAAAACGTGTTTCCCAGCTACCCACATGTGTTCTTTCACATTTAAATAAGCCACAGGCAAACTTGGTGGAATATTCTGTGGTGAGCACAATGCCAAGTAATAAGCAGTAAGACAGAGGCTTTTCTTTTTCGTACAGTTGCCGAGAACAAAATAGGCTCTTTAAATCAAAGTATTCTTTTACAAATTGCACAATCAAAAAGCCCTACGAGTATGAACCTGTCTTGGCCAGTTTTATCAGGATGGCAAGAGAAGCTGTTACTCTCTCATGAAGAATAATTTTTAATGATATGATCAAAATCAGGAACCGTTCTTGTTTGTTAATATTTAGAAATTAGTAAAATATTTACCAAACCTTGAGGCAAGTCTCAATCCCACAAGATATAAAGAGTAGCAACTGTTCATTAAAATGAATTGGATACAGAAATTCTCACACACTGTAAAACCTTAAACTTTGCTCACTGTTTGTAACCTCTGGTCTTTCTGTAGCTACAGAGTAATTCACTTGTTCTGTCATTCCTTCAAGTACACTTGTTGACTTAAATAGTGGTAAAAGCAAAAGGATGAACATGACATTTCCCAACTTTACCACCTATGCTCTGTTCCAATCATATCTGTCCATTTTTTACCATTTTTCTGGGGCACAGATTTTAGTTACCAGACAGTACAGGTATCTCACACATTCCTGAGTTCATTAGTTAAGCATCAGAGGAGGGCTTCAAAGTCTTTGCCTATTTTCTCTCCACTAGAACCCACACCAAAAAAATCAATTCTGAAGTGGTCAAAGTGAGGGATAAAAATGGAATTTGCACACATCCTTTGTAGTCACTGCAGCCTCTTGAAGTTTGCTCGAAGGCATAGGGTGTCAGCACGAAAACAAGACTTTGACATATTAGCACTTTCCCATGCCAAAAACCTAGGATATGAAATAATGAGGGTTCTTAACCAGAGATCATTTCCAAAGACTACAAAAGAGCTACCACCATTAAAATAGGGGAAAAAAGCATGAACAGAACTTTATTTTTTGAAATAGATATTTGAATAGATATAGATAGATTTCTTGAACAGATATTCAAGAAAAACTTGAATATTATTTAATGATTCATCTTAGGATGTGTTTTTGGCAACAGAATTTTCTGTTTCCACACAGGACATAATTTACCCATCATAATCAGCACTTTAAAGATACAAGCAGATTTTGCTCATTTCTATGATTTCTAACCTGTACTGTGTTCAGGAGACACCAGGTTACACGTTTATGTTCCTGTAGAACATTTGCTCCACTTTACACCAGTACAGGTGGGCTTACTTGCGTTGACTCTTATTCTTCTGGTGTTCACCATCTTAATACAAATTTGGTTTCTTAAATGTATTAACACACAATAACACAAGTTCCTACAAAGACTAAAAATTGAAACAAGGAGAATGTCACCATTATTTGTTACATGATTTATTACATATTACATAAGAGATTAAGTAGGATATGTTTGTTACTGTAGTACCATTAAATCTATTTAACAACTCTTATTTTTCAGTTTAAGAACCCCATATATAACAACATAAAACCACAAGTTACTCCTCTGCTGCAGGATCTTGCCCAGACATATCAGCTGTGATATTCAGAGTCAAGCCTAATTTATTAATAGTTCTCCTACTAAAATGTATACAGCACAAGGAATTATAAATAGGCAATATAAACTCACATAATTAAATATAAACTTAGGGTTTTATTAACCAGGTAACTTTAATATTGATTTATAGTAGCTGGAGAGCTAGATTCTATACTTCTATATATTTACAAAGACATCTATAATGTTTGCATTTGTTATATAGTATTTGTATCACTCCCATTACTTAACTTTTGAAACTTACAGGTTTATCTCTAGACAAACCCAACTTCATTATTCTTTTGCATCAGAGGTCTGGAAATCCCCCGTAGTGTTAAGTCTAGTTAACTGGTTTTAATTCTCCTATAAATATTGACTTTTGACCAGTGTAATTGCAAATACTTGTAGGTCTGCAGTTTCCAAGGACCTCACTGACTGTGAAGCCAAACGCTCCAGGTTGATCCACCAGGTACTAGATGGAAGCAAATGCACAAAGCATGAATTGATATCCTCAAATGTAATAGCTGAGCTACTTACCCTAATCTTCCCTCAATAATTCCAAAGGCTACTCTGTCCTCCAAACATCCATTCCATTCTACAAGCCACCTGCAGATCTTGGATGCCACAGTTTACACCCTTGTCCTTTACAGACCCCACCTGCTCTCACCTCACTCCCTGTTCTAAGAGGTCTTCAGAGGGCAAGGATGAGGATGTCACACCATCTGACACAGCTAGGACACCTAAGTCATCCAAAAAGGGTGGCACTCCACCCCATACTGGAAATCACATCCTTTCCAAATCAACATGGCCATTCTTATAGGCCCTCTCTACAAGATTCCAACAATCTGTGGAGTTTGGAAATCTATCATACTAGAGAAAATTAAATTATGGCTTCCAAACATCTTCAATTTCATTTATTAAATTGGAGGGGGACTTGTCATGTAGCAAAAGCAAAAGAAGCAAAACAGCAGGTCCTTTCCTATTGCATTCATTACAGAGGAAATGACTACATAGAACATGGATTATGTATCACTGCATAAACATCTCCTTTGATCTGCTATGGGTGTACAGACAGGAGATCTCACAGGAGACACTGAAACAAAATATTTATTTACTTGCAAGAGCTCTTCTAAAGTTAAGCAGTTTAAAAGTGTTGTGCTGACTAATGAGACACTAATTCTCAAAAGGAAAAAAAAAAAAAAGAACAAAACAACAACAAAAAACCAAACCAAAACCAAAAACCAAACAGCCAAACCTTGGGTTTCTTGTGTCTTTCATACTTCATACCTTCAAAACCTACTGTCCAGATGGCACAGTTGTTTTTGGTTTCTATTCCCATCATAAGATAGATGGTTTTGATAAAAGTTTAACCTTATTTGATGAAAAAAAAATTCAATGTTATTAATGTCATTAAAAAGAAAAAAATCAGAATCCTAGGACCAAACAGTGAATTTAGTTTTGCTTCTGAAGGGCCAATCAAGTGACTGTTCAAGTGACTACCTAGTAGTTACTAGGTTGACAAAAAACTCAGTAGAGACCCTTGTCCAGCTCTAGCAGAACTCTTCATTTTTCTCCTGGTTTTGTTACTCGTGCTGTTCTGTGCAGCCCATCAATAGCAAGCTTCAGTACAGAAATTGGGTTTCAATTGAAGTTTCAGTTGAAGACACAGGAGGACAGAACTGTCTGCAAACTTAAAACAAATGTACAAAAAGAACCCCCAAGCAAACACCCAGGAAATGGAAGGAATGCAGACACTTCTGAAATCTCATCTCTTCAGAAAACAGAAGGCTAAACCAAATTATTTAAAGTGTGTCAATTAACATCCACTCAGTCAGATAACAAGTATTCCTTTTTTTCTTTTTCAAAGAAATCACATAAGCAACAGATGTAAGTATGAAGACACTTGCTACCACTCTTCCAGAAATTTTCCATCCAAACTTCAATTTATGAACACAGAAATAAATTTCACAGCATTAAAACAGGAAATTTTCTTTGAATCCCAAGTGCTATTGCCAAAACCCTCCTCTGGTAACATCAAGAGGAAGCTGTGAATGCACCAGTAGTGTTACATTCAAATAAATGTAATGCCAAACAAATTGAGAGTTCCACACCCCTTGTCAGTTAAACACTCACAAGGTCATTACACACTGGGCAAAGGTCTGGATATCCAGTAGTTATTGGTTATTGTACCTACAAGAATGCAGCTTCCAAAGGAATCTGAAGTCAGAATCTGATCATTCCAAATAAATGCTTAATTATCTCTGCTGAGGGAATCCACTACAAAGCTAAAGCTCCCCAGAAGTCTCTATATCAGGCATTTTGTCTGGTGGCTTATGGGGAAGCCATATGACAAAAACTATAATACGTCAAAGATAAGATACACCAATGACTACGCTGGGAGAAAAGCATGATTCCCAACTACTACCTGATTAAACACTACTTTCCATCTGTTGACCTTGTAAAAGGTGAAATTAAACACATGGCTCCAATGGTGCTTCAAAATTAGGACTCTGCTCCAGCAATAGTCTACTTTCTGAATGCAACTACCTATTTACAAATAACAAGTCACAAATTATGATTAAGAACTTTGTTTTCTGAGGAAGATGCCTACTTGAACGAATTTCAGTCTCTACAGGAGATTTATTTTCACTAAGAATAAAATAATCCATCCCCCAAAAGCACAAATCCAAACACAAAGCACTATCAGAGCTGCTGTTACCAGAACTTCATTTCATAGTTCTCTCAAATTTAAATTACAGCAAGTGCTGCTGTAAGAATGGTGTTCTATTACTGCCATTTTCACTGTGTGTTCCTTTATTTTAGATTTTTCTCCATTTGTCCATGAGAATCCATTTTGTAAAACATATTGGCAGTCTTTTAAAATGTGATTTATGGAACCACTTAAGCACTTTTCACTTACTATTCCTTCTTCCAGCTACATTATTCTTCTAGGCTACAGAACACAAAGTAACTCAGGAAAAACAAACATCTTTTAATTTATGGGGTTTTATTATTTTTCAGACAAAATACAATATTTTCCTGGCTTGTTTATTAATCATAAAACAAAATAAATCTGCTAACGATTTGGATGTCAAAATTCCTTATTATTCATCAACACTAGGAAGCCTTAGGCCAAAATATTGAAAATATACAGCTACCTCCTTAACTTTAGCATGAAAGGAGTGTTAAATTTCTCTGAAGACTTATAGAACTGTGAACTAATTAGGCTCTTTTTTTCCCCATTATTAATAATAAAGGGTGCTGGTTATTACCACATAAACTAGTTCAGCTAGAAAAAGTTTCTTGAAAAAAATCTTCCCTAGGCCCCAGCAGAAGCTCTGTATTGCAGAAAGCAGTTTCTTTTCTACCTACATCAGCCAGACTAATTAAAAACATTCTCTCTCATTACAACACTTACCTCATTTTTATGCTTAGGCCACTGCAGCTGAAACAAAGACAAATACTTCTTTTTCTATAGCATTATCAACCAACTTAATTTCATGCACTCTAATGGTGCTAACTACCAAAGTGACAAGCAGACTGTGCATCCCCAGCATAATAAACTTCCTATAATATAAGGAAATAATACTTTGATTACTGTGAAAATACTTATTACAAAGCTCTGAAGTCAATATTAAGTGTCAGTGTGCAGAATAGAGGTTTACTTCTAAAGTATATTGTATTTGTAAGTCTATTTACATGTAAAAAAAAAACCTCACCACTGCAAGTTTCATTGGACATTTCAGATATTTTTCTTCTGTTCAATCACACAATATTATACAGAAACCTCTGAAAACACATCCCATGACCTCCTCTGAAAACCAGGACCTAAAGAGATAAATGGGTAAAAAGCAGGCAGAAGCTTCCTGATCAGGACCTGCATGCTGGAATTAGAGATGGTAGGAGGCTTATGGTGGAATTACAGAAGTTAACTCCTATAACTGAGCAGGGCAATCTGCAATCATTTCAAACAACCATCCAAAGACAATTCCAAGTCTCCTGGCAAGAAAATCCCCTTGCTTTACAGAAGAAGAAACCATTTCCTTATGACAACTATGTAATCACAAATCTTGCTCTTCTAGTTTGGGTCTTTATGGTTCTCATGTAGGCACAAAATTCTCTAAGTAAACACAGTTCAAATAATATTTGAGGTTGCTGAGTTACAGCAAACTCAAACAGCACCTTCTTACAACTTTGAGGAAATTAGCAGGTTGGGGGCATCAATCATTAACTGTCAACACAAATGTTCCCCACATCAACATAAACATACAGACCAAAAAAACAATTTCATAAAGGTATAAATCTGAATCCTAAGCCTTTTTTTTCCTGCAAATAAAACACTTTTTTTCACGAATAGCAAATCAAAACATGCAGCTCGAGTAACAAGCACTATTAATGGTCACCAGCCAACATTGACTTTGTTTTAATAACTTTAAATTAAGGGGGTGTGTAGCAGGGGGAAGCAGTCACTGAACCACACTGGCAGTTGGGTCCGTGATCTGGTTTGTATCAGCAGCCAACAGAGACCCCATAACTCCCCAGCCTCACCCTCACTTCTGTGCACAGAAGATCAAATGGCCATATGATTAAAGGTCTTAAACTGCAATAACTTTCCAGGAAATGCAAACTGAGTTTTCAAAGATGTCCAAGGATAGATTTGGATGAAAACTGGTAAGATGATTTAAAAAGTAAACACAGAAGCAAAAGGAAATGACAGAACAAATTTTGTGACATATCAGGTGTTTATCAAGCGTTTTCAGCAGCATCATATAGAAGCTTAAGATCCTTCTTTGCTCCCCCCCTTCTGCAAGTCTTCAAAAGCTCTCTATTTTGAAGCCAAATAAAACTGCAGTTCAGCATTAACCAGGGAATAAATATAAGAACTGGGAGGGTAAACCCTTAACTGTATAGAATACTTTAATTAATTTCATATTTATAATGCCATCAAGATGAACATCCCAGAAAATACACATTCACTTTATGGCTCTGAATCAAAGAAGAAAAAAAAGCATAACAAATAGCCTGATAATATTTTTGCCTATTGATGGATGAAAGAAGAGCAGGTGGGAAACAAACAACTATCTTGAATTTGTTTATGACACAGTCTAGCAGTTGCAGCTCCCTTCCCAGAAGGATGGAAAAACTGCAGTTGATGGAAACATTTTGGTACTTAGTCTTATAAGCTTACCAGTTTAACAGGTGTTTTGTAAGTCTTTAAAAAAAATACAAAAGATCCCATATACCCACAAAGCTCCAATATTTGTAATTATCATACACAATTCAAATATTCACACATTATGGGTTTGTTTAATGCAATTAAATTACAAGTAGCAAGGAGATGAATACTCACAACTCAGAAGACTGCATCTGAAGAGGTTTTAAGTATTCCTTCAAAAGAGCTGATTGTTCTTAGACATTTTGTTGTTATTAAGACACTAAGCAAATTAATAAAATACATTTTGCCATTTCCTGCAGTTTTTTGTAACTTTCTACAACAACATATTTTTCTCCAGATCCCCTTTCATACTTCATAAGCTCTGTGCCTGTTTCCATGTATCCTTGTGATGTGATCAATTTGATTGCTTAAATCAACTCAGTATGAATTTACTTTGACTTCACTACTTCATTATTTTAATTTCAGTGATACTAACTACACTTTGGTTGCCTGTTTCTATAATTTTTAATGGTGAGCATATTATGATTAGAATCAGATTACTCTCTTTTTTCCAATAAGTAGTCCAAGTCTGGTTACTTGACGATACAGATGGACATTAACAATCCAACCCAAACCCTGAGCTGTTCACCTCTATTTGCTTTTGGTTCTCCCATTTCAAAACAAAAAGCACTTTGGATTTTAGCTACAGATAAGCTAATATGTACATTTCACATGGAGAAACTTTTGTGCCATAACATACCTGCTGCATGATACTTGTAGTCTGAACACTAACTGAATATATCAACAGCAAGCTGAATTTTCAGAACTGATGATCTCCAGAGCATACTCATGTTCTGTTCTGTGCTGTCTGAGACACAAAACTGAGAAGGACAAGACCTATGCAAGAAGAAACAATTATCACCTAGAAAATTAAAGCTATTTTAAAAATAAAAAATAAAAAAAATCACTGGATTGGTGTAACATGGAGAATGACTAAATTTTAGATGCAGCCATAATGTCTGCAAGTCTTTCTTTGGGAAAGAACTTCTTTTAGGTATCAGGGGTGAATTCTTCTGGAGAGGAATGCTGGACTCCTCTTTCTCTTATGTATTACTTTAACAAACCTTGCTCCTCTGACTTAAGCAAGGGCAGCTTAAGAACAGCAAGCCTGTGGATCCATTTGCCCCACATGATGTAAGTCTAATAATGAGTTAATTATAATTATACCTTAGGTCACATCCAGCACAACCAGTATTAAGACATTAAAAACTCACACATTTTTCTATAGTAATGCACCAGATCTTTTCCCTTTTTCCCTTGACACACCTCACACACCAACTTCCTGCTTAATGACTGCCATCTCTTGATTGTTGCTCCCTATTTGTTCATATTCACTTCTGACCCTGACTGATTTGCTTTAATGGAAATTGCCCCAGTAACACAGGGTGCAGCCTATACCCAAGACGTGGAGAACCTGGAGAACACATAAACAGGGAACATGTATTTATGTAAAACAGCAGTATTTCTGAAGACACTAGTTTGGCAATAACTGCAGAATGGCTGAGTGACTGCTGGAGAACTTCAAGAACACTGACATCTTGTAAAAGACTTAGGACTGCTGCTTTGGTAACAAACAAGTTCTCTGCCTTATCACATACCTTTAAGCCTATGTTATCACATTGTTCACTGTATTCTGCTGGCTTTAAACCCAGTCTTAGCAAACATATTCTACAATCCAGCTCAAAACACTTCCTAGCTATGTTACCTACTGCTGACAAATGACTTAACTGGGAAGAGCAGAAAAACACTTCTCCATTTTCCCATCTTCCCATCCCTGAGAAAGGCTGTCAAGCTAAGAAATAACTAAGGGAACCCCCTGTTAAACTGCTAGCAGTGATAATGCACATTAATTTTCACCACTGCCTCATGAGTATCTTCATGCTGAGAAAGAAATCATAGTTTACATATTGATGAGAACAGCATAGAGGTATTTCCCTGTAGTTTCACAGAGGCAGTACACAAGAAAAGGACTGCAGGGTTCTCACACTCTCACCTGAAGCTTCCCTACAAGAAGAGACACACTCATAATCTCCTACTGTTATACAAAGAAGGGCAAAATAATCTGTTGTCTATGCCCATCTTTAGCAGGACTAGTAATGGGTCTAAATTACAATGAGAAAGCTTCATTTTAAAAACAAACAAAGTCCCTTCTATTAGTACAGACTAGAAGAGATTTCCTGGGGAGACTGCAGAGTATCCTTTCAAATCTGGAATGGTAGCTTGGACAAGTCTCTGTCCATAACTTTGTTATGCCTTGTTTTGATTTCCACTGAGGATCTTGTGTTAGCCAGAGAGAGTATCTGATATCCCTACAGGACTTTCAGACTTGACACATCCCTTTTATATGATATCTTTAATTCCACTTAAAGCTTATTATTTACTCATACACATGCATGCACAACCAGCTGAACATGACTGTTAAGTAATAGCTTGGAACTTAAGCCTCAATTGCATTGTAATATTCTAATAAAAAGAACACCAGTAAGAGTAGTCAAGTCAGAACCATGTATCAAGAAATGCTTCTTAAGGTAATCCAATTTAAAGTAAAACCACACAGAACTGAAGTTCTGCAGGACAGGTAAGAGACAGCAAGGAGATTAGGAAAAAGTACTTTGTTCACCATAATAACTGCATGCATTAAAAAAAAAAAAATCAGCCTGATGTATGCTTTAAAGAAGAGTGATACTTGATTTTCCATTTTGAGATTTAGGATGCTGAAAATCCACAAAAAGTCCATCATTATTAAAACTAATCCTTGACGAAGGAGTTTCCAGACAAAGGTGAGCATCCTCATCCCATCCCAACTTCATTTTAGAGTGCTCTCAACAATCTGAAATTTGTTCAATTATCACTGCAGATAACAACAGTTCAAAAAATCATTACAGTTACCTGCTACATCATATCCTTCGGGGAAAACTGGTGCCATTCTTAGTAAGCCAAACACAAATGTTGCAAGATTATTCCTTAGTTGTTAAACACTAGAAACACCCTTCTACCAAAAATGGGCTTTTTCCCCTGCTATGCTCTACATGCAGCTCTCATTCTGCATTTAAGCAGAGCTTCAGGTGAATCAAAAAGGACAGATATAGAAGCCCTAAAATGCATAAAATATGCACTCTTTGCATCTTTTTGCCAGGCCCATTCGTACGGACTTTTTGAGCCATATTGAGCAACATTTGGAGAGTGAGCACCAAGGAGTGGCATATTCGAGGGTTTTGGTAAAATGCAAACCCCTAAGCCTGATTTTTGATGGTGCTGTGGGTAGGGTTCCAAGTGAGGGTTAGGGCCAGCAGAAGTTTTCAGTGGTCACTCTTTGCATTTTTTTGCCAGACCTGTTTGTGTAGTCTTTTAGAGCCATTTTGAGCAACAGTGGGAGAGTGGCCACCGAGGGGTGGTGTAGTCTTATTGTATTAGTAATTTTGCCTGTCATTTTATGTTAGTGTCATATTAGTCTAATGCAATGCTAACATGATACTGAAATGTTAGCATATCACAGATTACTCAGTGTGTCAAGCTTGAGTCTAATCATATTACTTTGCTGTGTTTATTTCAGTGATGAAACCCTTCACTTCCACTCCCTGAAACTACAACTCTAACAGAAAAGGAGGCACACACTAGGCAAGAGTCAAAGACTCATAAAATAAGTATTAGGATCTCTTGTGCCAACTCTAGGAATTGAACACAAGGTATTTCTTCTCACTGTAAAATGATTTTGAGTCCCTTATACAAACTTAAGAACTTCTATCAAAAGAGCAATATCTGGAAATGTTTCTGTGATAGAGGAAATCCAGCTAGAAAATATAAGCATTGGATAGCCCTGTTCAGTCTTTTTTGCATTTAACCAGGAGCAATTAAACTATGTAATGAAAAATTTATATGGTTTTCTTCAAGTTTATTTTATTCTGGTAGCCTATTTTAATCTGGTTGACGCACATGAAGCAGAAAGCCAATCATGTAACTGAGGGCTAGGTGGGGTTGCTAGGTTTCCTTGGTCATGTTCTAGAAAACCCAGCAGAAATGCAGAGTAACTTCTACCCTGGGCAGCAATCATTCTTCAGAAAAAGCACATAATCAAAACCAGAGAATAAATCCATCTCCCACCTAATCAATCTATATTACTTTTCTCTCTGTCATGTACAGGTAGGAGGAGTGTGAGTAAAGACCTCAGCAATTAGATAGTGGGACATTCCATCTTAAGGTGCAGCAGATGTCCAACCTATGTTTATGTTTCAAAAGTCTTCATGCCTCTTTCATTTAAATTAAATGTTTCTTTAAAATATTTTCATCAATTAAAATATTTAAATAGTGTGTATTTAAAACACAGAACCTAAGAAAACAGACCCAATGAATCAGCATGTTAGGGGCCTTACTAACTCAAGCATGATAGACATTCACAAAGGAACAAAAAACTTGCAGAATTTGAGATGTTTCCACATTGAAAACAGATACTGATAAGACTGAGAACCAATTTGATCAAAATAAAACACATTTATTTAGCTGAACACATTATTATAAAACTAGAGTTAAGTAAACATTCAGAAAACAGCTTCTTTTCCTGGTCTTTGCCTACTCCACTGATTCCCTGTATTGCTTTTCCAATAATTACCATGCATTGCACTTCACTGAAGTGCCACAGCTTCACGGGGTTGTTCAGTGGCAGTAACTTCCCTCTTTGTGTCCTCATTAACTCTTAGGATCCCAAACAGTACTGTAGAACTCTGGCTAATAGGGGACCACAGAGTCAGAACCATTGAGGTTTACATGTACCTACTCAGACACAAACATATGCTCTGACAAGAAGCACCAAAAGAGTGGGGTTTGGTTGGTTGGTTTGGGTTTTTTTAATTGTAAAATGGACAGAAAAAATAGCAGTAATTAAGGAAAAGAAGGAATGATCCCAAAACAACCCATATGGGTGGAGTTCCAGGACAATATTTAACTACATGCTGCAGATAAATTTCCTTGTATTTTGAAGTTTAAGTGTGCACAAACACACTCACCTGTATTCAACCACTGCAAGAGAACACAGGAAGAGTTCTCACAATCTGTACTAGAGAAATGCAGACAAAGGTCAATTTACTGCTTTAATGCTATCATCTGTACTTCCTCACATGTAAAAACACACATCTGTTGGTGGGGATGCACAATGAACCTCTCACATGCTTTCCTGGCTATCTTTTTGTACAAAAACATATTATTCACAAAGACTAAATGCAAGATGACATTAACTGTGCTATTTAATCTATAGATGATTTCTTAAGTTATTTTAGACTCAAGTTTACTGCACAGACTGGAAAAGTTTCAGCCTAGTTTTAAGTCAAGATAAAAAAGTATCAGCTTTTATATAATCAAACACTATAGCAAACTAGATTAGCAGCTTAGTGACATTTCAATGTACTGAAAGAACTGTAAGCATACGATTTGATGAGAAGAGTTTTATTGAATTTGGATAAATATTTAAAGCTTTTTAGAGACCCGTGTAAATCCAGACATGTTTGATCAAACTGCCATCTGCTGGATCTTCCTGGGATTTAAATGGTTTGGTTAAAGGGAGACAAGATTCCTGTGTGAAAATATTTTAACCACAACTATGAAAAATCTTCCCATTTTAATCACGTTTTATGAATTTTTGTTGGCAATAACCACCTGACCTTGTTCCAGCAGAAATGCTGACAGAAATGCCCCAGCCAACCTGTGATTCTCTAGAACCTCTTTCATCCTCCTCACATGGACACCAGCATTCAGTACAAACCCCATGGGCTGGAGCAGCCATGTCCTATAACCACGGAATTCAGTGGAGGTGGTGACTGTGTGCAAAATTAAAAAAAAAAAAAAAGTATTTACTACTACTCTTATTAAACTACCTCCAAACAAAATAAGCCTTATCTGAGAGCAGCAAATTTCTGAGAACTCGTTTTTCAGGACATTAAGGAGGTATTTCTTGGAATCATTCAAGGTTAGAGCCATCAAGAAGCAAAGCTACTCTGATAATGCACTAGACAAGTTTAATAACTGTGGTGCAATCAAATGCAAAGAGAGCACTCCCAGAAAATTATCATGATAAGAACTAACAGTGGCATGCTAAACTTTCACACCTGAGATTTCAAATTAGGCCTTAAAAGCAGAAATCAAACTAAAACCATGATGCTTAAAAACACATTAACAAACTGAGTTGTACAGAACCATTTACCATATTCATCTTCCAACATCCCCCCTTAAGAAAAGGACAGGAGAGTTATTAAATGTGAGAACAGAGCCATAAAGGAGGAATAAGAACTGATCTGAGAGGCTGTTACACAGATGTTCTTTAAGATGTGCTTTGCAACTCCTCCAAAGCATCTTCGCTCTAGACACTCAGACTTACCTGCATTGCAAGCCCAGTATGTCACCAGATTTTTCTTTCATTGAGTCCCTGGTTACATTTTAAGTATTTTAAGTCACCTTTGCAAACACTTCTAGGACATTCAGAGGCAGAATGCCAGGTGCCAGTTTTTACTAAAAGAAAAAATTGCCTTTAGGACACAGAAAGATAATGGTACACTGAAATATAAACAGAGGAGCTTCTTGGGGATTGCATTTAGAAGGTCTGGTTGGAAGGCACCACTACAGCTCAGACTGTTCAACTTCCTACTCAGTTGGGTCAGATGTGGTTTCACCTGGCTGACAAACCTGAAGCTGAGATCATACCCACCAAAGAGTGCAAAAAGGCTTAATGGAAAATGAAACCAGCTAACCATAATACTTGATGGGATGTTTCAAAAGCAAGGACATGTGCCAAGATCAAACACAGCACTGAAAAACAATTGTCTGCAAATTTATTTAAAGAGCATTCTTAGACAACCCTCGTTTCTATCTGCTGTATGGTTCCTCTTGGGATTCATAAACATTATCAGGAGAAGACATGCAAAATACCTCCCAGGAATAGCTTACAGAAAGTTAATATAATATGCATACACAGACTAAAAAAGATGGGGCTGAGATCCCATGCTTCACAGGTTTTTCCCATGGCTAATCCTTCCATATGTAGAAAGAAGTTGGATGGAGAACAGAAATGAACAGGAATGCAGCTGAGTGTCACCATTTCTTTCTGGAGTAGAATCAGGATTTGGGTATGATAGTGGAAGACTGAAACACTTCCAGGTCAGAGCCTGGAGCTTGCGAACATATTTGCATGTGATTTACCAGATTACCCACCCGTTTAGAAGCCTGGAGTCAAATGTTAGTCAGATGGGGCTGATAGTAATTATCCATTTGTTCTACTGAGATTTTTTTAAAGAATATTATTTATGTGGTTGGGATATAACTATTACCATGTATTTTTGAGGCATGCAGTCAAGACCCAGCAAAAAACAAATGCTAATGCTTTCAGGGAGCTACTGTCTGAATTGTCCCACTAGGATGGCAAAACATCAGCTAACTGTTTTGGTTTCCTTCCATGCTACAGATGCCCCTGATATTGCCCAAAACCTCAGCTGTGAAACATCCAGCTTCCTGGTAATAGAATGTACCTGGAAACCGGGCAGACCCAGTGGACTGTATGGAAAACCTGGCCTCAACAGCACTCCAGTGCCATTGCCTATCAATGACACTCAAATTTTATCACAAGATTACTATATGCATACCCTATGGAGAAAAGAGATTAATGCATTTCTAATGACACTGCCATGGTAAAATTGGTGAATATTTTCTTTGTATTTCAGTTACAAACAATCAGCCAATACCACACTAAGACTAAAGCAAGTAAGTCAGTATGACCATAATATTCTTTCTACATTACATACTTGTGTTTCATGACAATTGCATAAGTGATAATTCCATCTGAGTCTCATTTAGATCCAAGAAAGCTTCAATATTTAAAGGAATACAGAAAGCTCTATAGCTCTCCACACTAAATTGCTAAGATAATTTGATATATTCTAAAGCATCATTTTCATTATTGTTTTGGTTTTGTGTTGTTGGGCTTTTTTAAGCCGAAGAAACAGGAAAAACATTTGTTCACCTGTGATACAGGTGGCACTGTGTCCAGATGCACTGCAACATACATATTCATCTCATCACACAGATCAACTTCAACATGGTACTTGTACTTCAATTAACTTCTAGTCAGCATTTTACAAGATGGTAACTTGCATAACTTCATAGTTCATAACTTCTCTTTAAATTTCCTCCCTTCAGTGACCAGAGATGTATTTGTTGTGAAAACATTCATCTTTTAAACAGCACTATCTCCTATACAGATACTTTCAGTTATCTAAATAGATTTCATCGTTTCTTATCTACAAATACATTAGCTCCATCCCAAGCTGGTTTTGTGCAAAACCAAGCAGCAGAAAGCATGGATCCTGTTGCTTCCTGCTTAGGATCAAGCTGGTCAGGCACAATGTTCTGAAGGCCCCATCCATCAAAGCTCAGTGTATGCCTCTTCCAGTACAGCTGACCCTCACTCTAGGAAAAGACCTAAAACTGAGGGCATACAGAAAAAAAAAAAGAAAATCTACTTCACTTCAGGTGTAAGCAATTTGAGGGTAGGACTGCAGAGAGAAGGTCTTTTAAGACAACTCTTCTAACCCAAACCATTCCCTGTGGATTTCGGAGGTAGGGAAAACAAAGTAGACACTAATGGCAGAGGGCTAGTTTGGTTTTCTATTAAAATTTTCCACACAGAAATTTTCTCTGTTAAGAAATGAAGGTGCAAAGATGTCAGAGTTGCCATGGAGACCATGAGTTTCTCATTAGTGAACACACAGATTACTTGGAAGAGCTAAAGGACAGATGCTAAATACATGTTCATCCCAAACTCATGGGGTTTTTTGTTTTTGCTCAAATTCCATTCTGATTTTCACAGGCACAGATCCTCTCAACATTTTAAGGGAAATTACCCCAAATACAGAACATGAGTATTGTTTTAAAAATTCTTAAAAAATTAAGTCTATATAAAAAACATGTGCCAAAGAATTCTCTTATAGTTTACTAGTTTAAACTAATTGCAACTTATGAACACTTAAGCTAAGCAGTTTATGAGGAATCTCAGTAGGAGACTGCATATTGGAAATCATGTAGGGGAAATCCAACACATCAAATGCAATGCAGGATTAACACTGAACATAAATTAGATTAAAACTCCAAAATAATGCTGCAAATGTTTCGGACTGGTGCAAAGCAATGAAAAATCTCAAACCCATCAATGAAAATATGCACTGTAGAAACAGTAAAAGCTGCAGAATCAAAGTATAAAATAAACCCAAAGATGCTAATGCCTGTCATACAAGCAGCATCCAAACTCATAATACTCATTTAAATATATCTATTACCTGAAGCTGAATAACAAGACAACAGTACAACAGAAATGTCTCTATTTCTTGGCAGATTGCCCTAACTTGATGTTGCAGAACTGCTTCCTTTCAAACAGAGAATACTTTAACGATCAATGTAGATGGTTAAAAAAAGAGGGCCATGCTATAACCTGCAGCTCATGGAGTCTTACTGCAGCATCAATACATTTCTTGCCAAAACCCAAACACATGCTGCAGTACAAGTTTCTTCAAAACGTCTTGTGATGCAGCACATTCTAAACATCCAGAAAAAGTTCCACAGAAAATACTTGAAAAAAAGAAAACTTGAGTACTCCTGAGAACCATGATCTCTTTCTTAAGAAAAAGGCAACCACATGAAACATATGACCTCTTAAGTACACTAAGGGAATAATAAGTGTTTGGTAGTTTTGTACCATATATAAAGACCTAAATTTTGCATGGTATAAATTAAGAAAGAGAAGTAACATACAGTGCTATGATCTGGTGCAACTTCCACTCAGCTGCTTTTCTTTCAAATTCCTGTTTCACTATCTTTACATGCTGACCAGCTGCAGAAATAAACACTAAACTGACAATGAACAAAATTAAAAAATAATTTCCTCTGTTCCATTAATAGGAACCCAATGTTGGTTTAGAATAAAATTGTACCTCAAATGAAGTACAACAGTGCTGATTATATAAGCATATTGCTGCAGGGAAAAGTGAGCTAACCCTTTCTACATTATCTTTTACTTCTTTTATTCATTAAATAATGGAAACAGTTTAAAAACAAGCAAACTGTGTTAACTTGATACCACCAGGAAACTTTCAAAAGGTGAATAAACCTCAACTGCACTCATCTACACTCTTAGAAAGAGCCACTTCATTGCCAAAAGCACTCAAATAATTGCAAATATTTACCTTGTCCTGCCTCAAAACTATAGTGAAGGTGAAAGGGAAGAAGGACTATGAACTAACTTCAGGAACTTGCTATAAAGTCCAATCTACCATCCTACTTCATTAAGGAAAGTTTACATTCTTTAAAGAGCAGATTTTTCACCCGTTTCTCAACAATCAATGCACGGAGATTATGTACAAAATCATCCCTATGCAAATCTGATGCTGCAGAGAAGAAAAAAAAACAAAACCACAAAACCACCTTGTGCCCCAGTCCTGGCAATGCAGTGCTGGCACAAATAGTTCTCTACTGCTGCATTAAGTAAATGCAATGCTTTTTAAGCTCTACTGAAACTTGAACACTTACAAATTGCTTTTCATCCTACTACATTTCTAGACTTCTTTTGCTTGGCTTGCAGTTTCATGTAGTTAAGAGCAATAATTTCCAAAAAAATATGGTATCCTCAATGCTGTAGCATTACTAGAGTTACATAAAATAAAATAAAAATTACATATTTGCTTCAGGCTTGGCTGCTAGGGGATTAAAATATTCTAAACATTTAATTTAGGTTTGTTGGTAGTTCACTTCTGATTAGTATTTAATGTTACACGTATTCAGTATTTATAGTTGCATTATAGGGATGGAATTGAATGACAAGACTTCAATTTCACTCCAGTTCTGCTACAAAACACTGATACTACATTTTAACAACTTACTCCTATTTTACACACTGTACTCTTGTTAAAAAAAAAAAAAGTCAATTCCCTTTTGTAAAGAGCTGCTCACTTGACTGAAAGTGTAAAAAGTATAGCATATAAGCCACATATGGAGCAGTATAGGTTATTTCATGGAATACAGAAACATATACAAGCTGAAGACAGCTATTCTGATCTCTTGTAAAATCCATTTTAAGCACCCATTCAAATATTTACAAGGAATACTTAAGGTAACACTTAAAATAGATGTTGGTTTCTGTGTACTGCAAGCCATATTTATCATGTATCTATGAGCATGTTTAACAGTTGGATGAAGGTATCTATTTCCAAAATATTTTGCTGCCAAATTTAGTATAATACCTCAAAACTCTAGGAAACCAGCATTTATTGTTCTAGTTCTATTTCACCTGAATAGCAGAAAGATTGTGTGATAAATATGAGTTTGGTTTGCTGGGGTTTTTTTGGTCCATTTACTTAGAGATTACTAAAAAAAAAAAAAACCCTGAAAAATTGACACCACTTTCCACAAAACCCCACTTAAATGATTAATTGTCTCAACACCAGTGGAACTGCCAAACTTTTATTCTCATATGTCAAGACATTCAACAAGATAGTTTGCATGCTCCCTCAGTCCTACTGTGTTGAAGCTTGGAAACGTTCTGTGCTCTTCAATATTTCCCTTCTTCCTTAGATTTATGACAGACCACCCTTTCTGATGACCAAAGCATCATTTTCACATTAGCTGTAGCCATCTTTTTGTTTGCCTATAAACACTTAAAAAGCAAAAAAAAAAATAGAATAAGACAATTTCACCTTAAAGAAAAAAGTTGCTCCAGTAACTGCTTTTGCTTAACTAGTGCTCCTATATTATCTGGTCTTCTATATTGTTTGATAAAACATCCATTCCTTGAAAAACATGAGTTCTGCTAGACTTTACCTGATAAAAATGAGCACTATCATGGTCCTTATGCTCACATATGTTGTGAATTTAACACAGAACAGCAAAATCAATACAATAACAAAGCTTGTTCAGGATCCCTATCATATCCTAGCACCAGATATAACTACAGACAGCTGACAGGTTGCTTTGTTGCTGTAGATCCAGATATTGCCAGAAAAGCAAAGGATCAAAGTTATACCTATTTTGTCAGTTTATTCTTTGACAGTTGCCAAGGTTTCCCAGCTGTTCTTTTCAAGCAGAGAATAAATATGCATTTGGTTTATATTTCAGCACAAACACACTCCTGCAAATGTGTGCAGAAGAACACTGAATTAGTTGCATTTCTTTACATTCTATAGTAACACAGCAAACAGCAATATTGTTGAACATTCAGTTAAAACTATAAATAAAAGATCAGCCAGTTGGCCCTTCACATTCCTCCACTACAGCCCATGTGAACTGACAGGTACCAATGAAGTTTTGCTATATTATACTTCATACTCATGCTTTACATTCACTGAGCTGCAGCACTGCTTGCTGAGTCCCCAGATACCTCCTAAAAGCAACAACAACAGCAAATTTCCAATGAGTTATCATCAAGTAAGAAAGCATCAGCTGTTTTGTTTTTTCTTTTTTTTTTTTAACTACACTAGTTTCCAATCTACTCACATGAAAAAAACATTGCTTCTAGGGCCTGATACACTCAGTCAAGTACCCAGAACTATTGTTAGAGGTTAACTGCAACTTTTCAGCTGTTTAAAAGCACACCCCCACTGAACATCACAAAAATAGTGAATGTATTATATCAACTTCCTTAGTAACCAAGCCTTTTGTAAAGGAGATACAGCATCTGCAATATTAGAATCATTGCAGAAAAGGAAAAACTAATAGAACAGAGAACCCTTATCTTAAGAAATGGGTTCTCTTAAGAAATGCTATCTTAAGAAATGGGTTTTCCACATCCTACTCAAGCTCAAGCGGATACAGTCTGTTTATTTCACTGGGAAAACAGGGGGAAAATGGGGACCAATTTAAAATAAAACCAGAGTTTAGGTTACCCTGTTCAAGGGGAAACAAAAATCATAATAAAAAAGATTTTGTAAGCAGAAGGGGGAAATAAGAGACTTATAGATTACAACAAATACTGGAAACTGAGGGCTAGAACATCAGAGTTGTGACACTTTCTTCCACCCATCAAAGAAGCTCCCTAATGCTTCAGTTATTCCACAGTGCAAGTACCAATTACTTGATTTTATTGGGGTTCCCCTTCCCTTACAACTGAAGGATATTGGAAATGCTCAGAAGAGTTCAAGTTGGCTTGGGCTAAAATTGGGTAAAGGCATTTAATAAGCTGGGAATGGGGCAAAATATGCAGTTAAGTCCCTAAATTCCTGTTGTTAACTCTAGCTCAAGTATTTAGTTATGCAGGTAACAGTTGTGAAATGATTGGATCATTACATATCAACTGCAAATATATGCTCAGTAATATCATGACAGTAACATTCCCCTTTCATTGAAGTGAAAATGTAACTCAAGAACTCTGAAATCAAACACAAAGACCTCATTCACTGCTGCCTCATTACAAAGAGATCTTAATTAGGACAATGATGATAATTGTCTCCCCTCTCCCTCTTGTTTTTATTGTGTCCATTTCCACTTAATTACACTGAAACTCTAATGTACTTCAGGAGCAATTTTTGACAGAAGGGAAGGATAGCATGACAGAGAAACAGATCCACAGACTCACACACTGAAAAATAAATATGATCAAATGCTAACATTTAATACCAATTTTCCTAAGAGTTCACATTCTTCTGCTAAAGAAAAATGTCCAGTACAGAGTTTGGAATATTAGCTTTAAGACAAGACTGAAACACAGTCACTTGATGTAGCTATATAACATTAATCACATAGCTGGAAGTCAGAAGAAAAAGTCACACACTCTGTGTATGGGCCAAAACAAGCTCAGGATGCTTTTTATAGTTTCATGCAAAAACCATCACATATTAAAAAATCAGATCAAATGCAGTAGAAGGATAATGAAGCCTGAGCTTCAAATAAAGAAGAAAGGATGCCAAATCTTTCAGAAAAGATTTAGTTCCCTGTGATAAGCATTCAATTGAGACACAAAGCACAGGGAACTTATGATCAATAATTGGATTTGCTATAGCCATTTAAAAATAAAGCAGCTACAGAAAGCATCAGAAGAAGTAGTGTCCTTATGTAGATATTTGCAGATGTTGCCCCTAGGAAGGCCTGTAATGAGTTTACACTTACTCCACTTATCCTGTCCATAGGGGTAGGCCACTAATAATTGTTTGGTCCTCTTGCAGCAGTTAATGCCTTATGCCTCACTAGATGAGATAAATGAGATAATTACAGATCATAGGGAAAAGCTTCCTAATGATTAAAGCAGACATTGCCCCAGGTTTCTATTTATTCCCCTCCCATATATTTCAGTTCTACCTGAAGTAGATGTGCAGTCACATGCTCGAATCATCACATAGCAATGAGCAATTTTACCTTCTCTCCACATTTAGCATTTTCCTGTATGATAAATGTAACTAATGCCAGCATTCCTTCTTGGAAACAAACATAAGAGCACTCTCAAGAAACAAGCAGGCAGTCATACTGACACACATGCTTGTAAATCTTTGTTTCTTGCAAATTTAGGTTTTTGAGAAGTGTAATGAAAAGTTTACATGAGCAGAGAACACCACAGCTTCAGGAAGCAGCACTACTACAATTTTTCTGCTTAAGCAGAATGTTTTCTTCCTGTGCTACATACTTACTGTAGTTAACTTCCAAGTATGGTAAAAGTTACTGAAATCTGAAGCAACATCCATACTTTTATAGGGTAATTTTTGTTCTATATATATAATATTCAGTATGCTAGAAGCAATTTATTTATAGAAGACAATTCAATCCAATAATGGAATTCACCATAAAGTTCAACCTTAACGAGTTTCTTGTAGTTTCCCTCTGTTTAAGTAATTCCTAATAAAGCCTTATGCCTGCTCTTTACCCTTTTTTTCCTTTTTTGTGCAAAACACACATTTTGTCACACTTTAACCCAATTCAAAGTATCAACTTCAAACCTGACTTGTGTCCAAGACAAAGATGATGATTCCATTACAGGGAAATACACAAGCCCTGGCTGGGAGCAGCTGACCTCTGTCATCTCAGTTGTTGACCTAAGAACTTTCAAGGAGTAAGAGAAGCAAACTGACCTGTTTATAATTTAGCATTTAGTCCTCTCTTGCTGTACATTTCCCATTTTTCCTTCTCTTTCCCAGCTCCCTCCCAACTATTCCAGAAAAACTCTAACAAGGCATCCCTTGAAGGAGCAAGCACAGCTATCCAAGATGATTTTCAGAGACTGAAGTCTGATGAACATCTACAGTGTCCTCAGTTTTGTATGCAAATCTATTCTAACTTGGAGAAATCTTTCTACACCTTGAAATATTACAATGGCTACACATGGGAGCTTACAAGTAGTAACACTCTGTATGGGGAAAGTTCAATAAGATCAAAAGGGCAATTTTCTTCAAAAAAGCAGTCATATAAGCTCTGGAAATGCTGAAAGAGAACTTAAGCTCATAACAGAATAACTCAAATTTCTCCCCACCTAAACTCACATAGAACAGCAGTAACCTGCTTTTCCTCATCTATCAAGACTTGAATAAAATAATTCATTTACAGCTAACTGCAATGGTGTTCACATTTAAACCTGAATATTAATTGACTGATACTGAAATGATAAAGTTGCTTTTCTCTGCAGGTGTACCAGTCCATGTAAACGACATTAAAGAAGTATTTTTTCCTCACTGCATCTGAACATTAGGAAGTTTTATTTCCTAAAGTACTTCTCATTGTTCTCCTGAATCAATCTGGTTTCATTTGCACCTTTTAATATTAAGTCTGGTTTTATAGGAATGATTATTTTTTTTAATATTATTTTGGCTCTAACTGATGACAAGTTTTACTATGACTTTGCAAAATTACTAACTCCTAATAAACTTTTAAATTTTCAGTCTATAGAACCTGTAAATATACCAAACAGTATTATTGTAATTTTAAGCACATATTTCTCTTGGAATTCCATTTGTACAAACTGCTTACTCTATTAGTCAATGTAGCTCCCAGGCTAATATATTAAGACTTCTGCCAGCCATCAGTAACAAAATCCAGCTTGCACCAATTCAAAGTACTGTTATCTATAGAAATCTTCCAGCAGATGTTTGAACTAACAGAACAATTAGATTTCACTTCACAATTATTGTCTTTCAAGTGATAATAATTAAGGAACAATGAGAAGAGTGCTGTATTTTCAACATGTGTTCAACTACCAGACTCTGTGCAAGGACCAGGAAATCTGGGTGCAAATTGTTTGCTTCAGTACCAAGAAACCACAAGAAAATGTGGGGAAATAAACTTAAATACAGGATAAACCCCATAAATATAGGCATAAATTTATTGTTACACACTTGGAGAAACTCAAGACAGAAGCTTGGCCCCAACTCCTTTGAGGTCCAGATGTCTGGCTCTTTACTGGGCACAGGTGCTTAACTAAGCTGGTGCCTTAAGAGATTAAAAAAAAAAAACACAAAACATTAGTACTTAATTTTAAAAATGTAAAATCAGTGTTTAAGGTGGACTATAATAGTCTGAAATGGCAGAAGAGCAGCTATGTTTTCTTGGCTGAATGAGAGGCCAAAACAGAAGACCTAAATCTTCAACATTCTCAGTGACTCACACTGCAAATTTACTATTTAAGTGACCACAAAGTGCACTTCAGTCCTGAAGTTTTCCAGAGCAGTCAAGACTACACTTTAAAGGATCTCTCGGTATCCTTACCTTTTAAGCATCAACAGAGTCCTAGGTACAAACTACAGATCTGTGACTGTCATCCCAAAAGGAATCCTTTGTCAAAACACACACTTTATAACAAGTGACCCAGCTTGAGTAAAAGCATTAAAAAAAGCAACTCATCCATAAGATCTCTTTTCCTAGAGGATGCAAACCTGTTTCTATGGGCTCTGACACTCAAGCATTGAATGCAGTTACCAATCCTGCCAGAACAAGCCCAAGTGAACACCAGCAGAGCCAAGAGGTTGCATGGCTGTGATGCACAAGCAGTGAAGATGGATTCTGACTAGTAAGGAGAGTCAATAAAAACACTGTAAAAGTTATAATAAAATGTACCAGTGCTCCTGGGGACTCCAAGACAGACCAAGAGCAAGGAAAAGATAGACAGAAAGATAAAAGTGATATCAATACTTAGGAGCTAAGATTCTAAAGCAGATTCTTAAAGATCAGTTGTGCTAACTGAGACAATACTTCAAGTCTTACATAGGTTTTCCTTGAAGGATCTGCTCAGAATAACCATTTCTTATCACAGCAGAGCTTAGGAATTTAACCAGGTAATCAGCAAGTATTTGTAATACTTACAAACTTCTCTTACATAATTTAGAATATATTCCTCAGAAAGGAGCAATTTTAGGAAGCTACAAAAGTTAAATACATGGAAGAATCAAGGATGTCAGAAAGTAGCATTTACAATGACAGCCTCTAAGCAGACTTCCATGTACTTTGTAGATGACAAATATTTTTAATTTGCAAACACTTCTACTTACTGCACAACTGCATGACAAAGACAGAAAATAGCTTTCTGTCAAAGATTGCTTTCAAGGATTTATTGCTTTTGGAGTTCTCTGGAGCTGCCTGCATAAACTCAGAAATAACAATTTTCTTATGATATTAGATTTTCACTTGAATTTAGCTCCTTAATGGTATTATCGAGTCATACCATATCTCCATACACTGAAAAGTAATTAAGCTTCTTACTGTATTCTAAGAGAATGAAATAAATATGTTAAAATGTATCTTAAATCTACTGTTTTCTATGGTAAATCTGAAGTTGTTCGCTTCTAATTTAAGAACCTCCACCTAAAGACAGCGAACTCAACTCATGATCATTTTTAAATGTGTTTGGAAATATTTTCTTCTCACATTTAAAGAGGGGTACATAGCTATTGGAAACATTCACTGCAATAAAAAACTTGCATCTCCAACGTTATTCTGAACTCTCCCCAGAGTGCTACAATCACATTTGTGTAAAGCCAAGCAAAAGCATGTTTTTCAGCCACTGAAGAACAGAAAGAAAATTCTACATTTGAAATTAACCATAGTTTAGACACATGTTTTCTTAAAAGGTCCCCCAACAGGATCCTCCATTCAGCCACTCATCTGATTTTTCACTTTTGCTTAATTTTATTTTCAGGAGTACTTGGTACCCTTGTAGTCATATTTGACACAACAGCAAAGTTTTATTCAACAGCTGGACAAAGGAAAAACAAAATCTTCCTCTAAAAGCAGCCTCTAACTTGTTGCTACAGACGCCCAGGGGCCAAGGAGCTCTGGTCACACAGCAGCAAAAATGGCAACAGAAAATACTTGAAAATCTAAGTAGTAGGTAAAAAAAAATTAAGTAGTTGATTCGTAAGAGCAAAAGTTTACATCAAAGCCTTGATAATTAAAAATATAGCCTTTCGGAGTGGTGCATTCAAGAGAGCTCTGCAAGATGCGTGTCTTGCTGCTTCCCTACTGGGAAAGTTTGGGAGCCCACGCTCTCAGCTTTTAGGCTGAGAATTCCTTTTACAACATCGCCCTCTAGTGGGTATTGCCTGGAGCTATCTTCTTAAACAGCACCTTAATCCCTTCGATGCAGTGATTTGGTACTTTTGAAGACAATTTATCAGGTGTCACCAAGTATTTGTCTCCACCATGTTTTCTACAACTAGGGGAGGAGAAGAATGTTGTTTAAGGAAGGTCTCAACCTAACTCCACCTTCTTGGTATTTCAGTTAATTATAAATATTTTTGACTGTGGATGGGAAGGACTGTTCATTTAACAAAAAATACCCTGGCACACAGATTTCATTACAAATTCCAGTTCAGAGTATTAGTTTACCTTTCTATCACTCCATGGTTTTGCTCAAGTGATGAATAAGACACAAAGCACATACATGAAATTGTTGGCAACTTGTGAAAAGCTGCAGTTCTTTTTCAAGTGAAGTAGAGCACTTTCACATTTAAAAGTATTTTTTAATTTATGTGCAATTTTATACCTACAGATACACACACTCTCAAGCATTGAAGACATGTTATTTCTTGAGAAATGTTAATGATTATTAAAAGCAAGGTTTTTGGGGGAAAAAGAAACAACCTACTAACTTGAGCCTCACTGCATTTGACAGTCACACAAACAGCAGCCTCTGGTAGTTCAGTCATCAGCATAATCCCTTCCAGCCCCCCAGGCCATTTACATCAAGGATAACTGGATGATAAAGGAGAAAAAAGTGTTCCAACAAGTGTTATTTGTAACCACCTAGATATTACTACTACTCATTACTTAAGTTGCCTACCCAATGGTTACCTATTACATAATAACCCTTGCACAAGCAAGCATTAAAAAAGGTTTACACAAACAAGCAACACACAAATAAAACCAACCCAAAAGGAACAGAGAAGTTGTGTGCAGTATCTAAAAGGAGCTATATGGCATTCTGTACCACTAGTTTAAATCTCGAACTATCTTAACTTCCAGGAAAAAAAAGAATTGAAGATTTAATAAATTAAATCAGAACAATTAGTGGAAGCCCTGAACTCTGCCCTGCTCATTCCTTCCTCAGGGCAAACTGAAGTGGGTTCATCAAGTGGCCAGAATGAGGTGACATCTGCTGAACTGCACTCACTGGACTTACAACTCCACATCAGCAAGATACCCAACAGATCCTTTGGACAAATTCATCTTGTCTTCCTTCTCTATTCAAAAGGTTAATTTGTCCTCTCCAAGTGCATCAGAAGAGGACAGTTATTTGTATGAGGTTTGGATACAGGAATAAGGGACAGAAACACTGCTCTGTCCAAACAGAGATGAGTAAACACAGGGATCAGGTATTGCCAATTACTTGAGAAAGTGTTTTCACCTACAGGGTTTTTCTTTTTAGTTGATTCAACCTAAGGAATCATTTTTCACCTTTGGATTAATACATCATCGAAGGACATAACAGAAGGGAGTCTCCCTTCCAGAAATAACCCCAACACTTGATAAACAACATAGCTCTGGTCTTTAGCACACAGACACACACACACAAAACTATGAAGCTTTCTTTTAATGAATAATCTTAGTCTTCTACTCAGTTTGTGGCAATACACCAGCATTCCTCAAATTAGCTGATCCTCAGATACTTTAGCAGATAGCAAAGCCTCTGTAGGACTGTTTGGGAGTCAAATCCATGTACCAAAGAGCCATGACTGAAGCACAGTTTGTCCAAAATTCAGAAGTGGCCAGATACTCCTTTCCAGTACACTCTACTGGTTTTGATTCTAGTTCATTCCAGGTTCCCTGTATTAGTTTAGGACAATTAAGATAGATTTATCTCATTCTGACACAGCTATCAGACACTTGGATTATTAATAGGCTACAGAAGTAACTTGACAATCAGCCATATTTGTAAAAAAGTTTCTCAAACATATTTTGGTTTTGATTTGTTATATATAGCTATCAAAAAGACCAGAAGCACAGTGCTATTATAGAGCAATGAGTCACCCCTGTAAATACCTCAGTTATCAAGAGTTACAAGCACTGTTTGTTAGTTTTATATATCCATTAAAGAAACGTACACCATTCAACATCTTTAATGGACATACAATTCAAATTTCACTTTTTCAAAATTCATATTCACCAGCATTATTCACAAGCACTTAATGAACAAGCTTTAAGAACTGTCAGGCTTCTTTTTAACAGAACAGAAGCATAGAGCAGTCTACACAGAAGACAACTGCTAGCAGTGTGTGTGTCTCAGCATACATGTATTTCATAGTGCAAATGTTAATAATAGAAAATTAATAGCTTAACATGTAAATTTTAACTGGTTTCCCATCAACATAAAACACAAATGCTATTACAGAGAACTAAAGCAGACAAATACACATTTTGAGTTTTATTTTTATAACCAGCTAATGTCCAAGGTTCAGGGCTTCATTGATGTGGTGAAGATGACTTTGGAGTCAGGCAAAGTTTCCAGGAATTAGTGTTGATGGCAGGGCTTCTCAAGCAATGTAGAGTTTTCTTTGAATATTCCTGAATGGAACTCATCAGCTTAGATGGCAATCTCACACCAACACCCATAAACACAGATCTCATTAAGATCCAATAGGAAACTTGCCTTTAACTCCACTGAGTTCACAATTCAAAGATCCATTCCTTCAAGCACAAAATGCTAACAAACAAGTTGCTTACTTCATACAGTCTGTATTTAGAGCACAGCAATATCCAATTTCAGCTTTTTCTGCTACATAAACTGTCCTCTATTACTGAATTCTGGACAGCACGAGCAGTTGCTCCTATGCCAAGGTCTTCATTTTCTGTTCTTCCTCAGGCTGTCCTCCAGGCTTCTGAGCAAATTCCACAGCTGTTGTGCTCTGCCTGGTACTGCAGCCCATTTTAATCTTAAATAGTCAACGAAAGGGGTTTTATTTTTTTTGTCTAAGGCTCCCTGCATGGCAATAATGAAGAACAAGAGAAGGAACTCCAAGCTTAATAGCCCTCCCTATTGTATCGTTAAGAGCAAGTCAGTTTGGTTTCTGTGACAACCCACTGATCCTGCCAATCAAGGCCTGGCTAATGAAGAGCTATAGTTTACTGCAGCCAGCAGAAGGCAAGTTTTCAGACTAGGAAACTGTTCTTCATTAGCATTTTCCTAACAGAGTAACTCACACAATTGCCCTGCCCACAGAAGTCTGCTTTATTTTAAATTCTCTACTATAATCAGGGATCAAGAGAGTACAACCTCTAATGAACTTGAATAATTGTAGGGGACCCATTTGCCAAGACAGAAAATAAAGACTTCAGGAGGGACATTGCTGAAACATTTCCACTCCAAGGCTAGAGCTAGTTCAAGCTCAGCTGAGGGAAGGGCATGGGGTATCCAGTATCTCCAGGGTAAAACAAACAAAACAAACCTGAATGGAAGTATGGGGAGAAAACAGATGAGTATTATAGTTGTGCTGGAACATCTTGCACTTCCTTACTGCTGCTCAGCACAGCCTAAAACAGCATTTTTCTCTTTCCAGTACAAAACTCAGTGCATCTCAGCCAAGCTTCCTAAACCAGGCTGAGTCTCATAGCAGTTTACTGCTATTTCTGAGTACTGGCAATATTAGACCACCCAGTAGAAGCTTTCATGACTTAGCTTGGTTTAGTTACATGTCATTTATCAGACTGAGATCCACAAAATTGCAAATGTAGCCATAGAAATGCTCTCCTTATCTAATGGTTGGCTGCTTGTTTAATGTGAGAAGCACAGGTAGGCCCTTCCAGATCTAGTGAAAGCTGCATCACTAAGCTTCAGCATTGGATGCTAAACTGCACACTCTTCCTCCACACACTTTAAAACTTCAATAAGGGTACACTAAGGTGTCTCAGTGTGAAAGGAGATCATGTTAACATGAACAATTACACAAACAGCCCAAAGATGTTACATGGAAATAGAGCAATACTCCTTTTTAAACATCATTTTCATGGGGTTTTCAGTCTGCTTGTAAAGGAGACTACTGAATTTGCTGCATGCTGTTTAAGATCCTGTGAAGAAAGCACTCTTTTTTCCCCAGACTGGGGAGGAAAATTCATTTGCCCATCTGGAACAAGTCAGAACAGCACCACACCGAGTTCAGCTCCATGATTCTGAATACCCCTTGGGATTGCTGCCTCTGCCCAGCTATGACCAGAAGCAGCATCACTTTCTACTTTGAGGCTCATATTATTTGTCCTCATACAGTAACTGCCACTCAGCAAGAGTTGGTTTTGTTCATTACAATCCTCCATTTCAGGCAACTAACATTAGGAACATCCAGTCAACAACTTACCTCCACAAGTATTGCTAAGTAAACACAGCAGAAAAAAAAACATTTAAAAATATCTGAGGAATATACAGGCTTATGTATGGTTTAGAAATTTAATCCATAGTGCTTTACTCTTGCATTTAATTGTATCTACAATCTAGATGCCAAAGCAACATAAATCTAGTTATGAACTTTGGAATTTGAATCTGCCAGACTGACTTAACCCGTTATGCCTGTTTTAAAAACAAGAGAAAGATGGAGGCACTCAGATTCTGAAGGGCACATTTCAGTTTTGTAAATAAAACCCAGGAATACAATTCCATCCTTCTGCCCTTCACCATTTGTATGCTTCATCCACTTTATATACTTCCTTCTTTTAATTCACATAAACCTTAAGAGGCAGGATAGTCTTACTTGTAAGGACTACAATCAGACAAAAATCTCAGCAGCTCCCTTTAAGTATGACACCTCTAAGTCCTGATGATTCCGGAGTTTCCCGGTTTGCATTGCCAAAGCCATATCCCAGAGTCCCCACTAGATGGTAGCTGAGTACTGTGCTGATCCTAGAATACTTTGCAGTCTATTCTAGCCACAAGAGCTGCATATGATGATTACAAATTCACAGGGCTAACATCAAAACAACTTAAAAGCAGAGGTGCTCAAAGATGACTTTGTCTTACGTTTTTAAGGATAAGAAGATAGATAATTACACTGTCCTGTCACTTAAAACTGCTTTGGTCTCATTGCATCAGGCTTCTTCATCAAGTTTTATTCGCAGTAGTAGGCATGCTTGCTAGCTGAAATAAAGGTATTTCTTTGAAATATCTGCTGATTCAATGCATTTACCTTCCTCCCTCTGTTGAAAGAGGGGTTTCAGTAGTGTTTTTCAGTTGGTTTTTCTTGTTGGGTTGGGGGTTTTGTGGGTTTATTTGGGGTTTTTTTGTAAGGCTCCACATTGCATCCCTAAAAACACTGAAAAAACCCAAACCAGTTTTCTTCAAAATGAGGAATTAAGCTACAAAACTAGACACCCTGCATGTACTAGCAGCCTAAGATGCAGTGCGATTCAGACAGCAAGTGACATATATTAGAACTGGACAATAAATGCAGACACCTTATAACCATTCTCTTTATTTAAAAAAAAAGGTGAATTTGATGAGGTAATACAGGGTTCTCAGTCAGGTATTGTGTTGTACCTATCTCAAACACTGAGTTGCTTTGGCAGTTACAGTAACTGGAAAGATGAAAAATACCTGTTAAAAACTGAATTATCTGATCTACAAAGCAAGCCTCTACACTCTCTAATCAAGCATCTAAAACTCTGAGATCTTGCTCATGACTCGTGAATTAGAAATTTTGATGTGATCCCTAAAAATATAGGTCCACTGGAAAGCAAAACTTGGCGTTCCAATAGTTCAGGCTAGTTAAATGGACCATGCAGGAATACATTACAGCTTCATTTCATACTACAACTACAATCCACAATATCATATTAGGTCTACAACAGGTTTTGGGTTAGGAACACAACTTTTCCAAGAAAAGCCAACCCCTGAATGGACAAATTCTCCATCAGAATCAGCTGCATCTTCCCACAGCAAGCAAGCTCAGCAGTTTTCTTAGCATGCTTGAAAAATGTTGCCATAATACCCAACATAATGGTACACTGCTCCACTGTCAGTGTTCACTGAGTACTGCACACTGATGACAACACCCATGAACATGCTGAGGAGAATTGCCTTCTGCCATGCCTTTAGCCAGCATTTCCCTCCTATTAACCAGCAGTTCAGTCACCAGGAGGCAGATCTACCTGCATTTGCAAGCAAGAAGAATGAACTGCAATTTGCAGGCACACAAGTAAAATATTTGTGTTGTGAGAACTATAATTTACTACTTGCTTTCCCACTACTGCTTTCTGCATTTCCAGTAAAATTACAAAGGAAGTGTTAAAACTTTCAGCAGCACATAAAGTAGTAGCACTGTCAGCCCTCTATTTACTTACCATAGATTTATTTTTTTTTTAATGGCTAAACTAGACCAGTAACCTTCTGCACTTATATTAATTATGGTTCTTCAATAAGTGGTCTGCCTACCTCAGATAAATAACCTTTCCAGATATGGCTACAATATTCTTATCAAGTCACTCTTGGTAAAGCTCCAAAATGCAATATAAAAAGTGTCTATTTCCTAACTATTTTTAATTAGTAGATATCTAGGATTAGTTTAGCCACGTGCTCTCAAAAGAATGTCTGCTTCCTATTTATTGACCTAAAAGAATAAGATGGTAAATAGCTCAGAGGAGTCATCCATACATTCCTATCCTTGGGTGTCAGTCCTAACGTGCTCTTCTCTTGCTGTCAAACCCGCCTGTGTTTCTGTACACCAAGGAGAAGGAACCACGACAATCTGTTCTCTCTTTAGCAACACAATCTGTGTTTGGCTGGCTAAAAGAAAAGCCTGACAGACAAGTAAATATGTTATACTCCTTGACAATTGCACTGAGCCACATATAAGGAGTGGACTTTAAGAATTCCTAAATGAGCTATGTCCCTTTCCAAGCTCCGTATAGATGCTTTTTCAATATCCTTAGTTAACTGTAATTTATATATAATTTTAATAATCCTTAAATCAAGCTGAGATTTTCAACACCAATACAGCCACTTTAACTTGGACATCTTAACAATACAAAAAAGCTCTATTACACTGATAACTCTAAAGATTTTTAAAAACTATAAGCAGAAAAAGTTTGGAGGAAGAAACCTGCAGTTACTACCATAAAATAACAGCTTTTCTTTAACTGGAAAGGACACAGGCAATTGAGAAGTACCTTTAATATTTTGCATCATACAGTTTTCACATACTGCAACCAATAGACTTCATAGTAGACTGCTGACACAGTGAACCAATCCTTTCAGCTGGGCAAAACTGGATCTTAAGTTTACAGAAAAATCTAGATCCAATATCAATTCCATCAGTTGCACTCAAATTCACTTGATGAATTTCTTGATGAGATGGAGTTCAGTTACTCAATTCTGTCAATAGAAACCAGATTTAAGCTCCCACACACAGCTCTCACTTAATGAAACACCTTCTGGAAAAGTCCTTGATCTTTTTCTCTGGAGTTTGGTTAGCAGCTACTACAGACCAAATAAACTCCCTAACACATGAAGGAAGGTACCCTGATACCTCTGCAGAAACTGTGCCACCCATGGTAAGAAATCCAGCAGTGTCAAAATGCTGTTCCCAAAAGGCACTGGAATCTGATTCTGACATGGTCTGATCATGAATATTTGCTTTTTGAGAGAAGCAGAACGCATTTCACGATTAAATTAGAATCACATTTAAGAGGAGGGAAGGTGTTCTCAAACCAGAGGTGAATAAACAACCCAAAAGGGAAAAAAAAGGCAAAGCCATTTAAAATGGAAAAAATTGGTAAAGACAAAGCTACTTAAAATGGAGAGAAAAAGTGAGCTTGTAAAAGTAAAGCAGCTGCTGAGCCAGGGAAAGGGCAAGTTCCAAAGCAACAGGTACTGGACAAAGTAACCAGACACTAGGAAACAAAGGGTTCTTCAGGTCTAATTTGCACTGAAACCCAACCCATGTGTTAGAATTACAAAATGGGTCAATCTGTATGCCAAATAAGCAGAGCAAACTCCAACCTTTAGAGCCTCCCACTTAAACACTGAGCTGTTACACACTGGAACAGAGATGCATCTTGAGTGCTCATTTCTCAGGAATAAAAACCCCACATCAGTATCTGCAAAGACAGAATTGGTACCAATACCCCCAGTGGGAGAAGAGGATGAGTGTCTCCCAAGGAGAGAAGCATGCAGGCTATGAGGGCATGAGATATCTATTATCCCCTTGAGTTAAATTAATCAAATTCATATATCAATATTAAACATATATGAACAATTTCAGACAACTGGACTATTTGCCTCAAAACCTGTCAAACACATCAGCTCCTGAGCCCTGTAGAGCCATTTATGGCTTGAAATAGAAAACCATGAACTTCAGCAAAGTATTATAAACACAAAGCTTTTTGTGTTTTACTCCTAAAAGCAAAAGAGTTAAGGAAAAATACACTGAGAACAGGCTTGGCATTTGTTTTATTTCTTGAGGTTCCTGTATTAATGCAGTCAAAGACAGGCATTCTAGTATTTTATCAAATACAAGCTGTAGTTGGATTCTCCTCTCTGTAGTCTCGAAGTGGAAGTGTCTTCTTCTGTTCCAATAACATCTTCCTAAGATGACCATTAACAACTTCAGATACATACAACACTAAAAGACCACATTTCATGTAAGTGATTCAAACAAAAAAATTACCATCTTCCTTTGACGTGACCTTAAAAGCGCTGCTTAAAAAGCAAACTTCAGTTATTTAGCTAAATCCTGTTCCTGAGATCCTAAATTCACTTTGCTATCAGAATCTTTCCTTACTCTACTGAAGCACCTTGCATCATGTCTTACTCACTTTTTTCCCAATTGTAAATATTAGCTTTTGTCACACACACCTCCATTTATCATATGCTTTTTTTCAAGAGCATATAATGAAACATTTTAGACTTCTTTCCCAGTAGAATTCTAAGACATGAACATAATTTGGTTCCAAACCTGCTTCCTATTCAGTGAGAGATGGCTTTTTGTAACAGAGTTCATCAGTTTCTATGCCATTCAGTGCAAGTGAATTTCTGAAGTGAACATACTATGGAAACAGTAAAACCAGCTTGCCATAATTTCTGATGTATATAGGTCCTGAAGCAGTAGTAGTTGGTGTCACCCAGCCATTTGTGGGTTGCCAGTCTTGTGTTTCTTCTAAGAAAAAATATTCTAGAACAAAACCTAAAACACAACAAATTTATGGACTAGAGTAACCAGTACAAACAAGACCACTTTGGTCCAAAAATTCATTTGGATGTTATGTATTGACAACTTCAGTATCAGACCCAGTATCTTCATTTGGTTTTACTTAAAGTACGTAACAAAACACACCAAAAAACAGTCTGCAGGATTAGGAAGAACTCAATAACAACAACTAATTATTCTTTCTGGAGCCAGACCCTGAGGCTAGAGAATGCTATCAAGTATAAAGACAAACATGTTCCTCCAGCTGTTTGCCATACTTATTGGACATAATAAACTTGATATGCTGGAGGCTATAATTAATCTTTACTAAGTGAACACTCCTCTTACAATTACCTCTGAGCTGTCTAATGATACTTTAAAGATTTGATAAGTAAAAAAATAAGTTCATTATGGTAAGACAGCCTTTTCTTCCCTCCCCGCCCCCCCCCCTTTTTTTTTTTTTTGAGATCACACTTCTTTATGTAGCTTGCTTTACTCAGTCATCACTTTGACCCTGAAGCTGACAAAATAGCATTCTCAAGCCTCTATATTCCAATTCCTGCATTACTTATAATATTTTTTTTAGTTGGCAATATTTACTGGTAAGAGCATGGTCTTAAATTTAATTACACTGGACAGTGACAACATTGTTTGCAGCTGTGCTAGATCTGAAGCAAGGCTTGTGCCTTGCAAAAAAGAGCACAAAAGTAAAGTTGCAGTGCCCTCTTGACTGCCAGAGCAGTCAAATCTCATTTTTGCAAAAGAAGTTTTAGCATTGATTTGCTCATGTTAGACAGGGTTTGTGAGACAAATTGTTAGGGGTTTTTTTTGTTTTTTAAGTAAAGCATGGCATTTAGTGTATGTACACACACCTCCTCCAAGTAACTTCTGAAACTGATAAAGATGCTATTGTAAAAAAGGAAAGGATACTTGGATCAATAAAAAGGGAAATAATTTCTTAATTTCTGACTTGCAAATAGGATAACTTAAAAATCAATTGATTGCAGCCACTATCAGGGACCACAATTTTGTTTGCTACTGAAAAAACCACATGTGTGCACATACACTCAGAAAGCCTTCCTACAATTTAAGCACTTAATAAGTAGAGTGACAAGGACTATAGGAAAAGGAAAGTAAAACTGTATGTAACAGGGAGAATAAAAACAGTAAAGCAGTAGGCCAAGCCACACATTACTGTCCCACAGTAAGGATTCCACAGATTGTATTAAAAAGGCTTTTAAATGTCCTGCATTCTTATATTTTGTGACTGGTAAAGAAGTTGCATAGAAATTCAGCTTAACATAGGAAATGCAATCCAGAACATTTGCAAGTCTTTAAGAGTTCATCTTACCACATTACCTAATCACTCGTAAACAGATGTTGAATATTTGGCTTCAGCCCATACAGTCAAGGTCCAAAGCAACTTCATTTGCTTAGGCCCAGATCCAAAGAACCATTTTAACTGAATTTAGACACACGGGTTCAAATTGCTGCAAAACCCAATGAAACAAAACCTCTCTCCTGTGGCTTCCTAAGACCACCGGCAGGCAGACACATCTGTTCTGCCTTCAGCTTCCTTTTGGACAGTTTCAGTATAAAAGATGAGCAGAATGGCTGCAGGCTGCTTGTGTGGCTTCACTAAGGACTGCCTAAATCACCAAATTCAGTAATATTAACTGTTCCTCCATCATACCTTAAGAACTCACAAGACAATGATTTGCAGAGGCTATATGGTACTAACAAAGTTGGCATGGTACCACATTTCTTTTACACAGGTTGTGAACTGCAAATCTTCCTTCTACATACATCAAGTTAAAAGCAAAGATATTTCAGTTTAAAAATCCAACACATGATTGACACAAAATTATCAAAATGTTTAAGTTGTTCAAGAGCAGATGAGTTCTACTCTAAGTTAATGTTAGAGATTTGTAAAGATAACCTCCTCTTGTTCATAACTGCTTGGCTATTACCTCAGCACAGTAAACCTTGCCAAAGCCCTCCCTGAGAAGAGACTGAACCACTGTCTCATAGCTGCATTACAAGTTTTGTAAAGCAAGAAATGATAATCCACGTTTTTCATCAGACAATGAAAAAACAGATGGTTAGTTTGGCACATTACACAACTTAACATTCACAAAACACATTTCTGAACATGCTCAGGATAACACAGGGTATCTCTGAAGACATTTTAAGAATCTAGAAAACAGGCTTCAGGAAAGCAGGTCCCTGCCAGTCCAGGACAGTCAGTCTTGTCACTGTGCTGGTCCTCCTTCGTTTTCACATCACCTGCAAACTCCTCTAAGCAATTGATTACAAACTCCTCTGAGGAACTGATAAAGACATAAACCAGAAATATTCCCAGCATGGATCCCTGCAGTACTCTCTTATTAGCACCTGCATAAGGTATTAAACACTCGATCGCCCAGTATTCCACTCATATGAATATCTACCCATTCAGAGCATGAAGTCCTAACCTGGACATAAAAACACTGCAGAAGACCCTGTGAAAATTCTGCAGAAGTTGAGCTAAGTGACATCCACTGCTCTCCTACCCTACACAAAGATAATAATTTTATCCAAGAGAAATACTCCATATCCTGTAAGATTGGCTTATTTTTTTTACCTACAAGAATAAGGGCATCTTTAAATTTACTGGCTGCTCAAAATTCAGCTTTAAAATTGAAAACTAATTTTCTGACAGCTTCAGAGCAAAAATGCACCTCCACAAAGAACACTAGAGGGCAGCAAAAGCTTTCTACAGTTAGCAACAAGACGCTCAGCCTGGTATGGCCGGGCTTGAGCATCCACTCCTACTGCTCAGTCATACTCCGTTTTCTCAAGGTACATCAGATAAAATGATGCCTCACACAAAACTGAGATACATAACCCTAACTCTGCAAACACCCGTCTGGGATAATAGGGCTCTCATAAGAAAATACATATTCTGCACCACAGGAAACAAGTCAATTGCCAGGATTTATCTCACTAGCTTAGTAACACACAGAGTAAGAGGGAATTACAAGTAAGGCATAATACAACACTAACAGTTTGTTACTTGTTTCGTGGCACTAAATGTCATATAAAGCCAAGAAACAAACAGCATTCTACACCAAAGTACTATACAACTTTTTATGGATTTACTTAATATGCTGCTCATAAGCAGTGACTAAAGCATACTATTAGGGATGGCCACATTCTATGAGACAGGACGTCCAACTCAGTTTTCTGAGCTAAAAAAGCCCAGTATGTAGATCATACCTGTACTCATGAATCACTGGGTGTTCTGACAAGTGTAATGGACCATAATGCTACCTGATATCACACCTAGTTTAGGACTGTAAAACAGTCCTGAAACAGGAATCCCCAGTTGAATACAGCTACACAGGCAAGTCCCACAGGCTACTGCCTGTGATTAGTGCAACTGATCAGGACTGCAATTTTGTTTCTCCTTCGGCAATGTTGCTTCCCTACAACAATCCCACAACACAGCAACTGAAAAATCAGTAGCTTACTCTTCCATTTCCCTTTTAACATTGAACTTATCTAAGAAGTTCCTACATCTCCTTTTTAAATAGTCTGAAATATTTCCCTATCTAGCATCCAGGACTAGATAAAGCTCCACACTTTTTCTGCTGTTTCTTCCCACTCCTTACGGAACCTTTACTGGAAGCTTTAAATCTTTTGTATCTGATTTCCCATATGTACTTAGCACTTTTATAGGAATAAGAGCACCAAAAATCTTCCACAGGGAGTAGAAGTTACCACTAATCCTCTATTCAGCTTTACAAAGAAAGCTTCTTAGCTATAACTACTTCAGTATTACTCCCAGAAGATAATCATGTCTCACAACACCTAAAACCAGCTATTTACATGTTCTGCTATCTAACAGAAAAACAAAGGAAAACAACAGCAAATAAGAGAATTCAGTTCCATCAAGAGACTGTTATCATCTCACTGTCAGGAGCCACACACCTCGAGAACAATTTTTCTTTATTGAAGAACAAAAACCCCCACACCCACTTCCAATCCCCCATATACTATACACACATCCTATCTCCTCCTCCTCAAGGCTCTTAGTCTTTACTACAGAATATCCTGGAACTTTTCCCAGCATCAAGAAGTAGTTCCCACCTCCAGCTACCTTGAAAGCCAACCCAGGGATAATAGTCACAGTCCTACACAGTAAATAAATCCTAGTAAAAAGTATTTAGCAACACAAAACTTCATAAAGAATTCTACACTCACTCTAGACTCTACATTTAGAATCCAAATTATCGCATATCCCTTCAGTTTCTATTAAAAAAAGCACACAGAAGAGAATTCAAGGAACACAGGAAAGATACATTTTATAAAAAACAAAACAAACTCTACCACATTCAAATTCAACATCTTTCTTGCTAACACAACTCAAAACCCTCGCCCTATTTTCAGATTATTTAAGTTACCTCAAGGCACCTTCTAGGCTTCACAGAGACCTTACAAAACTGTAAATGCATTTCTACTATAACTAAAAAAAAATAAAAATCTTACCCACTATTTTTATAGCTCTTGTTGTTCTCCTTCTCTCCTGAAAACTCCTCCAGGTTCTAACTACCAAAAAAACCCGCTCAAAGCTTTCAATGCTGCCTTAGTTAGCCCAATGAGAATCAGGTGGGCTGATTCTGGCCTTTTGTAATGTGCTCCACCTGGTCAGCAACAGCTCCTACTCCAGTCTTAAAGGGCTAATTGCTTCCCAACACAGGTGCCTAGAAGAGGTCCTGTAGCACTTGTCTTCTTTGAAGGTGATTTTTACAGACTACACTTTAAACCCCAATTCACACTCTCCTAAATCTCAGCACTCAGAATGATAATCTGGCCTCAACCTGATAAGATACAAACTTCTCTTTTTTCAAAAGACAATGAAGCAAACTTCTGCTAAAACCTGGAAGTGGTTACTGCCAGTGACCCCTCAAAAATATTCTTTTTCAATTTCTTAATGAAAGCATGATTCAATAAAAACAATTTCTGAAAACTCAGCTTTAACATGTGCCCTTTCACACTGCTTGGCTCACAACAGACTTCATTTCAGTACGTTCTGTATGGGTTTGTCAGTTTACAGTGTACTTGTGGTTGTTGCTGTGGCAAGCAGACAATCAAACCACATGTGTAGGTGTTAGGAGAAACAGCAGTGGAAACAGCCTTAGCAATCAGCATTTTGATACCCTCACAGCAGGTTTACTCCATTTCCATCAGTAAGATCAGCTGTCAGGTAAGCTTTTAGGACATACCACCCTGAGAGTAAAACATTTCAAATGCCAAAATATTTTTATTTTACAAATTAGATAACTTGCACATCTGATTAGCAATCAGATTTTTATTTGTAGTTGTTTAGCATAATGTGAAAGGTTTGTACTCAGAATTCCCACTTCTCTTTCTGATCCAAATGCTTGGATGCAATTGCTTACATACACAGGGTCAAAAGAATTGAATTCTGGTCAAACTAAAAATATTTATAACCATACCCTGGTTTACATCTGCCTCTGCAAGGCCATTTGAGAAACCATCTGCTTTCATGTACTTGTTTTGCATCTGCAGTGTTTCACATCTGCAGGTGTACAGCATGGCTGTGCCTCGCAGGAGTTCCCCTGTATATTCCAGATCAAACAAACCTACAAAATACCAACCAACAGCACAACAAAACCAGACAGAGCTCCCCAGCTTGAACTGTATGGGACTTTGACTATATTCAGAGGGTAAATGACATGAGTTTACCCTCACCTTCCAGACTGACAGGGGTGACAGCTGCTCTTTGCTTTCCCAAGTCACACAGAGTGGCTACTGAGAGGGATCAAAGCAGTCACTGTGGTAACAGTGGAATCTCAGAAGCTGATTCAGTTTCATGAGAACTTCATTCCAGCCCTGACCTCAACACCCCTGCAGCAGCTTCCACAGATAATCCAACAGGAAACTGGGCAAGTGCAGCAACCGATTTCCTCTGTTGTTTTTTTCTTGGAAATATTTATCTCACACTCACAGAAGGATAAAGGATGAGTGCTCTTGTCTTGAGTATACAGCACTTCTCCCTCTGTAGACTACAAAATGTTACAAGGCACACACAGGGTAAATTCCAAGGCTGAATAAATTGTTATATTCCTGTGGGAGTCAAAACCATAAAAATGCATGTATCCTAACTCTGTTGGACATCTGAAGAAAAACACATGGAAAATAAAGGAGAGGAGGGACAAAATATTCTTCAGCTCCTACCACACCCAAGATTCTAGAAGAGCCTAGAGTATGCAATATTAGATTAAGGCAGCTTAAATTCTTTGTGAAGTAGTTGTGCTGAGAAAACAAAGATCTCATAAAGTGTATAAAACCTGCTGAAGTTATGATGGGTTGAAACAATAGTAGGATTTTTTGGTTCATGTAATAAAGTGGCAGAAGTTTTGATATAAAGAAAATTTAACAGCACAAAAACCATTTTGCAAACTGATGGGACAGTGACATGTTTAAGAAAATGAAGCCCTACGCAAAAATCAACATTTAAACAACCTTTTTCTTTTTTCTTTTTATTTTTTTTTCTTTTTAATTCTAAGAGGACCCATCCAGACATTAAACGTTATGAGATTCAATGTCCTTTTGTGCAATAGAATAACCAGTTGCATGATCCTATTTTCATTCATTCATGTGACTTATCATTCCAAACCTGTGCTCTCAACTTATGTCATGACCATTCACACCATATGAAGCTGAGAGCCCTTCACAGTGCTATAGTAGTGCTGATAGGCTTATTAAGGAAGTAATATAATTGGATAGTTAATAATAATAATAAAAGGCTGAAGACTGCCTTTTTACCATAAAAGTACTTCTTTTCTGTAGAAGTTTTTAAGATATGTTCTATATGTGTGTTTTCTTTTGGAAACCAGGAGACCAAAAATATCAGTCAGGTATGTTCATTTTTTTGAAGTTGTTCTCAATTGTTAGTGAGAGAAAGGGAAATTAGAAAGAAAGGAAAATACATAGGCTGGCTAAAAAAAGAAAGCATAGAAACTTTATCATAACTGTTAACACTAGTCTTTCTGAACACTCAGAGAGTAAGAGCAAAGATCTAGTTATAAAGGAACTAAGAAGCAGGGAGAAAGACAAAGGTGCTGTAAAGCTAACACATCCAAGCAGGCTGCTTAAAAGTTTGTCTTCTGAACTAATGCTGAATAAGAACCTACCTTATGCTTGCACCTGCAAAAGCTCAGTTGAGCCATTTAGAAGCCCTGAAATCAGTCAGTGCATTATAATATATAATTAAGCATATAAAATACACATTTAATATTGGGTATAATGACAAATTCTTATCTTAAAGGGTATCCTAAATATAGAAGCAACAGGTTGGAGAGAACTGGAAGTATATCCCTATTTCCTTGCTAGCACACTACAGAAAGGAAGCCTTAGGGGGAGATTTTTCATTACCTCTGTGAATACAGTCCTCCCAGGCACAATATTGAATTGCAGGTAACTCATTGTGATTTGTGTTCCTGGAATTCTTAATTTAGTCCTTAGGTCACAGACTCATAGAATGCCAGGTTGGAAGGGACCTCAAGGATCATCTGGTCCAGTCCTTCTAATATTATTGTTTCTATGAGGTGTCGCAGCACCCCATCGAGCTGAGACTTAAAACTTCCCAAAGCGGGGGAATCCACCACTTCCCTTGGGAGAAAATGTTCTTAGAGTGAAAAAAAATTCTGTTGTGTTCAAATGGAATCTCCCCAGCAGCAACTTGTGCCCACTGCCCCTCATCTTGTCTATGTGACTCCTTTTAAACAGGGGGTCTCCATCTTCTTGGTAGCCCCCCTGTAAGTGCTGGAACATCATTTTAAGGTGTCCCTTAAGCTTTCTCTTCTCAAGGCTAAACAGACCCAGTTTTCTCAGCCTCATATGGCAGGTTCTCCAGACCATCCCTGTGGCTCTACTCCAGCCTGTCCACATTCTTTTTGTACAGCGGGGACCAAAACTGGACCCCATACTCCAGGTGTGGTCTGACAAGCACTGAATAGAACAGGATGACTCCTTTGTCTCTGCAGGTGATACCTTTGTTGATGCAACCCAGCATCCTGTTGGGTTTCTTTGCTGCTGCTGCTGCAGTCAACTCAGCAAGAGTTCAGTTGCCCACCTAAAGAGCTTTTTTTTTTGTATGACCCTTAAGTGATTCTCCTTCCAAGAACACTAGAAACTCAACCCTCCACCTTTTTGCTCCGGTCTCCTCCTGCACGTCCTAAGTCCCACCACTTTGTAGCTCTAGGATTCTAAAAGTTACTTCAGATAATACGAATGTAGCGCTTTGCCAACTTTTACTTGAAAACGTTGGTGTCAGTGCGTGGATTTGATGCACTTGGCTTTTATTTGACTGGAGAAAAAACAATATTAGGCAAAAAGAAAGGCTTACGGCTAACTTTGTGGGAATGCACGGGCCGTGTGTACATATATTCAAGCATTCCCTTCGATACAGTGCTTGATGTGGTGAATGACGCCGTGCTAGCCCTGTGTGGTGTCCGCCTCCATTTACCTCAGAAAGAAAGGCGGGAACACTCTCTGCCCTCTGCTACTCCTTCAGTGCAAAATCCGGTGCTGCCGTCAGTGGGTCGAGCAGAAATCCCAGTCACTGCCTCTCCGGAGAGAGATGGAGTTTTCGTTAACCAACGAGCTGTATCTCCAGCGGAGATATTAGACGAGCCCGAGGTGCTTTATTGCAGTGAACCAACCGGTGCACGCTGGCCGAGGCGCGATCCCTTCTCCCGGGATCTGAGGCCGCCGGGCGAGCCGGGCCGGGCCCTGCCCTGAGGCAGCGCTGCTCCTGAGGACACCGCCGGCAGCACCCGCGTGACCGCCTCGCGGGAAGGTGCCGGAGCTCCCCAATTCCCTTTCCCAGGGAAAATCCCGCTCCCCCCCGCCGCCCGGGGGTTGGCACTCCGGCTGGGCACCGCTCCAGCCAGCGCCAGGGCGGTCACTCCTCAGCGGGGCCGCTGCCAGCGGCGGGGCCTGCCCAGCAGCCCGGGCCCGGCCTCTGCTGGAGCCTCCAGAGTAAACGCGCCCGGGATTGGCTTCTGTCAGCGAAGGGGGCCATATTGGATCAGCTCGCCCCGCCGCGAACACACCATTTTATCGCCTCCGCGGCGTTTCCCCCTCCCTCACCCCCCTCAACCCCTCCCGCTCCGGGCTGCCCCCCTCCCGCGGGGGCTGCGGGGCGAGGTGAAGGTGTCTCGGGAAGGAAATTCGCACGCTCCCGTTTCCCCTCCTCGCCTCCCGCTCACTCCTCCCCGCGCACGCCCCTTCCCCTCTCCCGTCCTCACTCCGCCCTCCGCTTCCTCCCCCCCCCATCCCCACCCCGCACGGCCCCGGGTGCCCCCCCCCGCCTCCTCCCTTCCCTTCCTTCCCGAGGCGGCGTGTCAGCGCGCAGCGGCGGCCCCCACGCGGGCGGCCAATCAGCGCGGGGGTGACAAATATGCAAATGCGCCCCCCAGCCCGTCCCCGCGGGTTCGCTGGGGCCGGTGGGGTCGCGGCGCGGAGCGACTGAAACTTCGCCCCCCAGCCCGGGCGCCCCTCCCGCCCCTGCCTGCGCGCTGGGCGGCGGGGGGAGGAGAGACCGCCGTGCCGCGCCGCCCTCGCCCGCTCCGCCGCCGCCCGCCTCTCCCGGCCTGCGCCAGCCACCCGGTAAGTGCCGCCCTCGGCCAGCGGCTCCCTGGGCGCCCCGGGGGGCGGAGAGGGAGGGGGGGCGGGGGGAATCCCCGAGGGGGGAGGGGAAGCCGCCGCCGCTGCTCCTGCCGCCGCCTCTGAGCCGCCGCGTCTGCCCGAGGCCGCCCCGGCGGGGAGCTGTCAGGCACGGGGCATCGCCTCCGCCTCCTCCCCGCGCGTGTGCCTCCTGCCGGGCAGCGGCGGCGGCGGCTCCGGGCGCTGCCGCCGCCGCGTAATGGCGAACCCGGCGGTGAGTACGTGCGAAGGGCCGAGCTGTTCCCCGCCACCTCCGGAGCAGGCCGCGCTTCAGGTGCCGGAGACACCGGGTGGCCCCGGCGCCCCGTCAGCCCCCTCCGCCCCTCCTCCCGCCGGGAGACGGCGCGGCGCGGCCTGCTCTTCGCCCGGGCTTCTCCCCGCCGCCCTGCCTCGACCTGCTTCCGCCCCTCGCCGACACCGGCGGCGGAGCTGGGGGGCTCGGGGTTCCTCGCCGCTGCCTCACACCTCTCTGGCGGAGGTGGGAGGAGGAAGAGGAGGAGGAGGAAGGGGGGCGGCGGCGAGGCGAGCAGTTCTAAGGGGGGGGCGGGGGTGGAGCGGGGCAGGATGGAGGCGGTGGCGGGGGCGCCCGGGGCTGTGGTCCTCGCCGCCTCCCATCTCCTTGCCCTGCAGCGGGGCTGAGGAGGCAGCGCGGGGCCCGCGGGCGGGGGCAAAGTTTGGAGGGGAGGATTTGGGCCTTCTCAGGTAGCGGGGTGTGGGAGAGGCTGGACGTCCTGCTCCTGGCCTGTCAGGTGAGAAGATGGCAGGGGAAGGAGAAGAGGGCTGGTCTCCTTTTTCAGCTCAAGTCGGAGGGAGAGGGTGGATGTCGCTGGCTCCCCTCAGCCGAGGAGGTGGCAGTGGGAGGAAGGGGTTGTGAGGAGGAAGGCAGGGCAGGAGTGTCCTCAGCCACCTTCTGTCGTTTAGGAAGGGGGCTGTGCCGCCTGGAAGGGCTGTGGCACCTTCCCAGGCAGAAAGGGGGGAATGTTAGACGTGGCTTCTCACCGCTCAAGGGAATAGAGGGAGGAATTGAAATAATTTCCTAGGGCAAGCACAGCAGTAGGAAAAAGAGGAGCTGAGTTTGGCAGCCCGCTGCCTTGGATTCATGACAGCAGAAAACGTGGGAGCTGGGGAAAGGAATATGGAAGGGGGAGGGTTTGGCATAGGATGAGGTGTGTCTGGGAGAGATGGAGGTGGGCATGCAGTCTGCTGCCCTTCCCGGCTGGGAGATTTCTGGGCTGAGGAGAACCGGTGGCACATGGCTGCCGGTTCCCGCTGCATGGGTGGAGACTCGAAAAGGGACTTGGCTGTGAAAGTGCAAGGTTGGAATTCACGGGCTGGCATGTTCCAGGTAGGGACCACAAGCAGATTTCCTCCGGGGCTGACAAGGACAGAGGAGTTTGATGCTAGGTCAGTGCTGTATGTGTGTAGCACTGGGTGGAGAGGTGGCATGCATCTTTGTTCCAGTGAAATGGAGAAATTATGCTTTTTCATGCTAAGGCTTAAAGGAGGAAAATGTTAGAACCTCTTCATTCCCTCTTCAGACACAAATTTTTGTGGACAGGGTGAAAAAAACAGATGAAGGGAGTCCACAGTTCTCTCATTTGGCTGTATTGCTTTGACATCGAGGTTGATCTGTGCACTTTCAGTTCCTAAGAAGTAGTTTGCACTCACTTTATTCATATTGTAAGTACCGTGAATCTTCAGCAACTACGAACTTCCTTCAGTGTGTGTGAAAGTTGCTTAACTTCATTAGTGTCAGAAAATGCAGCTCAGTCTGCCATTTGTAGAAGAGATCTGAACCCTTTAGTGTTATAATATGTGCTCCTGAGTGTCAAAATAACTGTGTGAGGGGATAAGGTTTCTCGTTCTCCTCTTGTGTCTTCTCTGAGACTTTGTGAGAGCCAGCCATAAAAAGTCATACTCCTCCTCTCAGGAAAACTAGGTCCATCAGTCCTAAGGGCTCTGCATCTGTTTTTAGACATGTGCCAATTGATGCCATTGAGTTTCCATTTGCCAGGTGTGAGGTAAAATAATTTTTTCACCTTGTTTTACATATAAGCATTTGTATATAAATATTTTAGCATTCAAGACAGAATATTGACATTGGGTCAAATTTGAGCAATGTCTGGATTTTTAACCTGGCTCTGAATTTTACTTACTGGTGCACAGATCAGTTTTCTGCTAGTTTCTTTCACAATGTAAATATTATAAAATAAGCAATTTTTCCCATCCTATATTTTTTAACTGTTAAAGCATTAGTATCAATTAGTATCTTTTGGTTTTATTTACTCCCAAAGTTTCTAGATGTTCCCAGCTTCTCACATCCCCAACTAACAGTGAGTGTTTCATTGTTACTGCAACTGACAGATGATGCTTCCAAGGCACTGTGGACCAAAATGTCCAATTCTTGTAAATCACAGAGCAAAAATTAATATACATATTCTTGAAAGTTAACCAGCTAAGGATCTGTGTGCCATGCCCTATGTGTAAATCAGGGGCACACAGAGGAGTTAGTGGGAAGTAAGGTAGGATGTGAACTTCAGATAGCAGCAACTCTGTGTTTACTGCCCATTGTGTGCTCTCTGACCTTAATGTAAATGTGAGTTAGCTGCCTCTTTTTCTCCCCAGGTGGGTAAGCTGCAGCAGTTTACTTTGCATTTATAAGATGGTAAGGGAAGGCACATAGTAAAATGCCTCTGCTTGTTTTAATTTATGCTAACTTGTGTTAAACCAAGTATATCAGTGTATAAGTATTTATGCTGCTCCTCATGATGAAGATGTATTAGCTTATTTCACCCTGCATAAAGCTGTTGTTTCTACTATCAAGAAAACTGGAATCTTAAGTCTCACCATGTTTCATGAATTTTGAGGAATCTCACCATCTTCTCATTTAGCAGGAGCTGCTGGTGCTAAATGCTCCTGAGGACTAATCCAAGAGTTCAGTCATAGAGAAATGTCGATGAAAGCAGAGCTGTGGTTTCTAAAAAGTATTTTTAGTGATGTTATCTGAAAGATGTATGACATGAACCACTACTAAGATACTATAGACATTCTAAAACGGGCATTGTTCATTTATTGCCTTATACAAGACACAAGTTAGTGCTGTGGGCAGATTAAAACAAAAAGATTAATATGCTGCTTTAAAAGTGACTTGTTCATGTAACCCATTAAGTAAATCTATGCACGTTTTTCTCACTTGTTTTATATGGCCAATTTTAAGATTTTTTTTTTTGTCTGTTACAATTTTATAATACAGGTTTTCCCTACAATTAAAGCATATGTATCCTTCAAACACTTCAAAATTACAGATAAGATGGACAATTAAGTATTTTTAGGGTCAGGATTAAACTATGTAGCTGTTAGCTTAGTGAACACAGAAATCTCACACACAGGGTAGCTCATGTAGTGGACTCTCATTCTGTTTTCTAATTTTCCTCCCAGAGTTTGAAATGGTGCTTCAGGTATGCTGAGTATCTGCATACACTTAAATGGGTGATGCAGGAGCCTTCTGTTGATATAATCAAAAGTTACAGAATTGGTAGTTAGCAGTATTGGAAATATTTTAGGATGGTTTTGAAGTTTTATCTTTCCTCTTCAGCAAAAGAAACTGTGATGTTAAGAAGTATTTCTTTTGCTAATAGAGCAGTTACCAGAAAGAGTTTTCAGCTCTTGCTTTGGCTGAAGGAATAGCAGTTTCTTATATTTTACCTGTCTGGTCAAGTCATAAATGTAAGAGAGAGATGGCCAAAAGTCAGGCAGGGTGAGCATGCCACTTTGCTATTTACAGGAGTGCAGGGATGAGAGGTCTTTTTTTAAGGTGGTGGGTTTTTTCCCCGAAGTATTACTTGAAAAAAAGTATAATGTGATTTACAGGGACCATATTTTTGAGTAACTGGGATGTTGAAAACTTGTGGAAGACCCGCTATAAATCCAACACTGATTAATAATGTTGTTACTGAAGCTATAGCTTTGACTTAACATCTAAAGCATTAGCATCATAGTACTTTTAGAGGATACTTATGGTAGTATTCAGATGGATACTCAGTGACCTCTTAGAATGAGCCTCAAAGAAAAGGCTACTTTTGGCAGCGCTTTTGAACTAAGTTCCTCTTTCATTACTCTTGTACATAGTGTTTGCTAACTAAACTGCAGGAAACAAGTTGAAGGGAGCAGGTGGGTTTGTTAGACTTGGAATTCAATAGATTCGTAGGATATATTGGTATGGTGGCATCTGTCAGTGAGCAAAAGAGATCTTCCTTAATACAGATTACTGAAGATATGTCAAATGTTCATGCCACTAGTGTACATGCATCTTTCTTTTTTTAAGATGCATGTTTGTTTTTTTTAATCTTAAATCAACTGCTGAAATTTGCAGGAAGATAGAAAACTATTCCCATCCCTCTCTGAGGACAAATAGTAATTTTGACTTTTCCTTTTATCTGAGTCATATCAGAAAATGTAGTAATTCTGTTTACCAAATTATTTCCTTCTGCAATGTATTCTTGTGCACTTTTCCTTGTGTTGCCTGAGCAGTATTACAAGGTTGTTTCAATCTTTTCTGTTGGTCAATAAAATTCCAGAATTCCTCCAGAATTTATTCTGCAAATGGCTTTTGAAGAATTACATTATTCCAGTTGAAACTTAAGACCCTAATGAAGAAAGTTTGAAGCTTCTGAAAGATTATGTGTATGTAATGGCATGCAAATCTGTTCATCTGACATTACATGTATTAAAAGAAATTTCAGAACTAGATATATTTTTGTTTTCCATTACCCTGTAGTAAACCCATTGTAGTTAGTGGCTATACCAATGTTAAAAATAACATTAAGGCTGAGAGTGAGCCTGGTCCCCTATTACATGATGTTTCCAGCTTCAGCACAGTTTTAAAACTATGTAGTTTTTACAAGTAGTTTCTGCTGTTTTTCAGAAGCTTACCTAAAATTTAGCTTCAGAGGCAGATTTTTAGATAAACTTTTAAGACTGATACCCTTGAGGAACAGGTAAGCATTATCCTCTTTCACTGAGGAAAGTTTTTTTGCAATTCCACTTTGTCAGGCTCTTATGGCAGAGCACAGATGTTACAGTATAAGAGTCTGGAGTCTCTGTCTATCTGTTGCCAGTCAATTCAGGAAGGTGGTGAATATGTTGCAAGCTATGATGCAAAATGGAAAATGTTGTTTTACTTATCAGTTTTAATTAATTTCTTAATTAAACTCTCAAACTCAGAGTGTCTTGTTTAACATGTGCTTGAGAGGGACTTGTTAAAATAAGCTTTTATATTAGATCTCCTTAGAAATATTTGAAGAAAAATAAGATTAATTTATGCAGCTTTTCCCTGAAAGGTATAGACTTGTGTTACAGATGGAACCTCTTGTGCCAGATGATGTAGTGTGGAGTGGGAAGTCTGAGCCCCCTCTGTTAGAGGAGTACTACCATGGAACAGTGGTTTTCACAGAGAAGACTTCTCTTTGTCAGTGTCAGGCCTCACAACTGCTGGTCTGTACTCGTTGATCACCACCCATAGACATCTGTAAAATAGACATGATCCTTTGTGTTGTTCTAGTTGGTACTTCCAGATTATGAACTTGCACTAGTTCACAAAGGTGCCTTTCAGGCTGCTTGAAGTTAGTGTATTACCAGATGGTGAGTTAAAAGAGGGCTGTGCTGTGAAGTCCTTTGTCTCTGGTGCTTTGCTGTGAAATCTTGGTTTAAGCCACATGTGAAAATGAGAAGGCTTCTTTCTGGTTTTCAGTGAAAATGTTTCTCTTCTTAAAATGGCGTGTAGTTCCTCAGGAAAGATAACAGAGTTCAGCAAAGTATTTTGTAGGTCTCATCCAAAGTGCAATGTCATAAAAGTCATTAAAATTATGACAAAACTATGGAAACCCTATAATGGTTGCATCAGAAATCTGAACAGCACCAAGAGGGTTTTCTTTTTAAACTTAAAAGGAAGGTTGTGTAACTGTCTTGTCTCCAGAAGTAGTAAGTTACAAATCTGTTGCACTGAATAGGTTATTCTTTTGACAGCTGAGGAGGGTAAAAGATGTTCCTATTCCATACAGGTGTGCTAAGATTTGCAGGCAGATCTCTTAAGGAAAAAAAGTGGGGTTTAGAGGTATTCCAACCTAAAGAAAAGAACACTGGGAAATTTTGTTATCTGTATTAGAAAAATAAACATGAACTCGCTCGTGTCCTGAAATCTGTGAAAATCTCCACAGGGGCACTTTGGAGAAGCAAAATTGGAGTAATGTGTAAAGAGCAGGACAAGCAGTGAGTAGAGCTTCCTTCAGCAGTCTTGTGGCCAAATCCCTGAAATTCTTAACGTTATTTTCACTCAAGTAAACTGACTTGGGGATCAGCTTGGTTCTCTTCATGGAGATACTTTTGGTATCTTTCTAGCTCACAGCCAATTGTAGCCAATTAAGATGCTGTCATTCTCTGTACATTTGTCCCCTTATTGCAATTAATGCCCACAGAATCTAAATGGCAAAATAGAACGTATGCATACTCCTCTGCCATTTTAATGCCAAGTTTAATGGGTTTCTTTAACAAGGGAGGAGACTACACTGAAGCAAATGCTGCCCAGGTACATGTTTTGTTCTGCAGGCCATGTTTTGAGGACAATAGCCTTTAGCAGAGAGGTAAAGGAGGGTTGTTGAAAGTAGTAACTTTAAAACTGCTGTTGGTAAATTTTCCAAAGGGTATTTGCTATACTAAAGCCATAAAAGTACACAAAGATGTTGTAAAAAACTAAATTGCTTTATTAAATTTGTGATGTTTTTAAAAATAGAAATTAGGATGACGTGGTTATTCTAAATTAATTGAAATGAATAGTTTATTTCCCACTCTACTAACATTTATAAAAGTCTGTGTTTTAGTGCCCAAAATGAGAGCGATTACTATTGTTCAAAATTTTTTTATTAGTAATAGTAATGCTTCAGCATATCATCAAGGACATAAGGAAATCCATGTGAGCATAGGGAAATGTGTATTTTTCTTGCAGTATTTTATGAAGAAACTGTATTAGGTGGGCTGTGGAGGATAATTCTTCACAAAATTTCTAAGATGGCTTAATATGTGTCTTGGTGTGCTTATAACAAATTGAGTTTTATTTCTTTTTTATAAAGTTAATTTTCCCAATTAAAGCTTTAAAAGGAAGCATTAAGAATATCTTTGGAAGAAGGAGGCAACATTTTTACTATATATCATTGAAAGTATCTCTATATAGATATTTAAATATATGTAATTAAAAGTTCACATGCAATATAGCTTATTTGAGAATCTGTGAAGATCCCATTTTGCTTATTAATAACTCATTAAATTCCTTTTGTGTGTGTTTCTCTTTGACACATAACAATCCTTAGTGGTTCCTATGCTGAAGAAATTACTGTATTTTACATTTAGAACAATGTGTTGTAGCTGAGTTTAATGTATATTTAGTTACATGGTCTTTTTCTTCTTCTCAACATAGGATTTTTCAAACTTTTAAGTACTCCACAGCTGTCTCCATATTGGAAGCCATTTAAGCAAGTGGACTCTGTCTTAAAGAGTAAGAAACATTTTTTTCTCTTCATACTATATGTAGAGTATGTATATATGAAGTGGATGTGTGTATATATATTGGTACTTGCTACTATATATAGAATCCAGTTGAGGAAGGTTCCTAATCAGCTGTTTTGAATAGCAGAGAGCTTCAGACAGAGTTTGTATTATATGGTAGTTAGAGGTGATTTAGGCTTTTTCTTTACTGTTGAAGTGCTACAGCTATGAGAAATTACTTGAATGCAAGTTTTCCATTTTCCTTATTTTTGAGTTAAAATTTTTAATGCTTCTAGGCAGTAATGTATAACCTTTACACTGTAACTTTGTTTGGTCAACAAAGAACTTCTACATACATTGAAGTTTAGGAATTAAAAAAAATACATTGAAATGATACATAAACATGGCTACTGGTTGATTGTGTATTAATTCTGTTTTTCTTTTTCTGGTATCTTATTAAATTTTTTACTTGTAAGTATTACACTTGAATATACCCTCCTGAAGTTGGTTATTGTGTGACTTGTTTATCATGTTTTATTTCAGATCTCTAATGATGAGGTATCCATCTGGATTTAAAACATATCTCTTCTTAATTCTTTGTTAAAGAGATGTGTTCTATATTCATGGGTAAGGATACTTTTTATTTTGACTTGGGGCCTTTTCTTAAATATCTTGTGATATATTTTAATCTGGAAGGTTTCAGCAACTTGTTTTTGTTTCATTTAGGTTAGTAAGATACTTATCATACTATAGGGTCCTGTAGGCACCTGTGCTAGCTCTTAATTTTGACCCAAACTAATTATTGAATCTATCACTAACTTCTGGAATTACAGAACAGAGAAACAGAATGGCAGTATAGGTAAAAAATGTAAAAATGGGTCTGTGATTTGAGATGACTTTTCTCGTACACACCACAGTTCTACAGGTTTTAATCAGGCATCTCAGCATTCATCTTTTGGAGTTTTGGGAGTAAATGCCATCCTGAAAAACAGTGAAAGAAGAGATGTGAATTTTATGTAACTTAAAAAAAAAATTCAGCCCTTTTTTTTTTCCATAATGTAAAATATATTTCATCTGGGGAAACTTTGGTATTGCACACCCCCACTTCAAAACAGTAGAAACCAAACTGCCACAAAAATATCACTAGAAAATACATTTTTTTCTAAGTGCTACTAGTATTCTTAATGTTTGTAGGCCTTTAAAGGAAACAGCTAAGGTTACTTAATAACATTATAGAACTTTATGTAAAGTGTTCTCTCCATATATTACATGCTGCTTGCTGAAATACCATTTTGAGACTCTATAAATTTACCTTGAGTTAAAAACTAATCTTAAAATGGATCTCAAAGTATAGTAGGTGTTCCAGACATACTTTGTGGGACTTTCTGATATCATCTTGTTTTATGCAGGGAGTTCTGGGGTGTGCTTCTCTTGTGTGTAATTGTCTGTGTTCACCTTAAGCAAAGCTGCTCTCAGTAAAGAAGATGTCCTGTTCATAGTGAAAGCAAACCTCTATGAGAAGGGTAGAAATTTGTCCTTGGTTGTGCTGGAGGATGGATTTTCTTTCCAAGTGAAATGTCATTTGTTATCTTGGTTGACTTTCAGTTCTACAAATAAAATAATGAAATGTAACTTGTTGTGTATTTTAAAATATAAACAGGCTACCCACACAAAGTTTCTCCTAGTTCTAGTGACAGCAATCAAAAGACAATACATATTTAGCTGCAGATACCTAACAGAGTTCTATCTGTTAGGGAATAAAAGAGTTCATCTCTACTAAATGCCTATAAATGTTCTTTCTTTAATCTTCTCTGTTTCTGGGATTTTGAGGAGGTTGTTCTGTCCCTTTGTGCATTTTAAATTTATAATGTACATTGATCTTTAAATCTATAATAGAATATCATTTATATTGGCACATCAGTGGGAAGTAACTTCTGCCTTATTTAATTGACTGCAGCTTTTTGAACTCAGACAAAGCTTTAGTTATAATTAAATCTGACAAATAATGATAGTGTAATTGCCTTTTAATATTGGAGATGGGAATGTCTTAGCACTTCTGAATAATATGAAGAAGTGATTGTTTTATTGAGTATTTTTTATAACATGCTGCATTGTCTTCCTCTTTAAACATGATGTTCCATGTGCTAATAAAGGAGCAGATCATGCAAAACCATAATGGGCAGATCATACAAAACCACAGATGCATGTTGTATACTGCATAGAACTTCATAAATATAACCATTTTTTTCAGTCTCACTGGCAGTTCTTTTGGAAGCAGGTCTGTTACACCTGGCTGCAATGCTTTCCTAAAAAAAATTAAAATAACCCCTTGACATTAATCCCTTCCCTTTAATGACTCTGTTTATCCCTTCTGTGTCCTTTATGTGTAGTCTGGATTTCTGTTACATCCTTACATTTCTTCAGCTTTAATTCCTGCTAACTAGTTTCTAGATGCTTTCCAAGATAGTTTGTTACTTGTCTGCATAGCCATCCTTTCAACTTTTGTGACAAGTGGCCACCTAAGTCACTGAGTTGAGTCACACATCAGCCACCTGAAGCAGTGATACTTGGGTTATCAAAGTACAAATTGTGGATATCGTGGTCATGTGATGAACTTTTACCTGGTTGCTTGTAACCTTGTAAGCTTTTTCTCTGTTGTCACTTCATCAAAAGTAATCAACAATGCAATTAATGAAATAAAACACATCAGTGGTCTTTGTTACCTATACTGCTATTCCCACTTCATTTTTTGAAAGCAAAATTTGATAACTTTGTTCCACTGTGTTTTCTTATATATTCCTTTTTTTTGGATATATTTTGTAAAATAAATCTTTCTTACTTTCCGGTCTTTAAAACTTAAGACACTTCCCTTCATTTCTGCTTTTGCTTGTGTCTCTAACTACAGCTTGTGTTTGTAAGATTCAAATCTACTGTATGGTAAAACAGTATGAAATGGGATCATGTCTTTCAGGCTGTTTTTTCCTGTACTTTATGACAAGAATAAAGGGTTGTTATTAAACTCTGAGGAGCAACCAAAATATAGACAGTTTTATTTTTTTCAATCTTTCTTCCCCTCCCACCCATAGCAAGGAATTGCAATAATTCTGTCAACTTGACCCTCAGTTTCCTGACCTAGCTCTGGTATTGATCCGTTCCTCCATACACACTTAAAGAAAAGAACCAAACTGGGCTGAGTGTAGCCAGTTTCATTTCTGGGTAGTCTTGAATATAGCAAGTGAAATTTGAAAAGATATTAAATTTTAAAAAGGGTGGAAATGCAGCAGTAGGTCATAAGAGCTGCTTTTGCAGATTAAGATTATACTCTGTAATTGAAAAATTTGAATAGTTAATTTAAAATAGATCTATTAATGTTAAAAACTAGTAGATGAAAGAAAGTATAGGTGTTCAGTTTAATGAATGGTGACTAGACAAAAAACCTCAGAGCTGGGAGATGTTTCTGTTCTGATTCAACTATGTTTGCAGAATAACTTAATACTCCATAAAGAAAATTATGTGTTTTGTGTGAGATGAAAAGTATACAGTTGGCAATCTAAAAAAAAATATTACTGTTTAAATTCCAGGTACTTTAGCATATGGGAAGATGATAAAATTTGGAATGTTCTTCACCTGAACTTAGGGGGGATACTGTTGGTGTTTGCTGGTAATTAACTTTAGAAAAATTCTATTATTTAAAAAAGGAAATAGTTAAATTCCTGATGCAGTTGTATAGCAGTTAGATAGTAGTTACTCTGTAGTAGTAGTTCCCACTGATTCATTTTCTACATAAAATTAGCTTGATTGGTGCAAAGATGAGAGTTTAAAGTAAGGGAGAAACGAAATACTAGTAGGAAATACTGCACTCATTTGGGATCCATTATATTTGAAAGAGCTAAACCAGCTGCATATACTGGATGTCCTGTAGCTGGTAAACACTGTTGAAGCAGTTCTCACTGATAGGGGGCAGTCACTTCTTAAATTCCAGTACAAAAACCATACTTCAGTTGCAGGTTGTACCTGGATTGTGGTGCACATTTTATTGCCTAGAGTTGATCCAAGGAGTTCTGAGACATTGATGTTCTATAAGGATATTGCTAACTTTAGACTGGACAAAGAATAATGTTACATCAGTATAACTAATAGTGGAGAATTTAGACATACAAAGTATTAGAATTAATTTACTTTGTACAGTAAGCATTGCTTCATCACAAATTTGCAGTTTAAGAGGGTACAAAGATATCAAATTGTATTGTCATATCTTTTGAGCTGAAATATCCTAAGATGAGAGATTATTATATTAGAAATACTGCAAAAACCTGAAGCCATGCCACAATGTTTACCTGGATCCTGATGTTGGGTTATCATCTTCTGGAATGTGTTTGATACTGGGAAAGTCATCATTCTATTGCTTTGAATCATAAGCAGGTATCAGTGTTACAAGATACTTCTCATGTTTCATGTTTAAACATACAGAATTACAGTGTACATTTCATGTTACACTTTTTTCTTCTACTAGAACAAGTTCTATTGCAGTTTGGTAGTTGTAATGAAAATGGCAAAGGTGAATCTAAAAGTGTGCCTGGGTAAAGTGCTTTGGTAACAGCAAGCAGAATGAAGAGAAACCATTACATTTAAAATGTCAAATGTTACTTTAATTACCTGAGGCACAAAAAATGGTAAATGCTTCATGGTGCTCTGAGTACAACCAAAACCAATTGTTTTTTACCGAAACTGCGAAGTTATGAACAAAATATCAAAAATCAGTGACAGTGCTGGGGAGAGGAAAGGACCAATGAGGAGATTCATTAAATAATATCTGTCTTCTCTTTCTTTATCTCTCCTATAGGATGCTTTAACACCTTAAGACGCAAGTTTCACCAGAAGCACTAATGGATGTTGGTATGCCTTGGATAAGGTGGTGACTGCTGGATGTCATTTGCTTGTGTTCACTGCAGAGAGCCAAAAGTGACTCCATTAGGAGTTGAGAGAAAAAGCAGTACAGACTTATCAAGATGACTGATCCTATGATGGATTTTTTTGATGATGCCAATCTCTTTAGTGAGACCTTAGAAGGTTTGTCAGATGATGCCTTTGTTCAACCTGGACCCGTTTCACTTGTTGATGAATTGAATTTGGGTGCAGAATTTGAACCTTTGCACATAGACTCATTGAACCATGTGCAAGATGCTCAAAATCAGCAGAAGATGAGTGAGTTTGATCAGCTGAATCAGTATGACTCACTGAAACTTCACTCAGTAAATCAGTCTTTTAACAGCTCAGCTGACAACGTCTTATCACCACACTCTCAGTTCAATTGTTCACCAATTCACCCGCAGAACCAGTCCAATGGGATGTTTCCAGACGTGGCTGATGGCAGTCCCATGTGGGGTCATCAGACTGCCACGACTGTTTCCAATCAAAATGGGTCCCCCTTTCACCAAGGACATTCTCAGTCTATGCAGCAAAACAAAAGCTTTGTAGCACACCATGACTTTGCCTTATTCCAGGCTGCTGAACCCCAGCATCAGTGTGCCTCGCTACGGTCACAGCAAAGCAGGAGCAGCACGGGGCAGGATGCTCTGAGTCAGCCAAAAGACTTCATGGACATCAACGTATCCACCTCTCACAGAGCCAGTGTTAACCACCCGCCTGCTGTTTCTAATCCATCCACTTCACAGCAGCCTCTGTCTGTTCAACAGTTTTCTCAAACTGCAAGTGCTTCGATACATTTTTGTGGGAATCAAGAAGGAAATTTTGGTGGACAGTCTCCAACTATTACTCCGTGTTCTGTCAATAACAGCCAACAATATTCATCTCCTTACTCTTACTCTAATAACCACATTTCTCCTACCAGCCTTCTTCAGTCTCCAACAGCCCTTTCTACTAGCCAGCAGACACACTCTATCTCTGACTTCACTGGAAGCGATGCCTTTACATCTCAAACAGGGACCAAGCAAGAGACAACTGAGCACATGTTAAATCCTAGTACACCTTTGAATTCAAGTAGTTTTCAAATGTTGCATTCTGCACATCCTCAGGGCAACTTTAGTAGTTCAAAACTCTCTCCTGTGAATATTAATTTTCCAGCTTCTGCTGGTTCTGCTTCTCAGATAAGCCATTTCACTGACCCTATTGAAAGCAACGGTTTTACATCTTTAGATGACAACTTACTTCATCAGGTCGAGACTCATAATGAACCCTTTACAGGACTTGACCCAGATGACCTCCTTCAGGAAGACCTTCTGCCACAGTTTGATGATTCTGCATTTGTTCAGGATAGCACAAGCCATGTTTTAGAGCATGACCTGGACCACCACATAACCCCACAGCAAGTAACGCAGTCATCTGATGTTGTTCGGGCACAGTCTCAAAGCCAGATCCATCCTTGGCATTCTTCAGTTTCTAATCAACATCTTCAAGATAGAAGTCGTGTCACCTTACAAGGACAGGTATGAAGGGATTTGAGGGAAGTGGGGTTTTGAGCTGTTTGATTTGTTTGCTGAAATTAATAATAGTGAGTGGTGCTTGTACCTAAGTATGGTTACTGAAGTCCCTGAGCTGCTGTCACTTGAACGTGAAGTCTATGTACTGCTAGTTCAGGGAAAAAAAGCCACCCTTGTTGATGCTGAGCTTGCTTTCTTCTGTTCACTTAGAGAAAACAAGATCTATATCTTTATATGTTCAGAGATAATGCTGCTTGTCCTTCTGCTTATGTTTCCCAAGTACATCAGAGAAAATCATTGTTTTACAACTTGAGTGCAAATACAATGGCTTATTGTCTTTTAAGGTACTTAAAGCAACATATTTTTGAGTTTTAATAGGGCTTCTCTGGTGGATTTCTTGCAAAAATTGCACTGGTTTTCTTGTTATTAAATCCTTCGCTTGGTATCTTTTAGCTTATGCTCACTGGCTAAATATACAATCTTGGTTTTGAGTAGAAAACATACAAAAGGCTGTGCCTATGTTTGATTTTGTTACTTATTTTTAGACAAAAAACCTGTAGTTCTAGTGTGATGTGCATATGCTCTGCAAGTATTAAACCCTCTGCATGAAGGACAAGATAGAATAAAAACTTTATTGTGTTTTCTTAAAAGGTATAGAAGAGTGGCATGAACATTGTGGATCGTGCTTTTCAGATTACAGTGAGATACTAAAGTTGAGTAAACATTGAAGAGGTCAGAAAGACAGTCCTACAGTCCTGTTTTTCAGAAGTCCTTTCTCATAAAGTGGTGAATTTTCATATAGTTTTAATTGAGATGCTAAGTGCACTTTTTTTTAATATTTTTTTTAACATTGACTTTTACCTTCATCTATATAATGACTTTCTTTTTTTATAGAAACTATGTCAGTGTGAATACATGAGAATATAGACTGATGCTTCAGGATTTCTGTGGTCTCTTAGGAGACAAGCTAGGATTTTCAAAAACAAACCAAATAGGGCATATGAAGTTATTTTTTTCCAAAACACTGTAACCAGCAAAATCATGTGCTTATTACAGCTACTGGAAACTTCAGTGTATGTGAGATTCTTGGAGATTTTTCAGCACAAAAAAGATCTACATCAAAAGAAAATAGATCTTGAATATAGGAGAGACCTAATAACCAAAAGTACAAATCATTATTCTCTCAGCTATAAAAATTTACCAATTGCTAAAACTGTTGCTGTGGTTTTGGAGACTTACTTAGTGGCTTTCTCTTAAAGATAGCTAATACATTGGTGTTCTTACAACCAGTATTTTCTCTATATGAGAGTATGGAAGGGTCTCTTACTGGAAAAAAAATGGGAAGGAGAACTTGGTTACTGCCTCTTGTTTCTACTTAGTTTGCGGGACTCAGGCCTGTTAAGGAGGCAATGGAACATTTTTTTTCCCTACCTCCACGCAATTTTATCTCATTTGTGTAGAGATAAAATTAACACATTTCATCTTTGGTCTTGGTTCAATAAATTGCATCCCCATTACAACTTCTGCTTATGTTTCTGGAGCTTGTACTTTTCAATTCCTGGTAGTGAAACTTCTTCTGTGGAATGGTGGTGTGATAGCAGAAGGTGTATGCACTGTGTCATTACCTTGATTAACTGAAAGGCAAATGAGGTGCCTTGTGTTGATTTCAATAAACATTTTTTTTAAGTCAAGGAGGGGGAAAGAAGAGGGCACAGCCCTGGTAGCTCTTCTTGTCACTTATGTCAGCAGTCTGAAGATGTGGGTCTAGTGAAAGGTGCCCCGTGTCCCTGCCAGGAAGCGGAGCAGTGGCAGCAGCTGGATATGGGAACAGCAGCATGGAGGCTATGGGTGTCCCATGAGCTTATTCGGGGTTGAAAGGTGAAGAGGAAGTGGATTCCAGGGAGAGTAAGGGTGGTGTATCATTTGGGAGGAGCATGGGAGATACAAGCCCAGCAACAAAAAGTAGGTCCAGGAAAACTTGGGGTGGTGCTGTGACGTTGCTGTTGTATACATCAGAAGCTTTCAGGACTTGCTGCCATCTCATTGACATCAGCTTTAGCACTTTGTTTTGTAACTAGGAACAGAGGGAAGGTTCTAAGGCCTGTTGAGTGTTTTTAAGTTTTGGGGGGCTGGTTGTGTTTTTTTGCATGATGTGAAAACAAACCAACTTCATGGTATATTACGTTTTTCCTTGGAAGTCTGAAATGGTCAGAAAACAGTTATAAAACTGGTTGGTTTTATTTTTATTATTTTGTGTATGCAATCAGATGCTTGTTTATTTCAGAAACTGGCTGTAGTAGCTGACAAACTATTGAGGAATGAGTTGATGGGTCAGTGCCAGAAGCAAACTTCAGAAGCCTCTTTTAAATCTTCAGTATATGTAATATGAATAGTAACAGTAAAGTCTGGCAATTACTGAAGCATTTCAGATCAGTCTTTTGCCTGGTTGCAATCCTAAGCTGTGTAGTACTTCCAATTCACACTTTTTTTTCTTTGATCATTTTGTAGAATTTCAAGTTTATGATGAGTTTGTTCTGTTTGAGGTTTTTATAAATATATGTAGTTTAACATATACAGGAAAAAGGTGAGGTAAGGGACAGGGGAGGGAACTGTCGTCTTAGTGAAACTTGTTGACTTTAGGAGTTTGGTAGGAAGGGATTCTGGTAGCTTTCATATGTAATAATTAAGGTGAAATGTTCAACAAGATGTGGTCTCATATTGGCTTGAGTACATATTGAGGAAACAATTACTAGTGGATTTATTTTTCTCAGTTTTACTTTGCTAATGGTTGAGATTTTTCCAGAAAGGAAAACTTATTATATGAAATAGTTCATGAACTGTTGGAATGGACCCACTGTTGGACAAAGATGTTTTAACTACATTTATGCTGGTTATTTAAGATTAAGAAAGAACATTAAGTACTTGCTTCATTATTTGAAAGCAAGCATACTCATCACATTTTTACTTTACAGCTGTTCTTTTGATAGAAATTAATTTAAAAATTAATACAGTCTATTCAGTGTAATAATATTGCAGAATTAAAAAACATCTAGGATGTCTTATGCTGCTGTTATGCTTTCTGTGCCTGCTATAATTAGATTATAATTGTAAATAAATTGTGCCTCTTAATGTTACATGAGGCATTTTTCATTGGAGTTAAAGAACAGAAAGTTATGTGGAGAAATGCACTGGAGATTTGTGTAGCCTCAGTTTTGGCTAATGAAACACTACTGATCTTTTTAACTCCACTTAAAGCTGTTTTGAGTTTGCTAAAGCTAAATAATCTATTAACTTTTCATAAAGTTGAAAAAATACAGGCTTCAGCATTTGGTTCTATGTGTACAGAAGAAAAAGGAAGTTGGAAAGATAATCTGAAGTATAAACTATCTGAGGAGAAGTGTGTATCACATCCCAGTCTGTATGGTGTTTTGTAATAAGCATATTGAGCTCTTCTGGCTACATACATGAAAGCAGAATAGTTTAGATTAAACTCAAATGTAGCATTCCATTAATAAACTTAAATACTACAGGACAAGGGGGTAGTCTTAATTCTTAAATCAGGTGAATTGTTTCTTCTATTCTGTGACTAAAAGTTTGGTACCTAACTTGATAATTCATTCATTATATTCATGAATTCCAGTATCTTACATGTGACTTTTATTTTTAAACTTACTTGAAAATTGCAAGTTCTTTTTTATTTGCAAGCGTGAGTTTTCCTACCACTTGTTTTATAGCAACAGATGACTGGTTTTTTTAGAGAATTTTCTTAACCCTATCTTGAAAGGTCAGCAAAGAAAGTCTGATTGTTGCAGGTCATTGCTTGGTGGTTGTACCCTGAGACATCTGTAGATACCGGAATGGGATAGCCTCCTGTGGGTGAGGGTGTCATCAGAACTGGAACAGACTCTCAGCTGATCAAAGTCCGGGCTGCTAAATTCATAGAAGAGCATCCCTTGAGTTATTCTACTTGTGAAGTTGTTATTCTACCATTTGTTGCTGTTCTACCAGTATATCAAATCTTGGACTCTGAAGTTTTTATGAGAGAAAGACTTGATAAGCTGTGATACATGTTCTCATCTAGGTGGTTCAACAAACCAGTTACTTGATAGATGGAGCTGTGGGAGATGTATAAAAGTCCAGGGTATCAGTGTCTTTCTTATATTCTCTATTCCTGAATTATAAGTGAGCCTGTAATGAGAGAGATTTTACAGTAATGAACTGATTTACATTATATAAATTCCTTGTAGAATAAGTAAATGTATGGGTTATGGTTCATTTTTACAAGACTGTAAAATTATGATGCTGCTACATATTTTGCTTGTGAAGCAGTGGATGACAGTTTTCAGTGGCACTGGGCACATATCTCAAAACTCACCTTACTTTGCATCATCTGAAAACTGAGATCTGGACAACTGTTCAGGGAAGCACTTGTGTCTGGGGTAGGCATTACAAATCATATTTTGTGTTCTTGAAATGTAAGAAACCACATTCCACACTCCCCCCAGAAATAACCCCCAAAGCAGAAGAGCCCTAAAACCTTGTTCTTTTTCCTAAAATGCTAAATAGTGCTGTATTTCTGTTGGTCTTGTTCCTTTAGATATGGTTAATTTTACAGGTGGCATCATCATATTAAGAAATTCAAGTCTTAGTCTGAACTTCCCTTTTAAACATTTTTAGGAGTTGTGTGGTCTGGATTTAGTTCTCTGTGCCTTAAGAACAGTTTTCACTCTTCCTTGTAGGAGCTTCATAAATTCTCTCTACCATAGTGAGGCAGCAGAGATCAGTTGTCATCTCCCAGCACCTGATTGTTTTTTCATGCATGTAGAAGTAATGAAAGTAATCCCTCCACTGACCTTCTTTGTACTGTACTTTTCACCTTGTTTTCTTCCTATTATTTTAGAAAGGTGGTGAAGTTGTGTCAAATGCATGGTTAATGAGAGGAGTAATGCAACATCTGAGCCTGAGTAGTGCAGTTCTGGGATGAGCTAAGTCTTTTGAACTGTAGCTGTATAGAATAAGCTGTATAGAACCTATGGCTATTTGCCAATGCTGTGTTCATCATTGAAAGCAGCAGTATTTTCATAGCTTTTTGTGTAGTTGGGTGTCTATGAAACATTTCCTTTTGTGTGTATTTTATCTAAATTTTATGTAAACACTTTATTTTATTTCCTTTTAAAATGACAAATTGCATGGGTTGAGGAAAGAAAGTACACATTTGTGATGTTCGTTTTCAACACTTTTACTGATTAATATTTACTGTATTTCATTTGCCTTGTTCTTCATGTCAAAATACAGCTGTAGAGTGAAGGAAAGACAAAATTCTGGACTTCTAAAAAGAGGGAAAATGCACTAGAGCATCTGCTTTACTGTTTCAAAAGCTTTGAGTTAGTGAGTAATTACCATCTCTGTTTGGTAGAGTTAAATAGTTACATAGTTGGGTTTGGGTTTTTTTGTGATGTTGCCAGTGTGTTTCTTAAGTCTCTTTCAACCTTCATCACTTGTCAAATAATTAGGCTGACCAATTCTTTGTGTATGCTTCTGCTTTATAACAAAGTACTTGCTGTTTTAATGACACAATTTCAGAATATAGTTTTTCTTGAGATGATTGCACACTCATCAAGTGACCACAATAATTGTCTTTATAATGTGTCAAAAGAGAAGCATTTTTGTAAAAAGTATTTAACAGATGGCAAGCATAGGAAGAATGTTTCTGGCTAGGTCACCTTAGAGGAGTAATCCAACATATATCAAGGTAAAGACTAGTTGACAAAACCACTAAAAAAGATTTATTTTTTTTATATTGCTGGGTAAGTGTGATTGAATAATCTAAATAATTACTTCCAAGCAGATGTGTCTCAACATTGTAAAGATTTAAAGCAGTTCAGTAATGTGAGAGCACTGGTGCAACTGTGGAAGCTTAGTGTCTGCAAGATGTTGGAAAACAGAAAACAACCCATCTTAAATTGTCTTCTCAAGGTAGCAACCATGCTATAAGCTGTTAAAGCTGTAGTTCAGTATATGTCTAAAGTATATTAGTTTAAGGGAAGCAAAGTTTATGGGGAAAAAAAGCTATTTTTCCACTTTGTGTTAATGCAGCCATTTATGTTATTGACTGAACGGGGAAGCTCACTCACGTGCAAACAAACTTTCCTTGTCCAATTCTGTCACCAAAAGTCTGAATTTTTGAGTGGCTTCAAGTATACCATTGTCTCTTAGACTTCCAAAACAGCACTTTAGCTTGAGACATTTTGTTGAAAATCAATAGTTTATAAAGTGTTAGTAAAGTGTTATTACAGAAAGAGAAGCAGAACTTGTGAAGATGTTAACCAGTAGTGTGGTTTTGAAGCCAACAATCTGAGATATATTTGGCTTTTCTCCAGATGTGTGTGTACTTTGAGCGTTCAGGCTTTACAATTTCTTTTAGCTGTTATGTTAATTTTAAATATATAGAGAGATCATACAAATTGCCAGCAATTTGTCCCTAGCAGCCTCCTTCATCTGGAGAGGTGTTGTTTTCTTGAGGTTAAAAAAACTTGAGCAAGATCCCAGTTATCTGGATTTTCCAGACAGTGTCTTGTCTTCAGGTGTTGATTGGATTGAATTTGGGAGCTCCTCAGGCTCAGAAATACAAGCAAGTGGATTTCTAGGCTGATGAGACTGAGAATTCTTGTGGTGATTTGAGTAAGTTTGATAAATAAATCTATGAATATAGCCTTAGGCTAGGAGCCATTAACAGGTTTCGCATTTCTGAAAACTGTGTCATTTATAGCAGAGATTGATTTTTCTTTCATAAATGTGGCAGGGGTTCTTTTTTGTGGGTTATTTGGCTTGTATTTGCACTTAGGTGGGTTTGTTGCTCCCTTGATGTCTTACTGTGGAGGCTAGCATTTTAATTTATACCTTAGGAAATTGTTACCATCTTTTACATACTGCCTTTTCAGGAGTTAAGACTGGATTTGGAAGTAATTTTCCATGTTAATAGCATATTGTCTATATGCACACAGTGCCATTCAGTAACATACTGAATTGCAAGCCAGAACTAACTTCATAGATTGATAGGAAGGCCTCTTAAAAGAGAGACTCATGGATTCACAATTTAGTTTAAGTTTATATGTTGGGAAAAAAAAAAGAGAAGTTGGCCTTGCAGACTGCATCTTGTGGTTCTGAGCATTTTGGGTTTTATGGTTCAAAACATGGCTTCAGAAAGAGAGTTCTGGTTTTTAAGTTTTAAAAATAATCTTAAGAGTGATCTTATAAACAGCTGTTTCACTGCATCATCATTTTTACTGAGTTCCACACATTTTGAAGGAGAGTTCTTTAATAGTATTTCAGGTATACTTAGTAGAAAAATATAGCTATTGTGCTTTTATTGACCTGCAGCATGGAGTGGCTTACATTATACTTGGTTTTATTCTTCAGATGTATAAGAAATAGTGACAAGATCCAGTACATTTGGGGTTTTTTCTTTCTTTGATGGACCTTTGTAGCAGCTGCTCATGAGGCCGAGGTATGGCTCAACTCAGTGTGTAAATTTTGTTGTAGCAGGAAATTTGGTCCTCACAAACCCTAAAAGAAGAAACCAGCTGTTACAGAACATACTGTCACAGGGAAGGCAGGTAAATTAATTTAAGGGGTATCTCTTACTGTCTTGGAGTTCAGTAAGGACAATTTTAAAAAATATAAGTAAAGTTCTTTCTGATGTCTGTTGTAGCTCCTATTTATATCATCCTATGGAGGATTATTTGACCTGTGATCATGTGGTATAATGAAATCTGCAGGTACTACAAAAGAGGCATGTTCTTTGGTGCCAGTCCAGTGGGCTTTTGGGCTTGCAAATGTGTGGCAGGCTTTGTCAGAAATGGTGATCCAGAAGCCATGCTTGGTGTCAGAGGTCTGAAGCTGCTGGTGCTCTAGCTGTTTCTGAGGATGTCCTTGGCCATGCACTGCTGTCTCTAACCAGGCTGTCATCCTGCAGTATGATGATGGCTATTTCTGCTGACTTAAACTCCCTAAAATTAAAATTGCTATGCTTATTTTTCTAGAGACCTGTCTTGCAACTTTGGTCCTTACCAAAAGTTAATGCTCCCTGCTGGGTTTTTTTGTCTTGTTTGGGGTTTTTGTTTGTGTTTTGTTTTCTTTATTGGTTCTTAGTGGTATCTCTGAAGTTCTTGCATGCTGTATAATTTCTCTAAAAATTTTAAAGGAGACCTCTGGGAGAAAAAATGGGGTTTTTGTTTGGTTTGGAGTTTTGGTTTTTGTTTGTTTGTTTGTTTTTTTCTTTGGATGAAATTGTATCTGATGGTCCTTTGATCAGCACTCAGAAAAACAAACTATATTTGGCACCAAGCCCCAAAAACTGTCTTCAAATCTTCCAAGTGGAAGCTTATGTGTGTTTTAGTCTCATTCTGTAATATCCAATGCTGCCTTTGCAGCATGCTTGGGCCAGCAGTTTCTGGTTTCATTGGAGAGTGGCTTGGTTTTCTCCCAGTAAATGATATCTTAAATCTGAGGCTTAGTGGTTTAGAAGCTGCTACTAATCATGACTATGGTATCTTAGCTGTAGAGGTGGTGAAACATGATTAGTGATAGGTGTGACTGGGTTCTGTAGCATTCGGAGGAGGAGGAACAACACTCAGAGATTGTGCAAAGCAGGTGACTGTTTCATCTTAGTAAAATATGTCGTTTAGTGTCACTGAACTTTAATGTTTTAATTTCCATGTATTAAACATTTGTCATTAGTTTATCCTTAAATGCCTTGCGAGATACAAATCACAGTAACCAGATTTACTTTCTAAAGTGGCTATTTTATACAGATAAGAACTGTTTCCAGGCTATGTTGCTGTAGTTGGCCATTTATTTATCAATATTGCAGATAACAAATGTGGAAGATAAAAACGGAAGGATTTCCCCCCCCCTTTTATTATCAGCTTGTTGAAAGAATTACAATTTGAAATGCTACTTTTCCTTTCATAATAGTTCCATATATGCTTTGGGGAGAGTTAGAGAGCCATGTTGATCTTCATTTGCAAATGCTACAAATGGTATGGGGCAACTGTTGAGCAAGAAAATAAAAAGGCATTCAGAATGAGCTCTGAAGGGAGGAAAAAAGGCACTTCTCTGCAGGAAGGAAACCTGATTGTGCATTTAAGTAATCTTCCTATCAGTTGTACAGAAGTATTTCAGTATAGCATGTAAAGCAAAGCACTTGTTTGGCTGGGATTGCCATTCAGCAAAGAGGACTCCTTTCTGTATGCATGTGGGGTGACACATGTTCATATTGTAAGGGTTCTTCTACAGATTGACTCTGCCAAGGGTATGAGATTATATCTTTTTTAATAGGTACACTTTTTGACTGTAAAACTCCCATTAAAAATCACTTGAGTTATTTATGCAGATCAATTTAAGGAAAGAGTTCAGAATACTAGGATGGAATTCAGAAATTGCTGAGTTCATACATTTTTTCCCAAGTTGCATTCCTAAGTACAGTTTTATAATTCAATTATAAATTCAATGGAGATTCCTTATAGATTTTTTTTACTGTAGCATCTTAAAAGCAACTGCAGTTTTCAGATCTTGTTGTGATGATGATGTGAAAAAATGAGAAGTTAATTTGGACAAGCCCCCCAAACTATTGTTATTGGTTACATGATTCACACATTTATATCACAGTTGTGATATGTGATATTGATACTATTTTGGTGACTTGATATGCACAAAGGGATTCTTAGTTTAGTAATAAACATGGACAAAGATGATGTGGTAATGCATGAAGATCAGGTTTCCAGGTGGCTAATTTTAGCTGCTTTTAGTGCAGTTATGTCAAGGTCATCTTGATTTCTCAAAAGACATGGTAGACTAGCAAGAACTTATGCTCTTGAGGCATGTGGTACATAGTATGTGCATCTCCCTGCAGGTGTGTATTAGTGCCATCAGAAGTAAAAGAAGGATTCAAGGCACTGCAAATATAAACTTCAGCTTTCTTGTGGTAGACTAGTTACATTTATAATTTAGTTTTTAGTGATAGCTAGTGTTTGAGTACATATACTCAACAACAATTACTAAAAAAAATTGCTTTATATAATTAAATCAGGAATGTGTTACTTATTAAATATCTAAGAAAGGTATTATTATCAGTCCTTAGCATATCTCAAGAATGGATGCAACTTGGAGGAGAGACTTTGTCTTAAAGATTCTGTGCACACACTGACTTGTAAGTAATACTCCTTTACCATGAGTGGCCACACTGACTGTAGCAAAGGTGTTTGTACAGTAGAAGCAAATGTGTTATTTATGGAACAGATAAAATGAGTTTTTGGAGGGTTTCCTAGGACATGAAGTTTTTTCTATGTTAAACTTAATTGGGGCTCCCTTTGGAGTGATACACAGAGGATGTGAACTGCTAGTTGTTGTAAATTAAAGTTGGGCTTAGGCCTTCAAGGAGAAAACCAGTTTCAGTAAGCATTGAGGACAGTGTTTTGTCCTGTGGGAAGTACAGTTACATCGGTGAAGTTCTTCCAATGCATGTCCTACACAACCCATGGCAAAATGCTGGAGAAATGCCTTTCTCTGAAATCCCTCCTCGGCAGAGTCCAGCTAATGGTTGGGAAGACGTTGTCGTGGTTCTGTCTCCGTGTTGTCTGGTAACTTGATAGCTTTTACATCGGTTTAGTTAAGACCATTCCGACACGTGTAGTGTGTACCTCCTCCTGCACATCGAGTTCTTTTGAGGGCTGCCAAGGAGAAGATGTTCCCCTGGCAGCTGTGAATCGGGGCATATGAGGGGAAGTCCGCAGCTGCTGTCTTACCTTTTCCACCCTTGGTATTTTTTAGGACGAGCTCTTCCATGTGAAGAGCAGTGCTGGCTGTGCCTGCTGCTGTTAATGGCTCTGTTCCTGCCGTTTCCCTCTGCCCACAGGATTGCAGGAGCAGCAGGGAGCTGGCGGCAGCCTTGGGCATCGGGCTCGGCTGCTGCTGCTTGGCAAAGCTGTCAGCAGCACCAGGTACCCTGGAGCTCTCTGCAGACTCGAGAACATTGCACTGGCTTACAGTCAGTTACATTTGGATTATTATCATTAAAATTAAAAAAACCCAAACTTTTCCAAATAATATCGTTAGCTGTTAAAGACATGGACGCCTCAGGGTCTTCCTTTCCTCATTCTCCTATACATTTGTCAGCTAAGAATATCTAAATGTGGATAGATGCAATAGGTTTGTAAGCCATTGGCAAAAGGACGTGCTGCTTCAGCATGTGTGAACTGTGCCCCCGCTCAGTCAGGGGGAAGTATTTTTGGCTTGGCAAAACACTTTGTGCTTTTTGTTGTAGATGCTATGTCGTTTTTGAAATTGTTTTCATTGTGCATGAGGAGTTATAATTGTTTGTTTACAACCACGCGTTTTTTTGAAGCATTAAATTATCAGAATGGAAGACTTGTGCTGAATTAGATTTTTTTTGTTGCTAAGTACATGCAGGTACTTCGTAGTGCAGGCATGTTTCTTGTTATTCTAGTATCAAGACACTTGTGTTGCTTTCCAGTTTTGCTTTTTGTAAGGATGGTAACTTCCTTGGTGAAGTTTTCATTAAAGCTTTATTTAGCCTAGAATGTCTGGCTGGTGTTTTTCTGTAGCTTTGTGAATGTCATTTCCATATGGTTATAAATGTTTTATCAAAATGAAAACCATAAGTTCTTGGGTTTCTGTCACAGCTTACTGTTAGTACAGTGCAGGAGACATAACTTAGAAGCAGTAGTATAGAGCAAAAAAGCAGAGGGTCAGCCTGAGGAAGTAAAAAATAGAGTAGCCTTATCCTGCATATTCACAATTCTACATTAGGTAAGGAGTAAAAGTCTGAGAAATAACTTGGGAAGCAGCTTTGAGGAAATGCAGCATGAGAGATTTAAAAGTAATATAACATCTAAGAAGACTATTGCAAAAGAACCATGAAAAAGCCATCATACCTATATTGCCCCTTGGTTATTAGGCTTTGTTTCTTTGTTTTTTTCCAATCCAGGAATGTTCAAGATTGTACCCATTTCTTCTAAAAATCCTTTAACCATACAGGCTTTGGTAGCATTTGGCTTAGAGGTAAAGTTGTACTAAGTACTTCAGGAATACTTGTTAGGTTAGCTGATCTCAAAATGCCAATTAATATATTGTTTAGTGTTTTTACTGAATTAGAAATAATAACCCTTAATCAGTGCAATGTGTTACAGATATTGTAACACATTTATGTAGAAGCATCTTGGGTGGAGTTCAGAAAATTAACACTAAAATCTAACAGTTTTCCTTGTAATTAAGTTGAATATTTATAAATATATCAATTTTAGTGGTATTAAGAATCCATTCAATGTATTGATGCCACTAGTGATTGAAGTGGGCTATGAAATTCATTCAGGAAATTATCTCAAAATAGCAGTGAAATTCTGTTAAGTGTAAAGCCTAGTATTAACAATCCCAAAATCCTTGCAGTATCTTAAATTTCTCATGGGAAAACACTTGTATCACAAAACAGAAGTTAAAATATGTATTAAGCCAAGTACAAATCAAATCTTGGTATTTCCTTTATGCTTCTTTAATGGACTTCTGAGAAGAAAGAAAAAGGATATTGCTAGGATGGAGCTATGCTGTCAAAATCCTCTTGCGTTTTAGTAACCTTTCAAAAAAAAAAAACAAAACGTGAACACACCGTTTTCGTTTCTAGTTGATTTGGTGACAATACGTGTTTAAAAGTTTGCCTGATCTTTTGAAACAGCAGTTTAAAAGAACTTTGGAATGAAGAGTGTTCCCTGTGTAGCCCTGTCCCATCTCATTGAGGAGATTTTCACCCTGATCCGTCTTGTAGGTCTGAGCAGGGAGCAGAGGGATAAAATCAAGTTAAGGAGTTCTTCCCTTTTCTGTAGGAAGCAGAGAAGTCTGCAGGCAAGTGCTTGTACAGTCACAGCTGGAAGTTCACAGTAACGAGCTCAGTGTAAAAATTTAAAAGCACCCTGAAGAGCAGAGCATCTTTGAGGCCACCGACTCTGATTTCAGTCTCCGTGTCCCCCGGCCCCGTTCCAGTGAGAGACCTGGCCCTGTAGAGTTGCCATGAACTGCAGTCTGAGGCAGGAAAAGGCATAAGGTTCCCAGGATCTTCCATCCAAGCGGAGGCGGTGGGAAAGGCGGAGTGAGCGCCGGGGCCGCGCGTAGGGCACGGCGGAGCCGAGCGGCCCGGCCCGGTCCGGCCCGTTGGGGGTTAAACTGCGGAGCCGAGTGGAATAACAACGGCAGCACCATCTGCTGGCCTACTTCCGCGGGAGGATCCGTATTTTTAACGACATCTCTAATATTCATGCTGATGCATTTTGATGCTTTGTGCATTCGTTTCTTTCTGTGCTTTGTCGGGATCTGGCTCTCCGCTTGCCGCGGATGTGGGGCCCCGATCGCCGGGGGGAGGCGGGCGGCCCGGGCCGGCCCTGAGCGTTGGGATCGGCGGAGGTTTGCTCGGCGGGGCAGAGGGACATGGTGATAAATCCCAACGTGTGTTGGTGGAGGGTTGTGCATATCTTGGCTGCGGCTCGCTAAATAGGCCATTTAGCAATCTTCTTTCAATGCTTTTCTCTTGAGCACTGCCTGGGGTGCTGAAAAAAGCAGAGGGCAAGCCTTTGTCTGACGCCAAAAATGTCTTCAGTGAAGAGGCCAAGAGGAAGGGTAAGTGAAAGCCTGAATGAGTGGGAGGAGGAGGGGTTCTTTGGGCTAAAAGGCTAATGGGATTGAATAACCTTCCTTATTACTGGCTGCTGCTGCGGGAGCCGTGCTGCATCGCCATCTTGAGCTTGTTGCTGTTTTCTCGAGTCGTGGTTGTTTGTTAGAGCCCTTAGGCCCTAGGGTGGCATTTCAGAGCGGGATCCCTGCCCCAACCCGCACCTATAGCAAATCCACCCAGTGAACTGCACTGGATCTGGCCAGAAAATGTGTTTGGAAATTCCTGGTGGCTTTTCTCCATGCTGTAGGCAGAGGCGCATTTACGGGTGAGAACGCAACACAACTGTTATCTGCTGGTGGTTTTTTTTGGTTGGTTTTTTTTTTTGTCTGTTTGAATAGGAAATTCTTTCCATTCCTCGAGGGGGGAGGGGAGGAAAGCAAAAACATCGTCTTCTAGCCGGTTTCAAGAGAGGCTGATAATGGGAATATTGCATTTGCTACTGTAAACAATTCTGCGTCGATGAAGCAGTGATTTAAAACCTGAAAATCAGAACATCTTAAATTTCGTAAGCAAGGCACTGACCTTATGTTGATCTAAATAAAAGAAACACTGCTTTCGGATCTTCTTATGAAGATCGAGCTGTGTGGTTTTGGTTCTATCTTTTCTTTTTCTTGATTTTGTTCGAGCATCTCTTCAGCACCGAGTTAGTCTTGTAGATCTTTTCATCTCCTTTAAGGTATCTGCGATCCTGATACCTCACCAAGGGTGAAATGCTGACGCTGTTATCTTTGCAAGTTCTTTGCTTTCTGAGATTTTATGAGAAGAACGTTTATTGGAGACATTGGAGGTGTGTGTCGAATGTTTGGGGATGCTTGGAGGGTTAAGGATTACCGTCAGTAACTACAGAGGTGGAAAGAAGACTGAGAATTTTCGGAAGATACTTTTAACCGATTTTCAGTATGTGGATTGGTTGCTCAAAATCCACAATTGATGTAGTCATTCTGAAACCCACGCCATTCTGTGGTATAAAGGGGACTCCTTTTTTGTGTCAGCATGAGTCCCCGCCAGTTCATTTTTCAAAGTGTATATGCAGATCAAAAACAGTTGCAGTTTTTCTTTCAAGAAATTTTTACATTCTTAAAATAGGGTGATTTTACTAACTTCTTGTCTCTTCTTACAGCCTCCTTCCTCCAAGAAGACTGATGGTTCAGGATCATATACTAAGTTGCAGAATACCCAGGTGAGGGCAATGTCTGAAAAGAAGCAGAAGAAAAAAGCAGACTCAGAAAGTAAACAAGAGAAGGCAAATCGCATAATATCTGAAGCTATTGCAAAAGCAAAAGAGAGAGGAGAGAGAAACATTCCACGAGTAATGAGTCCTGAAAACTTCCCCAGTGTTTCAGCTGAAGGAAAAGAGGAAAAGAAGGGTAGAAAAGTTAAATCCAAACCAAAGGACAAGGAGAGCAAAAAGCCAAAAACTCCATCCTTGTCCAAAATTAAAGAAAAGACAAAAATTGGGTAAGTAGATTAAAATGTTGTCTTCTTTTCAGACTGTAAATCCTTGATTAAAATGAAAACTGCTTACTGATAATAAAATGTTCTACTGCACTGCCTACACAACATTCTTCCTGATTAAGGCCATGGGTGGACTCTTATTCCGGAACAAGAATGCTCTGTTTTCTCATTAGATAAAATCAATGTAGGACTGTCCTTTTTTAAGGAATTATTTTAAATTCATATCCTAAAATATTCTATGCTTACTTTGAATCATAGACAAGACCAAAGTGTCTTTCATCTAGTGTCATAATCAGTTCTGACTCTAGATAAAGTTAATCTGATACAATAAATGTTGTCCTTATCAATTTTGGCATGTATCTTCAGTACAGTGTGCTGGATAAACAGTGTAAGGAGAAACTGGAAGGTTAATGAGTTAGCATACTCTAATAGACATCACATGGATCAAAAGTAAAGTGTATATTGGAAAGTCTGTGCAGTGAAGACTTAATAGTTTTTCATCATGAGAATTTCATCAGCCTTCTTAAGAATGTGCTTACTCAGCTAGGTCAAGCTGGGTGGATGAGTTGGGGTAAGGACCTTTAGAAAGACATTAGATGTTAAAACACGCCCAGGGATTCAGTAGGTAGCAGGTCTAATGACTCTAGAGCTAACCTAGTTCTCCTGTATACTTTTAATGGAAAGTGTCTAATTTCCAATGTTAGGTATGTCAGTCAAGACTTGAAACAGAAATCTTATGATTTCTATGTTTTGAATCTGTGCTCTTTTTGCAGTAACAGAAATATTAACTGGCTTCTCTCTCCAAATTTAAATGTCTCATACATATGTATATTTTCATGTATATGGAGCAGAAATGAATGTTCTCTTAATCAGCCAATTTTTCTGCTTTTTCTTGTGGCTTTTTTTCTAAGGAACAGTGCTTTTCTTACATGTTCAAAGTAAATAATTTCCTTGAAGTTATCCTGTAGTATACAAGGTACTGTTGTAAACTTGATTCTTAGCGTGAGCTTTCATAGTCTTCATTTCTTTCTCATCTGGTTATGGATTGGCATATGAATGCTGCATGTAATACTGCTTTACACAATGTATAGTGCTTCTTTTTTTTTCTCCATCTTCTTTCAAGTGGGATTTTAGATGTGCATTTCCAAAGTTGATTTCACTTTCATGTTTCTGAATTTACTTAAGTTCTATAACAGGTATTTTGTGGGTCTGTCTAATCAGAAAATTTAAACACTGTTGTTTAGACAGTGTCAGTTTCCTAAATATATAAATTGCCCTTAATTTGCTTTATATTAATTCTTTTGGGTAATTAACAAAACAGCATCCTTATGACATATACTAGGTAGCTCCCATAGTATTTTTACTGCTTTAATTAGAAGTGTTACCTTTGATTTATGCTTCTGCATTAATTTCCCTGAAATGCTTAGCTGTGCAGCAGTTGGGATCAGTTTTCAAGATTTTGTGAGACAATGCATTTTTCTCATGGAGGTTTCTCAAGCTGTGTTTTTAACTGGCATTGTGCTTGATCCATAGTACATCTCTGTGCTGGCAGAGGGACTCCCATTTAATTAATTATGGTCAACTTTCAGTAGTTTTGCATTGAGCTGGGAACATTTGCTTCCCTGTTATTTACCAGTTCAATCAACTAATGCCCCTAATCAACTAATACTTTGACTTAATCATGCTTTCAGGTCTTAAGTATGTGGGATGTATACCTTAAGTTTCAGCAGTCAGATTCTGATAAAAGAACAATGAAGAGAGTCTCTTAGAGCCACATATAACAGATTTTACAGAATTTCTATATATTTTAATGAACAGCAGTAAATCAAATGCTTTGAGTCAACTACATACTTGGTATGCAAACAGCTTCAAGTCTTACGTGGTATTAGCACTATTTCATGTTATTTACTTAATACTTAAAATAATAATTCATTACCAAACAATATAGAGCAGTCATTTTCAAGGGTAGCAATTGTAAGAAGGCCTTGATAAATTAACTAATAATCTTACCAGACTCCATTTTCTATGCAGATACAACTATTGATCTTATATAAGAAGAGTATTTATTTAGCATGGCTGTACTTCTCAAAGGTGGTTAATTTTTTTTTTTTTGTTAATAAAACTAGTTTTATTTAGAGAAGAAAATTAAATGCAATTATTAGTTAGGACTTCAGAAGGCTAAACAACTCTCCTAAAGCTTTCTTCCTGTCTTACATTCTTGAGAAAATATTTCTTAACAAATCTGAGCACATTCTGGAGTTTACTGGCTTGTCAAAATGGGATTGGGGTTTTAAATGTGTGGTTTGGGGGACATGGGTTTTCTCATTCATTTTAAAATGAAATAAACTCTTGGAACAAAATTTTACTGTTCTCAAACAATACCTTTAGAAGACAAGTCATGGGGTAGAAGGGGAGGACTTTTGGATGAAAACTGGGATATCACTCAGAAGCAAGGATCTTGGAGATCCGTGTAGTAGTTCCTTTCTAAATGTGAGGATTAAGGTTTTTAATCCTCTGGCCTGTTAAAATCATAGCAATAATTCCTATTATTTTCAGTCAAGTGGTTTAGAGCTGGATTCAGTAATTGGGAAACTTGCTGTGCTGTAAGCATTGAAGATGAATGACTGAATTCTTTCACTACCTAGAACATTGTAAGCATATTGATATGTTAGTAGAAGGATGCATGTATAATATATTCAGAATTGCCAAATTAAGTAACCAGCCTGCTTTATTCATTGGTTACTGATGAAGTTAATCCTTTTAATTTAACTTCATATCCTGGGCATTTACTAAGGTGTTTTGATAGTTAAGAATCTATTTAAACCCTAGATATTTTTGCATAGACCTCGTTTCTATTTATAAGGTTTTTCTAACTGATGATAATTCTACTTCTTCCATTTAAGGTGATGAATCTTTATAAAGTGTACTTTACTACTTGATATAAACGATAGAAGATATCTGAATTTGTGAACATTCTGTTGTTCAAAAAAGTAGATTGGCATTTAGGTTTTCAAGCTCTCCATGTATTGCCACCTACTCAAACATAAAATTAAATACCATGGCCCTGATGAAAAGCAGCAGCTCTTCATTGGTGATGTAAAGGACAATATCAGTAGACTATATTTAGGAAATTTTTATGACTACTTAGTTTAAATAAATAAGTCCCCCAAATCCTAAGTATTTTATTTGCAGGTGTTCAGTTTAGGTTGGTGGCCCTTCAATCCCAAACTGTTTGCTGTTATCAGAGATGGCTGTGTTGTTTCATGTGCTATAAATCAATGGTGGGTTTTTTTTTATTAACCCTTACATTATGTAGTAATGAATCAAGGGAGTCCTCTGTGGTTCTGCTCACTACTCAGATGGGTTTGTCCTTGTTTCCTTGAAGTAGGTCTCACATGTACTGTGTACAAGGCAGAGAGGGGTTTTACCAGACCTTTATATGGTGGCTTGTTGATATGATCCTATGAGGATGGTTTGAAACCTTTATAAAAGAGTTAGCAACAGGAGACACGGGGAGGGGAATGGCAAGGAAGTGATCTGCCTGTTACACTGATCCTGTGTCAATGAAAGTGAAGTTAAAATGCATGACACTTGAAGTGAATTTCCCAGGATTTTAACTCTGAATTCCAAGAGGATACACCAACTTGTCAAGGGAATACTTGCTTTGTATTTTGCTAATGGATAAGATTTTTAGTTAACTTTCCAGTGATGAAGAAATACTACTACTGTTGATAACATAGGACTCTGCTAGTATTATTGCAAAGGGCTGTGACTACAAATTAAAATATTTAGGATGTAGCTTTGGACACGAGTAATGAACTAATTGGTGTTTCATGAAAAGTGAAGTAAAATGATGTATTAAAGGCATGTGTTGAAGGCCAGCAATAATTATTTTTTACAGACTTGGTAAACATCTGCTGCTTTTCTTTTCTCTTTCATACTTTCTCCTGTTCACCATTTGAAAAATTTATAATTTTAAAGCTGTTGAAAGTGCTGACAACTCTTCCATCACATTTTCTGCAGTCAAACAGAAGGGGAATAGATCAGATTCTTACTGTTTTTTTGGGGTGTTGTTTTTTGTTTTTTTAATAAGAAAGCAGTTGCAATGCTTCTCAAATAGTGGTTCTTGATGGCCTTGCTGCTAGTTTAAATTTTTTAACTTAGCAGGTCTAAACTACCTTATGAGTCTTGTGTGAAGTATCATAAGGAATAATGGCTCATGAGAAGGCTTTTTAATTTTCCCATTGGTCTAAGTTTCTAAAAACTGTTCAGTTTAGTTGGTAATTACAGAAGAAGGAAATATGTTGAAGAAATATATTCTTGTTAAAATGTTTCTAGATCTTACATAAATGTAGATAAACTTTTAATTCAAAAAGACACGAGAAAGTGAAACGGGAACTGAGTCCAGGGATATTATTTTTTCTGTGTCTGTAATGTGCTGTTTCCTTTTCATAGAGACAGAATAGATTCTGTTCAGAACAGTTTGTTTCAGGGTGGGGTAAAGGATTTCAGCCAAGTATCTTTATGCTTTCGTGCAGAAATTTATAAACTGGCAAGAGAACTTGCTCTCTCAATGAAAAAAAAAATCACAGAATTGATCCAGTTTACAAGCTTCTGAAAATCTCTGTTTTCACATAGCAGATTTTTTAGAAGGCTTTGCCCAAAATATGAGCAGATTGCATTTTTCCTAATAGAAATGCATGACTTTAGCACCATACTGTTGTTCAGCAACTTTTGGTAGCAAGGAGTATTGTGGTTCTAGGCACAGGATCAGAAGAGTCAAACCATGCACTTATTCCCCTCGTTGGCACCAAATCTGTACAAAGGAGGAAATATTCTGATCTGCAACATGTAGAGAAGATGTTAAGAAAATTGCACTGAGCTGCTTGTGAAGTACTAGGGGTAGTGCAAGCTGAAGACAGGACACAAAGGCTGGCAGAGCAATAGAATATTATGTGTAAAACTGCAGGAGTAGAGCAAGAGGTAAACACAGGGGAGGACTGCAGCTACAGAGGAGAAAATAAACCCATTTTCTAACCAGAATGTTCTTAAAATATTCTACTGGATTCCATTCCAACCCATATTAAAAGTCTTGCTCTATCTTAATGTTGTGCTTCTTGAAGCCAAAAGAATCTCAGCCTAAAATGTGCACAAAACAAGGATACCTATGCTTGCTCAGGTACAAGTGCATTTATGAAGCATTGTCATCTACCATTTGAAAAAGGAGAGTCAAAATCTGTAGTAGGTTGCCCAGGGTGGTGTCAGCTTTGAAGATAAGCAGAACTTGACTGGACTGATACATTTCGTAAGCCCTGTTCCTCAGATTATCCATAGTGTTTTTGTAATTTAAGATATTTTTGGTGGTTGGTGTGGACTGTTAGTTTGGGCATAGTAAATCTGTGATACTTCTCTTATTTGGACACTTGAAAGTATTTTATCCTCTGCCTTCTTATCAGTGGTTTTTCAGGTGGCCAGTATATTTGATGCTACTTTAGTGTATTGTCCATATAAAGATTTAAGTTTTGTGTATCATTTATTCAGGAAATTGATGCAGCTGTGCTGACCTTTTCAATACAGCTTTGGGTTTTGTTTTTGTTTTTTTTTTAAAGGACAGGAAGGTTTCTTACAACTCCCTCATTTAGCCCATTGGAGGACTTCTTTAAACATAAACATTTTATATGTTGGCAGCTTTGACTGATTTTAGATTGCTGTCTCTAGTTTTTTATGAGTAAGAGATGCATTTTGCAATGATAAAGTCTTTATCATAAATAATTTAATGTCATCATCTGCAGATTTTATTTATACTAACTTTGTAATTACCCTCATCAATTAGTTTAATAGTTGGATTTTGCATCTTTCTTACTCATTTATCAATTTAAAGGATGCAATACAGAGGAGCCTTGCAGTTGTCACTTTCTCTTTTGAGATGTTTTTCATTTTTCAGACAGTGGTGCTTCCTGAGTGTTACATGAAGAAGAAGATGGGAATTGCTAATGAGTATTCTTATTTTTAATCTTGAAGTAAAGTAGACAAGTATATAGCATTCACTTGGCTCTTTGGTTTTTTTTTTCCTAACAGGAAGCTAATCATCACACTGGGTAAGAAACAGAAAAGAAAAAATGAATCTTCAGATGAATTGTCTGATGCTAAGCAGACTCCACAACGGCCACTGAAAGATGAAGATTCCCAGGTAAGCAGTCAGAATTTTTCTTTTTTTAAATTTATGTGTTATTTCTTCAGGTCCTTTTCCTGCTCTCTCTGAAAAGTTGTACTCCTTTTATCACAGTGACAGCAATCCTCTCACTGCTGTCTGTCTCAGATAAAAGCTTATCATGTACTTTTCTTAGCTGAAAATCAGATAATCCTACAGGTTAGAGTACCCCTTCTGTAATGGGTCATCATGGCCCTGCTTTCACCTGTTTCATTTCAGTGCAGAAGTCCATAGATTTGAGGCAAAGAACTCATCTCTTGATCTGACCATTAGACCTGGTCCTTTGGTTGACTGTGGAGAGATTGCAGACTGCCTAATAGAAGGGGTATTTATTACTGAAATTTGGTTTTTGAAAACATATTAAAGGCTTGTTTCAAACTTCACTGTGTTTTACTGAGCTCTGCTTCTGTAGAGAGAATTGGTTTCTTGCAGTGTTGGATCTAAAGAGAACAATGATCAATAGCTCTAGTTCCCTGTGAGTACTTCTGAAGGAAGTGTCAGATAAGAATTAAATAAGCAGTGGAGTCACTCCCTTGAGGAATATCTCCCTTGTCACTTCCTTTCCACATATTTTTTTTATGCATTGCCTTGGTATAGTAGTAGCATAGCTAATTATTTACAAAAATTATTTACAAAAAAGTATGAACTATTTGTCAGAAATTACATCCTATTTATGCCTGTGCTTGTAACAGAATTATAACTGTCTTGCTTTAGGGCAGACTCCATTAAAAGTAAGGTTGTATGCTGGAAATGGACAGCATTTATCCTCTGGCACTTAAATCCACAGAGATGAAATCAATATTTAAAATTAGGTGGCACTGAGTAAAAAGTATTGCATTATTTGATGACAGTATCAGAAAACAATTATCAGATACTGAATTGACCTTTAGCATTTCGCAGATAATAGTGCTGGGGGAGGGAAATGATCAGAAGCCATTTCCCAGAATGACTTTTTGCTAACATAAGAGATACCTTGTCATAGGTAAAGGTTACCTTGAAGGGTACGTAGGATTGTTCATTTCTTAGGGAATTTGTTGTGCTATGGAGTTCATTTATTACACTGAGAGGAAAAGAGAAAGGAGAAACACTGAAGGAGGAGAAAGCAGGTCTGGTGATTCTCAAGTACTGTAACTTGCTAATAGGGTTCTGTATTCAGGTAATAGAAATTTGTAGGCCAACAAACATAATATAAAACACTAAAGATAATTTCTGGTTTTTTACTGTCTTTGGGGTTTTTGGGTATTTAATTTTTAGCAGGACAAGGGCCATTTGTTAATGACCATCCTTTCAGCCCCAGGAAATAGAAAGTTTTTTCAAGCAGCTCATTTTATTTGCTCATATGTTGGAGTGCATATGTCTGATGAACAAATACTTTAATAGCTTGAATTACTTGAACCTGGTTCTTAGTCTGTATGGTTTTGCATTGCTCCTATTAGCTGGTATTTATTTTATTTTGGTTTTTAATAAAATCTGCTTCTGTCAGCAAGCTATTGTTGATTTAACTATATCAGTCTTAAATCTGAAGTTTGTTTGTGCCAACACCTTGCTGTGCACACTCGGATTTTTATTGAAGTGTAGCTCATCTGGCTACATTATCCTATAAAGCTGATTATGTAGTTTTATATGTGCACTTTCCCAGCTTCTCCAGAGGAATGGTGATGCCCATTCTTTGATTTTTATTGTATATGTAGAGTTATGATGGCACTTCACTCAGATACTTTCAGTGGAGTTGTTAAAGCATCACTAGGTCTTTCTCCAGATAGCAGCCAGAGCAAGGACTGAGTTTAACAGTCAGAAAGTAAGTTCTTGTGCCACAATCTTGCTGTTACCTAATGTCAGTTCTGCAGAAGTCAGTATGACCACAAGACTTGGGGTTTTGTTCTACTCGCATCTTGTTCCTCTCCCAACTGTTTATTACAGTATATTGCAACTAGCATTGGGTTTTCCTAATAAAAATATGTTTTGATGTGTAGCTCAGTATAAATGATTTATTTTATAGATACTGTTCTACCTTGCTGATTGGTTTTTACTACATCCTAGAGCAGATTGCTCTCTTTTCAAGTGTTAGCTGACTAGTTTGATTCTGCAATCAGTATTTAGCTCATGTTTTAAAAAATTAATCTTATTAAACATGAAGTGTCTCATGTTGTACTGAGAGGTGGAAATGATATGCGATATCCTAGTAATCTAAGTATTCAAAACTTACACAGTGCTTCAGAAGGAATTATTTTCTTAAACTGAGTGTTATTTCTCCAACTGGAACTTGACCTCAGGCTCTTGCAGAAATTAGTAGAAGAGAGAGAAACCACCAAGTAAGCCAAATGGACAAACCAAAATGCATTAACAAAGGAATAAACTTTTATCAGCCATGAAATCAGACTTCATCAGCAGTCTGACCAGTACAATCTAATGAATATCATAATTCCTGTGTAACACTGTTTGATAGAGATACTTTAGCATATTATGTATATTTCATTCAGTTTCTTCATTTGGACAGGAACACAGTGTGTTACACTGCATTATGAAATGGCTGTTGAAATACTGATGCTTATGGGAGGTCTGTTATGTATCAGCTTTGTTCCCATATCCTGAAAATGTTCTGTGTTTGCTCTTGAACTTGAAAAGTATCAAATATTGAAATGAAACAGAAAAAAACAGAATTAATTGATTGAAAACAGTATGTAGCTGGTTGTGTTTGCTCTGTGTTTTCACAGGTTTCATGTTGATAATCAAATGCTGATACTGCTGAAGCATTACTAAGGGTGCCCCCAAACTTGCCATTGATGTTACAGGAAGTTTTCAGTTGAAACTCTATTTTTATTTTCTTGCATGCAGAAGAGAAGATCAAATCGTCAAGTTAAAAGGAAAAAATATGCTGAAGAAGGAGAAGGAAAACAATCAGAAGAAGAAGCTAAAGTTTCTGTGAAAATCAAAAAGAATTCTGCCCCTCTACCTGCTGAACAGCCTTTACAATTATTTGTGGTAAGTAGAAGCTGGTAATGGGAAATTTACATGTGTTAAGTAACTCAGTGGACAAAATCCATAAGGTGGAAGGAATAAGCTGTTACTAAGCTTGCCAAGATCTTGAGAACTGGAAGAAATGGCTTCTTATTGTTTTTCCTTTCTATTATAAACATTTGTTGACTTAGCTGAAGTTAAGATAAGATCACGAGATATTTGAAGGAGTGCCAAAGTTGTAAGGGAAGGAGAAAGTATGATTGGGAGCAAATCAGGGGAGGGAAGGTGGCTTTTTATTGGAAGCAACCTTTACAGATTGGCACTATCTCTGGAACCACAGCTTCAGTCTTGGCAGAGCTGAGCAGTACCCTATCTGTGTCACACCTACACCCTGCTGGAATTCCCAGGCACGACCTTGTCTGCCTGATTTCACAGCATGTCTGTTATCTGTGTTCAGAGTAAATCTATTAAATTGAATTTGACATGTGCTTGTTTTGGTTTACTCTTTTTTTTTTTTTCCAACCTGTCTGCCACTGCCCTTTTTCCTTCATATCTGTATTAAGTTCTGGGTTTGCCCACTGCATCAGAGTCACTTAGCAGGGCATTCACAGTGAGCCTGTGCCTGGAAAGTGCAAGAGAAACACCATGGCTTGTACTGTAAGGCATCTGATGCCTTTTAGAAGTGCCAGACTTACTGTACTCTACATGTTTTTGTCATCTGGATTTTAAATTTTGCTCTGGGACTGTTAAAGAGAGTATTTCTGCCAGAGGTCAGATTTTGCCTTCACTGAACTTTTAACAAGCTTGAACAAGTTGAAGGGTTTTAAGCCTGATCAGTTTGAAGAGAGGGTATTTACTGCAAATAATGTTACTGTTTTCCTGCATTTATAGGAAAATCCAAGTGAAGAAGATGCAGCAATAGTAGACAAAATCTTATCCTCCAGGGTGATAAAGAAAGAAGTAAGTGATTGTCATGGGATAAAGTTGCTGATTTGAAAAAGGAGTTCATATCTGTCACTTTACATTTCCCCTAAATTTACTTTTCTAGATATCTGCTGGGATGACAGTAGAAACTGAAGAGTTTTTTGTAAAATACAAAAACTAGTAAGTATTTTAAAAGTTACTTCATTGGAGGTATTGACCAAAATAAATACAATATTCATTACTAAAGTTCTGTATTGCTTGATGATTATATATAACCATCCATCTTTTTAGACTTTTTCTTGACAAATTTATTCTTAAAATTGCTAAGACTTATGCATTATATTGATAATTATCTCTAAATTATCTATAATATAACGAGCATTGACCAATTAGCTGATAGCCATTATTGCCACAAGAACAGCATTTTCAGAGAAGATAGATTTGTACTAAATTGAGCAGGGGCTATGTGCCTGAGGCTGATCTTAATTTAATGAGTGTAAATCAGCTATTTAGTGAACCTAGATTAGATTTAGTGTCACACATTTAGGAGAGGTTGACGTGGGAGTTGGTCTTACTGTTTTTTAAAAAGACAAAAAAATACAGCAATAGAACTGATTTTAAATCAGAAGCAGGAATTAAATAAAGAATTAAGAAGAAAAAGAAAATTTTCCATCTTTTCCTATTTTAAATGTAATGCCTAACTTTGTCACTGCTCAGATCTTGGTGATTTTCAACAAGAATATTTTTAGTTTTACATATGTGCATAATGTCATTAGATTTTTGCTAGTAAGTAATTTTTCTGATTCTGGATTCATATTTCTGGAGACCATTAGCTGTTGTTTTCTGAAAGGGTAAAGCCTGCCTTTTCATCTGAGAATGAGTAATAGCCAGCAATAGCTCATCTTTATTTCTAGCTTTAAAAAGCTTAAAAAGCCATGAAAATACATTAAAAAAGGGGAGTGAGGAAGAAATATGTGCAAACCAGATCTAACCAGTCTAACTTCAGAAGGGCTCACTTGGGGTGCAGTTTGGTGGGGTCGGTCCTGGTGTTCATGCTTCCTCCTATTGACCCTATTACTTTGTGCTGTTCCTCCAGCCTGGTCTGATGAGAGGTCCCTTTTTGCCAGGGGCTCTGATTCTCCTCACAGATCTTTTAATGGGCTCAGGTATACAGTTCAGCAATACCTGTGAAGAGATGTTCACATCAAGTAAATGAAAGAGATCAAATATACTCAGTACTTTATATCTCTGGGTACTTTCTGATAGAGGCATCAGATATTAAATCTGATTTATTTAAGCTCACTTTAAATATGCTTGTTTCTCTTCTTAGGATACATGAAAGACAGTTGGGAATCCATAGAGTTCTATGGATCCTATCCCCAAAGCTCTGCTTTAACGAGATGCTATAAGATGGTTATTGGGGAGAATAAATCTTGGATCTTCCCAGTGAAATCAGTTTTAAATGATAAAATGGGAAACACTGGTTTATAAATTATATCACTTTAACTGTATATTAAAAATAGTAAGCTTTTGCTTTCACTAATATGTTAATCTCTGTAATTTTAGCTCTTACCTCCACTGTGAGTGGGCCACAGAACAACAGCTTTTAAAGGATAAAAGAATCCAGCAGAAAATTAAACGATTCAAACTAAGGCAAGCACAAAGAGCTCACTTTTTTGCAGATGTGAGTATGAAATATACAAATAAACAAGCTTTTATTTCCTTCTAAAGTTGATAAATAGTTTGCTTTTAAATAGAACAGCTGAATGTTGAGAAGTAAAAACTGAGCCACTGGCACTGAGTTTTTTGTTGTAGCAGAGGGTTAGTTGTTTAACATAATTTAAAAATCAAGTCTTCTACAGTCCCTGAACTAGCCTGACTTGGATGGTTTGAAATGGGGATTATGGTGTGGAGGGAAATACTGTGTTAGTATGGATAGTTGCTGTACTGTGTGACTTTTCTATTTGAATGTCAGTCCATTTCAATGCCCTTTGTGGAAAAAAAAAAAAGAGGGTGGAGGGTGTGGATTTAAAGGTGTGTTCAAAAGTCTCTCAAAAGCTTCCCCATTTACAATTGCCAAATTAATTTTGTGTCTGATGAGACCAAGTCTTAGCATAGACCAGCTTTTCTTGCCTCTCTGTTGATCTAATTCATCTTGCACTGCAGATGGAGGAAGAACCTTTTAATCCTGACTATGTTGAAGTGGACCGGGTATTAGAAGTATCTCTCTGTGAAGATAAAGACACTGGTGAGGTAAATATATATATATCTGGGAGCAGGTCAAGAAGATACACCTCCAAGTAGTGTTTGCTATTTGTAATTTGATCAGATTTCAATGTACTGCCTTAATGATAGTGAGCTTCAGTAATATTTTAAAAGATATATTCCATTCTTGTCTTGTGTGAGCCATGTATTTAAATGGAAATAACAGTTTGACAGTTAACATATTTATTAGTGTTGTTAGGTTGCAGAGGAAAGCAGCAGTTCTCTCTTACTCTCTAACTCTCCCCCTAGACTTTAGGTAACCAGTGACTGAGAAGAGTTTGATAGCTACCAGTGAACCTTTCTCTATTGAGTCTTTATGAAAACTCTTTGACTTCAAATAGCTCGTCTGGAAAGTTATCACAGCACAAAAAGACAAGATTAGGATTTTTCGGAAAAAAAAACCCCAGCCAAATCAAGCAAATAAATTATCAAAATTCAGAAGGAGTCTGAGGCAAGTGGGGAACAAAGACAAAGTTCTTTATTAAAGGCATTGGAATAGCTAGGATACTACTTGAGTTCTTTTAGGTAGCAAAATGAGCAGTGATAACTCCAATAATCTTCCTAAAGCAGAGCTGAGAGTTAAAATTACTTTTTGTTGCATGCAGAGGGTTTGTCATTATTACTTTCAGAAAAGAATTTGTCATAAGACTTTCCCTCAACTTCTTGAAAGATGAGGTTTTATTTCTTTGTGTAAATTTATTTACAGAGTGTAAATAAAACAGTCTGCCTTAGTTCCATCTTCAGACATTTTTTCCTAAATTTTAATCTGTCATCTAGGAAGAACTGTAAAGCTTTTCTATTTGTTTGAGAAGACCTCAGTCTTAGGAGCTTTCTCCATGTCTGTTTTAGGCTTAGGTAAGCTGGTTTGGAGGGTGAAGGCAATGTTCCTGGTAGTACCTCTGCAGTTAAGTTCTTCCTCCTCCCCCCTGCGCCCCATTGCCAAAAACATCAAAAAATGTGTAGTAATTTTTTTCCTAAGATTGAGATCTACTTAGGGCTCAGTGGGATTGAAAACCTTCTCCAGGGTCTACAACAAGTGGCAGATTATGAGAGGCCAAGGATAAGAAGGTAGATAACAAGAAACTACACAAAGCATAAGTATCAAAAATAGACTTTTGTGTTTAGCTCTCATGTGAAATGGCTACTCAAATTGTAAGGCATATTAACAGTCTTTACACTAAATTAAAAGCTGATAACATTCAGAATTTTCTTCTGCAGCCTGTTATTTACTATTTAGTCAAATGGTGTTCATTGCCATATGAAGACAGCACATGGGAGCTGAAAGAAGATGTAGATCAAGCAAAAATAGAAGAATTTGAACAGTTGCAAGCTTCCAGGCCTGACTCAAGGAGATTGGTAAAATTATACCTAATTTACTTGTCTGTCTTAGAAAATCAGATTTGGGTTTTTTTTTTCAACTTTAAACTTCTGTTAAAACTTAAGGCTTATTGACTTTCTGTGTAAAGAATCTCTGTGCCATGTTACCTGGGAATAATAATATTTTTGTCTGCTTTGTTACTTTCTTTAAAAAAAGTAAATTTTGTTTAGGAAAACAAATGAAATGCCATAACTTTCTGAGTGATTAGCAACACTTTGAAACTGGCTATCACAGAATCCAAACACCCTTAAGAGGAGGAGAAAACAGAATAAAGAGTAAACATCCTTCTGTAGAGGAGAGAGATAAGTCTTGTGCTTCAACAGTGAAGGAAATTGGCAAATGAGATCTGTCAAACACGTTATTTAATGATTTCCTGATTTTATTTTGCTTGTCAGAAAGGTCTAGCTGAAAGAAATAAAAATACATTTAATAAGCCAATGTGTTTTACCTTTAAGTTATCAATTTTCTGTCTCATAGTGCTGGAGAAAACAAAGTAGTTCCATTTCAAGTCCTGTATCTCATTGTCAGAAGAAGATGTGTCCCGTGTGGTGTAATGCAACACTTGTTCTTTTACGTAACTGATTATGCACAGTGTTCTAATTTGTAGGCTTTGGATTTTATTTTGATGTTTTCTCCATCTGCAGATAATGGCAGTAGTCACGATGAACATCATATTATATTTAGTCCATTTCCCTAGTATTTATTTAAAAACCTGCCATATTGGCATGTGGGAAGGAGGGTTTTTATACCTCTCTGTTACCATATTTGGTTTTGAGAGAAAAAGATGATTAAAGGGTAGCTGTACAACTGGCAGTCATCTTAGCATCAGCAACAAGTATTTTTTTGTTCCAGGCTCTAGCAAGTACAGGAAAGTATTTGCTGACTGCAGCCCTGTGAGCCAGGAGCGTGGCAGCTTCTGGTGTGGGGGAGTGGACAGATGGCTGCTGGTGGGTGAGGGGAGAAAGCCACAGCTGCTGGGGAGGGACAGCTCCTGCCACACTGAGACCTGGTGTCAGGTGATGCTCACGTTGACAATAAAGAGATATAAAATGCAGATCTCAGATTAAGAGCTACCAGATGAGGCCACATGAGTCTAGAGCAAGTGCAAGCTTGTGTAAGTACTGGGAAATGCAGGAGAGGGGAAAAAAGTACAGCTGACCAGAGAACTTTTACTAAATATATTTTGATTGAATGTGTGAGTCTGTTCATGCTGGGATTCAGAAGTTGTCCCAGGAGAGTTTTTCTGATGGAGTCCTACCTAGTATCAGTAAAAACTGCCATGATTCTCTAGGATGCTGGCTAAGCTGATGGCCAGCATGTTGAGTATTGAGGCTTAAGAACTGATCTGTGTGTGTCTCTGTGTGTGTATTTATATACAGCCTGTCAGCTTTCCTTTAGCTTGAGAGGGACATTTTGGTGATATGCCTTGGTACTGCCAAAGTTGTTTGGTCATGTTCCTTGCATCATCATCCTGGTTGTTGAGACTGTCTTTTATCCGATCCCTTGGTGAAATTGATTCAGGGAACAAAACCACTCACAAATTTATGTTCTTGGTTTGGGCTGTCTGAAGTGACTGAGATGGAAACATCAGCGGTGACCAGGGCACGTGCTGAAAGGAAAGGGCAAGATCATGGTAACTCTGTCACTTGCCCAGAGCAGCATCAGCATTCAGAGTTACTTAGACTTCAGGGATTTTTTAAGTCCCAAAGACTTGCTTGACTCTGATTGTAGGTCAGCTGTTCTTAGAGCTTCCAAAGTAAAACTTCATGTATTATTGAAGATTCTCATATAAATACTTCAGATTACCAGTGCCAAGCTATTTATATGCTTAGTCTTATAAAGTATTTGCTTTTTTAATATAGTCAGGACTTAATTTTAGAAGCATTAATTTGTTTCAGATAAATACAAATTTCTGCTTTCTGTAGACTAGTAATTAGTAAATAAAGTTTAATAAAGCAATGACACCTTCCTTGTTTTAAGGTTCAGTCATTACCTTCGAATCAAAATTGTTACATTCAGGAAATAATTAAAATATTTTGTAAAAATGAAGCATGTACCAACTTGAACATGTTTTAATCTTTCCCTTAAAGGACCGACCCCCTCCAAACTCCTGGAAGAAGATAGAACAGTCTAGGGAATATAAAAATGGCAATCAGCTCAGGGAATATCAACTGGAAGGACTTAACTGGCTCCTATTCAACTGGTACAACAGGTATATGCATAGAATATTTTTAAACATAAATTTTCAGTCACTGTTACTGGGGATAAATATTGTTTTAACTAAATTTATGTTAACTTCTCTGCTTATGGTTAAAAAGCTGCAATTAGAAGAAAGAAATTTCTCTTTATACAAGTATGTTTTTAGCAACAAGAATAATAAAAATCAAGTTTTAAGTTAGTTTTATTTTTCTAATTAAAAAGTTTTCCGTGGCTATTGAAAATTAAAGCAAAAAGCAACTTCCACCAAAGTTTTCTCTTTTTTTTTAACAACTGTGAAAGACTTGCTGATTTAAAATCTATTTCTTGAACTAGTATGTATTTCAAAGTTACCTCTCTTTGGAAATAAGGCTAGTAAATAATTGTGTTTTCTGTATTGTGAGCTAAGGTTAACTTTTGTTAATTAATACTATGGTGTATTGATGAGAATGTAATAATACATTTTAAAGATTTTTTTTTTCCACAATTATTTTCTCTGCATGTGTTGAATTTCTGTTGATGAATCTCCCTGCATGCTTTATTTCCAAAATCTAAGTTGCCTGACCTGTATAGAAATAATTTCAGCAAATGTACTGTTTTACCATACAGTTTCATCATCTGAAAAAGAAAATTTTAATTCTCAGTAAAGCACTACATAGTTGTTTAAGCATCTGTGCATATGGAGGCAAGGGCTTGGATGTATGGCTGAGGGTGAGAGCCTACTGGTACTTCATTTGGTAATTTAGGGATATGCACCTGACTCAGTTTTGGAAACAAAAGGGGAAATTTGTCAGTGCTGCTTTAATGCATTCCTTTTGTGTGAGTGCAGTTGCATTCTATCTCTGACATTTAGGGAATCTTCATTAATTTCTAGCAGTCTTACCAAGTTGTGCATGTAGGAAATCAGATGAATTTTAATTCCTTTAATTAGGGCAGATGTAGTCCCAAAAGAATGTTTTTTCTAGGAGAATACCATACAACATTCTGTTCTTAGTTTTTGCCAGTGCTGAACATTATAGCAAGTTTGTGGTTTTGTCTATGAAGTTCATTCTTTCACCATGGCCAGGGAAGTTTTGCAGTGCCTTAATTTTGACTATTGTTTTAAACTTTGTCATAAATTGTTCATTTGAGTGACAGCTTTAGTGTCTGCTTTCTTGAATGCTAATAACAAATAAATTTATTTTGCTTGCAGGAGGAATTGCATTTTAGCAGATGAAATGGGTCTTGGCAAAACCATTCAGTCAATTACATTCCTCTATGAAATCCTGCTGGCTGGTATAAGAGGCCCTTTTCTGATCATAGCTCCACTTTCCACGATAGCAAACTGGGAAAGAGAATTCCGCACATGGACTGACCTGAATGTTGTAGTGTACCATGGCAGTATGATCAGCAGGCAGATGATTCAGCAGTATGAAATGTACTTCAGGGACTCCCAGGTACTGTAATGTCACTTGTGTGCGGTCACTTACCCAAAACCTCTTTCAGGTAGTAGTAGTAAAGTCTACTTGGCATTATCTGTACATCTGTCTCAGTGGAAGTCATTTACATGCAGTGATATGGGTTTGGGTTTTTTTAAGCTTTTTACAAATCTGAATCTTTAACATATGCTTACTGAGTAAATTTTGTGAAAGGGGTTGCAGCAAGATGTGTGTTGTTTCAGTATGCTGAGTAATTTTGCAGTTGAATAGCAGTGATGCTGACACTCAGGAGGAGATTAAAGTGTACCCAGATGGTTGCAGTTGGGTCCTGAATTTGAGGAGCAGTGAGAACAAAAATACAGCAGATTAAGCTCCGGTTTTTACCTTTATGTGGCTGATTTCCTTTTTCTATCTTGAATTAGCATTATCTGTGTCCAATTGGTCATACTGTCTGAAATATTTGACATTAAATGATGTGCAAACCTTGAGATCTGACTATTTTAAAAGTTACTTTTGCTTTTCCTACATATTCTGCATAAATATTTTTTTTTTAACTACCATGGTATTTCTAGAAAAATTAATGAGGCTGAAACCTTTTTTAAAGTAGTGATAAAATACTAAAAGGACATCTTGCTTCCCTAGTGAATTATCATATACTGCCTTGTTGGAGGCCTTATGCATTCTTTTTTGTCAGGCCAGTGGAGTAAACTGGATAAAATGAGTTCATTTAGTTCTCAGCTAGTATTTTTATTACTTCTGTATGAGTGCTAAGTGTATCAGAGCCCTATTTTTTTTTTTGATGATTGACTGTAGGTTTTTCCCTCCAGTCTTTCAGATGATCTTGGGCTCAAAAATGGGATACTATCTGCATGCACCCTTTGAAGTAGTTTTGTTAGATGGGTAAATCTGTAATTTAAGTGTTTAAAATTTTGCTGTTGATTTGACAATACTGAAGTTGTGGCTATGGATAATTACTCAATAGTATTAATTACAGAGCTAAAGAGATGTAATATATCCTATACATGTGTATAGAATGACAATTATTTATAATGTAAGATGCCTAAATGTAAACTGCCTAGCTCTTGACAAAATTTAAGCAAGAAAATTTTGAAATTGAATAGATCCAAGATAATAAAACCAATTTGGTGTCTTAATGAATTTCTAGGGACGTATTGTTCGAGGTACCTACAGATTCCAAGCAATTATCACAACTTTTGAAATGATTCTTGGTGGGTGTCCAGAGTTAAATGCAATTGAATGGCGGTGTGTGATTATTGATGAAGCCCACAGACTGAAGAACAAAAACTGCAAACTCTTGGAAGGACTAAAATTAATGAACCTTGTGAGTAAATATATTTCCGTTTTTGGGTATGATTCTAGCTAAGTACAATACAAATCACAACTTTCTTCTGCATCCTGAAGGCAATCTCTCAAGCAGCCTTTTTTAGGAGTTACCTATACTGAAACCTGATACTGTCATCAAAGGCATTTATTTTTGACAGGTGATGCTGGTATACTTGTAATTAAATAAAATGTGACAAGTTCTAATTGTAAGTAGAATTTCTTTCTCATGATGCTGAGCTATTTGCTTTGATTATTATGAAGGTTTTGCTTCAGATTTGCTCTATAATAATATATGTTTTATGCAGTAATTAATATATTAAAACCTAGATATTACTTTAAACAAGTCATTTAATAATCAAAGCAAGCAAGTAGTAGAATGTAAAGCAGAAGTGTTGTCTATTCCTGTTATTTGATATAATGCAAAATTCTTTTAAAAAGCAGATACTTGCCTTGAATCTTGAGGCTTTTGGTGCATAACTACAAGATGCACTATGACTAGTTTTGCATTGTGGTTTTGTCTTCATTATTACACTGATACATTTTTTGCTGCATGTTCTCAGAAGTCCACTGACTTGCTTTTTCATATCCTTAATGTGTGTTGTCCACTCATGTAGAGAGGATTAAATATAAGGGACTGATACAGGCAGAAGTTGCAGTCTTCAGTCATTTCTTCATTATGGGAAGACAATTTAAAGAAAAGCTGGTAGAAAATACTTAGTGTTACTCTTTTATAGATACTTGTATCTGTATTACCTGTGTATGTAGTGACACAGAGACTTAGTATTTTCAGGTTACAACTCTCAGACTTAACACAAAACCCAAATAGAGTCATATAATTGATTCCTTTTCTAGGAGCACAAAGTGCTGCTGACAGGTACCCCACTGCAGAACACAGTAGAGGAATTATTCAGCCTCCTGCATTTCCTGGAGCCATTACGTTTTCCTGCTGAATCAACATTTATGCAAGAATTTGGAGACCTCAAAACAGAGGAACAGGTATTGGATGTTGAATATGTTGATTTGGAGCTTCAGTGTGTAAGAGTGACTTTTTTTTAAGAAAAAACTTTTGAATGGTAACTGTTATTGCTTCCAGCCCTCCCCTTCATTCCTCACATATCACCTAGGAGCTCTCTTGTCATGCAATTTCCCTAAACTGTGCAAGTAGTAGGAATCAGTTAAGTATGATATTGTATTTGTATATTATTTTCACTTCTTTTTGTTTGGTATTGTAAATTTGGCAAGTAATTAGGATAATAAAAACTGAAGTCTGGCTTTGTAGACAGTCTTTGTAAGCAGGCACTAAAAATATTTTTTTGTTATGGAGTACATAAAAAATTGTTTAGTAATTTGTGATTAAAAATATGTCTCTATCATATCTAGAAAATAATCTGTGTAAGTCTAGGGAACAAAAATAATGACAAAGAGGTCAAAATATTTGAACGACGCTGTTAGTTTTTCATGTTACAACAAAATCTTGTGTTTAATTTAGGTTCAGAAACTACAAGCTATCCTAAAACCCATGATGCTCAGACGATTAAAGGAAGATGTAGAAAAAAAGCTGGCTCCTAAAGAGGAAACTATAATTGAAGTAGAATTAACTAATATTCAGAAGAAGTATTATCGAGCAATTTTGGAGAAAAATTTTGCTTTCTTATCCAAAGGAGCAGGGCAAGCAAATGTACCCAATCTGGTCAACACTATGATGGAACTCAGGAAGTGTTGTAATCACCCTTATCTCATCAAAGGTAAATACATGCTAAAGACACAGGTTTTTGCTGTTATTTCAATTATAGTGCACTTCAGAAAAGGTCTTCAAAATACTGCTTTGTTTAACATTCGTGACCCATCTAAAATGTCAGAGACAAAGGGACTTTTGTTTTTTTTAAGTGTTTGGTTGGTTGGGGTTTTTTTTTTTTTTTTTGTTACAGCACTTCAGCAACTTGTATTTTCATTTTTGCAGTTTGGGGTGGGAGGTTCACCAGGTGTTATTTCTGTGGTGGTCTACTTAAAAATTTAAGACTTATTGTCAGAGGGCATAGAAATAGATGTTGTTGCCAGACTTTAAATATCCCCCAGTAGCCACTGCAGGAGCTAGACCAAAATTCTGGTTGAATCTAGAGTACAAGGACTATTTTGGGATCTTAGGGTTGTATGTATATGGAGATATTTGCAAAAATAAACCTATAGATGGGGAAATGTATTCTTTGATAGGTGCTGAAGAGAAAATCCTCGGAGAGTTTAAAGAAACATACAGCCCAAGTGCTCCTGACTTCCATCTGCAAGCAATGATCCAGTCTGCTGGTAAATTGGTTCTTATTGATAAACTTCTTCCAAAAATGAAAGCTGGAGGCCACAAGGTCCTTATCTTCTCTCAGATGGTGCGTTGCCTTGATATTTTGGAGGATTACCTTATACATAAAAGGTAAAGCACTGCATGTTCTGTCTCCTGTGTTGTTCTCAGTGGGACTGTTAGTGTAGGATTAATGATTACAGCACACCAAAGATAAGAAATCTTTTGTTAATTGCTGTGTAACTTGCTGTGATACATGATGACTTATCATTTATTGACCAGCAAGTGAAAAAGTTCAGAGAAAACTACAGAGCAGCTGTTGAGTAAACTATGTGCCTTCAGTTTGTTGCTTTTTCTATTAAATGTTCTTGTTTATATGTATTCTTTATACACTGCTTGTCAGAAACCAAATAAGCTCATTCAAACCCCAGGAAGCATAGGATATATTCTTCTTATTTATGCTGTGTTGAACTTGGACAAGACAGGGGTTATGCAGCTCCTTACTCCCAACCTAAGTATAAAATTATGAGCAACTGGCTTGTTTTTTGTTAATGTTGAAAATAAAATTGTGCTTCCTATCTCTTCATGACTTAGTACTGTTCTCAGCTTTTCAGCAGAGCTGAACTGCCAGCCACAAAGCAGCTGCTTGGACTGGCTTGTGCTGTCACATATAACAGGACACTTGGATTTTACTGTTGACCCTGCAGAAACTTAAGAGCTTATTTAAGCATCTAGCTAAGTAGTATGCATAAAGCCTTAGCATATAAAATCTAACCTTAAACGTGGTTACTATCATTAGCAGCTATATCAGTTTGAACAACTGTAAAAAGACACAGTTCTAGTTGTTGGAATAGTCCATGTGTGTAAATGTACATACTGCTTTGAATTATGTATTGATCAGTCACATGCATAGGAACATAGAGTTAACATGTAAAAAGGAAATGAGTAAAAATGTTAAGCCTTTGTGCAGTGGATACTAGAATGTATATTTAAAACCATTAGTAGCTTATATTAATGCCTCTGTGATAATTTTGTACAACTTGTATGCTTTTATGGTTTTTATTTCATAAAACTGTCTGTTTGAACTGAGAGCTCAATAGTTTAATTTCAATAGACTGATTATAACTCACAGTACTATTTACATATATCCAGTATGGAAAATACTCCTTTTTTTCTGTAACAATGGCACATCTGGACTAGTGCAGTCCATAGGAGCTGGAACTTGCTCTATGCTACCATTTGATTAGAAATGTTGGAATGCACACATAATTATACTAAATACTTAGCAGAATTTGTGACTGTAGGAGATGGCTGCCTGCCAAAACGCCTGTGGTCTCGTGGATTATCTACTGTGCTGTTTTGTAGCTGATGAGAAGAAAAATATTTGTGAGGCTTTTCAGCTATGAGATGGACATTCAGCACCTCACTCCATTTACAATATACAGAAGTATTTGTTCCATTTTAAGCATTATCTTGATTTCAGAAGTTGCATAGGCATCTTTGTAATTGTCAAAGGTATCAGAAATGACAGTTTTACTTGAGCCTTTTTAATGTGTTGGTTTTACTTTAAGAAGCCCTTAATTCATTGATGCCTTTATCAAGACTCTTAGAGGTGCTGTCATGTCACTTGTGTTTCATTTGTCTTAATCTTATCAGAATCAACATGCAGTTTGTCCAGTCACAGCTCACCAACTACTGCTTTCTGCTGATTACTTGGTTACTCCATACTTGTTCAAAGAATTTAGTATCTCATACAAAAATACACTGTCCTGTTTCTGTGACCCTAGGCAGGGATCCAAGCATATAACCTGTGAAAAACTTGTGTCCCCAAGGGACTTGAGGTAATGGTGTGCTTTAATGCAACTCAGTGCAGTGGTAATACAGGTTTCCTGGTATGTGTAATCAGGTATTTTCTTTTAACAGGCAGAGTTCAGAAAGACTTGTCTGAAAATGTTTAGGTTTTGAACTTCCTAATGTGTTCGTACTACAGATGCATGAGTTCTGTTCTGATTGCCTGTTACCCATCGATGATCAAAATTAGTTCATATCACTTTTCTTCCCTGTGAAGAATAATGATGAAAAATTCTGTAGTGATTTATGTGTGTTTCTCTGTGGCAATCTCCAGATACCTGTACGAGCGAATCGATGGGCGAGTCCGAGGGAACCTCAGACAAGCTGCCATTGACCGCTTCAGCAAACCCGATTCCGATCGCTTTGTCTTCCTTCTGTGCACCAGAGCTGGTGGCTTAGGCATTAATTTGACAGCAGCAGATACATGTATAATTTTTGATTCTGACTGGAATCCTCAAAATGATCTTCAGGTAAATTCCGTGGAGCATAATAGGGTGACCTGTGAATTCAAACCTGGTTGCTAAGAATTTGGTCGCTTTGAATATTGTCTCTGTTTCAAACGACCATAATTGTTCAAAATGTTCAGCTTGGTTTTCTTAAGGCATATGTTTAATGTTTTTTGATTTAAGACTTTTTACTTGTATTGAAGAGGTCACCTGGATTTGATTTGGTCCTAACTTTTTCTTTGATATGAAAAGCACAACACAGGTAAAGTTATGACAACACTAAAAAACTGGGGGTTAGATTTGGCTTGTCTTGCCTGACAGCTTATGGAAATAGAGCTGTGCAGCTAAAACACCCTATATGACAAAGTGTTAATATGTATTAAGAAACAGTGATTTAATCAAATACAGAATGCTGAACTCTAACTCATTCTCAAGTCAGCAAACCATACCATTTCCATCTGAAAATGAGAACTTAAAAGTTAGGATGTGTCTTTATCCAGTGTTACTGGAAGAGAAATACCATTCAGCTTCCAGCACAGGTCATTCATCTCTTATTTACTTAATACATCTTTTTTAGAAAACTGTTCTCAATGTGGAAAAGAGGCTGTTTTCACAGCTTCCATTTACTTTAATACAAATTGGCTTTCTTTTGAGGTTATACTATAGGTTTTCAGATTCTGTTCCAGCAGAAATGTTTTTTAAAAGAAATGTGTCTAAAATCTTATTACCATTCTCCCTTCCTTCAAAAGGCTCAAGCCCGTTGTCACAGGATTGGTCAGAACAAAGCAGTGAAGGTCTACAGGCTGATAACACGAAACTCCTATGAGAGAGAGATGTTTGACAGAGCAAGTCTGAAACTGGGACTGGATAAGGCTGTCTTACAGAGTATGAGTGGAAGGGAAAACAGTGTTGGTGGTGTATGTAGACTTTTTCTTGAAATAACTTGCATTTTGTCTTTGTAATTATGTGGCAACTTTTAAATTACAGAAGCTACCATTTTTCTGGGTTTCTTTGAGTCTCAGCTGTGTTTTCTAATGTGGACTAACATTGAAGTTGACATAATTTTAAATTTAGTTAGTTACTTAGATAAACTCTTCACTGTTTCTTGCTTCTGAAGGTCTGAGGTAAATAATGTCAAAGGAGAAGTGTGTCCTTTTGTTTCCTTATGTCTTTCAATATTAATATAATGTGTTACTTTAGGATGAGTTTTAAATAAAGTATTAACAGGTAATTTTTTAAGACTTATGTTCATTGTGGTGTTGAGAATAACCAAACTCCCAAAAGTTTTATATACTTGTAAAAAAGCATACTGTAACCACATAACAGATTATTGCAACTGTCAACTAGAATTTCTCTTAGGTGTTAATGATCTAGATTTTCAGTTCATAAATTATAAGGCACAATTTAGGTTGCATAAACATAGCAAATGGAAAGAGAAATACAGAAGACTTCAGGGTATTTTTTTCTAGACTGTCTAACACCAATTTTATTTGCTCAGATCCAACAACTCTCCAAAAAAGAAATCGAAGATTTACTTCGAAGAGGTGCATATGGTGCCATTATGGATGAAGAAGATGAAGGCTCAAAATTCTGTGAGGAAGACATTGACCAAATTTTGCAGCGTCGTACTAAAACTATCACCATTGAATCAGAAGGAAGAGGCTCCACTTTTGCCAAGGTGCAGCAGTAGCAAGTTGTCCTTTGGCAATATACAACTGTGAAAATAATTAGATGTTGTAAAGCTGATACTTTATTTTGAAGAGGGGAAAATTATTTATATACATATGACAGTAATTAATAGATGTAAAATTATCAGGCTTATTTTAAAGATGCATATGCATAGGATATAGTTTGAACCCTGAGCTTTTTTGGTAAGAGTTTGAAAAGAAATGTAAGTAGTATCATAAAATATTTGGGGATAAAGAATATGTATGTAACCATATGCATATATGTATAGGGGAGGAGGCTGAGTCTCAAGATTTTAGGAGTAATAGTGTAGAGTAAAATTTGGACTCCTTCATTTCTTAAGTTTGCAGATACCAATCTTCACAAATACATATTCAGGTAAATTGAAAAAGACATAATAATAATAGTAAAACAACTTTCATTACCCCCCTTTAAAAGGAAAACTTCTAAAAATATGAGGGTATATTTATTATTTATTAATACCCATTAATTTAGTCTTTCTTACATCTTGCTGATTGTGGCTTAATAAGACATAGAATTCCAAAGAAGAGAGAGGAAACCAATTAGGGAACAGTATCATCATTGTCTTTATCAGAAGAGTTACAAATTTTTCTATGTACTTAGTCTTTTCCCAAAAGCAGTGTATCAGAATTTTTAAAATGCCTTCTGAAATTAAGCTTATTCCATGTTCTCAAGCTTTGATTGTTGGTGGTTTAAACACTCCTTTGAAATTGCCCTCAAGCGAGTACTTCTGCATGCAGTGAAATCCCCAAATGCTGATAAGCCTCTTCAAAAGATTCTATTTTCTTCCATTCAAGTAATTTAGATTCAGACTTAAGAGCAGAAGAATCTTGCTGCTAAATGTTCTTCTCTCCTGATGGTGTATAAAAGTTCATTAGGTTTTTCTGATACATTATGGATCTGATTTTAATAAATTATGAGGGAGGAGAAGATTTGAGTTGCTTTGCACTTAAAGTAACTTCTACAGTCCTGACAGCTGCTTAGGAGATTCTGATGAAATAAAATGCTGCAGTCTTCATAGCACTGAAGCATTCATACTCTACAAACGTCTGATGTACAGTGTTGCCAAGATTCACCTTTCTTGATTACAGGCAAGCTTTGTTGCATCTGGAAACAGGACTGATATATCCCTGGATGATCCCAATTTCTGGCAAAAATGGGCCAAAAAAGCAGAAATAGATATAGATGCTATCAGTGGTAGAGTAAGTACTTCTCTTATTTTAATGCATGTTTTTTTTTAAGTATGTGCTTGCTGTTGTGTTCTGAAATAGGTTTAGAGTTTCTTGTGCTTTTTTTTATTTCAGAAAACCTGATTTACTGTGTGGATTGGTTTTCTCACAGTTAATCAGCCTGCTGATGGCTTTAGTGTTTCCTGCTCTCTGCTGTTCCAAAAGTGTTTGGGCATCTTTGATTTTTGTTAAAGATCTGGAAGTGATTGAAAGTGTGATTGTCCAGATCACCCTAATTCTCTGCAAATCCTGCAAAATAGGTGACCTAGGAGTGCTACCAGTTTTATAATCTGCAGGTAGTGTTCCATGCCATGTGGTCAGTTCTGAAAAGGTTTCATTGCCCCTTTTACTGAAACAGCAGTGTGGTCTGTCTAAGTATTCAGCTCATATGAGGCTTTAGGTATTGTTTATAACTAATGTACTGGAATCATGGTGTGATTTGGTAGCCTTAAATACCACAAGATTATTTTCTTTATTTGTATTTACAAAACACACCTTAATGAAGTCAGATGGAAATTGTTGTTTCTGAGCTGGAGCCACCTACTTCAGGAAGACTCATCCATCTGTTTCTCTGACAACATGTGTTTAAAATTTTGCAGAACAGCCTCGTTATTGATACCCCAAGAATTAGGAAGCAAACTCGACCCTTTAGTGCTACAAAAGATGAATTGGCTGAGTTGTCTGAAGTGGAGAGTGAGGGTGATGAGAAACCAAAACTTCGCCGGCCTTGTGACCGCTCCAGTGGATATGGAAGAACAGAGTGCTTTCGGGTGGAAAAAAACTTACTGGTCTATGGGTATTGTATACATCCTTCTTAATTCTAGGGAGTTTTAGTAAAAACTGTGCTTTTTCCATGTACTAAGTTGTGTTTATTGAATAACTTCTAGCTGTATTGACAACAACTGGGTATATGTATATTTTACTTATAATGCAATTTTATGTCAATTCATCATGCACCCTGTATAAATCTTTCTGACAGTGTGCAGTAGAAATACTAGAAAAAATCTTTCTTGAAACAAGATTGACATTTAGCATGGGCACTACAGTAGTCTTTCTAAAAATCATTACATACTTACATGAGTAAGTGCTGCAGGCAGGCTTGCAGCTCTGTAAATAAATATCTGAAATAAAGACTTAATGTTCATAATTTCAGAACATGTTGCACTTCTGTGAGATGCAAGTGGGAACTGGAAATTTAGGGTTTTTTAAGCATATTTATGTCAGATACGTTGATTTGGAAATAAAATCTTAGGTTTTCTCACACCCATCTTACAAGGTAAATGAGTGTGTTTGCTCGTCAGTATGAGTTCCTGTCAGTCTGGTGTCTTAGAAACCTAAAAAAGTTACGTATATTTTTTTGTAAACAGGGGTGTTTTAATGCACAGGTTGCTTCATGTTTTCAGTCAGTAACTTAAGGTGAATCAAAAAAATTGAGGAAGCTAAGTATTTTCCAGAGAAATGCCCTTTTGTAATAAATATCTTCAGACTACTGAAGTGCTGATCTGTGTTTCATTTTCAACTAGGTGGGGTCGATGGAGAGAAATTCTGTCACATGGTCGCTTCAAGAGACAGCTGAATGAGCAGGATGTGGAGATCATTTGCCGAGCTCTGTTAGCCTATTGTCTTGTTCACTACAGAGGGGATGAGAAAATTAAGAGTTTTATATGGGATCTCATTACCCCAACAGAAGATGGGCAGACACGGGAATTACAGAATCATCTTGGTAAGGACTTAGGTGTTGTGCAGTTAAATAGTTTCCTGTAGTGATGTCTGTGGAACTGGGATAAAAACAGCTGACAGTTCTCTATGAATACATCCTGTTTGAAATAAGTGGAATATATTTTGGGCATGCAATTCAGTCTGTGGGAAAAGTAGTGTAATTTCTGCTTTGCTTTGTAGTTGATGGCTTACCCAAATGGATTCTTTTACTCTATTAAAGCTTTCCTTTCTTTTCAGTTCATAACCTATTCTGTATCACAGTAAGTGAAAGCATACCCTGCTTTCTTTCCCTCTGTCTTGTTTTGTTCTGATAAAATGTACTCCAGAGGTGCTCTAAGGGACCTAAGAGAAAAAACTGGTATCCAGAGGTGATGCTAGTATTTTTTCTGCATTGTAGATCACAATACTGATACAGGATATAGGAACCATAAGTATCATGGGGATATACACCTGCCTGCCTGTTGCTATTACTGTATTATCTTCTGAATCATACAGGCTTATCTGCACCTGTCCCTAGAGGAAGAAAAGGAAAAAAAGTGAAGACTCAGGCTAGCACTTTTGATATACACAAAGCAGAATGGCTCCGAAAATACAATCCAGAACATCTGTTGCAAGATGAAGGATACAAAAAGCACATAAAACATCATTGCAACAAGTAAGCAGTTGCTGAAGTCTGAATATCTTTTGATAAAGAATGTAAAAGATTACCTGTATTTTTGTAATCCCTTATTGTCTCAGAAGTTCTAATGGTGTTAGCTTGACTAGTATTAATAGATTGCAGTGTAGTAGGAGGTTAACTGGGTATTTAACAATTAAAATAAATGCTACAATTTTTATAGAAACTCTATGTAGTGCCTATAAAGAAGATGGCATCTTGCTTAGCATGTCTGGGGAGCCTTGTGGCAGCCAAAGGACTGACAAGTTTGGGAGTGCTTAGCAAATGAAATGAAAGCCATAAAGTCATTGCACTTAATGTTACATGCTGTCTACCTGACCTAGTGTCTGGGCTTCAGAGAATCTACTCAGCTTCTATCTCGTTGATAGCTCAGTCATAGCCATGAATGAGCTTTTTGTAGATCAATCTTTTATTCTCGAAATTTGTTCTGAAAATTTCATTCAGCTTTAGTCAGGAATTGAGATAAAACATGGGTAAGCTATTGGGATCTTGCATCAAAGAAATAAGGCATGAAAAGGTGATGTGAAAGGTGTTTATTGTCAGACCATACAATTCTTTCTAAGGGATTCTTCTAAGTAGGAAATGCAAAATAATAGTTTGTACTTAGCAGTACTTTATGAAGCATGAAAGGAGTCTCCTGCTGTCCTTGGTATTTCTCTAGGATTTGAAAGAATCTTTACTATTAAATGATCTGTAAAAGGGATCACAATAAAAAGTGTTAGGTGACCTGAACTGGAGCTTGTCTCCTCTTACAACTCAAGTAAGCATGTTTCAGGAAAATAAGCTGAAAGCTTTGTGATACTACAAAAGAGAAAACAAAACCACCCCCAACTTCTGAAAGCTTTTACAGTGCTAATATTTGTATATCTTTTCTTTGTTTAGAGTTTTGCTTCGAGTAAGAATGCTGTATTACCTAAAGCAAGAAGTCATTGGCAGTGAAATCCAAAGGGTGTTTGATGGAGTTGATGCCAGGTGAACTATAGAGATGTTTTTTGCTTGTTTTAAGTGCAAACTATCATATGAAAATCGAGATATCTTCCTAGATCTGAATAAGAAATTTTAAGCCCAAATATTTGTAACCTTAGGATGTGAGGAAAAAGTTTTCATTTACTCTTGGTTTACACTTTGTATTGAAATTGACATGAGGGAGGTGCTGGTTCCTATTTATGCATCTAGCTATCTAGAATAAATTCATTTAAGTAGAATAAAACTGAAGAAGTGAGTGAAAGATGGAGTACTATAGCTTATGTTCTAATTGGAAGGTTTTTCCTGTGCCCTCATGCATACTTTTGCATGCACTTTTTAAAAAAAAATCCCCAAAAGTATAAATGTATGAAAGGGAAATAAAAATCCAGTATTGATAATGTTGGTGTGCTGTTGGTGATTCTTTTTAGTGAAATTGATGTTTGGATCCCTGAGCCAGATCACTCTGAAGTTCCTGCTGAGTGGTGGGATGCAGATGCTGATAAATCCCTTCTAATTGGAGTTTTTAAACATGGTGAGTAATACAAATGACTACATGTGTATTTCCCTGCCCTTCATTGTAAACACTCTGCACTCAGGGGTCTTTTTTAAACTTACTCTGAAAGTTGAATTTATGTCTCTTCTTTTTTCTTCTAGGTTATGAAAAATACAACACTATAAGAGCAGACCCAGCACTGTGCTTCTTGGAACGGGTTGGCAAGCCAGATGAAAAGGCAGTTGCTGCTGAACAGAGAGCAAATGATTTTATGGATGGGTATGAGCACTTAAAAGTGGGACTGAATGTTTTGGGGACTTAAAGTCAATGAGGCTGATTTTATGCGTTGTACTTTCTTCTCTTCTTATCTGGTTTTATACTAGTTTGGTGTAATTTTTGTGAAAGATACGACTTGGACTTCCACAGAATGAAAAAGAGCTAGGAACAGTATAACAGAGCCATTGAAGTCTGGGATTTCAGTTAAAGGAAAAATGCAGCATCATGCAGTTAACAAGGACTCTATCTTGTTTTGCTGCATCAGAAATATTACTTAGACACTGAAGTGCAAAAGCTTTCAGAGTACTGCCATCCTATTTAACTTGATTTTAGGTCAGTGGGTTTGGTGAATTAGTCTTGTGTAGCTAACCAGTGACCCTGGTGGGTCAGTTAGAGTTAATCACTGAGAAAAGCTTATTCATGGCTTCATCTGTGAGGTTAGCAGATGTGGTCATAGAAAATACCTTTGAGTAAGACAGTGAATGGGGGGTTGGGAGAGGCAGGATTCAAGCTAAAACTGCCATGAGATGTGTTCCTTGTTTCAAACAGAAAATTAAACACATTCTATTTGCCTAAATTTCAATTAATTTTGCTTAATATTAGGAAGATACCTAGATAGGAAGATTGGTGAACTATAGAAATGTTTTTCACTTGTTTTAAGTGTAAACTATCAAGTGAAAATTAATATTTTTATAAGTTCTTTTGTGTTGAAATTTTAACAGGGATGTAGAAGATCCGGAATATAAGCCAACACCAGCAATGTTTAAGGATGACATAGAGGTATAGTGTGCACCTATTAATAGTTCATTTTTACAGATTTTGAATATAATACTTCCACCTCTTCATTGAGGAAATTACTACATTTTTATATATTTCTTTAAGTGGATACAATTTACTCTGTATTTCTGCAGCTTTGTGTGTAGAAAATGGGAGGTAATTGTAGTATAATTTTGTTATATGCCTTGTTAGTTATTTGTCCAAAATCTATTTTACTCTTATTCTTCGTCATATCTGTAAATTGTCTACAAGTTGTATGTTTAACCTAAATCTCTGGAGGGGGCTGTGTTTTGAATTTTGCTTCACTTTTGTTTTTCTGCAGGATGATGTTTCATCCCCAGGTGATCTTGTGATAGCAGATGGAGGTAAATGCATAAAGCTTCAAATCTGGACCCTGTTTTGAATTAGTTCTCCTGATTTTTGGCAAAAAAGTATTTAAATTGCCTAGCGTAGACCCATAAACGCCAGCAGTGACTGACTTCTGTTTTTCCTGGGACTGTTTTGATACAGATGGACAAATGATGGAAGGAGACAAAGTCTACTGGCCCACTCAGTCTGCCTTAACAACACGGCTTCGACGCCTGATAACTGCTTATCAACGAACAAGTAAGAACAGGCAAGCCCAGCAGATCCAGCCAGCATTCCCAATACAAACTAATATGATGCAGCCTCCATATGAAGAAGCTGCTCTAAATCCCAAGATGGCTGCTAAGATTGAAAGACAGCAAAGGTATGGGCAGCACGCAAAGAGGCATTTCTAATACATCCTTACATTAAAAATACTGAAGAATGAATAGTTCCTAGCTGTGTAAAATAGTGAAGAACAGGACTAATTTCCAACCTTCTTTCTTGCTGCTCCAGATGGACAAGAAGAGAAGAAGCTGACTTTTACCGAGTTGTGTCCACATTTGGAGTGGTGTTTGATCCTGAGAGGGGACGATTTGATTGGACCAAATTTAGAGCAATGGCTCGGCTCCATAAGAAAACAGATGAGAGCCTGGAGAAATACTTGTATGCATTCATGTCCATGTGCAGGAGGGTCTGTCGTCTCCCTTCAAAAGAAGGTGAGTGTAGGTTTTTTTTACTTTAATTACTTTTACTTTAATTTTTTACTTTAATTGCCACTGCCTATCTTACTTTGCAAAGAAGAATCTTCTATACGTGGAGAGTGACAGAGCATTGGAGCAGTCTGTCTCGAATAGTAGAGTCTCTGTTTCTGGGGTACTTAAAACCTGCTTGGACACCATCCTGTGCAACCTGCTCTAGGTGAACCTGCTTTAGCAGAGCGGTTGGACTAGATGATCTCCAGAGGTCCCTTCCAACCCCTGCCATTCTGTGATCTTAGAGTTTTTTCTTCCATACATTCAAAACCAAAAATGGGGCAAAAGGAAACGAGAGAAGATGTTACATAAATTTGAAGCCTTATATGGTATTAACTGATTAAAAGCATCTGCTTGTAGTGTACTGATTTGCACTGAGGTTGCTTTACCATATTCTAATATTTGTTTAATTTTTAATACAGAACTGGTAGACCCAAACATTTTTATCCAGCCAATCACAGAGGAGCGTGCTTCTCGGACATTGTATCGCATTGAACTCCTAAGGAAAGTGCGAGAACAGGCTCTCAGACACCCACAGCTGTTTGAGCGACTAAAACTATGCCAGCCAAACCCAGACTTACCAATCTGGTGGGAGTGTGGAACTCATGACAGGGATTTACTTATTGGAGCTGCTAAACACGGAGTTAGCAGGACAGATTATCATATTCTTCGTGATCCTGAACTCTCATTTATGTCTGCGCAGAGGAGCTATAATCAAAATAAAGTGGCACTCTCAAGGACTTCTACTCCACTCCTGCATCAGTACCAGATGGCATTATCTGCTTCTCCTCTTACACCTCAGTCGAGATTGTCAGATGCTAAAGTGAATGCTTTTGAGGATGCAAAAGCTAAAAATGAAAATCTGAAAGAGGACCCTCAGTCTTCCGAAGATGAATCGATGTCCACAGAGGAGACACAGACAATAATGAAATCTGAACCTCTTAGTCCAAAAAATGGCACAGCGATGCAAAATACAGACCACAAACCTAGTGTGAAGACTGAACCAGACAGGCGCATGGTGGCAGCAAGGACAGAGCCTTTAACTCCAAACCCAGCTTCCAAAAAACAGAGAGTCAGCAAAAGGGGGTCTGACTCTAGCTCTGACTCAGACTCTGATTCAGATAGATCATCCTGTTCTTCCAGGTCATCATCGTCATCCTCTTCGTCTTCCTCATCTTGTTCACACTCTCGATCAGGCTCTAGCTCTTCATCATCATCATCTTGTTCTTCAGCATCTTCTTCCTCCTCCTCATCATCCTCATCATCATCATCGTCGTCATCATCATCATCTGAAGAGAGTGACAGTGATGAAGAGGAGGTGCAAAAACGTGGTATGTGTAGTCCTATTTCTGCAGTATAACTTGTAAACTGAACAAGGTTATTCCTAATGCAACAGTGACTTTTAAAGGATATTAAATTGCATGGAAGTAAACTTAAACATATTTGCTTAATTCTTCAAGTGACTTGTAAGAATTGTAAGGGATACAAGCATTTTCTTTGCGTCATATCAGTGTCTTGGATGAGGTAGTAAGGTTTACTGATTCTCTAAGCAAGCTTACTATGAATGTGGTTCATGGGTGGGAGGAGAGTTGAAGGATTCATGTTTTCTGCAAATATACCTTGTGTATGTCTTGCTTACCAGTGAGTGCTTCTTTTACAACATAAATTCAGATATTCTTTTGTTTACCCTTTCGGTGTTTTCCACTCTTGCTCACCTGTCTTTGCAGCTTCCTCATTGTGCTTTCATGAGACATGCAAGATTCCTCCTGAACAAGCTATAGTGCAATGTAAGCTGCTTTTTCTTGTAAACTGGAGGTGGCCAAGCAGTGTGCTTGCACTGAAAATTTTCAGACACTTAAACACCTACAGAGCACAGGCCCAAGTGAAACAGAGACACTTCTAAAAGCTTCACAGTAGCAGCTAAAACCTCTTATCAGTGAAGTGATGTAAAATTTTTAATACACACCAACCCATCATTACATTCCTTATTTTGATACTGTCGAGTGTCCTTTACTCTTGCCTTATTGAAACTCAGAATGTGAAAAGAGTTTTCTACTGTGTGATCACAAATCATAGAGAAAAATGTAAGAGAATGAAATTAGGCAGTGGGATTACAGCATAAGTATGACTTTTTTTTTCCCCAGTACCTTGGGAGGAAAAAGGTACTGCATAGGTGGCTGCTGTGGTCTCTGGAAATGACAAATGGAAGCCATAGCATTAATTCACTGGCAGGATGATAATTGGGCAAATAATAGGCTTAAGATATTGCTGTTTGTGGCAGTGGAAGGACATGTTTGGAGGAAATAGTTGTATGCAAACATTAAAACAGTGAGGAAAAAAGAAATGCTTGTGTAACATAACTGTCTAGGTCTAGATGGTGGATACTATAACATGTGCTACAAGTCCAAATATTAGGGTTCCTTTCTGCCAGCTCAATCTGTTTAGGCAAGTAATTGTGCCATCTTGTAATTTAGTCAGCCTTTGTTTTTGTGGCTATTTTGCAATAAGTTGGTGTTGTAAAGATCGTTAATTCTGGAATCCTGTTAACTTCATTTTAAGCCCAGGTTTTAATTTAATTATGTTGTACAGTGATTGTAGATCTTTGGCACACTTTCATATGTAAAACATCTTTTCAGGGAGAGCTAAATTGTTTTGGGTAACTTGATACATAGCTGCTGTTAAGGAAAATTTGAGTTCTGTAGAACTGCCCCTCAGTCCTCCTACTCATTGTTCAGCTGATGTATTATTTACATTTCCAGGCCTCAATTTTTTTTGGTTTCAGACTGATTCCCCATGTGATAGTGGATGGAGGCAAAAGTAAAGTACTAAGGAGTGAGGGCATTAAAACAGGGCATTTTTTTTCAGGTAGCATCCCAATAGATTTCACATGTTCGGACACATTTTATATCAGTTTAATTCTATATTTTAGTGCATATTGCCTTACAAAGGAAATACATTAAAACTGACTGTGTGTCAGGTTACTCTGAAGCATGTCTGTTCTCAAATACCTAAATGTTTTAACATGTTAAGGTCTTAATGTTAACAGGAATATGTGTAGAATTTACATGGCTGGAAAAAGATCATCAGCCATCCTGAAAAATCGGACAGAGTAATTCTTCAGTTTAATTTCATGAAATTTCTCTGATCGTTGTTTTGCATGTTTTCTTCACATGAACCTCTTACAATGAGGGTTCAACTTCTTTACAGTGTCAAATGATATTGTTGGTTTTATTTAGCAGAAGGAACTCCACATATAAAAGCATATGATGAGGAGAGTGTAGCCTCTCTGAGCACAACACAAGATGAGACACAGGACAGTTTCCAGATGAACAATGGGACACCAAATTCCACTTATCTCCTGCAAGGTGGATACATGCTGGCTGCATCCTACTGGCCAAAGGCAAGTTTATAATACTGCTTTAAAAACCCAGATTGTAGGAGAAGGTGGGCTGTGACATTAGTATTCAATTGAACATATTAAAACAGTACCACTGAGTTGTGGTGAGATCTAGAGGGGCACACCAAATGGAATTTTGTTTATTGTAAATTATAGTAAAACTGTGAGGAGGAATTCTATACATCAGTTACATAGCTGTATCTATAAGGGACAATGTTTCATGTAGGAAACAGTTATCAAGGAAGCACAGTTAAGATAATACATCGGGTATTTGGCTGATTTTAAGTCAGTGGTAGGAATTTAGAGTAATCCTAAAGAACGTAAGAAATTACACATAGCAAGAAATAAGTTCAGCCTAAGTATTAAAACAAAATTGCTTAATTGCAAGCATTGGGACACCTGGTGATTTCTGGACTTAACTGAATTTACTGGGACTTGATATCTATGTATCAGGCAGGTGCATGAAGCCAAATCTGTGTGTTTAAAAATGTGAACGAGAAGTGATATGGTCTCAAAACCTAAGATGAAATATTGATAAAAGTTTGTAGTTTTAATTTTCTAAATACTGTTTTCTAAGTAGGCTGTGGTGCTGCCCATAGGTTCAGAGCCTACTATCAGTGATTCAAAGCCAGACCCATAAATACTGCTTTGGTAGTTACTGCATCTTTCCTTTAAAAATCAGAGATAATTTTCAAGGCCCCCAGATCCTGTGTCGATCAGATTCCTTGTTTTCTTATAGGTGGTGAAATTTAGTGGTGGCTTTCACAAACTTTTGCAGGGAATCTGCACTACTCCAGGAATTTAGAAATCTAGGTCCAAGTTAACAACTTTGTCAGTTCCCTTCTTTTTGGAATTAGAAGGGAATGTATAAATATGTACGACACTGGCAAACCTTCCTCTTACAAGAACATTTTCTCTGTTTTTTAGGATCGAGTTATGATTAATCGACTTGATAGTATTTGTCAGACAGTGTTGAAAGGTAAATGGCCTTCAGCAAGAAGGAGCTACGACAGCAACACGGTGGCATCTTTCTACACAACCAAACTCCTGGATAGCCCAGGTGCAGCTGCAGATTACAGTGAGCCCAGTGCACCAACACCTCCTCTTGCAGGTGTTAAAGAAGAATATGATCAATCACCACAGATGTCAAAGGTGAAGAAGCATGTACGAGAAAAGGAGTTTACAGTGAAAATCAATGACGTATGTTTATTTTTATTGCCCTAGGACCTGATTGCGATTGCGGTGTGCGGCATGCTTAACCTGCAAGTGGCTGCCTGCTCTCACTCTCACTTCCTTCACACACTTGTTTGTGGGTATTTGGGTCTGCTGCTTCTGGGCACTAAGTGTTTGGTTTTGGGGTTTGGTTTGCCTTGGATTTTTTTTTGTTTGTTTCTGTTAAAAAAATTGCATAAGCCACTGGAAGAAATCATTGTTACTTCTCTTTCTGAATTGAAGTTTTGCCATTCTGATGCTTCCACAGACAGCCTGTTCTATGCTGTTTCCAAGAAGTCTACTTAGTGTAAAAAGATATTTCTGTCTGGCTGAACATCACAGCATGTCCCATCCAGTAAGAACATTATTATTCCATGACCTTCTGGAGGGTCACAAGTGAATTTCCCAGTTGAAATGCAGGCAATAATCTTCAAACATTTTTCTTACCTATAGTCTGAGAGCTGTTGGTAGCACATAAAATCTATGAAAATTTGCTTTTGGAATTGGGCTTGGCATTTCTTTAATGCTCTCTCTAGGTAGAGAGCTAGACAGCTGGTTAATGTCTGCATTTTTCAGTTAAAATAGTAGATGCTTTAAAATTTCTATTCACAGAAGCAATACCACTAAATTTCTGTTCAGATTATTTTACATGGAAGAGAAGCAAGACTTGTTTTAAGGTCTAATACAATGTTTATTCTTCCTCAACCCTTCTGGAGTAACTGTTTGTGAGCATCCTGATTATGAAGTAGTCATTTCTGCTTCAGAAGAGACTCTTCTAACCCTGGGATTTATTTAACAGGAAGGTGGTTTGAAATTGACTTTTCAGAAGCAGGGACTGTCTCAGAAAAGGCCATTTGAAAGTGAGGAAGGTGCTCTGGGACAGCAGCAATACCTGGCTCGGCTGCGTGAACTCCAGAATGCTTCAGAAACAAGCCTTGTCACCTTCCCCAAGTCACTTCCTGAATCAGGTACATAAAATGTCAGAGGGCATAGGAGTTAGTAATTAATCTCATCTTCCAGGTTCTCCTGTTGATCTCCATGTATAAGCAGCAGAGACAGATGTTTGCAGTGACATTTGTTTCTGAACTGGAGGCATTCTCCTCAGAGTGTCAGGGAAACTGGGGCATGAGGTTGAAGCACATGAATACTCTCTCCCAGCAGTTACTGTAGCCTTCATTTATTAGAAGGATGCCTTATGAGCACCCTCACAAGAAGAATTTAATAGTTGTCAAGTGGATCACTCTACACTGACAGCATTTAGTTTAAATAGCAACTTACTGTGGCTAGTTTTTAAGTAGAGATGAAGAGTTCCAGATCTGTGCCTGTGTTAACTTGCACTCTTCATATTTTTTCCTGTGTTTCATGTAAAGAAACAGTGGAGGACAATAGTTTGGCCTGTAGCCAAAGAATTGCAGCTTGTTTTCATTTAAAAAATAGTAGGAGGCTTACACAGACAAATAAAAGAGAGCCTAAAGTGACCAGTTCAAATTTGGATTAAAATATATTAAATTATTAGAATTGGGTGCATGATTTGGGGCAGCTTCTGATTAAATTACTGTAACTCATTGAGATAGCATACATCTGCAGATGAGAACATTTCCTTTAAAAAAATAATACTTTTCACTTGTGGTTTCTCGTTAACATACCATTAGGGACTGCTTGTGAACATTCATTTAGGGACATCTCCTTGTAAAGTAATAGAGAAATTTCTTAGAGTGGCTTTTCAGAGCCTGATATTAAGTGTTCTAAACAGCTGTAAAGCAATTGGCAATTTCTGTTACATGCAGAAGTTATATGCACTTGCACAATTTGAAGAAATTTTATCTCCTTTTTTCATTCAGACACAGTTCTTAGTATAAACAGGTCAAGCATCTGACACTAATTTTATTGCATCATTAATTAGGTACTTCCAGTCACTTAACAGCCAGTGCCAATGGAGTCATAGTTGACAGTCAGCCTGTAGTCAAAAAGAGAAGAGGAAGAAGGAAGAATGTGGAGGGAGTTGATGTCCTCTTTATAAATAGAAATAAGCAGCCTAATCATGTAAGTAAACTTGATTTTAAATCCATAAACGAGCTCCATATTATTGTTAATCCCTTAACTGAGCATAACCAGCTGTCAAGATACAACAAAACTTAATTACTCAAAACTGTGGAGTTGTTTCTATTATTATTTTTCCTGAATTTGTTCAGTAACACCTTACGACTACACAATGAGAGTTTTAGTAATTACTAAACATATTCAATATTGATAAATATTTTTAAAAAGCAAGCTCAATTCTACTTTTGACAAATAACAATGTATTATTAAAAACTTGATCTCTGACCTAACAACACTTCGTGACGTTCTCTCCTGTAACATCTGTTCCAGGACCTGATTGTACAGAGACTTAAAGGAGCTGTATTTATGGCATGAGTGTGTGCATAATAATCTGCAGGACTTTGATCTTTATTCTGTCATACATGGAGTAATTGCCATGAATTGTTTTCTATGGAAAGCTTAGTGAAATATTTCTAATTTCTGCAGGTTAATCCAGGTATTAACTCCTGTCAAGCTGCTGCAGGAATAAACCCAGCACTCACTTACACTCAGTCCCAAGGCATGCTTGATGCAGAGAGTCCAGTTCCTGTTATTAACCTAAAAGATGGAACAAGGCTTGCAGGTGATGATGCCCCCAAAAGAAAAGATTTAGAAAGATGGCTTAAAGAACATCCTGGATATGTTGAAGATTCAGGAGCCTGTATTCCTGTGAGTATTCCTTTGACCTCTGCTGTAGCTAAGTGGTAAAAATATTTTTCATAAAGAATACCTGAATTTGTAGTCTGTATTACATGGAGTTATTCTTTCTCTATTCTTCCATATTGTTAAGAGAAGGAAAAGATTTGTTTATATAACTTGAGGTCCACAAGCCTTCGTTTTCTCTTAACAGATGTAATTGCCAAGAAAAGCAGTGCCAAACAAAGACATTTGATGTTTGTCTAATTTCACCTAGTACTGGAAAAAACAGAGATAAGAAAACTCTACCATGCTCATTAGGTATTTTATACCTACATTACAGTGCTATGGTAGTGATGTTTGTGTGGTACAATGTTCTCATTTTACCTCTGAATGGGAGTTTTGTTTATGCTGAATAGAATGTAAAGAAATCATATTGATAATGTCTGGAATAGCATCCTTATTTCTCCAACAAGATGTTACAGTACAAAATAGTAACACATGCCTAACAGTGAAGGCCCTGTTGAAAATGGGAAAACTATTAAAGCAAATGCAGAGAGGCATCAGAAAGAATTTAGTGCTGTCTACTGGGCTGCTTAGGATATGATTGTGATTAGAAAATTAGTATTGTAACTAAAATAGTTCTGAAATAGAAGATGACTTCAAATCAATGTCTGACTCAAGAGAATTCACAGATCATCCTACACTTTTCAAAACAGTTATATCAGAAAGATAACTGGCTTTTTAATTCCTTTGTGACAGAGGATGCAGCTGCACGATGGGAGACCCAAACAAAAAAGACACCGCTGTCGAAACCCTAATAAACTGGATGTGAATAGTCTGACTGGTGAAGAACGTGTTCAGCTCATAAACAGAAGAAATGCAAGAAAGGTAATAGATATCACTGTTCCAGTTCTGATGTTACCCAGATGAAAAATTGACTGAAATGAAAAACTCCACGCTTGCTAAAATGCTGCGTACAAATAAATGAGCAGGTTTGGGCTTAAGGTTTTGGCAGAGAGCAAGGAAGTCTGTGATGATTTTCTAGATAGTTTTGCAACTCTAGAAATATCTAAGATATGGCTAGAAACTTAACTTGTGGTTAGTATTCAGATGGAAGAGAACACTGTGATATTTATGCCCTTGACTAATAAAGTGGTGTGGCCATTGAAATATCTGTTGTTCTGATCAAAGTAGTGACATTCTCTCAAGTTCTGAATTGTGATCTATCTTCTCATTACTACTTCTTACATCATTAAAATTGTATTGGTCGTGCATCCTACATAGAAATTTGTCCATTGGAATTGTTGATATACTGAGTCCTGGGTTATTTTTGCTGTTTGCTTTTTTCAGTTGTATCTGGCAGTGGACCTTTAAGGTTCACCAGGATATATCTGTTGTAAATCATATTGCTATGTTAAACAGTAGAGTAACTGTTTAACAGTTGCTTGTATAAAGGTCTCAATAGTGGAAGATGGAGACCAGGTCTTAAATTCAAGTTTTTGGATGGCTGATTAAAGTGTAGGAAAGGCATAATGCATCTGAAAATGCTAAAAGGCAAAAAAAGAAACATGCAGAACAACATCACTGTTTTTTGAACTACTTTGAACAGATGAGTGAGATGTCAGTGTAGTACCAGAGCAGATGACCAGTGTCAAATGCAGGGAGCATTTTCTCTTGTGGTAGTGCTGGCTTTTCTTTGTTACACAGAGCAGTTGCAAGGGATGCAGGAATATTTTTTTTATTCTGCATTATTAAGGTCATAAGCATCTGTAGAGGAGAGTGTGGCAGGATTTGGGAGTCTAATCTTTTGAAGGCACTGAGACAGCAGTTCTAAAAAGGAACCTGTATGGCTGCTACTCTTTGAAAAAACAGACCCTTGTCTGCTCTACAGGGAGCTGTGCCCTGAGGAATCTTTTGCAAGATGATGATCAAGGAGTTAGATGTTTAATCTGTGCTTGATGTAAAAGCCTGTGTTTTCATGATGGCTTTTTTCTCTTAACAAATTTCTGCACTGTTGAGACTGTTTTCTTACTTTGTAACCTCATTTTTCCCCCCATTTATGTCCTGTCCCCCAGCTTCTCTGCATCTCCAAACTTATTTTTGTCTCATTTTTTTAGTACAGTTGTACATTAGTAACAGGGTTGAGAGGACTAAAAGTAGCCTAAAAAATGTGAGTTTAAGCTGCAGTTCATAGAGAAAGTTGAGTAGAAACTGGAGTTTTTTCCTTTTTTCTTCTTCTCTATCTGAAATATACTTCTGATGAACTTGCAAGGTTACTTTTCTGCTGATACGGTTTTATTAGGATGTGCTAGCTAGCAATCTTTTTCTTGGCCTTTTTTGCATTAAAAAATAAAAGGAATAATTCCATAAGAGAAGCAAAGTCTCTGAATGGAAGTATTTTTAGGAGTTGGCTGATCAGAAGAACTGGACTGAATTTGATGAGTAAAGAAGTTTAATAAGACTGAAGTTCCCAACCTTCTTAGACCACTGCTGTTCTCTGTTTATGTGGTTACTCTTCTGTTCTTTGCATGTTGAAATAAACTTGGATGCTAAACATGATTAGCAATGTCAAATATTTAAGTTTCAAAGTATGAGTTTAACAGATTAATTTAATTTAATACTTTGACTTTATTAGATACAGAAAAAGAGTATCTTGCAGGCACCACCAGGGACCAGTGGAAAGCTGTATCATACTCATTGGTCATTTAAAGTCAGACTGTGTTTTGCTTTAAGTAAAAGGCAAAAATTAAACAGTGTCAGGTATGAATATTGCCCTTATCAAATGAGAAGTATTTCCTGACTTGTATCTTCTGATTTTTAGGTGGGAGGTGCATTTGCTCCCCCTCTGAAAGATTTGTGCAGGTTCTTGAAAGAAAATCCAGAGTATGGAGTGGCTCCTGAATGGGGAGAAGTTGTAAAACAATCTGTGAGTATTTGCAGAATAAAATAAGTGTGATGTGAAATGTGTCTTCAAAACAAGCAAGGCAAAAAGGGGAAAAAAAAAAAAAGACATGCCAAAAAGCTTGCTTTTGGTATCTGCTATTATATTTCATGTGGAATGTGAATCAATTTTAGCTTTTTTCTTCTCAGCTCAGCTCCCTAAACTGTTCTGCTGGCAGAGCTGTGAGCAGGAGGAAGGGAGGGACAGTGGCTCAAAGTGCCAAGGCAGTGATTAGGTTTAGGGTGCTGTAATACTGCAACTTTTTCCTTGCCTAAGGGTAGCCTTGAAGGATTTTAGGAGAATTGCCCCCAGCATAGTTTCCTAGAGTTACAGTTCGGAAAAGAAGTAATTTCAAATATTTTTTTTCCTATTACTGTACAGTTGGGGGTTTTTGGTTGGGTTTTTTGTTTTGTTTTGGGTTTTTTGTTTGTTTTTTGTTGGTCTTTTACTTTTCCATCTTGAAGCTCTCAAAATATTAAAGACACCCCATGTGCCTCTTGCAGGGGTTTCTTCCAGAAGCAATGTTTGACCGTATTCTGACTGGACCTGTTGTGCGGGAAGAAGTGAGCCGGAGAGGAAGGCGCCCCAAAAGTGAGATTGCCAAGGCAACAGCAGCTGCAGCAGCTGCCACGGCTGCCAGTGTATCAGTGAACCCTCTCCTAGCTAATGGATTGCTTCCAGGGGTGGATCTGCCCAGCCTTCAGGCCTTACAACAAAACCTGCAAAACCTGCAGTCGCTGCAGGTGACGGCGGGGTTAATGGGAATGCCAGCTGGTTTAACTGGAGGAGAAGCGAAGAACGTGGCTGCCATGTTCCCCATGCTGCTGTCAGGGATGGCTGGATTACCAAACTTGCTGGGCATAGGAGGACTTCTGACAAAGTCTACAGAATCTGTTTCAGAGGAAAAAAAGGGAAGTGATTCAAAGGAGGCAGATACAAAGAAAGAAAGGACAGAAGACCAAAATACGGATACTGGTGGTGAAAACTCGGTTTCAAGTTCTCCCTCAACATCTTCTGCTGCTGCAGCTGCCAATCCTCTCTCTCTTAACCCATTACTTTTGTCCAACATACTTTACCCAGGGATGCTTCTCACTCCAGGCCTTAATCTTCATATCCCAGCTTTGTCTCAGTCCAATATTTTTGATGTACAGAACAGTGAAAACAATGACACAGGCTCAGCCAAGCCCACAGAAGAAAAAGAGGAAAATTCTAGGGTTAGAGATCAGGAGGACAAAGGGGGAACAGAGCCAAGCTCTCACAATGAAAACAGCACAGATGAGGGTTCAGAGAAAGCAGATGCTTCATCTGGATCTGATAGTACATCGTCTTCATCTGAGGATTCAGATTCTAGTGATGAAGACTGATCCCAGACTCTGCACTTAAATTATAAACTGATTTTGAATTTATTCTTTAATTATTTCATTGTAAATAACCCAGTGTTGAGTGCATCAATGATTTACTGACCGAACATTTCAGTATTTGTTTAGAAGTGCAAACTGCTTTCAGAGACGTTTTGCATGTAATATTTCTTGAAGTTCATAAGTTTCTGAACTTGTATGTACTATCAAATACACCATGGTGTAAAATTACAACAAAAGGCATTATAATTTTGTTGGGGGGTTAATTTTATGAAAATAATGCTCAAGTAAGAGCTGTATATTTAATATATTTGCAGTGAACACAGAATACTTTATGCATATTATTGATTTAATTTGAATATAGTTTTACAGCCTCCTTGACACTTATAATTTACAGATCAAAACTCAGCAATAATTTGGGCAGCTAATGAATGTCATGAAAGCTGTAGAATCTACATCACCATCCATTGCTTTAATTACATGAAAATGCTCTAGTGTTGTGATGCACTGCTGTTTCCAATTCAGGTACAAGTGTGTTTAAAAAGATTTTTTTCCCAATCAGCCAATTAAACTGGCTACCTGTTACCTCAGCTGAGTTAGTTTAGGAAGTTTACATTGGTTTCTATTACTTGTTTTCAGGTTTTGTTTTGTTTTCTAAAGACATCCTGTATATCATGTTAAAATATGAGTTACCTGAGATTTGACTGTTGGGGTTTTTTTTCCCCCTTACTACAACTGTTAGACAGCAGTAAGGGGGAATAAAAGCAGAAACTGTCTTACCTCATGCTACTTGGCACCATATAGATCTATTTAGTTTACACCTTGCAAAGTTTTGGGCTCCCTCTGCAGAATTAAAAGTCCCAAAATGAGGAGTAGTTTCCCCAAGACTCAGAAGAGGCAAACTGTCATAAAGTGCCACTGAAAAGACCTTTCAACACTGCATACTTCATGTAAAAAGTGTTTGTTTGCTTTGTTTGTGTAGATTTCTATTTGTGTTTTATGTCATAAAACCTCCTGGAGTTACCAGTTAAGAGTGGTAAATAAAGTATAGATAGTTTTGAACTCTTTTCGAGTTTAAACTTCTCTGCAGATTTAAATCTGACTAAATATTAAATATTACCCCAAATCGTTATTGGGATATCACTTCATATATTATGCTGAGTTACCTACTAAAGGAAAAAGCACTTTGAATACTAAGGAAGACAAATTGTTCCTAAAAACAACAATAGCAGGGCATAAGGCATCTGTTTAAGTTCAAGTCCTTAGAACCCTTTACTATATAAAATCTGTCTGATATTTGATGTGTGATATGTTTCCTCCTTCTTCTTAAGCTGCTATTACTCTGACACACTCAAGGCCCACATTCACATTTACAGAAGTTCTGAACTGACTGGGACTTCAGTTGACCTTGGTTACATCGTTTTCAGTCCAAGAATAGGCAAGTGTTAAGAGAAGATAGATACAGGTACTCGTAGAAGTCATGGGAAAAGCTTTACAAAGGGATAAATTTAAAAAGAAAAAACAAAAGCTGTATATTTTGATATAGTTCTGTTGCTTGCTTGTACAGTAAAACAACTGTGTTGTTTTTTATCAAGAACTTTACCAATGAAATATAGGTTTCTATGTGCAAAATAACTAGCCCCATGATTAGAAGCAGTATTACATGTAATTACACAATTAGACAAGTACCATTTGGGTTGTGCTGGTTACATACTTTCCAAAAAAGTCTTCTGAATTTTGGCCCTTCATGCAGTGTCTTAGCAATAGTGAAAATTGAAAACTGCCAAGAGAAGGGGGTAGCAATTCTTCATCGTGGAAAAAAACCCCACAGTATTTCATATTTAATATTTTGCCCTTTGTAATATAGCACTTTTATTTAACTAGGATGCATCTATGAAATAGCCAAAGTTTTACAAACAGTTATTAGCTTAGTTTGCTGATGGAGTATGTCAACAACACCATCACTTCCCACCCTTACCCCACAAAACAATCCTAAATTTTGTGGCTAAAACCTAATTTATATCAGATTTATGAAAGAAAATATTTTCCTAATTATGGTCAAGTGAGTTTGGTTTCCATTCTAGTGATACTTTCTATGTAATAAGGCAATTACAGTTTCAAGTAATGAAGGCTGGTGTAGACTTGAACATAATATATTTGGTTTATTTATAATCAGTTTGGACCAGAAGGGGAAAAAATGTCCCACTGTCAGCTAAACTATATGCAAATACGGTTGTATAAAGTTAAGGGTTATAAGGAAACCTCAGTAGAATTACACTAATACTGAAGTTAAAATTAAAAAGGATATCCAAGGTGATGATAAAGTGTGTGTTGGTAGTTACTAAAAGAACCTTAGCTGTTATTGCCTTGTATTTCTATCCCTTGTTTCAGGCTTCATGATCCAAGTCTTAGTCCAGGGTTTTTTTGGACATTTGCAATATTTGCCAGTTGTGTTCTGTGTAGTCTGAATTTGCTTTCTGTAGTTGAACAAGCGTCTTAAAAAGTCATTTGTAATTTATTGAATTACTTTCTATGATGTTCTATAGAGCAAATGGAAGTTTAATTATTTTTTATTAAACATATTCTTTGACTACCTATGATGTCGGCCTCAATATGTGAAAATAATGCTGTCTGTGCAGGGATTAAATGTTCAACTTTCAGCAGCAGAAGTTTCAGTTACAGGCTCTAAAACAAATTATTCTTAAGACCCTAAAAAATATTCAAGCCAAGGATGTAACACATTCCACACACCACCCTCAAGACCATGCTTTATTGTTGTATAATGTTTCTGGGAATCAATTTCCTGTAATTCTGTTGCAGTGCAAACAAAACAAGCTGTTGTTCCAGCCCTTCAGTAGCTGCAGTTACAAAGCAGTATACATTGTAGATTCTGGTCCAAAAGTTGACATAATGAGAAATAATGATGAAGTTCATCTTCCAGGGTAAGCACGTTGGCAGCAGAGTACCTTTTGAATTGTTCTTCAGGCTCTGCACTACTTTCTACCTGTTTACTCAATCCTGTGATCATGTACACTGCACTCACTGCTGCTGTTTTTCATGTATTTAATGCAGGGCACAGAAGTTTCTCCAGAGTGTGAGCTGGCCGTTACCTCCTTGGTTTAAAGTGTCACTGCTTGAAGGATGCAGCAATGGCTTCAGTCTGAGTCTTGTCTTCAGATCATGATCATCCTTTCCAAGCTGCTGTACACAGGTGATAAAAATGCACATGAGTATGAGCTCTGTTCTCATGTTTATCCCTTCATTTTTGTATTTTGAAGTCCCATAGAATGCCTACTGCTAGCTTTTAAATTTACTTTTAGGTTTGTTAGAAAACGGGCACAAATTTTAAAAAAGAAAAAGAAAAAACTAAGAAAAATCATGACTTGTTATTTTATGGTCCAGTCCTCTTAGTTGTAACTTAAAATACAACTGGATTTCCTGTTCAAGGGAACTTTTTCAAAGAAACAGATAATTTGGGCGGAGTAGTGGTGTTCAGTTTGTTGTACTCCTTTTGAACTTCTTTGGTACAGTATCTAGGTATGATGATTGTGATATTAACAAGATTACAAAGCAAAGTCCTGTCTTGTTATATTTTCCCTAGAGTAAATTATTTCTGTCATGTTATTTAGTAAAATATTTTTCATTTATTGCTCCTTCAACAGCACTGATACACCATCAAAATCAATACTCATTTCTTTGTGCCTGCATTTAAGGTGCAGTGAGGGTAAAGTGTGCCTGGTGTTACATGGTTAATGTAAAGGAATCTGCAGTTAGATCAAGTTATTTGTGAGGTGAAGGTTACTCGTGTTTAGTTGTGAAAACAGTTCCTGATGACAAGAGAAATCAACACAGCAAGCTGTGTCAGTGTCATGTGGGGTTTACACTGCTGTAGTGGACCAGTACTTAAAGTCTTGTATCTGTACATTGCTGTGAATTCAGGGTTGTGCTGCTATCTACAGAGGAAAATAATTACACTAGGGCAGCTGTGGGAGTTTACAAAATAACTCTCTTGTCTTATCTAAACAGCCCTAATGTTTTACAGACAGGCAGTATGATTTCCTTGTCACTTTTAGAGGAAAAGGAAATAAAGATAATAACCTTTCCATAACTAAACAGCAAGAAAACCTTGATCATTTTATTTTAAGTAACACGTAAATGTTAAAAGATACAGCAAGGACTTGTGATGGTTAACTGCTGACACAGTTTCAGTTAACATTTCCCTGAGGAGAACTCTTCCTTTAGGAGAAAACCTGGCTTTTAGCAATTAAATCCAGCTGAGATAGGGCTTTGAAAATATTGACAGAATACACAGGGGGAGGATGGTAAAATGCTTTGTATTAAGCAGTGTCTGTAAATGACATCCTTTATTATTGTCCTAAGTTCCAGCCTGCTGGAAATACTGACATTTTGGGTTTTGTATTTCAGTTTTTAACACATCATTTTAATACTTTGCACTGGGAAATAAAGAAGGAAAATTTTCCACAAAATAGGGTGGGCTGGGGTTATGAAATGGAGAAGTACACACAGTAAGTATCTCAGTTCAGAACAGTTATGACCCAAAAACACTTTGAGCTCAGTTTCTTTTTAAAAATACCCAAGCAACCTTGCATTGATCTCAAACTCCAGCATTTCTCTACTGAAAAAAACCAGAAGTTTTCAAACTAGGCATAGTAAGATTTATTTTTTTTGTAACACTGCCTCCTTTTAAGCTCTTACAAAAGCAGGGAGGGGAAATGCCATCTCAAACCCTGCCATAAAGTGAATCTGAAAATGAAAACTTTGCTCTCCTGCCTCTCTGGGATGGTCAGGGACAGGATTAGCAGTTGTCAGGGGCCCAGGCAGAGAGGAGGCACATGGATTCCCTGTGAAATGTTCTGCATTGGTGGTGACACGAGTGGCTGTGGCCTACTCTTACAGCACTGTTAGATGTAAAGGGCATTCAGTAGTGGGAATGATTCAAGCAATTAACATGCCAGATAATTATGTATCTGTGTTGTTATTCATGTTGAACATTGCTGTTTGCAGGGGTGGAAAAGATTGTGGTGTGTCTACTGTGTCTAAGTTGTTTCTTACCAAATGTTGTTTTCAGGTGACCATTAAATGAAAAATTATCTTTATTTAAAGTATTCTACATGAGAGCAGTCAGGTTAAACCATTTAATTACAACATTTGGATGCATAAAACGAAAGGGAAGAATGCAGCCACAGCCTAATAACTTTACCTTTAACAAAGGTTTTATTTATATTTTAATACTGTGGGTTTGCTTTTTTGTCCAGAGGATTTTAAAAAGAGTAGGTTAATGTTGCTCAGTTGAATGTTAAATACTTATAAGTTATTTCTGCTTTCTGCCTTAATGAATCCTGTACAGAAAAGCCCTACAGTATTGTATACAGACCTCAGAGTGGCAGAGTATCCTGTCAGTGCCCTGTATACCTGCAAGCAGGTGCTGCCTGACTGCAGAGTCCCATCAGGTGCAGCCTAACCACGAGTTTTTAACCTTGCAGTGAAACCAGCAAGCCCCCCAGGTTGTCCTGGCAGGCTGGGGGTGTGGGGCTGCAGGGACCCTGCTGCCACCACCACCTTCTGATGCCAGCTCAGGCTTTCTGTCACCACCTGGTGCTCTCACCGCTGGGTAAAGATGCATCCTCCTGGCCAGGGAAGTATCTCAGGTTAGACAGATCTTTTCTGGACATCTTCTGTTCTCCCTGGGCTTTTCCTTTGTTGTTAGCTTGGCAACAGTACAGGACAAAAGCAAAGAGGCAGAGTCAGTAGATCTTGTACCGAGGTCCAGGGGGTCCTGCTGCTCTCTGCATTCAGATGTGCAGTGTTGGGGCTGCTCTCTCTTCAGTGCTGGTTTTCAGGGGGTTCCCCTGCGCTCGGGCCGTGTCCTTGTGCCAACAGCAGAACCGCGATGGGGCCGTGACCCCCTCTGGCCTGGGGCTCACTCCAACACCCGCCTTCACATTTAAAAAAAAGAAAAAATAAGTCCATTTGTTGTTTTTAGCCTTTTTTGGAATTTATTTCTGTTTTCCTCATTCCCTGGAACTCCGCAGCCTCTGAGGCACCGGGCGCTGCCGCTCCCCGGGGGCCTGACCCCTGGGTAACGCTCCCAACTTCACGGGTTGGGTCAGTGTTTCGTTCATCAGGGTCTCGAAGCCTGGCCGGGCGGTGGCCCCTTAGAGCTGTCTCTCGGTACCAGCCCCGCTCTCTGACGGGCCCGGGAAGTGCCGGGGGGTTCGGGGGGCGGTTCCGGTCCCTCCCGCTGCATGCCGGGAGCGGGGCGGGGCGGGAAAGGGGCGCGAGGCGCCTGCGCGCGGAGGGCCCTCGCGCCCCCCCGCCGTCCAATGGGAGGCGTCGCAGGGCGGGGGCGGGGCCCGGCGCCGGAGCGTTTGGATTCGAACGCGGCTCGCGACCCCGAGGGGCGGCGGCGCAGGCGCAGTGCGGGACGGGGCGGCCGCCCCCTAGCGCCGGGGTGCGGGATGCCGGGCGGGGAGGAGGAGGAGGCCGAGGCGGGGGCCGGGGGGGCCCCCACAGCCCCCTCCCCGCCGGCCGAAGAAGGGGAGACCCGGCAGCGCTATGAGGAGCTGTGCAGCAGCCTCAACATGGACGAGCGCGCCCGCTCCGAGGCCTGGATCAGCTACCAGAGCATGAAGCGGAACTACACCCTGGAGGTGAGGGGCGGCAGGTGGGGGGCAGCGCCAGGGGGGGGAGCGGCCGCCCTGAGGCGACGTCCCTGGGCGGGAGCCCGGTGGGAGGGAGGGGGTTAAGCGGCGAGTAGGAAGGGGACGGCCCTTGAGGCGCGACGGCCTCTCCCTCACTCTGACCGGGCGTTAGCTCGCACCACAGCGGGGGCGCGTTCCGCCCCGCTCCGCCCAGGCTGCACGGCCCGACCCGGCCCAGCCCGTCCTGTCAGCTATCGGCCCGGTCCGGTCCGTTCTGTCACCTCTCGGCCCGGCCCAGCCCGTCCTGTCACCTCTCGGCCCGGCCCGATCCGTTCTGTCACCTCTCGGTCCGGTCCGTCCTGTCAGCGCTCGGTCCGTTCTGTCAGTGTTTGTTTGGTTCGGTCTGGTCCGTTCTGTCAGTGTTTGGTTCGGTCTGGTCCGTTGTGTCAGCGTTCGGTTCGGTTCGGTCCGTCCTGTCAGGGCTCGCTCCCCTGAGGGGATCGCGCCTCAGCCGCGGGACGCGTCCCTCAGGGCCCGGGCTCGCGGCCTGGAGCCTCCGTGCCGCGGGGGAGCGGAGCTCTGCGGGGCTCCCCGGGGCTCTGCGCTGCCCCTGCTGCCGTGCTCCGGTCTGAAATGAGGAAAAAAATCATGATTTCGGCGTTATAAAGGCATTAAAAATAAGAGTGGTTTCTGGTTGGAGGTGTCTGGCTGTCAGGCGTGCCGTGGTGACCTCGGCACCCGTCTGTGGGTCGGCTGCTCGTGTCGATCCCCTCATGGCAATGAGGAATTGTGTTGTGATCATGAACCGGGGTTTGCGTGAAGGCGGCACGAAACTTTGCAGATGGTTAAACTCCCTCGGGTTTCGTCACATCATTCTTCAAAACGGTAACATAGGGAAGACGTTGACCGGGTGGCTTTGTATAAATAAAAGTGGTGTTTGTGATAAAATCGCCTCTGTCTGGAGTTAATGGCAATTCCTGAAGGTTTCCCTTCCCAGGGGCGGGCAGCTCGGTGCAGAGGAAGGTGGTGGGTGCTGCGGTGCCTGGAGCTGTGTGTTCCTCCCGCAGGAAAGAAAGGAGAGATCTGCCCTGGAATCCCCTCGCCTCGGGAGCGGGATGGGGAGCTCAGGCAGCAGCTTTGGGTTTTCTGCAGAGGTGGATGTTCATCTCACCCCCTGGCATCACGTTCAGTGTTCTGCACCCTAAAAAGTATAAAATATACACTACGTATAAAAATACCGTCCTTTTCCCGTTAAAACATAGTATTTTATTTGAAGAGGTGGAATAAGCTTTGGAGGATTTTTGTTGGAATTAATTTGTGTTCATAGTTCTGTTGCATAATGCAGGGAAAATGGGAACTGGTTTCTGTTCCCACTGTGTATGCGAGGTAGAAGGCTGCTTGGACAGGAAGGAACTGTAACGTTTATGTATTTTTCTTGTAACACCAAGACAGTTCAAAATGCTTTCCTAGGAGAAGAGCACCACTAAAAATACCTTGTTAAACATTGGGTGTGGAATTTATAAAGTAACTTGTGTACTTTGATATAGTATCCCTTTAGTTCCTGTTTTGCTTAGAGTTAAAAACACAAAGTAGCTCAACAGAACTTTGAAACAACGAAGCAGCTTTGTCAGTAGCTGAACTTCATTGGGTTAGGACACCACTCTATCCTTTCCCCTGATTTTGGGTGCAAAGCTGAGAAGTTTTTCTTTGCAATGAAGTGCTTTAGGTGCCTGATGTTTCCCCTCACAGGGCAATGATCTGCACTGGCTGGCGTGTGCCTTGTATGTGGCCTGCAGAAAAGCAATTCCAACTGTGAGCAGAGGGACAGCTGAGGGAAATTATGTATCTTTAACCAGAATTCTGCGCTGCTCAGAACAAAGGTAACTTCTATTTGTGCTAATTTTTAAACACTTGCAAAATACCAAAGTCTGCTTATCAGCTTGCAGATTTTAGAAATTGAGAACAAAGGCTAAATGGCTGCCTTGTTTCCTGCTTTTAAAGTCAGTTTCTGTCACTGGAATCTTGGTGTTACAGCTTATTGCCACAGAAGCAGGACAGCTCCATTAGGTCATGGCTGTGTTGTTAAACCACTGGATTTCAAAATCTGGGATTGTCCTCCATCTCTCAAGGGAAATAAACCAGTCCCTAAAAAATAATCTATGTTTGATGTGTGCAAAGTGTGAAATTCTCACGTGAGACGAAACCATTTTATATTCACTGGGAAAATACTCACAAACTTTATCTTCATTTTTTTGTGAGACCACTTCACTTTTCATGTGTTCTTGCTTTATGAAGCTAGAGGGATGTCAGATTCTGATAAACTTATTTGTGTATCAAATGTATATGTCCATAAAGCAGTGAAGAATAATTTTCTGAAATAATTGATTTATTAGCAATCTGATTGTTTTATAACAACTTTGTACAATGGTAACAAGAAAAAGAGTGTAGTTATGCACTTTTTCCCCCCTATTTTCTTTAATGTTGAAGCATTGCCACTGGTTTAAACAATACAAATGTGTTCCTTGAAAACCTGTTTTTTTTTTTCTCCCATATCAGAAATTCAGGTAATTGCATCTGGGTAAATAGTTTATTTCATCTGGTCTACTTAAGACTGTGCCAAGTTTATGAAGTGAATTTTTTTGCAGCTTTAGCGGCTTCCCATACTTTGTAGAATCTTAGCATACTGAAACTCTAAGGTTTTTTTATTTTATAAATAATTCAGAAAAAATAAAGAAATCTGATTTTAGAACTGATTGTAAGGAAGACCCAAGAACTGTGAATGTGTATTTCACGTGGTCATCAGCCAAGGTTATAAAAATGTTTTGAGAGCTGCCTGAGCTCACAGTTGCTTATGGGTAAAGGCCTGGCTCTGAGCATACTCAAGTTTTTCCAATACCATCTTACCAGTAGTATGGGAAGCAGAAATTGCACTTTTCTTTGCAAATAAATATAGTGTAATATATGGGAGGGGAGCATTGGGGCAGAAGTAAAAAAATTCATTTCCACTCTATTTGGTATTTTCAGCTTAATTGAGTTTTTTAACAAGATGAAGAAGTGGGAAGACATGGCAAATCTGCCCTCCCAGTTCAGAGAACGAACTGAGAGGTTGGAGAGGAACTTCACTGTCTCTGCAGTCATTTTTAAGAAGTATGAGCCCATTTTTCAGGACATTTTCAGATATCCTCAAGAAGATCAACCTCGACAACAGAGAGGAAGAAAACAGAGGTATGTTTTTGTTATTTCCAGGCTGATTTAGAGTATTGCTATTGCAGAAATTCAATGAAGTTGGTCAGTTGTTTTAGTTGTTTTTTGACTGTATAGTCATAGTAGTTTTTTATAATATTGGAGCAGCTCTGTCTCTCCTTGCTTGCAGTAATTTTTTTGCAGTTTGTCAGATCTCACAGAGTGCAGGAAATCCCAAAGCTGAGAAGTTGTAATGAGTGGGGGGGGGTAGGGGAAAGGGAAGAAATAAGAACAGCCTGTAGAGAAGAGAAATATTGGTATTTCTGAGCTGGGACAGGCTGGAAGATTTGTTTATTGTATGGTCAGTTCAGCCTCAGTAGCTCATAGGCCTGTTCCACTGCCTAGTAATTGCCATAGTTTTCCAAAAATCTGGATTTTTATTTTACAGCAGGTTTGTTCCTTTGTTACTGATTGTATTAGGAGTGCTGTGAAAATTCTGTGCTAATCTTTTTTCCTGTTTATTCCGATCTGAACAAGACTTTGTCAGTTTTTGTCAGCACTTAATTGTGATTTCTTGTGGTAGTTAGCAGTGTTAGAAGCAGAACTGATTTATTCCAATTCATTATTTCTTTCATATTCAATACTTTGAAGTATCATTATTTGGTTGGTTTGGGGGTTGGTTTATGGTTTGAGTGTTTTTAAAATTATTTTATTTTATTTTTTCTAATATTTACAGGCTATTTCCTAGGTTTTTGACTTTTTTTTCCCCCCTTAATGTTCTTGTGACCATAATTGAGTGACATTTGGGACTGAATATTTTTGAATCTATCATAAAAACCAGAATTGTGTCTAAATTACTTTGTTGGAGAATAAAATGATGACTACATAGGAATTGGACTGTTGATGAAATAATGTATTGAGATGAATATTTTTCTATAATGTTGCAATTAAAATATACTGCATATAAAATTATATGGTTGGGAAAATGAACCCTGCTAGTTGGTTAGCATGGATGGTAAGGTGTGAAGTAATTTTGAAGATGAAGTTGGAAGATGATACTTATTTTGTGTGAAATGTATGTTAATTTTGACATTTGAAATAATTCTTGATATAACTGAGATAACCTGATGCAGATGAGCTGTGATTGCTTCCAGTCATATGTTAGAAGGAAACAAGAAGTGATGTTGGGAAGTTATAAAAATTGGTGCTAGGGGAGGCTGGTTTGTTTGGGTTTTGTGGGGTTTTTAATATATTCAGTAAACACTTCAGCATGGTTTCTGATTTTTACTTTTTTTTAATAAGAAGATAAATGGCTGAGTTTGTGCTGTTAAGAGTTTTATGGTGACAAGAATGCCAAGCAAACTAACTAGCTGGAAACATGAAGGGAGGGAGGAGATTCAGGAAAACTGTCCAGTATTGTGTAAAAAATCCTTAACCTGCAAAGTTTCAATTTTAAAAGGGGCCTTGTGAATTAGTTATATATTATATGAAAGCACTTCCAGGTTTTGAGTTCAGATACTTACCTTTTCTTTAAAACTAAGATCACAACTTTGCATTAAAATACCAGAGCTAGGTCAGCCATGGTTGCCATTAAATCTGCAGTGGTTTTCCTGCTGTGGTCTTGTCCTGTTCCTGCCGGGCTCTGCTGACACCTGGATCAGGACCTGGCCTCCACTTGTGCCTCCTCTAAGCCAGTGTGCAGCTTTATTACCTGTAGTCAGGTTTTTGTGGGAAGAGTTTAAGTGTTTGGCCAAGCTGTAGTAAAGTTCCCTTTTCTTTTAGGATGATTTAATGTTTTCTGATGTTTTATCTGTCTCAATGCATTCATTTATTTGTTCTCTTCTTGCTGTATTTTCCCCCAAAAGGCGACAGCCCTGTACTGTGACTGAAGTGTTCCAGTTTTGCTGGGTGCTGTTTGTTCATGCAAAAGGTAAGAGATTCGAAAGGGATTAAATGCTGCAAAGATGTTTTGTTTAATCATTGTGTTAAATCAGGCCTTAAACACTGAAAGGTGAATTCTCCCTCTGAGGAAAGGGCCTTCTCAGAGCAGCCTGAGGGGATGTGTTCTGTTTTCATTTCCCCAGCTCTGTGTTTCACTTCACTTCTAAGGTGAGCTAAATGTCCAGATAGTTTGGTAGCTTCTATGTGGGATATTTTTACAATGTTTCCAATATTGTGGAGATTTATGCTGTTAATCCAAAGGGAAATGTAGCTTAGAATTTTAGTGAGTTCATGTTTAGTTGTTGTAATTAAGGTATATATGTGTGTTTACCAGGAAAAAAGAATATTTAAATTCCTCTGAAGTTTCCAGCAGCACTGAAAATACTTAATGATTTTTTTTTCCTGCAACTTAGTAAAAAATATATCGTAAAACTCCAGGTGTATGCACTTTGAAGGATAGCACTCTAAGTCTTTGGATAACCTTTTTTGCCCTCAACCTTTTTAAAAAATGAGCAGACAGCAATTGTACCAAATAATCCCATGCATTTCCCTTACTCATGCAAGGGTGACTGACTCCTGTGGTTTGGACACAGCAGCATGCCTGTAGCTGGCTCTGGCATCTTGCTCCTGTAGAAACAGTGCCATGGTCAGATGATGGACTGCAAGGTGTGTGTAACCTTTATTGTCTCAGCAGTCTTAAAGCTAATAAGAAGAGTAGAAGATGTTTTCCCAGCTGACGGGACAAAACTCAAAGGAGGAAACAGAATTAAATCCTGATTTTAGTCTTAAGATATTGTGTCCCATGTGGTGTGAAGTCTTTTTTCACCAAGCCTGGGTGGTTAAAGAGTTTCTGAACACCAAGGGCACTTGGTTGAGCATTCACTGCTAAGTCTGTATAAGTAAGATGGTGTTCTGAGGAAAATAAATGTCAGATTTATATTCCTGACTGCATGAACACCTGTGTTGACTCAAGTCCATGGATAATTTCCAGAGACTTTATATATTTTTTCATAATATATTTCTAGATTTCTATAATTCATAATTATAGAATCATAATATATTTATAGTTCATAATCTATACTAGAATAACATTCTAGTATAAGCAAAGCAATAGTTTAGCTTCTAGAAAAAAATGGATCAAAGGAATTTTGTGTTAGTTTTGGGGTGTGTAGTGGGTTGGGTTTTTTCCAATTTGAAGTAAAGCAGTGTTAGGATCCCTGCAGTGTGCCATGAATTCCTTAATTGGCTGCTTTTGAGGATAGGACAGAGTAGGCTGTCACAATATTGAGTTATCTGGCACCAAGTTTGTTCAGTGCAGATTAGCCCTTTCTTTCTACTCTGTGCCACACTGCAGTGGGTTGCCAGCAGCTCTTTTGGGAAAGTTTTGGGCAATATTACTGGACTTTTCCCATCACAGCTCTGCACAAAGGTCAGGAAGGGTGTGGCACAGCACAGGGGCTGCACTGCATGCTGTATCTGAGGTGGGAGCTGCCTTTTCCAGCAGGCTTCAACTTCCAGTTTGCTGGTGAAGAGAAATCTTTCTTTAACAGGCTTCACAGAATGGTCAGGGCTTGGGAGGGACCTCTGAGGATCATCTAGTTCAACCCCCCTGTTAGAGCAGGATCCCCTAGAGATTGTTTGAGAACTTAAGGGCTTTGAGGGCCCTTAAAATCACAGATTTTTCTTTTCCCTTTTTTTAAATCCTCACTTCCCTGGGTAGCTTGAATAGTTGACAAGTTGCAAAGAGACTTTATGAGTCTTTATATTGCCAAATTATTGATTAATATGTTTGAGTAACTACTTCACCAGTTGCCTACATGCTAATGGGTGAGCAGTTCAGATACAAATTAACTTTGGAGAGAACACCAAGCTGGTAATGCAGCAAATTTGGGTTTACAAGGAAAATCTACATTAATTATAAACTGTAAAATTAGTAAGTGACTGGTGGTAAATTTATTAGAGTGTGTCAGCACAAAAATATAAACTAAATATTGACCATTTAAGGCATAAAATATTCATTTTAAGTCTTATTCAGTCTATTTTGAGGGTTTGCAGTAATCCTTAACATGGCAACCACCCATTAGTGGCAAGCTCAGGCTTGTCTGTGATATTTCTGCAAGCCTGAAGATCACTGTGTTCAGTCTGACAAATGCAGAAAGTGCAGATCCTGCTCATGCCCTCGGTGTACACTGCAAAGTAAGACAGCAGCTTGTAAGAATTCATCTTTAAACTCCCTATCTTGACTTCTTCTGCCTTCTAAATGGAAATGAAAAGAAATATCTCTCTACTGCCCCAAGTTAACTGTTGTCTATTATTTGGTATTGGGCTGTGAAAGGGAGCAGTGAGCTCTGGTTTGAAATGTCAGTGACAAATCATTTGTATGAAACTACTCCAGTGCTGTCAAACCAGGATGAATTGATGCCAACAGGAATGATTGCCATGCCATGGTTATTAAGTGAACCTATCTTATGGGAGTTACTTCTTTAAGGTTTTTATTAATATTTTACTATTGTATTTAGGACTTTATTGCTTCATTCTGAGCCTTTAATGATTTTGAAATAACTGATAAGTGTGTACAGTTACTATAAATTTAATGTAAGCTTTGTTAGTTTAAATAGTTCCAGTTATCTACATTTAAATTCTTTTTCTTTTAACAAACACGGAATCAGAAAATTGAATATAAGTTTAAATATATTTAATATACTATTATATATAATGTTATTATACCATGTATATGCAATATCATGCTTATCAACACTTGGATAATGTTTGTTTTCAAAACAGCACAATGTATTTGAGTTCCTACACAATTGCTGCTGTTCTGAGCACATATTTTACTGTTGTATTCACTGTATTTTGCTCAGGATCTCTCTGCTTTACTACCTGCATTTCTATCCAGATATTTATAGTCACCAAAGTCTGTGTTTCCAGGACTCCACTGCTAATTGTGATAGAAATCTCAAGTTTCTTGGTTAAAAGACTTTTAAATAAATCCTAATTTTAATTCATCTCATGTCTTTTTAATATTGAAGGTAATTTTCCTATGATCAGTGATGATTTGGTCAATTCCTACCACCTCCTGTTATGTGCTTTGGATCTGGTGTATGGAAATGCTCTCCAGTGTCCCAACCGCAGGGAGCTTCTGAATCCTAATTTCAAAGGTGTGTTCAGAAAGTATCCATCTCTGCAGGAATTTCTAAGGGTACTGAAGTGAGGGTGAATCTTTGTGGCAGAGAATAAATTGAATAACAGTGATTTGAAATCTGTGAGAATTAATATTTTCTGTAACTGGCTACACTGATTTCTGTTCATGTTGTCTGCAATAAAAGCACTGAATTACATCAGTGATACAGGAAGTCGTGAATTTAATTTTCTGTGTTAATACCACTGAAGGAAGTTCCAAAGTAAGAATTCCAGTTGATGACATTCCCATGTCATGGAAGGGTGAGGCAGCACTTTGGAAAGATCCAGAGCTCAACAGTGAGTGGCAACTTGATTGTTTCTCACTCATTTCTGGACTGTTGCTGTTCTCTTTCTGCAGAGAATGGAAATGTATTGCTGACTGGATCACCCGAGATCCAAATGAGTTCTGAACTTCATTTTCAGTGCCCTGCAGTATTGGCATTCACTTTGCAGTGGTTTGGATGTGAACTGGGACCATTATTCCAAATAATTTGAATAAATTTTATGGTTCACAAGTTTTTTTATTAGTTTTCTGTTAGAACTGATACTTTTTTTTAAATCTCTGACCCTAAATTGAGTTTTGACAACATTATCAAATTGAGTGGGCGTTGTGTAATTAAGAATTCTTTCAAGAGAAGTAGTTTACCATTTTAATTGGACACTACCTAGAACATGCAGGATAAAATTTAACTTGAGTAGGCAGGATATGGATTTGCAGAATTAAACAATACAATATTTGTAATTGTAGGTCTACCTGAAGACTTCCATAGTAAGGATTATAAACTATCAGCTGATCCTCCCTGCATCATTGAAAAACTGTGCTCGTTACATTATGGATTGGTTTTAGAAGCAAAGGGCATAAAGGAACATTTTTGGAAGCCATATATCCGGAAACTCTTCGACAAAAAGGTTGGTCAGTAAATCTGCAATTCTCCTGACTCATGATCTTAGAAGCCTTTTGAAGAATGGAAATCTCCATCTTTTGTTCTTAACTGTCTTACAGCTTTTAAAAGGAAAAGATGAGAATCTGACTGGATTCCTAGATCCTGGGAACTTCGGAGACAGCTTGTGAGTCACTGGATTGGTGGTTTGCTTTGCTTTAGTCTCTGTAATCCATTGGTATCATTGGTAATACATTATCCAATGCACTGGTAATACATTATCAGCAGTACCTGCACAGCAGTACCAGCTTGCTGACCTGTGCTTCTATTCATGTTCATACACAAAATGGCATTTCAGTTCCTTTTCTCTGAGGTGGTACCATCTGAGGCGTGGCTGAAAGAGCAGTGACTCTTCAGGGTGGTGTCACTTCATGTCTTTTGTTGTTAACTTTCTGTGTTACCTCACTTACATTTTATTTTTTATGTAACAAGTATGAAAGAGATGTGAGAGCACATTGCATAGATGGTAAAAACTGGGTTTGGTAATTTTTTCTTTAGAAAACTAGAGAAGCTTTGAGTAGGACCAACTTTCTTTTAAATGGTCTGCAAATGGTAGATGTAGCTTAAGATGGTGTGATGCTGCCTATGTTTTGAGGAGTTTCCAGCCAAATACGAGTTCTCAGTATTTTGTTCTGTTCCTCCTGCAGCTATAAAGTGGCAAACCATCAGATCTCATGGAATGTAATGTTCTTGCTGCTGTCAGTTTTCAGATATTGTAGATTTGTAAGGAGAACAAGTTCTTGGGGTAGTCCTGAAGGGTTAAAGTTCTGCAAGCAGACTTCCACCAGGCCAGGCCAGTGTTCACTCAGTGAGCAAGTAAACAAAGCACTAAACCAATCCCTCTTTTCTTTCTGCTCCAGCAAAGCCATCAACAAGGCCTACGAGGAGTACGTTCTGTCAGTAGGGAACCTGGATGAGCGGATATTCCTCGGGGAGGATGCTGATGAAGAGATTGGAACCCTCACAAGGTGCTTGAACACAACTTCAGGAATGGAAACAGCCGAACGAGTACAAGTGAAACATAATTTGCAGCAGCACTTTGACAGGGTGAGTTATGACATGGGCTCTGTGAGGTGCCATCCTCTGTTGTTAGGTTGATACAGTGCTGTTTGATACAGTCACACGAGTGGCACTGATAAATCTTTCATTGCTGGTGACTGTCCCCGAGATGAGCCAGTGGGGGCTGTGTGACTCCCAGCCCTGTATCATAACACAGGGTAAGAATTCTGTAGAACTGACACTTGGAGGTGGTGGCCTCTGTCCCAGTTATATCACCATGTGCAGCTGTGTGCTTGGGTTTTGTCTTCACAGTCCAAATCACTTCGGATTACAACCCCACTTACTGGCCGCAAGTATATTAAAGAGAGCAACCCATATGAGACTCCTGTTTCCATAGCAACACACAGCTTGAGCCGCCTTCATTCCATGCTGGCAGGACTGAAAAATGCCCCCAGTGAAACTCTGGAGCACATACTCAGGTTAGTTTGATGTTTAGCCAGCCAAATAATTCTATTTTTAAAACGCTGTTAATAACAAATGTTAGTGCTACACAGTGAAATTTAACATGCTGAGTCAGTCTTGAAAAGTTCTGGAATAAAATAGGACCCAGAGAGACATTTAAAATTTAAAAAGCTTTGTTCTGTTTATCTAACACCTTTCTCATTAAGAGTTAGATGGCAGGAGGAACATGCAACATTTTAAACCCAACAGTTCTGAGTTTTTCTAACAGCAAACTGCTACTCCAAAATCTTAAGATTATTCTTCTTCCTCTTCATCATATCTCACATTAGCAAACCACTGCTAATGCAGGAGATTCCAAATCACATTTATTCTCCATGTGGATAAACTGTTGCCTCAGGTACAATGTATTTCTTAAACCATTTTTATATCACATGGAAAATGCTGTTTATCCCTGATCCTGAAAAGATGTGCAAGTTTATTATCATATATACAGTAATAATAATATTCTGTGGAGCCTTTTCAGTACAGTAATGCACACCTGGGTCTGTTTGTTTGGCTTTCCAGGGCAATTATAGTTTCATCTTTTAGTCCTGTAATATAAATAGTTTTAGATTTGTTTATTTGTTTCTTAGTAGGAACAGCATGTTGAAAATGTTTTGGTTTTATTTTCAGGTCATGTTCCAGAGATCCTTCTCAGTCTATTGCAAACAGAGTAAAGGAAATGTATGAAGTTTACTGCCAGAACATGCAGGCTGAGGGAGAATTCACTAATTTTTCCAAAGGTAAGAAACATTTTACTGATGCAGACAATAATTAAAATGCCTGTAAATACACGAATCTCCTGTAAATTAGTTTTACTTACAGCTTTTGCTTTAGCACAAGAGTCTTTTCTATTGCTTCTGTCATTTCCTGGTGTTCTTAAGGCATGGCAAATCTCTACCCTGCATACATTTTATATTCAGCCTTAGGTCCAATCACTGGAATTTGATGATACTGCCAGTTCTGCAGGGTTGAAATGAAAAGCTTGTCTCCTGATGACACATTTAGCCAGGGCATGAATTTCTGTGGCAGTAATGAAATAGCCCTTAGAAGTGCTGCAGCAATTCTGGCTTACACAGGAGGATGGGTTAGTACAGGTGCTATTCAAATCCTTCCAGTATGAACATGAAGTATTATTTGCAAAGCTGTTGTGACTGGGGAATGGTGTGAGGACAGATCAGAAATTAGGAAGGTGCTCCTGAGCTTCTTGTTTCTTATTAGGGCCTTACTCACTTCATATTTGCTTCAGTGTTTTTTGTTGCACAGTGCAACCTGGATCCATATATCCATGCTTTTCAAACAAGACTTGAAATCTGTATACTATACTACAGCAAGTTCAAGTTATTATATATACATGCTTTGATAATAACCTGTCTTCAGGAGTAAGCTCTGTGCTCTGCATTGACAAGTCAGTGCCACATAGGAGAGGGGTTCCTAAATTAACTTCAAATTAACTGATTTAATCCTAAAAGCATTGTAGCTGCAGCACAGAAACCCACACAACCCACTGAAGTGTTTTATCTCTGTATCTTAAGAATATAAATATTTGATCACATTTTACAACATTGTTTCTGTATAAAATTCCCACAGATGTTGCCAGTAAGCATTTCCGTCTGGCTGAGGTGCTGTACTACAAGGTCTTGGAGTCAGTCATTGAGGAGGAGAGGAGGAGACTGGGAGATGCTGACTTATCTGTAAGGAAAACTAATTTTACTTAATTTACAGCTGGATTTATTTTACAATTTATAATTTATTTAATAATTTACTTTATAATTTACTTAATTACAGTTGGATCTAAACAAAGGAAACCCATTGCAGAGCAGAACAGAGCTATTTAAAATGAAGGTTAGGCTCAGAGAAGTAGCATTTATATACACCTGAGTGCAAGACAAAGCATAAAAGACACAGTTTGTGAGTCCAAACATGTATATAAATAAAAGTTTTAATCAGCAGAGATGATTAATTTTGGATTCTATTCTGTCTCTTATAAAATAAAATCTTACTTTTTAAGCTTGATAATCTTGCTGTTGAGGCAGAATAGAAAGAACTTTCCTGTGCTGTAGTTACACTGTAAATGAAGCACTGAAGCTTGCACTGCTCTTGCAGGCAATCCTGGAGCAAGATGTGTTCCACCGATCCCTGCTGGCCTGCTGCCTGGAGATCATCACCTTCACATACAACCCACCTGGGAACTTCCCCTACATCACTGAAATATTTGACATTCCAGTTTATCATTTCTATAAGGTAATGTGTCTGATAGCTGGAAATGCCTGTCCAAGTCAGGAGTATTCTATGGATTTATATTAAGTAGCAATCTCTTTACCTAGATGTTCATTTGCAGGTTATCCCTTCATCCTCAGCTTTGCTCCTTCAAGTAGTGAAAAAATATTACCCAAGTGTCTGCCACTCTGGGGTGTTCTCGGGTGTTCAAAAATCAAAATACTGTTAGAAGCTGCACACAGGAGCAGTAGCCAGGTGTATATATATATACTATATACAGTATATATACAGGTGTACAATATATATATACAGGTGTATATATATATACTATATATAAAACATATATATAGTAACTAATGGTTATCATTTTATCATGAGCAATTGCTGCAGCTATTTTGCAACAGTGCTTGACAGATTTGTTTGTTTAGAAAGATACAAATATGTCTTCTGATAAAACTACAGCATATGATTGAGCAATGCAGTCTTGATATTTCTAATAGTCCTTTCTTGAAAATAGAGAATTAGATCTTTCTATAAAAAGGAACTATACAAAACAAATGCATTTTGCTAATCACAATGCTCTGCATGACAGGTAATTGAGGTTTTCATTAGAGCAGAGGATGGGCTTTGTCGGGAAGTAGTAAAACACCTCAACCATATTGAAGAACAGATCTTGGAAAGTATGGCATGGAAACAGGAATCCATCCTGTGGGACAGGATCAGAGAGAATGACAACAAAGTTCCCAGTTGTGAAGAGGTGAGCACTTCTTTGTGTATTTAAATAGGTTCCCTGATCAGAGAGGATGGCAGAGAGTGGATGTCAGGCCAAATTTCAGTTTGCTACATGATGTTCTCTAGGTAAAGCAGTGCAGAGGAAACAGTAAATGTCTCTCCACAGAGACATCCAACATGGAGACTTGCAGCTGAGGCAATTCTCAGCCAGTATTTACACAGCACAGCAGAACAGTGATCAAAAATGGACAAGCAGGGAAAGTCTGGACCAGTCACAGTTGAAAAGATTACTGGGCAGTAAAAAACATGGTTGAAAATACAGACTTGTAATTGTAGTCACAGAGATTATTACATTGCTGTCATCACCTTCTAGATTAGCACAACTGTATGGCAGGTCTTTTAGCATTCTTGTTATTTTCTCCTATACAGCTTTGTTGTTCAAAATCTGCACTGTAGAAGCTTTTAAAAATTTTTTATCTGGTTAACCCTTGATACAGACACTAACAGAAGTGTAAATATTTTAGGTAATGCCACCCCAGTATTACGAGAGATCTGCTGGGAACAGTGTTGTGGGTTCTCCATTGACACCAAGACGGATAAACGAGGTTCGTGCTGAAACTGGAGGCCTAGGAAAAGGTGAGACTTCATAAAACACAAAACTGACACTGCTTCAGACCATGGGTTTCATTTTTTAAACCTAAGTGGTGTACAGGAGTGAAGCTGCATTAATGTCAAGGTACAGCTGATGGCAAAGACAGCTGGAAAGGCCATTTCTGTTCCACCTCATCGTTAGTCAGATGTTTAAGAGTGTTGCATTCATTATTTCAGTGTGAAAAAAATAGTTATGAAGGGGTGTTCTAAGGAGGTTATGTATACAATAGCATGTATGTATGTAAGCATATGCTAAATAATATTTATACAAACACACTACTTAGTAGTAGTTGAACAGCTTGCTTTATTGTTATAGCAGAACAGAAGCTCCATTATCTATTTAGTTCTGTGAAGTCTCAAACTTTTTTCTCTGGAAAAGCAAAGCACAGGACATTAGCTCAGAGAATTACTACACACAGCACTGTCTGCGATTAAGTCATCCATAAAATTATCTGTAAGCCACAAATGTAGAATAAGGAATTTTTTTAAATGTTTCCTGAAGAACTTTGCATGCCATATATTTTGGTTCTCATTAATTTGCCATGTATTTGTATAATAAGGGGTTATACAGCAGGAGTTACATGTATGCATGTGGTTTTTTTAATCCACAGGCCTCTCTTCCTCTCCAACAACCCTGTATGACAGGTACAGTTCTCCTGCAGCCAACCCCACCAGGAGGAGACTGTTTGCTGATAATGATAACACCTCTGACACTGGAAGTGCAGTGAGAGTTTCCCAGCAGCCCGTGGTAAATCCGGTGCCCGTGCAGAACATGAATCCAGAAGCAATGTCGGTAGCTCCGGTGCCTGGCCAGACCCTGGTTACAGTGGCAACTGCCACCGTGACAGCCAATAATGGGCAAACTGTTACAATCCCAGTGCAAGGTAAGAGAGAAGCTACTGCACAATGTTTCAGGCTTGTTCCCATCACAGGAGTAGTACACAGTAAGGGGAAGAGGGGAGAACAACACAACAGTGGAGAAAAATATGTTTAAGGATTCCTAATTAGGAAGAATTGAATGAATAGATAAGCAGAATGTAGAGGCAGAACATGTACAGCTCCAGGAAGTTCTGACTGACACCATCTCTTAAAAAACTTGGCTATTTCAGTAAGACTTCCTTCCTGCACTAGCACAAGAGGAAAGTTACATTAGTATTAAAAACTAAGATCAATTTCATTATCTTCTCTCCTTAAATTGAAAAGTCTGAAGTATTTTGATGAAACAATTACATAGTTATAAGCAACTAAGAAAAGAATTACTAACTTAAAAACAAACCACAAAAACCAGAACCAACCACAAACACATGTTCCCTGTCCCCAAAACTTACTGTTATTTGTCTCTTTTCCTTGTATTACAGGTATTGCCAATGAAAATGGAGGAATAACTTTCTTCCCAGTCCAAGTCAATGTAGGTACCCAGCCTCAAGCTGTCTCTGGTCCCATCCAGCCACTCAGTGCCCAGACCCTCACTGGCACCTTGAACACTCAGATGGCTGGGGCAGCACTGCAATTACCAGGCCAATTAACTGTCCAGCAGATCTCCCCTGGAGAGCAAAGACAAATCCAGCAGTTCCCCACCTCCAGCAGGCCCCGCAAGATGGGCTCACTTGGACTCTTTTTCAGAAAGGTACTTTTTAGTGATTTATGCTTTGCTTACTTTGTATTGGCAAGGTTTCAGTTAATTTTTAAAATATGTCCTTACTGCTAGTAATGATGAGAGAATATTCAGTTTCCAAATTCATCCATACCCTTTGCCTATACATGGACATACCTGCCCAGTAGCTTTGTAATGCAGACAACTTCTCACTAGCAAAGCAGTAGACTGTCACCACAGGCACTGTTGAATCATGAAGGAGACTATGTACTTGCCAGCAGGTACTTAAAGGTGTTTATTTTCTTTAAGGCTCATTAGAAATATATAAATCCACCTTGGAGATATTCTGATATATTTGATACAGTGGTTTCTATAGGCTATGCAGTGCCCTTCCTGTGCTCAGGATAATTAATGCTTTCTTAGCATCACTACCTGTACTGGGAATGTCTGTGTCTTGTAAGCAAAATGTATTTGTCTTCTTCTGGCTTATCATTTGCACAAGCATGAAGTACCCTGTATCTGGGTGAGAAAAGCAGTGCTGCTGTGCCCTAAGCACAGTGCCCCTGTCCCCAGGTTTATCATTTAGCGAGTGTTCGCCTGCGGGATCTCTGTCTGAAACTCGACATACCCGACGAGCTGCGGAAGAAGATCTGGACCTGTTTTGAGTATTCCTTGATGCACTGCCCTGAAATCATGATGGACAGACACCTGGATCAGCTGCTGATGTGTGCCATCTATGTGATGGCTAAGGTGAGGTGTGAATATAGAACAACAAACACTTTCTTTAAGGCTTAATATTTCAAATATTATAATTCCTCAGAAAAACCCAAATCCAACCAACACTCAAAAGCCCCAAACAAAGAAAATGCCCCAGAAAGCTGTTAACCTTTTCTGTTTGTCTCCTCCCAGGTTACTGAGGAGGACAGATCATTTCAGAACATCATGCGCTGCTATCGGACACAGCCACAAGCCCAGAGCCATGTAAGTGCAGTCTGTATGAACAGGGGGGTCTGGTTCTATTTTAGGAATGACTCACTTTTTAAAGTGACATCTAGTGTTAAATGAAGGCAGGCTGTGAGCCATTCTCCTCAGGAGACAGCAGTCCTATCCAAAACCCTGCATTACTGAGAGTTCTTCATGCTAAACTGTATCTAAAATAGAAAATACCTTTACCTAAAGCCTAAGGAGGCAGTGCCTGCTGGATAACACTCCAGGGAGGAGGCTGTGTTTCCCCCCCTGTAAGAAGCAACTCAATAACACAGTGGAGTCTCTAAAAGGCAGCTGTATCGTGCAGACAGTTGTTTCCTGACAGTGTACCTGAGCATCCATGCTCTGCTGTGCTCCCTGCAGGTGTACCGCAGTGTCCTGATCAGAGGCAGGAGCCGCCGCCGCTCGGGCAGCAGTGACAGCAGCAGCCAGAGCTCACCCACGGACAGAAGCAAAGAGAAAAACAAAGAAAGAAGTGAGTGATTCCAAATGCCAGATGTTCTGGTTTTAATTCCATTTCCAAAACAGGGTGCATCAAGTAGGAGTTGGACTTTGTGTCACCCCACCACAAGCAATTCCTTCTTTGGTAAACTTGCTCACAATTAAGACTCCATTGCTAACATTTAGGAGTTGCTGTAACTCAAGCTTACTATTACACCTGTCTGGGCTGTACCCCCTGTGTACAGTTTGTACAACAAAGAACATCTCCTTGTGGAATGAAAGGAACTCGTGGTAGCTCATGGGCACAGTTACTCTGTCACTTATCACAACCCTGGGAGCTGAAGCAGTTTCTTTTAGTTTTTTTAGCTGTGAAGCAGCAGTTGGCTGGCTCCAGAGAGAACAAACTGGCCACCCACAGCATCTATTTTAGCACATCTGACATCTCTGAAGATCACTCCTTTGATACTTAAACTAACACATTTTCTTTGAGTTGTGTAAAGGAAAGCAAATAAGTGATGCTGTACATTCCTACCACCAGTTTAAGACATTTAATAGATGATGGTGTAAACTTACAGGTATTAGGTAAATGGTGTAAAACTTACAGGTATGTTTTCTCTCAGACAGGTGGCAGTGAGGGAAGGAAAGAATTATACATATTTCACAGCTTCCCACGTTAAAGCAGCAGGAAGTATTACCAAGCCAAATATTTCTGCTGCTAGCTGAAAAAGACTGCTGATCCTTATTTGAAATTGTGCCAGCTGGCAATGTTGGAAGAGCTGCTGTTTACAAGTACAGCACAAATGCCTGAAAAATAGTTTCAGCTCTGCTTATATTGTGATGAAACTCAGCTTATACAGAAACACCACTTGCAGTTTAGCTAGTAAGAAGTTAGAAAACAAGTGTGTTCTGTACATGTACTCAGCAGTTTGTTGGTGTTTAACAACATCCTGCTTTTGTTGTAAGAAAGAAACACTAAGGAAACAAAACTAGTGTTGCTGGTACAGACATGAGTCTCACAGTAACAATCCTGCAATTCCAGCATCTGGAACAGTTTTTAAATGCAGCTGGGTGTCTGGGGTTAACGTGCCTGAAGTGCAGGGGTTGCTCTCCCTTTCCAGGCAGCAGAGACTCCAGCCCCGTCATGCGCTCCAGCAGCACCCTGCCCGTCCCGCACCCCAACAGCGCGCCCCCCACCCCCACCCGCCTGACAGGTGCCAACAGTGACACCGAGGAGGAGGAGAGAGGAGACCTGATACAGTTCTACAACAACATCTACATCGAGCAGATTAAAGACTTTGCCCTGAAGTACACCTCAAACGCAGTAAGTTAAACTCTGCTTTTCATTACCGAACAGATATTTGTTACTATAGGGGCAGCAAAGTACGCTCCGCTAACCTCACTGTAAGCAAATTCAGGATTTTTATGGCAATAACTTCACTTCAAGGAGCTATTGCAATACCAAGCTCTTTTGATGCCTGGCTGCACTTTCCCCTGTACAAAAACCAGAGCACTGAGCACTGTGCTCAGCCAGCTTCAGTGTTGGAAACGTAAATTTAAAAAAATTATCGGGCCCAGTCACATGACAAAACTTATACATCAGTTCTAAACAAGTATGTATGACATTAGCACTGAAAATCTAAACTGTGTTTAAGATGACCAATTTACAAAAGCTTTGCTGAACTAACACCTGAGATCAGATACCAACTGCTGGGTGATTTTCATTTTCTCCTGAGCAGACGGATTCTCCTCCACTCTCGCCCTACCCGTTTGTCCGGCTTGGCTCCCCCCGCAGAGTGCAGCTGTCCCAGAACCACCCCGTCTACATCTCCCCACACAAAAATGAGTCTACTCTCTCTCCAAGGGAGAAAATATTCTATTATTTCAGCAGCAGCCCATCTAAGGTGAGTCTAAAGCATTTTACTTTGCTCTTTCAAATCCTTAATTCTACCTTTGCTTTTTGGTAGTGAAATCAGAGAAGGCTGTGCAACACATTTCTGTTTGCATTGTCCAACATGTACCTTCTCACCCTGTGCTCTTCAGATTGTCAGCTCAGGTAGCTAAGAAGCTGCAAAGCACATGAGTCCAAGCTACATGTGTACTTTTCAAAGTTACTCTTTGTACCGGTACACATGACAGGCTCAGGAGGTGTGGCAATGGTACCCTTAGCCTTCCAGTAACAGATGGGTTATGTGGTCTGGAGCCTGTTCAAAGAGCAGAACATTAAATGCAATCACATGCTCTTATCTACCCAAACAAGATGAGAGGACTTACCAGGTGAGCCTGTGATAAGCTGAATCCTGTCATCTCTGGTCACCACAAATGAAGTAGAAATCTTCCCCGAGATCCATCTTCCTTCTAGAGAGGAACTTGCACCTGTGGTGTAAGAGAACAGCCACAGCTATGGACAGAAAGCCTTTCAGCTCTACATGCAATGAAAAAAACTTGAGTCTAAGACTAGCAGGCAGTCATGGAAAAAAAAAGTTTTGGCTGTCACAAGGAAGTGCTTTGTTCAGACACATCTCCAGAAAAAAACAACAACCATATGTAATCCCACTGTCATGCAACAAAACTTCACTTTATATTTTGGAAGTCACAGTAACGGAAAATATTCCTACTTCTGTTTTTCTCCCCCTTCTATCTCCAGAGGCTAAAGGAAATCAACAGCATGGTTAGAACTGGAGAAACTCCAACAAAGAAGAGAGGCATCCTCCTGGAGGATGGTACTGAAGCACCAGCTAAGCGGGTCTGCCAGGAGAATCACACTGCTCTCCTAAGAAGACTACAAGATGTAGCAAATGACAGAGGCTCTCACTGAGTCCAGTGTCTCAGCACAGGGATTCCCTTCCTGCTGCTTCGCTGGACCAGGCTGCTTAGGGTAGGAGTCACCAAGCCTGTGCAGGTGTCCCCAGCCAGGCTCTCCTCTTCTCACCTCACTGCCATGGCCGTGACCCATCTCCTGCTGGACTGCTCTGAGCCTCTGTACTCATCAGAAAGGGGCAAGAGGAGAGTTGCCCACAACACCTGGGACAGCAAGGATGTGCTCCAAACCCTGCAACCCAACCTATCACAGGGCAGGAGATCCATCTCTAGGCTATGGCTTTGGTGAGCACCTGAAGAGTTTCTTGGTGCTTGGAGAAGGCACCCCTGATAGAGCTTGCTACCTACCAACAGGTATTTAGAGTTGTTTCCTCTAGTGAGTCCAGTTATGCTGTTTTTATCAGAGCTTTACCATTTTCATCTGTGGACTAGAAAATTATACCTGCATCAGACATGGGAACACCACACCAAGAGAACCACACTCAACAGTGGCTTGGTTTTACAGTAACAAACTCCACAAAAGCAATGACTTAGAAGTAATACTCCAGCCAAGTCCAGTTCTGCTTGGAGAGGGAAGACAGGAGTGATATTTTTAAGCCCTGAAGGAAGCTATCAGAATGGACCCTCTCCATAGTCAGGATGTTTCTGGTGCCCCTGAAAACCATCACCTTGTTTTGCTATAATGTCCAGGCACCTTGCTGTGTATAAAGGTAGAGAATTCCGTTGATGCATTGTTTTTAGCTGTGCAATGTTTGAAAGTGAACTGATGTTCAAAAGGTGGCACTTTTGATAGGGCTGTGAAGCATCATTTTAAGGCAGATTAGTTTTGCTGTATATTTGCAATGGCACTTTCTAAATGTGAATATTTTGTTTTCAAAGGCTGACTTCAGCTTTCTTTCTGTATTGAAGCAATTTGACTTTTGTATTTATTTTCAAATTGACATCCCACAGCTCCCTGCTTCAGCAAATGGCATTAGGAATTTGTTTTCACTTGATATATATGCAATAATGGAGCAGGAAGCTAGGGATGTTGGCTTTTTTCAAGGAATTTTATATGCTTGTAATGTTACTTCAGATTGCTTTTCTTGAGAGTCAGAAACTGCCCACCTCACTTACTCAGTAGAAGGATGGTGGCATCTCCATCTCGTGAAACATATACTGAGCTCTACTGCTTGTTTTTAAAGGAGGGGGTTTGGGGAGGGGGAGGGAAGGGTGGTTTTATTTTTAAAATTGACTTAATCAGGCTGCCTGGGAGAAACCTCTCCCCTCATAACAGGATAAGGAAGTGGTGCATATATCAGACTTACGACTTGTTTTCATTTTAAATAGTTCTAAAATACCAGACTTACTAGGAAAGCATTAAACATACTAACAACCAGTACAGTACTAATGTATTCCTGTTCAGTGCCATAGCTGGGGACAGCAGTGGCTTTCATGTAAAATGCAGCATACTTGCTGCAAGGTTTTATAAGGAAGCAAAAGTTAAAAACTCCATGTTTTCAGTCATTCCTGCTTCACTGAATAATGGGAAAGTTTAGGACTTAAATCCACTGTAAATTCAACTGAAGTTAAAAAAAGGAACTTTCATTAATACCTGCATAACAGAAAGGCTTGAGAAATTGTGTAGATGTTTCTGTAAAGATATTTATGAAATTGTCAGACAATTCTTGTTACTCTGTACCATTTACATTACTTTGTATGAAAATATTGCAAGTGTATTTTTCAATAAAGATTTTATAAACTCACAATTTTGGGTTCTTGTGTGAAAAGCTAAAAACAATCTGTAGCTCTCAACTAAGTTTGACCATCTAGTGCAAAAAAGAAAATAACAGGATGCTCCTGTAGCTGGGGTCCTCAAGGCAGATGCTGTAATTGAGTGCAAGAACTCCACATTAAACACTGCAATTAATGGCTTGGAGAAAATAAAATAATGGCACTTACTTGTCACACAACTCTTGCCCCAGTTTAGGCATCTTGTTTGTTCTAAATGTGTTCCCTCCTGTTGCTCTGTCAGAACTTGGGACAGTGGAGGCAGGGCCAAGGCTGTTGTCACTGTCACTGGGATGCTGCTGCTCCTCACTACAGACAGGGGACCCTGGAACAGTAGCAGTGCTCTGGCTGCTCTGCAGGAGCTTCTCATGCAGGATCTGGCACTTTAATCCAAAGAAAAGAGAATTATTTTCACATGTATTACCACACCCTTCAGCTACGTAAGGGAGATTCCTAAGAATTCTGCAGGTGCAAAGAGCTGCTCTGGGCACTGGCAGCCACGTTCTGTATTGTTACAGCAAAGGAAACTGCAGCATTTTTACCTGGAAACCCTGGAATTGTTCCATCAGCTTCGGGTTTATCCCTTTCTGAAACCAAGTTGTTTACCAACCCTCAGTTGAAAGCAGTAACAGATGCACAATTTAGAGTTTGCACCTGGAAAAACTGCTAAAGAAGCTGCCAAAGCAGCAGCCTAAGCCTCGTGTGGCTTCAGAACATCTGTGACAAGACTTAGAACAGAAATAGTTCAGCAGAAGGGACCAACCACGACCCTACAGTGACACTGCTACAGCACAGCCTGCATTCCACTGCTGAAACAGCCCCTGCAGAGCTCGTCATGGCAAAAGGATACTAACAAATTTATAGATTAAAATATTTTAAATATATAAAAACATCTTATTATAACATTATATATGATATATAATATGTTATAATTGTTATATATAATATGCATTATATATTATATATTATAATATATATGTAAGATATAGTATAATATATATTTTACATTATTTATATACATGATATACATACTATCAATAATATAATTATGTTACATGTATTATATTACATTATAATTACATTATATATATAATAGATATAATTATATTTATAATAAAATTATATTACAACAATATATATAACAATATGTTATATATAATATATATTATATATACATCTATACATATAAAATACATTATATACATACATATACATATAATATATACATATACACATACATATAAATATATAATATACATATATATAATTACATTAAATTACATCATATTATATATATTATGTTATATATTATATATAATATAATCATATAATATATCTAATATAATTATCTATACATTATATATATTATATACATTATATATATAATTATACATATAAATACACATAATATATATCATAGATAATATACAATATAATAATATATATTATATACATTACATATAATATATAATATACCATATATTATCATATATAATATATAACATAATATAAAGCATATATTATTTATGTGGATATATATACATTTATACATATATTTACATATACACATATACATATATACTATATACATTTAATATGTATAATAGATATATTTTCTATATTTTATATAAATCATTATATATAATATATATTATATAGTAATATATTACGATAATAAATATTATAATGTAATATATAATAACATAATATAATTAAATTCTATAATACTATATATACTATATAATATATATGTTATAATATTATATATAATATTATATATACATATATATAAATAATATATACATATATTTACATATACACATATAAATATATATTATAAACATAATATATAATATACAATATATTTTATATATTTTATATTTTATATATTGTATAATGCTATATATATTATGTTATATTATATATCAAATAATAACACAATATAATTCTATTACATAATACTATGTTTAATATATAATAGAATTATATTATATATTATATATACAATGTATATAATATATAATAATCATATTTTATATGTAATATATAATATATACACACATATATACATATATTTACATATACACATACATTATATATATGTATATTATATAATATACAATACATATATTTTATATAATATATAATATATATTATATATAATACATATTATATACTGTTATATATTATATTGTAATAATATAGAATATATAATAATGTATAATATACAATAATATATAATATATAACATAATTATATTATACAATATATAGAATATATATTTTATAATATATGGTATTATACAATATTAGACATTCTATATTGTATATATTATATATATTATAATAGTATAATATATATGTTCTCTCTAAATCTAATAATATATACTATATGTAATATATAGGCTATATTTTATATATTATCTTTTATCTTATATATATTTATAGATATATATATTTGTAGATACATTTATATTCATATATCTTATATTGCTATATATTTATGTATCAAAGTACTGTCAGGGACTTGTAATTCAATATTTCAGCAAATGACAGGGCTGTACCAGGAGAGCCGGCAGCTGAATTCAGGGTGTGCTTTCAGTGCATATTCACCAGCCTTGCTCCTGGAATGGCTTCTTTCCATGTTCAGCTCTGCAGACAGAGGATACGGTCAGTCTTCTATCCCCTTTCTCAATGATCAAACAAAGATATTTCAGATTATTCATTCCAAGCTAAACAAAATTCAGCATTCTATAAATGAATAAATAAAATTACTTTATTTTCAGCAGACTATTATCCTGGATTTAGCTTGGAGCAATCCAGCCCACTCACCAGACCTCTGAAGGTCCCTAATGGCTCAAAGATAAATAGAAATCAACCCTAATTTTAGTACATCATTCTATCATCCTTCCTAGTCCTTGGTTTTTACTGATCTTTAACTGTTCTTTTTCTAAGCTCAGCAACAATCAGAAAAACAAAGCAGCAGCCACATTTCTGAACTGCCTTGGTGCCAGTGACCAGGATCTGGTCAGGTTTAGCTCCCCTCAGCCCAACTCCACCAGTGACTGTGGGGATACAGCAGGAGGAATTAATCCTGTGTCCACCCTGCTGCAGTTGGGAGGAAAGAGCATCCCAAGATTAAAAGGGATTAAACTTCTATGCAAATCTTTCACCTAACTGGCTTGGGAAATCTGCAAGTCAGTGATTTATTACAAAGGCTTCTGAATAATCATAAAAACAAACAGAGGAACTGTCACGTTTCAATTTCAGACTCTTGGTCTTTGCCCCCGCCCATGGTGCTCAGCCAAGAGTCCCCTCATTAAACCTAATGCTAAACCCAAAGCATTTAAATGTCAATTCCACCCTTCCCCAGAAAGCTGTAAGACAAGTAGCAGCAGCAATTCATGGCCACAGTATTTCAGTAGCTACACTCCAGGACAGCACACCAGCCCTCAAAAACCTTTCCCACATCCTGTCCCTGAAATAAAAAACCCCCGTAGTCACCTTCCAGGCAATACAAGCTCAGTTTTCAGATCAGTTCCTCCACTTTGGTTTCCTACAGCAAACTCAGAACAGGCATTTGAGAGGTCCATGGCCCCTGCAACTCCTCGTAACCTGCCAGATGTCCAAACCACACAGGGTAACAGGACCAGTAATGCCACACAGAAGAGAAAGGTGGCCAGGGTAGGTGACACAGAGCCACAACTTTTTCCTTTCAGGGGTTCCCAGGAAGCTGGCTGTTTCTCTCACAGTTTTTACAGTCACTTGAGCTGGGCTGTACCCTGTCCTAAAGACTTCCCTAGCAGAAAGACTGATAAAGCAAGCAGCTCAATAGCAGATTCATGCTTGACTGAAAACCATGTATTTATTAGAAAGGTTAATGACCAGAGGCACAGGACATGGAGAGAAACTGAACAAGTGCATATTTAGGATTACCAAAAATCTGTTCTCTAGAATGCAAATAACACAAGCTATAAAAACTAGACAGATTTTTTTCTAAGTAGCAAATCAAGGGCACAATAATCTGGAAAAAAAGGTAACAGATCAACAAAAGAAACATTTCCCAAACACTGAGGTAGTTGTCAAGCACCCCACATTCCCAGAAGTACTTTAAACATGAGACATCACTTGTGGCTGATGCAAGTGCTCCTCTGTTGTGCCACACATCAACCCCTTCTATGGGGAGGGTGCAAGTTGGATGTGAGCTACTTCCTGCACACACCCTTCCTATCAACACAAACTGCAAGGCACAGCACTAATCGAGGTATGAAGATATCTAAAAGCATCAGAGGGATCTGAACAAGAGTGAGACAACAGCTGAACTGCCAAAGCTATGCAGAAAAAGGCCATTCCCCTCACGTGCTGCCTTCAGGTCTGCAAATCTGCAAGCATGAAAAAAAGAGAAAAATGCCCAACAACCTAATCCTGCCCTCAAGAACAGTGTTCTTGGGCTGGTCCCTTCTGCAACCCTGCATTGCACTCAAAGCCTTCTACAATAAGGCAGTTGAGAAGCCTTTGCTTCTATCAAGTGTTTCAAAGCAGAAACCAACTGAAGTCCCACACTGCAGCCACAGGTTACAGCACTGTCCTGCACTACCTGCAAGTTTTTTTTTTCTGGCTTAAGAGGACAGAGCAAAACAACCACCCCACCATGGCCTCCCTCCCTCTCAAAGGAGCAGGTCAGCAGCAAGATCACTCACCCTTTTCCATGAGTGGTGGACTTGGTTTTCCATCTCTTCAGCAAAGAGCCCAGGGAGAAGCAACCATACCCTGCTGGGAGATGGAGCCAGGAGCTCTCTGTGTGGGGCCCACAGCTGCACACAGGGGCCCAGAAGGTGCCTGGAAGCAGCATCCTTTTGAAAGGCTTCTTTTTCTTTTCAGCCTTTTGAAAGACTGAAAAGTTAAGTTTCAAATCCCTCTTTTACACTGGCAGTAGTTTCCTAAGTATCACTGAATCAGGAGGCCTGGAGCTATTTGATCCTTTGCTCACACAGGAGCAAACCCAGGAGCACAGTGTTCCTCACCAGCTTCTCAAGAAGGAGCTGTGGCACCAAGCAACTGCTCCAGAAAGTTTCTGCTTCCTTTTGCTTTCCCACTGTGGAAAGGACAGGAAGTCACCGTGCACGTCATCACAGAACTGACAGCAGAGAGAACCACCTGCCTTCTCCCAGGATCCACTGGTTTGGGATTTTTTTCCTATACTGACACAAATTAAAAATTATAAAAAAATTATAAAATTATAAAAGCTGTCTGCCATCCAAGTCCTGGTCTCACAATATTACTCACTTCAGCATGCAAGATAAACTATGCAAAAACAATGCTATAAAAGTATCTTTAAAGAAAGAGACAGAATGTTCCAACTATAGGGAAGTGTACACAATACAAAGGACAAATTCTACTCTCCTCAAAGTGTGCTTTGATACATGGTGCTCAGTCAAGAGTCCTTTCATTAAACTTTTCTAATTCTAGAAAAGGATTTAGCAGTTATTTATGCAACACATTTTATCAAAAAACATATTTAGGAGTAAGATCAAAGTTCTTGCAGGTCCTAAGCCTTCTCCCACTCCTTCCTTTACAAGGAGCAGAAATGGGAGAAGAGAGAAAGCACCACAAAAATCTCAAATCCATTATTTGCATAGGTTTATTTCGAGATTTCAAGTTGAACATTTTGCTCCATCAAGGCACCACGACCAGGAGGAAGGCAACACTTGTTTGGCATCACCTTGCTACTACTATTCAGTTGTGCTACAGAAACAGATGCAGTGCTCTTCCTAAGAGCAGCCAGTTTCAAGGCTCAAGCAGCAAAATGTCCTACACCATGTCTGTTGGCTTTACACCACCTTTGCAAATCTCTGAAAGTAAATCAGCACCAACATTCAGAGAGCCACTAAAAACTGACGATTTGTTCTATATTTCCCTATTTTAAAATACCACTGCCTTAACACACCTTCTTCTCAGCCTCATAATGAAGCTGAGCTGAGCTCTGAGCTAGAGGAGACAGATTTATGGTAAAGACAGCAGAAAATTACTGAGTTAATTGCCCTACAAAATCATACCAAGTCACAGACATCTCACTCAGTGATTGACTCAAACTTGGCAAAAATGTCTTTTGGAAAGAGCTGCACTCAACCACTACTTCCAATACTGTTTACAATGAAAAACTCAGCCCCTTAAAATCCATTAAAAATGTTTAAATCTGCTGTTCCAGCAGCCCAGAGCCTTCAGTTTATATAGACCCACACCTCACATATATAGAGTTAACAAGAGCTGTCAGAGAGCTGAAGGCAGTAGTTCAGTTGCAAATACCTTGTTCAGAAGAACCCACTTGATAACTTATTAGAATTCCTCTTACTTAAACCTCAGACTTCTTTAGGAAGGAGCCACATTTCTCTTATTACACTGAGTATAAATGGATATATGAAGGTTTGGAAAGAACATTTTAGATTTAGACAAAAACTTAGGGCCTGTAACAGCCTCTTCAACATGAGGAGACTTGAAGAGAAAAGAGTAGCCCCAGGAACTGCACCTCTGTATGCCCTTCCTTCTCTGTCTTGAAGAGGATCCTTGCTCTCTGCACACCCTCTGCAGTCTTCTGTCTAAAGAGGAATTCCAGAAGTACTGGAGACAGACACTCCAGGCAGCTCCAGGAATTGCTGCATTTTAAAGGAAGAAGCTTTCCATTTGGAAACCACTAAAGCAACATCATGCAGAAGATTTAAATATTACCTAAAATAGAGTAAGTGATTTATTTACACAATGTTAAGTGCTGCACAGAAACCACTCAAGCCATGCTTACTGGTACATTAAATGTATAATTTGGTATATGATAGCATATTGCTTGTGAAGTGTTGGTCTCTTTCCTTACAAGCTACAAAGGTGTTCTCAAAGGGAACAAGGAAAGGTTTTTATATGACAAGAGGACTTAGCTTGCCAGATAAAAAGAAAAAACCCCACAAAACCCAAAATGCATACCCCACCACTCCCTAACCACCCTCTCCAAACACTGCATAAAGTCACTAGCATATGTCACTAGACCACAGGGTTTGCATTAATGCCACCAGAACAGGTAGGAGAGGTCAAAAGAAAAAGCAGCATGGCTGTAAGGGGTCAACATTATGGGGTTTGACAGCAAAACCCTATTAGGCAAGAATAGGGCATTATGCTAGGCTATGACATTAGGAAGACTCTTGTGAAAAATAAAAAAAAAATTGTCCTAAACTCACATATCCTTTAGAAAGCTTCTCCTGTGTGTAGAACACCACTGTATTTAAGCTTCAGTACTTAACCTCCTGTTACCCTGTTAGCATCCTGAATACATATGCAGGCCAGGAGATGGGTAGCCACGTGCCTCCATTCCAGCTCCAGTCTGTGCTAAATGTCTACAGTACAGACAAACAGAGGGACAAAAGCCAGATCATGGTTTCTTTTTATTTTAAGATGTCACTATTGCCACACATTAGTCAAGCTACCCTAAGTAATTCCCCTAGACATCTAGGGAATCTAAAATCCTCTAAGATTTTTATTAGCTCAAGACACCACCATTAAAAGCTTTGATTTTAGTGTTTATATAATAAAAGTCTAACAGCCTGACACTGTTTTCACCCCGTCAGACTAATATGTGCTTTAGTGACAATATCCATTTACAGATCAATAATACCTCATACATCATCCCCAGCTTTACCTCTGGAAAGTGCTAAATGGAGTCAAGGAACCGTCTATGTACAATTTCAAATCCCAATATATTTACAATAGAAACCAAAAGTATTTAAAACCATTAAATATAGTGTTTAACTCTGCTATATTAGTTTACATGAACACAGCTTACCTCTGGCATCATATTTCCAATGCTAATATTTCTGCCAGTAGTTTTTTTTTAAAAATTGCTATTCCTGGAGGGAAAAAATAGATGCTTAAAAACCAACCCAAAACCTCCAGGCATTTCAGAGCCCTGAGGAATTACCCACTCTAGACAGTCTTCAGGCAGAAGTGCTGCAGTGTTCAAGAGAGACTTCCAAACTCCAGGCAAGCCTTTAAAACCTAATGCATACGTAAAACATGAAGTCAGTAATCCACTGAAGAGGTTTACTGGAGTCACTGCTACCATTCAGTTTTTACTAATCCGTAGTCAAGAAGGAAACTGCTGCTTTGCTGTTTCTCCCTCCATTACATTCCCTCCAGCACAGAAAGTGTTTTTGTGCACCATCATCCAGAAGAGCTAAGTAGGTGTTGTCTTCTCATCTTTGCTGAAAGGCTGAACTGAGCCAGGCTTTACCCATGACAGGCCAGACACGTGTGTGCTTTTGCAGTGCTGATCTTCTGCCTTCTTCTAGGTAGAAAAAAGTTAAAGTCAGAATTATTAAATACTTCAAACCTTACCGAGTCCCTTTCCATCCATTTTGCCTTCAGCAAATACAAGCATGAAGGAAGCTAGTGTTGCTTCCTCAGGAAAGAACAGTAAAATGGCTTTTGGTTTAACAGAAAAGGACTTGTTCATGCACTGTTATCTTATCAGACCATGAAGACAAAGACACTTTTTGAAAAATGCCTTTTGCTTCAAGTCCCAGCACCACTGCACTACTATTTGCCATATTTCTTGGTTCTACAGAGAGAAGTATTAATCCAAATCAAGACATATCTGTCATTACCTTGACCCTACACCCATAGCATACTGTCTTGGGATGCTGGGCATACTGTAGAGGCTTCCAAACACAAATGAACAACTGCCACCTTTGCTATACTTAGTTTCTTAGTCCTTTCCTTCCTTTGGAAGGAAGTTCCTTAGTCCTTTCCCTCATCATGGCTAAATGTTTGACCAGTAGCTATCACAACACAATGCAACAAACATTTGACTAACTATTGCCATTTAGAAGACAAAACAAAAAAGCCTTCTAGTTGAGGGAGAAAGATGCAACTTCAAGCATCAGACTTAAAGTAGTTTAAGAAGATTAGTACATTAGATACCTATTCTAGCAGGTCAAAGAAACAGAGCATACCAGGAAACTAGCCCTGCCTCCACACTGCTACAGGCTCATCAGATCATCTGTATGCCAGCTACATGAAACCTGCATTGACACATCAAGTTCTAGAAAGTGATAATCATGTGAGTAGACCTGGCATACTATGAGAAGCCTTTTACCTGACAAAGTAAACTGAATCAGCAAGAAAACTGAACCTGCACTCCTTCTTTGTGTAAAAGGTGACACTGTGTGACAGAATTGCTGCAGCACATCAGACAGCAGCAAACAAGGGATCAGTTAAGCTTGAGCCTGGCAGAGTATCACCTGACTATCCCTTGCTGCAAAGATCATTTAGCAAAAGCCACATGCTCAGAGACATCACAGCCCTTCCTGAGATACAGTTCTAAAATGCCTGAGCTGTTTGCCAAGGCATAGGAATTACACAGGTACCAAACCAGGATCCAAGGTTGCAGAGAAAGGAAAAGATAAGATACAGGATTAGGGAACTTCCTTTTACAGGGAAGGAAAAGAATGTTCTCAACTACACTGACATTTTGGAACAAATATCCCACAGTGCAGAATTTTGACTAACTTACAGACCATACATGCAACAGTTACTGAAGATGTTAGCTTTTACTTAAAAGAAATGAATATGCATCTCCAGAGAAAAAGGACAAAAGAAAACATCATCATTTGCTATCAGTGTCTGAGACAACATTACATCCCTTCCATTTCAAGCACCTCAACCTGTTCTTTCTCTTTAGGTCTTTGACTTAAAGGATAAGAAAAAAAGGAGGAAAAAAAGAGGCAAAAATAGTTCTGAAGTTCTTTAAGAAGTCAGAATCTGATCAAAATATTTTCCTGTGTGTTCTGAGGCTGGTGAAAGACCACCTCACCTCAAGCCTTGCTGTGATTTTGGCAGTTGGCAACACTGCTGCACTGAATTTACAGGCAACATATTGCATTGAGATCAACGCAAACATCTCACTCATACCAGAGGACATGCAACAAACAACATCAGTCAAAGCTTGTAGAAAGGAAGACTGAAGCTTGGGCTGGCAAAAACTTTTTTTTTTTTACTTATGAAAAACCCCAGCAAACCACACTACAGCTCTGATGCAAGGAGCCCAAGTCAGAAACCAAAACATTCAGAATTAATTCCCTTGCCAGCCCAACAAAGATACCAGCCACCACTTCACAACCCTGAGGCCCTGTAAGTGGAATGACTTGGCACATCACTCAGTGCAGACAGAATTGCTGTGCACCAACTCTTGTCAAGTAAAAAAACCAAAACAATAAAAACCAAAATCAAACATCCCCCTCCTCAAAAAAATCAAGGATGCAGCTCAGATGAAAGCCATATGAACCAACACATTCTTGTTATCATACTGAGAGTGCTTTGTGATAGAAGTAACTTGAAGAAGCCTTCAATGAGCTGATGTCTTGCTAGAAATCAGCAGCATTGGAGATGTGAGCAAGGCACTCTGCTTGTGCTGCTTCAGAAAGTTTGTCATGAGAAGAAAGCCCTGAAGCTTTCATTCAGTAATGAAAGATCTTTCAGCAGAAGAGAACAAAGAAGTTGGGGACTGTCAGATTATGCACAAGTGGTAATGGCCATGACAAGTTCAGGACAAGCTAATAGGCAGTCAGCAAATCTCTTTCCCTTTCTTCCCCATCCCCCTCAGCTTTCAACCCTAAACAAAAAATCTGCCAAGTGTGCCAACAACTGTACAAACAGAGCTTTCTAGCGGGCTAAATGATTAATTGCTTAACACACTGAAGTTTGAACAGTGACATAAATGCTTAGTTAGGACACAAATCAGTTTCAGCATGCCTGCTGATCCAAAAGAGGGGTGAAATAAGGTCTGTCTAGTACATGTTTATCACACAGTGACAGAGAACCTTTCTTCCCTTATCAGGCAATAAGCCCTTACTATAGTGAGAATCTGGGCTTTGCACATACCTTCTGAGTCAACATCTTCTCTCTAGCTTCATCATGGATAGCTGGATTCCACGGAGAAAAACTAGGGAAAAAGTACAGTTATCTCTTACTTTGCATTTTTGTGAACTACAGCACGAAAAGAGCAGAGTGCAGCAATTTTCCTTGGTTTATTTAAATTTCAAGTAATCTAGGAGCCTGAGTTTTCAGAGTTAAAACATACTGTTCAGAATTAAATTCACATTGCCATGGATCTTTTCAACAGGAAACATTTAAGTTTTCATTTTGTTCTGCAGTGAGAGCTGGCAATTCAGCAGGTGCTAAATGAAATATGACTCATTCGCTATGGAGCTGGCTGTTCCATCCCCCATGCAGGCAAGCTTAAAAGTATTTTAAAAGTACAACCAAAGTTACAGTCATGCAAACTGAGTTCAGGAAACCCTGAAAGCAGTGTTTACTGCAGGTTACCTCAGCTTGAGGGGTGTTCTGAGGCTTTACTTTGTTTTGGAGGTTGTTGAGATGTTTTAAGACTTGGCTGCTTAGTGAAAAAACAGTATTTAAGATTCAGTCAAAACCAAATAGAAGAAAATGAGTGTAGGAATACTCAAAGTATTGCTACAATGTAAGAAAAAAAACAGGTCAGTGAAGCTGGCAGAGAAAGACTTCTAGTCAACAACTATACCAAAACATGTTCTTGAAACACTAGGGCATGGTGAATTTGCTCATGGTACTTACACAATTGCATAGGGATCCTCTATTTTGGGCTGATCAAACAAACGACTGCTACATAGTTTGACACTGTCCATCACTTTACTCTTGAACAGCTGAGCATCTTTTTCATACCTGCAAGAGAGAAGTAGTGTCAGGTAATTCCAGGAAGGCAGAATAGACAGATGCAGCAAAACCTCAACTTCAGCTCGTAGTGCAATCAAGTCTGGAGGTACAGACCATGAACTGATGAACAATTTTAGAAATCTAGGTTCTGCAAGTCTGTGCAAAAACCAGACCATGCCAGTACACATGAAAGATACTCACAGCACTGCAGCCTCAGGGTTGAGAGGACTGGTTGTGTCAATCTTGTAGAAGACTCTGCGAGCGTACATTAATACCTGCCATATGTGATTATGATTTCTCCTAAAAAGAACAAAACACAATGAAGAAAGGAACAAATTTCCTTCAAATTACACATCAACATGTTACCACTCACCTCCATTTTGCAAATGCTCTTTTCACATCCAGTTCACCAGATAAGGGATCTACTAACGGGTGGAAGACGGGCAGATCAAAAACCAAGCGCTGCATTAGAAAAAAAGAAATTCATTATCAGAGCTTCAGCCCTAATCCTGAAACCACTGGGTGAAGGTCAATCAGATCTTGCTTCCAGGCACTACTGAATTGTTACTGTATTAAAAGCAATCAACCTGAAAAGATTTATACCAACTGTGAAACTGTAACCCAGCACAGAAGTTACATGCAGGATCTTGTCCTCTCTCACATGCTTATCACCAAATCAGGAAACTAATCCAGCTAACTGCACAAGCACTGATGCCAACACAGGTAATAATATCAAACAAGATCAGATTAAAGGAGTTTTTCTGCTCTAGGTACTTGTGACTGAAAGTGTACTTGAGCTACAATAATTTTTTTTTTTTTAATCCTACATATTTTTAAGTAAAGTGTGGCAATGTCTGGACCGCTAATTTCCTCTGGTGTTTTGTCAATTCTTCCAGAAGAAACTTAGTTTCAAAAAGGCTTTAAAGCTGTATGTTAACAACAGAATGATGGCATTAGGAGAGGTACTAACAGTACAACACTTTGAAGGAAACGGTTTCCTACCACTTCTGTCCTTTTAAAAGACTACAGCTTTTCAAAAAACTTGACAAGAAGCAGACAGCTTCCTGACAGTCACTTTGATCTCTGCTACAGCAGTACATACACCTGTCCCCAGACCTTCCCCTAAAAAAAAAAAATCCGGCCAAGAGGGCCAGCTGCTCTGCTCTGGAGTGTCAGATTGCTTTTTAATAAATGCAATAACTTGGATACTTTTCCCTAAAGAGAAAAAGAGAAAGCAGAGAAGGAGGAAACACAGTACTATCTATCTCCTCCCTTTGTTTCACCAACTTTCTCCTCAAGTTCTTTTAGTTCTCTTCTAATGTAATTTAGAAGAAAGACAGGCAAGAAAACCTGCCTGTACAGAAAGCACAGCAGAGATGTCTGGATTTTACATTTCATTATACCTCTACCCAGAATACTTCTTTAAGTGTTTCAAGATAACTTCCTTGCCAAGAAAGTATCAGTTCAAGAGTTGAGATAAAGATAAGATAAATTGATTACTTATTAAATTATAAGTTAATTACTTAATAATCTTATCTAATCTCATGAAATTCTCTCCACACCAGCCTCAACAATCAGAGTAACATGATTCTTTCATGGAAACATGTACAAGACATCACAAATGAACCCAGCCAACTCAACAAAACTAGTTCAAGAAAATAAGCTAATTGATACATTAACTTTAACAAAATGTCACCAAAAAAATAAGGAAAAATCAAGACACACACAACCACTTACCGGGCAGTCTCCATCTGGGTAATTATCAGGAATATAGACAGTAAATTTAAACACACCATCCTGGTAGAGCCCATTTCTTAAGAATATTACACCAAACCACACTGCAAATGAGAAAGTTTGCTTGAGTTAAAAAATTTAAACACACAGACACACAGAAATATATATATATATATATATATATTCAAATGTAAAAGTTAAGTTTAAACTTACTTAATGCTGACCGGTAAGATGGCTGCACGTAGACACCTGGCAATTTCTGCTTTACAACCAAGGTACTGCAATGAGAATCAGTGTTTAGAAAGCTGGAGGGAGTCATTCAACAAATCTCATTAAAAGGGTGGAGCAAATACTCCCAAATTTGCATTCATTTGCTATTTCACTTCTTCTGAGTACAACCCAGTCATGACCTTCTGTCATCAGTGACAGCTGATTTTCTCTCCCTTTGCTTTTTAGAAAAATGTGCTATTATTTTTCTAATCAATTAAGACAAAAAGTTCCTAGCAAGTTTAGCCAAGTTGTAGGATATGCAGAGTCTACTGAACACTACAGATGTTAAACCAAATTATTCACTTCATAGAGCTCCACATGCTCACACAAAAAATTATCTTAAAGCAAAGCACTAACATAGTTCTCCACTTATGAACAGTATAATACAAATTTGTTAGACCAGAGGAGTTTGCATTACTATACCAATATATTTTTTCATGCTGCAGCAGAAAAACATCTTTCTTGAATTAAAAAGCCCTGAACAAAATACGTTTTAAATTGAAAGTGAGAACTCTCAATAGTTAAATGCAAGAACTGAGACTTAGTGTTGCATAACGACTCCAGGGATTTCATTCCAAAAGGAACTACATACTTGAGAATCCAGTATGTCTGTTGCAGAGGAAGTCCCTTCAGCTATGCAGCACAGAACATCTTATGTAACTTTATATATCTAGAAAGTTTTACAGACAGAGATTTTTATGTCCCACAGTACTCTGTCACTGGACTGGATCAACTGCAACTGACCCAAAGCAAGCTACTCAAATCACACCAACTCCTCTGGTAAGTTGCACATTAAATATCACAGAGACAGGAAACAACTGACTCTTCCTAAATCTCCATTTAATAAGCCACAACAAGACTTCCATTAACTACTGCAAGAAGCTCCAACATGCTCACTTCTGCTTGCTTCTGTTTTAATACTTGTTTCAGAAATTGGGTTTTTCTGCCCAAAAAGCTATTAGGATAGCTGGTCAAGCTGCCTAAATCCAAGATGTGTTTACTTAAAGATTGAGATATATAATAATTCAGAGAATACCATCTAAACACATCCCTTTAAACCTCACTTTTGTCTACCTTGCTACCTCAAGCAATTGAGACTTGCCGCTCCAGAAAGAGAGTTTTGTGGCACTTGAAGTTTTACTGCCTTCTTTAAGGACTAAGGCAAAGAAAAAATCCAAGAACTAGATCCCTACAAGTTGCTTTTTTTCCTCAATGAAGCATAAGCCCAGTGACTAAAAATGACAAAAATAAGTTAAAACCTACAATTCAGCAAGGAGGGAATACTCCAAATAAAAAGGCCCATAAGAAGCATGCGTTCCATTTGTTGACTGGGATGAGGCAGCAGGGGAAGCAGGCTTGGTTATTGGCACAGCATTCTTTGGAATAGAAGGCAACTGTTTCTTTGTAGAGGCTCGTAGAGGACTGGTTCTCAGCTCTCCACTCAAAGTTTTCTCTTCAGCATCAGGTCTCTGTCAGAGCAAAAGAGAACCACAAGATTACAGGCCATATACTTCACAAACATGTAACATATGAATATATTTTAACAAAGGTTTAATCCCAACCTTGCTAATTACAAGTCTGGGCAATGAAACTTATCTTGGGGTTTCAGTGTTCTATTGCTTGTGGGTGGGAAGTGAGGCTGCTGTCTCTTTGGGTTTTGTTTTTAAGTAGACTTTTATTCAATCAACACAGCTTACAAAGTAATCAATGCTGGATAGGAAATCTGCAGATGAGGACAAATGCTTCAGGAGGCTTACATTTATTTAGAAACGGGAACCAGATAGTATATAACATCAGCTTCGAAGTCAATCTATTTCTAGCACACAGTGCATCAAGAGAAATAACTTCCACTGACAGCATCCTGGCATTCTAGACTTCAAAGAGCCTTTAGAAGTGGTGTAGTAAAGCCAAGATGAAGTATGAACTTTGTACAAAAAATTTCATGTATTTCACTTCTGGCCTGTGCTTAAGACACCAATGTCCCACTTGTAGCTCATCATTTAGCCCATTCCCACAGCAGGAGAATCACCACTTGACAGCAATATCAAACCTGGTTTAAACAGGTTTGTTATAGCAAGCTTTTTATGTCCATGCCCTCCTCTATTTAAAAAACAACCAAACCTTTTCTCCTTAATTGGTCCCTGCTACACTGCTAGAGAATACTAAGTTTAAAACACTGTGCCACTGCAAAACACTGTCATGTTTTAAAACATTAATATTAGCTATGTAAAAATGGTACAGCAGGCTGTACTACTTACAGACCTCAAAACCATTCTATAGATTGCCAAGACAAACCTGAAAAGCTACAAGCTTGTGATTAGGACAGTGGTGACTAAAAGCATGATTTAGGCTACAATATTTTGAAGCACTTGAGACTTGGGACTAGAAACAGTACCTATCTCACAACATAATTTGCCCTAGCACTGAACACCCAAGAAATCATTAACCCTAGAACTATCATGCCTTCAAACACACAAGCTAAAATAGCATTAGCATTATGGAGATGCAGTTTTGTGCTCACTGCACATGCAATATGTGGCTAAGGTCTATATAAAACAACATGTCCAATGAAACAAGAATGTCAAACATTTGAACAAGTTTGTTTCATCTTTCCTACTTAAAGATGCTTCAGATAAGAAAAGTCAACAAATGCTGGAGCAGGCTCCATCCACAGGTACTTTCCAGGTAAAGCAGCTTAAAGCTAGCTCACACTTTTATTGAAGATCTCATTCCTTGGGATAAAACACACTCCAACTACAATTTTTAGGTTGTCTGATGGTCTATTCCAGAACTGTTACCTCCCCTCAGTGCATGCTAAACCTCAGGGCATCCAGTCATAAAATACCTTGCGCACAGAACCTGTAGACATGCTCCAGAAAGGGTTCATAACGTGGATTCCAAAAGAAGGACTGCAACTTTTCAGTGTCTTCAGAGTGCTGTCAAACCTCTCAGATTTATCCTCTAAAACAGATAGAAAAAATATGTAATCTAACAGATACTCAAATGTATAAACAGGATTCAGATCTAATACTTCAGCCAGCTTTACATTTCTGAAACTTCAGAAGAAAAGTTTTTGTAGGTCAGACAGACAATGTTAAAATTGCCAGAGATGACATGTATTAGATTCCAGGATAATAATATAGTTGTCTATCAAATTATTTTTGCATGTGAATCCCTGCCTTCTTTCTGCTATAAAGACACTCTAGATTCTGCAATACTTGTGGTTCTCTGGAAAAAAAGACCATCTATTGCCTCAGCATAGTCCAGAAAGCTCCTAAACACAAGCAAAAAGTTATCACTTCACCACTCAAGTTCAGTGGTGTCTCCTGCACCACGGGTGAGTGTTGCCCCATGCACACATTGCTGACTTTGAATGTTTCTGAAGTGTCCCAGCCTGAAAAAAAAAAGATTGCCACTCCCAGTGTGAGATGATCCTCCCATTGTGTTTGCATCACGTATGTGTCATTTTGTTTTCATCTGCATTGGAACACCACCAGACACAGACAAAGCCATAGAACATAGACATTTTACTGTAGCTTATTTAATGGTTTCATTATGAGCACCAGGGCTTGGTGCTCTTCAGATCAACAGTTCAACAAAGGCTTCTGCAGTATTTGGAGTTCCACTGTGTCAGCTATTTTACATGTCCTTAGTTTTCTTTCTTTTTTTATCTAAGCATTAAAATAAAATTTAAAAATCTTACTACTGTTTGTGCAAGAACTCTCATCTACAGCACCTCTTGTCTAGCACAGCCTATTTCCTCCACTCTTTCTTCCCCTTCACTTCTCCTAGACTCCCTTCCCCTCTTCACTCCCTCATTTCTGGCTACATTAGCTAAGGTTTTGAGGCAATCTATACAATATAAATTGAGTAAAGCATACAACTTGCCAAGCATTCAAAAACTGCAAACACCATTCAAAAAAGTGATGAAAATTAATTAATTTTTCCATCTCCAAATCATCACAAATATTCCAGTACACACAGTTCCTCAAGATATTTGTCCTCTACAGCAGCCAGAGAGTCTTGCACAATTCTGAGCCACTGAAAACAGAAAGTCAAAGCATGGTACTGCACTGGGGCATAACCTGTGGCAGCAGTGATAAGGTGTTTTCACTTTTCCCCATCTCCTGTCTGGAAAGCAGGGCTATGCCATGGGCATTTTCCACAAACTCAGCCAGACCAAGTGACACAGCGAGACATTAGGCTAGAAAGATACAAGACATTTCCTCAGGAAACTTGAGCAAAAACAGAGGGAGGAGGAACTGACGCACAAAGGGAACACCTGAGTGCTATGGCTCTGACAAGAAAGAAAAGTGCTGGCAGCCAAGGAGCCAAGGCACAGGCTGGAAGACAATTAGCTTGGATACAGCATGATTATAGGGTTTGGGTGGGATTTGTTTTACTTGTTTTGGGCCAGTGTTTTGGTTTTTTTTAAGACTAGGTAATATAATTTCCTCATCCAGAACTAAAGATGAGTTACAGGAGGTGAGCAGGACAAAATAAACGAGGCATGTATGTAAAAACCAGGCCAACCTATTAGCTGTGAAATAGAGAACTGATCTGGAAGCTTGGTAAGTGGTGCTGGATGGAGTTCAGTCACTGACTCCATCTTTCAGAAAGCAGCTGTACAGCTCAGTATGCTTTCAGCTTTGTTGAAAAGCTTGTCCTTGTAGACATGCCTATTTACAGGCTGTTACAGGCAGTTTATACCATCAAATAAAACAGTATTTTACCTCTAGTTAAACTACAGAACAAGTCCCAGGCATCCTCCATCACAGATTTTTTATGCAGTTGCCTGCCAGTAACACGTGATACATGATGCTGTACTAAACTTATGGTTAAAATCTGCCTGCAGTCTCATTCACCTGTTAAAATGCTACTTATGATGGCGAACCAATGACCTGAGAGCATCAGCTTCCCAGAGAAGGGTCAATTAAAAAGTGTTTCAAGGTGCTTTATGGTTTATTTCAAATTACACTCACTCCTTCTAGCTATGCTACATAGGAATGATGTCAGTACAGGAAACCTACTTGCTACTGTTTATGCTCTCCAGTGCCTTCACCTCACAATTTACTACCCCACCTCAATCACAAGAATAACTAAATATATATTTTTTAAAACAATCAAGTAACAGTAGATTTGAGCTAGACTGGTTATCCTACATCTCACTACAAAGAGCACCTGCAGCATCTGGTGAGAGCCAAGTCCAAATATCATAAGGTGGAATTTCTAGGCAGTTTAGTCACACACTTACATGGGGCTGCAGCCTCTATAAAAAGGTACCTACCACTACAGCAGCTTACAGTGCTCTACCTACTGAAGCAATCACCTTCCCCCCAAAATCCAATACACTCATTCTATGAAGGAATAAATGCATTCAAATTTACCACCCTGTCTCCTTTAATATCGCCATCAATCACGGTGCCTCAACTAAAAGGCAGTTTAAGAGTGTGCCACTCAATAAGATTATGTTCTCACTAAAGATTACTTCTATTATTTATACTGTCAATCACATTGCATTTTTCCCCTTTCCATCAGCAAAGTCTTTTAATACAATACTAAACCAATTCGACCAGAACTTCATCTTCCTGGAACAGAACATTTTTCTAAATGTTTTCTGGAAACAGATTCCTTAAGAAACAATCACAAAATGTATGAAATTATATATTTCTGCATCTTACTGTTGACCTAAAAGCAAAGAGAACCACTCCTACACTTGAGAATAGACAGAGGGGATGAGTTACAGCAGCAGAGGAGCACAGCAAGCGTTGATCACAGCAGTATGACATGTCTGTCCAGCAATTTACACCAGGACTTCTTTCTTGTCAGCACACCTACTCCTGACCTCCTTAACACCAAGGGATTTCTCCAGTCTACACCTTAACCTACTGGACAAGGGAGCGCTGGCAGTGCAGAGGAACGCTGACCCGTCAAGCCTGTTCGCCTGCTTTTCCTCCACAGGCGGATTACACTTTCCACACCAACACCTGCTGCTGTGACTGCAATCCTGTAACACACTTCTCCAGGAAATCATAATCTACACCAACGAAGCCAGCTCTTATACAACAGCTAACAATCCAAAAGACCTGACAAGTTTCAGAGGGCAGGTGGGGGGCGGGGAAAGGCGCTGTCAGCCTGTCACCTGCTGGGTCACAGAACGAAAAAACCCATCCTGCCCAGCGCGGAGCTCTGCCAGCCCCCGGAGCGCTCCACGCCGCGGCCCGGCAGTGCGGAGCCGTTCGGAAGGGCACAGAGGGAGGCGGGACGGGGCCAGCCCCGCTGGCAGCCACCCCAGGCCCTCGCCCGGGCCGCCTGACACAGCGGGGACGAGGGACGGTTCCCCCGGGAGGGACGGGGCTGTCCGGAGAGGCGGGCGGTGGGGGCAGCTCCTCACAGGGGCGTGCGCCCGCCCTGCCCCTCCCAGCCACAGGTAAAGGCCCCGCCGGGCCACCCGCTGCCACCGCGACTGTCCGCCGCCCTACCCGTGATGTCGGGGACGATCTCCCTGCGACCACCGCCGGCTCCCGGCTCAGGGAGGCAGTGCCGGGGAGGCCGGGTCACCGCACCCCGCCTCCAGCGCGCACTGCCGCTCACCCGCTCGAGCTCCCGCCGCTCCGCTCCCCGCGCGGCCCAGGCCCCGCCGCCGCCGCCGCCGCGCCCCTCTACCCCCGCCGCTGCCCCATTTACAGCCCGCCCCTCGGTACCGCACATCCGGACCTGGCCTCCTTCTCGCCCAATCGCCGTCTGCTCCTTCCGGGAAGGCCCGGAGGGGCGGAACGGGGCAGGGCGGGGCGAGGTGCCCCGGTCCAGCCAACCCTCGGCCCCGCTCCCTGGGAACGCAACAAGGCTGCTCGAGCTCCTGTCAGGGAGAGGGGCGGGAGGGCGCCCGCGGCGGGTTCCGCCCCGGGGCGCTGATTGGGCCGAGTGCCTGTCAGTCAGCGGGGGCGGGCCAATAGGGCAGCGCTGACGCACCTGAGACTCTTTTCTGAGACTCTCAGCTCAGGAAAGGAGAGCTGGGGCGCTACCGCCGGGAAATGGCGAGCGCTGATTGGCCGGAGGGAGCAGCGGGGAGCCGTGCGATTGGCTGGCGGGGCGGGAGTGGGCGGGCTCTAGCTGGCAGGGGCGCGGGGCCGCTCCCCTCACGCTGCTCCGCGGGCGCATTGGGGTGCGCGGGGCTGCGCACAGGGCAGGTGCACAGAGCTCTGCGGTTAGCCCGAATACGTGCACATGCACAACTTTGGTCTGAAAACACGCTGAGAAGCGCTGAGAAGGCACGGGAAAAGAACAATAGTCAAGAGTCAGATCCGCTTGTAATTAGAATTTTTCTGAGCCCCACAGAACAATTACCGAAGGGCCAAAACAAGAGATTTGTCAAGGAAGATGACAACAAAATCCAGATCAGATTGCCTCCTCGGTCATACCAGAGCTGAGTGCATTATATTTAACCAAATCTTTGTATTTTTAAATATGTAAGAGAATAATCTGCCCTAGAATATGTTATACATCTATATATATGTATGTATGTCTATATATATATTGCTTATCTTACAAAAGATGGAAAACATTATAAAAATAATACAACTCTGTATAATACTTTGACATACTTTTCCCCCCCTACCTTTAGAAACTTTGTTTCACCCCGAAGTCACAATAAAATTAGGAATTTCATCTAAATCAATGTTTCTCGGGTAACACAGGAAAAAAAGCTTGGTCAAGATTTTCCACGGGATGTATGCCCATACCTCCCAACCCTACCCTATATACCCCTACCACACAACCCACACTTGCCAAGCACCTCCGTGTGTCTCAGTGGAAGGAGGAGGCGTGTGACGGCCACATGGCTTCAGGCAAATTCAATATTTTGTGTAATTTCGGTGCACACAGACTCCGGATCGTTCTGACTGCCAGGATCCGGGTCAGAACTTGGGTGCTGTGTGGTAGGGATGGTTCTGAGAAGCAACCCGAGCTGAGGATGCGGGAGGACCGCGGCAGTGCCCGGGCGGTCTCGGTACCACCAGGTGGCAACCTGCAGCTGCTCTGCGCCGGGACACGGCGGGGACACCGCCGGCTGAAACCAGAGAAATCGACGGAAAAAAGGAATGATCAGCCCCAGGCTGCTGAACAAACACCTTATCTCCCATGTCTACCTCCAAGAGGAACGCTTGGCTCCCCCTGAAGCAGCTCTGTAGGGAGGTTCCTGGAATGACCTTGCAAGATTAACTACGTGGCCACACAGAACATTGCCTGAGAGCTGCCAATATTAACAGGACTTTTGCTCTCTCAAAATGCTAAAGGGGAAAATGGTATTTTCTCCTTCTCAAGCTAAAAAGCAGAATTATAAATGTGGTTAAAAAACTATCTTTTTTGGAGTTTTAAGTGCAATTTCTTTGTGATTTGTATAATAGAAGAACATACTATCAATGCTTCATAGAGCAATCTAAAAACCAGTCAAGTATTCAATTATTTTTTTTTCTTTTTTACCTTTGTGAAAATGGTGTACTCTCTGATGCAGGGTTTTTTTTAATTTCTCCATGCTGGTGTATTTGAATAATCACTGAAGGGCATATGTCAAACTGCTGAATACAGGACACGTCCTTTCAGTAAAGCAAGAGAGAAATTATCAGGCATCAAAACATGAAGTTAAACATCAAGAATATTTACAAACAGGTGTTTTTATTTTAAATACATCTATGATGCAGTGAATGGAAGGAGGTTATTTCTACAACAGATGTCCCAAGGAGGAATACATGATGTCACTGTCCTCTCATCATTCTGCAGGACAGGAATACAAATAATATCTGAGTAAACTATTTGGCATGGTTATTTTCTGGCCCTTCTTGCTAAGTAATGCCCAGGTATATACCAGAAAGGTATTGCCTTTGGGAAGGCAAAACTTGTTACCTGAAATGCTAGTTCCTGTCCAGTTCCCATCCAGTTATTCACAGCATGACAGCAAATGCTGTACAGATCTGTGGATCCCACACGTGCTGGGGTTTGGCTCTGTCGAGCTGCTTCGGCACAGGGCTCCACTTGGATTTGAAATTAAGTACTGTTTTTTCTCAGTTTCACTTAGCCTAGTGTAAGACAAGCCTGTTAACAAGAAAAAGATAAAAATTTAATAAAAATTAATTAGAAGTTCAGGGGTTTGAGAAGGAAGGCTAGAAGCAAACAGCAAATCAAATACAAACCTAGCTTACACTTAACAGTGTGGGATTTCTCCCGTTTGTTAAAACCAAGCATCAGCTGGGAACTTGTTCCTATAGCACTGTCAGTTAAAGATGATGTACTTATTTTTCCTAATGATTTTATTAAAATGAAATTGCTAGAACAAATGTAGCTATAGATGCATCATCATAAGATCTCCTTTGACTGCATATTTACTTTCTCTGAGGAGCAGGTAAGATGAAATAGCTCCAATGCTTCATCAAAATTTGATGGCCTCTGCTCAGTCAGCTGCAAACTCACCATTATAACAAAGGGACAGAAAGCTTCGATTTATTTACTCCCCATAGGAAGCCACCTGTCTACCTAGACTCACTTCATATAAAAAAGAATAAATATGTATATAATATTTTGAGCCTTTTGTACTCTCATGGCTGTTGATGTGTTTCACAACACAAGAGACTGGCTGTAATAATGGTTCCTGAACAGCAGAAGCTATCAATCACTAATTAAAGCTCATGTCACAGCATTCGAACTATGCTCTCTTCTGTCTGTCTCATTCACATTGTGGAAAAACTACATTAAACATTTAAATGTAAATGTATTTCTGATTATTTAATCCATGAGCTAGAAGCCTTAGCTATTGTGAGTCTAACTGTGCAGATTTCAGAACCATGAAACTTCTAAAACTGACAGTGCTTTTTTACTCCTTTCTAATTTGCTTACTTATTTATTCTTACTTGAATGGTGAGAATTCCAGTTCTGAGATGAATTTTGATTCTGGTTTTGTAAGTAATTCCCCATTTTGAGGAAAGGGAGGACAATATTGACAATTTTGTCAATAAATTAAAAATAACCAAAACCAAGCTGGTACTTGAATCTGACTAGAGGCTTATAATGTCAGAATAAATCCCACTGAAGAAGTCTTAGATCCCAGTGGCACTGGTTTTTTACCTGCAGAAATACTTGCAGAAATACTTGGGAAATATCCCAGAGAAGATAAGTGGTTGAGGAACTCAATATGTTTAGCACATACTTAGACATTATGGTATCAAAAACATACGAATTCCCTGCCTTGTTAATGCTGACATGTAAAATTAATCTAAAAACTACAAATCCATACAACTTATTGATACATAGACATTTTCAGAGCCCATATTTAACCTGTGTATGGCTACTGATGAATTAAAATTCCTCAGGTTTTTTACAGCCATTCCTTTAATAATTTTTCATAAGGTATTAATTCAACTTACAGCTGTAATTACTATTTCTTTATAAGTAATTCTTTTTGATTGTAGATTTTTGGTTGCTTGTTTCTTTAGGGATTTTTGTTTGTTTGCTTGTTTTTCAGGTGTGTTTTTTTTTGCAATACCTTCCCTTCAGGGAATGCTTTGGATCATAATAATGTAAATACACTTTCAAACAAATACATATATAATCTCACGCTCAATAATAACTAAGATTACAGAGTAATCAGATTAAAGAATCTTTTTGAAAAATCAGTTTTGCAGAAAGTAGTCATTAAAGTGCATCTGTATGAGACAACTTTGGCAAATCAGTGAACACAGTCCGTGTAAACAACCTTTGATCACCAGTTTCCCCAATATCATTATGAACTCCAGTTTTTTTCCTCTAATGGTATGATATGATGAGTGAAGGGCAGACCAGAACCAATTCATAACTGTGATTTTCCATCTGAAAATTAATTTGTTGACTGAAAAATACCTACATAATTTCAGAGATAATAAGACATAATAAAGTCAGACTTTTTTTTTTCTCCACTCACACCTTGAGCCAGCTTTCTACACAAAGTCACTTTCCTTCTTTCATCTTCTTATTATTTACCTAGTAAAGTGACATATTAAGCAGGTATGTAAGTGCTTGGTAATTTTAAAAAGCTGCATATTTAAAAAACTTAGCGTATGACTGATCAAAGAACTGACTATGAAGAATAAAGACTGGAAAGAGAGGGTGAATATGCAAAGGAAGCTATCACATTGCATAGGAAACAGCTATGAAAAGCTACCAAAGATTCTGTCTGCCTGGCTCTAACCAATAAAGTCCCAAAGAGAGGTGATTTGGGGCTCCTCAGTCCAGAACACATCAGTGAGAATTAGCAAGATCTGATACTTAGAAACTTAATGGACAGTGTTCTCTCTGTGAGAAAGGGTGTCATCTCAGACCAGTTAAACCTCAGAGCTCAGATAGGAGACTTTAAAAATTAACACAGTCTCTCTTCAGCTAAAAAAACCCAAGCACACCTCAACCAGATGAAACTGGTCTCCTTGCTTCAAAGACAGAAAGAATAAAGCAGGTTATTAATGTGTCATCAAGTAAACCCTGACACAGAAATAAATGTGTTTAAATAAGTGACATGCCTCTTAGCAGCACCTTATATCCCATGCTTCCAATCCATAATATCCTGTCTTCTTTAGGGCCCCAGTCTGGATTGGCAGCTGCCCTGTCAGGCAGGCTAACATGTGAGGCAGGTGACCTCAGTATTCCAACAAATTAAAAAGGTTGGGAAAAAGATGGTTTCTCTTCCCTCCAGTTCCTCCAAACAGAAACTATAGCCAATGTTACTTACTCAGAGTTTGTAACTTAGGATAGAGATGTGATGTTTGCAAACGTAAAGGACTGAATAAAAACTCAAAACCACTGCTCTCACCCCCACCCTCCAATATTTTGAAGGTTCTATATTGTGTAGATATATTTCTGGCTTAAACTAAACAAAAATGCTGGACACAGTAGATAAAGAAAACTGCTACATTTAGCTCTTTCTAAAGCATCTTCCCACAGCCTGTGCATCCTGGCACTGGGAGAAGTAGATGTGGTACAGTCATTCTTCCAGGGGAAACAGGCACGTAGGAGCTGGTGATGTCTCCAAATCATTCTCAAAGTTTCAGCCAGCACAAGTTGAGCCTATGAGTGGGTGGGAAAATAGAGTAACACTTTTGTTCTGCTGCAAAGGGATCCCTTGCAATGAGCAAGAGAAAAGCAAGAAGAATACTGACTCAGATGACTTGGAAATTCTATTGAATTCAGCATCCAGCTGTCTTCAGTCACAGATGAAAAGCCTCAAAAAACAAGCATCAGTAGATGGAAAAAATATTTGTTCAGAAAGAAGCTGTTTAAAGTCAGATAAGCTTATTATTAGCTTCTACTGCACCATGACTGAGAGAGAGAAACATCAGCTGGCCTCCTAATTCTGACTACTCACAACTGATTTGACTGGGATTTGTTCTGAGGACATTACAAACTACTTAAAAGTGTGGACAAAATTCCTGTTAAATTAAACAAGGTTGCAGTTGAAATACTCCATTCATCATTAATAACATACACTGGCAAAAAAATCTTCAACACAACACCTCTGACCACATCTGTTTCACATGGTTTATATTTTAGCTGAATTCTTGTAACTTTTCTCTGCCACCTGCAACCTTTCTTTTGTAGGTTAGTGTCAATTTGGACCTTCCATTCAGTTCTTTCTGTTTCATCAAGGAACTAAGTCCTCTCATTCAGTCCTACCTTCTATACATCTGACAGTTACCAAATCTACAAGCTGTTGGGAAGTTTAATGTTCTTCTTCTTTAAGGGACACAAGTAGTGCCTCTGTGGTTTCAAAACATACCTTGGCTGCATGTGGTTTCCCCTTATTACAGAGCATTTCATTCCAAAAAGCAAGAGTGTGAACTGAGATTAGATTTAAATGGAGTATTTCCAACCATCATGAGAATTCCTCTATCAAATAAAACTTTCATCTTAATTATCTTTAATAATTTCCACTTTGCAAATATAAGGTCCCTTAATGCCTTTGGAAAATGAAGATTATGAGAAATAGACTATACAAAGATAATCATGTCTCATTTTGCAGAATTTTAAACACCCTCTTCAGATAGTAAGTCTAATGTTAATTAATAGCAAAGTATAATATTAGATTTCTCCCTCTTATGAAAATCCTGGATAGGAAGTTCCCCATGCAGTATTTTCTGTGTTATTTTATATATTGATTCCAATTAATAGCAGAGCATACTGCTGAAAAATGTCAAGTAACTTATTCAATAGCCAAGCAAAGAGCTACTGTCACAATTGAATTACTTTTCATTATTTCAGCACAGAGTGTGTAATAATAAATTATTTTTTTCTTTTTGGTACCTCTGAAAATTCTCCAAGCTATGAGCCTCATGGTCTGTCTACATAGGCTACTGCAAAGTAGTGGCAACAGCTGGTCTGTAGTGAACAGCTGTTTGGGTCAGAACACAGAATGAAAGTATTTTTGATATCATAACCTACCTTAGTATGAGAGATCCCAGTGCTGGGTTGACAGCCTGATACATTTTTCCCCAGGAAATAAAAGTTACAAACATCCCTGGATAATAGAAATGTTTGATCCATTCCACAGCAGTAAAAAATGATCAAGATACATAGTCAAAGGGTGATCACAATTGTTTCACAGGTATGCTCATTCAAGCAAAAATATAAATTAAATACTAAATGATACAGTGAAGAATAAAAGAAGTGCAGTCCTCTCCTCTATTGAAAACAATACAGAACAAGAAAATACAGAAGTCCAATATTAGCTGCCCATTGTAACTGCTCTTCCTCCCTGCTCCCCAAAATATAGACTCATGTTACACCAAGCACTGCTTAGATATCTGCTGTCATTACTCACTTGTGATAAAAACAAAGAGCCATGTACACATAAAAAGCTGCTGAAATGCCACATTAAAGGATATGTTAATTTTGTGCAAAAACTACTGAGGAAGAACTCTATTACAAGTAGAAAGAAACAAAATGCTGGGAAATAAATCTATTTTTAACCTGGTATGGAAAGCCATAAGAAGAACCAATTTCAAATGAGACATTGAGTAAATATTTTAATGGTGAGAGTGATTAACTACTTAATCTAACTGATTAAAGGAGTTCATTTATACCTCTTGATTTCTTCAAAGTGGGTTTGAAAATCTCACAGTCTACATTTCTTTTATCTAGCTACTGAGTTCAATATCACATTGACTGGATGAAACCTAATGGCCTACCCACAAAGGTTGGAGGTGACTTATTAGTCTTCTTTTGGGCTTCTGAGTTATTGTGCTCTTCTAATTATATGAGGACTTTCGGAATTCAGGCAGCTAACAAAACTATCCCTATGTTTATTTTATGACTAATCACTCTCTTTCTGTATCTCAATACTATTAGATTGAGTTTACAGAGACAGAAAAGATGTCCTCAAGTTCAACTGCCTTGAAACATCAGTACTTCCTCTGCCCTACCAGCAGAGTCCCAGGTAAACTCAATGCAGGACACCGAATAAAAAGGGGGGAGCTGAACACTGATGCATCCTCTCATGGGCAATTTTAGTCTGTTTTCCCATTATTTTTTTTTTTTAATAAATTATTAAGTGCTTGCTGTCTGGAATACATTAAAAAATACCACTATTTTAGGCTCCTAATTGAGTACACCACTGAGATGGAATCACTGCCAAAACAGAGGATCTTTACTACTATCACATGACAGTGTCTGCCACATTAACTGTGCAGTGAAGGAGCTGAGGTTTGTGTTACACAGATAGATTCCTCATTTTTACTTCCACCATCCATCACAGTAGAATCTACTGGAGAATGGAGTACAAATCTTTCACGAATTTACAACAGTAAGTTGAGCTAGTTCTCTGCTATGTCATTTCTGGAAGTGAATGCCTTTGTTTTGCACCCTAAGGGCTGCTCATATGCATAAATAGCCCCCTTTTTTTCTCTTTCTGAATCACAGTGTCCAGCCAATGCAAAAAAGATTATGAAGTATGAAAACTCCCCACATCTCTAGCACAGAACAATAACAAGATCTTATACTTTGATTTCCTGGAAAATAAAAATTGTAGCTATACTTCCTGTCAGCCCATTCCTTTGAACATGTTCTCTTCATAATTTGGATTTTGAATTGAGTTTAAGTGGCAGTTAAAAATTGTGTGTGGCAGTACACAATGAAATTTAGCTTGACAGCCTGGACATCAAAACTCAAAATAAATGACTTCACATCCAAATAATAAGTAATAACAATGTTAGCCTGCATAAGAATAGCAGGACTGGATTCAAATACAATATTAATTTTAGGGATATGAGTGACTAGGGAGAGACAGAGGCAAAGAAACAAATCCTTCATATAGCAATAGTCTCTTCTTATCCCCCAGGCAACTGGCTGCCTTTCACCTCAGCGGCACAGCAATTATGTGGCATAATGACTGCAGTGCAAATAAGCAGAGAGATTTTATTAAACCAAATGAGCAAATCATCTGCGTATTATTGCCATTTGATTGACAGTGACAAGTGTCGAGCAGGCACGGATGTGAATATGATAAAGAGGCTTGCAGGAAAGCTCTTGATAATGTTACTCTTGATAAAGTTGCTCGGCAAACCTCTCTAAGTAAATAAAGGTGAAGGAATATGATGCATATTAATTCACATAGTTTGCAACCTGCCACAGGACTAGAGGAAAAGTTGCAATAGGTTCAGCACGTGGCATTTGATATGAATTCTAAAATTGCATTTATGAGTCTCATCGACTTTACAATAATATATTAATATTAAAAGTAAAGGTCATTCCACATAACAGTTAAGCTGCCTGAGCTTCAACCTTTATATCAATAACAGTCTCGAGCTGGGGGCACGAGAAGGAGGAAAACAAGTGGAATGATCTGAATAATGTAAAATGTTACTTGGAAAGATTGCTGCCTTTTGCTGGGATGTCCATTTACACGTTTCTACTTTGAGTGGACAATTTCATTGTTGACAGAGCTACTATCAGAATGATTAAATAAATACTTTTCCTAAGGGAAGGTGATTAATTGCCATGGGCCTTCAGGCCTCCATATAAGCCATTCTTACCTTAATGACTCCCTTATGACATCAGAGCTCCACAGATTCCAAAGTTTCACATCACTGTGGTCAGCAGCAAACTTAGGAGAGTTATTTTTGGCATATGGACTGAATTAACCAAGGGGACTGGAAGGTTGGATAGCAGGGCATCTGGAAGAAAAGCAGCAGGGATAAAATCACCTGTGCCATAATGGCACTAACATCATGAATAAATTTGGGCTTACAAGTTGAAACAGTGTCAGTGGATAAACCACATGAAAAATAGTTCTCTGTCCCCCACTCCTTCATTTTTAAATCATTTGAAAATGGAATGTGAACAAGCAAGAGCATTATGCCACACTTTGGTTAACATTCTTCTGCCATCAAATACCATCAGGTTGAAGATTTTCACTCTTTGAAAAACAATAATATTGGAGAGGAACTGCTCTTGTCTTGAAGGACACTGTAAAATGTGGAAAGCATTTCTGACTGATGTTGCAATGCTGATTTGAGAACCTGTTTGGACATATTTCAAAGTGACCCATTTTGCAAAGTTCTGCATACTTTGAGCTGATTCCCACAAATTTTGTGCTTGACCTTAACTTGCAAGAAAACTGAAGCAGAGGCTTTGAAGGGCTGACCTGCTCAGAATAACTGAGGCTTGATATAAAAATGTTTAATCCCTCTATATCTGACTTACACGAAGGGTATCACAGATGCATTTTCTGTGGTGTGAGTCCTTCAGACTCTGAGGGGTGGTCCAAAAGGTACCAACTAAGAAAAAAACCCAACAGAATAGAATACAATATTCAGTACAAAATCTGTATGATGTAACATTTGTTATAAGTTCTTTCATAATATATTTGTTAAAGCAGCATTATCATTTGACGTTTAAAAGTATGAGATGACCTTAATTCCAGAAAAAGGATCTAGGCTATTCAGTAAGATAAGTTAAAATTTAAATACTGCATACACACCAAGCTTTCATTTTCTGAAAATTTAGGCAAGATAAACAAAACCAAGTTGTTAGGAGTGAGGGAATAAGACTGACAGAATAAATGAAGGCTATATAAGTCTTTGTAAAATCATGCTGATTCCCCTTAAAATTAGAATATCTGTTCTTAAAAAAAAAAAACGCAAATAAAAATCACTAAAGTTGCAGGATACTTTTAGGCAAGTATTGTTCATCTGCTCTGTGAACCACAGCTCTGCCTCAGCTCCCAACAGTCTCTAATGAGGAAAAGTCATCATTAGTTTCTGTTCTACATGAAAAATGGAAAATCAAAAAGTGAAGTGCTAGGTCAGGGGTTCCCTGCTAGCTCAGGGGTGAAGTGATGCCTCTGTACAGGTACTCCAAGCATAACTCCTCTGAGTGCCCAGGTAGCTTGTGTACTCTGACAAGATCACTGCCTGAGGAAAGGGGCTATGGCTGGAGGCCACAACAAAACGTGTGAGAGGACAAATGTCCCATTCCAGCTAGGTGACAAATTCTTAATGGTGTCCTTAAGACAGAGCACCTTTTGGAAACAGCCAGTGCAGAGGTCACAGACAGTTCGAAAGCTTAATCCAATTGGAATAAATCCCACACAACACAGAACAGGTTATAAAAAGAAAAGGCAATCATAGAACACACCATCAGATTTTCTATTAAATCTGTCATCCTTGAATGATCATTTTAAAAAACAAAGGAACCAAACCTAAATACATTTGTCCCTCTACTAAAACCTTTCTGACATTTTGGTACATTCTCTGATACTGACAAAATAAAGTTTAACAGATAAATTGATTTTTTTTTTAAGAAAAGTAAGTACAAAGAACTTTTGAGAAAGTAGGAATGCCAAGAATTCATACTCCCCCAAAACTGAAACACAACCACCTCTTCAAAAAATTCAGTTTTAAACATTTGGGGGAAAGCTAGAGAAACCAAGAGATGAGTATGTGGCTCAAAGTGACATGAAACAAGTCCATAGAGTCATGGAATGGACATTCATTATCAATATTTTACCCTCAAAAAGGAAGGGGCAGTGTGCTGACCTAGGAGAAAGCAAAGCAGGAAAAATAATGGTGTCTACATTTCAGCAGTGCCCTTGTATCCAACTGGGCCACAGGTAGGGTACCTGCTGTGGCTCCCTGCTCCAGTCACACCCCTTCTCCACCTGATCCACTCCTTCCCAAGTTACCCAGGCTGTGGGATGACTTCTTAAGACAAGTTAATCCTATTTATATATTAGATCAACTCATGTCAACATGTTAATCTTGTGTTCTATGCTAAAACCCAGTCATATCTCAAAAGAACTGAAGTAGGTGGTTGACAATAACAGTAAAAGGGTGTTTTGGTTTTTTTTTTCTTTCTTTAATTCAAACACTCAGAGGGAGAAAAACATGCCTCAAAACCAATGAACATGCAGTTCTACTAAACCCAGCATATGCTCACCCAGTGGATGCATTTCTGTTGCTCAGGGTGGCACCAGAAGTTACATGTTTTATTTTTCATTCTCTCCAGTGGCAATTTCTCCCTCATTTACCTTCCCAATAATAATATTTAGCTGAGTAAAATAATGCTTTAGGCTTGAAGTCTTAAAGGTTCTTCCCCTTTTGCCCCCCTCAGTAGGATGACTGATTTCAGCCCTTTAGAAAAATAAGCTTACTTATGAGACATTAGTGGCATTATTGCCTCCTTTAATATTCGTGACAGTCTCCAGCAAATGTATCACAAGTTGGCATTTATTAGTGCTAGGCACAAGTAAGGGGCATGTTATTTGATTTGAATAACAGCTTGGAGCTACAGTTTGAGTCCAGAAATATATTAGTCAGAAACAATCTCATTTAATAACACAGAAACTAATAAAAGAAAAGTATTCCAACTGATTCAAAATTGAATTTATGAATATTGCTTAGCAGGATTAATGATCAAAACCTGAACCTGTTTGTCATGTTATAACAGACTTTTCCATTTAAATGCAAAACTAGCAGTCAATGAGTCCAATGGATTGTATATTGCTTTGAAGAAAACCAGTTCATTTTACACATAAGCTTTGAAATTGGCAATAAACTTTAATTACAGGGTCAGATAATCAAATTATAATCAAATAGCCTCACATAAAATCTATGTTTGAAATTAATGAGATACAATTCTACTAGTCTGTAATATTGTACCTCTGAAACTTACTAAAAGACATTTCATTTTCATTTAAAAGTCACCTTAAGGACTTTTCCCTCAATTTCTTCTGCATAGCTCAATTTTATTTGGAAATGTCTCATTTTTAGACCACACAGTTCTAAAGATTTTTGCATATGGAAATACAATTTTTCATTCCACATATTTTTATTGATTATAAGAATTTTAATATAGCAATATTAGGAATCTTTCAAGTAGATGCATATTTATGCATTTTTAGAGAAAGCCACAGTTCAGATAATAAAGTTGTATAGTTGTTCAAATGCACGTGCTTATTAAAATTTTCATTTAAGCTGAAATTCTTTATGACTGATCTTAACTTGCAAGTGCAAACATATATGCTAATGTCCACTCCTGCATAATCTATTTTATATACTGGGGATATACAACCATGATGATTTCCCCCTGCCTGTCCTACCTTATTTGGAAGAAGAAATATATCCTATATTTAAAACAAAAGACAGAAAGAATAAATCCAAACCTACTCTGGCTTTCTTAACGATTAGCTGTGTGGCTTCAGGCAAGTCACATTATTTTTTATAGCTAAGCCTTCTCAAGTAAAATAGCACTTGCAGCTTAGTACAACTTCAGTATAACTTGGTTCATCATGAGACCTTATTAATTGTACTATGATTATCAAAAGGAAGATGCAACTTTGTGTGATAGATAATGTCATTAAACATGGCAACCTTGCAGAAAAAGTTGCATACATACCTAGGAAGCTATCATTCTCCTCCATGGCAATGTGAGAGCACACAATGTGTATTTGAAAAACCTATGTCAAAATTAAAAAAACCTTATATGAGATGTACAATTGGAAAACCTTACTACTAAGCAAAACACTTGCACCTTTAAAAACCAAGCCCTGCTAAATGATGTGCTGCTCAGCTGCAGAGCCATACCCACTGCCTGCCTCACAGTGTGAGGGACAGCTCACCCTTACCACTGAAGGGGAAACTTTTTATATCTTGCACATGGGCATTTAAAGCAGAAAGCCAGCACTGCTGCTCTGCAATAACATCAGCTGCAAAAATGCTGACTGGCACCTAGATCTAAAGCTGTAAGGTAGCTTACATCTCTTCCTATAAGTAGTAATTTCCAGTTACCAAGATCTTAGACCATGAGTGCAGCCTCTTAGCATAGAGCAGCATCTATTCACATGCCCATACCCTAGAACAACTCCCTTACTACAGATTTTATATTTTGGAGAACAGAAATGAACCTTAAGATTCTTAAAGTTAAGAGAATATTAAAACAATTCTTGTTGCTTCTTCCAGTACAAGATGCAACACAGTCATACAACTGGAATGACAACAAAGATTTTAAAGATGCAAGAGTCACTATAGTATAATCACTTGAGCTTGCTAATATCCTTGATAACTCATTTGGTGGCAAAGTTTTGCATTAAAATCACTGTTACCACAAACAGAATATCAACAGTCGTTTAGGGCATTCAGACTTTTCACTGAAATACACCTGGATGATAAAGGAGTTGTGAAGATCTCCCCTGTATTGTGGTGACCTAGTGAAATTACAGCTCTATGCAGAGGTTGTCATGCAATGTAAAAGAACAGCCTGGAGGGTACAGCAGCCTGCTGAAACACACTGATATAGTAATTTTGTACAAAATTTCTTAGGCTTCAAAGTTTTGAGGGTTTTTTCACCCCTTCTGGCTTTGATATAAAAAAAAATATGTTTGGGACAGGAATCAAAATTCTTCTTCTATGAATGCAATACTATTTCATTCCTATTGGATATACCCCATTTTTTTTAAAACCTGAGTTTTGAAAAGTAAACATGCAAAAAAACCCCCACTCAAGCCATTTCAACAGTGAAAAGCTCACTAACATTCGCTTCCAATTTGAATAGAAACAGATGCTGAAATCAGGTGGTTTTCTCCTTTAATCCTGTGTATTTCTAAAGAATGCACAACATTTTTGAACAGAAGGAAATTGTTTCTTTGCTTCTAGCTTCAAAGTCTATGTGAGTCAGCACATCATACAATCATTATATTGATGCAATTTTACTGAAATCCTTGTTATCACATCATCTATTCCTTATGAACAACTCTGAAAGTCTTGGGACCCCATGCATCCCATTTATTACTTCATATGTCTGTATCCTTATTTTATTGGATCACTCAAAGCAGGTCTGCTTTTCTTTCTCCTAGGATTGGAAAATCATGCTTGGAGACATGATAAAAAGTATAGTTAAGTGTCCTTACCTGCTAGGCTGTTTTAATTTTTGTAGAAATAAATGTTATTTTTATCTACAAGTTTTCTACATTATCCAAATAAGTTTGGGGTTTTTGTTTGTTTTGTTTTCTTTTCCCCCTCCCTATTTAGGAACTTCATCCATGAGAGTACTATCTTCTTCAGTTCACTGCCACTGTATGAAATCCCTTGAGGGTATTCACAGAGGTGATGCTGAACCCAGTGATCGAGCTCTCTCGATTTCTTCTCTCTGGCAAGAAATGATTCTACCCAAAACATGGTCCATCAAGGTTTGGTTAAATTCTTTATCTGAATCACTTTGCAAACAACTTCTCTTTACAAACTAGAGAATTCGACAAACTTCCTAAAACAATTCAAGTCTTAAACCCCAGTCCAAGTGCCCCCAGCTTCTCCTTGGTTTCCTAAAGGCTGTTTTGTGAAAATTTTCAGAGTTGCTCGACTGGGAGAACCTCACTCACATCAAAGCACAACGTGCAGTATGCCAAGGCTCCTGCAGTCCAGCAGGTTCAGAATCCTAGTATTACTCCTTTTTCTCAAAAAACTTTAGTAGTTTGATGTTACAGGTACCTCTCACTGGAGAGCCCCAAACAGAATAATTAACATGAGCCCACAGAGGGGATGGATTATTTCTCTTTCCACATGTACTGGTACACAGCAATACCCCATCTTTGCCATCATCACTTCTTTTTCACCTGTGGAATACCTCATATTTCACATTGTGAACCATGAGCTTTTATTGCAATAGCTCAAAAAGATATTTCCTAAAGGAAGCTGTTTATCAACTGCTTGCTCATAGATAGCACAAATGCTGAGATTTTACTTTCAGTAACTCATGGGTGTAGAATGGAAAAGAAGTTTTTGTTTGTTTTTTTTTTTTATCAAGTTCACTCATTCCTTTTATGGAAATACTTGCAACTTGCAATCAAAATGCCACATGAATGCAGCAACAGCATTGCCATGACTCTGCTTAGGTTTGCAGCACAGTGTAGCAGAGCTGTAACTGCTTGACACCTTTCCTTCAGAATATCTGAATCTAAAGAATAATTGAGATTATGAGATTGCATGGTCTATCCTCATCCTAAGCTCCCAACTAAGAAAACAGCCCTTAACCATAGCCATGAGTTACTTCTGCCATAGGTTGCCTTTGGGAAACTCCTACCCCCACACGTCCTCCCCCTGACCTCCCACCCTGGTAATAAGCAAGCAATATCTCAAACCCTTTGTGTCCCTGTGTCAACACTATCCCCTAACTGTAAGTGCTAGCAGCTGTGCACAATATGAAAGGGGTTTTGAAACACAGGGAGAGGAAAACAGGAGCAATCACAAGAGCCTCTTTGACTCTTGGAATGCTAAATCACACACTGCTGATCACTGAAAAGGTTTCTTTTCTTTACCCAACTTATGTAGTGGTTTTGCTGCTCTGGCCAACCTACAAATGAACTTTTTGTAAAAGGAGGCCTAAAAACTCTGAACATATGTGAGCATCCAAAGAGCTGGCAAGTTTTGGGCAGCCTCAGCTTTCTTTTTTATTGTGAAAATAAAAAATATTGCTTGTATAGTCAAAATAATGTACTTGTTTTAAAAAACAATTCACATCTCTTTGGATTAAGTTTTAAATTCATACTGTAAGGTTACTGCATTTATAAATGTATTGGTTCCTGATCATAAACATTTTGCATGCATCAAAATACAACTTAGGTAGGCTGAAAAAATAAGTGCAACAGTGTTCTGTGAGCCTGTAAAACATAGTGACACAACACAAGACAAAGTCATCACTTTAAATGACCACAGACCTTGTTGTTCTCTGTGAGCATCTTTTCTACATTTTCTTCTATTTGCTGACAACTGTTTTAGAATCCCCTCCAGAAGAATAGCTGAAACCTGCCAGTGTTAAGGGTATTTTCTACTCATTATTTTAAAAGAACAGAACAAATCAAAACCCAACACACAAACCCTTCAAAATCACTTCACTGAGTTTCCTGGTTTGCCAAACACCTAGTTCCACTGTCTTTTTATTTAGTTGAACTGTGAGTGCATTTTATGCCTAAGAATTGTCATTTCCCTTACTGTACAATACCCTCCAGAAAACAGGAAAGCAGTAAGGAAACCTCACTGCTCTTGAGGTACTCGAAGTAAGCAACTTAAATTTACTCCCAGTAGGCAGCTAATGCTAAGACTTGTGCAAGTACACAGAGGGCTGCTGCAAAGGCAAGCAGAGAAAGCATTTAATTTAGAACCAGGTTTTTTTTGTGTGCTTTTTATTATAAAGTTATTAGCTATTAAAAAACCATGAATAACTATTTGTTTATCCATTACTTTAAGTACTCAGTCTTTCTTCTCTCATTAGAAAGGTCACTGTCCAACCTTAGTTTCTAGACAGTTGGCACGTTCTTTAACCATTCCTTAAGTTCTGTTCTTAGAACTTTTTAACCTGCTTGGTCATGCTCAAGAAAATCCTGACTGTTCCATGAATTTCTTACCTGCTATTATGCAGTCAGTAGCTGGCCTCTCATTATTACAGATAAACTGTTAATATACAAAAACTTTGAGACTGATCTTTGTATGTCTAAGCTTCACCCCGTCAACTTCATGGGTCTATTATTTGCTTCAGTTTGAGACTTTCAGTAAACCATGTCAATGTTTGTCATATCACTGATGTTTAGCTCTCCCTTGTATTGTCATTTTTTATATTTAACTATTTCCCTTACTTTTCCTTCTTAACTTAACTTTTCCCTTACTTTGCCTTCTACTTGTTTTATAAGTGAAGGGCAAGATTTAGGGTTTTTTTGTTTGCTTCTACTCATTTATATAAAATTATTCAAAAGATTAACATAAAGACAGTAGTAGAGGAATTAACCCATTTATGTATTTCTTACCTTCCATTTTCCTCAAAAGCAGCTGTTTTCTCTTCTGACTGAGTGTTCCAAAGAAATGGAAGACCTAAGTCAAATTCCTGGATGGTAGAAAGCCCAAAGAGCATAATTTCAGTTATTTCATTATGTTAAGTATTACAACAGTTTCTAATGCTATCTTAAATCAAGGGTGGACTGTTGTTATTCTCTATTTTAACTCTAAGTGAACAGTGGCTGGAAATCAAGAGGATACAAGAAGCCCATTAATAAATTTAGACTGAAAATACTGGAGTGGTGCTCATCACCCAAAGAACAATGTTCTTGAAGAGCCCCTCAAGCTGCAATAGCAAGAGGGGCAAAAATCCTTAAAATTTTTAAAATGGAACTTGTTAAATGTGCAAGTGATATGGTAAGATTCTCTGTGCCTGTTAGACTTTTGGTAATAAAACTACTTGAAATGTAAGCCAATCCTACCAGAATATTGGCATAGAAAGAAATAGTCAATATAACCTTATTTGCTGCCTTGCTAGGAACAATTTGAGAGCAGATAATTTAGCTGTAGCTGCAAATCAACATGAAGTAAGCTGACCATTAAAAGCTAAGATTTTACTATGGTAGACATGGTGAGTCAGTGAAGCCCCAGGAGCAGGGATAGCTGCCATCAGTGGTACAGAGTTTCTTCCTCATGACTGTAGATGGAGCCCTAACATAAGTAAATACCCTCTCAGTAATACAAGTTTGGAATTTTGTAGAGTATATTTAAAGGCTTTTCAACATTTTTACATTCTTGAGGTTTTAATTTTCAGCACAAACAATGTGAGAAGCCCACTGTTTTACTGGGTTCTCAATATGCTGAACAGATTCAGTGCTCAAAAATCCAAAAAGAAAGAAAAACAGTTGTTCTCCTTTTATTCTGTCTTGCAATTACTACCTAATCTAACCTTCTCTAACCATTTCTCTGCTTAAGGGCACCTCTAGGGCTGCCAGTCCAGCTGAATTCATTTAGAAATTGAAATCCAAACCTGACTATTCTTATTCATCCCCTACACCCATTATTCCTTTCATAATTTTATGCTACTGTACTAAAAGGCAAGGGGACAGCACATTTTGTGGGTTTTGTTCTATTACATATAAAACATACTGCTGAAATATGGATTGTAGGAATCTTGGTGGGGAAGATGGGATCTTAGCACCATCTGACTGAAAGATGTTAGATAAAAGAGGACCTATTTATAGAAGTAAAATATGTCTACAGTTATCACCAGGGCTAACAATACAGGGTTCATGAGTACAGTGAATCCTTTCCTTCCTAGAACTCACTTGCTCAAAACCAAATTATTTCTTGGTTCCTTGCAGCAAAAAAAAAACCCAAGCAGAAATATGAAAACAATAAATTCCTTCATATTTCAAGGTATTTTGTCTATTTCAGACTCCAAGAAATGACTGATATCACTCCTGATCTGCAAGTCAAAATACATATGCAGGGACTATTGGTGTATGATTGGGACTTGGAATCAGGGTCTGAACGTGGAGAGCTCTAACAATTAGAAATGCTTTTTGAATAATACCACTAATAGTTAGTATTATTTTACAAAGTTCATGAAAATCCTGGGTTTATGACATAAGCTAGCAAACCTCTCTGGTTCTAAAAGCTGCATACCAAAACATTCCCATGGCCAAAGGCCACTTCCTAGGAGGCAGAGAGATAAAAAGAAAGGAACAGGATGGCTTACAGGGGAAGTAGCAATGGGGACCCTGTAGTGCACTATGGGATGGGACTGTGTCACTTTACTCCCACTTCAAGTCTGCAGTGTAGGGTAATAATAAGGCCACAGATTGCCTTCTGCTATCACATGACAGCTTCTTGACCAACACTCAAATACACGTGAACAACAAATTCCTTTAAAGATGGCAACTGATTGCAAATCCTTCACATCCCCTAACTTCACATGATTTTTAGACAGAGGTTTAACTTCTGGTAAAGATCTGTGAAACAAACTCACATTTTTGCATACACTAATTGTCAGTAAATATTATTTCTTAGTATTTTCATGATAGTAGATTTCTGGGGGTACAGTAAAGTTGTACAATTATCAGTTCATGCTCTGCTACTTAATGATAGCACAGGCATCTCAATCTGACCTAGCAGGTACTTCCAGGCTCAATACATTTGCATTGAATATAGAGACAGAAGTTGAATATAAAGTGGAATTCAAACTATTGTTTAGTTGAATCAATTACACACCCTATGCATTTCATATACATTGTATATTTAATATCAGCAATTGCCATGAAGAAGAGTTTCAGATTGAAAATTATTTCTGTCTTCAATTAACATATTAAGAATAACAATTTTGGTAATATCTAGATTTATTGCATGTTAATTGTCTCTCAGAAGAGAAATAGGATATATCCTACTTATTAGAAATTGTTTCTTTCAGTTGGACTTGGACTATAAAGGTACCTGAGGCTAAGAATGTACTATGCTGACTTGTTGCTTGATTTTGTTAACTTACCTCATTTTGGAATCAATTATTTTGTAGTCATTTATAAAATACAAAATTGACTATAGGGAGATGAATTTTTTTAAAAGCAACAAGTTAACAATTATTTCCTCATCAGTTATTTTCCCTAAATGAATGAAATCATCCTCTTCAGATACATTAATTTCTTTATTCAGTTCTAAGACAGAGATAACAGGAATTTTTATAAATGATTTTTTTTAACTCAAAGTAAAGCAGTATGTACAGATGCATGACATTAGTCTATCCAGATGCTGAAATGTGCTCCAAGTTATAGTTTATGACCTATCATAGACATCTGTGTGTTCTATTTAAATACAAATTTTCAGATTCTACCTAATTAAGGCTGCTTTTAAAAGCTAACCTGTCCAAAAGACTCCCAAGAAATTCCTATGTAAGCTACTTATTTTAATCTATAATCACTTATGCAATCCTGCCTAATAGATGTAGATACTGTGTAACACTGATTTATTTAACTCTCTTTACAAAGACAAATAAAGAAATGAGCAGAGAGAAGATGAAGAAAATGGGTCCATGCTGTCCCATTGTGAAAGAATCAATCTATTTAAAATGGCACAACATAGTTCAGAGAACTTGTTTTAGAGCTCTGAGGTTTAAAAAGACCTCTTTGAGCTTCTCCTTCATGACTTAGATCACATATGAAAAATAAGGAAACTGCATTTAACTGCAGTATCTTTGGGTACCTGGTGACCCACAGATTGAGTTGTCTATCTAAAGCTTCTAAACTCTGGAGCAAATACATTACACTATCAGATGGAAGAAGATAATCTCACATTTCAAGAAATACATTAGCCAAATAACAAAAAAATCCTTTATCTAAAACAGTTGCACCAATTCACTCTATTAAGATCATTTTATGACATTATTTACTTATTTCATAACTCTGCTAAGACCTTTTTTAATATGACAGTAGGATTTGTTTTCTGGCATTCTGGTTTACATTAGAGAACCATTTTTTGACTTTATGAAAGGCATATGGAAAAATTCACCACTGATTTACTGCACATTTCCACACAGTCAAACCAATATCTGATCACTATTGAAGAAGCAAAAACCTTGGCAGCAAAAGCATAAGCAAACCTTCAAAACATGGGGATGTGTGCAGCCTCGTGCAAGAAAGCCTCTGGTAGTCAAAATACAAACCAAGTCACTGCAGCATTTACTGGGAAAATGGAAAATTTTATTTGGGGTTTATTTTCACTTCAGAAACCACTGCAACTGAAACAACTATGATAAAATAAAACATGACAAAACAAAATATGCATCTAATTCTGGTGTCTCCACCATAAGAAAGACATAGGTCTGTTGGAAGGAGTCCATGGGCAGGCCACAAAGATAATCCAGGGGCTGCAGCACTTCTGCTATGAGGAGAGGCTGAAAGAGCTGGGATTGTTCAGCCTGAAGAAGAGAAGACTCCAGGGGGGCTTTAGAGCCCTTCCAATACCTAAAGGGAACCTACAGGAAGCCTTGAGGGAGACTTATGTCATAAGAGTGTCCAGCAACAGGACAGGATTTTAAACTGAAGGAGAATAGGTTCAGACTGGATCTTAGGAAGTTCTTCAGTATGAGGGTGGTGAGACTCTGGAACAGATTGTGCAGAGAAGTTGTGGATGCCCTCTCCCAGTCCAGGCTGGATGAGAACTTGAGCACCCATCCCTACATGAAACCATCCCTATCCATGGCAGGGAGGTAGGAGTAGTTAATCTCTGAAGTCCCTTACAAGCCAAGCCATTTTATGATCATATGAAAATATACTGCAACATCTATCTCCAACACTTTGTATAGTAGGTTTTGAGTTTCAGAATTCATACAACATCCTGGGAACTTCTTTGATATTTTTCATAACTGTAGAAGATGGAGTTTTGAATGTTAGTAATGAAGATGAATCTTTGCCTGTCAATCAAGTGTTTTAATCCCATTCTTCCTTTTAGGTGACAGTTATCCATACTGCTGCTTCCAAGAATAAAAGGTAAATAATCTATCTCAGCATTATTTTTAACTTTCTGTCCTAAGCTTATTTTTGTGAATTTCAGTTAAGCCAACAAGTGTCACCACTGCAGGTACAATGTCCTTTATCCATTCCTGTTTTACAAGGTGTTCTGTAATACTCCTGTTATTTCAGAGCCTATTGGCAACAATATACTGCAGAAGTCAGTTTTGTTTAAAAGTAAGACTATATCCACATTTTATTAAAGACATAGCTAATAACTGGAAGGTGTCATTTCAGATGATCTGAAATCCATTCTCTGTTTAAGGACTTGTGGTTTTTTGCTTGGGATAAGAAAACCAAACAAACAAACCAACAAATCATATCAGTGACCGCTGATCCCAACTTGGAAAGTGTTTAATAGCAGGGCATGGTTCACAGATGTTTTTGCATCCTTAATAGCTTTATGGGAAGCTAGTTAACTTTGATGATATGAAAATGTCAAGACAAATTATCAAGAAGAAAAAAAAAATCAAGAAGTTTTCTGAGGCAATAGAAATAAGGAGCCATATTCCTTCAAGAAGGAATATGCAAGTATAAACCATTTCTGATGAACAGATTGAACAAAAGGTGAAGGAGTCCACTGAAATAAAAGAGAATCTTTGAAAAGCAGTATCATGCCTCTTGCTAGATCTTGTCATGTGTACATAGTAGTTAATCCATTTTTTAGCAAGATTAGCTGTGAGATTAACACATTATCCATGTGAGTCACAGTATAAACAAAGGATATGCCTGAAGAATGATGTGCACCCACATGAAGGAAGGTTTACAGAGGCTAACTTACAACACCACTGTGGAATGCAAACCCTACTTTTTTTTTCCCCCCTAACACTGGCCAGAGCTCTAAACCCAGCCATTTTCAATTGCTGTATCACACTGAATTAATACAAGCCTTGATGTGGATTTGCACACTCATATGCAGGCCTTCCATCTGCCACACAAATCCATGGATTAACTCCAGGCCATGTATGCTTCTATTCTTTTGGACAATATATACAAAGATTTTAAATACTTTACTTACTCAAAATGCTCCTTAAATACAGTGGTTTTATCCCTTAAAGAGCATTTGACTTCTTCTGTAAAGCCAAGTTTAAGTCAAGAGAGCAACAGGGTATCTGCAAACAGGATATATTCTTATTCAGGGAGCACAGATGAAGTTTTGACAAGCAGCTCATAGCTGTCAATATCCCATTTAAAAAACACACCCCAAGTTTATCTAACTGCTCAGACATAAGGTAAAGAAATATAATAAGAGTAATTTAATCTCAGTTTATTGATGGCCTTTTAGGAATAACTTGCCTCTGCCAAGATCATCATCAGCTAAAAGATTGCACAATAACATGTGACTGCAGCTCAGAGTTAAAGACCTTTCCCCCACCATTTCATTTTACTGCATTATTTTACTGCCCATGTATTCAATCTGTAGCTTTATTTTTCACCTTTAAGGCACTTTTTTTGCACAGCCTATATCTGCATGTTTTTAAAATCTTCCAAGTTAATAACTTTGCTAAACGAAGGTAAAGCTTTCTCTGAAACAAGCTTCATTTCAATATATGAAGATGTGGCAAGAAAAGGAACCCTTACTATGGAAACTTCTTAGTAGACAACTCATAGCCAAACATTCCAAGTGGTATCTGAAGGATCTGGGGCTTTTGTGCATAGTCATTTTAGCTAATTTTTGCTTTTGTGCATTGCTATCTATAGAAGCATCTAAAATAAAGAAATGCACTTCAATTTTCATAGAATCATAGAATCATAGAATCATAGAATTGGCTGGGTTGGAAGGGACCTCAGAGATCATCGAGTCCAACCCTTGAACCACCGTTGCGGTTGCTAGACCATGGCATTGAGTGCCACATCCAGTCTTTTTTTAAATATCTCCAGGGACGGAGAATCCACTACTTCCCTGGGCAGCCCATTCCAATGACGGATCACTCTTTCCGTAAAGAAATTCTTTCTAATATCTAACCTAAACTTCCCCTGGCACAACTTAAGTCCATGCCCTCTTGTCTTGTTGAAAGTCGTTTGGCAAAAGAGCCCAACCCCTACCTGGTTACACCCTCCTTTCAGGTAGTTGTAGAGAGCGATGAGGTCTCCCCTGAGCCGCCTCTTCTTTAGGCTGAACAACCCCAGTTCTCTCAGCCTCTCCTCGTAGGGTCTATGCTCGAGTCCCTTCACCAGCCTGGTTGCCCTCCTTTGGACCTGCTCCAGGACCTCGATATCCTTCCTGAACTGGGGGGCCCAGAACTGGACACAGTACTCAAGGTGTGGCCTCATGAGGGCTGAGTACAGGGGCAGAATCACTTCCTTGGACCTGCTGGTGACGCTGTTTCTGATACAGGCCAGGATGCCATTGGCCTTCTTGGCCACCTGGACACACTGCTGGCTCATGTTCAGCTTCTTGTCGATCCAGACTCCCAGGTCCTTTTCTGCCTGGCTGCTCTCCAGCCACTCTGTCCCCAGCCTGTAGCGCTGCATGGGGTTGTTGTGGCCAAAGTGCAGGACCCGGCACTTGGCCGTGTTAAACCTCATCCCGTTGGAATCAGCCCAACTCTCCAGTCTGTCCAGGTCCCTCTGCAGAGCCCTCCTGCCTTCTAGTTGATCAACACTCCCCCCCAGCTTAGTGTCGTCTGCGAATTTGCTGATGATGGACTCAATCCCCTCATCTAAATCATCAATGAAGATGTTGAACAGAACTGGGCCCAACACTGATCCCTGGGGGACACCACTAGTGACCGGCCGCCAACTGGATGCAGCCCCGTTCAGCACCACTCTCTGGGCCCGGCCCTCCAGCCAGTTCCTAACCCAGCACAGGGTGCTCCTGTCCAAGCTGCGGGCTGACAGTTTTTTCAGGAGGATGCTGTGGGAGACGGTGTCAAAGGCTTTGCTGAAGTCCAGGTAGACCACATCCACAGCCCTCCCCTCATCCACCAGACGGGTCACCTGATCATAAAAGGAGATCAGGTTGGTCAGGCATGACCTGCCCTTCCTAAAACCGTGCTGGCTGGGTCTGATCCCTTGCCCATCCTGCAGGTGCTGTGTGATTGCACCGAGGATGATCTGTTCCATGACCCTGCCAGGCACTGAGGTCAGGCTGACGGGCCTGTAGTTTCCTGGGTCCTCTTTCCGGCCCTTTTTGTGGATTGGCGTGACATTCGCCAATTTCTAATCATCTGGGATGTCCCCAGTGAGCCAGGACTGTTGATAGATGATAGCGAGAGGCTTGGCGAGCTCTTCTGCCAGCTCCTTCATTACCCTTGGGTGGATCCCATCTGGTCCCATAGACTTGTGGGGATCCAAGCATCGCAGTAGGTCACAGACTGTGTCCTTCAGGATTACAGGGGGGCTGTTTAGATTCATGTCACTTTCTATGAGCTCCAGAAGCCATCCGTCTTCAGGGTAACCTGTCTTTCCGCTGAAAACTGAGGTAAAGAAGGTGTTAAATACCTCAGCCTTTTCTTCATCTTTAACAACTATATTCCCACTCGTGTCTAGTATAGAATGGATATTTTCCTTGCCCCTTCTTTTGCTGCTAATGTATCTGTAGAAGGACTTTTTGTTATCCTTCACAGAGGTGGCGAGATTCCGTTCGCATTGTGCTTTTGTGTCTCTGATTTTCTTTCGACATGACTTAACAATATTCCTAAATTCCTCCTCAGTAGTTATCCCTTTTTTCCATAATTGGTAGGCCCTCCTCTTAACCCTAATTTCTTTCAGAGTCTCCCAATTCAGCCAGGCCGGTCGTCTTCCCCGCCGGCTCGCTTTTCGGCATACTGGGACAGCCTGCTCCTGTGCTTTCAGAACTTGTTCCTTGAAGTACGACCAACCCTCCTGTACCCCTCTGTTTTCAAGGTCTGTTTCCCAGGGTATACTCCGAACAAGTCTTCTGAAGAGGTCAAAATCTGCCCTTCTTTTCTTGGGTTTGGCTCTTTGTATTTTGCCAAGAAGTCTCTAAACAGTCCTGGCTTACCTTGCAGGCATAACATCCCCCTGCCCCCCAAAACAGGGCACAGAACAGCATATGAACATATTTTTAACCCAAGGAAACTCAGCTGCCATTTCAGTATAGTTCACAGCTACTTGTAATCAGAAAATTTGTAGAAGTCAGCAGTTTTAACTCTAAAAAAAACCACCATCAAAAAAAAGAAAAAAAAGAAAATCAAACAAAAAAACCCCAACCAACCAACCAAAAAAACCAACAGCCCAAAACTTTGTCTACACAAATGTATAAAGGAATTCAATTCACTCAGAAATGAGCAAGCACCAGGTTTTATATCAAGGATACTAGACACAGAACACATGATTTCATGTAGTCTTTTGTATCAAAACGTTTAGACAATTTACCCATTCTTGTCAGATTCTAAAATTCAATTTAAAAAAATGAGATAAAGAGCACCCTAAGTAACAATTAGGAGAAGACAAAAAGTATTTCCAAGTGACACAGCAAGTCTTGCCTTTAAAGACAAGTACACAATACGAATGCAACATGAAATATTCTTTGTCAAAGCAATGCAATTTCTATTGCATCAGAGTTAGCTTCAAGTCTTAAGTCTCTTCAAAGTCATTAAGAAACCACAGGAAGAAGCAAGAGAAATTCCAATCAAGTATTATTCCCATCATCCACATGCAGTACACTATAATCAGGAAAGAGTGAGGCAGCTGTCAGAGCCTGAGTACCTTCAGTTCTCTAAATACTGTGTCATTCAACATTTTCAGCTAATTAACACCTATTTCACATTCTCTAAATAACAACATTCCACAATAGGAAACAAGGGAAGAAACTGTATTAAATAAATCTCTCAAAGTCTTTCTACCAGGCTTCAGGTTGTGCTGTGCTTTTTCTTTCAAACATTTCCATGTAAAATCAGATGTTAAATCTCTGAGTGAACCCAGGTGCAAACTCTTTATTCATCAGATTAATGGCTGTGGAGCAAGAGGCAACTGAACACATTTCTACTCACATGAGGTATTAATGACTTTCCAGAAAACTTCAAATTATTGCAACTACTTTTCAGTCAAACATGTTGCATCCAGTGAAGAAAGCAATAAATTGCAACAAGGTTTAGTGGGAAACTACATTAAATGTATTGACACAAGTAGAAATTTGTTTCTTTATACAGGACCTTGCTATTCATTTGACAGATGGATTTTTGCCTTGCTATACCTTTGAAAAAAACCCAAAACCCAGCCTTTGCCCTGGGAAACTTCAGATTGCCCTGTATAATATCTCTGTTGCTAAATTCTTGCTCATCCAAGACAAAATCAATAGAAGAATTTAGCCAGCCTCTGTGCTGAGGAATATGTTAAGATTGATAATCAACTAGGTGAAACTAGAGAAGAAAACACAAGAAGTCAATATTCTATATCACATTCACATTTATACTGCACATTAGTAGCTGCTTTAAAATTGATACAACACACTGCTGCAAGTATACACAACTAATGGGAGGGGGTTTCACTTCTGGTCCCTTTCATCAGCAGGAGCATGGCAGATATACACAAGGTAAAAGATGCTGGTAATGATACTCATGCCACAAGAAGAGGAAAGAACTCAGTAACATTTGATGTAAAGGTAACAATATAAAAGTGAAATTAAGAAGTAACTCAGCATTATTACATATGAAGAACTATAGTAGTAAATATCAAAATGCAAAACACTGGAACTTTGGAAAAAACTGCCCCTCAACTATCTGGTTAATCTTTCTTTCAGTTTCTAGGATTAAAATATTTTGTGTTTTTTTCTGAGTTAGATATCTGTAATATTGCCAGGTTCCTGTTCTTTCACACTAATCATTTTATGTCCTTTCATAAATACCCAATCAGATCTGTTACTTAATCTGACCCTGTTTGGGAATGCTTACGAATATGATTGTTATATTGTTCCTTTTGGTTTTAATTTAATGCAGATAAATTTACAGTGTATGCTTGTGTTACAGCAAAGCCTTGTTAAACTGAACATTTTGGGACCACATCACAGTTCAGATGAGAGGAAATCTGAACTTGTGCAACATAGAGGTTGCTTATCCAAGTATGTATTTTCACATATACTGATGACTTCAAAGCATATGTACTAAACCCTAAATTCTTGATATGATAATAGTGGCTGGAAGAACAGATAGTGGGAAGTCAGCAGACCACAGAGTGATAATCTGATTACTGGGTTACTCAATAGTTAAGTGCTGATGTGACCCCAAACTGAAAACTGTGTACAGTTCAGGACCCCTGGCATGTAAAGAATCCAAGAAAAAAAAGAAACTGAGTGATTAGGATACATGACCAGTATTGTGCTTCAGCTTTCAGACTGTCAGTTCCTATTGCTTTCTGTTCTTTTTACAGTTTAAAACCAAATGCTCGACTGCTGTCCCAAGAAGGACCATGTTGAATTTAGTACAGTGCTGAAGAGCTCTTTTCAGCAACCAAGTAGAAAGCCTAGCAGCCAAGAGGCTAACAAATAACTGTTAATTTCATGTTCCAGTTTAAATAACATTTTTATTGTGGAGTCAGATCAAAGGTCTGTCTGGCTGATTATCCTGATTGCTGCAATGTCTAAGAGTGCCTAAATACTAACAGAAAAGACTATAATCCTTCCTCTTCATACTCTCTCACTTTACCTATTTTTAGCTCAAGGCACTTCTGAGTCACAAGTAGTTTCTAAGTTTTTAGAAACACTCCATGGATTTCTGTTCCTTAAAACTTTTCCTTTTGTCCCCTGGAGGTATGTACAGCTTAACAGTCAGAGCAACATCCAAGGAGAAGCTGAGCCTCCTGATTGGTATCTCCCCAGCACTGCAAATGAACCCTCAAAAAGAGAAACTGGTCTTCTACAGAAATTAAGTAGTACAGACAGGAATGACAGGTTCTAGGACTGAGAGGAAAAGAATGTGCATTGCTTTCAAAATGACACCATTACCTCTGCAGTCTCAGTCCTTGTGCAGTTGTGTTGCCACTTTGCCATGGATGTATCCTCAACTCCCATCACCTGCCTCCTGCCACGTTTTTCCTCTGCTTTTTTTTTCTTTTCAAAATAATTTCTATGTACTAGATATTTTGTCAAATGCATTAAGGGTTCCTTGTTGGAAACTGCAAATCAAAGACTGGATTTGAAAAACCCATTGTTTCATGAAAATATCCAACAAAAATTGTATCTCTTAATAACAATGTAATAAATCTTTATGTGATATCAGTTGTCATCTGCCACAACGTTATGCTTGGCATTTATTACCGAGTAATTTAAGATCCTTAGATGCAAATTGTTCTGACAAACATAATTTGAAAGCATAAACATCAGCAATTGTTTTGTTAGCACTGTAGCTGTGTTCAGTATCCTTTGTGCAGTATAAATAAGAACACATACTCACATTGTGAGTAGGACAATGGTTTACAAGCTTCCCGGAGGTTTGGCATTTGTGATTAATTTCTCCTCAGTCTTTAAATTATTTATGCATGTAATGGTTTAGAACAGCTAACTCACATTGTGGACTAATTCTCTGTAAGTGTCCATTGGCAACTAAGCTGAACTATTGCTATTTAAGGAATAAACAAAATGTTAGAATATGCTGAGAAGTATTATAAATATTTAAAAGCTTGCATATTTGCTTCTTTTTAAACATCCACACAATTTGAACAAAAAAATTACACAATTTAACCATGTGTTTGGTACATGACAGAAGGATGCTCTATGATTACTGCATAATTGAAATGAGAAGTCAAGAAGCAACTAACAAGACATTGAAAATAAGTGTTTTAAACCAAATTACCAAGCTTTGTAACACCAAGCATGGATACAGATTTCCTCAAAACTGCATCTTTTTTTAAACTCAGTCATAGATATGGAATGAAACACCCCTCAATATTGCAATAACTTTTATGTTAGTTACAGATTTACTCCTTGTGCCTAAAATTTTTTGTTTTCCTTTCCTAAACTGTCCTTTCACCTTTTATCTAACATTGTATGCCATCAATGGTAGTCACCATTTGTAGAAACCCCCAAAATTTCCACTAAGATAATCAAGTGGGAAAACCATTAGGGTAATATCAAATTAATTCTTCCAATATATATTACAAGTACAATCTGCTTTGCACTAATCCACAGGCCTAAATAAAAATTAATTTTATTACTTAATTTTAGTATTTAATCTATTCAGTGCTACCTGTTGACTTTCACTGGTGTACTCTGAGCTCATTTTCTTCCTGTAACTTCTGATCTTGTACATACCATACATCCATACAGAATTCTAAAATTTAGAATTAAAATACATTAAGAAACAGTAGGCAAATTTATCTCAAAATCTGTGAGTTATTGTTCTGTATGCAAATGTCCCATCAGACAGTAGGGGGCAACTTCCACTCACAAGTCATAATTTATGCACTCTGATATAAAATACAATGATATGGATACTTTCAGTACTTACCTAAGTTTATTGTGTGGTTTATATTAATTTTGTAATTTGGAAGGTTTTAATTTTTAAACTCCCATTTTGTTCTCCAGGCAGTGTGCTGAGGAAATACCTGGTTTATGAAATTTAATGTGCAACTGATTTCCCTTCAAAATCTGTACTTTGTTTTTTAAATTATCAGATGGGTGAAAGTACAGACATGTGTAGCACTGGAAGTATTTTCACACCAGACCTAGTCAAGTAGAACAATAAATCCACAAAACTAGGCCCAGTCTTGCTACAGGGTTCATAGAACAAAGTGGTTAGGTCTAAGGTGATTTTCTGGAAAATTTGGGCAGAACCATTATTTCAAGTGAAGTATGTCCAATAATGGGAACCATATAATACAAAATGTCATGCTTTATTATAATACACTGCATGTCAGACTGCAGGGAGAGACTGACTCAAGACCTTGCTTCTTATATGTCCTGAGATGCTCCAGTAATTCAGATAGGTAACTAAATGCAATAGCCTTTGTTAAGGGGTCAGAATAAGTTATTATCAATGTCTCATCTGGCTCTAATCCCTAGGAAGATGCACTATGTATTTGTTTTTCCCAGTGATGTGCTCAAGAACTATTTCTCTAACCACCACCTTAGAATATAAAACCCCTATTTCAGTTCACACACTTACACTGTGTTTTACTTAATAGACAGAGCATAACATAAACAAGGATTACAAGATGTGAAAAACATCCACCTCCCAGCAGCCCCTGAAACGAGCTTACTTTCTCATGTTAATGCTCAAAGAGCACATGTGTAACTGGTATCAACAGTACTATTTCCCATACAAAACTAATCCTAAAATGCATAGTAAACAAAGCAGAGCAGACATTTTACCATAAGAGATTATTTGAGACTACCTCATGATCCCATAATTTGGGATGTTTTACAAATTACTGAGTGGGGTATTTCTGTGGGGGTTTTCTTGGTATTTTAACCTCTAGCTGATGCTGTTTTATTATTGTGTTTTGATAGGGCTGAACTGCAAGTAGAACCAAACAGTTTCTACTCACTTTTTATCCCCCCCATTTTCTCTCTGAGTGCCCTTTCATGAGCTGATGTGCCAGGACTGAACTTGCAGCTCATTTACTTTGTCTCTTGTATCAGGGTCTGATTTCCAAGGCACAACCTTTCTGTGAGCCTTGTTACAAAGAAGACATCTGAAGTCCACTGAGAGTACAACAGGAAAGAAGGTCTGACACACAATATCCAGTTACAATATGGAAATAAGTAAATCTCTTTACCTCTAACTTTAAACTAATTCTCTAGTCCAAGAGATAAATCTCTTTCTTTGCTCTACATCTTACATTTTAAAAGATGCACAGGGAATTAAAATTTGTCAGCAATACCAAAAGAGAAGTAAAAAACCCCCACAGAGTAGTGCACCTGTAGCATGCTGTGCAAAAAGCAAACTTTTATCACATGCAGGCAAAGGTATCAACTTGACCTCAACACTCCCCAAATTAATTTAATCCAGGCTACATAATGCATTCAATTCAGTATTAGTTGCATGACTGGGATCTAGTCCAATTACTTAGACCTCTCTCATAAACAGTAATGTTAATGAAGCCTTGCAAAAATATTTATGCTTTTGGGGAATATCTGGAAAAACTGGTGGATAAATCATTATAATCACTTGCAAAAAGACTGCCTAAATGTAACAAAATATTTCTCTGGCTCTGAAATACGCTATCAATTGTGTTGCACAATTTCAAGTCTGTATTTGAATATCTCTCATTTCTAATACAAAGTAAGAAAATTAAATTTAACACCTAATATTTAGTGTCAATATACTTGGAAACTATTTGGGTTATAATGCTTTACTATAACTTAAAATAATAAAAAACTATATTAATATTAACCTAAATACTAATCTTCAGTTGCAGAAGTTCTCTGAAGCAAGTTATTATAATTTTGGTCATGGTGTATCTGCTCTTATAAACATATAATGAGGTAAGCTGTGACTTACTGTCCAGTGAAACTGACTGAGTTCACACAGGTGTTACTTTGGTTCAAGATGTATTTGGTCATACAACTTCCTCTCCTAGGTAAAGGTTATAACATGTTAAAAGCAGCATTAAGAAAAAAAAAATACATATTTTGAGCAAAACTTAAGTTTCCACCTTGATAAACATACCTGTGACACCTGGAGAAAAGCAGCAACTACATCACATAAGAAGGTACCACAGCAAAGCTATCACATTAATGGGAGAAAATACAAAAGAAAAAAACTGATCATTTAACCCAAAAGCAAAGGCTAGATATAAGTTTTCTTCAATCTATTCATAGCTAAAATCTTAACAAAGTACTAGATTACATTTTCCACTTTCCCTGCATGATGTGATGTTTAGATTTAAGAGTATATTGGAAATACAGAGTACTTAATGCAAGAACAAAATTCTCTAGTCTGTTTCTATGTTTATGTTGCAAAACATAATACAATCCATCTGTTGGAAAAATCCTCACTGAATATTATATCTTAGTCATACACATGAATAGAAGTTTTTAAATAAAAACCTGAGTAATAAGGAGCCTTAAAAATAAGTATGTTTAGGAACCTGAGGCAAATTACACATGTTAATGTTGGAGTCACTGAGAACAGTTAACACAATGTAACCAAATGTCAACTGGAATATTCTGCAGTAACTTACTGAAGAGGTCTGTGTTTAATGAATATATGAATGCTTGGTTTCTAAGTTTTCAGCTTCAGATGATGAGGATTAACTGCTAAGGGTGTTACTGTAAACGTTTAAGTGAGATGAACATCACTGATTTTCTAATTTCACCACATGGTTTATTTCAGAAGAAAACAAGCACCAGCTACATCCTTCTCCTGCAAGTCACTAAACAGTCACACACAAAAACCCAGTACAATTTGCTTCTTTGTTTAGGTGCAGGCTATTTGGTTTGGTTTCCAAAGTATTAGAAGAATAATAAGAACCTCCTGACAGAATACCACAACTGAATTTCCAAAAAGCCACTCAGTTAATCTCTGTGTTGAATCTAGCTGTTTCAAATTATTGTAATGTATAATAACAGTCTTATTGACAATATAGATGCCCAGAGCCAAAAAAAGCTAGAAATGGTGGCCAAAATGATGAACTGAGTGCCAGCCCAAATGACAACAAACATATGGCCATTAACTGGAGAATGGCAGGGTTTAGGAATGCAGCTGTCTGTGGTCTCCTAAAAGCACCAGAGGAATGAAATGCTGCGAGGATTGGCCAAAGTCTGGATGAGAAGCACTACTGATAATGGGAGGCCCTAAAATTGAGTCAACCATCAGTTCATGCTGGAATTCAAAAATTTCTGAGGTCAAAGAATATTCATTCCATTGGCCTCATAATGTACACCAACAAATTAATATTGTATGGATGTCATTTCAAAGCCTACTGAAGAGGATGAGCCATTATTGAAGCCATTAGAGCACAGATGGTTCAAACTATATGCAGATATTCATACTTGCATTTCTGCATTATAGTTGTGGGGTTTTTTTTCTGTTCAACTGTAATGAATTGTCTCATAATCTATTCCATCTTCTTGCCATTAGCAGGCTTTGAATGTTCACAAATAGGAGCAAAGAACTCATTTTCCAGAGCTTTAATCACACAAAGAGGGAATGCCTAATTCTCTAAATGAAATGGTCTGTGATCACTGAAGCAGAGATTTAATATATCACGGCAAATTAGGTAGATTTTAATAAATTACTTATCTCTCTGAATACTTTACATATGCTTATGAAGAAACATAGCCTGTTTGCAAATAGAGGAAATCCACAGCCTATAAAATCCTTTGAAGAAAATGACAAATAAAAAAGTAAATTAAAAAATGAAACGTATTATATCTTTGTTCTCAAGAGACAATCCTTCTGCAGCATTGATTCACAGCTCCATTAAAAATATCAATTAAATCCTTCACTGAGATTGGTTAAAAGCTAGAAAATTAACTTTCCAAGCTAGACACTGGTTATTCAGATACAACAATTGCTTGTATATGTTTGATCTAAGTTCTAAAAGTGACAAAAAACAAATGAAAACACAGTTGCCTTTCCCTAGAGCTCAAACTAGATGAAGCAAAATCTGATACTTTATGGCTTTTGTGCTTTGTCAGATGTTGGCTGGAAGCAAATCTTTTACTGTAAAGAAATATGATTGTGCCTGCCCTCCCCCTACTTTAAATCATGATAATCATAAACAGCTGATTATAATGTTAGCAGAAGGGTAAAAGTTATTTAAAAAAAGGTTGCAGTAATTTAATAAGTCCTGCAACTAGCCTCATTTTTTATATTTAATTGATAGGAACTGCATGCATCAAAGAAAACACATACTGAGATTTAATGTGCATAAAATGGATATTAGCATTTTAAAGAGGCAGATTAACACATTAATCCAAGTAATTTTCATATATTGCTTTTAATAAAATCTTCACAGTATAAAATTCTTAATGAGGCTAATCACAGGCATTCCATTTAGTGGGGTGATTAGGGATAACATAAAAGTATTTTTAATCAGTTTTCTAAGGCTTATGGTTTTTTTATTAAAAATTAAAAATTTGACTTGCATTTTTATTACTGTTTTATGTAGGAAAAAAATCTTGCAAATGCAAATAAAGCACATCATTCAATCATGTAGGTATTAATTATTTACAAGATGTTGTCCATTGTGGAGAGATTCTTAGCCTTAGGGGGGAAATATAAAAACAAACAGACTGAAAAGTATACAAAACTTTACAACTACAAATCAAGCGTCCTTTTCATATAAATTATACATTAAATATACTGTAAGAATTACAAAGATCTCATCTTTGAAGCACTATCAAGCCTGTATTTACACTGGGAGAAGGAACTTCTGTAGGCAAACTTCCCTTTCATGCCTCGTAGTCATCTGTGCATTCCTCATAGACTGAACGCAGTGCATGGAGGGCTTCCACTGTTACTTTGAGCTTTCCAATTACTGCACTATCATCTTCTGAATCAAAAACTAGAAAGGAAACACCAGAAAACAGCATTAGCAATTTCATTTCAGGTTTAGTGCTGAAAAGTTTCCTTAGCATTAGGACACATTGAAAGGGTGCCTACCATCTGCCTAAAAAAGCAAATACATCAACAAATAAATCCATGATCTTCAATTTTAGGCACTCAGCTTACTGAAAACACAGCATTCTAACAATCAGAATGTACATCAATAAAAGCATTAGTGGTGGAATTTAAGTTGAAATAAAGAAAAATATCTTTATGACAATTGCCTATATATAAATTCATCACTTTTAACAAAGCCTGAGGATGTTCCAATCTCTATTAAGATCCATATGCATACTAATAAATATTTTTAGATAAAAAATACAGTGATTAATTCATTTCCTACACTGTGTATGACCAGTCAAAATCAGCTGAGACAGTATTTAGATAATAAATTGCTTTTTCCAGTCTGTGCAATGCAATTATTTTATTCCAGGTCTCTCCATAAAATAGTGAACTGTGAACTCACTTGCCTAAACTAACGTTATATTTGCGTATGTGGTTTCAAAAGCAGTATTCAAGATTTCTGGAAAAGAGAAATCAGATAGGATTTAAAATTCCACTCTTTTACAATATCTAAGTAAGCCCAGAGGGCCACAATCTCTGCTGCTGTGATTTGCTAACAGTAAAAAATTATGCTCTTTCTGAATCCTATATAAAAAACAATGAGGCTGCCTAAAAATTACTCCAGATCATATTTGAATAAACCCCATTTTGACAGCTCATCTTTGCAAAGCACATTATAAAGCAAACAAATAGCAAAGTTATGTATTTACTTATATAAATTAGGAAAAGGACTCTTGGATATGCAATGATACTGCATGCTACAACTTCTAAACTGCTGGGACAGCTCAGGAGAGGTTTGGAGAAGAAGAAACATGGGATAAACTTTCCATCACTTACTTTTTTAATAGAACTATTATACAAGAGACAGGATGCTATTCTTAGAGATTCAAACCATTTTGCATACCCTTGGACTCAGAAAAACATCAATTTAAAGAGCAGACTTCTGGGGACATTATTCTTTTTACTTAGAAGAACAGTAGGATAACTGTAATTTATGGTACCAGAATATAACACTAATTCTATTTTCTCAGTTTTAATATTGTCATATTATCTCTGAGACATATTGTTATATGTCTTGTCTACACTCTCATCCATCCTCTTGCTTAGCCATTCACTTAATTGCTGCAAATTGCATGTAGGCCACTTACACACTATCAGCTATGCAAGGAACAAGATATGAAAAAGGTAAGAGGTTTGCAGTCCACAAAAAGAATTGTAAGAATTTTTAAAGTTTTGTGAAAGGTGTCTTTAAAGGATAGGGAATGGTATTTGTATCAGTAATCAATCTTATCAAATGGGAATTATGACAAAATGGGACATATGGCCAGTAAACAAAAGCAAGTTCCCAGTGGGAGACTATGAACCATCTCTTTGGAGATGGTGTTTTTGTGTAACTACTTGGACAAAAAACACTGATAGAGAAAAGATGATGTGGCTCAGCCACAGGAAGAAAAGCATAAAATCTTTATGCTAATTTTCCAAAGTATGGAAATTTTATTGTTCTTAGAATTTTCCTTATCATGTTCCTGAAACTCTGATGCACACTTTGAGAAGTTTAGCTACAGCACTGATTCAAATCATGCATAATAATGGAAATGGATGAGAAAGCTTTCCCTCAGTTTCCCCATCATTCTAATGGTAATGAGACACAACAGTAGAAGCAGCAAAGTCACCCTGGCTTGGGGTCACATTCCTAGGGTTAACCAGAGTCTCCCTATTGAAATGAGAACCTTGGGAACATGGGTGTGCTGTGCCCAGTTGGCTCACTTACCTTTACAGGAGAGTGGGGAAGGAGGACAGAGAGGAAAAGTTAAGGAGAAAACCACAGCATGGATAACCATGTCCTTGCTACTGTGGGGAACAGTCAAGTCTAAGCAAGGGGAAAATTTTCCTTCATTGTGGAAGGACCAAGTAGCCACATTGAGTCCTGCCAGCATTATAAAAATACTGTTGTAAGACCTGGGACATGGAAGTTTCCACACCTTCTACTCACCTCACCTTTCTTCATGGAGTCACAGTGAAAATTTTCTCAGTCTTTTACAGAAGGATGCTTGCTCTAAACTCATACCCAAGTAAAGCCACCAGTATTTCCTATTGTCTCAAATACAGGTTTCATACAGAGGACACAAGCCTGAGTTGCTAACTCTGGGGTTTGTAACATCACTTCAAATAAGATATAGACATTAGCATTACAGAATTACTGACAAATTTTAAGAAGAAAATATTTATAGTCTTACTAGTATGAAGTATGTTGCATAAAAAACGTTAATGTCTTTAAAGTCCTCAGGATTTAGAAACTAATTACTATGACCTGAGAATGCTGTTTGATTGGTTTTGGTTTTTCTAAACAGATACTAAGGAATAACAATAGTACACAGCTGTTGTAGACTTCTGCAAACACACGTAGAAGCCATTAATTAAAATTAAAATTAGTTAATATTTCTTATGGAAAAAATGTAAAAAAAATCAGATGCACAGTAAAGCTTGCAAAGAACAGAAATTCAACAAATATTTTTTAGGTTACAAAAGGCAACAACAAAGTATTTTCCCAAATTTACCATCAATATCTTGCTCAATGATATCTCTTTGCTTCTGGAATATCTCTCTCAAACTGACATAAGCAAAACCAATATCTTCACATTCAAGGTCCTGTTCATCTTCAGGGGGATCAGTGACCACTGTAAATCGTAGGCTAAGAAGGCAAAAAAGACAAATACATTTTTACCTTCAAAAAGGGTTGAAAATCAACCCCAGAACCAGACAAAAGGCAAAACCACAAATTCTGTTTAGTTAAGCATAAACTAGAACTCTTTATCAACTTAATTAAACATTTTACGTTACAACAACAGCCCGAGACCCTTTTTTCCACCTTCTTCAACATTATTTAGCAGCATCAGAATGACAGAGAGGTTATAACACAGATCTGCAAGGCTTGCAGAATTTTTTTATTTTTGTCCCACTGCTTTGCTACTCTGTTGCACAATTCTTGTTCATATGACAATGACAGGCAGAATAGTCTAAGGATGAGATACTTTTTCACATTTGAAATGTGCATGTTTAGCTCAGCAGAAGAAATTTTGACACCCTATTAAAAGCACTGTGTGGAAAGATACTTGCTAGCCACTGCAAGAAAGCCTAGAGAACTACATGAAACTTTCCTGCTAATAAAGGGCTAAAAGAAAAGTAAAAAATAACAGTGGCCTTAACCTTAAAATGTGCTTTATTTACAATAAAGCAGAAAAAGCTGGAACAAATATCTGTTGTTGTTGCCATGATTAGACTTGGATGTGTCATGACCAGCAGGGAATTTAGAGTGCCTGTGATGCAGTTAAATTTGATTTTAATTCTTTGTTGCAGAGATAAGTAAATTTTAATAAGTAAGAACACTTTGTATGTTAATACAGTAGGCTAATGTGAAGCCAGCACAGCACACATGCTCTATACTCCTACAGCATGGATGTGTGGATGTTTAGTTTTTTGTTGTTGTTTTTTTACTTTGGAGAACAATTACTTCACATAGTGTGGTTTTTGGAGTAACAACCATCTCCTACCAAGAAATGATGCACCTGTCAGGATCAGCCTGGAAACCTCTTGCATAAAGCTGTTCACTCTTGTTATCACAGCAGGGTGACTGTTAGAATGGATTCCCATTCTTCACATATGTCTTGACACTTGTCAGAAGAGCATACACTCCATTGCCAGGTCTGTAAGCACTCTAAGTACAGCCTGGCATGAGGAATTTCTACACTCTTAAAATGCCTGAAAGGCAACAGTGAAATACAAAGAGGATGATGAATAAAAGGTAACTATGAAACAGTTAATGTAAGTTAAATGGACTGCCAGTAATGCCTCCTTTTATTGACTGATTTTAAGACTTGAACACTTAAGTAAATAACTACTGGGTTCAGATGATAAAATAATAAGTTTGTATAATTTTCCCCCCAAGTTTTACAGATATTAGTAAGCATAACTTGCTAACATAAATAAGGAATGCAATTTGAATCCCTGTTATGTAGAAAAAGAAACAAACCAAAAAGGCTACCCCTGGTACAAAGTATAGCTATAAGAAAAAGCAAGTGTTCTGGCAAAATTTCCATATTAATGATGGAATTACTGTCTGCCTGAAAATGTAGTTGAAGGCAAAGGTGCTAGTCAAAAAAGAAGTATCTTCAAGATAGGCAACAATTACTAATCTAAATGGGATTTCAAAGTCTTCCGAGTCTCCTTCTACCTCATGTTCATACATTTCAGATTTTGTTTCATTCTGTTTAGCAGTAGTGAATATTCTTGTACTTTCTGCCCCTAAATCCACGTAATTCAAGTGTGGAATCAAAATCAGCATTTCTGATAAATACTTACAATGATTCCATATCAAGAGATGAAACTGAAATAAAAGAAAAATCTGCTTTCTTTTGAAATCATGTTTTTAAATTAAAGTAAATCCCACACCTAAAAAATAGACTTTCCCATATAACCACCATATCAAGCTACATTTATTTATTTTTAAAGTATAAGCTACAAGTGTACAAAACTCTGAATATCCCCATTTTCAGGGCCAAGTAGGCTTCTGTTTCCATTATAGGATTAGGCTAGGTCTAGGATTTTTAATGTATTATATCATTATCTCTATTAATATTTAAGAATATTTATCTTTTTCAAGGGACATTTATTAAAGCAACTCTCCTTTTGTAAGATGAAAGTAGCACGTGGCATACCTAGTTATGTTCTAAGAGGGAACCAATCATTATGAATATCATTTCAATACCATTTATTGTGATAGGGAGAAAATTACTTGAAAACACAGCACCTAATATACATAATACACTACCTATGCTCCTATAAGCCAGTGTAGCACAAACACCAATAAAGTGTCAGGCTAAACCATATGCAGGCAATTTACAATGATATTTATATCCTTGATAATTTGGTTTCCTGAGCTTTCAAACCATTATTTTAATTCAGTTCTTATTTCAACTGAAAAAGATTTGATATTAGTTTGTAAGGATTGTGATAGGAAACATGTGTTGAAGATACAACTTTGACGGGTTTAAAATGCATGGAGTTGAAAGCATTTGGTGTGTAGGCAGAATCTTTCCATAAATTTTGTTTCTTTTTGTTTCTTGGTGGTCCTCTTGCTAGGCTGAAGTGAGGAATTTGACTGCTGATGAACCTTCTACCTTGCTGTTTAGCAAACACAGAAGTGAAATTTCAATACAGACCAAACTACACACACTGATAAATGCAGAAAAGAACCTGCCTTGTAACACAGAGGACAGGGGCAGGTTCTGAAGATGAATGGCTCTTTCATGGGAAAAAGCTCACTGCTGTTATTTTACCTTATTTTTACCTTCGGTTTGTTAAACACTTACTATAGACTTCTAAGTGTTTACAGGTGAAAGTGCAGCCTACAAGACTGGCTACTTTCCTTTGCTGAGTTATCCTTCAGGAAAAAGAATACTTTGTCCTCAATATTGTAAAGTCTTAGTCGAAGATGTTTTCTGGCCAAGGTGTGAAACTCAGCTTTAGAAAGGAAATGGAATGAAGAGAGATGACTCTCTCTTTCTTGCTGCAGAATGGATCTCTGATTTGTGAATACATATTTAAAAAATTTACAAGTAATTGCTCTATTTCAGCTACAATCAGTGCATATTCCACTCTTCTGCAAATTCAGTCCTGCACCTTTATATTAATAATTTTACTATTTTAGTGAAGATTGACCTTCAAGAGGAAACAGAATCAAGGTATGACATTCATTCTCTCAAAGTATTTTCTATGCTAGCTCAATCAAAATATAAGAACAGATTTATTATTATAAGCTTGAATAAAACTAATTTATAGTTTCTCATAGATATAGATATATATAATAGCTGACAGCTGCTTCAGTAGGTAGGTAGGCAGGTATGTGGGTAGGTTGGTTTTTGAGAATGCTAGGGCCAAGGAACATTTCCTGAAGCTCTTTTGCTCCCACTTTTAGTCCTTAGAATTCAGAAAGCAACAGGTGTATTACTCTGAATCAGATAGATATGGGCTTTTCAAACTACTTTTTCTCAGACTGCTAATGATAAAATCTCTTTTGAAAAACAAGGTTCTTTAAAACAAAGAACAAACCCAAACCCATAGCATGATAAAACCATAAAGAAATGTTGCTATATTCCATGCCATGCAAACCTGGTCAGAGAAGAAATACAGAACAACTCCCACATGAGAATGTGGGCATCATTCCTAGCTGAAATTTTCTCTGGTTAGTTATGTCTGTACTTCTGAGTGACAAGTCCTCAATAAAGTCCAACAACAAGGCAAACCATAAACATTATTTACAAAGGTCTTTGGTAAAGTTTTTCAGCACTGGAAGGTACCTGTCAGTGTGTAGATCTGGCTTGAGAAGCATAGACTTGAGATACTCTCTTCTTGCACGATTATTTGCCTTATCCACGTGTATCACTGCCAAGCAAATCACAATCGATAGAATTAGTTAGCAGTTGATTTTAATCTTTCAGAAGACAGAACATGAAGAACAGTGAAGAAAACCCAAACATTTCTTTCCCTTGTCTTTGCTAAGGAACAGCAACAATGTTTGAATCAAATCTGAAAGGTCATGTGATCTAATGGTGTGTCACTGGCAGGTTTATGTGCACGCTGTCAAAAAAGATACAAGCAGCATCTAAGCATGGTCCATAGCTGTCATTTTCTGTTAATGGCAATAGCAGTCATGATTTTAAAAGCCAGTGGTCTTTATTGCTTTGTATTGGAAGTGATTTACTGCATTTTCTTCCACTGAGGAAGCCAGTGATAATGATAATGCATGGCAGAGTGCTTGTCCTTTTTGACAGCCTCAGTAATTTAATCCTTATTTCCTGCCACAATATTTTAATAGGAGAAGCATCTCTAGACCGATGGACTGAAGAAAATCCACAGCCTGGGGAGTGTGTGCAAGTGCTCTGAAAGCCTTTTATTGTTTTAACTTAAAATACAACAGGAGGAGCAGCTTTTAATTTTTGTACCATTGACATGATTTACAGTGAAAAATAGCCTTGGTTTGGTAAAATAATAAAAAGAATGAGAAAAATGGATTTAGGAAATGGCTCAAGAAGTTTTTTGACCTGTTATATTAACAAAGTAGCTTCTTACAAACAGTATCAGTCAGCAAGGGATCAGTAAAATACTGTGAAAGCAGTTTTCAGGATGCAAGAACTGAAAAACAGTGTTAAAGGATGCACTTTTTTTCTTTAAGAAATGCAGCTGTAAAAAATTTCACCAACAGAATTAATATAACCTTCTGAAAAACAAACATAGTTCTTACCATCATAGTTCAAACAATGTTCTAGGAACATTTTTCATCTGTTTTTGAGGGCAGGAGAGCTAGAAATTTGTCTGTCTTTAGATTCCAAAAATGTACTCAAAAAATGCTTTTTCAGCCTCTCACAATAAGATTTCTTTCTCCTATGTGGTGACAGAAATCCTTAATGTATTTCACACTCCCAACTACTACCCAAAATAAACTCATTTTTATAAACAGGAATTACCAACTCTACAAAGAAGTTCAGTGCAATGGAATACAAGAGTACAAAAGAGGTAAGAAGGCTGAAGTTAATTCCTTGCAGAGGAATGTACTGAGGGACATATCATTACATTCTTGCAGAACTCTTGGTTCTCCAGTTTCCTCCAAAGCTGTTCCTCAGCTCTTACCTGGCCAGCAGAATCACTATTAGAAATAGCTTACTCCCAGTAACACTCCAATTGCTATCTGAATAATTCAGCCAAAGGAATGTGCAATTTAACAACTTTTCCTCCACTAACAGAAAGCAAAGCATTAGTGTTCTCTCTTGGAATCCTCTGTTTCCACCTACAATAAACTTATTTTCTTACTTAAGTTAAAAGAAGCTGCTACTGCCATCTGCTATTCTTTTGGGCATGTGGATGACTTTCCACATGTGCTGCTCTCATGGCCAAGTGTTCCTGGGGCCACCACAGGAAGTGATGGGGAGGCAGCAGGGAGACAGATGGACAGCCAAAGAACTTCAAAGAAGCTGCCACATCAACAGATTCTTCCCTTTCCCATAAGCATCCCAAATGGAATTTCCTAAGTTTATTTATACTGTATATATAAAAATATTTTAAATAGAAATTATTTACAAACCTAATGAGTTTGGTATAAATTTATTCCAGTGGAAAAATTGGAAAATATTCAGTGCAGGAACTGCATGCAAGTCTGGGGAAAATGATTAACTATTGTGAAAATTTATTTTTAGATACTGATGAATAACATGCTTCCATATCACCACTTAGTATTGTTTGGTCTCAGAATTCTAGCACCACTCAAAGACAGAATCTCTCTTATTTCTATCCAGCTGATTGCAAAAAACATTCAAAATTAACTTGTGACAGTTTGCATCAAAAGTTATAATTTAAAGTTTGTCCTAAAGAAGCACTAAAATCTGAAGATTACAATGACCCTGGAACCCAGCAATTCTGAAGATTAACAGAGCTGATGCTCCTATTTCATGGGTTTTTTTCATATTTCCCTTTATAACAAAGCTAAATGCCTATGTAATGAAGCAGAGTTTATCACAATGAAGTAAAAATTGGCTCTCAGTGTTGAGCTTTAATGGGGAAAAGGAATAAACACATTCTGCCAATGTTTTCTGATGTAAGATCTTAATGCTTTGATTTGAGCTCACCTGAGGAATCCACCTTTTAGAATATGCATCTTTAGAGGTTTATTTTTAATATAAAATAACTCCCATTATCTTTCCCCAAGCCCTCACTCCTTGGCTCTACTTACACTTTGCCTTCAAGTTGTTCAAATAACCACCCAGTCACTCAAGAGAGAAAGCTTTCCAATTCAGTAACAAAAATCTCTGCAAAGTTTCCTAAATGTCCATTCTACTTCTGCTGCTTGTTCTCCAGTACCATTGTATACAGAGATAAGGATGCATTTCAAAACTATCAATCTCACTTTTTAGTATCTTTCTTGCCATTCCAGCACTATCACAGCTCAGTCTTCATATTTAACAGAATATGAGTGCGTTCTCTTAACATTTAAGAACTAAGTGTGGTTGTGACAATAAAAATGTTTATTTTACTGACATTAAGAGTAAAGTATCAATGGATGCATTTACATATGAGGGAGACTGGGGTTTGTTTGCTTGGAGCAACATTTCTGTATGTTTTTCTGACAGTGAAATTGCAATTATGTTCACCTTAAAGCATACACTGTGACATGACTGGAAGTAAAGAATTCCTGGCACACCATTTTAAACTGCATTCAGAAGTTAAAAGATGAATTCATTGGTTACTATGATCTGCAACATGCTCTAACATCAAAATGGGACTGTAACAAAAAAACCCAAACAAAACAAAACAAAACAACAAACCTAAAACCAACAAACCACATCAGAATCCTCTCTTTTTACCAAATTGCAGGACAGAGCCATATTGTAAGCACAATTTGGCAAGTTCTTTTTTTTCCAAGACCTTGGAGGAAAGAAAATTATCTTCTAACTCTTTCTACTCAAGAAGCCATAGTCAAATGAAACAATTCACACCAAGCTATGTGTTCAAATCACTTGTGGAAAGGGAAATCCACAGGATCTTCCATGTCCAGATCAATGGAATTCTACTGTATTGTTTTTCAACAATAAAGGATGTTCAAAATGTATGGAATAAATGTTTTCTGAGCAACAAATCTCATGGAGCCCTATCTTTTTAGAATAGTAATACTATTCCAGTTATAGATAATATAAAATATTTTCTTTATAACAGTTAGTGGTTTTCTAGATTGTTTATGGACTTCTGATTTTTTCATACAAAAACCTAGAAGACTTAGCTTCTTTTAAGCTCACTGTAAATTTCTTCCTAACCATGCAAATCTCATTTTTATTAAAGAAAATATTCAATTAACCTCAAATATTCAACAGATTCAAATCTAATTAGATATGACTAGGAGATGCAGTAAAGCTACAGTAAACACACATGCATTTTTCATTACTATTATCTTACTGGTCTTCCAACTGACCATCAAACATCAGTTTTTTCCTCTCTGCAGGCACAGATAATCTTGAGGAGAAATTAGATGACCAGTTACCTAAGTAAAATTTGGCAAATAACAACCACATTAGTAAAATGCTGCTGAGTACAACCCTGAAGCAATTAGGAGCAACATCACCTTTTGATATTAAGTTGTTAGAATATTTTAAAGTTCAAACACTTCTATATTCCATAATTATATAGAAAAAACAGCTATGAGGACAGGCTTTGACTAACAGAAATATTATGATGAAGAACTGCCAGACTGGAAAGCCTTATGAATTACAGTCCTTACAAAGCATGACACTATTTTCAACTACCACAGCTTGAAATACATTTAAGTTTCATAACTGTCCTAAAACTCTGAAATTTCATCCTGTATTCCTATAACTTTGCTAGTTTAATTTTGCAGAGTCAATCCTGAACAAATACCAGCAATACAGAGGAATCAGAATTTTGTGTAATTATTTTTATACCTCCTGAATGCTTCTTATCTTCAAAGCAAGAAGAATTCAAGAAGCAAGAGAAATTAAGTGTTTCATTGACTTATAGTGTTATTTCATTGAGGTAAAAATTAAAAAAACCAAACAAACATAACTATTTCAAATGTCTATCTGAAATATTCAGAAAAGCATATGCAGCAGCTATAAAGATGAGTATTGTTCAGCTTATATAAAGTTCTTATTTATCTGATGTCTCATTTAGCACATGATGGCAGAAATCCTTCATGTTTGAGTGGAATTAACCCACTGTGAAAGAAATAGTTTGAAGTGTCATGGGATTTTGGAGGTTTTTTGATTGTCTGGTTGGTTGGTTAGTTTGTTTCTCTACCTAAAGTCTCAGAAAGATTCCTGTCTTTCTTGGAGTCACAGAAGTTAACATACTGTACCCTGTTCCCTATATTCTCTCCCAAATAGGCAGTAGCTCTATAGCAATGATTGATGTGATGAGGGATTTCAGTCTTCAGCTATGAGATAAAATAATTTACATGAATTAGAAAGATTTGGATGACTAAAATCTTTGGCAGGTTTCCTTCTAAAATCAGGTTTCTAGACAGGAGCAATTTTAAAGGTGACATCACTTGTGTAAAGCCACCTTTACAAAATAATTTTTAAAAGAATGTTTTATCATAATGTCTGCATTTGTGGTGTGTCACAAATATCCAACTGATTCACCCCCTCCAGCATACTCTGTTAAAAATGTAATACTTCAAGTCCAAGACACATGAAGCACTCTGAATGAATCTTAAATGAAATGGACTTTAAATGAAAAAAAAAAAGAATTCATCAATAATTGAAATAAAATGAAATAGCTGGGAAAATAATTAACAAGAGAATTAGGAATTATTACAACAGTTCTGTGTAAGTTATTAGTGTAAATGACATTGTGTACTGACATTAAGTATTGTCAAATGATTGCTTATGGGAAAATAGCATATGGAACATGGAGGATTAACTTTTATGAAGTAAACAGCAGTGTATTAGTATTAAACATGGCTGACAAATTTTCTACTTCAAAAAGTTCTCATTAGAGGGCCACTGAGTATTCCCAAGTGATGATCAAGTCAAATTAAATATTTTTGCTTTTCAGTATTTCAGTAGTACATGGTTACATGAAATGTTTTTCTTTTGCTGTATGATCATATACTGACAAAGAGATCAGTTCATTGTTTTACTCTAAAAAGAACACTGACATTTTAGTTACACATAGTCTAATTTTAATTTTTTTGCACCAGCAACATATATAAATACATTGCAATGCTACCATTTCATACAGAAGTCTGCTTCAGTAACTCATTGAATACTTCAATAATTGCATCCTTACACTGTTTTGTAAAAAACACCTCTAGTATTTCCCAAAATATTTAGGAAATACACAACTACACAGATTCTACACAGATAAACACAGCTATAATATACAGAGGCAGGACTCATTGTTGGCAGGCACAGAATTTATGAGAAGAAACAAGCCTGCTCAGAAATACAACGTACTTACCATTGCTATAGTTATAGTGAATCCTCTGACCACATGCTGGTTTTGGAAGTGACAGTGGGGTTTCCTCTGCAAGGAAATTGTATAATCTGCATTCTACAAAGAGCTGCTGTATTGTTTCATCTGCTGCAATTCGTGACTCAGTAAGACCAAACGATATAATTTCAATCCGGATTTTTTCAGTTGCCTATTTAGGAAAAAAACACAAGCACAATACACATCATTCTCTGTTTCTTGAAGTGTTAACACAAACCAAACTAACATCCGTGTAAATCATTGGCCATTTTGGGTGATTAACACCGACTGATTGATTTTGACACAGCCACAATGAGATTCTGAAGCCCCAGCATTTGCAGTTAGGGGTTTTATTACAACAGACACTGATTTACATTCAGTGCCAAAAATATTTTTGCAGTAGTGATACTCTGCTGGACAAGATTAAGTTAAGGTGACCTTTATGTACAAATGTTACCTCAACCACAAATTTAAGTTGCCAATACTTTTACCTACACATTTAAGTGTTTTGTACCTTGATCCTCCAACTGATTGAAGTAGTCTCAGAAATAGTAGGTACCCAAGTTTTCTAAACAAAAGGGAATTCTTACTCAGTGCCCACTACAGTTTATACTATAAATAGTTCAGTAAAAATACACTAGGTCACTAATTAGAGAGGCACATGAAGCAACACATAATTTATACAGAATTCAACTTGACATACAGAACTTTCCTAGTTAAATCAAACATAAATTTAAAAGTTAAAATTAAAACTATGATAATATATATCATAGCCCAATTGCTCTTTACCAAAGCCTCTCTCATTATCTTTAAAATAACATTTTTTCAGTTGTTTATATGAAATAGTTTCATACTGTTCTGCAAAGCCTATACTATTAGCATACACATCCCTTTTAATAAGATTTATGTATTTAAATGGGAATGTGAGACTTGGCAGTAAGAGTCACAAATATTTCCCTAGGTAACACTAATTCAAAGAAAGAAAAGCCACTCTGGTTTCAAAACTGGAGTACAGAGGTGAGCCTTCAAAGAGGAGTCTTCAAAAAGCAAACAGAACACACTGGAGTTGAGATATGTCAAACTTTTTTCTTTCTTTACTTCTTTTCAAGTTCATAACTTTATTAAGAATATTTCTCCTTTATGGAAATATTTTGACAATTTTTTATTTTAAACTTAAATCACCTGAAGTAATAAATTACAATCAAAAATATTAGCTTTCTAGATTCAGTGTTAGAACTGAAAGTCAGTATTATAATTTATTAAGGAGATGGCTTATATTTTTTCAAGCAAATTATATAATTAATCAAACTGAAAAGCAGGTGTATCCCATTGTAAAAATATCCATCATATAGAACAATTTCCATTGCTGTCAAGGCCTTTCAATATTTGATGAAGTAATTTTACCCCCTCGTTTCAAAAGACATTTCCTTTTATTATGTATCCTAGGACACTAACTAAAAACCCAAATCTGAATATTTCAATAAGGTTGTTTTATTATTCAGTAGATTCATGGAAATTTTACTAGGATGACAGAGAAAATTCCACACCATTCTGTCTCCACTAATACAGGTACACGGCTTCAGCTGGCAATATTACTGGGATTAGCATAGAATGATGAAATATTTAAAGGAAAATTTTTTTTCTAAAATCTAATAAAACAAATGACTGCCAAATGTCATTAAAGTGATGGTCTTTGACTTGAACATGCTTTTCATATTCAAATTTGAAAAGAAAGAGATGAAAGCCTGGAAAGGTTACTCAGTTTCAACTAATAACCTCAAGCACTCTATATTCACATGCATAAAAAATGAAATTGGTTCTATTGTCTAATTTTACTTCAGAAACAACTCTTTTCTTCTTGCACTGAACAGATGTATTAGCATCTGTACTTAAAGTGATATGCTGAGTGGTTTTGTTCGCCCCAAAGTATTTAGTAGCTATGTCAAGCTAGTTTGTACACAGACAGTTTATGAATCAAATCTAAATACAATATCTTGTATTATGAAGTATTTTTTACATAACTTAAAATTTGTTCAACGTATTTAACACTTGTAATTGCATACTCTAGGCAAAAACTATTAGTTTTTTAAGGATAGTGGAGTGAACCCAGTATTCTGCTTTGGAACACAAGAGGCTCACACTGCTAAAGATTCTGGAAAAAAAGTAAATTATTTAGAGTTTAACAGTCATGCATATCTTAGGGCCTGGTTTTCTTAATATTACACATGAATACAACATATACAAAGGAGAACACATACTGATTAAAAAGAATAGGTATTTAGAAATAAAAAATATAGAACTGCTGACAAGCAACATAGCTGGTGTGAGTTCTTTCACTGCTAATACAAATATGCTTATATTATGTAGCCATGCTAAAAATATATGTAGCATCCAATACATGACAGCATCCAATGCATGACATCATTTTTAAACAGTCATTTATATTTCTGTGATGTAGAGTGCAGTATACTTTTAAAATATTTTCCTATGTTGTTTTTCCTTTTTAAGCCCTGGTCTCATTTATTAGGTAGCATTCAAGGCAAAAATCATGTCCAGTTTCTTTCCCTAAAGGATTCTACTTTGATGGGAATAAAATTAGTCTTCAAATTTAGTATTGAATAGAAAATAAAGTGTGAAATTTTCTTTAACAGTGAGACTGGACATATATATCAAAATAAAGAATACTAAATCCTTTGAGGGAAAGAAACTGGTTCAGTGCTTGCTGATTTCAAGTGAGGAAGGCAAAACATGGGCAAGATATTTGGAATCTACGCTGTGATCTACCTTTGATGAGCAAGTCAGCACCTTGCATGTACACATAAAAATACATACTACAAAACATTATTTTAGTCCCTAATTGCATGTAGTGACTTCCCATGTTAATAGCAACATCTTTTATCTTTAGATCTTCCCCATAATGGTGCAGATGTGAGACTAGAACAGGATCCAGAAATGCTCCCTGACCACCAAATGGGTAAGACCAACAAAGATACATGCACTGCAGACTATTCTCAAGATAAAAAACAAAACAAATACCAACTTTACCAAATCTCAAAGCCATTGGCTACTTTAGTACCAAGAAGTCATACAGTTAAGTACTTCAAATGCTCTGCTAACTTAAAACTGCCCTTCATTTCAAAAGGAAGCATGATTTTAAGGTTAATAAGCATGAAAGAGAACATTTCTTGATAAAAAGAGGTGTTACACTGCACATTAGCAGTATGTTAAAACACACTGACACTCAAGTTACAGAAATAAGATTAAATAATTAATGCTATTATGTAAAATCCTAAAAAAGACAAGCACAAGATAATTTCTGCTTTTGAATATATATCTATGCATGTACTTTTCTATACAGAGATCAGAGACTTCTGGTTTGATTTGACAAACAAGATTTTCAAATCTGTATATGAAAGCTGGCCAATTTAGGAGAAAACTCTTTAGAATGGGGAGAAAGTAGAAGTATCAGTAGAGAATTTTCATTTGTTAAGGGTGCATCTGTAGTGAAAAAATACATCAAATTGCACACTTTAAATACAGTTGTTCTTTTTATTTAGAGATTTCATACTTAACATTTGATACTGATCCCCACCACCACCATGGCATTATAGTACTCTGTGGGGACAATACAGACAAGCAAAAATGAATAGAACTTGATTCTCTTTCATATGACTCACTACACAAAAAAATTATGTTTGGTTTTATGTATCACTGCTAATCAAAACTCAAGATTTAGTTTCAAACACCATGCTTTGCTTTTTAGACCTTCTGATAGAAAAATGTTCCATTCTACTTGTTAATCCACCATAACTTACTTCCAGGTCAAGGAGCTCTGATAAAGTCTTTTCAGTAAGCTACTGAGAAGCATGCATATTCAGCCACAAAAACTATTACCAAAAAGGTTGAAAATGGCTCCTGTTGCTGCTCCTCCTGTGGGCTTATGCACTCAGCTGGACAGCTGACCTCCTACTTAACATTCTGAATAATTAGCTTTTTTTGTTACCTAAAGAGTAATGACTTACCTAATGACTTAGGATTCTGTGTTTCTGAATCATTAAATCTGCTGTTGAGGATTTTTTGGGTATTATTCCTCCCTCTTCTTTCAGTTCTTCCATCAAGAATAATGACTTGTATGTAGTACATGCTTCTGAGTATCAGTTCAAACTATACTTGACAAGCTCTACAAGTTGTAAATCCATCATTTCAGTGTACTGCCTATTCAAAATACTGTAATCTCAAACTTTACAGTGGCAAAAGACAACTTAGGTTTGTTTGGATTCTTCAAGTGTTCTCTCTCTTACTTTAGTTCCTGACTAATAGTGACCAGAACTGCAAACAATCACTAATGACAGAGAATGGCAAATGCTCTCTTCATGTCAGACCAATCAGTAGTCTTTGAAAATACTGACTACAAAGCTTTAATAAGTAACTTTTATGTTACTCTGATAAGATAGTTTTGTTTCACTTGAGTTTTATTTCTTGTTTTATTAAAAATGATGGTGTAGCACTTCCAGGTCCACAATTTCTTATAGAAGAAATATACTGAGCAACTAAGGTTAGATCTAGACAAGGCTGAGAGAATACAAAGGATTAATATTTCTGGTACTGCAGTATAAAGTGAACTCAGCAACACAGGGAAGTACTAAAACACTGAGATTTTAGCTCTCCAAATTCAGAGCAGATATTCACATAAAAAGGCAGTTTAAGAGAAGCACTGAACTCCTGGAAATCTCCCTGAAGTACACCAAAGGTAGTCTAGTCCTGTTGAAAATAAATAAGAGGAGTAATCAAGACAGCCAAAATTTAAATAGGCAATGCAATATCCAAGGAGTTTTCTTTTTTCTGTGAATGCAGATACCTCCCAGGAAGAAATGCACTATTCAACTAATTATTAAAAAAAATATTGCTTTGCTATATATCAACTTTATGCTTTACAACTTCCTACCTTTGCACATAAATGTTTCATTGATCAGCAGAACCACAAGCACTTGGTACTGCTTTTCAGTGGTGGATAAGGGAGACTTTCTTGACAAAATTAAATAGATCTTAATTCACAGGAACTGTAAATGACAAGTTCAATACACTGCTATTAGCATAAAATAATGCACTCACAGTCTGTGCAACAAAAGACACAAACAGATCTACAGAAAAAAACCAGGACCACTACCAAATAAATTGGGTTTGCCAGTAATTGCCTCATGGGCAAATTTTAAGACAACTTGCAAGCTGACAGCAGTAAACTCTATTGTGGTAACTGAAACCTATATTGTAATCTTTAAGGATAAACTCTAGACATGGGGGTAAAAAGGGAGGAGGGGATGGAAGAAAAAAGCTTTTTCTTTTTTTTTTTTTTCACTATATTTTTTAAATGCAAAGACCATGCCAAAGAAAATGCAAATTCCCAGTTTTGATGTCTATTTTGAGGATCTGAAACAAGGCTTTTAATCAATGTATTATACATCAAATTGATAATGGTAAGTTCTGATTATTCAAATGTATGAAATATTCATAGAGAACTGTCCAAACTTTTACATTTCTCAGACTTCTTTTCTCTATTAATTATCATGCCTGGAAGCTTTTTAGTAAAAGCAGCAGCCGTCAGCCTGACTGAACCTGACAAGCTAGCAAGGCCCAATTACACTGGCACTCGGTGGCACTTTGATGTACTGGAAAGGAAAAGAGATAGGGGCAAATTGTATAGCACATTATGTTAATGACTTGATTTAATCCAGCCACTAAACTTTATGTAGCCTGTTAAAAAAGATGCTAACACTAATTACGCCACTTTGGAAAGGAAAGAAGGGGACAAGCATTTCATACCGACAAAGTGAAGCTCATAAATGTTGTAAATGAAATGAAACAAAATGAAGTAATCTATGATTAATTATACATCATAGACAAGAAGAAAAGAGAAAGAAGCAAGTGGCACAGCTAAGTACTGGAAAATCTGTTAGATACCCTTTATGATCAACATATCTAAGAAATAACCATGAACTGTCTAATTTGCAACGTGCAAAAAAGAAACAGTATAATCTTAAATGACTTAAACAGTTTGGCACACAACTCAGATTTATAGGATAATTACCATAACAATCTCTCAAAATCATAACTCTTATTTACAGTGTTTGATTAACAGCAGAATATTGTTCTCAAAAGATAAAAGGCAGTGATTTTTAATCTTAAAAAGAAATACTAGTTCAATCACAATTTTCACCCAAGATTTCAAATCTACCAATGACTTTTTTAAAATTCTAATTTGTACCAAGTATCTTGCTTTAAGAATTTGTAGCTTCTATTCTCTTATCTACTCCTCTTAAACAGAACATGCACTTTTTACCAGAAGAACAGATCAATGGAGAGAGGTGGAAATTAATGAACCTGAAACAAATTTCCATTCAAAATCCTCTCAGAAGTGTTCATTAAAAATGTTGCTAAAATAAAATACAGGTTAACTAGAAATGTATAGATGACCATGTTGTAGTCTGACTTAAAGGTGATGAGTAGCAGTCATTTTATTTCTCAAAATTACAGATGAAGCCTTTAACATTTTACATATAAACAACTCAATTCTGCCTTCAAAAGTATCTTCTGTACTTTTCTGCAGCACACAAAACTGACAGCATTTCTAAGTCCCTTCTACAACTTGAAAAAAGGAGCAATATTTCTCATAAGAAAGAGCTATCTTGCTCTTGTTGCTATTTACTCTGTAAGATGCCACACAGCCTTAAAAAATGATTAAAAAAAAATAAATCATGAAACTACCTCTAGGTTATCACATCACAGGACATAAAAAAAATTGATTGATAGGATATAACAGTACATCCCTGATCCTTTAAAAGAAGGCTAAGAAAGACCAGAGAAGTATTAACTGTTATTATAAATTTTAAGTACTACTTTCCTATTTAAAATACTGTTCAATGCTAAATCTAAAATAATGAAATACTCTTAACTTTTTATAAAATTATATTATTTAACTACAATTCAAGTTAAATTTCCCAAATTTGTAGGATGCATTATTTTAAGTTATGTATTATCTGTATTAAAAACAAATCACCAAATATTATTACTGTAGATACCCACAAATAACAGAAAAAGAAGCCTACTGAGGTGTTTGGATACTGCACATGTAAAAACTTCATTGAAAATTGATGTTTGGTTCTAAAACTGCTGGGAAGTCATGAAGAAAAAGAAACACGTAGAAAATATGTGCAAGGTTTGCATGTTATTAACAACCTCAAGCTTATGCAACTGGAATTTCAACAACATTCAAACAAGTCAACAAATTGGGATGAAACAGCAGGTAGCCAAGTATTGTAGAGCTATTACAGGCCTTGACAAATTAAACTAGTCTCTATTTATTCAGAAAGCACTGGAAAAGCAGAAAAGCATGTTTTTCTGCATAAAGGCAACAGGTAGGACTGAACAAGACTAAATTCTTTAGATATTCATATTACAAGTTACCTTTCATGAGAAAGATTATCTGCAGGATTTAAATTTGAACTCACATTTCAACTAATTAGAAATGTCCACTTCTAAGCGTTTTAAAACAATACTGCAAAAGATGATGACAAATTCCCCCCATTAAAAAACCACCTAAAAATCATGGGCATAATTTGACCAGGTCAACATTTTCATTTTCTGTGAAAGGTGGCTAATTTGAACTAGAAATAGGACAACACATCAAATGCCTCAGAATTGGACCTTATGTATAGCAGAGCTACTCTTAGGGGACATTAGGCTTAAATATTTTTCTTAGACTTACCAAATAATTGCCATAAATACAGACTCACCTGTTTAATAGTCTTGGATATTGGACTTGAAACAATACAGTCGTCACTGTCAGTTATTATTGATTCTATGGCATCGTTTTCTTGTCTGTCATCTTGATCTGCAAAAATAAAACGATCAATGGAGTTAAAAGCCCCTGTATTTGTAGTCTGGCAGAGACTTGCTGTGAAACCCTACAGCAATATATTTTCTTCTTTAATAAGTAAAGTGTAAGTGCCAGGTAAATCTTTTCTTCCTTGCAGAAGATTAACACTGGCAAATCAATGATCTTTCAAGTTGTCTAAACTGTATTTTTTCAGATCTGCTAAAAACCCAGTAATGTTCTCAGATGAAAGTTGACGAGTAAAATGATGTAAGTTGTGTGATGAACTGATGTGTGAACAGCAGTTAGCTGTACATAAGAATATGGCCTGAATTTGTGGATTTCCTCTGATTAGATTTAACATCACAAACATGTAAACAGGGATGTACATGTTTATAGAAAGAAAAAAACCCAAAGTAGTTCTAAATTCTGTATGCAGGCACATTGCTTTCTAAAGCATTCAGATCTTTTCTTCTCTGAAGAAAATTACTTCTAAACACTACAGGCGTTTAACATGCTGGTTTTACAATCTTTCTAATGAGTTGTTATGCAGAAGATACAAAAAACCAAACAAAATTTTAAAACTTGTGTGTGCTTCAACCTTAAACTTAGTATCATGGACTCACTTTATCTCAATAATAAAGAGTTTAAACTTGGAGTTGGATGACCCGGCTTTTATAATCTTTAAATAAATCTGGCTCTAAGAGCTTTATGTCACAGATGTGAGAAGACACACTACCCCTTCTCACTGAAAAGATTTCTGATAAGAGCATTGGCTGTTCCGTGCAGACAAAAGGAGTATATTCATTAGAATAGTCTTCAGAACAGCATAGTTCTGACAGAGAATATAAAGGCATTTAAAATAGAAGCCAGGTTTCCTTTAATATTTTATGAATCTAGGTCAGATACCAGAATTTTGCATTCAATTACAATACAGTTTCCATTTGGGAAGAAAATAACACCACCATATCCACCATCCAGATTCAGCTATAAAGTGCACCAGAATATCATTTCTGTCATGATGCTTGTCATAATGAGGCAGCTCCCACTGCTAGTAAGAAATGCTTAAGAAAATGGAAGATACATGGCTTTATTGAGAAAATCCAGTTACTTATTCATAACAACGAATTCTACCTTCTGGTTCCAATTCTTCAGCTATTTCTGTCACATCTCCAGAGGTAACCGAGCTTTGGTCAGCCAATTGCCCTTCTGACAGATGTGAGAGGTCTTCTTTTTCCTGTTGAATTTCTTCAGCCATCTCCTTATCATCTGCTTGCCTTTCTTCTTTAGCCTCAGGTACCACAGACTATATAAAAACAGATAAGCTTATAGTCTTTATAGCACTCCTTGAACAGTAAAAGTTACTTAAGTTCAAAACTTGAAGAGTTATGCCTCACATTCATTATACATAGACTTTAAACAATTATATTTCTTATGCAGTGCAGGCAACAACTGCAGTAACAAATAATTGATAAAGAAGAAAGACAATTCTCCAGTGGTGAATATTTGTGGAAACACAACTGTTATTATCATTTGCTACATGTCAACATACAAGCAGCCTGTTAGATTTCCAGATTCATTTATATTTCAGCTCTTTCAGTTCCACAGGTTTCAGTTGAAAAAACAAAACAACAAAAAGCCCACAACCCAAATACATTACTCAGCTGGCAATTTTGTAACTTAATATTTTCTTTCAAAAGCAAACCAAAATCATATAAAAAAAGAATTGGCTTAGCAACAAAATGCAAACATGTTACCTGATGTAAATTACCTTTAGTGCACGACTTATTCTGGAGTACTCTTAGTCCCTTCTTTGCATTTGAGTACAATTACAGAGAATAATATCTCATCAATGGATAAAAAAAATTACAGATGTGGCTTCTTCATGGAAGTTTGCTGGACACCTTATTACTCTTATCCAATAATTCTCACCTAGGACTGAATTTTCCAGAGACACTGATGTCTCACCTCCCACTTTCAGAATCCAAGACATCTGAGCTGTCCACAGAACACAGAAATTTTCCAAAGGGGACTGAAAAATTACTTCTATTCTAACACATTGGAGCTAAACAAAGCAAAGCAATGTTAAAAAAAACTTAAGAGCCTTATTCTATAAATAAAGGTGATCCTTGAAGATTCAAGTTGTAGGCAACTGACTTTATGCCTCTCATGCTTTTCCTTGGCATAGATGATGCCTGATAATGACTGCTTTGCCATGGTTGGGCATTTATTTTAATTCCTTCAGTGACATAGTTGCATTTTCTGGACAAAATTCTTAGGGATAGAATACTTTTTGATTATTGTACTTATTCTTCTTCTTACGCCACCTGATATGGTGGGAGATACCTTCTCACTCAATGCCCCAGATGGGCTTTAGAGCAGAAAAATGGAAGGAAGAGGCTAAATACTGTGTTTCACCACTAGAAACAACAGTTTGAGAATATGCCACAACTTTCACTAACAACTGGACCTTTGTAACTACAATATTTAACCATTTCCTTCTCCTTGGAATGCTACATATTCAGCAATATTCCTAAATTAATCCATTTGTATTAACTCCTCCCCACAATACCATTTTGGATGCAGGACTGAAGATATACAAATGGAATTCAAATATAATATATTCTGTAAAACTGCAAAACCTGAATAATCTCATACCTCTGAAACACTCAGAACTCCTGATGTCTCCATCTTCTGTGCAAGTTCCATATCATTGTCAACAGTAGAGGCCTAAGTTAGGGGTAAAATAAGGGGGAGACTTTAAGATAGAGTAGAAAATTAACATAGAGAAAAGTATTAATTTATTGATGGAGAAGCATTTGGATAGGAAATTATGTCCTTCTTTGGTTCTCTGTATTAGCATTACTGATTGTCTCCTCTGCTACAGCTTCTAGCTACAATGCTGGATAATTGTTAGAAATGGTATTGGATAACCAAACAACTCATCCCACTTTTTGAGTGAGTTTCCTTTTCCCAAAACAACTTTTTACTTTAGCATTGATATCCAAGCACTGGAGTCTCTAAGGTCCCTTCCAACCTCAAGCATTCTATGATTCTATAATTCTATAAACACCCTGAGTTCAGCAGTTTTCACAGAGTGTGTAATGTCATCTAACAAACCTTTTTTAAGAGGTGACTGAACTGTGTATCTCATTAGCACAACACCCACTACCTCTAGGTGGATCAAGATGATTTCTGTAGAGCCATATATGTCTGTGCAACTGGTACATTGTAAAAAGACACTTTAATTCATAACAGAGCTGAGAAACTCAGTGCAGACAGTGGATTGGTCCTGTTAGAATCTCCCTTAAGTTTGTGAAAGTTGAAGTTCATAAACTGTGAAGGATAGCAAACAATTCTGAGAGTCTCACAAATATCCACATGTTATATGTATTCCCAGCCTAGATGCAGTACTATGCCATCATTCATCCCAGTCTTGTGCTGCCAAAATAATTTTATGTTCTCAATTAGTATTTCTACACACTGTCCAAAGTGAGACATAAGTAGCCTTTCTTACTTCAGTATGTACAAGCAAAATACTTTTAACTTACTGCCATCTGTACTGTCCTAAGATCCTGAAAAGACACTTTCTTGTCTGCTAGAGCTGCACGCTGCCTTGGTTTGGGTGTTGGTTTCTGTAATAAAAAGAAACATATTTGAAGACCATTTATTGCCCTATTCTAACCATCTTGTTTTACAGTAAATCTTGAGTATTCCTGATTTTTCTCAAAGCCAAACCTAAGTGTGGTAAATTCAGTTCTAAACAGGGAAGATGACATAGATGGTTGAATACACAATGCCCCTCCCCAAAAGAGACATCTTTTAGCATTCAGCCACAAATAGATATAAAATTGTACAGAACATCCATGGAATGCAATGTGAGTTCCAGGTGAGAAGCAGCTGTAGGATTTAAGTCAGTGGTATCTCATATGTGGCAGAATGATTTCCCATTATCATTTATAGAGTGCTTGATTCTTTTCTTGTTCTGTAAGCTTAACACATCTTTGACACCTCTCCTTATGCCACTCCCTTGGAAGAATTTTAACACAGAAAAGAGATTAATAGTTGCAACATTAACAAAATCACCCAGAAATATTTCTGTCATCATGTTATAATTAAAAAAAAAATCAGATGCAATAAATTTATAGGAAAGACATTTAATGCTTGATAGTTCTCTCTTCTACCATTATAAAATTACTCTTATCTACTTTTATAAAAAACTTTAAAAAGTTTTGGGTGCAACAATGATTTCACTTCTCAAAGGAAGTCCAAGGTGGTGGTATATGTTGGTATATGTACTATGCATTATTTAACAGCAGGGACAAATCCTGGTTGTAAGGGAAGGACTAAATGACCTGCTGTAATAGGTCTTTTGTATCTTTTAACTTCTGTGAGTTTGTTAAATTACTTACTGTCACTGATGAAATGAAAGAAGTAGGCAGGGTTGGAGACTGCTGCTTTTCCTCTGTTAGCAATTTAGTTGCCATTGATTTCTCATTTTTAATGTGATTCACTAAGTCTGAAGCCATTGTTGATCTACTTGGTGGGAGATAGACTAACTCCCATATTAATTCAACAGTGATGGTACCAGCAGCACAGCTTGCAGAATCTGTTAGTTCAAAAGTACCTGAAAACAAAATGGAAATCTTCTCTACATTATCTTAATCTATAAACATACAAGAAAATTCAGTGCAAAAGTGAATGGGATTCAGGAGTTAAGTAGTTTAACAGCCTTCATTTTAGAAGCCAAATTGTGTCAAAATAGTGAGTTTTGTAGATCCAAATCTCTTCAATACAGTTTTTCTCTTACAGAAATGTAAAGAGCTATGAAACAGGAAGTGAAGTTTTGTTAACTTTAAAGAGGTCTGATTCTTACCTGAGACAGAGCTGTCATGTGCTAAAGAAATAAGAGGCACACTGGCTTTCCCTACATAAGCCCCTTCTTCCGTTTCACCATCATCAAACACATAGAAGGTTAATGACTCTGATTTTAAGTATCGGTCTAAATCTGCATTCATTGACACTTGGTAACACATATGGTCATTTATTTGTGGGTTGCTGCTGCTAGGAATGATGGGAGTATCATGGTCTTCAAAATCAAAGAACTTGTAGACAACATAAGGATTTGGCTGAAGATGTTTTTTTCGGGACTGTAGATTGTTACAACATTTTACTGTAATGTGGAGTTCATTTAAATTGCCATCTGTTGAATTGCTGACTTGGGCAGTTCTGAGTATCTGCTGCTTTAAATGAAAAAGAAGTTAAATTAAAAACACTGGAATACTTATGCTGGTGAACTCAAAGTACTATATAATTAGAACAAATAACTGATTATTTCAATAGCATTCCAACTACTATTTAATTTTATATGTCAAAACACTACTTGTCCTATAAATTCAATGACATCTCTCTTGGGTTGCTGGTATAAGGAAATAAAAAGCTCATCCTTTCAGGTCTATGATAGTCTGCTTTATTTTTTTAAAGTTTTATGATCTACTTCTCATTTGATTATCTACAAAGCAGTGAAGATCAGTTGTAAAAGTGATTCATATCTAGTGCCATTTAAAGAATTCTGATCTTGGCAGCCACTCAGTGTCAAGAAAATTTTGTAACTGCAGTCCCTTTTATAGATAACACTTTTCAATAACTAAACCTGCATGGCAGATTCCTCTAATTGAATAATATTAAAAAACCCTCAATTTGATTAGCTTTCACCATGGCTACTACTTACAGTAAAATCCATACTTGGGAAATTGGGAAACTAATTTTAATTAAAATTAAAGAATAAGAAGAAAACATGTAACATGACTATCTTAAATGAGTAATCCCCATCTATTAAAAGCCTCTCCTTTTTTACTATAACATGTGGCAGCTCTTTTTACTAATTATCTTGCTTGTGGAAACCAGAGATATGTCTTCTGACATGGGGAAGCATGTATCCATTTCATTTTGTGTGATAAAATGTTAAATATTTTGATTTAATAATCCACACTGAAATGAGAAAACCAAACAGGGCACTTTGGGTCCTTAATATACAACCTTAAGAATACCACTACTGGCTACAGACAGAACTGTAATTATATTATAATAAATATGCTAATAAATAAATATAAATAAATAAATAAATAAATAAAATATATAATACACATATAAATATATATAAAGTAAATATATATATATTATAATAAATATATGCTATAATAAAATTATAGCAGATAAATATATATAAAGTAAATATATAATAAATATATGCTATAATAAAATTATAGCAGTTTTGTGTAATTCATGTTTTCATGATTTCTGCCATTACACAGGAAAGAAAATTTTACATGTATGTAAACTTCAATTTTGGAATGCACAAGCAAAGTTACTTTTGCAGCTGCAGACTGACAGAAGCCCTAACATAATGCTACCATCTGCTATAACTACATGACAAGTTTCTGCCATGAAACATTTGTGAAAACTGTAGTGTTTGGAACAGCTGTAGAAGTAGTTCCTCATGTCTGTCATTCTTCCTATTGGATTTTCTCCTGTATAATCAGTATATTTCAGTTGCAATGCTTCAATTGCAATTTTACCATAATTATAACAAAACCCTGTTCACAGGACTTGCATCTCAACTGTGTTTGGACTGGTAACATAGATAGAAATAACAATCAAAACCAGAGAGAACTAAACAGATTTAGGACTTTAACAACAGCCACATTTTGTGAATCAATTAAAATTACCTTTGAGTCTTTAAAAAAAACACATTTAAAGCAAATGTTATGATGCTACCAAACAGGAAGTTATTCTGGCAATGCCTCCACTGACCCTTAAGAGAATTCATACACTCAACATATTTCTCAGATTACATCATGGAATCCATTGTGATTCTAATATAACTTAAATTTACATCATGAAATAATATAAAACATAATGATTACTCCCAATTTACAGCAATTTAAACATCTTTAGATTTAAAAAATGCCCTTTAAAAACTCTGAAGTGTTTTAGTTTATACATTTTCACCCAACTGCTTCTATTTCTTATACAAGATGTCTGAAGGTCATTCTTGGCTTTTTGTCTACTATCCTTATTGAAAAAAGGATTATATGGTGAACTATACTATAAGACTTCTCTACATTATCCAGCAAAAGACATTGATAAATAATCTCAACCTTTTAATACCCAAACATGAAGAACTTTGAGACCTTTCTGAACAAGGACTTCACCTGTTACACAAATCTGACACCCAATTGGTTTAACATTCCTGAGTATTGTACTAGAACATAATGTTAAAAAAATCTGGCACTTACAGGTTAAGAAACTTTAATATAATAATTTGAAATATTCCAGTAACAGTTTCAGTAAAAAGAAATTTTAAGACTCAGAATTCAGCTGGCTCTTTATCTCTTGACATGAAAAACATGTAATTCAACTGCAAAAGATATTTCCCATTTCAAGAACTTTAAAATTTGTTAATGTTGGACATACCAAGATTAGAAGTAAGCTATTTGAATTGACAAAATAATTTTGAACTGTTTATATATTGAAACTATGAAGTAAAAACTCAAACATACCTGGGCTGGTTGTTCAGTTTCCCTAAAATTGGATGTTATATAACCAAGAGCCTTTGACCTTTCTTTGTAGAGAGTAATAGCTTGATCCATTGGAATCCTTAACCTGATCCAGTATTCTAAAGTACCATAATTCCGAGGGTTTTCTTTGATTCCTAAGGAATAAATACATAGGGGATTGCATTAATTTTCTTTTCAACATTCAAATACAGAAGTCCAAAGCTAGGAAACAGAATCACAGAATTGTCATGGTTGGAAAAGACCTTGAAGATGACCATGTCCAGCTGTCAGATTAAGAGTCTCATGCTCTGACTGAGCCAGCTGTGCTCTCAAAAACCACAAATTTAAGATTATTTATCTTGTGACCATGCATTATGACAGTGTTTGTGACATGAGATATGCATTTCCTGTTAGAAACAGAAACAACTCCTCTGGCTCTACATGGATGAACAAAACACCACCACTTTTTTCATATTGCTCTGAATTCATATTGTTTCCCATCTCCAATATTTGCTGCCTGAGCTATAGCATCAAGTTAATTAATTTAATCTCTTAAACCGAGCTCTTAAAATCTTTAATCTCTTAAAAGCAAATAAAATTCAGGACAGTTTTTTTATGTCAGCAGTTGGATATGTCCCATAAAGTGGTATGTAATTTAATTTACTGGCAAAAATACCACCTTATAATGGTCTATGGAACCAGAAATTTCACCAAAGCAGGCAGGCCACTAAATATACTGATCTGATAAAATACTTCTAAAAGAACAAGTAAGAAACAATTTTAAGTAAAAGCAATATAGCCTGTCAGGGATATCTTAAAATTTTTTTAAAGCAATGAATTATATTAAAAGGAAAAGAAGGCATTAAACAAGTAAACCACAATTAACAATTTATGAAGTAATAAAGCAAAATAAAAAGAACGAGTCTTATTTTAAAATATCTTCTACAGTATTCACAGAGAAATTCTAACATACAAATAGTACTACAGTGCAGTCAAGCACACTGCTCTACTACTTTTCTCCATGTTGTTCTTGAGTAATTTATTAAGGTTATACTAACTTTTGTTCAAATTCTTTATCTGTGCAGTAGTAACACTTTGCAAGTAAGCTTTACACAAGACAAAGGATCACTTGCTTTTTTCAGGCATGATTCAATAATGCCATTTTCAGCATTTCACATGCTTCTAATGTCATGTACTTCAGGATCACTGTTAACATCCTTTTTTGTCCTTAGCCATTATGGGCAAATAATGCCTCTTAGAGCATTCCCACAACTGCTGGTAGAAACACCAGAAAATTATGCACATCCAAGAGGAAACCTCATGTTGTGTAAAGATTTTTTTTTAATAGTTATAAATGAACTGTTGGCCAAAAGCATTACTTAATTGTCACAATACTGCAACACCCAGTATAATTTTTGATATGTTCATTACCAACTAAATTTGCTGTGCTGTAGATCTTCCCATGTCTTTCCAAGACTTCATGGAACTTCATTTGACATATAGCAACTGTTTTGTAATCTGTGCCATATGCATGATGAACTTCAAGTGTGATAGTGTTTTGCTGTATGTAGTGCAAGAAGCAGTCATCAGCCTGCACAAGATACTGGGAAGTGAAGTCATAGGATGGCACTCGCCCATAAGCTACTGGGGTTGTCTGGAGTTCAAAGTCATAGAATGCATAAGTACAAAATGTAGCAGGTTCCTGGTCACCAAAAGGGTGAACAGCTTCAGAAGACAGGATGACTTTGCTGATGTGAATTTCAAAAAGGTTCTCTCCTCTTTCCAAATGTACAGTTTCATCAAATTCTTCCACTGGATCACCTTGCAATATTTCTGGTCTGAATTTATATGGTTTTGTGCCATAGGCAATATCTCTCAGTTGGGCTGCAAGAAATGAAATAAAATAGATACCCATTATGACTATCTTTGTTAAAAATCAAATCAATGACTGAATAGAGAGGAAAAAAGCATAATTGAATTATATTAACAATTTCTACATTCTTAAAGGTGTTAGCAAAAAATAATTCACACATTTCAAAGTGATACATCTACTGCTCTTTAAGCACAATGACAACACTAAAAATACCTCACACTGGAGCTGCTTCAATATGTATAAAATAGACACAGGACTCTAACAATAACAGATTAGAAATAAGATACCAAGCAAAAATTCAGAAGTCTTATACAATGATCAAAATAATAATCAGTATGCAAATGTAGCAGAGACTTAAGATATATATTCTTGTTCAGTTGAACTGAATTTGTCAGGCAAAGAAAGTATATATCTCATTTTTAACCTCTGCAAAATTTTGTGTGGACAGAACTATCAGAAGAGACCTTTACATGTTGCCCAGCCTCACAGGGGTAATTAGTGAATAAATCAAAATACACACTTAAAGAATTAGGACACAGATCACCTTGCATCCCTTTAACACAGGGGATGCAACCTGCAGAGAACTGTTGTGATTTCTGGGTACGTAAGATATCCTCTATCAGGCTTACTATGCACCATCTACACAATGAAACCATTAAACCAGCATTTTAAATTCATCATACTGAAATATCCCAGTGGTATATTATACCACTGCTTTGGGATTTTTAGCAACACATAAAATCTATGTATTAGTTTTAAATGTAATAATATGTCAGCAAAATAAAAGATTGACTATTGTCAATTTAGTAAAAAAAAAAATAAAATTAAAAATTGTGTAAATTTTTTTTTTTTAAATTAAAATATTTACCTTTGGTAATTTGATTCTTATTCAGCAATGGCTGCAGCATAAATAGCTTTGGTGAATTTTGTTTTATTAATAACTGTCATTTAAATCGCTTAAGGAGCACACAAAGAATTTTCCATGAAGAAGTAACCTTCCAAATAGTTTTAGAAATGAGTATTTCAATTGAAGAACAAGTTTGCATCAAAAGTTTGCAAGAGATAAAATTGAAGAAGATACTTCAAATATACCTTCTAGTTTTGTGATGCGTGCAGCTCTAATATCAAGCAGATGGACGTAACGTTCCAGTTTGAACTCATAGTCTTTCTGAAGACTTTCCATCTTCTGTGTCACTGCTTCCACTTCAGTCTGAAAAAAATTGCATGTAAAGAGGACTTCTGAGGCTTGTCTGCACTGATGCTGCCCATGCTTTTGGCTACAAATTAAAATACACTTAGATTTGAGGAAAGAGTATCTAGAGTAACCAGAAACAGCAGCAATTTTTAATTCCTCAATACAGCAATCACTTTGAATTTCAACAAGATCTAAAAACATTATTAAGAAAAAACAGACTAGCTGTTCTTTCAGGACAGTGTGCCTAATGGTTTCTTTTGATTATTTTGTTACTTGAAACTTAGATTAATGGAATTAAAAGTTAAAATATGATCTGCACAAGGGAATAAAAGCAAAGTGCTGTGGAAAAGGAAGCTTATCTGTAAGTAAGCTTATCTGTAGTAAGTACACTTACTGTTTTTCCTGTGAGGACCTGATAAAGAGTGCAATCCAATGGTTTGAGTGCTCTGATGACAGTGAGTTAAAAGATTGACTTTACAGTCATTGGATCTCATGCTTTTTAAGCAGTATTTTCAACAACAGCAAATATTGTATTAGGTTACTTATAAAGACTGGCTTCATTGATTAATTTGCAAATTTTGTTATGACAAATATCAGTGTTACAAACACTAAAATGTTACTGTGTTATTTTCCATGGTGAGTAGAGTTTAGTACCTGGTAATCTTTATTAATTTTATGCTGCACAATTAGCATATTCCTTGTCTTTTCAAGTTCTTGCACTGTTTCTGCGTGTGTTAACTGCAGCTCCCGCATGGAGTGTTCCAAATCTTTATTGGTCTCATCTTCTGCTTTTTCCAAAAACATAAGGTCCCCATTCATCTGCTGCTTTTGAACCTGGAGCAAATTTGAAAAATTACTAGAATAAGCTTTAACAGAATATTTGGATGTACTTGTTCCTGGCTAAGTGTAATTCTGTAACAAGAAGGACACAGCAAGCACAACTTGTGGTAACACAAAAAATAGAAATGAGGTAAATCAGTCAGTGTCAGGATTATATTCACTAATGTAACCTCAACATTATCAGGAACCAATTAAAACATATGATACTCAGACTCAATCACTCCTGTCAATGCAATGACAATACAAACCCCTTAATATATTTGGCTTTTATATGCTTAATAACCCTGGTTTAGGCCACTTTGATGTTATACTGAATTATCTACATAACTCTGGCCATTATTTCATCTTTCCTTGTGCTTCACTGTAACTGAAACATGAGAAAAGCACACATATGAGTTGGACTTGTTGACCCTTGGGAAAGGGTTTTTCCCAACCAAAATGATTCTGAGATTCCATGATTCTATATCAACGTGAAGCATAACTACTGAAAGCTGCACAAATAATTGAAAATACCAAGCACTGGGTAGAAAAGATGTAATGGTCAACAAAAAGTGTTTTGTTGTTTGTTTGTTTTTTTTTTTTAAAGAAAAGAATAAATGGTTGGAAAGGACTTTGCAGATCATCTACTTCTAGCCCTCAGTAGGTTGATTCCTTGTACATTACCTTTACATTCAAGAGGGCTTCACTGAGTTCTGCCACATCAATATTGCCTTCCTGGAACAGAAACACTTAATGAAAAGGTGTTATCAGGAGCGAATGAATATTGAAGAACTACACTCAGAATAACAAGGTGCATTCTCATTAGACATGACATTTTGCTTGATACCATGAATAAATAAACACTGTTAGATTTCCATATTACTTTACTTTCAAGAATTATTTGCACTATGCATCAAAAATAGAATGGGTTTTTTTTGCTCATACTCTAAAGAGAAATAGAGTTCACCTTGGTCAAAGTCTTTATGTGATTTTTCAGTTCATCTAGTTGTTGCTTATGTTCCAGGAAGCATAACTGCAAGTCTCTATTCTCTTGCATCAGCTTTTCCTTTTGTTCTTAACATAGGAAAAGAAGAAAACACTATACTTAATACAACATAATTATAGAAATTATACACTTGTTTTTTCATACTAACTTATGCATGAAAATTGAATTTTAAAATGTAGAAACTGATTTATTTTGTATAGGGAAATCTTTGGTATTATCAAATGGAAAGAGATGGATCCTCTTTGAGCTGGTATAGATGGATTTATTAAAAAAAGCAAAACATTCTTACATTCATCAAAAGGAAACCTACAGCATCAAAACAATCCACACATTCTGTATTTCTAAATAGAAAGTTATGCCCACCTAAGTACAGATTTCTGTTCTGGAGAGAGGGGGGGAAGAGAGGAATAGAGAAATATAAAACTGTCAATCTGTAAGTTACACAGATTTTACACAAATTCCCACTAATTCATGGCTACATCCCCAATGATTTCTCAATAAAACTTGAGGAAAAAAACTTAAGGATTAGGTGAAATAATTTAGTTATAACAATCTATTTTCTTTCACACAGTTTCACAAGTGTTTCTCAAAATCACTGAAGTTTCCATAGAACAAAAATACTTTCTCATTATCCTACCCTGGCCAAACTCCTTATTCTCCTGATCACAATGTTTTTTTCTCCTTCCCTTTTTTCCTGGATCCCCAAGTTAGATTCTCATACCATGCACTGAAGTACCATAAATTCATATTTTATGTCAGAATGATACAAATGTTAACTGCCAACCTGACATGCAAGTATTAGCCTTTGTAATTCCCATCTGCACTCGTGGGAGTTTATTGGTAAATCATTACATACTTAGTTGGGAATATATTCTACTGCTTTCAGCAAAACAGTTCCCAATATCCCTTTAATGCTGGAATTTCTGTTGACCCTCAGGGCATGATGCACAACTTAGCTATTTTCACAGAACAGCTTTTCAGTTTAGAGGCTTGAACAGGAAACAGGTGGCTGAGATGCAAGTGTCAAGGGTTTTGACATGTTTCAAAAAAATGGTATCAGGTTAGTTTTAATTTTGCAGAGTTTATATACCAAATTACATCTTCACTGAAAATACATGACCTCTAATGCCATTGCTCCTATTTATAGCATCCTTACACATACACATGCTGGGACTCCCATTTTAAACACAATCAGAAGTAAGGTTTTGATTCCCTGCAGTTATGAGGAAAATGTAATGTGTTTGTGCAATTGAGAATACAATAGAAACACTAAGGGCTAAAAATTAGAAAGCAAATAAGAAAAAAAAAGTGTTCTGAAGGTGCAAAGAAGGCAGGCCTTCATTAAGGACAGTGAAACACTTTTAGGCAATTGAGTCTTCTGGACTCTCCCAAATAATAAATCCAAAAGACCTACATCTTTTGGCAGGTCTCCCAGAGAATAAAAGCACTTCTCATGCTGATGTTGTTTCTTTTCCCTACAATACAAACTGAGATCTGAACTAGCACTTTTTCCAGGGATAAAGAAACATGACATTCCTCCTGAAGTGCTTCTATCTCATTGTCATGAATTTTCTGACAAGAGCAGCAAGCTCAGCCCTCTCTTTTTCTTACAAACCCCAGTGAAGTTTTCATACACATTTTAAATATTCATTCACACTTGCTGCTTAAAAAGTTAACTTCAAAACTGTAAATGGTGATTAGAAAGGAAAAAAAGTTTTGTTCATATTCAGGAAATTTCAACATCTTGCTCAACCAAACTGGGCCAATCTCTCCATAGCACAGATCAGTCTACCTTAGTACTCTCTGTGTTGCCTCTCCAGAGTCTCAACAGGCTGTTCGTATGATTCCAACCAAAGATAAAAATGCAAGATATGCATGGAACAAGCCAGGAGGAAAGGGAATACTTCTACAATAGCCTTCAGGGAACAGAAGTGACAAGAAAGCCCTGACATTTGGTTTTCCCACATAACTACACTGTTTTTCATCAGGAGCCACTCAAACTCTCTATTGGTTGTTTCCACTTATAATACCATCAGCACTCATTGGAGCACACTTGGATCAGGGTTGGTGCCTGCCTGGCTGCTGCTTAGCTTGCTTCCCCTAATTTAATAAGAGAGCTAACACAGAAATGCAGTAAGAGAGGGGAGCAAAGAGGTCATCCTCACACCACTGGTGACCACATCCCACAAGAACAGATCATTACAACAAGATCAGGGTTTTCAGCAGCAAGATTATGACAGTAACAGCACCAGAAAGGGAGAAAAAGATTTCACTGTCTGGTTTGGAAAACACTGCCACAGCAGCTTGTGTGAAGAGAGCCATGAGTGGAAGTGGACTACAGACATTTAGGGGACTGTGCAATAAGCTGTAAGCAAAAAAAAAAATAAAATATTGTGCCAATACACATAAACCCATTCAAAATAAGTAGTTGAATAAACTTTCCCAGGTGTCTTCCACATTAAATATTTGCACATATTTGCAAAACATGAAAGTAATTAGAATCTTAATCACCAGAAGACTTCACATTTATTCACGCCCTACATAAATTCACAGGAAGAGGTTTTATAGGCCAACCAGTAGCAAGCAGGTAGCAGGGGAGAAGAAAACACATACCTCTTTCTACTTTGATCTTGTCAAGGATTTCATTTTTGTCTGCTAAATCAGATTCAATAGCAGTCTCTAGTTTAGCAATTTGCAGTTTCAGTTGCTGTTCCTTTAATTTCCATTGCTGTTCATGGGTCATACTGAAGACACTGCAATAAAACATGTGGCATGTTAAAAACTTTTAGAAATCAGCTTCAACAGAAAATAATAAAAAAAGCTTTTAGTGGCACAGAGACCACTGTCATCATGTCTTAGGAATTAAGTAAACATATGCTGGGCTGCTGCTGTTGAAACCAAGGCGCCTTTCTCAGGCTGCGGTTAGAAAACATGAAAGGGCTTGTGGGATGAGCAAAGGAACTGGCCTTAATTTAGAGCTGCAAAGTCAGAAAAGTTGGCAGCATGCAACGTTTGTGGGACTAGAAAAGGAATTCAGATGCATACTCCAGAGTAATCCACAACTCCAAACCTCAGCAACTGACAACTGACAAAACCATTCCTTCCGCATACAAAACCTCTTAATGTAGGGAACTGGGATCACCCACTTGATTTCTTTTAAATCCGTGAAACATGCAGAGACTAAAGTCAGTTGCCTGCTCAAAAGAAATGTTGACCACAAAGTGACAACAATTTTCTCATACTATAAAACAACAATTCTGAAACTGATTAAGCAACACATACAATGTAATCTTTCTCCTACTTTTAGAAATAAAAAACAGAGGTAGGCAAAGAAATTAGAATAACTATTTTGTCTGTAACACATTACTTACTCCCAAACTACCAATCTATGTGCAATAAGGATAGCACGGACACAGAATCAGATCTCCTGGAACCACACCAAAATGTGTAGCTCAGATTAAACCAAAATTAAGCACATTATATAATTTACAGTATAATTCCCAGGAGATAAGAAGACAAAGCAATGCAATGTGCTTTCAAGTAATTTAGGCTGGGGATACTATGTTCTTCATCTTATTATTCAATACTTGCATTCTTAGTGACTGGAAACATGTTCTTCATCTTAACCATTCATAAACCAGTTTATTCACTTTTGTATTCTCTGAAAAATTGCAGGGTTTTAAACAACACTCAATTCTTCAACTCTACACTTGGGTGAAGCTCATCACTTTTTACATATATAAATGAAAAAAATCCAAACCCTTCTGATACCTGTTTAGCTGTTTTTTGTTACATAAACCTATGTAACAAAAAAAGCCTCAACCATAGAAGAAACAGAGAAGAAAAAAACGCTGCAGAAGGGACAGCCCACAGCCTGTACATGCTAACTGAAAGAGACCTGCCTGTTTTGATGGCTATGACAACATGAAGTGGTTTCTGAGCACGTATAGATGCATTTATATCTAATACACTTGAAAAATGACCTGAAGATTAAAAAAAAACCATTATAGCATGAATTATAGACTCTAAAGTACACAGCAGGATTTTATTCTTGATTTGTGATGTTCATAAAATCAGATCTACATCCCTGTGTTGTCTTCTTCTCATACTATACCTATCTCACCTATTTTAACAGTTCTCTAGGCATACACCATCTTAGAGAGGGATAATCTTTTATAGCAGGCATGAACTTAACCAATGCTTCTTAGCCCTACAGTAATACATATTTCACTCTGCTATAATTTTGAAGACAATATGCAGCAAATATAATAGATTGAAACCAGAATCATTTCTGTAGTACTGCATGGGTGCAAAAAAGACAAGTGTGTTCTGTAATTCCTTAGACTTACCACGCTACAAAGCTGGATGGGCTCCCATGAGGAAAGAATGAATCTTAGCAAGAGAAAGTAAAAAATACCAATAGTTTTCCTATTTCTGAAAATGTTTTCAAGTTTTAATGACCATAATATGTAGCTATATCTGTATCTGTTAATCTTAGGTACAAATACTTCACATAAAAATTTAGCTACACATTTCAGCTTTTCAAAAGAATATGCTGGCAGGAAAATCATTAACAATTACTATAGTAGTGATTCAGAATTTAGACATCTAAATGATGAACATTTTAGAAGACAGGTTTTATCCAAGCCTACATAATGCTAATGTTTATGTCAGTTTGAATTGAGTCCACTTCTGTTGCTTTCTTCCTTTGAATTTTAAGATTACTTTTACTTGAATTCATGTGGAATTTCTTTTGCATTTACTGTATTTCACTGGAGTTGAAGCCATCTGGGTAACTATAAATGGTCAACCACATCTGGCATCGTTTCCTCTGGAGGGAGTGTAAGCACTGCTAGATTTGCCTTACAAGGTCATATGAAAACAATTCCTTCAAACCTTTTATCCAAACGAATTGTTTTCTTGGATGCTGACTAAATAATAAGAGTCAACTGGCAAGTTTGTACTTGTTCTTTGTAAACTTCTCAGATCCAGTTCTACAATCTTGGTTTTGGCAAAATTCCCATCAACTTCAAATGAATTTCCACCAAAAAAACCCCACAAAACCAAAACCATTAGCAAGGTATGGGTTTATGTCTCTTTTCCTCCACTGAAAAAAAGAAATAAATATTTATTAATTATCTGGCACCCGTGGGCACTGCTAGAAACAGACAAGCTGTATTCAGATTGCATTTTTTTAAACTGGCAACAGAAAAAGCTGACCTTTAAACTGGAGCTGCAATGAAAGAAACCAGCTCTCTAATACTTGACAAGTATTTTCATGTTTACTGTAAGCACTGCTGATACCAGTCATACAATTTCTTGGTATAGAGTCCTTTGTAAAAAAATACATGAACCTATACAAAAACTTCAAGCAGAACCAGTACAAGTGAAATGGTAGCTATTACAAAAAAAAAAAAAAAAAAGAAGAAACAATGGAGAAGCTGTCAATACCAGACTATAGGTCTACTGAGAAGTACTGGAAGAACTTATACAAGCAGTTCAAACAATCCTTCTCCCTAACTAAAATTAAATAAAACAAAAGTCAAAGAATACATGTCTACCTAGATGTATTCTTCATTCACCACCAACCCTAAAATAAGTAGTATTAGAAATGGAAATAAGAACTTTTTGCACTGATGTTCAAAACAAAGTGACCTCTACTCATTTTTTCATTAGATTTTTAAAAAGAATTAACTATTATGAGAGCCTTTAAATAATTATGAAAGCTGCTCCATTTCATCAGACCAAATAAAATACAGACAGAACAACACAAAAATTGCCATATAAGCTTATTGATTTGAGCTGTAGCATGAATATATCTACATATGTGCAAAAGCACACAATATGCATATGTACATTCAAGCACAAAGTATATAAATACCTTTTAACCAGGACAGGAGTCAAGTTTTTTAGATACAGAAACCATAACTTACCTGTTATACAGCTTATCATAGTTCTCCCTCAAGAGTTCCTTCTCTTTTTCTAGATCATTTATTCTTTCCTGCAACTAAAATGAAGGACTTTTCAAGCAATGCAAAGCACAAAAGGAAATTACAATGAATGTGTGAAGACAATTAGTGAATGATTTGTAGCTACTGTCAGTATTGTTCTTTTTATACAAGTCTTTCAGAAGCTGCAAAATAACACTTTTTCACCTCAAGCACTTACACTCAGTCCTGACAGCCTTTTCTGTATGTTGATATGAAGCTAGTATACAACAGATGAACAGAAACTGAATCACATTTTGCCTTATGCAAAAAACAAACAAACAACAAAACAAACCCAAAAAACAAACAAAACAAAAGGTACAGAAAGGTAAGATTTTAATTTCTGTTTTGGTGAGTATCAGTGTTAGCTAGTTAACGGTTCTTGTATAGTAAAAAAAAAAAAAAATAAATTATTGACCTTACAGAAACAAGTTCTTGCTTTCAAAGTCCTCACTAAAGCAGGATAAGGTTTAAAAAACCATGAGATGCTCAAACCCAAAAGATGCACCCTACAGGCATTACAGTAATAAAAAGGTTTGGAGGAACAATCTTTGAGGCAACCTCAGTAAACTTCATTCATGTAAGGTACATTTAAAACAGCTAAACCAGGGGGTAAAACTAAACATAAGTTGCTATAAAATGTAAGAAAAAACAGGTAAGTTTTTAGACTTTTACTCCTCATGCTGAAGAGACTGAGGAATAAACCACTTGACTTTTAGCCCTGGCGAGTGTTACTGATGACACTTGTCTCTGAGGGCCACTAAACAAAGAAACAGAAGTGATTTGAACAGCTGAATAAGATGTAATACTACACTGCACTGTAATTAAATCAGTTTGAAGCTGAAATAAAAAACTACCAATATGTGATCAATAAATCAAGTATTATGACTTGTTCTGGTTAACAAACCACTTGTTTAGAATCAGGATTGACATTAATTCCCATGTGTTAACCTGAAGTACTGTCCAAACACTGGTGCAGTGACCATGTGGTGTGGGCACCAGGTATTATTTGTGATTCTACGAAATGCAAGCAATAGCCAGAGGATTTTCTTTTTAATGGAGGTAAAAGAATATATACAATCAGTTTACTCTTGTGTTTGAAAGGTCTGTTCTCATCTCTGCAATTAAGATGTTCCTCATCATTAACTTTCCCCTTATCTGTGTGTATTACCTAAAGCAGATTTGAGCTGTCTTGAACAGAATCTCACCTCCTCTGTCCTTCGGTTTGAAATAGTTACTGATTGCAATTCTTTTTCAAGATGGAGGCACTTCAAACGCTCCTCTTTAAGCTGTAGATTCAGTTCTTCACCTTTTTCTATTAAAGCATCATGGCTGGTCTTCAAGTTCCTCTGGTTCTATGAAAAGCAAGGAAGAAAAATACAGGAAAAAAAAAATACATCACACTTAGCAGGGTGTTAAAAGTCTGCATGTTAAACCAGTGGTCTGTCCTGACAGTATTTAATATGTACTCTCAATGTGGTCAACAGGAGACACTCTTGAACTATGTAACTGAAAGCAGCTTTCATCATGCTGGCCAGGAGAAGGTGGCATTCTGGTTGCTCTCATGAACACTAAGCCCTCAGTTCAGTCATGATGAAAATGACCAAGCAATACATCTGTTAAGCAATTAAAAGATTTTGCTGTGGTTACAGTGGTTAGACATGCTGACCAGAAACACTGCAGTAGCAAGCAAAAATGAATGTTGACCACAGTTATGTTAATCACAGAACTTGCCACAGCTCTGTTAACCCTTAATTGTAAATAGATAGTTTTCATAATCCTCATGTATTTAGTTCTACTTCCTAATCCAATGAGACTTATGATATTAGTATAATATTAATAATACTAGTTAATATTATACTACCCATATTTCACAATAACAAACAAAAAGCCTAAAAACTGCTCTCTTGATAAGTACTTTATGTACCTTCTAAACTAGAATTTCTGGTTTTTACAGCTATTTATATTTAGTAGGCATGTTTCAAACATCTGAATGATTGGAAATGGGTGAAAAAAGACAGAAAACACACTTATCCTTTTCAAAAATGCAGTTTTCACTGTGAATATTAGAAACAATGTCCTCAAATACCAGTCTGAATCCTAGACATGTGTTTCTATTCAGCTGCTGCCCAGAAAGGGGCATAAATACTTGACGTTTGGTGTAAATTACCAAAAGTCTCATATGATTTAAATTGGAACAGTTTATTTACCACTTTCTATTTAAGAACACAAAAAGCCATGTGAAATCTGTCTCCCCTGGAATTTACTTTCTACATAGTTCACCCTGTGAAAAAGTAGATCTGAGATACTAACAGAAGAGCTGCCTTGGCAGAGAGATGTGGGTATTACACCAAGATAGGGAAGGGAAGCAAAGCAAAACAAAACATTGAAGCAGAGAAACACAGAAAAAGAAGGAATGGAACAAAAATCTAATGGCTTAAGTGTTATTTAGCATGATGAAGGAACAAGGAGCAGGCAGCAGTAAGAGTTTACAAGCCTATCTAGTGCTTCCACCTCATAAGGCTAGGATACTTTACAAAGTTCTATCACAGGATTCTCCTGTTTCTAAGCTACTATCATACTAACACTCCATACATGCACAGTTCTCTAAATACAGATGAGAAGGAGAAAAAAATTACCCTATTTATTGGTCTAAAATAATTTCTTATTCAACTGAAGAACATTGAGTCCTAACATCAAAACTCTAAGCAGCCAAAACTAAATAAAGACTGAAAAAACAATTACATTTGGAATAGATCAGGTGCAAAGTATTATGTAGTTGATTTTCACGTACTCATCATTGACTCAATCAGAACTTTCCGTGTTTCCTTGCCACTTACACATCCTTATGTGACAAGAGGAAAGGTATGATACTGACAAAATGGCAATTACCTCTTGAAGCTGGAGAAATTTTCCTTCCATTGCTGAGAGAGCATTGGTTTTCTCAATCAGCTGCTTACGGACCTTGATCATTTCCACATTGTCCCGAATGTTCAGCCTTCAAAATTGTTTTAAAAAGAAATGCATCATGAGCTTAAAGATACAAAAATAATTATCTTAATATTTTGGCCTTGAAAAGTTGAAATGCTTCACAAATCAGCTTTCTATGACGTATTTAGGGGAAAACTTAGTGTGTAAAACCCAAATTAATTTCTTCTATAATCCTGATAACCCAATTTAGGTAAATAAACATTCTACTGCATGATGATATAGCTGCTTTAATCAATGCATATCTTCCTTTATCATATCAAACTATATATGACAGGAAGAGAAAACAATCATATACATAAAGAGATTATTTTAAATTAACTTTTCCACTCGCCAAAGTATTTGGTTCAAATAGATTATAATTTTATGGCGTCTCCTCCTAGACTTGAAACCTATCAAATCCTACTAAAAACCAGTGACTTAGCAATTTATAGTAAAACACCTTAAGTCTGGTGTTCAAACAGCCCTCAGGTGTCTTAATTACAGGCAAGTCACATAATATTCACGTGGATGTTCTACATTGTTACAATTCTAACTTAAGAACATACTGTTTAACAGAAAAGATATCTAAAATAATTCAAATTTTAAGTATTTCCATTGGATTTATTCCTGTCCTTACTTTAAACAGTGAAATTAAACTCTATTATTTTTAGTTTCTTCAAGAAAAGAACTGTGATTTGTATTACTATTAAATATGATAAAATCAAATTAAATGTTTAGCATTTGAAAAGGTAATTTCTCTTCCAATATTTGTCTATTTTACATACATTGGAGGAATTGTCACAATGCCATGCTGGAGCAAGAAAATGGACTACAAAGCTTAAACATCTGTAAACCAGCCAAGTATGTGAAATACTTTCCTTTTATTCTGTAAAATATCAAAGTCTATTGTGTTTTGGCATTGCCCAGTTAATTGTCCTTACACAGAAGATAAACACACTCACAAACCTGAGATCTTCAACAAGAAACAGCCCAAAGACAACACTAAAACCATCATGTGTCTAAAACATGTTATCTACATAAATTAAAGTTGTGGTGAGTACAGACAACAGCACTGTCTCATGCTAGTTATTTAAAAGCTAATGTAGTGGCACGTTTTTATTAATCTTGTTCCACACATCAAACAAAAGGCTCTGATGCCTTCAAAGGCTTTTTTCTTTTTCTTTTTTTTTTCCTGTTCTTTTTTAAGAAGGGGGCTTTTTTTTTAAGCAGGGAACTTTTTTTTTTTTTCCTTTTTAAGTAGAAAAAGGAGCAGATGATAGTGAAATTTATTATGTACAGATGTAAACCCCCATGGCTTCTGACAATCAACATTGACTATTTTTTCAGCAGTGAATGAAACAGCATTTGATTTAAACAGGTTTGGGTACTGACATTACAGAGTAAATTATTCAAATTTGGAAGTGAAAAATTACTTTTTATCAGGGTCATTTAAATTCTTACAATTATCAGAGTATAATAACGTTTCTTGCTCCTGAAAGCATGTGCCATTAATTTCTTAATAGTGCATTACACACATCAGAATCTCAGTTCTCAGAGGCTAGAGCAAAAAAAATTATCTGAAGTACTTTAACAATATTTTATATATTTATTAAAATAAAATATGTCTAGATAATGTCCACTGCACCTAGGTACATAACAAGGAGTTTGCCATTGAATAACAAAATAATTTCAGATTTTGTGGGTGAGGCAGTAATGGAGGAAAATTCCATTGGGAATATTAAATTTATCATAAATCACACAACAGTAGAATGGAATATAATAGAAATTATCTGCAATCAACACAGCATTCTCCCTGCTAGGTATGTATTCTGCTCCCAGAACATCTGCCCAGATATTCTGATATAATCCAAAAATAGGATTTATATATAGATTTGATACAAAAGTCCATGCTACCTTTCTCTTATATATATAATATTGTGCTCAGGTAACAACAAAATAATATATAAGAATAAAGCTCTACTAAGATTGCTCCTTCAATATTTTCTCTATTGCCAAAAAAGCCAAAAATTCTGCCTCAGAATCTGCAGACATGGAGGTAGACCTAGAGCAGAATTTCAAAAAAGAAAAGGAACTGATATTCCTATTTATTCCTATTATTATGCCTATTCTAGGCAGAAACCTGAATTCAGTTCTAGCATGCTAATTCAGCTCTAGCACGCCTAGAGCAGAAATAAGGAACATGAACTCTATCCTTCTACTCCAAAACGCATCTTACAGCTAGATGCAAAAGTCTGAAATTGGAAATTAAGTTAGGAGAAAGTTCAGTGAAAGACTCTGAAAAGATAAGAATTATGATTTGGGCTAATGTCTGAGGTATACCAGAGCCAAACTCTTTTCCAGACCTCTTATCATTTGGATTAAAAGCACAGAGGTCCCAATAAGAGGCTGGGGACCAGCTGTGTGGGAATGGGGGACTGACAGCAACCTACACCAGAAGGAAATGATTAAAGAAAGGATCTTGACCTGTACTGTACACGTTTATGCCAGTAAATCGCAGATGGCTAAGATAATAAAACTGAAGTCTAATTAAACCGCATCCCTTGCATCTTGTCTTTACTTCCATATGAGCAGAACATGGGCACAATGCTGAGACCACTCCTAGAGACTATTGCAGAAACTGTAGCAGCACCTTTATGTTGTAATTGGTAGCATATTTGCAAGAAGCAAAACATTAACACTGCATCAACAGCTGTAGCAACTAAGTTATTAGGATTAATAAGCACTAATATAATATTATGTATTTGTCTGCCTGGTTAAAGAGCTATCTACTAATGACAAAGTCATGATCACTAGGGAAACTGGTTAAACATGAAAAATTAAGACTTAAAAATGGACATATAAAGGATTCTTTTGTATTATTTAGCAAATTCACATATATGCTGTAGCCTCTCACAACCCTTTAGATGATGCACAGTAATTAACAAGTTCTACATTTTAATCTATGTCTGCAGTGCTCATAGGCAAACACAGAAGTCATGAGCATGGCAGATATGATGCTACTGCCTGAAAATTCACACATTTAATAGGTCTAATTCTATAGCTATGTTGTAACAAAAAATGCCAAAGGAATTAAAACTGATTGGCAAATAAGCTTTTACATTAAAAAACAAAACAAAAAGAACCCAACAAACCAAATAAGCAAAACATGCACACAAACCCCCCTCACAAACATACAAATACCAAGTACCTGTTCCACAAATGTATTTTGGGGTGGCTTTAAAACTGTTATTGGAAAATACCCCGAGCCATTCTGTTATTGGAAGCAACCTTAATGTGTACTGCTTAGACTTAAAATCTTAACTTGCAAATTGTGCATCACAGACATCAAACCATGAGCTTATTATTATTTTGGCCATCTTGAAATTAAAAGCAGTCAAACTAAATGCAGCTACATTTTATACAGAAGAAACTGTGTTTAGTCTAACAACCCACAGACCAAGTTTCTGCATTAAATCACAATTAAGTCAGAATTGAAAAACATGGGAATTAACAGACCTCCATAAAGTATTCCAGTAGCAAAGTTATAAACCTCACTATTCTGGATATGCAGACATTTTTCAGTTTCTTTCCCAGATTTTTTAACTGAACTTGAAGTGTTATCTTTACTGACACCTCTGTTTACTTGTGAAAACCATAATAACCCATTATAAAAACAATCTTCTTGTTTAGAATTATCCACATCTATTTGGCAAACATTTTTTGAATTAGTTTCACCAAAGGAAAAAAAGTTAATAAAGCACATATTAACAGCCTAAGTAGTTTTCACAGCTACAAATAAATATGATACAGGTCCTCTAATGCTTCTCCCATGGAGATATCCATTTTTCACAATACCTTTGGCTTGCTGTTTCTTGCTCTTTGAGCCGTAGGACAGAGTTTTCAATTTCCTTTCCTTTCCTTCTAAGCTGACTCACAAGAATATCTCTGGCATGTTCTAGTTCCTCAATGTGTTCCCTTTGCTCTTTCAGCTGTAGGTCAGATTCTTCAATTTCCTTTCCTTTCCTTCTTAGCTGACTCACAAGTATCTCCCTGGCATGCTCTAGTTCCTCAATGTGCCCCCTCTGGGACTCAATCACAGTCTCCCTGCAAGTAAAACACCATAATGTTTCAAAACCAGGGAAGTATTTAATAATCAGATTTATTAAATAAATTCTATTTAATAGTATCATTTAGGTAAATCATTATGGAAAGAAACACACATACTGAAAATAGCTTTTAGAAACTAGATTTCTGAAAAACATAATAGATTCTGATACACTGTGGAGAAGAAAAAGATCCTAATCAGACCTCAGTATCTCCAAATTAGATGTTAACTGTCTTTTCTTCAATCTATATTACACCTCTTCATTGTCATGCAATCTCTACATTAAGGATGTTACCAAGAGTTTCCAGAGCATCAATTGCAGTTAAAACACACAACTGGACTACACTCAACTTTCAAAACACAGAATTAAACCAAAATAATTTTGCATTACTGTAACATGTTGCTCTTTTTGCAACTTACTCATAAAATCTGACTACCTCTAGAAACCAAGTTTGAATGCATCAGTGAAACAAATTCAATAGTCACCACTTGCATGGATTATCCTACATTTTGAGCTACATTGATTATAATTTTGCAGCAGAGATTCTTTCTGCTTTTGTCAGGTTTGTGTAGTAGTAAGCTAGGCAGCATTTCATCCCAGCAAAAAGAGAGGCTTGCCATTGAAGATTAATTTTATCTGCCACCAAACTTATGTACCTCTATTTTGCACTTTATATTCCTGATCCTATTTATTCCTTATCAGACAACTACTGCATAGTTACCATTGTTATGGCTCTTGAATCCAACAACTTCACTTTTTCTGAAGTAAAAACTTCTAAAAACTATGGTCCTTCTCCTTCTAGAAAAGCACAGTTTTAACAAATATAAAGACAAAAATCAGAAAAAAATCATACAATTGTCTTATTTCAGCCCTTGGGTCTTCAAGCAGACTGTGTCCATATCTTGAAAGTGCAAGGTTTAGTGTTCTCACTTCTAAATCCTGAACTCTCATTCCTGAAAAAAAAAAAAGGAAAGATAAATTTTTTCAACACTGAATGAAAAAGCATTTAGCCAAACAACAAATCTCTATACAGTTCCAACACTTAAAACTCTCTAAGAAATCATAAAAAATACTTTTACATATTACAATTTACACATAAAGGGATAATCAAAGTATCTACAACCTAACTGTTCAAAAATTTGAACTATGGGTGACACAGCATGCACTGTTAAAGAGAAGTGGTTAAAAATTGTCTTGAAATGTCTATCAGATTTTACTTTTAATTATAGAACAGAGATGGTGTCTTCAAAGAAGAATTATATTAATATTATTAAAGGAATATGGACTTGTAATCACTTCATCTCTGATACCACTTTCTTTAGAAAACCACAAGCATCATTTACCTAGACAAGAAACTACAGGACCATTTTTAGCAGCAATACAAAAAAATTCCTTATGTGCTTTAAATACATACTAAGTCTCTGGTGAAGAAGAAAAGTGAGAAATGACTTAAGGAAAAATTGGTAGTTCAGGGGTAAAAGTAGTGGCTTCTCCAAATCTTTCTTCTTTCTTCCCTTTCTTCAGCAAAAACAAATTAATGAAGTTTTGAGGTGGCACCAAATGATGCATTAAATTTCAAATACGGTATAGTATTAAGGTTGCCATCCCTCAGTCCCCAGAACTGAGTAATTTAGATTCAAGATACAGTAATATCAGTGGGTTCACAAACCAACTGAAAACAATTTACCTGTTTTGCCTTTGTTCTGAGTTTACTTGATTTCTTTATATATTTTGAATTTTCATATTTGAAGGTATAGGTAATTATTTTTGGAGTATTTCTCTGAATATTTTCTGATCTGCATTAAAAATGTTTTGAGATTCAGCCTCGTGGTTTCAAGCAGCCTTTAAAAGCTGATCAATAGCTTGTATAAGTTAAGGAGACAATTCTGCTGATTCAGCTTTGAATGAGGGCCAGAGATGTCTTTTTTTTTTTAAACACAGTATCAGTACATTAAACACTGTACAACTACTTCTATAAGCACTCACAAGAAAACAGAAAGGGTTTAAGGTGTAATTTCCAAATGTAGTTTCTGTAAATATAGGACTGAGAGTGACACTGCCTTAAGTAGTAAGTCTTGACAGTAAAGAGCATCATTAAAGATGGCTGCATTGTGCTATTTGATTTTGAAAGTTCACACTTGTAATGGATGATTCAAGTCTGCAGTGTTGTGCACACATGTATCAAGAAACTACAACAAACTTTGAAATTAAAAAGGGAAAAACATGTGCAAACCAAGTACAGATGTTAAACTTGGTTATAACATGATCACACTAAACTTTGTCATATAGTTCTTTTACAAGCCTTTAACATGTAGAGAAGTTATACTAAGAAGGTTCCATGATTTCAACTATTAAAAAGCTTCCAAGATAGCTACTTTGTCTTCAAATCTGTACTTTTGCTTTGCCCCTACCACTGTGGATCTTCAAAATAAGGACTTCAAATGCAAACAAGTTATCCTGACTCCTACAAATAAATGCATGGAAAAGGGGTACAACCATCACTCACTGCTAAACACAAAAGAGTTGTTCATTGCTACAATGAAGCAATAATCAGTGATACCTAAATGAAGCACTAACTGCAAACAACGGGGAATGATACCTTTCTTCCCATGCTCTGGCATGCCAGCAGCCTCACTCCCTTTTTTGAGACCAGTGTCAATGCGAGACTGAACGTATCTGTATGGACAAGGCCGATGGCCCTGAAGCTGGAGCTGCTGTTTGGTTGCAATGAGCTTGCCGCGGAGGCCCTCGTTTTGTTTCTCAAGCTCACGAACTCTCTCTTGCAAACGCTCAATCATTTCTTCCAGATCCACAACCTGACCCAGCCGCTTGGGGCCGCCACCAACCTGTTCTGACTTTTTTTTGTCATTAACAAGCCGTATTAACTTGGTGGACATTCTGGGGAAAGTAATAAAAAAAAGATGAAAAAGAATGTGAAAAGTCAGCATAAAAAGCATTCTGTTGAAAGGAACATAATCACTGTGAAGACTTCAGCATAGAACCTGAATAATAAATTTCAGGTTTTGATATAACTATTACTGCCTGTGAAGAACTCTTTGAAGATAATTGAAACCACTGTGCAGCAATCTGCTTTATAGCACTGACAAATAACAGTTTCCTAAGGCTTATCATTTAAGGTTAGTAAAGGGAGGACACATATTTACTCCATATGCTGCTTAAATGTAATTTTAAAGCATGACCTTATATAGGAACCTCTGCATGCTGTTAAATAAAGTTACACATTTGGGATGGGGTGGGGCAAACTATAAAAGCTAGAATTCCACAATACATTCCACTAGTGGAAGAATGCTAATAACATGCAACATTCCAGTCATATATAATTTCTAGTATTTTAGGATTTAAATATATATTTCAGATCTGAAGTGGCTAAAATATATAGGTGGAGATATTTAAGTAGCTATTCTGGAAAAAGAGATTTAATAGTTCTCATTACCATACCCAATTTTATACTTCATAAATATTACCACTGTTTCAGAGAAGGAACAGTTAGCTGAAGAATATAATTAAATACAGACAGTATGTTCTTCATCTATCTTTAAAAGGATACAAATTTTGCTTTTGCCATCTCAAGAGTTGTACCTTTGATTTCCTTTTGTTTTGATAAACATTGGTAAGCTATAAGAAAAGGCAGAGAGGGAGCATGCGGGTGATGTAATATACAAGAACAGAAAACACACCCAGCAGTGAATGGAAAAAACTTGGCATATAAAGAAAGAAAAGGTGGCTTTGATGAGAGACAAGTTCAAGATTTAACAAAATTGGTCACACATCTTCAAGACCTGTATCTAGTTTACAGGGAATCTATTTTTGCAGGCCCAATAAGAAAACTGAAAATAAGGACACACTTCATTTGTTTAAAGGGTCTTGTTTTATTCTCATATACTTGTGGACAGAAGCTTCTACTTAAAAGCACAAAAGTGAAACAAAAAAATCCATAATAACTTTGGGATGTCAGAGAATGTTACTTGTCTGTAAGCATGGGGGTTTTTGTTCATTTTTTCAGTGTACTTCTGCATAGTCATTCTGAACTTTTGCATACAAAGGTTTTGGCATGAGGGATGCTGGGACAGAAATTTAGCTTGAGGAGTTAGGATTTTTCTCTGGTAAGCCAGACAACCACTCTATTTTATACTTTCTAGGCCTTAAAATATTCATTCATATATTTTGTTTGGAATTTCTGTGTGGATGATGAGTGCCATTTAACAGTAACATGGAAAACACCATTTGGACTAAGCAAGGTGAACACAGGGTCACTTTGGCATTAATGATGACTTCTTTGTCTCTGCAGGTGATGCCTCTTTTAATGCCTCCTGTTGGCTTTCTTTGCAGCTGCAGCTGATGCAACTGATTACTGCTGCTGCAGTAATACCATCAACAATTCTGCTGAGTCCAGACTGGTTTGCCAGTACAGCACTATGTTTAATAATAAGACAGAAGTTGCTTGTGTATGTTGGGGTGCTGTGCTTCCCATGCTGCTTTAGACTTCTTCAATGAAGTTACAGACAGGCTAACAAGATGATGAAGGAAATGCTAGATGCTAGTCAAATTCTTAGAGAACTTACAAGAAAAAAAAAAAGGTGCAGACAAGAAAAAAAAATAAGCCAGCTTGATTCTAGGGAGACATTTCTGGTGAGTTATAAGACTTGTATGATGTCTTCTTCAGTTGCCAGAATACCTGTTGTATTTCTACTCAGCACAGCTAGTGTTGAGTACTAGCAGCTGCCCAAGGTACCAGCTCTGACGTGGTGGGTAGAGGTGTACCTCCCTAACTCGAGATGTAATGCTGTACATCACAAAAAATATCCCACATAACCACAGAGACAATCAGAAATGAATAAAAAAATTAATTCCAACGAGTTTTTTTTTTTGCTAGGGCTCTAAGAAATGTCCTTAGAGAAATTAGTGACAATGTGTTGACAATATTTAAAAGGCAAAAATGATACAGTACCAGCTAAAAAAAAAACCAAACTACAACCCATACCTTTTAATTTTCTCCTCTTGCTTGTTTGCATGCTGCTTGAGTAAGGTGTTCTCATCACGCAGCCGAAGGAATCTGTCCTCCAGCTCCTCCCGACTGATGCGCGACACAGCCTGCCGAGCCCTCACAGGATGGGCACCTGATGATTCTGCCCAAACCAAGACAGCTCGAAATTACCTTCAGTACCCTCACCAACATGCAAGCCAGAATCTAACTTGTTTTGTAGTACAGAAAAATAATAATGAAATTTTTCAATAATTTGATATTTTACACTTGTATGAGTCTGTTGATTGATTTTTTCAGATTTATTGATCTATTAACTTCCTTTTTCCTCTTCTCCTTACAGATAAAAAAGTAATTGAAATGATACAGCAAATTGATTACCTACCAGACAACACAAAGGAAATAGGTCTGCAAGTAACACGGTGCTGTCAAACATATTACTTAAAAAAATAATAATTAGATGATCATTACCAGAGAGATGCTTTCTAATCTGTTTCAAAGGTTTTATACTCTCTGGAAGCTGGAAAAGATCAAATCATAATTCCTTAAATTTACTCAAATTCTAGACTAAGTTCAGTTGTTCCATTCTAATAGCCCCTGAATAACATCCCAGACTTGCATAGTACTTTTGATTTCCATTTTGTTTATGGGTCTGGCCTTGCGCTCAATACAGACAAAAACTCCTCTTTCAGTCTGGAAGGATGAGCATTATAGCTCAGTGAGATTTTAGGTTTTTGCATCTCACAGCATCTCCCTTCTCATAACAAGCAAAATGAGCACAGAACAGGTCATGACATCTTTCAGAATTCAACCCAGATTTTGAATGGCATTCAGACTTCATTTTGTGAGTGGGAATGTCAGAAACATTTTTAGAAAGAAACTAAAGAAGCCTGTAACTGTAATAAATAGCAGCTGGTACAAACCTTGTAATCCTCCAACTCTAGTTACAGTTAGACCTACATCTCTCACAGGCAGATCCCCCACAGTTTCATCAGCTGGAACAGACATGGCTTACCTATGGATAACAAAATTCAAATTAAATTCTTCTCCAACTTAAACTCAGACCCTAGAATGAACTGCAATACATGATATAAAATGAAGGAAAAAGTAATGGCAGATTCACTTCAATAACAGACTGGTATATTACTGTAAATGGTCCTGTCTCAATTGCAACACTCAGAGGACAATCAGTGCATAAAATATGGATTCTTTCTTACACAATAGCAATGATTCTACTTAAGGTCTGTAGAATCAGGTTTTTAAAGATCTAATTCTGTCATCTTCAGCAAGTGTTGGCACAAGGCCGCATCACTAAGTGCACATGGGAGGGGGATAAGTGTGGGATGTGTGTGTTATTTTTTAAAATTGTTTGCTCATTTTAGGACAGGTCAAAGCTTAAGGCATGAAGGAGTAGATGAGAAATGCCATCTTCCACATTTCAAATGGGACTCTTTGCAACAGAGGTGCTGGGGGTTATGAAGTGATTTCAATGTTGCCTTCCATTTTCTTAGTCTTTCTTTCAATCATTGTCATAAGAGAAATTATTTTCTAAGACAGAGACTCTCCTATGAATGATTCTCATAAATCTGAACACATTTCTTCCTTGAGGCAACAGAAAGCTTAGCTACATGACAAAGTGAGATTAGGGAAGTATTAATATGAGAAAGTTGTACATTTGTGTCAGTGTAATAATGAAGATACTTGTTAAGAACTATTGTTTCTTTCTTTTCTTACAGTAAAGAAAATTAGATATTGGTCATATAGTCAAATAAGGCTGAAATAGCAAAAAAAGAGAGATGTGAAGTCCCTTAGACATTCCACAAAGTATCTGTTTATTTTATCATAACCAAAACTGCTCACAAAGATTTGCCTTCCTTCTACCAGTGAAGTCTTCTATCATAAACAAGCCTCCTTATGGTTTTGTTCAAAAGGAATGAAAAAGATTGATGGATGTCTGGTTTCCAACAAGTCCACCTTGCTTTCATCTTTCGGGTTTTCATCATTAACATTTTGGGTTAAGGATTATTTCCGACTTGCACTGTTTATAACAAGTGACCATGTTTTTCTTCTGTGTGGAACAAATGTTTCCTTGTCAGGACTGCTGAAATGCCTGAACAGATCTTTGTAGGTTAGCAATAAGGTTTGTAGTTTCAGTGCTGTCAGTCATGGAAATGGAGAATAATACTTATGCTGTTGAGGTTCAAGGCGCGCAGCCATTGTAATCAATGGCACTATTCTAATTACAGATACTAAAGGGGAATTCAGATCCTCAGTGTTCTCAGGTTGTTTGGGGGTTTTTGTATGATTCACACAAATCCCTTGAAATTTGTCTTGTAACTTTTCTAAGGAGCTGTAGCTGCAGGCTATGACTTAGGTCTAGGGTTATTATTGTAGTTCATTCATTATAATATGCCACTGTATCAGTATCACTACAGAAACTGAGAATGAAGTGAAACAGAAACCTTTATCTCTGTATGATCAATCCAGATTTGATTCACAATGGTAGTGAGGAGAAGATGCTACTATGTCTTGCTGAAGTGTGGTTGAGTTCATCTTCACAAATCAAAAATGAAGGTGTGTTTTTTTTTCCAAATTTTGATGGGGTCAGCTAAACAAATACTTTATCAGCATGACTCTGCAATGTTTGTGATCTACCAAAACCAACCTTCAAAAACTCTAGCACAACACTAGGCACAGGTAAACATTACTGCTTTTCACTATTTCTGACTTGCTGAAGAAACTTTGTTACGGATATCTACTTGTTGTTCTTAACATGAAGGAAAAAAGTGTTACTTTAAAACGGAAAATATATAAACCAAACATACAAATAAAAAACAACACACCAAGTTCTTCCCTCAAATAAACAAAAAACCCCACCTCTTTTCAGTAGCAACCCACTACTGGCTGCAGCAAAAACATATTTAAGTTGTGAGCAAATAAACACAGCAAGGCTGCACACAAAAGCCAGTTTTTTACTGGTAATATGACATGGTAATAAGACAAGTGACAAAATAAAGCATTTATAAATCTAAAGTTCCAAAAACTTATAAAGATGAAATTATCAGAAGTAAAAGGAACGAGTCATTTCACTTCCATTCATTATTAGCAGTTAATTATTCAGCTTTCTTTTCTGTTCCGAGACACAAGAAAAGAAAAAAACAACAAAAATTGTTTTTAGAAAAAAGAGTGGGTTTAGACAGAAATCGTAGAAACTTGCCTCCTGATTTAGGGAGACAAAATATAATTACAAGTTTAGAATTGGCCCTGGCAATATATTTGCCTCATTAGTAACATAAGAATCATCTCTTTCTTTAATGTCCACCAACAGCTATCACTTGTGCTTCTTCTATGAGGACACTCTAAACAGCCCATGATGTGTTACATATGTTACTGTTACTTTTTAAATATTACCTATTACCTCAGCATCGATCACACTTAAATGAAATTATTTTCCTTGCAGTCAACAGTTCCAGCATTATTTCTGAAAGCATTTGAGATTTCTCCAGAGTTCCAAGTTACTTCTTTGAAAGCATTTCCAAAGAGAGTCCATCTGATTAAATTGTACAGCAACACTGCTACAAAACTGATTGCACTTAAGACTTCAGAATTTCCTAAGATAAAGTGTAATAAAGCAAAAGAAATATAAATTTATATTTGCATGTGGACAGATCTACATGCCCCACTATACCTCAACAACTTAAAGCAATTTTTATTTCTGAAAAAGGTCACACTATGGACAGTTCAGCACTTCCCTTTCATAAAAAATAGAAGTACTTTGCATACAAAGTGATGAAAATTTTCCATATACCTGGAATTAACCTTGGAGAACTCCAATTTTGGTATAATCAACAATTTTGTATAGAATTACTGAAGTTAAATTAAATACAACTTTCTAATATCTTGCACTACTTACTGAACCTACTATCAGCACTGTCATGTGGGCATTCATATCTGACAAATAACTAGAAAAAAAAATGTATATAAGTTTGCAGTTTTATTCAAGACTGGACAGTTTTGAGCACAGATACTGAAGTATCAAAGTGCATACTTAGCTACAAACTCTTGTACAAACACAAAGGAGCACTGCACTCCCGACAGCATTCCAATGGAGCAAAACAGAGGAGCGCTTACTGAAATTTACAGAAGTTCTCAGCCGGAGGGTTAGAAGGGACAATTTCTGAGGTAAATTCAAACGCTAAAAATCCTTACGTCATCATTCAACAATAAATTAGTACTTCATGGATCTTGGCTGTGGCCAAGGTGATGTTTTTCTCACAAAATCCTACCCCACTTCTCTGGTGGAATTTAAAGAGCGAGAGAGACCACCCAGCTGCTGTAGCCTATCACTAAGTGCTTCCAGCCCACATTCCTCCTGTTGGCGACTTACAGAGAAGCGTTTGCCCTCTATTGGCCTCGTCATCTAAAATTATTTCATTCAGTACATGGTGGGAGTATACACGCGTCTCCTCTTTCCAACATCACCTGTTACAGCGTTGTTTTACGCGGTGGAAAGGGGAAAACAAAGCGGGCAGACAGCTCAGGTGTGAGGCGAGGCGCTCACCACATCCCGCCGCAGGCTGAGGGAAGAAACAGCTCCCAGACCTGCGAGCCGTGCTGCAACACACAAAACCCAGAACAACCCTGCCTTGCCTTCAATATATTTATATTTTCAAGTGCTTTCCCAGTTTTTCTTCAGCTCTGCCACTGTCGACAGCCATTTACACGACTGAAGGGGCCGGGGAAAGGCGGCGATTGCCTCACAAAGGAACTCGCGCGCTCCCCGCGCGCAAGGAGCGGAGCCCCCGCTGGAGGCAGCGGCCTGTGCGGGCACACCGGAGGGGCCACAGCTGGGATAGCTTTTAAAAACGGTGACGAAACGCCCTGCCTTTTCCCAGAAGCACTAAGCTCCGAGGAAGGCAGTCTTACAGGTCCGCAATCAACGCTTCGGGAGCGCAGCCCCTTCAACGCGGGAGAGCACCCGCCCCCGCCAGCCCCGCTTTTCTGCGGCCCCCGCTCCCCGGGCTGGGCTGCACTCGGCTGGGGAACACGGTACCACATCCCCCTGCCTATCTCCAGTCGTTTCCCCCCACACACACGCCGTGCCCCAGAGAAGCAGCTCCTTCCGTACTCACAGCTCCCTGCCAGCCCCAGCCACCTCTCAGCAGCCTCTTTAGCGACTGCTGCCGTTGCTACCCGAGCCCTTCCACTTCCGAGGACGGGGGCGGCCCCGCTGCCTGCCGGGAGTTGTAGTTCGGGGCGGGGCCCGCAGAGCGCTCATTTTCCCCACCTGCTTCCCGCCACCCGGCGCGTGCCGGGAATCGTAGTTTCGGGAAGCTGCGCGCGGGTGCGGGGCCGGCGCGAGGAGGAAGAAGGAGAAGGGGTCGCGTGCGTCCCGCCTGCTGCTGAGGCGGCACCATGAAGAGGAGAGCAGGGGAGCGGGAGAAAGAACTGAAGGTACCTCGGCTTTGCTCCCCGTTCTGTCCCCCATGGCCCCTCCTCTGCCCAGCGGCTCTGCTCAGCGTGGGGCTGGGTGGGGGAGAAAGCCCGAGGGCAGCCCTGGCTGCGGGGACTCCGAGCCCGACGTGGAGTTTATTGTGCAAGGGCAGCAGCCCCAAGCGCCGTGCTTCCTCCTCCACCCCGCTCCCTCAGCGGGGCGGTCGCCTTCCCGCTCCCCCTGCACCTCCCCAGCTCCCCAGCCCCTGTAGCGGCTTCGAAAGGGCGCTTGCCGCACCTCCCCACTTCCCCTCCTGCTTTTCTCCTTTGCACCTCGCCACCTCCCCTCCTGCTCCCCCCTTTGCGTTTTCCCAGGTCCCCTCCTCCCTCCCCCCGTTGCACCTCCCCAGTTCCTCTCTTCCTTTCCCCCTGTTGCACTTCCCCAGTTCCCCTTCTGCTCCCTCCCGCTGCACCTCCCCAGGTCCCCTCCCGCTCCCCTCGCTGTACATCCTCACTTCTCCTCCTACTTCCCTTCTCCGCACTTCCCTGGTCTCTCCCTGTCAGGATCCAGCTCCTCCCTCGCGGGTTTCCCGTGGCCCGGTTTAAGCTGCCCCGCGTGCGCAGCGGTCGCGGTACCACAGGGCCCGGAGCAAGGGTGCGGTACCGGGATCTGGCTGCCTGTGGCCAGGCTGGCTCAACACTGGTGCTTCAGTATTGTGGGAAGGGTGAGGATTCACCTCTTCCTTGAGAGAGGAGAACAGGGTTCATCTTTAGCAGTGGCTCATGATACAATTAGTTGGGCTTTTTTTCTACAGTCTGGACTTGGATGTTTTAATGTAAAACGGACTTCTACAGTGTTACATGAGAAAAATTAAAAATATGTGGCAAAGGACTCTTAGATGATGCATTACATAACTGGAGGTTTATTTTCAAATATAAAAGTTGTCTTTACACTAAGCCTAAGTAAACATTTCAAAGTCTCTTAGAGCAATCTAGCTCTATAATGTTTCTTCTTGATAATGTGTTTAGATGGAGTACTGCTATGTGCTTATATCAAAGATACCTTTGCATTGTCTGCCTTAGGGAACAGGTAAATGTTTTGCTGTTTCAGGTGCTGCATTGTACAGTAGTTGACAAACTCTAGGTGGTTGTTGTACTTCTACTGATTTTGTATGCCAAACTGTTACAGAAAAGCATGAAGTAACTTATTTGAGAGTACATGTTGATTTTGATGATGCTGAACCCTGGTTTTGGTATGTTGCTGTTCTAATTCTGAACATTAGCAGTTATTTCTCTATAGGGGCAGGGAAAAGGTCTGACCCAAGTTTGCAATTAAATATTTTAAAAGAAAAATAAGTTTAAAGCCTGTTCAAGGTTGTAAGACTCTTCACAACACTGAGGACAACCTGGTTATTTTGCAGTTATTTTTTCTACTATCTCCTGTTGCTGCAGGACAGTACACTCAGTGTTTCATCTGTGTTCTGCTCTGTATATATGAAAGCACATGCAGGTGTATCCTATCCCATCCAATCCAGTGTAGTTACATGGCAGGAAACAAACCAACCTGTACCTCTCTTCTTAATCCTCTATGTTTATGCTCATCAGCCAAGGCTGGGTTAAGCTTTTGTCTTTGCAATATATCATGAACAGATTAGGGAATCATTACCTTTAGGAGAATAATTGCCTTGATAAGATAATTATTCAAGGAGATGTGTGAAGCTATAAGAGGGTGGAATTGTGAACTACACTGGCAAAAGTTGTAGGAGGGTAGGTGTTTGAAGAGATAACAGGAACAATGTATAAGACAAACTTAAGCTAGGATGAAAAAATACTGCTGTAGACACACCCAGGTGTTGTAGGTGCACAGAGATGAATGAAAATTAAGAAGAGATCCACACAGAGAATTTCAAGGTGTGAATACAGATGGGATGCTTTAGGGGCATGCTGCGAGTTGGGTAGTGGGTGAGGCAGGCTTTGAGTATATTGAAAGTGGAAAAAAGGAGCTTGTGAAAGGTATCAGAAAGAAGGATGCCAAAGGAGGTAGTTATACAAGAAGAAATATATGCTTGCTTTTTGCAGGAGCATTCTTATACTCCTATTTTATACAATTTAATTAAAAGTACATCTTTGGGCTCCCAGCACTATGCCAGTTCAGCTTTCAGTCCCCAGGCCCATGCTTGCTCATGTTGCTCACCTAAGAAATACTGTAGGTAAAGGATTTTATTGTGTATTTGTTACAGTAGTTTTGCCAAGGCTTCCTTTTAGGTCCTGATCAAAATATTCCATAGCAAACCAAATATTAGTGAGGTTAACCCGACCTTTTCTGGAGAGTAAGGTTCATGAGACCTACTAATGAGAGCAAAGTGGTTGTATGGAGAAGCTGGTTTGGATTTGGTATCTCCTGGTAATGTCTCTGTTCTGAAGAATTAAATCCTGAATAAAAGTTCTTGTTTTGCTATAATCATGTGCAGTTAAATTCTATCAGAAGCCCAGTGATTGGCTTTTGCTTTTTAATTATGCAGTGTGTTTCTTGTATGTGATAAGCTGCTTTATCTCAAACTTTTATCTCAAATTTTTATGTGCATAGCAAGTTTTGATTTATGGTGTTATAGAAGGTTACTGTTCCAAGCAGTAGAAATTCTTTAGGGTTCAGTGCTGCCATTTACCCATTTTCTACTTTGCAGATCACTCAAATGGATTGGGTAAGATTGAGTAGCAGAGATGAAATTCATTGTTACAATATTTGGTGCTCCAACTCCAAGAGAAGGAGGATGCAAATTCATTCCTGGAGAGTCTGAAAAAAGTTGGTTAAGTGAGCCAGAAGTTAATAACTCAGCTATCTTAAACACCATATTAATGTCCTATGAACTATTTCTCTTAGTGGAGAGCTATTCTTAAGTTTCTAAAGACATCTTTAGATATTTTTCATGCTGTTAGCTTGTCTGGTCTTTCTCATAGCAAATATTACTTCTGTGCAAAAAAGCAGGCCTGTTAGTGGGTATCTTGTGAGATGAAAGGCATTTTCATGGCACAGTTCACTGGGAGTGTGGTGGTTTTTTTGTTTGTTTTTGTTTTTTCTTGTGTGTGTTTTACTTGTTTGTGTGTGTTCTGCTTGTTTAACTAAATTGCTACAGTTTGGTTTTGTTTTGGTTGCTTTTCTTTAGGCATTTGGTCAGAGTTTTGGCCAGCTTGCAGTAGACTTCCCTTTACTGAGTGAAGAAAGGGTACACAAAGTAAAACCAAACATTTTGTTAACATATCTACATATTTACTCATTTTAACCTCTGAAAGAAAGCTGGTTTGCTTTTAGAATGTTTATTATCTTGATGAGTATTCACAGGTTAAAAATATTCATCTCTGATGTAAGGCTGTTCTCAAGATTTGCTTACTCAAACTTTTGTTTTGAGAGAGGTTCAGTGAGACAGATGCCAAGTCCTAGTAATTTAGAGCTTTATATGTTTCCTCTTGCTCCTCTGTGTCATCACCATCTGAAAGATAGGATTCTCAGCTAGTCTGAAGTATTATTTTCTTTTACTTTTAAAAAGATTGCACTGATGGGTCTTTGGAAGAGACTGGTAAGCCCAGTTCATAATTATGTTGTGTAGGTATTTATGGTAATTCACATTACTGTGAAAACAGACCTAACTACAGAGAATATATTCCACAGACATTACTGTTATTTTTGTACAGCTCCCATCACTGCTGGGACCTCAATCCAGTGAAGTTATTGCTACACAAATAATATGTGCATCAATATGCACATATCTGAATATTCACAAGGGCTTTTATAAAGATATTCATGTGCAATTTCACATTTGTGAGACATGTTTGATGAAGTGGCAAGGAAATATTAAGCTTTAAATAATACAAAGCTTTGCGTTTTCTTATTTACATGGAGGAGAAGGTAGCAATACAGTGTTGTGGCTGAGATTTCAATTAGAAGTCTTTTTTCCTGTATCTTCCTGATTTGTGCTAGTTGAAAAATACATATTTATGAGAAAAATAGGTTGCTTCAACATAGAGATATTTAGGGGAAAACAGGCAAGTACTCTCAGGGCACTTAAGACGAGGGGAGTGATTTTAATGCTGAAAAATGTCACCCACACCATGCAACAAAGTAAATGAACTTTAACATTGTCTTATCATAATTTTTAAATACTGTGTTAATTTCTTGTGTCCTTATATTGTTCTGCCTCTTTAGATAGAAAGCCACAAAATTTTATAATTGGTGAATTTAAAATAGATTCTTTCAGAAGTTATATTTAAAAAAAAATTTAATGAAACAGCTTAGATGCTGTTAAATAAGCTTCTTGTCATCTCATATTTCTGTGTAGGTAAATGGTGTGCAGGTTTTAGCAGAGTCAGCAGCCAATATGCCAGTGGCAATTTTTGTAGTAGTCACGTTATTGGCCCTCCTCGTTATTAATGAGACCATAATTAAGAAATAGTGTTGATAGTCACATAACACATGATTTTTATATTGGCAATGGTCAGGTAGAAGCCTTGCATATGCAGAATAAAATACAAGAAAGAACGAGTGGTGAATGTGCCTTGCTTTTAAATTCATCACATTCCTGCTGCTTAAATTGTCTCAGCTGCTAATGCTGGAACCATTACAGTAATGGACTCAACAAATGAAGGAGAACCAAGACATACACACTTTATTACTGGAGGGGTAATTTTCTCTTCATCTGTAATAGCAGCAGTGCTTGGTATTGATCAGACCATCAAGATACTAATCCTCTGTAAAATTACTTGTTATAACTGAAAATGCGTTAATCCAAATCAGTCTGTGTCCTCCCTTTCTACTTACTACTGAATACAGACTATTAGATGGTTTATTTTGTGTGATTTAAAGCCTTTATATTGATGACAGTAGGAGCTTCCTTGGCAAGAGTGCATTCTTACTCCTACCTATGGCCCTGGGTTGTCTTTTTGTTTTAACCAGAGAACATCATCCACTTCACTAAGAAGTGCGTTGTCTGTCTTGCTGCTCTGAATTATTTTGGTACTTTAGGCTCTGTAGATTAAATGTGTTGTTTTACATTCTGTCTCTTGTTTTTTCTGTAAATAACAACAGATCTATGCTTCACATATTTGAATCTTACAAGATGTTGGAGCTGAGGATGTAAGGAGCACAGATACTGGCAACACTGATGTTGTGCTGATTGTGGCCTGTAAGGCTGTTGCGTATGAAAGTGGTGTAAAAACTCAAATGCCAGGGCTCTAAAGGTCTTCAAATGACTTTGATTCTTGTGATCCACAACATGAGATAGTGGTATGGGAGCAGTGCAAATTCTAAATCCAAATATGCACACTTGGGAAGTTGTCTAATTCTATATATTTTTTGTCTTTTTCCCCTCCTCCCCAATGTCCATCTATTTTTTCATGGTCTTGTGTGTTAAGATTTTAAGCTCGTGTCTGTTACCTGTGTAGCCTCTAGCCAACTAAAATCTTGGCTTGGTGTCATGCCACAAGCATAATACCTATCACAGGTACACAGTGCCTCTTCAGACATGGCTGTGTGAAATTGTTCCATTAACAATGGACTTTTCCTACCACGGCAGCCACAGATACCTTGCCAGCTTATGAGAGATCAGAAATGTCCTACAAGAGGGACAAATTGCAGAACTGGTTGCTTATTTACTAGCACAAAATGCAAAACTCTGTGTATTTTGTCTTAGTAAATTTGCAACTAGACTGTTATTAAACATGAGTATGTTCTTAAACAGCAACACTGAGGCAAATAAAACAGTCACAAAGCAGTGTTGGATCTGTAGTGTCTAAAAATGTGGTCATAGTTATTTACGTGGTTTTTTTAATATTTCTATACCTTATGGTGTCAGGAACATAAACTGTCTGGAAAAAAAATGAGGGAGAGTATATTGGGGAAGTCCTTCCTTTTTTTCTGTTAAGAACTAAACTTCATGTGGTCTTGAGTGAACAACTTTCTTATGAAAAATCTTTTTCAAGTTGTTAGCAGGTGATTCAGTTTCAGAAAGTCAGGTACTCTCAGGTGTAGGTCATAGAGATCTATGGAAATTACTATTTTTTGAAATGAAGCTCTAATGAAATGTCCATGCTGGAGGTCCTAGTGGGTCTACCTTCTCTTTATAGATTTGAAAAACTTTTGAGGAGTAATTCCTGCATTTCTTCCTTTTACAGCAGGGAGGAATCAATTTCACCTGACCCAGCTTAGTGAAAACTAAACAGGCCAAACAGTGGATTCCTTGGCCTTGATTTCTGTTTCCAGTGCACTCAGCAATCCAAACTCACACAGCCTTCAGCTGAAGCAGCTTTGGGCTCTCCTGCTTTTAATAATCAGGCAGTTTCTTAAATTAGTTAATTAACCTTTAATGACCAAGAGCATGCAAAATATCAGATGATAGACTTCCCTTCAGTTAAGACTAAAAAGCACTGAAGTATATTACTGTACTCCATTAAGTTGACTAGTGTAGTGCAAAACTGAGTATTTTTTTGGATTTAAAGTATGGTAGAGATTAAACATGTCTTGGAAACCTTCTGGATAGGAAATGATAGTGCCATAATTTCAAAACAGTTTGGTTATTTTAGTTAGTGGAGTCTAACTGTGGGAGGAAACTGTCTTATTTAGATTATTGTTTTGCCTTTGTATGCATGCTGCACTACTTTGTAAAAGAATTACATCTTTATTTCCTGGAACTTACTTAGTTTCATTTTGCCCTTTTATCTGCTGCTCATCCCACCCTTTTTATTTAAGGCAGTAAAGTTACTTTAGTATAACTGCTGTTGTCACCTTTGGCCTCAGCTAATCAAATAGTTTACCTTGAGGGAAGCATTTATCTCCCACTTCCATTATTATTATTTTCGTAGCTGTAAAGATATATATTTTATGTCTCCAGAAGGCTGTAACAGTGAAACGAGGTATTGATCTGCTGTATTTGGCAATTTCTTTCCACCTTGCCATCGATATCATGTCAGCCTCTGTCTGTACTGTGGTTGACCTCACAAATAGCTCTTTATGTTCCCATTGGATTCAAATGATATACTGTGCTGAAAACTAAATCAATGAATGATTATAAAGTTTTTAGTATTATTTCCTAACCCCCAGGCAACTGGTATTTAATGTAGTGAATACTTGAAGAGGTACCCGATTAAAATATTTTGCTGATTCTGTTTTAAAGCTTGAAATTTTCTTGAAATCCAACATCCCATAATACTAAATTCAGGGTCAGATTTGTGCGTATTTGTACAGACATTGAAGTCCCTGGAACTTATGCATATAATTTGATGGAGAGACCCCAGTCTGTAATGGCAAAATACTGTAGTGAAAGCAAAACCTCCCACTTCTGTTGCAGGCTGTGTCCTCTGTTTTGAGTGCAAACATTTAATTCTCTGGATCTTACCATTGAATGATAATGTTAAACTGTACATGACTTTAAGAGAAAAATGGAGGTAAAGATCACTTTTCATCTCCAAAAAGTGAACAGTAATTTTAAGCAACTTTGTGATTGGAAAGTACTGCTATTACTGTTCTGAACACTCACACACCCTCCATATACTTTTACCAGTTTATTTGGTAAATTTTATGTTCAAATACACATCTAATGAATTTTTTAAAAAACTACTGTGGCAGTAGGTAGGATTTTCACAAGCATTTGTAGGACTTCAGGGCCCAAATACTATTAATACTGAATGAGCACTCAGGGTGGGTAAGAAGCTTTTCCAAATGTTGTCTCAAAGCTATAGGCCTCCTGAAACATCCATCTGTGTTTGGAAAGGACTGACTGAAGACTGCATACAAAAGGATAGGTTTATGCAAATTAACTAAACAACAGCTTGTAGATCTGGAAACAATTTGTATTTAGCTTTATTCTCTTCTGATTTTATTCTACATTTACTTCCAATATAAATGATGATGTTGCAGCAGGTAATGAGGCTCTTGTGCTCAAAGGAAATAATTCTATGGTATCTACATCGTGTGATGGCAAACAACTGCAGTTGGTAAAATATTGAACAGTGTGCTATGGTGCATATATATATGTACCTAATCACAGAATGGAAACAGAACAAATAATTTAATCCAAATAAACTATGTAGAAGGAAGTTACTTAGGGCCTTCATCATAAACAGTGCATGTAAACAACAGTGAAATGACCACCCTTGTGTTTTGGAAAGCTTATTTAGAGTTAGAGTTTAGATAGAAATTTCTAATAAACTTTTTGTTTGTTTTGTTTGTTTGTAGAAAAATAAAGAGTATTTGTCTGAGGTAATGTGTTCCAATGAGACAGATTTAGAATATTTAATTCATGGCATATTTTAGCATGCAATACAAAAATGGAAATTATGCCAAAGCTCTGATCATTTTGAAACTGCTTTTGTAAGCCTGGAGTTTTTCTGAAATGTACAAAACAAATTCTTTATGTACTGCTGTATTACAAAGTTCAAAAAAATGCCACGTATGTCTTCTATCCAGCCAAAAGGCCAATTTTACTAAATTTGTTATTTCAGGTTTCATATTTGCTGAGTATAGAGGAACTGACCTGATGGGAAGTAAGATCAAGAGGCAGTTCAGTTCCCCACTTGCCAGCTATTCCCTTGTCAGTCCTTTAGAATAGATGGGTTGAATCAGTTCTCTAGCACCTTGCTTTTAATCAGGCTGACAAATGTTAGTTTGTACAAATTTCACTCATTTCTTAAACCAGAAGTCATTAAGCTTCTGTATTGTCAAGCTTGGAAGCCTTCTGGTATGCACTGTGTTTAATTACATGAACTTCTGTCACAGGTGTCTGAAAAATAGTCCTATGATACAGTCATATGGACAGTAGTGGTCTGGGTTCAGTTGGAAGTGTTTATGGAAGGAATTTCTACATAGACAAAAATGAGATAAAATCAGATTATGGGTGCTACCAGTGGTTTGATTTCCTAGCCTTATATTTAACTTCAAAAGAGTTGAAAGTCTTTTACTTGTATTAATGCAGACTCATAGTCCTGGGTGTCGGTGGTTTTTTTTTTTTTTGATTGTTGTTTGTGGCTGTCTGGAGTTGGTTTTTGGTTTTATTGTTCTTCTGGTACTTTTTGCAACATTAATATGCCTTTTTTTTTTTTTTTTTGCATCATCAGTATTCATATTTGCAAGTTATGTTCCATGAGCTTTTCTCCCGTATTGTTGCAAATAGGAATTGAAACCTGATTAAATTTCTTAATTCCAGAAACTGATAACATTAGGAAACTCATAATCACTTTACTATTGGAAGTTGGTAACAGTACATAACAGAGTTCTTTGTGGCATTCTAGCCTAAACTCTATTAAAAGAAACTGTAGATAGTGGTCAGCCTTTCCTGAAATGTTTTTAAAATGTCAAGTGACTGAAGTATTTATCTTACACAGTGTACTTACCTGTGGCTTCTTAGTGTGTCTGTTCATCTCTTACTATTTCTTAAGTTTATCTTCACAAAACACCTCTATCCTCGGGGAGTATTTTTCCCTGTTCTACAACAGAAAACCTGCAGAGAAACTTTAACTTTCTCAGAATCACAAGTAAATTGATGCTGTATGATGGGCATCAGGTACACTGCTTCCATTCCTTGGGGCTGAATGGGATCTGTGCAGGAAGTCCCATGCCTCTGGAATGGGCTGAGTCCCTGAACAAGGAAGGGTGTGAGTGCTCAGGAGGAAAGGGATGGGCAGGGCAGTGCCTGTGCTGTGGCATCATGCACTTCAACAATGAGGAGGGAAGTCAGAACACACTGATTTTTAAGATCTGGACATCTTAGACAAATAGAGAAGTGCTTCTGAATTGAGTTGGACCTCATTAGAAGGAAAAAAACAAACAAAAAACAAAACAAACAAAAAAATAAGGGAAGCAAATGGCTCCCCAAAGGAAGCAAATGGATGTTTACCAAGCAGGTCCTCCAACAATTGCAGCATGCTTTTTTCTTCCTTCCACTCAAATTTCTGCTAGCGATGGAACATTCTTGCCTGTGCAGAAAAGCCTTGAAATTTGTCCTTCAGTCCAAAATAAGTTTAGTTCCAGTTTTGTGCTTCTGGCTTCCTGAAAGCCGTACATTATGATCAGGTTGGATATTATCTATGATTTAAAATGTATTGATAGTATGGCGGGTGTGATAGAAGAGTGTGCCTTAAAGAGTTTGTGCTGTGTGTCTCTGTACATGACAGCCAAGTGGTTTTATGCCTCATGATCCCAATGTATTCCTCAGAAATAATGACAATTCATTTGCTCTTTAGTTTGCAAAGCACAGTTTGTTAATAGGGTCTTTAATGTGTTGGTATGATGACAGAAATTGGTACAGAGCAGTAATGTCATAAGTGACCCAGCAAAAGAAACAAGCACTTTGCATGTTGATCTCTTTTGTTAAAGGGCAATATTTGGCTCTGTAAGTGCAGGAGAGGGGGACTGTTCAAGAACAGGGCATAAAGAGCTAACCTGTATGATCCTTTGTCACCTTGATTAAATTTAGTGTCAAGCTTTCATTCATTTGAAAGATGAGAGGTATCACTGTTTATCTAATAAAAAAAAGTATTCCTATTTTTCCTCAAGTCTTTTATATGTTAATAGAGGTAAATGTGAATATGATCACAGAATTTAAATGTGTAAGTAAAAAATACACATCTTTACTGGCGATGGGTTTAAAAGTAAGATGTATGTTTTATGCAAAATAATGCAATTTCATTGTTAATCATGCTGTTCGAGCCATAAGTACAGAAAAAGCAGTGCTTTTAAACAAATAGAAAATACTGTTATTTTGCCATTTATAACAGAAATGCTTAGAATATTTAGAGACTGCTAAGAAGTATTTATTTGCATGCTTTAAATATATTCTACTTCTGCAATATTAACATACAAATGCCAAATTAAAATTCCAAATAATTTTATTAGCCCTAATTATAAGGTGTTAGGCTCTGCTTTTTAATACTGGGAGAGCCCCTGGTATGTAACAAATAGGATACAACAGATGAAATTTTGGAGCCAAATTTCCAAACAAAACAGAAGAATGTCTTGTGAAATAGTCAAACTTCTCTTAAATAATAAAAAATGAGAAGGGAAAAAGCTTCGGTGTCTTTCCCCTCACCCTCCCTGCTCTGCCAAATCCAGCTTGCTTAAAACAGCTGCTGGGAGTTGTGTTTAACGTTATACTTTGCATGCATTTATGATTTGAAAAAAAGTCAAATTTGAGAGAGACAGTTTGAGTGGCACGCTGTCAGTTTGGCTCTTCATGAATTGGCAGCGGTCTCATTTAGGACCTTCAAATATGTGTCTGCCTGGACAGAATGAGAACATTTTGCATGTTCTTCAGAAGACAACCACTCCTTGCTGCCTCACAGTATTCAGTGGTGCATGACAGTTGCCCTTCATCGCTGTCTTCTTCCAACTTAACCTTTGGCCATCCACTTAGTCGCTGTGCAGCGGTTGGAGGAGGCCGAGATGTTCGTGAGTGACGGGCATCGGCCTGCAACGTGCTTGTCATTATTTGACTGTCAAAAGGAGCCTGCCATTGGGCTCTATCAAGGTTTGAAACCTATGTGCAGCAGTCCATATTACTTAACTTCCCAGACTGTCAACGGGACGATCGACTGTGCATAAAAAATGTGTGTTGAATATAGCTTTGATCATAATATAGGGAGATGCTTCGCGCGGGCGTGCGGCGAATGCGTTCGTCTGACTTTCCCGGGGCCAAAAGGTTGAAACTGCTGCCATGGTAAAAAGTGAACTGTTGTCTCCTGTGGTCTTAAGTTTGAAATAGCACAATTTAGATTTGAACAGCTCTGCCAGTTAAGCTCTCAGCTTGTCTTGCGTATCCTATCAGCTTTTCAGCCAGCAGTGGAAGCAGTGAGATAGCAGACCAGTGGTGCCTGAGGTTAGCTGTCAAACCAGAATGTTATTTTGGATCGTGCTGTAATGTAATATTATAGAAAGAGGTCAGGCTGTGTGATTTGTAAAGCAGTTGTGTGAACTTAAAATGTCTGAAATGTTTAAAAAAGGTACTTTTTTTCTGTCTTGTAAGAGCTGAAGAGAAGATAGAATTTATCATAAAAAAAGTAAGAAACTTACAGGCAATTTAAAATAGTCTTTTTTATCTGAAGCACAGAAGACTGCATAGAAGAGCATCAAAATTGAACATGAAGAGTCAGTAAATTCACTAATAAATGCTTGACATGGGACATATTTAACAGGGAGACATATTTGTGTCTCCTGATAATGAATGCTGAAGACATTAGGGGCTGAACCTCATACTTAATGTAACAAATGGGACTTCTACCTCTGGGTTAATTAGCAGCATAAGCGTGGTGTGTGGGTAAATCACTTATGCAAACTATCAAATATTAAAAAATACTTTGAATTACTTCATGCTTGGAAAAGTCATATCCTGCTTTAGTGTAATATTTACTATTCACTTGGGCAAAAGGCCCCTGTAACTGCAGTTTCTTTAGGAAATTTCAAACGTCTGTTCTCTCAAAATGTCCTGGTTCCTTTGCATTTGTAATGGTGTGTCAGAGTGGGATCACAAAATAGAAGTATCAGTTGGAAAATAGGAGTTCAGTAGAGCTTGTTCATAATGACTTCTATCCAAAGCATGAAAATGGCATTATCTTGCTAACTGGCTATAAATTTAATTTTTATTTCGTATTTCAATACATCTTCATGCCAATTTAGTACGAACAATGAAGTCTTAGCAAGTGGTTAGATTGTTTAGAAGCAAAAAGAATGTTACTTTCATAATACTTTTGCCCGCTGAATGTTTTACGAAGTTTTGTTTTGGTTTGTTTTTTTTTCTGCTTACAGTGTCATGTGCAAGAAACCACAGTTCAGATTCACTGGCTTTAAGAATGAAATTGTATTTTGGCTTTTAGCCTTTGCTCTTTTAAATATGCTGTTGCTGATTCTCAGCCATCTAGCTCTATGATTTCAGTCTTTGCTAATGCATTTATGTGTGCCTGGTTTTAAATGGAGTATAAAATGCAAGGGTTCAGGTGTGTGTTTGCATGCATGTGGAAGATTCCTTGACAAATGAAGTGGTGTGTTGTTAGATGTTAAAATCCTGTACTTCTAGGCACTTTATTCTGATCATTAAGTTCCTGTTACTAAGTTCTTGTTTAAGTTTCCCTCCTCTTGTATACCAAGAAGATAGGTATTGGCTCAGAAAGAATGACATTTGAAAGCCTACGTATTCAAATATGCAAAATTTAAGTATACAAATACTTAATGATCAATTCATAATGAGCCTTTGTGGTTGCAGATACTCGGAGCTACTTTCTTGGCCTCCTCATTTTAAAAAAATTTACCAAAACAAATAAAAAAAAATTGATCAGACTATCTTCAAAATAAAGAAATGTTGTTTTCCATTACAGAAAGAAGTTGCTCTTTCTATTACTGTACAAATCAAGGTTTAATTTCTCATGGGAGTTAATAATACTGTTGGTAATTTTGTTCTTGGGAAAAGAAAGTTTAGAATCCTTAAACACAAATATATGATTTTACTCAGAGTTTGGAACACCTGTTCTTCCTTGAACCAGAGGCTGCTCTTTTGCCCTTTTTGAAGTAACATTTTACAGTTAAGTGTAGAAAGCTGAGCATCTTTATGGGGTTTATTGCAAGCATGTTCATATCCTTACATTTTGCCAAATAGAAAAATTTGGTGGTGTCCAGGCAGTGTAATTACTGTTTGTGTTATATTGTGTGTCATAACAGTTTGTGTTGATGTTCTTGCTCTTGCCATGCAGATCTTTTTAACATCACTTTTTTAAAAGGTTGTGGAGAAACCAGTTTAACATAAAATGCAACAAAACCAATTTTCCTGTACCCATGGGTTCATATTAACAATTAGGAGGTGTAGTGTCTTTTCCCATTGGTTTATAAGCTAGAAGGAACATTGGTTGGAAAAGTGTTTTGTAGCTTTCTTTAGACATGAGAATCAAGTAAAAAGAGTGAACAGAGAACAGCAGTTGTGTCGTTTTGTTTTTGTGTTTTGAAGAGTACCCTGACTGAGAGTAAAATGTTTAAATCAAGCAAAGAAGCTTCTGAAGGTGTTTTCAGGATGGCAGGAAATATATGTATGCTTTTTATTTCAGCTTCCAAATGTGTTCAAAAACTGCAGACATGTACTTGAGAGGTTACACATCCGTGATCCTCTGTGGTGGTGTAGGAGAAAAATAAATCCTATTACCCAAAATAAGTGGTAGGTAGCTTAAGGGAAGTACTTTGTTGTCACCTGTACTCTCTGCAGTACAAATATCAGCTTGTCAAAAAGGCTGAGACTTTTGTAGTGCATTCTTTCAGGGTACAAATCTGTCTTTCTTTTGACTTTAATGCAATAGCTGTGAAATATCTGTATTAAGTAAAATAGAGGTGAAAACACCTTAAGGGCACTGAGTTCTTATCTCTTTTTACTAAGAGTGGTGTCAACATGTACTAAAATGTGATGACCTACTCTCCACTTTGATAAAAAGGAAAATGACCTGTCTGCTGTGGCTGGTGATAGAGTTGCCTGGGGCACGTTATATTGTCACCACCTTTAGTACTGGTGTGTAGAAAAATAAAAAAGGTCAGGATAGTTCTGTTTACCATAGAAGAATTTGACATTTCTAGCTACTGATAAAATATACTCAGGGGTAGAAAGAACGAATTGGTTTATGCTACTAAGCAAGGTTGTGAAGAAATGCAGAGATTTTATTATGTGAGCCCTTGGAATCACATGATGTGTATCAAGAGATTTCTTCTGAACATTTCAGAAACTCAGGGTTCAAGTTGTGCATTTAACCCTGCTTTCTACTTGCTTGTGGCTGTTTGGGATCTCTGGAGTCATGTCTTGAAATTCTGATGTACCTGTGAGCTGTGCAACTTGCAGTTTGATGATGCTCTTAAGTAATGCAAGTAACAATATTTCTTACATTCTGGAAATACTTAGTGTTCTAATCTAGACCCTTTGTAGCCTTCCAAAGCAGTCACTGGAATTTAGTAGTCACTGTGATTAGTCATTTGCTATAACAGTGAGTGATGAATAAATAACAGAGTTGATTTAAATTGTAAGGCTGGAGCATCTCAAACTGCTCAAAGTAGTGTCTTACCTCAAAAGTCCACAGTCTCCCTGAAGTTGGTGCTATGCCATGGTGTCAAGTGCTATAGAGTTCACTTCTGCTTGAAATAATTTTGAATATGTTGAGCTGGTGAATTAAATCACATTTATTTTAAGGTATTTGAAGTGTAGCAATTTCTGTGAAAATTATCAGTTGTATTCATATATCTTTTGGTATGGTTGTAAACTGATACATGAATTAAAAAGTAAGAGAATGGTTAACTCCCAAGAATTTGGAATTATCAGGTGTTGAAGAATGTTCCTAATGATATCATAGAAAGGTAGTAGCTAGATAAAAATCAAAAGCTAATTGCTTTACAGAACTTTGTACTTTTAATTTCGAAGTTTATATAGAATTAAAATATTGACTCATACTTGACTGGCCCTCATTTTGCATGAGTGTCACTTAAAGACTGTTCAGAAATTTGCACTGCCAAGCCCACCTATTTATATTTTCTTTTGTTACATAATTTATGGTATTTTGTTGTTTTGTTTTTTTTTTTTTTCTTTGAAATACTTCTGTTCAAAGGAATTGAAATCAGGTACTGGAGATAGTAAAATACTGAGGTGATCTGATATTTTGGGGGGAATAATAAGAACAGTTAGACACAACTGAGTGATGGGAAGTCAATCAAATGTGAATTGAAAAGCCAAGACATCTAGTGGATTCCAGTGGAAAATACTAGCAATTAATTTACATGGAATGCAATTGGTGATTTATGTAAAGTATATATAAATTACTTTACAGGTGTGTATTGGTGTTTAAAAGATTTACTGTCATTTTCTGAAAAGGAACTATTACTAGAAGGACATATGAAGGTCTAAAACTGTGTAACTCTTATACTAACAAGACTGGAGAGAGGAGGTTCTGCCAACCAGAATAGGAGAACCAAGTCTTTTGCCAGCTCAGCAGCCTGATCAGGAGGAGGACACTTTTGGTCCTCTCCTCATTTCCCATACCTTATGTGATACTGGAGCAGAATGTTACAAAAAGAAGCTTGGTGTTATGCTGGGTTTTTTTTATATTCAGATGAATTTGGTTGAGGCTATTTGACAATATAAGTGCATCAATTTTTTTTTAAAGGCAAGTAATTTTTTCACTTGTTTTGTGAAAAGTAGCAAGTTGGGCATCTCCTAGTTCTTGTTTTGTGAAAAGAAGCAAGCAAGAGAAGTTAATTGACAATGAGGAAAAAAATGTAAGGTTTTTTTAAATAATGGGATCTTGACTACTATTAAAAAAAAATAATCCAAACTAATATTTTGGGAAAGCACTGATGCATAGTGACCTGCTGGGACTTGGCCATTGATTCCTTTGGAGAGATACCTGGCAGAAAAAGTCCGATGTATTCTGTCAGAGGGGAAAATGTTTAGGACCTCTTCAGTAATTTTTAGAAAATCTCCTTTGCATGTGGAATCTTTTCTACTCTTGTGACCCTGGGCTTCAACTTACCTCCTTTCTAATTGAGTTTTGGAATTCTTTGTTTAATAATTCCATATTTCACTTGTGTGTGCAAAATGGCAGAACTTTGCATGCATAATAAAAGCTCAGTGACTTCTTGACAGTGCCAGTGGCATGATTAATTCCCATGCATAATATATTCAGTCATCCTGTGCATATGCAGTGACAATAGATGCAAAGGGGAATGAAGGATCCCTATGGATGATGCCTGGGAGAGAGCTCTTGTCTTGCTGTCAAATCTGTTTGCCTCTTCCAAACTCCCCATAGATCTCTTTCTCCTTGGGCTCTGTGCCAGTCGCCACATCTTCCCCATCTGGTCAGTAGCAGGAAGCTGAACCACACCTCCAACTCTTTCATCTCTGGCTGGCAAGTTTGTGTGGCTCTTGGTAAAGACACAGAAAATACAAGTTAGATAGCATTGCCCTAAGAAACCTTTATATAATAATCCCTGGTGTTTGCCACATTGTGTCTTTTCCTGCTAAAAAACAGCACTGTTTACAGAAAGTTATGCTTGATGTTTTGACTGTGGGAGTTTTGTAACATAGGATTTAGTGCCTCATCCCAAAAATTAGGGCTTTTGTTGTGACCATTCTCAGAAACCAGCCAGACATTTTTTGGCTACTCTTAGTGTTACTCAGTTGTGTTTGTAGCCGTATAGTTTTCTCTGCATCTTCAGCTTATTTCTAGGTAACACTACATGTCCAGTACTAAAAATGTTAGCATATTGGAGGTAATTAAAAGATTTTTTTAGACTAAGGCCAGCAAAGCTCTCAAACTAGAAAATTACTTCTGTCGCTTCTGATGTGAGCAGTTGCTCTTACAGGCTCTAAACTGGGATCACACGGTGCTTGTAAATATTAACAAGAAGCCTTAGAGATCCTCCACTGACAAGCCAGTGGAGCTTTGTAACATTATGCTGGCAAAACTCTCTCTGCCTTGTTTGTAGTTACACACATGGAAAGGTATAGAACGTTTTGCTAAGTGTAGTTTTTAGGTGGGTGCAGTGATTTTTTGTCACACACTTATTTCTGTATTGTAGCAGACAAAATATTAATTTTTAGCACTAAATTAGTAAATCAAATACATTTTGCAGCTGTATTTTTAGAGAGTAACTGGATAAATATCATATGAATTCTATGAATTCTGGCTGATTTATCAGTGATGAAAAATTAAAGGTTCTTACTCCAATCAGAACATTTACACAATGGAAATATTGCTACAGTTGTCGTTTTAGTCCTGATTACTACTCAGTATGTCTGGTGCTGTTTTCTCATTTACAGCTGATATTGAGTTCAGTGTGTAATAAGTGGAATTACTCTGTCCACTGTTTAGTTTATGAATAGCCTACAGAAACATTAGTGTTAATAATGACACCCACTTAATGTACACAACAGTTTATAATATGGATGAATGAATAATGCATTGCACTATTTACATTTTACTGGAAAGGGGGTAAATCTAGTGCATTGCTGTTGGTGAATCAGTCATCTGATAGATTTTTAAAGTCAGTTCTAAGCAGAGTGCTTGCAACTACTTTAATAAGAATGAAGTAATTTAGACTTTAATTTTGTTTAGGGTTTCTTGAATGAAGAGGAAAATCACTTCTTTTGGAAGAAACAAGTGTGAGTATCAGCTGTTCAAGTCTTTTTAAATTTTTTTTATTATTTTTTTATTTTTTTAATTTTTTTTAAGGGCTGCATTCTGTTAGTACAGAGAACTAGGTGGGAAAAGTTTGGCTCTGAGTGCCAAATCTTTTGCCCAGTGACAAGGACGTGTACATGAGATGTTTTTGTATTAAACATGTTAAACTAAATTTACCAGCCTGTATAGGAAGTAAAGTAAGGCCTTGTTCATTGTACTGTCCCTTCTTAATTTAGTAATTTTCACAGTTTTTCCTTTGTCTCATTTTTCACTTGATATGTGTATGGATTTCAGGAGCTCGTGCAGGAGTGCTGATTCTTTTCTAGAGGTCTCTTTTGTTTTCTTCCTCACTTGTAATTTGTACTAGGATTGTATACTTAAAGATGAGTGTGTCCCACTTCCATAGGGAAATGTATCAGATCATAATGAATTTTGTGATTAACTGAATTGTTTTATGCTTGGATTGCCTAGTTCCCACTATTACTAGAGGAAGATGATAAATAAGCAGCTTTGAGACCCCTCCTGTTTCCATTCACAATTTTTCCATTTGTGTCAGACTTCTGATTCATGTTTTGTTTTGCTTTCTACGAGTAAAAAGCCATCTATGTCATAGAAGTACAAGTTACTTTTGCTAATGGTGAATTCCTTGCATCAGAAGATGGGCATTAATCCCATTTTGGCTAAGTGCAAATGATTTTTAGGCAGTCAACTTCTTTGCTGTTCTTATTTTTATCTGTTCTTTTGGCTTGTATCAATGTAGGAAGGCTTGGATTTGTGAGCCTAAGAGGGAGATTATCTAGGACATCTTTAAGTTAACTCTTTAAGGTACTGTTTTGGAAAATGTCATTGTATTACAGTTGGTAAGAATATGCTTTAGTTTCATTACAACGCATGGGAATATTAGTTCAGTACATAAAGGAACCATAATAACCAGAACTGAGGCTTTTAGTTATTTTTTTTAGAATAGATATGGGCACTTAAATAGAGAATGTGCAATTAATGTTATGTAGAAGTTGTGCTGTTTGAGTCAAAGCAAATGAAGTTGAGGTCCCTGGTGGCATTTAAGTATGTAACGTAAGAATAGCAGCTCTGATATTTTCATTCCTGTGTTAACACAGATTTGATAGGTAAAATCAGACCATGTATTAAACCACTTGTAAGGTTATAGAAGTCAGACAAGGCTGAAGAAGGGCTTGGGAGCCCTAGAGCTAGTCTGACTTTGTCTGCTGATTTTGGGTGATGTTATGAGATGTAGCTATGGATATTCCCTTGCCTCCAACTCTCATGGCTACCATAGCACAATGGGTTTGGAATTCAGTTCTTGAATTAGAGCTGTCAGTTATTTTTCTTTTAGTTGCAAGTACCTGAAGTTTCAGTCAAAGGTGAAATGTGCACACTGCATATACATCCTTTGTTTCCAGCCAGCTGTACAATATTGTAATTTTCTTTCTGAAGAGACCAAGTTGCCTGTTGTTTGTCTGTGGCCATCTATAATTTTATTGCCAAGTGTATTTCCTTCCAGCTTTCATGAGATTGTTTTCTTAAAAAGATTACAGCTTTATAGAAGTTATGTAACATGTAAGAAACTAAAATAAAACAAAACTAATATTTTAACAGAATAATTAATGTATCTTCAGTGCTTTCTCTGGTTATTCTATCAGTTCTTCTCACAGATTTTTTTTTCTTTCTTATTACAAAAAAAATTACATCAAATGCAGGATAACAGAACACTGTCAAACTAAGAAGGTTTTATATGGACAGCATTAGACAGGAGCAGAAAGATCCAGTGCACTAATAGGCACACTCACATGAGCCACCTAGTCCATTGACAGTTCTTTCCTTTGTTCTCCCTCTCGACCCACTTTCTGCCAGTGATTTGTGACATATTTTGTAAGAGATCAAATAAGCCCTTGACACCTGATTGCAATGTAGTGCTTGTTTACAGTTGCATTTTTGAAGGACCTCTAGACAAGATGGAAGGTTTAACTTAAAGTAATTAAATTTGCATCTGCTCTGTGACAGGAATTTTCTTATGTATGCATCCTGTTGAGCAACTTTTACTGTAATTGGCCATGAAGTACCAAAAGAAAGATGCAGGTAGACAAAATCATTCTTGCCTACTGCTAAAATCTGTCATTGTATTTCATAAGGACTGGCTTGTTACCTGGGTTTGTGCCTGGTTCTTTGATATACAGGAATGCTTAACTTTTTATTTGGAAGGGGGAAGGGAGATATTCCCGAAGCATTGGACCTTCCTCTGAGCACTCTGCCTGAGCAAAGCTGTATGTATGAAATACCTGTAGTTAACTGATCTCTTTCAGAATTACTTTCCTTTACTTGAATTTTGTTACTATTCTGTATTCCTGAGCTGCCTGATTGTTGTATGGTTAGGCACTGAACCTACTTGCTTTCATCATCTTGATTTTCTTCATCATTCAAGGTTGATGTGATGTGGGATGAGGGGAGGGAGCTGTGCTGAAGTTGCTGACATTGTGCTGCCTTCAGTTGGATCCAGATGTTATCACTTGTGCTTACATCTGCAGATGTCATGATTTTGCAACAGAATGTTTTTGCTCATATGATAGTTTAAAGACAAAATGACTATTTGAAATTATTAGTGTGACTTTGTTCATGTTTTTGAGGCTTGAAGCAATCTGTGAAGAAGGTAGAAGAATGAAGAAATAAGAAATAAGCCTTTGGAAAACTGACTGATTTGGTCACATTCAAAGCAAAATTATGAAATTAGCACTGGGAACTGAAGGTTCTTCTGACTCCAAGTCTGTACTAAGCAGTAGGCTGTGCTGTTACATCTGTGACACTACACACACCCCTGCCCCCCAGACAACTCACAACCCAAAAAACCACACCAAACTTTTGGGGTTTACTACAAACACAATGTTAAGTGTGTGGGTTTTTTCTGGGGGGAGCTGGTTTCTTGGGTATGTGGGTTTTTTCCTCTTTCCAGCTCTTTGTTACTAGAGTGTTAAATGTTTAATTGTCTTCCAAGTTATTTCTGTTGAAGTTTTGTAATGGAGTTTGATAAGAATTCCTTTAAATTTTAAGTTTCCACAGTATTTTTCATCTTGTAGAAGCCCTTAGAGGCCCTAAGCAAAATATGAGTCTGTTGTTCTGCATATTATGCATGTAGTCTTTCCCAGTTATGTGTAAAATGCTGATGTTATAAAATTAATTTTTTACTGAGCTGCTGTCTAATAATGAGTGATTCCTAGGATCCTCATGTTCCCTGCAAACATAAGAATCTGTTTTTCTTTTCATGGTCAGTGTAAATTCTTGTAAGTCAGAAGCAACCAGGACACAGTAAATAGACTGGAGATAAGTAAGGTTCTTTTCCTACTATATCAACTTTGGAACCCAATTTTTGAGATACATTTAGCTCAACTTGAATAGCATTTTCAATGCAAATTTTAAAAACAAAAGAACTATTTAAAGTTCCTTTGAGCTGACCATGATTAACCCTTATCAGTTCTCTGGTATATCATGGCCAAATGCATATGGTGCAGTTGGGTTTCTTCCTGTCAGTGAGATGTGAAGCACCATGCCATGATGTTCACCTAATACCTTTTCAAGTGGTTTTATGAGGACCAAGAATTATTTACATCTTGCCCAACCTGTCGTTATTGCTACTTTGGAGTACAACATAGGTTAGAAGAAGTAATTATTTTCAACCTGCTGACTACAAGTGAGATAAATAGCTTTTCAAAGGGCTGTAATGAAAGGCTGACCCAACTGGCATTTGTATAATACCTTGTTTATCCTACTCTCATCTCTATCACCTTTGGGCTACAACAAAATGTAATTTATGTTAACTGTGCTTCGTAGAAGGTGAGAGGTCATATTTTTAATGAGAGTAGCCCTGACTGGGACTCAGGTTTCACTATGTTGTGTGGTAGAGTACAGTCAACAAAGTTTGTGTAAACAAAGTGGTTATGAGAAGAGGGGAGAAAGCATTTGACAGTATTTGACAGGAAATAAAACCTCTTTGTTTTACCAGGCTTTAGTAAAGTTCATTTAGCAGAAGCTAGACAGGATAGCTACTTGATAGAAGTTAGATAGGATTTAAGAAAATCTCAGCGCTCATCTCAATGTCAAGTTTGTCCAATGTGTATAATTTCAGTGGAGCATTGGATGCTTTGCACTGAAAAAGTATTTTGAAGATAATCAATTTCTTCTTTGCTCTTTTGATGCTTTTTGCTAAAAACAACTTTTAACCATCCATCCATCCAGGATGATGGTGAGGCAGGGCACCTGTGCTTCTTCCAATGTAGAATTATGCTGTACAGCACAACTGAGCTTGTCTGCATGTTGAAATGTTAACCATAGGACTCAACTGGATTTGAGTTTTCCCTTTGGGGTGTTTGATCATGTTCAAGTACAGTTTGTGAGATTGAGCAATGGTAGTGTGTTCACTCAAGTAAAATAGGACTTTGGGGAGATGTTCTTTAATGATCGACAATGCTGCTGGATTTGTTGAATGATGCTAATATTAGATTTCACTGTTACTCAACCTGTTCTCACAGCTCATGTAGGCTCTGACTTCAAGACAGTTCTAGTCAAAATAGATGTAGCAGATGCAGGGGAAAATTTGAAGGTGTAAGGAAGGTAAAGTTTTCAGCTTGGAGTAGTCAAAAGCAGATTTGAAAGAAGTTCTTGGATTTGGGTTGTCAGTATTCAAATGCATACCCTGTGTGACTGCTGCTTCCCATGAAAGCTCACTCTTGTCTTTCATTTGTGCACATTTTTTGCAAGTGACAAATTGCTTCAGTTATGTTTCAGAAAGGACTGGGAAACACTTCAGATTCTTCAGATTTTGAATTTCATTACAGTCTGTGGAAACAATGTCTAACGTGGGTTTATTTCAAAGTTTGCAGTGAGAAGAATGGAGGAAGCTCCTTCAGTTCTTTACAGCCAAGTTGCCTTTCATGAAGATGAAAATTATCAAGATCTGATCTTTGTTTTCTTTTTACCACATAAAAAGTTCCGTGTTAGAATAGAAAATAACTGTTAGCTTTCCCATATGACAACGTAGTAGCTGATGGCTAATGTTGACTGGGTAATGGCAGGCACTGTGCTAAACCATAAATAGTACAGAAATCACTTTGTGGGATTTCATTACAAAAAGTTGAGAGAGCAGCAGTTTGGATTACACAAGAGCTGCAAGACTTTGGTATTGTGCTGATGTCAGTTGCTTTGTTTTTCCCCCCTGATATTGCACTGTTTTCCATCTATCATGTTGCATCAGAATTAAATATTAGATTGTGTTCCCTGAATGACATGAACTTTTTATTCCATGATGAAATGTGAAGACCTGTTCTAGCAGTTGGGAAGTTGGATTTCATCTCCCCAGGCCTTGCCCCCTCTAACATTGGTACTTGACTCCTTTTTAGCCTACCTCAGCCTTGCTGTGCTGTCCTCTGAAATGCCATTTCATGCTGCTGGGTCTCCCTCCTTCCCTGCCACAGCACTCCCCTGTGTCTTGATGCTCCTGCTGGCTGTTGGCAAGGACTGGAATCACATGTTACATTAAAACAACTCTATGTTGGGATTCCCCTTCTTTTCGTCAGTGTCAATAGGTCTTGAACTATGAATGCAAATCTTCAAAATGCTTCTTTTAAATTGACACTTGTTTTACATTATTTTATAATTAAGTTTTAGTGTTTAAAGAGAAGAAAAGAATGGAAGTTTTTCAAGTGATTAAATATTAATGTTATTCACATTTAACCCTAATTTACATTAAGGATGTTAACTGAAAGGCAGCTCTTTTGAATTCAATGTTTTCATTTCCTTCTGGCCTCACTGATGAATAGCTGGATCTTGTCACATGTTCATAAAGGGTGATGGTCCACTGGGACAGAGAAAATAATTGTGCTGTCTTGCACTTTATATGATGGACTGCTTGTGATGTTTACTGTTTCCTAAAAAGAAAAAGGCTAATGAATCCCTCTGTCTAAACTAAAACTAAGATTGAAAACAAAAACTTGTTTTGGACTGTTAGACCATTCTGCTTCTCATATAGCTAATATTTTTTCTTTTATTTCAACAGCATTCCCCTTAAAAATATGACAGAAATATTTCAGATATCTCCTTATTAAAGCCTTCTCTTTCTTCATTCTTTTGAATGAGACTTGTATGACTATGTATGTACTTAGGTGCTTCTACTTAAGTCTTAAAGGGTTGAATGAAGAGACCAGCCTAAGCACCTTGAAAAGTCAGTCATCCTTTATTGGCCTAGTTTGACTTTTTTATGGAAATGAAATCAAGTCTATATATTATTAAATGCTAGCATTCATTTTATATACTTCATATTCAGATTTCTCTGTTTGTTACATACAAACTGAGAGATTGATTTGAAGAGACCTTTTGCAGACAAGCCTTTTGAGGCAATTTGTCTTGTTTGTCTTAAAAGAACTTAAGTGTTTTGGAAGTCTGATTTCTTAGGTATTGGAAAGTGTATCAAGTGATAGTAAAATCTTGTATTATAATATTAATATATCTATTACATACATTGCTGTGGATTTAGGTAAATATTAAAATGTTGCAATGCATGCAACTACCACTAGGGGTAGAACAAATTGCTGAGTTTATTTTAATTTGTTTCCAGCCAATTACATTAACTGATATGTGCTCCATATACTCCTATTAAAATCTGTTTCCTACCTGGGAGTTCTGGTAACAGGAAATTCAGTTCTGTATTTTGAACAGAACTCTGAGTAGAAGTACAGGCTTGCAGAAGCAAGATCCTAGTTTGGCACACTCCACAGTTAGGTGTTTTTGCAAATGATACAGACCTTTGTGCACAGTGTTTAATAAATTATTGAACTTTGAAGAACCTTTGAGAAGTAGTGCTTGCATGTGACTGAGCAGTAGACATGAATCAATGTTATCCTCAAGTGTATCTAGCAGACAGTAATAGATGCTTGATCATACAATATGAATACTGAGTGAATGATGGTAATAACATTAAATATTTACATATAGCAAAAGCATCTTGACAGCAGAAAAGAGACTCTCTTCAGGAAGGTGGATAAAACCTTCCTGAAAGTATAATATACCTTTCTATAGGACAACTTTCTGTTAATAACTAGCAGCATTGCTTTGTAAGATGCATCTCATAAAAGTAGTTGTTTGGGACTTGTAACTACTGTATTTCAGTCAGTATTTATACAACATTTTAAGATCTATGAATCATTGCTGTCATAGAAGACTTTTTTCCTGCCTGTTTTTCCTGCCTGTTTTTCCTGCCTGTTTTTCCTGCCTGTTTTTCCTGCCTGTTTTTCCTGCCTGTTTTTCCTGCCTGTTTTTTTTTTCCCCCCGACTTCTAGAACAGGATGCAATACAAAATCGGCGATCTAAGGCAGCGTGTTCTTTAGTGCTAAAGCAAGAGGAGGGGTTTCCCTCACCACGTCCTCTCTTTGCCTCTGTTTGGCCGAGCTTGCGGCTTCTCCCTGGCTCTGCCGGGATCGCTGGGTGGGTTCGGGGCCGCCAGCGGAGGGCGCTGGGACACCGCGGGCAGGAGCGGAACAGCCGCCCGTGCTGGGAAGTGTCAGGGAGCTTGTTTTATTGTGAAAGGGCAGAGTGTAATGTATTCATCTCCATCCCAGGCAGGCATTTCATGCCCCGGAACATGCCCTCTCACAGCTCCGGCCTGTTGACTCCGTTTCGCTGGTATAATAATTAGCAAGGTTCTCACTAACCCGGTGCTTCCCAACACCTCGCATTTTCCCTCCGTGTTTTTGTACGTGATGGATTGTGCATTCTGTGAGTAAAGTTAAGCGGGTCACAGCCTAAGCCCTGTACAACACAGCTATTTTCTGCATGATAGTTTTGAATAGATACATATTAACTCCTGTTTAGTCCCTGTGGTGTGTAATGCAAACAAATTTGAGTAGTTTTGTAATAGGCTATTGGAAACCTGTAAGCACAGAACAATTTCATTGAAAGAAGGAAAGAAATTGAAGGAGGAGCTATAGGAATTAGAGGACACTGTCTTTTAACAGCAGCCTCCTTCAGAAGCCTGATGTGGTGCTTGATAGTGTTTGATACAGATGCTGTACTTTGTTCTAAAGGAACAGCTCTGACAGGCATGGTAAAGGTGATGTCCTGGTGTTGAAATGGTTACTCTGCTTAGTATGAAAATATGGGAAGGCTGAGTTAAACATCTCCTTTTTAGCAGTTCGTCAGCAGGAGATGAGGATATTGAAATTGGTCCTGATGGAAATGAAAATAAAAGGTTCTTTGGGAAGCATCCCTGTCTTGTTCTTTCCAAATGTAGTGGTGAGGACAGGTAGAGCTAAGGGTTCCCAAATTACTAGGTGAAGGTAATCTTTATTTAAACACCTAAGTAAGAATCTAATGAAATTTCCATATAATAAATTAATCCAAATAACAATGATGTGAGGCATTTGTCATATGGGAGCTCAGGTCTGCATGGAGGCCATCAGATACTGCAGTATAGTTAGTGTTCAATGTTGGTGATAAGCTCTTGCAGTTGTCTGATACTGTTTAATTTTAAAATCTTTCCTTCCAACATTTTTCTTATCCTAAACTGTTCTTTTTTTTCTTTTCTTTTATTGTTTTCACATTGCCCTTCTTGAATTCTAGCTACCACTGAAGCAATTCCATTGTAGAAGGGGAAGTAATACAGCATGTTAAGCCAGCAAGTAAGAACAAAGGTGGCTCTGGCAGCTTTTTCTTAATGTCAGTTCTTTGCCCTCAGTCTCCCTTATTAATGCATCTGAGCTGCTGTCACTCATATGGTTTTAACACAGACACACATACTATGTGTCAAAAAGGGTGGCCTAGATCTTTGAATTTCAGGTTGAGAATACTCCAACCAGTGTGTCAAATTATAAAATGGTTGACTCCAGTCCTTACAGACAGGAAACAGTTTATTTATTCTTGTCTTTGACATATGCTCGGAGTAAGCCAGGGGGTTTAGAATTTTAAGGTGTCTGCAATACTTTGGGCAGACACTGGCCAGAGTGCCTTGAATTTTATGGTAGTTCAGTCAGGTCTTTGTCAAGTTGTGCTTCCACTATTAGGATGTGCTTACAGAGTTACAGCTTGCACTTTTTGCTCCTGAATCCTCTTGTACAAATGCAGATACATGTGTTAAATTTATCTACCTTATGATCTGTAATTTTTATAGCCTTGAAAATTACTTGTTAAAATGGTGCAGCTATGTTAACACTGTACACATATGTAGTTTTGAAAATATCATCTCATTGGTTTGGCTGTTTTGGAATTACACTGACAATTTGGATGCTGTCAAACTTGTAATGATGGTAGTAAATCAGTGACACTTTAAATTGTTTTGGGGAGAGGAGAGGGAGTTGCACAGTGCGTCTGCCCAAAGCATCCTCCAGTCTGAGAAAAGTTTGAAGGAAAATTGGTATTTTTCATATTCTTGAAAAACACAAGTTAGAGATTAAAGAGCAGAAACAGGAAGCAGGGTGCTGCAGCTGAAGCTTTGGAGACCTAGCACACTCCTTTCTCCTGTGTGTTTTGTCTACTGGGATTTTGTTAATTGTGGCATATATTCTTCAGAATTATCTTGTGAATACCTCCTTTAAGCTTTCTAAAACTTCCATCAGCTCTGTATCTGGTAAAATGTGCTAACACAAAACAAGAGTGTTCCTGGAATTCCTTTCCTTTTATCCTTAAGGCTTCCAGCCATGTTCTTGCATTCTGGAGTGAAGAATACAGTTAAATGATAAAATACAGTGTCTTGCAAGGCTGTAAAGGTCTTCAAATTTCCCCAAGTTTGTAAGTGGTTTTTATACATTCAAAGTGCTTATTGTGCTAATAAAATATCTGGAAAATAATTTAGTTCTGCAAAAGATACCAAGAGTCAATAATTTTGTAATGGCCTCCGAAGATGTTAAAATGCTGTGTAATGGGCATGACAGTTCCAGTATGTGAAATTTAATGCTCTAACTCCTTATTGATCTTCCTTGTAGCTGACTGCATGGCACAAGCATTTGCACTTAACACCTCCTCTTTCTACATTAGCACTGTCTTCAGAAGTGTTACCAGAGGGACTTGAAAACCCCCCTTGAAGTTAAACTTTAGTATTTAAGGAAATATCTATTTTTTCAAGTATGCATTTTATTTTCACTTTAGTGTTGACTGCTGTTTCTTCTGGGTCAAGTTTTAATGCTTAAAATTTTATACCTTCCCCGTCTTCCCCCCCTTCAAGTAATCTTATTACACATTGGGTGCTTCTACTGCTATCTATCAAAATATATTTAGACCAGAAATCCTTAAAGGTTCATTTATTTTCTGGAAATGGTGAAAATCTGCAAGAGAACTACTAATTGTGTATTTAATCTTGCAGGTGGTTCCAAAAACCTCCAATAGTGTGACCTACTTGTATGTTTATGTCTGAAAGTTCTTTGTCTACATCTGCAGAAGTTAGAAGACTTTCAAAGAAGTTGTGATTCTGCATCTCAAGCTGTGTCAAACCTTGGGTTTTCATCCTGGAGGTCCCTCTGGTTGTAGGTCAGTGAGTTAGCTCTTGTGACACAGATGAGATACTAAACCCCAGTGAAGGTTGTGCAATTCCAGATTGCAGATGTGCAGTGCTTCTGGTGGTTCTTAACAGTTCTTTGTGTTTCCTTGGGTCATTCAAGCAGAAACAGCACCATTTAGTCTATTTGCCATTTATATGCATTAGTATGCAGCTCCTAAGGGTTCTACAGCTTTAGTGCCCTACATCCTGGTAAAAAACTTCAATATACATTACACAACATCAGGAAGTCCTTAGTGGCATTAGAGCATGAGAGGTCTGCAGGCAGCAATGTCAAATGTGTTCTTATTTCACCAGTAACCCTTGTTATAATCTGTGGTTTTATTTGTTTTTAATCTTTATAGAATCTTTCACATTAATGGTGTGGTGCTTAGTATTCACAGCTGGAGAAACCCACTTAGTTTCTTGGGATCACCCTGTGTGTAGGAGTGTTCTTTGCCATATCCTGCACCATCACTTACTGGTGGCAGTCCCTAAGGTTTCCCTCTGCTGACTCATTGGGGGTGAGCTGGTTAAGAGCTCCTTCACTTGAAAAATGTAGTTTCTCAGCAACTAGTGGCTATTTTTCAGTGAAACGATGCAAATAATGGCACAAAGAAATGGCCCAGTGCCCTTACTTATTGCTTGAGATTCAGAAACACATTGATCTAAGGGTATCCATCAGTTTGAGTGGTTTTTTAGATGTAAGCTCTTCTGTCTGTGTATAAGAGGAATCACAAAGAACTGGAGATCTAATTGAAACCTCATGGTTTGTGAGCTAAGTGTGATGTTCTTACTTCTCACCTGTAAACAGCTGATCCTTTCAGCAACTGGAGCTGCTCAGAGGAGATGCACACATAGGCAGTGAAAGAAATTAATGATGGTGTAAAGGTGTGTGCAGTGGTTGTAGTAGTTTATTGACAGGTATATTGAGAAGGCATGGGGGCATTTTGTCTGCAAGAAGTGGCTGTGTTTTAGATTGTTTATAATTTCCCATTTTTATTATAATTACTTAAGGTGCTAATCCATGTGTGACAAATCTACACTCAGCTGGGTGAGAAAATGACTGGTTCTGTTCCATTAACATCCACTGGCCAAAGGAGCAATGTTCCTGTAGGTTAAAACAACAATTAAGGGGCCTCAACACATCAAGGCAGGGAGAGAGTGGATACCTTTAGCTAAGACATGTTTCACACATTGCTAAGATGCTGCAGTGCATAAATTAACTCTTATTTCAGTTACATCTGTCAAGTATGTTGTGCATATGCATGACTGCACTGTGTGTGTGTACCAAAATCTGAGCATGTTGATGTGTGAGAAAGGGTAAGAGGGGTTGAAATTAGTAGGCAAAGGCAAACAGGACCTGTGCAGGAAAGGGGATCAGTCTCCTAGGCATCTATTACAAATACTGATTTTAGACCTGAGCTCTTTGCATTACAGAAGATTGCTCATTTTGCAGTTTTTTCTTGACCTGGATCTCTTTAACTGCATCTACTACTTCTGTAAATGGACTGGTTTGTTCAAGGGGAGAGTGAGGTGCACAATGGTTATATTAAATAACCAGCATACTTAATTCTAGAATACTTGTGAAATGCAGTTATGGGCTAATAAATACTGTTAGAGTCATAGATAATTTTAATAGCTTTTGGTAAGACTTGAGTGTAATGAAGGATAGCCTGGAAAAACAACTTTCAATGATGCTGTAAAATCAGGTGGTCTTTTAAGATCTTTTCATGAGTGGAGTTGATAGAAATAATCTGAAGGTAATAATTTCTGATATCTAATACATATGATAATGGAGAAATAAAAGCTGTAGTAGTACATAGAGAGTATATTTTTTATTACTTTAGGTTCACTTCTGACATAACTGGTTTTAGTGAGCCACTTGAATGATCTCAGTTGCTATAAAGTTTTAATAGCTCACACGTGGAAAGCCTGGTAGTTTAACCAAATATCAACTTCAAAATCACATTCCTGCCATAAGTAACTATCCTAAAGTTGATTTCTGTTTTAACTTTTTAAAAGTATCTGAAAGAATGTTAGGAGATAAAGGTTGTGGAAGTTCCTGTGACGTGATGGCTTTTTCCTATATGGGTATTAGTATTGCATCACAATTTTTACTTATGTGAAGTATTTCATCTTCCTCCCTCATTAAGTCACTGAGCTCTCAATTCAGAGCTCTGTCCCTTTTCTTGCTTCATGACTTGAAAGAATTCACCATTTTACTGTAGTTCATTAAAAAAAAATAATCAAAAAACAACCACACAGCAAAATGAACAGACAAAAAGAATGAAAGAAGCACAGGCTTTGATGATCTAATGTACATTCTTACGAGGGGAAGAAGCTAAAAGACAAAAAATTTCTATTTTTGGAAAATCAGAAGTTTGCATCTGAACTTGTGATTCAGATCTTTCTTTCAAGACAATATGCATCCTCACAGTACCTTGATAAACCTGATAACATTTTGGAAAACCAAAGGCTGTTAGTAAAAACATTATTAAAGATGGAGATTATACTTCCTTCTGCTTTGGACAGAGTGACTCTTTGTAGGAGCTGGCCCAAGACATTTCTGCAAACACACTGGGTTGCATTGAAGACAAAGACCTAAGTGTCTATGTGTTACTGGTTCTGGTCCTGAGTCAGTCTTCTCAGAAGTGTGGGAACTGTAGCAAGCAGTCAGCAAAACATTTTAGGATGAAAAAATTTGCCACTGTTTTGAGAACTTAAAATGAAAGGAGTTAAGGCAGAAGGACTTTTGTTGGCCAAGTAGAGATGATGTTTCAAAGCAAGTAAGCCTTCTCTCTGCACTCTTCCCTGTAGCAGTGTAGTATTTCTTCCTTTAGCCCCAATAATATTATTTATCAGATATCAGATCTAGACCTGATAGGTAGAATTCAACCTACATAAAATGTTCCACTTTATTTTACGTCTGTTTCTGTAAGATTGCTGGGGATAGAGGGAAGTAAAAATGAAAGTCTTTTCCAATCTTGGTTTTATAAAAAAAAATAAATCACTGGACTGATGAAATAAAAGCAACATTAGGTGGGACCTTAGGTCACAATAGTGAATTAGAAAATTCAATTATTTTGCAGGGAAGAGTGGATGTGAGTGCACAGAATGATTTTGCTGGTTATGATGTTTTCTTGTCTTAAAGGTTGATGGAAGAGCCCATCCAGTTCTCAGCCATCTACAGAGTACTGGAAATGGTTGTTCCCTTGTGTGATGTGTATATGAAGTATTTGTAAATAGTAAATTGTTAAAAGAAAGCAAGAAGTTAATGACATGCTCAGTTCTTGTTTGAATTGTCTTCTTCTATGTATCTTTTCCATGGCATGTGGTGAGTCTTGTGCTTCATTCTTTGTAATGCTGTGGTGAAATTAAGTAAAAAATGGCAGATTAAAAGGTTGTTTGCATCTCCTCAGAGCTTGGGAATGTGCCTGTTTTTGCTGTTTCTGATACTCATTCCAGTTTTTCTGGTCAAATGTAGCAGATGCACAGCAGCCTGCAAAGGAAGATGTTTGCAGACACTTTGATCTTTCTAGAGGCCCTGGTACAGCACTCTCATGGTTTCTTGAGCAGTGCAAAGTGCATGATGAGATTCTAGGAGTGGTTCATCTAATATTGTCCTTCATGAATTTGCATTGCTAGTGTATGCACCAGAACCATATTGGCTTTTAAAGTGGAAGGAGCATAACACTGGTACCTGACTAAAATGTTATACTGCTCATAATTTTTTAAAAGCTCCAGGTCAGATTGAGACAAGTGCTTTAAAAGGTGCCTGATACCTTGAAATAAAGGCCAACTAAAATATTTCTTAATGGGTTTATGTGTTGGAAGAGCATAGAAAGAGTGCTCATGCAGCAGGGCTTAGGCTTACACAGCATCCAGCTGGTGTAGCCAGATCTTCAGGTATGCTGTTGATGGGGGGATTTTATAGTTTTTCTATTTGTTTGTTTGTTTTCTTACTTTTTGGAGGTATTTGTGAGTAGCTTGATGCTTTTGACATCTGTGTGACAGCTTCTTCCATAAGAGATGAGCAGTGTGTTATACCACCCAGCTGTGTGTATTAGTCTGTACATCAAGCTGAAGAGAGGCACTTAGCCAGATCTGACAATCAAATGTGAGCTTGTACTGCCTATACACAAGAGTGCATTTTAATGTTGTGTGCTTTTTGCCAAGAGGCTGGTACTTGACAGAGATATTGTCAGAATCTCTCTTCTTATCACCTTTTTTTTTTTTCTACAGATGAGCTCATGTTGAAATACATTAATTTTTTTCCTGCAGTCTAATATGATTCATCTTACAGATAACAAAGCCAGTCTGATGTTTTCAGTGATTGCCTGTAATAAAACTGCAGAAAGCTTTTTTGTAACAGAGAGGTGTTAGTGTGTTAGGATATGCAGCAAATCAGCATGGCATTTTCTGCTGTCTTAATCTGAAGTTGCAATAGGCTGGGTTTCAGCAATGGCTTCATGTCAACATCCCAATAGCCCATTCCTAAAGAAAACTTGAAACCTGAAGACATTTCTGGTTCCTACATTTCAGTGCTGGGTTTCTCAGCCTTGCTGAGAGTTGGTAATCAGCAGAGTGTGGGTGTGGAGATGGCTAAGTGAGAATAACCTGGTTTTATTTTACTTTGACTGATACGTTTTTCCATATTTAATTTTCCAGAATAGAAGGTAGAAAGAGAAATAATTGCATGTAAATATGCAAAATTGAATAAAAAGTCATGTTTGTCTTTTTAATACAACTAGGTTTATAGTTGTCTGTTTATATCTTGGTTTTCAGTCTAATTTTCTGTTTCAATTTTACTCCAAAACAGAAAAAAAAGCTTCTTGAACAACTTGGAGAGAATAGACTTCCATATATGACACCAGCAGATGCTGATTTCCATCAGTTGGTAATGTATTTCTTTTAACTGTTTAACTTGTTTTTAACTGCAATGGCTGTTTGTACTGAACAACAAATAAACAAATCAATCTCTCTTGAAAGAGGCACTGTAAAATCTGAAATAAAAGCAGTATCCCAAAAGCTGATAAAGTTAATGTTCTTCAGGTGGTACTGAAGCTGTAAAAAGTCAGAAGAAATGGTGGCAAGGTTTATAGATAAACTAAGATTTATTATGGGTCGTCATTGTTTTTAGAATAGACATCCTTTTATGCTCCTCTTTAATGGAAACAAATGTCCCTTTAAAGCTGTCTCAGTGTTGTAGGATAACCAAATGTTATGATGCAAATATCTGTTTTCATACCATAGCAAACGTGCATACTGATTTACAGCCTGGTTTGTGCTTTGTAAAGGCTCAATTTCTGGATTTTAAAATTCATTACCTGAAAGGCAGGTTTGAATCTGTCTTAGAAGTAGATGGTACAAGTACAGATGTCTGGAATTGTGCCAGGAGGAGCCCACAGGTGGATCATAGGTCAGTGTGGTGCTTGAGTGCTGATGGCTTTTATTTGTTTTCTTTCTTTAAAAAGCACTTTGTACATAAGCTGATATGTGAGTGAAAGTTTTGATAGATCAGTTTGTGCATCCATGTGCTCTTATCCCGTTCCCTAATGCCTTCAGATTGCAGCTTATTTTTTTTTCCACACAAAATGATCTGTATCTACCTTTTCCCCATGCTAGCAACTAATTTCTGGAGAAAAGAAGAGATGTGGTGGGTCCTTTGGAGCTCCACATGTGCTAATTGATACCTGATAGGCTCACATTGCAGCCATTCCCTTACCAAGGGCACTGGTTTGCATCCATTTCTTTTATTTATCTATTAATTTTAATGAAATACATAGGAATTTAGTCTATTTAAGAACTGAGTCTTTAGCCTTTGTCAAGTTTGCCAAACAGTCTCAGCAGTAGTTAAAACAGATTTACAGGCAATCAATGCAAGGTGTGATTATGTGGTTCTCACTTCCTAAGAAAACCAGATGAACAAAATAAAATTCTCCAAGCCTTCCTGGAGTGGGAAGCAGCATTTTGCATACAAAGCAAAGTGCAGCAGATTAGCAGCATTATGCCTTGCTGGGAGTTGCTGCCTTTACACCCTGCTGGATTCTGAACTCCAGTTGAACACCAGAGTTTGTATGGTCAGAAGGGGATAGGAGGAAAAAGGATATTACAGGTGGGGAGATGGGAAGAAAAGCAGATTGGTGAATTTTCTTCTATGTGAAAGGGGAACTTTTATATAAAATAGAAGACTTAATTGGCTGTGAGAATAGGGAGGACCAGAATGTCAAGAACTATTTTGAGGTGCAGTATGGCAGAGTTTTGGTCCTTTTTAAAAGTTTGTTTTCATTTGTTATTTTTGCAAAATACGATTGTTGTTATTTAAAACTATTTTAGTTTATCATGTAGCCCTTTAGAATTCATTTAGAATGAGACAGAAAGGTCTTTGCAACCAAGACAATCCCCAACCACTACATCCCCCACCAGTCCTTCCCTCCTTGTGCACAGGAGGTGTAGCAGGGCACCTCCTCCAGTTCATCAAGGGAGCTTTATATGTTTTATTGATTTCTGCCAGAGTCCTCACTTTTATTTATTTTTTTAAAGTTTGCTCTGATGATGCTCTCTGGTTGCACACCACTGGTACATACCCACAGTTTGTGCACTATATTGTAATGAGAAAATCAAGTAACAAATACTGGCATCTGTTCCTTCACCATGCTCTTGACTGCCCTGATTTGGGAGAACCAGGATAGAAAAAAAGCTATTTGGGAAACCACCAGCAGCTGCCAGGCTGTTGATGTGGCAATTACAATGAGGAGCAGCTGAGCTTGTGGGAGGAGAGGATGGGCCTAAAAAGGATGGACCTAAAAGGACCAATCACAGCATTCTGACCCATGGTACTTGGTACCAAGAGAGCCTTCTGGGGACTTTTCTGGCTGGTGTGCAGGCTTCCTGCTGCTCCTCCTGTGTCTTCAGTGGAGAAAAACATCATTTACCAGAGCAGACCCCTTTTTGCCTTCCCAGGTAGGACTACCTTGGTTGCTCTAAGGCTGTTGTGCACCATGATTCCCTCAAATCATGCAGTGAAAAAAATCTATCATGATTTGTGGGCTTGCAAGAGCCTCTCAAACCTTAAACACATACTGCTGGATAGAGTGTAATAAGTAAAGTCTTAAGTCAGCATTCTTTGCTGTGCACCCAACCTGCACACTGTTTTGTTTTGCTTGGTCAAGCTTTTGCTTTTGTGTGTTGATGACCCAAAGAAAAGATTACACTAGGTCAGGATCCTCTCACTGCTCTTCAGGTCTCTTTTTTCATATTTTTTTGCCATTTTCTTTCCCCTGTTTGTTACTTGAAGAGACACATCAGCTTCCCATTGCTGTTGGGCAGAGATGGGACAGGGATTGGAGTTGGGGGACCTTCCAGCAGCTTCTCACAGGAGCCCCTCCTGTGGCTACCACTGCTTCCAAAACACTGCCCTAACCCAAGACACCAACTCATGCCTGATAACCTGTCAAATGTTGCCTATTCTTGGCTATATGAAATACTTTGCTTCCTGTAAAAAGAGTAATTCTTTTCCTCTTCTTGTTCTTGTGGTTTGTTTCCTTCTGTAGTGGAAGACCAAATATTCAAAGCTGATTTTCAGAAAATCTGATGCAGTACCTGAAGAGCTCCACCAAATGGTACAAGAGGGCTTTCTGACCTTGCGAAAACACAATTGTTTCTTTCAAGATCTTGTAAGGATCAAAGAAAAAGATTTTATTACCCCAGTGTCCCGTATACTAATTGGGAAGCCAGGATGCACTTACAAGTACTTGAACACAAGATTATTTACAGTTCCTTGGCCTACTGAAGGTTATGATATAAAGTATTGCAGTCCTCAGATACATGATGCTTGTAAAGCATTAATCAGACTTAATGAGTACTTGCATATTGAAGCAATCAAGGCATTACAAGGGCAAAATTTGCCTGAGACCAAAGAAATTAAAGATACTACTGTAACAGATAGGGAGCAAAATTTTGGTATTTCTCTTCAGGAGAAAGGGTCTGTTTCAAAAGATCAAAGCAGTTCTGTACCAGAGGATGACTACGGGAGTCTAAAGCACAGAACCTCTTTTAACTTGACTTTATTGAATTATATGGATCCACTGCAAATGCTGTACTTGAAACAAGAACCTTATTTTGGAATGGGGAGCATGGCTGTGAGCTGGCACCATGATGAGAATCTGGTTGAAAGGTCAACTGTGGCTGTGTACAGTTACAGCTGTGAAGGTGAGTGATGGGAGCTATGGGTTGATTAGTGATAAAACAATCTTAAATCCTTGAAGCTGCTCTGTGTTTCCTTGTGTGTGTACATAAGCACACCTGCACACTCTCCTAGGTTTGTCACATGCTTTCCACATTGTAGTATTTTCTCTATTTAAGCCCTGTCTTCTACTAAAACCTGGACAAAATATAAAGCTGTGTTTACTGCACCTGGCTTATCAGTTGTTCTCTAAGTAGATTTAAAAATTTGGTATGGTTAACTCTGACTAAGGACCAGGAATCAGAATCTGTCAAAAACTTACTGCAGGGTGACACGTGCAGACTTTCTATCTTGTAAAATCATAGAATCATAGAATTGGCTGGGTTGGAAGGGACCTCAGAGATCGAGTCCAACCCTTGAACCACCGTTGCGGTTGCAATTGCAGCTGAGATCACTGTCTTTATTGTGTTACTTATAATATACAGACTGGCTTCTGCTTTATGCTGATTTTACGTCTCTGCTTTCTTTGGAAAGATGGTTGGTTTGTTTTGGTTTTTTTTGTATGGAAGTGTTACTGCATTTACTTGGAAGTATATACATCTTGTCTTGGCATGCTGTACTGCTGTTTTGCAGAGGATTTGCCAACATTTCTGTATTTGGGAAGGGTGAAAGTTTCCCATTAGAAGACCTGTTGTCTGAAAGGCTGTGCAAGCTCCCAGTTACTTCAGAACCACTTAGATACAGTTTTGGGCAGGGAAAGTTTAGTTAAGACTGATAAAATCTTTTTAAGTGCCTTTGCCATTCTTACCTTTATTTAAGAACAGATGTGAGGGGTTTTGTATATTTTTCTCCCTAAATTTTTTTGAACAAACCCTTGCATTTTTTTTAATGCCTTCCAGTTTTGAAATATAAGATTGGAATTTAGACACTTGATTGAATTTGCAAGTGTTCCATGATGTTTCATAACATACAACTGATCTTTGGTCCTTCCAAAAATCCTTTGATGTTTGCACCAAAATATGAGAAGAATTCACATTGACTTAAATAGGTTTTGGCTAAAGAGAATGATGTAAAAATAATAGCTTTTACTTTCATATCCCTGCTCTTATTATTTTTGTAATAAGCTGTTTTGTTTTAGTTTTTCTTACTAGTTGTGAAACTGTGGGTTACTTTGGTACTTAACGTTCTTCTGAAAGAACCTTAAGTACATTTTCCTGGACTTAAAATATCAGCTTGCTTAGCAAACTGAATGGAAGAGATTCCCTGACCAGAAGAAGTGTTATTTTTTTGTGAATGTTTTTTTATTTATTTGCCAAAAACAGTGGTATTTTATGTCTGGTAAATGTTTGGAGTTTTTTTTCAGTAGAAGTGTAGATAAATATTTTTTCAGTAAGATTTAAAGTTAAAGAAACATAAACATGAACTTGAAGTAAGAGGTGTATGTGTGAATTTATTGTAATATGCTTAAAACCCTGTTACTTTTACATAGAACTTGCTTGTGGAGGGGAAAAATGAGTTCCTTTAAGTTCAGAGAGCTATAAATTAACAAAAAGAAAGCCGCTATGTATATTCATAACTTGTCACTTGTTTTGTTTCTTCAAGTTCAACAAGTTAGGTAAAAACTATTCTGTTTTAAAACCACTGCAAATCTGTTTAAGAGTTGACTGATGAGGGTCGAAAGAAATATTTGATATATTTAGACCACAAGTTATTATCATGTCTATGGGTAATTAATATTTTTGCAAAATACAAAATTTTTTTCATAAACACACTTGAGCCCTGAAGTTATTACATTCTTCCTGAAGGATTTAAAAATAGACCTGGAAACTTAAGCTAAGAGCTTTGCAGTCAATAGATGTTATTCTTTTACTTACATTTAAAAACAAATCCTTTAAATTATTGCCTGAAATTTTTGTATTTTTGGTTTTGTATTTTTGCTGTAATTCTGCAAGTTTTGATCAAATTGAAATTTGATTATATATTGGGGAGAGGAATGTCTTGGCAGCACGTGGCAATATTAAAACCTCCGTGTAGCTGGGGATAGTGCAAAAGATGCTTTTTTTGAGGGGTAGGGGTGTGAAGAAAATTATTTGTGAGGTCAGATCTAAGTCAGATTCAGACTGAATTCCACTGTATGGCTTATGATTATGGCTGAAGTTGGCTTCATGAATTTAGAGGGAGTTTAAGGTGTCTGGTAAGGCTCCTGATTGTCATGAGGAAATGTCCTATAGTATGTGAAAGTCCTTCACTTGAATCTGTGTTGTGGTTGTCATTTCATATCCCTAAACTGAAGCTTTATTAATAGTCAGTTGACTTTTTTATAGACTGAGGACAATGGGGTCTGTTTATAGCTTATGAATATAGAATTATTACCTAAGTGACTTCAGGTACTTGTGTGAAAATGCTGAAGCATGAAGCTCCACCTTTTTACAGATTGTTGCTGAATCTTCATAGAATTATCCTGAAAAAGCTGTCAGCCCAGGGCTCAGGCAGGAGCACTCTGTGCTGGGTTAGGAACTGCTGGAGGCCACCAGAGAGCGGTGCTGATCCAATTGGTGGCTGTGGTGTCCCCCAGGGATCAGTGCTGGGCTCAGTTCTGTTTGATATCTTCATGGATGATCTAGATGAGGGGATTGAGTCCACCATTAGCAAATTCTCAGTTGACACTAAGCTGGGGGGGTGGGAGGTGGGAGTGTGGATCAGCTGGAAGGCAGGAGGGCTCTGCAGAGGGACCTGGACAGACTGGAGAGTTGGGCTGATTCCAATGGGATGAGGTTCAACACGGCCAAGTGCTGGGTCCTGCACTTTGGCCACAACAACCCCATGGGGAGCTCCAGGCTGGGCACAGAGTGGCAGAAAGGGACCTGGGAGTCTGGACTGACAGGAAGCTGAACAGGAGCCAGCAGTGTGCCCAAGTAGCCAAGAAGGCCAATGGCATCCTGGGCTCTCTCAGGAACAGTGTGGCCAGCAGGTCCAGGGAAGGGATTCTGCCCCTGGACTCAGCCCTGGTGAGGCCACAGCTTGAGTCCTGTGTCCAGTTCTGGGCCCCTCAGCTCAGGAAGGGAGATTGAGGTGCTGGAGCAGGTCCAGAGAAGAGCAAGGAGGCTGTGAAGGGATCCAGCAGAATTCCTGTGAGGTGAGGCTGAGGGAGCTGGGGGTGTTGAGGCTGGAGAAGAGGAGGCTCAGGGGAGACCTCATCACTCTCTCCAACTCCCTGAAAGGAGGTTGGAGCCAGGGGGGGGTTGGGCTCTTTTCCCAGGCAACTCTCAGCAAGACAAGAGGGCATGGGCTTAAACTCTGCCAGGAGAGGGTTAGGTTGGATATTAGGAAGGAATTCTTTACAGAGAGGGTGATCAGGCATTGGAATGGGCTGCCCAGGGAGGTGGTGGGTTCTCTGTCCCTGGAGGTTTTATAGAGACTGATGTGGCACTCAGTGCCATGGGCTGGGAACCACAGCAGTTGTGGATTAAGGGTTGGACTTGATGATCTCAGAGGCCCTTTCCAACCCAAATGATTGTGATTCTGTGTAATTGTATCTTGGTTCCTCGTCCCATTTTCCATATGAATATTTGCTTTTTAAACCAGTGTTTTTATTAGTACTTATTCCATTAATTGAGCTAGTATTGAATTAGCATTGAATTCGCCCTGTAGTGTATAAAGACTATCCCAGAATCATTATAGCATACAGATAAAATCCTGATTTGGTAAGGATTTTTTTGATAGAATAGCTTTTCTGTAGAAGATGTCAAGTAGATAGATTAGGAATATTCTGGGAGAAAACATTGATTCTGTGGAAAATTAAAAAATAAATTAAGCATATTGATTTTTGTCAAAACTAGCTTGATTCACTCTTCTGCTGGGTCTAGCAGGTGGTTTTTTTTTGTCATCTCTCCATGCCTCAAATTCTCACAGGTCTCTGATACTCCACCCACTGAAGATCTGTGGCAGCCCCTTAGGAGGAAGCTTGAGCTTCCAGTTTCATGGTGAGCACCAGTCTCTCCTGCCAGAAATGCAGAATCAGATTGTGAGCAGCAGGAGCCTGAGGAGTTAAGCAGTCTCACTGCTTAACTGTGTTGTGGCAGCTGTTTGTCAGACTGCTTAGAGTCTGACACAGCTCAGATTCTATGGGTTTTTTTAAAATTTGCATTTTTATATCATCATTTATTTGGTACCTACTTAGTTGGTTAAATAGTATTGAAACAGATACCACTGTAGTTGACACAACTTGATTTTCTTGTTTGCTTGTATAGTGTTTGATGTCATAATGAAAATTTCATGTTCAAAACTTTGATCAGTATTAATTATAATAGCAGCAATTTTAAATATGTCTGAAAAGACATTTGAGAGCAACAAAAAGATATTGGAAGAAGCTGATACACTAATTAGTATCAGTGGTTACTTTCTTCTTTCCAGTGTCAAAGCAACTTCAAATATGGTACATTTCTAACAACAAAATAAGGTAGATATTTTGCCTTATGCTCATCTGAATAGTATTTTATTTACATTAAAATAAAATGCATTACATAACACTGAGGGAAAATTAAGTCGTCAAGTGATAAGAATAGACCCTCAAAAATTTGGGCAATTTCCTTTTAATGTGTATACTGCATGAAAGTACATGAGTGGTGGTCATGGTGCACATGCAGAACTGAGTATGTTACAGAAAGTGTTCACAATTACACTGTCACTAACACTATTTGGAATGAATTTTAATTTATTTTCAGAATTTACCACAAAATAGTAATTCTAAATTTAGAGCCATTTAGGGTTTTTAGTAGTGTGTAAGCTTACACATATCAAAGTATTGCAAATATCACATGAGAGCATTAAGGTAAAAACATGTTAGGGTTTTTAATATAGTAAGCTAATAACCCATTTTTATTTCCTGCTCCAATTATAAAAGCGAATTGCAATCCAGATAGTGGTAGAAGAAGGGCATTTTCAGAAATTGGATGTTATCCATGAAAATTTCCTAATGAACACTTTTCCCTCAGGTCTTTTTAAGTTTTGTAGCAAGTTTTATTGCTTAATAGAGCACTAGTTCATTCTAAAGATGTTCTTTGAAGTAGAGACTGGTTTCATTTACCAACTTAAGGGAGATGGAAAATAATGTACCCACTGCAAATGTCTCCTCTTACCTGGATTTCCCACAGACTCCATTTGAGGTTAGATAAGTAGTTTCCTCTAGATCCTTTACAATATCATGTTTGTCTGCTTGCTTTAAGGCCTGCTTGCTGTATAGAGCTCTTGGGGTACTAAGCAATTGGCTCCTTTCACTGGCCAGTATTAAAAGGTTTAACAAAGTTGCAGCAATAATGACCTTTTATCAAGGAGCTTTTATATTTGCTTCATTTCTGAAAATACTTTTGTGTCTTTTTACACTGTGATGTTAGAAGCAGTGTCCTAGCACTAAAACAAATGACAGCTATTTCATTTTTACAGACATGTCAAACACAAATAATTGGGATTCACTTCAGATGTATGTTTTCCTCACCATAAATAAAAGTCCTGAAACCTCAAAAGTTGTTCAGAATTAAGTCAGTCTAAATTTGTAGTTGACCACTAATCCACTTTTATTACTGCTTAATGGATAAAACTAATGGAGCAGACATTGGTACAGGATGAGAACAATTATATTAAATGGTTTGTTATGTCAGTATTGTAGTGGAAGTATTGCTTGTTGGTAGAAATGGTTTGTAGAAAAATATATATGGCTTAAGAAATGAATACGAATTTGATAAGGTTCAGTGTTAACAGTCTTGCTAGGTTTTGGCAATGTGTTGGTAGTGGTTCCATCATCAAAGAAATCATATTTGTTTTAAGACTGCATTTAGGATATGATTTGGCATTTGACTTGATTAGAGAGCATTTGGGTTTGAGCATGTCAAGAAACTCTAAAGTATTCTTGAAAATTTTGATGCTGGATAGTAAAGAGACTTTTCAAGGCTCCTTTTACTTTCTGTGCTGTGGAACAATAACCAAACTAGATCCAGGAAAATAAGTTTCATGTAATTCTGAACTGATTGATGACCTAAAACTGATAAAATCAGGTGCTAGAGCTGGAGCATCTCTGAAATTTGAGCTGTCTAGTTTTGTAACTAGATGATGTAGCCTGATGTTGTAGCCAGTTTTCTGCAGTTACATTCTCTCTTCTGTGGTTCTGCCCTAATTAGAGGTTTCATGTGATATTCTTGTTATGTTGGGGTAAGCTTTTTACCTGGTTGGATCATTTCATTTGTGATGCACAAGCAAAAAGGCTCCTTGCAGGCCAAATTGTATAAATCTTTACTGAACAGAATTCAAATTTGCAGGTAGTTGTATTATATTTCCATTAAATACAGCTACAGCTGAACATTTATGTATGGTCTACTCCAAAATAAATAATGTTCACCTTAAAACATGTATACACAGAATACCTTGCTGTGGTCTGCAAGATCCACATAATTTCTCTTAAATACCTATGGTTTAGATGCATCCAAATGTTTTCACTTAAATAAGAACTGTAATTATATCAATGAGTGTACAGCATTCAGTCATGCTTGAGGTGTGACATAAAGAATTTAATAGCTGCATATTTTTATGTACAAGTTTGTGCTATCTAGAGACACCACAAATATTAAGGGTTTTGTGTGGGTTTTTTTTCTCTTACTTTAAAAATAGTTTGCATTTAAAAGCTAGTAGCAACTTGCCTCCATTTGTTACCAAAATAACATGGTAGGAGCAATCAATTTCAATTGCTGCTGATAATGATAAGGTGCAATAATTGAGAATGTAGAGAAAAGGAGACTGTGAGCTACATTTGAACTCTGTACTTAAGCAATAAAAAATTTATCAAACTGCAAAAAATAAGTCATTTTAACGAGCACATTCCAAAGGTGCTGGATTTATGAGGAGACCCCAGGAAACTTTGATTGAAATTGCTGTCTCTGATTGTAGTTCTATATTTTATTGGTGCCATATTGTGAACAGTGCTGCTGCCAAAGTGAAGGGGAAGGCAGCGTAGCAGAGAGAGTTAACCCAGAAAGGTTACCTCTTTTTATAATATCCATGATGTATTGCATTAAAAATGCCTTGAAAGCCATCCTAGTTGCAGTTTTCAGAAAACATTTTTCTTAAGTTACAATTTATCCGAACAGGGCAGAACATATGAAAGCCCCTTGAAGACTTTAGTATTGATTTTTCTGAGTATTTGCTAGCTCTTGCTTTCTTGTTTGTGTGCTCCTTGATAGAAAGGCCCAAAGCTGCTCCTGAGCCAAATCTTCAGCTGAATGAGAACTGCTGCACTGAAGGGAGGGAATATGGGGAATGAATTGACAGTAGGAGTTAACTAAGAACTTCAGATTGGCTTTTTAGAGGTTTTGGCTCACTGCCTCTTGAATGTAGGCAATATTTAATTGGCATAGCAAATTAAGACAGTTTATTAATTGTTAAAGACTACTTACATCTAAACAAACATTACAGTAACCACATGAGAGGAACGACTTGAATATTTTGAAAGTAGGAGTTCAAGGTCACTTTTTGTGTCCGTATTCTAATAAGAGTTATAAATCTTTATTTTTATTCAGGAATTAAGACAAAACTTTTTAAAATTATCCCATGAAGGCACATGAGAACTGGATAGTGAAGTGGACACAGAGTCCCTATCAAGCTAATGGAGCACAGGCATGCTCCACAGTTGATGACTTCTGACTCTGCCATTTGGTGCCAATGGCTTGTTAGAACTTCATCCTCCCTCTGTCAAAAAGCTCTTTAGCCATAAAACTGTTATTCCATAGCTGTCAAATACCTTGCTATAAATGCTGACTGTATCTTTCAATTTATACTGCAGTGAAGTAAGCTTATGAAAATAGTTCTGAGGGATTAAGCTCTAAATACTATTTCTATGCAGTGGATTATTTTTTCCCCAAGCTCAATGCATTCATGTTGCTTAATGATAAGAAAAATGTTGTGACAAATGTAGTGAAGCTTTGTTGGCACTTGCTTGTGTTATCTAGCATGTTTGACTAATAATTTTGAGAAAAGAGTCACAAGTATGATTCCAAGATTTGCTCAACTTTGTCTAGGTTGTATTTTGTGCCCATTATTTCACCTTACTTTGCCCCAGTTTATGATTTGTTGAAATTAGAAGTCTTTAAACAAATGAAATTGCTCATGAAGTGCTTTGGGAGTTACTTGAAATTTTTTCAGAAGGTATCTTTGTTTTATATCAATGTTGCTGAATTTATTTCTTTTTTAGTCTTATAAAAGAGTAATAAGAGTTTAGAGTAATTAAAGTAAAAAGAAGTTTAAGAGTTTAAAAGAGTAAAAGAGTTTAGAGTAATGTTTTAGTAATCTGAAAAAAAAGAAAGTGAGGATTGCCTAAAAATCCCATTACATGTACTTAAGAATTTAAAAAACTATTACAAACTTAGCCTTAATTTCTTTTTTCTTTATACTTAACATGAAGTTTTCCTTTTGGTAAAGTTAGCTGCAAAAATGCAGCCATCTCACATGGATTTTTTTTTTTTTTAAACTTTAACATACTTTCCCTTTTGGAGGTGGTGATGATTCCAAAAAGAGACACTACAGAAAATTTAGGATTTGACCAATGTTGGATATCATTAAATCTGCGTTGTTATTAATACTGTATCATTTTATATTTTATGGTTCTCACCTTGTCTTTCATCTTTGTGGTGTTTGTTCCCCTCTCTCTTTCAAGGTCCAGCCATGGAAGGGAGTGATGACCAAAAACTGAAGGGAAGAGACCCAGCAGTTTGGCACGTAGGCTTGAAAGTAGCATGGGACATAGAGACTCCTGGATTGGCAATTCCACTTCACCAAGGAGACTTCTACTTGATGCTTGGTAATTTTCAAGGTCTAAGAAGGTGAACTTACTGTTGAAAACAGAGAAAATGATGCTTATGTTAAAAGAAACTTTCCTTAAATTTGGAACTTATTCAGAAAGACATGAGATGTATCTAGATTATGTAATAAATTCTTCCTACCCTGCCCTCTGTCCTTGAACTTTAGGGAATAATTTTTTTGGTAATGTTTCTTTCACTTCACAACTGAAAAAAGGAAAATGTTTTTCATGGGCCTTTTGTCTCTTGTACAGTTAGAATTTCTAGTCTTCTGTTTGTAGATGCTGATTCTGTTTTCCCTTCTAAGGGCACTTTTACTGAGTTACTGTGAGCATCTGCATCTGTTATGTTCAAAAGAAAACAAAGAAATCCCACAAGCAACCTGTTCTGGAGTTTGGCTTATAGAGTGGCTACATATTATGCAAGCTGTGACTCCAGAAATCTTAATGGTACTGGGGTTAGGTTCTTGAAGTAGCAACCATTATGCCAATTTATAATGTTTTATTGGTCCCCAGTTTTAGGTATTACACTTCTGTCCTTCTGCAAATACAAACATCCTGCTCTCTAGTAGTGGGGTTACACTAAGATCATAATGAACAGAGCTGTCATACTGCAAGAGTGAGTCTCAATGTCTCAAGTGTGGAGGATTAAAAAATGAAAATTAAATTGAGTTCATTTACTTGAGCAGCTGAGCTCACACAGTAAGGTTTTTCCATTAAGGGAAATGAGGCAGGAAGTGTGGGTAAGGTTTGGTGACACAAAATCTGTTGCTTTTGGCTTGTGCTTCTTTTAGTTATCATTTTTGTTTAAACAAACTTAGTTACAAATCACACAACTTGAAACATCAGGAACCCTATTGACATCACTGTGTTTGCTTGTTTAGTGACTGCATGGTCTTGGAAGACAGAATACTTGAGGTGTTATCTGTTGATGTGCTTGTGACTTGGCAGGTAGACACCATGGAACATCTACAGAACAACCTGTCACCCAGCCAACTTGTTGGGCTGCCTTTTAATTTCTACAACTCACTTATACCTTCTAAAAATATGAAAACAGTTTTCTCATAAGTAGTACATTTGTGGGCCATACACAAACCATTCCTTGTTCTTAATTACCTCATCAGATCCTATGCACTTGATCAATGCAGTCTCTTGTATGAAAGAACTGGATTGTCTGTGCTCTTCAGTGTGTACAGATCAAGTGTAAAGATGTGAGAGCCTTTCTGGTGCAGAGGTGTGGATGTGCCTCCTCTTTGTTTGTGAGGATAGATAATTGTAGCCTGGAGGTAAAGGGAGACATTTGTTATATGCAAGTGAAGTTTAAGTGGCAGCTAAACATTGCTAGGAAGGGAATTATTAATGCATTTTTGTGCTTCAGCAGCTTGGGCATCAAGTAAACTGATTTAATCCTTCCTGGCTTGAAAGTTGTGCATAGACAGCTTTACTGGCAACAGATTGAGAAGCAACTTATTAAGAGAGAGTCTAACATCAGTATTTTTATTACAAAATACTGTAGACTGTAGTTGACTGAGTAACCAGAACATAAGGACGTTTCTTTATTTTGTGATGTTATTTATAAACTGTAAGTCAAGTATTAGCAGGTATTCTGTATGAAGGCTGAGTCAGAAAGTTAGTTTATTTAACACATGGCATTATGATCATCTTAGGTGGAAACAAAGGATATATTAATCTTTTGAAGATGATGTGTAAATCAATTTCTTATTAATACTTTGTGAAGAGCTCTGATCTGAGCTCTGTGTGCCAGGTGTTTGATAATCTCTTCATTTCTAGAGCCTTTTTATTTTTTTCTCAATTACATAAAAAATTTTATACAGTCTGAGAGACTATTTTCAAACTGCCCATTTGATTAGGTTTCTTTGTACAGCAGAGCTGCCTTTATAATTTTGACTTGAAGTAGAAGACAGTGTAAGTGGACATGTCCAGTTTTAGTGTATTTTTACTCTTCAGATTTTTTTTAAACTGACTATAAAGAGGATACATCTTGAGTATCCCATCTAAAAGTTAAAATGTTAAATCTTTGTATATAAAGTATCTTGATGATGAAGAAGCCAATTCTAGGTGAATTTACCTTGTGCCTTTATACATCACATATTCCAGAACCTGATTTCAGTGAACAGAGTCTTATACTGGCATTATTTTAAAAGCAGTGGCAGCAGAATGCAAGGCATGAAGTAAATACAGCATTAAGAGAAGAGTTCTGCAGCTTGTAGAAGCTGTTGATGTGCAGGGACTGACTGGTAGGACTGTGTTCTATTTTTGACCACCATTGACTTATAAAACTGTAGCAAAAAAGCTTAGCACCCTCTAGCTCTGTTCTTCCAATTGTTGCAATTCGTTACTGCCTATCACTTTATATAAGCATTATACTGAAATGTCAAGCTCATTATGCTGCTTATAATTAAAAAGTCTGGTCCTATGAATTCCTGTACTTGTAATACCTCAACAATTCCCTAATATTGTACACACACATCTTAGATATGAATATGTGCCTACTATTGTACACACACCTCTTATATATGAAAATGTGGTATTTCTAATAGTAATAGTGAGTACAGTAACTTGTAAATCCTGGTCAGGAGGTATATCAAAGAACAAAAAGATGGGGAGTGTGTTTTAGCATTTCTAGTTGTAATGTTTATGTTCCTGCCTTCACTGGTTCCATAAAATGTTCTTTGTTTTTCTGGGTAGAGTTCTAGTAAAATGCAGTCTTAAAATATATATTTCCACCATTGTTCTCAGCAGTCCTCTTCAGATTAAGTCATATGTCAAAATTGAAATGTATGTTAGTACTAAACTTGATGTGATCAAACCCATCCTTTCAGTAAGCTATTAAAATAATATAAATGCATTTTATTTAAACAAACCAAACAAAATCCAAAATGATTTTCAATAGGACAGTTATTTTTGAAGGCTTGCTCTTCCGAACATGAAGGAAAAGGATCTGCTGAATGGCTGCAAATCTGCTGCTTAAAAACTCAAATCTGAACTTTAGATCACTCATGAAACGGAAACACTTTAGCTCAATTTAGAATAATATATTGGTCTGCAGAGGAAGTGCATACTGAACCCTGCTGTCTCAAGTACACAGTCAGGGGGTGTCTAATATGAAACGTGTTGGGTGCATGCAATAAATCCAGAATGTGTAGAGGTGAGCAAAGGGCCCCATCTGCTCTGTCCTAGAGCATGCTTAACTAGGGTTGTCATGGTCTTACTATTAAATGAGAATCTTTTCCCCTAATCTTTGAGTTAGACATGAGCAGATTTGCAAGCAGATTTACAATTTTCACTAATTTTCCTACCATGACTTCAAAACATACTCAACAAAAATACATTCTGGACTTTTTCAAAGAGAGATTTACTTTTCTGCAGCTGTTTCCCATAGATCAAGTTTTTGCTTGAAGGTTAGGGTTTTAAAACAGCATGAAGATGAACTTGGAATCTTATACTCCTCCCCACCCCCAGCAAATTATAGTTCAAGAAGCATCAAAAAATTATTTTCATAACCAAGCAGAAGTAGGGTGCACACATTGCAGAGGTTGACTTGTGGTTAAAGATAAATATTTAATGGAAACACTTCCACATGTATCTAGTGGCTCATTAAACTATTTCTAGATATTTAATCTGTTTCTATTTTCACAAACTAACTTGAACCCTCTTTGCTCTCTAGCATCTTGAATGTGTTGGGGTTTTCTAGCCCTCTTTTTTTTCTTTTTTTCCTTGAGTCCACATTTAATCCAAATGCTATATTCCTTGATTATTAAGACTTCGAACCTCAGCAAACTCTTTGTCATTGCAGAACTTTCATCATGAAGTTTGGCAAATCCCAGACAATTTTTTTTTAGTTTAGCCTTTTATTCATTCTTTGTTTTGTTAGTGCTCACTTTTCCTGTTTAAAACCAATCCTTAATTAGGGACAGATCATTGTTCTAGCTTTCTGTTATGAAAGTAGTATCCCATGGACCTATAATTACAATCTCTTGGGGAAGCAGACATACCTTTTTCTTGACAATACCTACAGTGAAACTAATTTGCTTGGTTTTGTCCTGCTGAAGCACTGTGTGCAGTTGGAAACAAGCAGAATTGGAAATGGAGGAAGAGCATTTTTATATTTTTGAAATTGGTCTACAATATGCTTTAAAAATTCTCTATTTGTTTGTAGTAGTCAAGAAAACTAACAGCATGAGTTAATTTCACTTTTGCTTTTGGTGTTTAGAATTTGAAAGCTTTTTCCAGTGCTTTAAACCCCGACTGTACCTGTTGTCTGCTTCATGAAATAGATGACAGATATCTATCTAACATGCTCAGGAAGAACCCCTGAAAGGTGTCATAAACCCTGTTGCTAATTATGAGAGCATTTTCCATTGTGGTTGGTGTTTTCCAGGGAACTTATCTATGTAGAAGTAGTAAGTTTGGGTCTTCAATCCCTGTTCCTTGCAGTAAGGATTGGCTAAGAATCAATGTCCTTTATTTCTATCTTGCATTTGTTCTGATGGTCTGCAATGGTGTGGGTGTACAGACCATGTTTCTGAGTGTTTTGACTCCTCACTTCACTGCTGCTCTGATAATCAATAACAAATAATAATAACTAAAGTTAGGTGTATAAATATACACATACTCATCAGTCCATTCTTTTGACAAAGTCTTTCAGTCTTTCTAGTGGTGGTCCAGGTATTTCAGCTGTCCAGAGGAAAGCTTACTGTGAGGTGTGGACCAAATAGGGACAGGGATGGATAACAGGATTAGAGAGAAAACTGTGGAACAGGCATTAGTTTTAGTCAGTGGAGAGGACTGTGCTGGGAGGGATGTATTTGAGAAAAGAAGAGGATGGCAGAAGAGTCTGTATGGGGTAGAGACAGAAAGGTCTGTGACATGAACTTGGACCCACAATTTAGACTATGCGGCATCTGAATTCCAAAATCTATCTGCTGCCTGCAAATAGTGGCAAAATCACCAAGGACTTTGTCTGCTAAGAGAGCATGTATAGAGAATACAGGTAGTCAGCATCTTATAGTAGAATGATGCAAACATTAGCAAGTCCCTTAATCTCTCCTTACCTTGCATTGGTTATTGTAGGAAAGCACCATGTACCTTAGATGGTTTTGTATTGTTTGGGTTTTACTTTTCCTGCAGGTCTGAGGCATTAAAAATTAAATGTATTAAATAAAATCTCTGTTTTGTAATGGTTTTGTACAAGGTATGCTGGCCAAAGTTTCTGTAGCTGGAGATGCTGAGTCAAATAATTGTGTATGTTTGCAACTAATCAGATTATCTGCTAAATACTCTTGTGACTTCTTAGGACTTCATCTGTAAAATCAAAATGTGACCTTCAGTTTATTTTAAACAGACTTCAGGTTGATAACTTTGTTTTCCAAGGTGGCTTTGGCCAGCTGTACACAATCATATGTGTGATTAATTTCTTTTAATAAATCTTGCTTTGGCTATAATAGCCCTATAATGGGATCTGGCTGTAAGGTGGCAGATGATTCATTGGGAAGTGGCAGGCAGAAAGTAGTAGAGTAAAAGAATAAAACAATTCCTTTAAAGCAAAGAGATTTTGCCATATACAGGAAATAGTGTGGAGGAAATAGTTGCCTTGTGTTACACCTCAGACTGAAAAATGAACTTTTTATTCCAGCATTTAAGCACCAAGGATCTGTTACCAGTCAAGTTATGTTCCTTCGAATGCAGACAAGCCCTTTAGGATATGTCAGTAGCTTGGGGACCCAGAGCCAGGCATTATGCTGCCTGAAGTGCATGCAGTCATCCACATTTGCATGGTGACTGGTGGAATCTTGTCCTATTAATACAGATCAATACTTGCTTGTGAGTAAGAACAGCTTTAAGAATACCTTTGTGTGTGGTTAGGCTTTGATTGAGAAAATTCTCTTTGGTCAGGCTAGCACTCTAGCATGTACCTGGCTTCATTAGTTTTTCTTGCTTGTTTTTAAGTATTGCTATTTCAAGTTTGTACTGGTTTTGTAAAGAAACAAAAAGCCTGATCAGACTTCAGAAAAGTAGTTTATGCAAGTGATGGCATCTCTCATAGATGTGGGAAAGTTTTGAGAGAGGAACAGTCATGTAAACAGAAAATGATTGTTCACTTCAAAACGTCTTCCTTACCTGGCAGCTGCTTAATTGGCATATGCATCTTGTAAGCATCCATATGGAAGAAAAGACTTTTGAGAAGGAATCTGACTTCAAATTCCTAAATATATTGCTGAGTTGGTGTTAGTGGTGATTTAAAGTCAAGTAACTTCTCATGTGCATGATACAGTTTGAGTAAGTTTTGTGGGATTTTATTTTTGTAATGAGGTGTCCCTGCCATAGTTGTTCTCAGTTTGTGGTATGATAAGAGCTCACTGTTCTGTGGCAGAAAAGCTGCCGTGTTCTCTTTAGTTTCACCACAGACTCAGAACTGCCAGACAAATAACTTGCCTGTCTGCACTTTTCCAAAGCAGGACTGATAGGTGTATTCCTGCTTTCATGTGCATGGATTTTATGTGCTGCATGGTACTGGAGAAGCTGTGCTCTTGTTTCCCAAACTCCACCAATCAGTCTTTAATCATATAAAAATGATGTTAGGTCTGTATTTTCAGTATTACATTTGACTGAAAATCACAGGAGGGCTGTGATAGTTTGTCTTTAGTATCCAAGGAAGGTATCAGTTTTGGTTTGGCTCTGAAACCAGTTTAGTAATTTGGATGAAGTGTTCTGTATCTGAATAAATGCTTGTACTGTCAAATGTACAAAGGCCAATTTAACAAAGAGTGTTTTTTCTTTTCAATTAATATGTTTTTAGAAGAAAAAGGAAAGCAAATCTCTACTGTAATCTTTTAAGACCTAGAATGCATTTTTCAAATATCCTTTGAGACATGCAATCCATGAAGCTTCAACTCTTTTTGTACAATTAGTTTTAGATGAATTATAAACTCGTAGAAAGAAGCCTGTAATTTTAATTTAAGAGTCATAAAGGATTAGAGACAGTTGGAAACAATTTCAAGGGAGAGCTCTAGAATGAAAGATTTGCCAGGGGTTTGAATAAAGGTGCAAATCACAATGTAATACTCTTAATGCTGTGTTTGCTACATAAAACACATGACAGTGAGTGGGCACTGAATGGGGTAGTGGAAGTGTTCAGGTTTATTTTCTGTTACAGCTGATCTTGAAAGTAGTTGTGATTTTTAAATACTGCATTGTTCAGAGATTATTTTGTTCTGTGGCCCTTGCAAGACTTCATTATATGCAATCTGTCATATCTTTAGGTATGAAATCACTTTTGTTCTTTTTGGTTTGGAGCATTTTTTCAAGTTTTTAAACTTCACTTATCTGCAGACCTCATAAATGTAGAAAATGAACCTAACATCTAAACTTTCTCACTAGGAGTTTCTAAACTGCTTCTTAACACTTGTCTGCCTATTCCAGTTGGTTTTCTGATAATTTTTTTTCCAAGTATGTGATAGTATCTGTTGTCTTGGCTATGAACTTTGTTAATAGTTGCTTATAAAATCCATAAAAAGAAGATACTGTTCTTACAACTAAGATAAGTTCAGCCATTTATTCTGAATTTTTATCCCCTAGACTTATCAGTTTTAAACTTTCATGTTTGTTGCAAGGTGAAGTGAAAGTCGCAGAGCATATCTTTTTTCAGTTATAAAGAGAATGCCATTAAACCTCAGACACTGTGTTTTATTTAGTCTGTTACTCTGTCATGAGGGCCAGAAGAGCAGTTTCAAAAATTAGGAATTTGGGATATCAGATTTTGAGTGTGCAACAATTGATGTCTTAAAAAGAAAATGTATTTCTGTGGTGGCAAAATGAAGCTTACAGTTTTGTTTTTTTTTTCATTAAGATGACTGAAGCTGAATTCCATGAAAGAATCAGTAGTGCTGAAAACACACACAGTTAACTAGCATATATTTAGTTCTCCTGTTCTCTTCTGATTTTGTCTGACAGTTTTTTGCTTGGTGACACTTCAGGTCACCTAGTTTTGTATGGGGTTTTTTGTCTCTTTCTACTAATTTACAAAATTATAACCTAGGAGTGATTGTACAGAAGTTTTTGCTTGATTTTCAGCCAGTTTTTTTCCTTGTACTTAAGGTTTTTTTAATCTGTCTCTAGATGACCTCAATATGACACATCAGCACTGTGTTCTGGCTGGTTTTTCACCTCGATTCAGCTCAACTCACAGAGTGGCAGATGTAAGTACCAAAAGTGTTTTGCTGTTGAGTCACTGATAAAACTAATATTCTGGTAGTGTATATGTAACACCCATACATGTAAAACCCATAAGTTTTTTTGTCTCAAATAATAGGTCACAGTTATGATCACAGCTCAGATTGTTTTCTTGAATACCTATTTGTTTCTTTTTGGATTGAGGTACACTTGTTTCTGTGTTGGTAGTTTTCCTTATTGCATCATTAGGCCTGTGTAATACAAGTAAGGCAGGTGCTACATCCCACCTCATGAATTACTGAAGAAATTTAGAAGCAACTGTATTTTCACCTAAAATGTTTTTTTAACATTTATGCTTTGGTAGTATCCCAGTTGTAGACAGGGTTCATGATGAGATAGAAATACTCAAAACATATCAGCAGTCTCACCTAGCAAAAAAAATGGTCTTTAGAAGGTCAGAACAGCTAAAAACAGTCATGTGTATGCTTTAAATTAGATCCTTCTGTACATCTGAGGATTGAATAAGCAGAGAAGTGATGGAGTCCTTTGTCTCAGAGTTATTCTGAGATAGCAAGACTCCAGCCTGGTATTCTCAAGTGCTAAGACACAATTTTTTCTTTTTTCAATATTTCACTTATTTCTCTATTACTATTCCTTTCCATTGAGTTGTCAGCAGCCTTGTTTATGTAGTATACTGATGTGAAAACATACAGGAAAATAAAAATATGCATTGTCAAAAGATGCTTTAAAAGAATTTACAATTAACACTTTGTTCTTTCATCAAAGCAAAATATACCACTACTGAAGCAAGAGAGATACAGGTACCCTGGTACTTCTATTTTTGCCATTACTCTTCCTAACATCTGCTTCTGGAAATGAAGCAATACATGGACAGACACATACATACAAGTTTAAATCCAATAGTTTGTATTTTTCTGCTGTTATTTTAAGAGTGCTCTTGACTTAATGCTTCTGTCCCTGTTAGCCTTACTGGAAAATGCACACTTATTTTTTAGTATGAAAAGCTTTGCTATTAAGTGTTTTGGATTTCTTTTTTTTTAAGGTGTTGTGACTTTAAGTTGTGTAGTATGAAAATGTTGTTTACAAAGAATATGGGACCAGGGGGTCCTTATTTAAGATTGTTCTTTGAAAATTTAACTGCAGGTACAGGTATTGAAAATTATTAAAATATGTACATGTCATGTTTCTTTTTTTTTTTTCCAAAGGTGGTTTTACATATTTTCTTCTAATTTTGGATGAAATCTCATGAAAACAAAATAAAAACCAAAGCAAAACAAAAACAAAACAAAGCAAAAACCAAAGCAAAATGAAAGGAGAAGTGTTGCCATATTTGTACAGTGAATTTAAAAGGAATTTTATTCTCTCCTTCCAGTGTATGCTATATTGATTGGCTAGGTGTTTGGATTCAATTGTTGCATAATTTATATGATTAACTATATGGACACATATATAGACTACATAGCACTTAAAAAAAAAAGATTATGAAATAAAGTTAGAAACACAGCCCTTCTGTACCTCTCCACTTATCAGAAGCTAATTGTTAAATCTTTTTTAGAAATACATATGTTGTGAAGTGGCTATATATGATTTTTTTTATTGTATCTTTATAGTGTTCAAGAGGAACATTGGATTACATATTTGGACAATGTGAACTGGCACTCCAGAATTTACAGACTGATCCTGATTCCAGGGCTTTATCTTTGAAATCTCTGGAAACTGCTGTTATAAAGCAAGTAGAAGAAATACATAATGAGGTGAGATGATTTGCACTGAAAATGCTTCCAGCAGATTCTCAGAGATGCAGTCTGCTGGAAGAACTAATGGCAATTAGGTGTGTTCACAGTTGTGCTCACAATTCATTAGACATCAGTTTGAAATGTGTTTTTTTTGTTATTTTACCTGTATGCAATAACAAGGATTAACTTGGATTGATATGTTCATTCCCATTAAGGTTCCCTTTTTTCTTATTAATATCCCTTTGCTGATAGAGTAGAAGAGCAGTTTCAGTACTATTACAACAAATCTGATAATCTAGTGGATAAACCAAACTACTCTAGGACTTCTCTAACAAAAAGGGAGAGAGAAAAAATATTAGAGGGAAAGAGCACAAAAATTTTCACTTGTTTCTCAGGTGTTGAACCAGGGTTTTTCTTTAGTATGCCAGGTGTGACATTTGTGACTATGTGCTTTCTATTCTGAGGAAAATACAGTAGAAATAATTGTGAGGAGCATATTTAAACAAGTTATTCTCTGCTACAGAATATGCAAGTGCATATTCCACTGAAGCTTCCCAGTTGAAGTGCAGATCTGGAATCTTAACAAACACATTGATTTGAGAAATGAATTGAAAATCTCAGACAGTATTTTGAGAGACTGCAGAAGCAGGTAATTTTACCAATGGTTTAAAATTAGGCAGTATCAAAAATTGTTTGGCTTATAGAATCAGGCATGTAACGCAGTGGACTTGGGTCTTCTCACAAAGGTAGTGTATCTGTAGATGGCAATATAATTTTTTTAAAGTTACAGAAAATGTAGTCAAGGGTGTATATTAGGATTTCAAAAAGACAGATTGTTAAGCTGCTTTCAGCTGTTCCTAACTGTAAAGAACTGATGATCACCTCTCTTTAAAAACAGCTAAAGCAACCAGTTAATAGAACTTCTAAATGACTTTTTGGTCAAGTATCACTTTTTTACCTGTATTCAGACATTTTGAAGGAGCTTTTCTTGTATTTCTAGTAAGATGAGTATAACTGCTGCTAGGATCCATATAGTACACAGGTAATTTTGAGTCAAAGTAGCTTTTGTGTAAGCTTTAAACTGCTATCTGCCAGGGGTTATACGATTGTGTATTGTTACTAAAACTCTGTGAGACACATTTTACCTGTGTTGTGTTTAGAGTTGGTGAAATAGAGTTTAGTGATCGCAGAAGACTTGTACTCTTGACTTTTAGCAAAACAGCTCCTGGAGCAATTTAAAGAAGTCTTGATGGATGCAAGGTTTTACAAAACATTAATCAGGCTCAGTCCATAAAACTATACACATATGTGGTTTGCACAGCTAGGGCCACATGCACAGCTGGTGTGAATTTGCACGGGTCCTTTAACATCAAAGACGTTTACATCAGGTGAGAGACTAGCCCCTGGTGTTTGCAGTCACCTGAATAATTTTGCTATGTGACATACAGGGATGTTTCCTGTTACACATATGCCATATACTGTAACAGAAATCATTGTTTAACTTGTACATATTGTGCACTTAGACTTAGTAAACACACTGGACCTATATTTCATTTAAAAAAATAATACCCACAGTATTGTCACTTGAAGGGTAAATTCCATATGCTGAAGTGCTATGTACATTTTATTTGCTGCACAACCAGACAGAATTCTTAGTGGCTTATCAATGTGGTAAATGCACATTTCCCTTTTAAGCATCACTGAAGTGGAAAACATACAGATCTGTGTGGCTAATTCAGCTTTTTTTTTTACATGGGAAAGCTTCCTGTCTTCTGCTGCACCACTATGTGCAGCAGAAGGTCTTTATGATAGGTCTTTAAATTTTGAGGCAGTAATACATATTATAAGTTCAGGTTATCTCAGGGAGGTGAAGAATAAGAAAATGTCTTTAAAGAAACAAACTGTTTAAAGATGAAATTGGTTCTTTCATTTGATTGTTGTTGTCAGGATTTGATTACTTGGTTTTGGTTTTTCCCTTACTAACATTTTTAAATACAAAAGACAAAGTCAAACACAGAGTTAATGAACAACTTCCACCCTATTTTGCATGTGTATATATATACAAGATACACAGCTTTCTGTGCTAGTTCTAAACCTTGTGATACTTTTTTTTTTCTATTCTTCTGGACCAGAGATCATGAGCTTGAAATTGGCTCGTATTTCATCTCTAGTGGAATTGGTGTGGCTGTATTTTGCTTTCAAGTATTATAGCTTAAGTTCCTCTCAGGGTTTAACTCAGATGCAGCCATTGTTCTAGGTTCTTTGTCTTCCTGAACTGCTGTGGGTTTGGGGTTTTCTTACCCTTCTTGCTGGCACCTCTGAAGGAGCTGTCAGAGATCATTAACTGGAGCAGAATCATCACAGTACCATCAGGCTATGGGTGACTAAGCTAAAATGTAGTAGTTTAGCACAGATTCACAGTCTGTGCTGAAATTAACTGGCTCTGCCAAATGAGATCTGGATGAATTATCTGTGTCTGCTAAAGGCAAAAAGCTTAAGAGCAAGTCTGAAAGAATGAGGTGTGATCTTGCACCTTCTCTTGTGTATTCCTGGGCAGGAAGGTTGACCTGCTGTGCTGATAAAGTGCTTTTGAACTGAAGATATGAAGCATAGGTGGAGGTTTAGATTTTTCCATTTCTGTGGTGGGCAGAGAAGCCTCTACAAGAGTTATGGGAGAATATCTGGGGGATGTTTTTGCTGCTGTTACAGTTCCCAGAGTTTATTTGTGAGAACGTTGTCTTTGTTTTTGACAGACGTATTCCTGTCTAGAAAGGAAGGTACTAACCTGAGGAGGTTTTTAGCATTTCTAGTGGGCAGCCAGGTGTAAGTTTAGTATTTCTTTAGTCTTAGCTTTGTTGTCATGGCCTCCCTTACTAAAACAGCCTTCAAAGGAATATCTAAGTAATTGGGAGCTATGTGCTGTTTATTAGATGTGTGAGTCACTTCACTCCCAGTGTGTACTTTGTAGTTCTAAGTTAAGATAACCTTAATTAAGGAGTATTCACGTGTGCTGCTTGTCTGAGTAGCTTATGTGCTTGAAGTCTGAACAAATATACTTCCATGGCAGGGTATCTGGTGAACAGAGGGAACAGAAGTAATTACCTGGACAGCTGTGAGGTACAACAATGCACACAGAGTGTTAGAGATGGAAGGAAGTTACCCCTTTAAGCAATCAGATTGCTTATGGCCACTAATTTATCCTGAAGTAAATGATCTTGCAGAGTTCACTCATTGTGGACCTCTTACTTCTACTGAATCACAGTTGGCTTTCCAAAATATATGCAGCTACTGGATATATCCTAGGCAGAGCTACAGGGGACCTGAAGAAAGCTTTTGTCAAGGAAATGCTTTTTAAATAATAAAACACGTCTGGACAGGTGATGTAAATGCTCATATATATAAAGCTAAATTTGCAGAAAAGATCATCATCAGCCTATTCTTCACATTTCAAAGAAAACTTGTTTTCTTTGCTCTGAGTAATGTAAAATGCAATAGTTCATGTTCTGTGAGATAGTTTCAAGGCTGCTTTATTTTCCAGCACTGGATGGTCTCAGTGAAGTAAAACATTAGAGCAAACTTTGTAACATCTGCAGATGGTCTTGCAAATGTAGCAGATTTCAAAATACCAAAGTTTGTAAAGGTGGGACATCCTCCTCATTAGTGTTTCTGCTCAGCCATGATTAGCAAATCCTGATTACCACGATTAAAACTTGTGACTGAATTAGTTTCTCTTTTGTTCATGAGATACAGTAACTTTGCCTACAGCAAATCTATTTTTTAATGCAGCAGTACACACACAAATTGGCTGTGGTTAATGCACAGGGATGTAGAAAAGCCTGGACTAGTTAAGCTAAAGGTGGGTGGTGGTAGACACTGAGGTCACTGCTGAGAAAGGGTAGCTGTGCAGGCAGCCCGAGGAAGGTTAATATGATTTAGCACATCACAGTGAGCTGACAGTATGCCTGGTGGCTGGCTGGTAAGGAAGAGAGAAAGTATAGATCACCTCATGTGTGGTATTTAATAACCAATACTTTCAAATAATTGGCTGAGGAGCACTGCCTCACAAATGTCAAATGCTACCCTTGGCCTTTTACTACCCAGTATTTACTATAACCTAAAATTGGCCTTTGATCATTGTTTAAAGGGCAACTTGGAAATATACTGAGATTAGACAAATGAGGCCTGATGCTGAGTTGACTTGCAGAGTTGTAAGTCATAAGTGAAAATTAATAAGGAGATGAAAATTGGTCTTAAAACCCTGTGTGGATATTTTATATGCTAGTATGTTTAGGGTTTATCCTGTTCAGTCATGTAAAATGCTTTCTAATGGTAACTCTGATACATGGGAATCTCCAAATCAGAACTCTGACAAAATCCTTGACAAGAGCTGTTAACCCGAATTTTATCACAGATGATGAACGTTCTGTAACTTCAGTTCCAGTAAGGCTGGAATTGAGAATATTGTCTCTCTTCAGTCTTACTGTTGCATTTTATTCCTTTTTAATCCTGGTAAAACTCATCCTGTATGTGGAGGAAGCCAAGCCACCAGGAGTGCCTTCCTGCTACAGGAAAAGATATTACTAAATAGATTTCAAGGAAAAAAACAGGACTTGCAGCTTAAGAGAACTTGGAAAGCAGATAGGAGATGTTTGGGTAATTTGTAATGGGTGTGGTGTAAAAAGTGTTAATTAAAAATACCAAACAAACAGCATAACTGGAATCTCTGGAGATTTTTTGCAGAACTAAATATTTAGGTTTGTATAGATCTAGAATAAGGATAGAGTGATGGAGAAATCATGTCACCATTGCCTCACAAGTTGATGCTTTTGCTGAGAATCATTTCTTTCCTGTGCAGTTACCTGTGAAGGAGCTTGATGGCTAAGTTTGGGTGGGTGAGTGTTTTTCTCTGCAACCCCCATTTCTTCAGTTCAAAGTTAGATTGAGATGTCGTGAGATAAACCTGAGTTTCAGAGCTCTGTTAAATGGCAGTCCCCATCATTAAACATCCTCATGTTGCATTTGGTACACTGGCCTCTGATGAGAGCAGCTAATCCTGCAGAAAATGAACCAGTCTGTTGCCTGACTTCACCTGTTCTTGCTAAAAAGCAGCTCCTCATCTGTGTGAAGTTGTATGTTCTGTGGAGGATTAAAGTACATTGAAAATTTGGCCAAGTTGCCATACTTGAATTAAACTGAAATGTCACAAGTCAGTGTGGCTAATCAAAAATCAGATTGACTGAAATGAATTCTTGTTCTGATGAGCCAGATTGTAACACTGATTTTGGTTTTTTTAAATCTTTTCACTGGCCTAATGTGCTTCATTCTACGAAGCATGTTTGCCAGGCATCATGTGTTGCAGCTCTCTTGTGGTAGAGACCAGCAAAACCAAAAAGAAGTGGGGGAGGAAAAAAGTACTGAGAGCTTAAAACTACTTGCACTATCATTATGCTCAGCCCTTCCAAAACTCTGTATAATGATTTTTTTAACAAAGCATAACTTGATGCTAGCTATCTCATTCATACTGTAGAGGAAGTGAGCTTTCCTTCAGCTTTTTGGGTTTTTTAGGGAGGATATCATCAAACTTCTGTGCTAAGAAGTCACTAGGTTAACAGGTTTTTTGAAGGTATTTTTAGATCGAAACCTGCTAACTAAAATTTTGTTTTATTTTATCAAGAAAGTTGTTTTAGTCTTCTTTTTATACATTAAAATTTAAGTTTCTTCCATTGTAATTTTTAACACATACTGACCAAAAGTTTAGTTAATGTTGACTGAAACACTTTGACATTTCTGTAGCCATTCTGTTCACCCTTGGAGGAAGTAAAGTGTTAGATGACAGCTTTGGGAAGTTTTCTTTATTCTTTCACCTTGGAAGATTGTCTTTGTCTCAGCCACCTTCATAGCTGAGCAGGGATAAACAAAAACTTTTCTGTGGTACAAATAATGATTAAAGAAGCTTTGAATTTGGTGTGAAACATAATTTCCACAACAAAGATAGATACAGAATCTTAAAGACCAGAACTATGGACTACTAGTAAAGGAGAATAGGCTTAGTAGTAATTAGGATAAATTGAATTATTTTGCTCAAAGGATATTTGATGAGTTACATATTTGTTACATTTGAGTAACCTAATAGTTCTCATGTCTTAAAGTTGATGGGCCATCCATATATGATTTTTTTTTCTTTTTTGCAACACCAACAAGTGAAGTATTGCATCATTTGCTGTGTTTCATACTCTACATAAAGGTATTAGTTTGCTCCTGATGGAGTTTTTATTGGCTCAGTGAGGGATTTGTCTTCATTTTAAAGCACAGTTTCAACATAAGGTTTGTAACAGAAAAACTATTGAGGTCTCATTTCAGATGCCCTGAAAAGCCTTTTGAGCCCTGGGTGCATGGGCACTGCTCTTTGTCAGAGGGTTTTGCTGGAGGGGCAGAACAGCAGAGAGCAGAGAACAGAGGTCTGGGGGAGCAGCCTTAGCAGAGCACTTGTGTATCTTCTGTTGAGATCCCAATGTTATTGGTAGCCTAGCTGGTAACCAGATTGTTTGATCAAGTATGAGAAGCTATATTTCATGGTAATGCTTTCATTCCATAGGGACTCTGCCATGTTCTTGTTATTTTATTGCTGTGAGTTTTTTCAATGACTGAAATATTTTCAAACCCACACAGTTAATCAAAAAAAGTCATGGATGAGACATATGTGACTGAATTGTGAGTAAACCTGAACTTGTAATGTTCTTTGGGCATGTACCACACATAAAGAACAAGTTGCATCTCTAAGTTTGAAGGCAGTAGCTCAGATTACAAATTCACATGGTATAGCAATAAAATAAAAACTGGATATTGTTTAGAAATGACTACTTTGGTAACTTTCTCCTTTTCTATGAAATTGTTCAGGTAGAGCTGGATTCATGCATTACATCATTCCTGCCCCAAATGTTGAACAGAGAGGTTTATGCTGCCATATGTTTTTATCTTACAGGTTGAATTTGAGTGGCTCAGGCAGTTTTGGTTTCAAGGCAAGCGGTATTTGAAGTGCACTGATTGGTGGCTTAATCCTATGGCTAAGTTGGAAGAATTTTGGAGAAAAATGGAGATTATGGTAAGTACTAGTTTTATAGTCTAAAGCCTCTAGAGCTTAAATCTGAGAGCACTCACAATTATGTTTTTAATTGTACTGTAGTAACAGGATTTAAGCTTTATTCAGAACATATGAAAAGCAGAATCAATGTCAGCCTTCCACTGTCTCCTCTTACTTTTCCCCCCTTCAGTAGCTAGAAGAAACGCAAGCAAAATAAGATCCAAAAAACCAGGAGGTGATTTTAGTTATTCCCTGACTTTGTTTTTGAAGCTTGAGAGCCTCACAAGATGACCATTGTATATTACATCATGCCATTTGGTAGATGAAACTGCATTGTCAGCATTTTCAGAACACCTTCAAGACAGACAGCTCTGCCAGTGACAGCACCAGTGAATGCACTTGCACACTTACACCACAGCTAGGTTAGTTTCTTGAGTGACTGCAGCAGTGCTGCTGCTTCCTGTAGAGTTGCAAGTATATCCCTGCTTTTCATGAAAACAGACTTGGTGGAAAAGTACTCTTGGCCTCCTGGCTGCTGCTGTCCAAGTAGAGACTCAGTTGGGAGGCTCCCTTGGTGTAGGTATTCAATGCATTTACCAGCATCCCTGCTTTTAGATTTGTAGCGGGGAGGAGCTGTATTGATGAACATGTCTTGCTTGTATCCATGTGTCTGCATCAGAAGCTGCTTCTCAGTCATTTCTGCTGGGCAAGCATAAGCCTCAATTTGCCTGGGGAAAGAAAGGATGCTGAATATGATGTGTAGTGAGAAATGGTTTTGAATCTCTGGAGATAGGGTGAAACGAGTAGGCTTTTGAGTTTTGAGGGAAATGTGGCTCACTAACCTGCTCAAACATAATGCAAGCTTTTCCAGCAATGGCTGGTTTCAGGCTTGGGAAATAAGTGTGGAAAAGTGGAAAATTGCTTTGTGACATCAGTTGCTGTAAGGAATCGGTGAACATTTCAACTTTCTGACAAAAGGAAATCGTTTATAACTTGTTTTTGTGGGGGATTTTCCTCATTTTTGTGTCATGTGCTCACATTCTTGAATGACCTTTCTAATTTGAAAACAATCTTCTGGTTTGTTTTTCTTTCAAATGACAGCTTTCTCTCTTGTAACGCAGGCTTAGATGAGGTAGAGACAAGAATGTTTGATTGTTATTTTATATCCATTGTATTTTGAGAACATGGGAAAACAGCAAGCTCAGGAGTCCTCCAGGGTTAGGTTTTCTGCAATTGGTGTGACACTGCCATGTGTCTCTAATTAGAACCATGGTGGCGTCAGTGTATCTCCTTTCAACAGGCCTCAGGATGATATTTATCAGCAAACTGAAGGTTGGGCCAAGACAGAAGCTGCTTCTAATTTAAACTTTAAAAATGGCTTTTAATGTTTTATGACTTATAACATATTAATCACAATTAATTTCAGCGATTGAAGGAGACAGAAGAGAATTTTAATTGAGAATGTCTGTTTTGTTGAGTCTAAGTAAATTCGATGCTTACTGTAGTTGGGATTTGGAGGTGGGGTGGGGTGTTTTTGGGATTTCATCTACATTTTGTCCTTTAGTGTTTCACAAAGTGACAGTAGGGGGCAATGTTGAGCCGTAGTTTCACTGCAACAGCAGTCACCGACTTCATAAAAATACATAGAAATGTAGCATTAACATCAAGAATTATCCTTGTTACTTCAAGTTAGCTGTAATCTTCGAGATTCCATAACACAGGAAATCAATTGTGGGTTAACAAATTCAACAGCAATTTAACATAAAAACTGCAGTGTTTTTGGTGCATGCTTAGCCTCCACAGCATTAAGTTAAATCAAAAAGGTATTTCTGAAGGTACCCAGTAGTCTACTAGTGGTTTGGGTTTTTTTCCAGATTTATTATTTTAGTTGTTGATTCTTCTTAAATAAAAAAGATGTCAGAATTCTAAAAGTAAAAAGGTCCTAGAATTGCTGATCTTAGATGAATATTGTTGCCTAAAGGGAACTATTTTTTTAAAGAAAACACTTAAGCAATGCATTTTTCTTGCTTTGGTGTGTTAGCTGATTTCTTGATTTTTTTAATGTATTTGTCTGGAGTGATACACAAGTCAGTCTTGTGGTCCCTGTGTGCTTTGTGCCTCTTCTTCTTGTTTAGTGAAGCAGTTCTAAAGGCTAAAAGAAGATTTCCAAAATAATTTTTGATTCTCAGAATTGTAATTACTCCAATGTCAGGGCAGGGTATGACAGTGCAGGAAGTTTAACCCAGTGTCTTCATCCCTTTGGGCTTTATTCAATATTTTTGTACATTGTAGCAATCACAGAATTTTATCATAATGTTTATTCCTGGCATTTCTTTCCCTGAGGATAGTTTTACTTAGAGCTCGCTCTTGTGATGTAAATGTTAAACCTTTCATTTGAATGACATTCTGATAAAACATCACATTTCCCACAATATTACCCCGTGAATTTATGAACCATTAAATTCAGAGCAGTTTAACCAATCTTCTCCTCTACCCCCTCCTTGAAAAAAATGAAGGCTATTCAAATGTTTGAGGTTGGGTTGGTTTTTTTTTTTCCCCCTCATAAAAGTCATCCGAGATTAACACGTTATCATCTGCAACATCAGGATAAATGCTTCCCGAATTCAAAGGGAGAGTTACCATTTGAAAAAAGGCTGTACAAGCTTTGCTTTCTGGGTAAAGAGGAGTCTGAAAAGCTGAAGTCTCATGTGATGTGAGGAAGTCTTGCTGTATCTGTTCTGAGATGCAGCAGGGAGACAATTTGTCTCTCAGGGTCTGATATCATGCAAACCTTGAGATCTGACATTTATTTTAGCTAGGAAAATCTTCTAACACCATGCCAAATCTGCAAGAAGTGCAGAAAAACCCTCAGTCTTTTTTTGTTTATTTTGGTTTTACAGTGATTCGCATTGGAATAAGGAAAATGGAGAGCAATTAAATGTTTTTTTCTTTCTGGCATGAAAAGTAAACATACATACTCATACTTAAATATTGAGGCTTTAAAGACTTTTTTAATGTATCTAGTGTTCCTTTTAAAAGAAATAATAAAATAAATGAAGACCTTACTAGTGCTGTATGGTGTGAATTGTATTTCCTGCTTTGACAGTCCATTTAGCAACATAGCAATGTATTTATATGGCAGTTGGCCTTAATAACTTTTATTGACTTTAGCAGGTAAGAGCCAAGACTGGGATTATTAAAATGTATCAGTTTCATTGCAATATAAAAATCACAACATATATAATTATGTAAGGTAGGCTACCTTCCATTTAATCCCACCTATTTATGCAGGAATTTGGCAATATGAAAAAAAATGTGGAACTAAAACGTAGAGAAAATATGGCTGGTTGAGAGTTATATTTAACAGCATAAATGTTTGCCTTCGCTAGAGGGTCTACTGGAAAGAATGGAAGATCTTGAAGAAGTGATTTAATGGTACAACTGAGACACAAGGAATTGTTGCACTGTTTTACTTTTTGGTGTTTTAAGATACACCTAGCAGTGAAAATGAAACACAGCACACCTTTAATTTATAAATGTAGTGTAAAAGCACAAGTGCTCACACTCCATGTAGTTACAGTGAGCAGAATGTCATTTTGAGCAAATTATATCCTGCTGCAAAACTTGTCTTCATTCATTAAACTTTTTTAAAAACTGGTAATTTACTGGTCTTTTACAATTGACTAGTCATTGTTATTACTCTTCTTCTCACTGGCATGTTTTTATCAGCTTATGTAACCAAACTGAAATCAGAGAGCAAGGCTATTATCTTGTAAAATTGTTTTTCTATCCTTTTTGAAGTCTATTTATTTACTACCATTGCTATGTATCAAGTATGTCATAGTTTCTTCTATAAGCTACTATTGTCAGAGACAGAATTGAATCTAGGCTGAAACTTGAGCTACAAAGTCTCAGCCTAGGGCCATATTTTATATTTTTTTCCAAATTAAAAGAAGGGTTTATAACATGTATTTAAGTCAGAGCATTTCAATTCCAGAATAACCATGTAAAGCTATAGGATAAAATATGCTTTTAAAAGGAATCCTCTCAGCTTTGGTAGAGGTTGGCATTTTAACCAGTTAACCAGAGCTAACCAACTTGATTTTTGATCACTTGTTTAGCTTTCCCTTTGTGCTTACTGTCACCCTCTTTATTGGGAGGGCATGCTGTGCTGGGTGAGTGTATTTGACTAATACAGGCACATCATGGCAGCTCAAAGACCCAAATTTTAACCATATTTCCTGTCTCTTGGGGCTCCTCTTATCTGTTTAGGTCAGACTCTTTAATTAAATGTATTTTTTTTACATCTTATATTTTCTCTTCACTAGGAGTCATGTTTCTGGTAATGTACACTTTATCTTTAGCAACAACAACAGCAAAACCTGATCCTGAAGACTTCTTAATTTTTTTTTTTCTTTTTGCTTGTTTGCTTGTTTTGTTTGTTTAGGGGTTGGGTTTTTTCTTTTGGTTTTGGGTTTTTTTGGTGCTAATTTCCTTGACCCCAATATTTTTAGCTGTCAGAAATAGAAGAAAAGATTCAGTTCTGTGTAGTAGAATCACTGCTAACTTTAAAGAAAAAAAAGCAGCACATCTTTCAGGAAAAAAAATATTTACAATTCTGAGGGAATTCAGACTTAAGCTTCCAAAACAAAGTGTGTGCTGAAAGCACAAAGGGCTGTGTTTATGATTCTCTTTGAAGTGTTTTTGCAACAGGATAAGGAAAATTTTAGAAACTGTCTGATAGTGTTCAGGGTAAATACTTAAACCCCTTTAGAGAATTTCACACACAGATACTGTGCAGCAGAAAAAAGGATACTTATGTTTCCTAAAGCTGCTACAGCCTACAGCTTTGTACTTAAAGACAGAGGTGTTGAATAGAATTCTACTGAGGATACATCCAGTGACAATATCTACAGGAACATCAGAGCAAACCAGTGGATAGCACTTTCTATTTTTAACCCTTCTGTGAGCTGGTTGAGATCTAAGCTGTGTTGATAGGAATGACTATAACATTTCTGGTATAAAATGGAATTGTTAAAAGGGCAGACTTCCAGCTCATACAGCATCCTGTCAGAATTATGCTGGAAACATTAAGGCTATAACATAAAATGCTCTAAACCAGGGAAAGTCTAGGACAATCTGGGTCCTATAGGAAAGTGGGATGTGTTTCTGGCAGCAATGGGAAGACCATGGGTGGAAGTGATGTGCCTGGAGATGGTGCAGGGGAGCTGGCACAGTGAGTTCCCTTCTGGGGGATTTGCAGATGACCTACAAGTCTGATGGCTGTAGGTGTGTGTGCACAGAATGGTATCTTGGTCAGCTTCAGTTTTGCATGATGAGAATTCTTTTCTCTTGTGCTGAACTCTTACACTTTTGGGGCTTCTTTCTGTTCTCTTCACTATATAGTATTGGATGTGTGTGACTGTGTTACATATGCATGTCCTTTCATGGAAAATGATCAGCTCTATGTTATTTAAAACATAAATGCACGGAACACGCAGCAGAGAGCCAAATTGTTCATATAGATTATGCCCCAGTCCTGTGTTTGTATTTTGTAAATGGATCTCTTAAGCCTGAGTCCTGAACACTGGAGCTTAAACAGGAGTCTGCATCACAGGGAAGAGTTTTCTCAGACTGGACAGACTACCAGAGTTGGTCCATACTGGGACTGCAGGTCTGTCTGTTTGCTTCTGCATGCAAATCTATACATAGATATATTGGGGGTTTCATCTGTGATGATCTTCTAATTAACTTAATTATCTAACTTGTGAGTCACATGAAGTTATATTTAAAGAAAAAGCATTTATAGGGTATGAGGACTGGGGGCAATGGGAACACTGTGGGAATGGAGTTTAGAGACCATCAGAGGATGTTTAGTAGTGCCAGTCACCCAGTGTGTCACAGAGAGGGAGAAGCTCAGATTGTGGTTCCTGCTCTGCATGCTTGTAGACCCAGTGGCAGTTCTGGGAAGGGTATTTCCAACATGGTGTTGGCTTTTTCAAATTCAAGTGAAAGCAGAATTGGGACAATGGGTCTACTCTATACTGTATCAAAGTGTGTGCTGTTTCCACTGTTTTTTCCCCAGAACTTTGGATACACATGTACTGGAATAACAGAATACTTTTTTTTATCAACAATATGTTTATTTAGGTTTATTATTTGCTGTGGAAATAGTGCAGTAGGAGTGTTGTGCTATTGTTCACTAGTCCAATTACTCTTCATAAAGCCATTTATGTTCTTAGAAATCCATTTCCAAGAAGAAAAATGGAGTAAAAGACCATATTTGAACACAGAGTATAATTTTTGAATAAAAAATTCTTCTGTATTTGTGAAGTTTGTGTCTATGTGTTATATAAAACTTGGTTAATTATCAACTATCAAGAAAGAGGTTTCTAGTTCTCATTTGGATCTTGGAGTATATGAAGTTGTACATTTTTGTGTGTATGCTTGTGGACATGCTATATAGATATAAAAACCTGTTTTGGAGTTGAAAATGAATTACAGTGGTTTGGCAGGAATAATTTTGACTGTGATTGCTATAAACTAGGGAAAGTTGTGATTTTGAATGGAAGTGAAAGCAAATAGTATGACTCAAGTGTCACCATCTACATTGCTGTAACTGTAAAAGTTTCTTTTGAGAATACAGCTTGTATTGCTAAACATGGTTTCAGTGCTGTTGTATTTTGGTGGTTATGTAACCACTATAAAATAGAATACAGATGGTTTACTTTGCAAATGCTTTTTTAAGCAAAGGAGGTGACATCCTCTGAAAAGCTGCCATTGCTCCATCAATGCATTTTCTTTCCTATCTGATCATTAGTGCTTCTAATTCCTAACAAGATTGTGGTTGAGTGGTGGTTTTGAAATGTATTTTTTAACAGTTACTTCATCTTTGATCAAAATGACAGCTCCTATTTAATACATAGAGAAATAAAAGTTGGCTTCAGTGCTTGCCATGGGAAGTGTTATGATCCAGTGGATTAGGTGCTAATTTTTTCTCTGACCCTTTGTTTAGCTTGCACAAGCAACTTACATGTAGTTTTGAAAATCAATGTGAAGATCAAAATGTTGAGGTCTTGCTTTGCTTTCAGGTTGCTCACAATTCCTGATCTTAAATTCCTCATCAATAAAATGAGGCTGTGATTTTTACTGTAGCTGAAAGTGAGCTATTGGCAGCATCCTAGGGAGAGAACGTGTGAAGGAACAAATTTCTGCCTTCCCCCTTCCATGGTTGTTGCAAATCATAGAATTTGTGCCACATCTTAAGATTTTTCAAACTTATGTTTATTTATTTTGGGCTCCAAGTAGGCAGTACTGCATTTTGGCTGACCCCAGTTGTTCCCTGGCAGTTCCCAGTTCCAGCTTTTGAGTGAAACTTGTTTTTTTTTCTTTTGTTCCCCCCCCCCCCCACACACATCATTTCTTACTAGGCATACTTTTGCTTACTAATCCTGAAGCTGTAGACATAAAATAATGTTTACTGTTTTGCAGGAGGAAGGTAATTACTGGCTTCTCTCAATATCTCTAGTTAACATCAGGTTTTGGCAGTTCTCCATGGACTTCTAGTTAATCTGAACTCTATAATTCTCACAGCAGACTCTAATACAAGCTTTAAGTGTTGCAAATCTTCTGAATTATTCCTGTAAATGAATGTGATTGTTTACCACAATCAGACTAATGGCATCTCTTTTCATAGGGCTCATTTTGAATTTCTGTAATATAATGGGGTGTCTAAGGGCATGGTGAGAGCAGGCCAGATCCTTGCTTGTGATTAGGAGTGGCCTCTGTGCTCAAGATGCATCTGACTTCATCCTTAGCATGCACTGTTCTGCTAAGTGCACTGATACCCACTGGGAATAGTGCATCAGTTCATGTTTTCTAGCTGCCTGGGGATCAATATAATTGTGTAATAAACTGAAATGATAATTTTATTTTTCTCTGTGTTTATATATGCATGCATATATAAACTGCTAATTCTATTTTAGCTTGGTCTTCAAGCTGGATGCTCCATGCTAATGGATTGAAGCTTCACTAGCTAGTTGGAAGGTCAGTTGTTTTCTTAAGATAGTGGGGGGGACTTAGTTTGGATAAGTGACTTTGCTAGTAATTTTCTAGTAATTCAGACACACAATGGAGTAAAGCTTGCTTGTTGTCATCCTTTAGTGATTGTTCTGAGTCTGTCCAATGTCATGCTTCTAATTCATGCTTCTAATTCATGTCTGTGCTGAAATCACTTGCAGTAGCAGACCACAGAATTCACTGCTTTGCTCCAAAACAATGCTTTGTTATGTTGCTGATGGAAGATAGAGATGCAAATTATTTTTATATTAGCCTGTACAAACCAATCTATGCTGTGTAGCACCAAAGTATGCAGAGGTTTTACTTCTCAGAATTCCCTGAGGTGGTAGAGCAGCTGAAAATCTTTCAGCAGTTAGGCTTTATGTTTCTGTCTTCTCTTACAGGGAAAAGGAAAGAGCACCATGGTATTGCTTGTACAGTACTGGTGCATCTGTTCTCAAAGAAGCAGAGTTGAAGAAACATTAAATTCATTTTCTACTGCCTTGATGTAGATGCTCAGTGCAAAGGCCAGTGGAAGTCCTGCCTGCATCTTAGTCTGAAATACTACAATGCTTTTAAAAGGATTAAAAATGCACATGATGAGGATTATTAACAGTTGTCACTTTTTGAAGTCTTCTCTTAGAGGTGGTTTCATTAATGCAACCTTGCAGTTCCTGACTTTGGCTCTCAATGGAATGGCAGTAGAGAAAGATGTTACCATGCAATTACACCATGCAATTTTACACTCAAAGCTTTTCAGACCATTAACCCATTACTGATTTTTTTTTTGTAGGCTTTCCTATAAGAACATATTTGGCACACATAAAACGTGTGCATACGTTCCAGTGGTGGTCATTATGCTAAAGTATTTGTTAATTTACAATATCAAAACTTAGAAATCTACTTGGGAAGGGAAATGATGGGTAAGACAATGGCTGAATCAGTCTTGAAAACTCATAAAATTTTCAAAAATACCAAACCAAACAAAAAAGTCCCTCTGTCCTACTGTTAAAAACCAGGACACATGACTGTTTTCTCAACTTTTTACTTTGCTTTTATTATTCTACATTTTCTTGTTAAATGTAAAATATTGTAATTGAATGATGGCATTAGCTAGCATTTTCCAGCAAAACAGCAGATTTAGGCTCTTTGCTGCTAGTTTCAAAAGTAATATATATATAGAGAGAGCGTGAAGACAAAAATTTAGCACGTAGATGTATAATCCCAAAGGAATAAACTGAGTTCTACTAGACAAGCTGAAAGCTGATTAAAATATTTCTCATCCTTTGGGTATGCAACAGCTTTTGATGATGGAGAGTGTATTAATATTCAGCTTAGCTGCTTGTCGACACTTCAGACAGGTCCCAGGAAAGACTCTGATACTGACCAGGTTTTCTCACTCTGCCAGAAATCTTTATGAGACACAGAGCAGAACCCTTGTAGTGGCAAAAGCCAAGATAAGAATAATGCTATTTAGCTATGTCTTTATTTTAGAAACTGCTTTTAGACATTTTTAAAAGGTTGAAAGTTTTAGAGAATTCTTTTGATGATTAAAACATTTAGATACAACAAAGGGGAAAGATTAATCTTACTTTTTTTTTTTTTTTTTCAAACCAAGGCTGCTGTAATCTAGTAAATTTTATACCCATTTGTCCAAGTTGTTTCTAAACACATAGAAATCCCACTAATAGAATCTGTGACTGAGGATTTTGTAGTGTTCCCATTGCAGTTATTTTCTAACAGTCAGATCTGAGGTGCTAGGGTAATATCCTTTTAATTTCCATTTGTATTGTAATACCTACCTTCCAGACAGGAATGAGATGTAAACAGCTACTTTATCAGCTGATCCTTCTTCTGTTCCTTTCTTGGCATGCTGACATATGGGCTGTTTGCTTTTCCACCTTCCGTGGTGACTAAATATATACAGTATCTGTCTGAAACATGACATAGGCTGGGCCAGGTGCCTTTAGGATGGCTCCAGGGCTAAATACTTCCTGTAATAGGTGAAAGAGCATGGCTTAATCAGCTTAGTGAACTTAATTAAGCTGTGCTTTTTCTCATGGTACAGCCTTAAAGTATATTTCATTTAGAAACTCTATTTTGTAATGGTGGAATGACACAAGGTTGGAGAGATTCTGTGGGGTTTTCTAGTGGGCTTTTTCCCCATCCAATTTTAACATTTTTATCCATGGGAAGAGCTGTCCGTGTTCATTCAAACCTCACCTGGCCCGGATTGCAGATTTGTCACCAGATTCTCTGCAAAGTACCTTCTTTATTGTCCTTTAGAAGGTAATCTTGTGTATTGTGATAGTGAGGAGCTGGATCTTCTCTCCTCTGATCTCCAGGTCTCAGTAGAAAACGTGGTGATGCATTAAAACAATTTGAAGAGACTTGTTCTTCCATGAGAGGAGTTTTCTTTATGTGCTCCATGAGGTAACCCATGTTCAAGAAAATGTCTAATGTCTTTTGAGAAGAATTGGGATCCTGCTGCAAGTGCTGAGCAAGCTGTACAACCCATCTCCTCTGGTTCATCTAATATATCAGTGTTTACTTTTTTACTTTTCTGTTCAGATCTTTGCTGTGGGGGAAGCAAACAAGAGAGCAGACTCCAGGATGCAGCTGGTCAAGGGAAGAGTGGTAGCAGGTGCCAAAAGGCAGGAGAACATGGGAAAAAGGGGTTAGGAGCAGTTCTGTAGCACTTGGAAACCTTGGAGCTGGGTGTGTAGGTGGGATGGACCTTTGCATCCAGTGGGAATAGAAAACAAGCTGGCAGGAGAAAGTTGGGAGAAGGAAAGAGAAGGAACTTATGAGGAAGACTCAGGTATAAAGGAGTGATGTGGTTTGGGAAGAAAATAGTGTATGGGGGTGGTGAGAGCAAAAGATAAAGTAGTTGAGTATCTCCTTCAAAACAGAAAATTGTGGGTATTATTTTGTTGGGTTTTTTTTTCATTCTTTTTAAGAAGTTTGTGTTTTGATAGAAATTTCTCCATTGATGCTGTTGTGTGGTAATAATGCTACATTTAATATACTATAGAACCAAATAAGGGAGAAGTACTTTGTTCTGGCAAAATAAAAAAAAAAAAATCCAATACAGAAAGTGGCTTAAAGAATGTTTAAATTTATTTTATTTATTTATATATGTATATTTTTATTTATTACAACAGACATATAGAATTACCCAGGGAAAAAAACAGGGAAATTACATAAGCATATTTTTTTACCAATTAAAAAAATATTTAAAATAGGTGAATTTCTTCTGTGTTTATATATAAACACTTGTGTGCATACACACAGACATGGAGACATACATGTGTACCCATAAAGTGGAAGAGGTTTATCTGTTAACCTGCTATTAAAGCTGTTCTCCAGAATGCTTGGAGCTGCAAAATCTTGCTGAACTAATAAATTAGTTTCTCATCTTAGTACCTGGCATAGTTCTATAGTAGCCTTCAGTGTTTCTTAATTATATAAAGTGTTAGAATTTTCTGGTGACTGCTTATGTTATTTATAATGCGGAGGGTGTTAATCCTGTGGTGATAAACACTCTGTTAGAATTACTGTAGGTGAAAAGTACATGCTTTTATTTGTGGTTTGGGTTTTTGGGTTTGATTGTGCTTTTTTGTTTTGGGTTGGTTTTTTGTTAGTGTGTTTGTGGTTTTTTGCAATGTTTTTTTTTTCTTTTTTTTTCCTTCTCCCCCACCTCCCCCCCCTTTTTTTTTTTTTTTTCCCCCCCCCCCAAAGGTTTTGTCTCCTCAGAAAATGAAAATTACTTTGAGGTAATTTGCAATGAAGAGAACAGAGGAGCATCTGTCGTCCATAGGGGCCCAAGGCTGTTGAAGCTGTGGCCATTAGAACATAAACTCTCTTTGCAATGAATTGGTCTCCCAGAAATCCTCCATTTAGAAGTAGTGAAGATCTCAACTGAAAGAAGCATAATCAAAAGCACACAGAAGAAGGCACTCCCTACTTGGCCTCTAAAAGAGTTCATACCTACCTGTGTCTCATTCTAAGCCATTTTGGAGAGATATGTCAAAGGAAAAAATTGTATATGAAATTGTGTCTATACATATACAGACACCTTATAATGTCTAAACATACATGGCTGTCATCTCAGGTGATCTGGGGATACTGTAGAGGTTCTTGTCCAGCTGTCAGCTGTCTCCCAGGGACTGTTTTCAGGACTGAGGAGCTTTTTGAAAAGCCTTCCATTCTTTCAAAGGTTGTGGCTTTACAGAAGTTACCCCAATATTTCAAGCCTTTTTCTAAACACTGGTGTCTTTTTTACACTTTGCTGAGCTGTGTGCTTCACAGGATGGGAGCTGGGGAGAAGGAAGCAGTGAAGGCTTTCTGCCATTTTGTTTTTCACACAGTCCTGGGATTAGTGCAATTTTCATACATCTCCAAGAGAATTCAGCCATGTGGCCAATTGCAAAGGCTTTCCTCTGGTCTCCAGAAGTGTCAGGGTTCACCAAAATATTCTGTCACACTGCTTTTGCTCTGGTCTATAAATAATGACCCTAACATATTCCTTGATTGCAGATGCTGAGGTAGATGTTCCACCTGTAAGTTTCTTCATTCTGTGGGCATTCCACCTACTCCAAATCTGGAAAGATACAGAGATGGAGAAATACTTTCATTACACACTAGCATTTTTCCAGCTCTCTGGTAGTACCTGAAACTGCTATAAGGCAGTGACAGGAGGATTGTGTTGATGCAATGGTTGTGTTGAGCCCTTTGCAATGTGTAGGACTTGCATATTGCATGTAAACAGGAATCAAAGAGCAAGGAAGAAAAGGTTAATGTTACCAGGCCAAAAATTAAAGGGGAGCAGCTGACCTGATGGGTTTGATATTTCAGGCTTCAGGTTGTACAACGTTCTCAGCTCAAGTGGTGCAAATCTTGCAAACTATGAAGGGATCTGATGATCAGCCCCCACATTATCCAGCAGAGGCAGAGCTGATCTTGACTTGATGTTCTAAGAAAACTCAGCATCAGAGTAAGCTGATCAGGTGTTAACAACATATGTTTTGCAGAGCTGGAACAGGAGTTAAATGGTATATGAGCTCTTTTTTTAATTCAGTCACCAGTAAAGGGCTCAATGCCTGAACTCCTGGATGAAGTCATTCAATCTGTCAAAATGGAAACATAATAATCTGGGCTTAATCTATTTACCATATTTGTGGGTATTTTAATGTTGCTCTACAGCAGATTAGATGAATATGAAGTAAATGGAAACTCGGAGGCAAGATCACAGAATCACAGAATGTCTTTGGTTGGAAGAGACCTTCAAGATCATCCATGCAACCCTTGACCAACACTGTAAGATCACCACTATACAGCTACCATGTCCCTCAGGACCAGGTCCACACACCTTTTAAATACCTCCAGGGTTGGAGACTCCACCACTGCCCTGGGCAGACTATTCCAGTGTCTGACAACCCTTTCAGAGAAAAAAATGTTTTCTAATATCCAGCCTAAACCTCCTCTGGTATAGCTTACATCCATTTCCTCTGGTGAGATGCTCCTGTCCAGCTTCTAATTTGATGATACTGTGTTACTGTTTGGTGTGTGCTAGTGTTTTCTCTGTGCTTCTTTGGTCTTTTGCTCAGAGCTCTTGGGATGCCAAGATTAGGACTGGTTTGCTTTTGTGATAATCTTCCATGTTTGCTGTGACACACAGGTGAAAAAGTAATATTTGTTCTGCTCTAGAATGCAAGGAATCCAACTCAGACACTGAGGACAATTAGTCCTGTGTTGTGACATAAAAAGCAGATGTGCTAGAATTTTAGGGGTACTTTTTTCCTGTACGTGTTCCAGGGGGAACTGAACTTTCAGTATGAATTTTCTGTTTGTTTAACTGCTGTCTATCCTTCAGTTGCTGGCCTGTGCTTACCTTTATTTCTCTTGTACAAATACTAATCCCTACGTTGTCTTCCTTCCTTTTTCTCCCCCTTTAGTGTTTCACTTATATTTTAATAGTCTCATTTACACCTAGAGATGTTTTTTTCTGCTTCTGCAGAGAGATTGTGAGGAGTCTGGCACAGTAAAACTTAGGGAAGAACTTGAAGGAGGGTTCAGTGGGAGGCAAAATTAAAGCTGAAGTGTTTTTATGAATGGGACAGAGCAAGAATATGAGAGGAAGCAAGTTGCAGGAAGAGGGAGGAGCAGAGAGGGGAAACAATTGTAAGGAGGACAACAGTATAACAAAGTGAGAGAAGGGTTTAAAAAATATAGAAAAATGGGAATAAAGTTACTGGAAGTCTAAGTACTCTTGGTAGCGCAAGAGATAGTGTTGAAAAAGTAGGAATAAATTAGAAAGTGTCTATACTTATAAAACTTGTGTAACATAATGAAGTTAATGTGAAAGTTGATGCTTCATATTTCAAAATTATTTTTCCTTTCCTTCCTGTTACTCCTTCAACACAACAGAGTGAAGGATAGAACGGGAAAGAGAAGCTAGGCAGATATTTGTGTTCATGGATCAAAGAACTGCATGGTATTGAAATCATCTGAATTTTCATCAATTCTGCTTGTTGGCTGCAGCATTTCATAGGGCCTTGCTCTGGGTAAATTTAACATGTAAGCTATTACCAAATGCAACTACATAAAAATGTGACTTCTGTATGAATGTGTTATTTTACTTTATATGTCAAAGCAGCTTTTAGTCTGCTGACATAGTTCTGAACCAGCTTTCATGAAAGGGTTCTATTATGGCTTTACTGTAGGAGAACATTCAGCCTGGAAGTCTGCAGGCAGAACATTTGTAATAGTGTGCATGTGTGAAATTTTAAGTGATAAGCTGCCTGATTAAAACCAGAATATATTTTTAGTAAAACCTGTTATTGGCTTTTTGTAAATCCATTTTTACTACTACAAGGGGAGGAAAAAAGGAGGAGGAAAAGGAATTATGGGGTAGCAAGGGAAGACTGAAAAAACATACAACTGAAGGTATAACTTCAACTTATAAATATCAACACTTTAAATGACTAATATGATCCAGCTTGGTAATGAGGATGTTTCAGGAAAGATGAAGCAAGTTGTTTCCTATTTGAGTAGTACATCTGTGAAAATGTCCTTAGCAGTTTTTATGTTGAAGACTGTTTTCTATGAATGAAAATTACATAATACTTTTGCTAGTCCCGTTTCAAAGGCTGAAATCTGCTCAGCTCCTTTTTACAGCTATCTCAAATATTTTTCTTTTTGTGCATGATAAATATTTGCAGAAGTGCTGTCATCTTTTTTTTTTTTTAAAACAACCATTTGAAAATTTTGTATGTTGGACTTGAATAAGTAAGAGCTGTCTCACTAGGGGTGTGAGTCTGATACTTACAATGCTCTTTCCATAACTGGAGTTTATACAATTAAATTCATTAGACATTCAAAGCATGCTACTTAAAGATGTACATCAGCAGTATGAAATATCTGCATGCTCTTTTCATTTTACTGTTCTACCTCCTTGTCTTGCATTTGTCCTAACCTTGTTCATAAGCATACATGAGCCTTGTCACCTTTTGGGGTTTTAAGAACTAATTACATTTTTGAAATGTATTTTAATCAAAAAAGCATTTTACTGCTTATTTGCATGGTGCAGCTTCTCCATCGAACACACTCCTGTGGTCCGAAGACAGTAAGTAGCCTCTTCAGTGTTTCAACTGGTATTCCAGTTCCTGGTTTCCTCAGGATAAATGTGATTGCTCAAATATAAACGTTTTAGATTGCAATGACAGCTGTGGAAATTAAACATAGCCAGCAAAATCTATTTTCTGTCTAGCTAAGTAAAGGAGAGGACAGATGAAAAATCCCCTGCGTGAGTGAGTTCTTATGAACAGTGATGATTCTTTTCATTTTGCTATATTAATTTTCTTGTTTTCTAAAAGAAAAAAAAAGTCCCACTTAAATTTCTTTGCATGTTCTTCATATTCAGGTTTATTATTTAAAGGTGAAAAATTCAGAATATCATTCCTGGGCCATATTGTAGAAGACATTGCAAACACTTCCCTAAACAAAGGGGGAAATTGCCCTTCAGAATAGTTTCCAGAGAGCTGTAAAGGTCTGTGGGTGGAATAGGTTTTCAAATTCTGTGGATATCTGGGGACTGGGGTGAAGAGAGGGATTTCCAATTGCCCAGGAACTTTGTTCTAATTTCTTATGAACAGAGGCTGTTCTGTTTTCAGAGGCTTCGGTCATATTAATGATTATCTTACCCTGTTTTAAAACATCTTAAAATGTTGAGTCTTCTACAAAAGTTCTAATTTTTAAACACAAGTTTTGGTACCTGCTCAAGAGACTATTTTAATCCAGAGAAACAGAATTTTCTTACGTTGACTATGTAGTGGTTTTGCACTGAGAGAATAAGCAGAGACTGTCCTGCCAAAAGGTAAATCTTTGTGTCCTCTTACCACACTTTTCTGGTTTTCCTGAGGTATGGTTTTTTGCTCCTGTAATTCTGGAGGATTGATTTTCCTTTCTAGCATCTTTTCAGTGTCTGTACCACCACCAGACCTGCTCAGTCTTGACAACTGGTTTGAGTCTACTCTTTGCACTTGGCTGAGGAGAGCAGAAGACTCAGCTTTTTCAGGTGGTTGTTATGAGGATGTTAATAAACTCACACTGCTGCTCTCTGGGCTAATTCTTTGTTTCCATGGCAACTTCTTAAATAACTCCATCTAGCAAAGTATGTTTTGTAGCAATTCACTACTAGAAGTAACTTGATAGTCTTTTTTTTGAAGTAGGGTATTTCTGTTTGAGTAGAAGATTCAGAATGAGCTATAGAGTGCTGAGTTGTTGTGTCTACTGTGATTAATTTTTTTAATTTTTTTTTTCCTGGGCTGGAGGAATTACTGTAGGTTTGACCTGAGAAATGAGGCAGTGGGATATAATTTGTATATTTAAAAAAAGCATTATGTTGTGACTCTTTTGGGGGGAAAAAAGCTCTCTCAAAGTTTATTGAGGAGTAAATGGTTAAAATGGAGCTGCAGTTACTTGAAAGAGACAAATATACATTCATTATTTCCTGAGTATGTTGTTTTTATGGGAAAGCAAAGGAAGCAATGGCTGGGTGTCATTAAGGAGTAGCTAGTGGAAAGCAGTGAAATGAGCAATGAGACTTGTAAAGTGTCATGAAAACTGAAACACCAGGGTACAAAGTCCCGCTTCTCCTCACAGATATGGATACCATATGGCAGCATGAAGGGGAACGGAGAGAAGGAGACAAGAATCCCATTATTCCTCACACTTTCATTTGCTTGCTATTTGCTTTGGGCTAAGGACTTAAGAAGTTGTGCATGAACCTTCTCCTGGCACAGTGTTTATTGACAAGACACCTGTCTTCCCTGTCACATCCTTCAAGTTTTTTGTGCCACTCCAGCTTCAGCACTTCCGATTGTAATTTTATTGTTTTTCCAGTAGTTCTAGGATAATCTTTTCTTGACTGTTCCTGGCTTGAAACCTATCTTCATTTTCTGGTCTTATAACCCTTCCTTCTTTTACAATATTTCACTTATTTTCTGTAAGGAAGGTGATCTGCTATGATTATTTTACTGCTGTCCCTGAAATCTCTGCCTTCTCTCCTTTCTCTGTGAGTTACCATCCTTGAACAACTTTCCTTATCTATCTCATATTTTTGGAATCAGATGCACAGTTTGAGAGTATTTTAATAGCAGACATTGGAAAGATGTGGCTTCTGGAAAGACAGTTATGTGGCCCATGTGCTTTTGATATGCTTCATTGGAGGAGAGACTTGATCAGCTCTGTAGGGGCTTCTACAGCTGTGAAAAGATTTTTCACCTCCTTTGCAGTTTCCTCCTTCCCACCTCTTAAACTACACATCTACTGACCAGAGTTTTCTTCACTTCTAACTGCTTTGGATTGGTTACATACTTCTCTGAAATTAACAGATCTTCCTTAAAAGTTGCTAAGCTAAACCTATCAATATTTAATGCAGTTATCTCCACTGTAATAGTTGTTTAAAATGTCAATTCTTATGGTTTTCACCTCTGTCCTTCTGTCTTCAGTGTTGGTGAAACTGTACTTGAAAATTTGGTTTTGTGATGATGTCCCCCCCAAGTCACTGGTGGGCTGTTCAGACCAAAGCAAGAGTGTTGTAAAACATGGAAAACCAGAGAGAGCTTGCTTACCTGCTCTTGTTGTTAATGACATTGGAACTTGGCTGTAATTTGGTTTTGCCCTCACCTAAGGTTGTGGAAAGGAGCATCCATGTGAACAGCCAGATGCTGTGACTTGATGGGAAGGTCCTTTTGTCACAGCCATTGGGGCTGTGTCAAGAGTGGCCAAGGAAAGCTGCACAGAAAGGTTGTATGGGAGGGCGAGAAAGTTGTGCAGAGTTGAATAGTTTATCAAGGGAGCCCCTGATGCACAAGTTTTATGCTTTGTGTGTTGTAACTCTGCAAATTAATGCTCTTGTGTGTTATGTCAGGTTGTTGTGGGCATGTAATGGTGGAATTACAGATAATAAATTACCCTTACTGAAGCTATATAACCTTCTAATTTTAGCACCACAAAGAAGTGCCATTTCGTGATTCTCTGTGCTATTAGGCCACACCTCGAGTACTGTGTCCAGTTCTGGGCCCCTCAGTTTAAGAAGGATGTAGAGGTCCTGGAACAGGTCCAAAGGAGGGCAACCAGGCTGGTGAAGGGACTCGAGCACAGGCCCTATGAGGAGAGGCTGAGAGAGCTGGGGCTGTTCAGCCTGAAGAAGAGGAGGCTCAGGGGAGACCTCATTGCTGTCTACAACTACCTGAAAGGAGGCTGTAGCGAGGTGGGAACTGGACTCTTTTCACAGACGACCTTCAACAAGACAAGAGGACACAGTCTTAAGTTGTGCCAGGGGAGGTTTAGGTTAGATATTAGAAAGAATTTCTTCACGGAGAGGGTGATTAGGCTATGGAATGGACTGCCCGGTGAGGTGGTAGATTCTCCGTCCCTGGAGACATTTAAAAAAAGACTGGATGTGGCACTCAGTGCCATGGTCTAGCAACTGCTCCGGTGGGTCAAGGGTTGGACTAGATGATCTCTGAGGTCCCTTCCAACCCGGCTAATTCTATGATTCTATGATTCTATGGATTTTAGTGCAAATATTTGAACTGTGGCTTAGGAAAGCTGGCATTTTAAGAAGTATTTCATATTACAGAGATTACCATTGCACAGCTATAATGATTTTGCAGTGCTTTGCTCAGTGAAACACTAGCTGATGTGTGGGGAAAAGCTGTCCAAAGGACATTCTAACTCCTGTTCCAGGAAGTGCTCAGTATGACAAAGCATTTGGGGAGAGATTCAACCCAATATATTCTCAATTTCAGAATCAGGAAAAAAATTAAATATTAAACTATTCCCACTAGAAATGTTGTAAATCTTACAAAATATTTAAGCTTTCCTCTTCGACATACATCAAAGGCATAAAACTTGGGAGATTAAAATATGTTTTTAATCTTGGTTTGATGAGCAAATCTTTCACTGTAATATTTATTATGAGAGGCTCTACTTGTGTTGCCTCTTCCCTTTGTTCTGTTTATATATGACTTCCTTTCTTCCAAAGAAAGTAGGAAGTATCACTTTCACAAAGCTGAAGGATATTGCACTGGTTTGTTCATTTAAGCTGAATCCTAGGCCCACGTGGCAGACACAAACTTTTCTTTTATTGTCCTCTGCCCCAGAGGAAGAGCAATGCTTTCTGATGGCTTCCCATGAATGCCTTTCATTTGTGGAGGAGTTGCAGGGGCTTATGCTGAATGTACAAAGATCAAACAGGCAGGAAAATTGTGGTTTTGAGAAGCTTAGCCAAGATTTTTGTCGTTTTCTCAGAAGTTTTTATAACCTTGTTTTCTAATGGCAATATTAGGACAATTAGTTGGAAGTGGCTGGTGGAAAAATAAACTTCTTCTATCATTTTCTCCTTAAAGTTTTTTTTTAGGTGTTAGAAAATTTGTAGGCACGTATAGAGAAAATACTCACCATAATTGCAGTCTGTCTTTATTGCATTTGGAATCAATAGTATCCAAAATTATGCTTAAAAAAGTGTTGTGGCTGCTTGGTCCTGTAATTTGATCTGTGTCACAGCACTGTGCCAGCAATTGTGCTAAAATTGCCCAGGTTTTTTTTTTGCCTGGGCACAAATGTCTGTCAAACAGATTTGATGATGGGATTTGACCTGTTGAAGTCTCTTTTGTTTCAGGAACAGTTGTTTTTTTCCCAACAGCTTTTCTGAGGAAAGATTTCCTTTTTGCTTAGCTGTTAGGAAACTGATTGGAAAGAGATGTGCAGACCCCAACATCTTTCTAACAGCACCAATGCATGTTTTGCCAGCAATACATGATTTTCATTGTGCTACTCATACAAGACCTCATGTTTGTCATAGAAATTCAGGTTTGTTGTTGTTTGGTTGGTTTTTTTTTTTTAAAGACTTATTTTAGTAAAACTGAAGTGGCTTAAGTTTCGGAGGTAAAACACATAGATAGCATCTTTAGAGGTCAGATGTAGCTGAAACTTGAACAGCTGTACAACATGCATCCTAGATTGTTTTTAATTGTCTTCCCTTTCTCGAACAGCAGTAATTCTTGTTTATATTGTCAAGAATCTTTCCACTGAGCACAAGGCACCATACTTTGGGGTCACATGCTTAACCCTGCTGCACAGCTACAATGTAAATGGGCCCCCTTTGTTTTCAGTAATGTGTGAGGGGTGGGGGCAAGGCAGGGCTGTTCACAAGGCTTAAATAACTTGTAAAAGTGGCTTAAAGAAAGCATATTTTGTCTCCATACTGCTCTTGTGCAGCCAACCAACAGCTAGTTTGGCAATGGGCTTTTTTGTCATTTTGTTCTTTTGACCTGTGATACTTTTTTTTTTTAAACTGAACTCATGGATTTACCTCCAATAACAAGAAACAAAGAATTTTTTCCTCTTTCCTAATAGCCTAGAAGTAGTAAACAAAGCTGGAACTGCATCCAAAGCCCTCTACATAACAATTTACCAGATGCTGTTTGTGCTAATGTGAAGGTTAAAATTAAGATGTTCTGAAAATGTCAGATTAAAGTAATATGCTCAGTGCTTTTAATTAGCTTGAAAATTAACAGAGTATAGCCTTTTAAACTGGTTTCAGGGGTTTTAAGCAAGCCTTTGTGCTTCTCTACCTGTAGTCATTGATGTATGGACGAAAAATACTGTTGAAATCTTAAGAGTAATTTTGGTTTTGATTACCTAGAATTGGCCCTGAGTCCCAAGATTTTTAGAGCATTTCAAACCCAGTGCTGATTGTAATCTGTGGCTGGCATCTGTAGTTGTTTTTGTAGGCCAAGAGAGCTGAAGTCATGCTCTTAAGTAAGTGCTGCACTGTGTCAAAAATCAAGGCCTTTTTTGGGGGTGATAGCTCTGTTCCAGGTTGTTTGCTTTTTTTAATATTTGGTTTTACTTTTGGACCATAAATACCAATACATTCATGTTTGGTTTTGAGACAGAGTTATGCCACCACATGCAAAGAGTTTATACACATGGCTGTGGTGCATCCAGTGCAATAAATTTGATCCAAGAGGTTGTATGCAACATTTTCTGCACATGTCCTGACTGTATAAGCACTCCATGAACAAAGCAAGGGGAAACTGTCACATCTAGAAGGTGAAGCAAGATGTGCTTATCACAGCAGAACTCAGTTCTGAATACAGCAGTTTGTAGCCTGGTAGGAACAGGACTTTGTTTTCAGACTGGTGATCAAGGTAGAGAATTGGGTTTTGTTTGCCAGCTTGCAGTAGAGACCAAAACAGGGACTTTACAGAGGTAAAAGCTCTTCAGTGTGAACTTAACCTCATAGTATTTGGTTGCTGTGCTTTTGTGACACCATATTTTCACAAATGATTATAAAAGTATTATTTTTTGTTGTAACTGACACATTCTTAGGCTTTGGACACAAAAATTTTGTATTTTTTCTTTATTGTTTTACAATTAATCTAAAGTGTCTGTGTTCTTTTTCACAGATATTATATAGACAGCAGCTTACTATATCCACTGGTCTGTCCAGTATGAGATTAACTGATTTAACTAGTCAGGGGAATTTAAACAGAACAATGCTTGTCAACTTGAGAGATTATTTAATACTTAAGAACATGATGACAGCTTGGTATTAGAGTAGTTCTGTGTCTTAATAAACATTTAAGAAAAGTTATTGTGAAACAAAAAAAAAATGTATGCCATTTTAAGATTGTAGATTAGTACAACAATATGCTAAACATATAAACCTTAAATAAAAATTTTAAAAGGGAAAAAACCTCAATCTACAAGCTCCTGGATCCAAAAAGAAAAAGGACTCGGAATGTTGCAAAGTGTGATTTGCCCAATAGTTGCACTTAAAGCAGAATGTAAAGTAGATAGACAGTACCATGAAATGGAGCTGTAGAGCTCTGTAGCTCCTTGTGATGTATCTTTAAGGACAGAAGTTTTTATACGAGAACACAGGTCAAACCCTCCTCCACAAACTTTTTCATTTCTGCAGCAACCCAGAAGATCCAAAACTTGCTTTCTAAGTTGAGTTGAGAACATCTCCACTGCAGGATGTGCTCACTGCACGCCTGGGAGCCTTCTTAGGGATGCTTTGCCAGGTTGTGTTAATACATCTTTGACATTGCTTGAACTTTTTCTAGTGGATTAACTGAACCTTCTGGAAGAGTGCAGAGGTGATTAGTCAGCCACCTCTGACCTGTCTCTCAAGTTGGACTTTGCTGCTGAACTTGAGAACCCAGATCTTGTTTCAGGCACCTATAGGAGGCAACAGGAGTGAGTTGTGGGGCAGGAGCTGTGCAGGTGCAGTGTAACAGAGGGTGTTGTTACCAGGTGTCACAGAGGAACTGTTTTTAAATTGTATTAAAGTTTGAGCATGTTGAGCAAATGTCAGTTTTGTTGAATTGCCAGAACCTTTAGCACCTGACTTCTTGTTTCAGAGAGTAATTGACATTCACTCATTCACTCATTCATTCACACTTATCTGTTGATCACACTTTTTGGTAGTTTTCTTTGCTAGGCACATGAATCTAGATGAAAGTTTATTTTCCCTGATTGAATGCTTTGTCATTAGTGAAATTGTCTGTGGAATGATTTTTGATACACTAAAGTGTTCAAACACTTGGCCATTTAAGCTTCAAATTCTTTCCCAAATGTGATCATCTATAAGCAGGCGAATGTTCATGGAAAATTAATATAACAAACACTTAGAACTTCTTTAGACTCTACATTTCTGGAAGATGTGTTTTTAAGGCACTAGTAGGCCAGAGGAAGCAAAGTTAAAATTTTTCTTAACTGATTTATTTTTCCTCTGAGCTGCTTTCTTATTTCCTTGTTTGTACTTTTAATTGTTAGGCTAATTAGTTGATAATCTTCCTTTAAGAATGAAAGTGGACTTTTTGTTTTTTTCTTCTTCTGAAGAGATAAACTAATTATTGAGAGCTTTATTGCTTGCTTCTTAGGACTATGAAACAGCAAAAATCCTTCCCCAAAATCAAGTGAAAACAAGCCCATATCAGGAAATAGTGATGGAAGAAAAGTGCTACTTTGATATGGACTACTAACATGTTGATATTTGTCATATCCAGAGAGCCATAACATGAGATTCGTCTGATTAAAGGAAAGCATGGGTAGCATCCAAACCTGAATCCCAGGAAGTGCAGTGTGTACATGGCCTTTTACTGGAACAGGACTCTGTCCAAACAGAATAATCAATAACTGGCTGCAGTTTGTGTTAGGAAGTGTTGCAGATCTATGGCATTCAGAGGAGCAGTAAGTAACAAGAAATGCTACTGAATTCCTGGCATGGGGGGGTAGGCAACTGAGTGTCACCAGAGGGTGAAAAAGAGGTTTAGGCAGTTTACTTGGTTTGATTTACTCCTTTGTAGAAGGAGGGTTGGTTTTCTTCTGGAAAAAAGTGTAAGTTTCTCTTGAACCTATAGGTTTCTAAGCTTGAGCATACATAGTAATTTTAATGAAGTGTTACCTTATTTAGCATTGTGGGGTATGGTGACTAATGAATTAATTTTGCAATTGTCTTGTTAGATTTCTGTTGCCTTTGCATCCTAGTAAAACATATTCCCCTTTGTCATTCATAAAAGAAAACTACTGTCTACGTATAGGTGGCATATATATATATATATACACATATATTACAGGATTAAGTAGCTTTCTGCTCTGATAAATCAGGGGGATGTGCAAAACTTTGTTTGTAAACATGAGTGTGGCAGAAGCAGAAATCTTGCTTGCCCACTCAGAAGGAATTTGTACCTTCAGCACTGCTTCTGAAAGACTGACTGGGTGACTCACAAGAGTTAAATCAGGAAACTTCTCTGGATGTTTTCCTTTTTAAGCCCCCACATTTTTCAAATTTGCTCTTTATAGCATTTGTTTTTATACTTGTACTGCACACCTTCAGTGGCAAATCATCCCCATTTGGATGGGCTGTGTTGGAAGTTCTAGCACATTTTTTAAAGTATAAATGTGGTTATGCACTGTAACAAAATTGGAGGAGGGTAAAGCAGTGGAATCAGGTTGCCTAGTTTTCAGTTGAGGAACAAAGATCATAGCTTGAAAACAAGTTTATTCCCAAATACTTCTTTAATCATTAGTCTCTAGTAGTGGGTGATGTCCTTCTTACTGCCTGGCAATGCCATATTCCCCATACATTACATACATACTGTAATGTATGTACCAAGTTCTCTTCCCAGGAGTGTACTCTAAATTTGTTTTCTGTCCCTTTTGCCATACCAGCTGGCATCACTACTGCACTTACACAGAAAGGAGTTTTAAATCCCCATAAAGGTGTGCCATGGTGTCACTGGGGTAATGAAGCTGTTACTTGAGCCACATGTGGCCAAACTTAATTGTTTGAAACAACAGAGTCCAAGTCCAATCCTCCCAGGGATATCCACAGACCCAGTGCATTTAGAGCACTGTGAGGATGATAAAGGCAGTGAAACCCATATGCTGTTCAAAGATATGATTCAGCTTTATGTGGTTATCTTGCATATGTACTAAATTGCTATTCTGCTCTGACATGCCCACAGGCACTTCTGGACATAAGTGCCTTGCTATTTTATTTGATTGTGGCTTGCAGCTTCTTCATCCTCTAGTGTTTAATCTGTTCTGTAACTTGGCTTTCTGTGTTTTAAATCATTTCAATAAAACTAATGACATTGGGAAAATGTCCCAAATTATTGTGCTAGAAAATAGTGTGTGCAAGGCAGGAAGAGGCTTGGTGGCAACAGGTGATGGCTTCAGTGATGGGATGAAAATGGTGTTTTAGGTTTTTCCATACTAGATGGATACCAAGGTGTGCCTTTGAAGGGAAACAGTGATATGACACATAATTAAACACTGAAAGATAGTCACAAATAAAAATGCAATAATGAATTCAGAACCTAGTGCTCACTGTGTTCCATCTTTCTTCATGCTTTGGGCATGGTTAAGATAGTTTTTCCTGTGACCAATAATATTTAGTTGACTCCAGTGTGTATTCTGAGTGCTACCAGGACCAGAATTCTAGTTGGGAGATTTTGCTACAATCTGCACCTCTAAATATTTTAAGAGAAGCTTGTATGTAGCTTAGCATATCAGGGCTTCAGTAGGCATTAGATGAATCAATGCAAAGCCTTGCTTACAGGTAGAATTATTTCATTAAAATCAGTAAAATTATATGAGTATTTAAGTTAAGAAAGAATTCATTTCAGTGTATGCTAAGATGGTCATTACCAACTTCTGGCCTTAAAGCCCATCGTTTTTCCTTCACCTTCCTCCTCCCTGAATTATTCAGAATATCTGATGATGTTGAATTTGATACATTAAGAAAAATATAATTCGTTTTTGGGTTTTTGACTTCTTCTGAACACATCAGATCACGTATGATTCTTCAGTGCTTGATAGAACTGTCTGCTGGCTAAGTGAACTTGTGCAGGTTATTCTGGGTGTAATTCCATATTGCAAAATGCAAGCTGCCCAGAATTCACATTAGTGAAGTGAGTCTTGTATTGCAGCTCAGCTGAACTGATTTCAGCAATAGTGAATAATCACTGAAGCATACACTGCTGTGAGTCCTTTAGAACTTAAGTGTTCAGTGTAACTACTGTTTGCATGTGACCAAACTGGGGAAAGGGAGGTGTATACAAAGGAGTGAATTATAACAAAGAACACTTTCTGCTTCAGTTCTTGTTCAGAAAACATATGTTCAGCCATGCAGGCAACAGTTGGGGTAAAGACAGACTGTAGGTTTGGAGACAAAAGGAGTGTTCTTTTCTTGCATTCACAATGTTTTCAAACATATTCACTTGTTAGGGACTGGCCTGTCAGCTGGATCTTCTTGCAAGCGTGATTTCTTTTTCCTGACTTCTTTCAAAAGCTTTTTCCCCCCACAATGTTTTACACTTCATATAATCCACTATGCATAGTAGGCCTGCTGCAGTCTTTGTGCTATTGATGATTCAGAGGTGGAGGGGCCATGCTCTGGGGGAATGTTGCTGAAGAGTAACCTTTCACTCACCCATACCTCTGAGGATGCTAAGCCACTCTTCTTCCAAATAACTGGAGTTTGGTTGTTCTTCCTTGGTGAGATGGGTTATACTTCACCTTTAGAATATTGCTAAGCCAATTAGTGCTTAATAAAATATTTTAAAAGTGTTTATAGGTGATTTTTTTTCCTTTTTAACTGAGTATTGAAAATCTTCCAGAGACCTATCGTAACTGCATTGAATCATCCAGTAAAAAAGGTTTTTTTTTCCCCCACTGGAAATTCATTCCATTTTGGCATGCCAGAGTAACCAAAAATTACTTAGTTATTACTTCTGTTTGGATTCCTTTTTCCTAAATATATGGTTCAAGACTCTAGTATAAATATACTTATATAGGCATGGAGGTAATAGTTATTTCCAAATAACCTCTGTCTGGTTTAATTTATGACCTTTAAACTCATGTCTCTAGAAAATGTTCAGCTTTAGCTCTGCAGGTGTAGTTAAATGGTGTGACTCTCTAGTGTAGACAAGACCTAAAGTTGTTTTTTTTTTTAAATGTCCAAGTGATCTACTCTCTGTAGGTTTTTCTAGGTCGAACTACTCATCTATCAAGTCAGGTATTCATCCTTTGTTGGCAGCAGTGAATACTTTAAAGAGAGGAAGGGCTCCCTACATAGTAATGCATGTAGACTTGTACATAGAGCTCCAGTGTGTGGCTAACTTGCATCATTCTGCTCTATAATTGGATTAGGTACTTGCTTAGTTTGGATGTTCACCATTGAATACAATGGTAGGGGAGAATATATAAACCTTCTGATGACAGTTTCATACCAGAAGCTTGAGCTTTCATTCCTTTTACCCTACAAAAATAGAAAAATTAAAGGAATAAGAAAAATCTTATTCCTTTATATTTTATTATAGTACAGGCATGGTGTTTGACTCAGAAAAACTGTTTTAACGTTGGGAAGGCTCTATCAATAACCAAAACAATTATGGAGTTTTATGTTGGCTTGTGGAATATCTGTTCTGCTGGAATATTAATAGGGTTAGCTGAACTCAGCAGCCTGGGGAATTACTGCTGATGAATGTCCAATGATTAGGATTTCCCATACAAAGCCCGTCAGACCATGAGGATCATTTAAACAACTAAAAAATCCACAGACAAGAGAACTCCATGTAAATATTTTCTAATGGAAGGTGCCAGCAAATACATCCTTGCCAACATATGTCAAAACTGCCAGAAGATCAGCGTGGATGGGGATTAACTTTTTAGCACTCTCATCTTAAGAGCCTTGACAGGGAAACATTATTTAAACCTTTTTCTTTGACTGCATGTGACTGAAAAGATGTTAACGGTAGATAAAACTAATATAAAGCAGTTAATGATACTGACATATATTCCAAGTCTGCACCTTTTTCTTTTCACTGAGCTCTGTGTCAGACATCCCTGAGAATACTTCAGCTTTAAAATAAATTGTCCTTCCTTCTCAAATGAAATTTGATGATTTGTCTCCAGTCTGATAAAAGAAAGCACATGCTAGTATATTGCTTCTTTTCAGGAATTTTTTGTTTTGTTTTATAGGCTCTTTAAAAGTAAATTATGTTTTAGATGTTGCAATGACTTCCCCGACTCTCAGGAAGAAAACAGTTAATAATAATTTCTTTCCTTTCAACTCCCATGAGCCTACGTTCACTGTGCAGTTTGCATATAACAGCTAGTAAGAGTAGAATCTACTGAACCTTAAACAAATCTATTAGGATCACCAGGGTAAGAAACTGGGAAAATGGCAGGGAAAACGAACAATGATTTTGTAAACCCTCCAAAGGTCAGAGAAAGGCTTTCAGTAAGTATGCAGAGGCTAGAAATCAAATCCCATTTCCTATCATAAGAAACCAGTTGTTTTAGCAGCAGTGGTTAATGTACTGTATGTGAAAGATTTAAGACTAGTTGGAAAGCTTTGCTTCTGTTTTATTAGGCTGCTATTGAAAAGCCAACAGCATAACTTCAACTAGGTGCTTTGAGATTTCTTAATGGGCTGTCAAGGGCAAGACACCAGGTCTGTGCTATACTAGCTCTTTCCTGTACATTAAAACAACAGGGGCCAAATGATCATATACAGAAGTATGAATTACTTGATGCTTTCTCTGTTCCATATGGTCAGCCATGTCTTTGGCAATTAATCATCTACGGAATCAGTTGAGTGCTCTCTGAAGCATTGAAGTCAACATTTAGTTGTACCTGTGCCAGTGGGGGCAGTGGGGGTTGCAGGAGTAAAATAGCAGGATGAGGAGCTGCTGGCGCCGAAGCCAGAGCAGCTGGCTTCTATAAACAACACTTTTTTTCCTCTTGGCCTTTTTTTTTTTTTTTTCCTTTTTTTCCTTTTTACTCTCTCTGACAAACACGGCCCATTTTTCAATATCATCCAAAACATGAGGGTTGCTGAGTGAAACTGTGATATCTGGCATAGTGGATTAATAAACAAAAGGCAGAGAATTGGGTTTAATGTACCCAAATTACTGGGTGATAACTTAAACCATACTGGCTGCTTCCATCATAGCAATGAAAAGGGGTGCGTTTGCTCATATTTTCAGTAAAAATTTTAAAAGTAAAGAAGAAATGAGCAGTGGTTTGTAAGCAATTACTAGTGTTTTTTATCACACAGAAGTTACGACATGTTAAATTACCCTGACTGAATAGATTTCAGGTTTAGAAGGGTTTTTCCCCTCTTAAAAAGGTAAAGTGCTCTAGTTTTATGAAATTTAATCAGGATAATTTTTGCCCTGAAAGCAAAATAAAACCTCAGAAATAACAAGGAAGATACAGAATGGGATTTAAAAGTTTAGCTCTGCTTACAAATTTTACACTTTGTTTTTCCATTCTCTATTAGTTATTGATTATTGAGAGATGACTGCTATATTAAAGTAGAAATGTTTAGTTAAAGACTCAGGAGCTTATCCTGTTCAAACTGGTGGTGAGTAAATTAAATCTTAACTCAGAGTGAAAAATTTGATTTGTTGACCCAATAAAGTGGAACCAAGAGACAAAGTGTCCCAAGTGCCACTTTAGTTCAGACTGAAGGCTAATTTGTTTGACAGAATAGTAGGCTTCATGTCTCCAGCTATACGTTTCTAGCCTTAAGTCTGGCTCCTCAAGAGGTCTGTATTGAAGGAAGAAAAATCTAGCTTTAAAAGACCAAAAAATGCACTGGGTGAGGGCTTTGGAGTGCTTAAAGGTTGGGATTTTTTGATGTTTGTAAGCATGTCGTGGTATCAACCCAGGATACATACAGCTAAGGAGGGTAGTGTCCTGTTGATGCTGAAACATTAGTTTCTTCTGCTGTGTATCTAAGGAAGAAAAAAATCTTACTGTAATCCTGTTCCAATGCCTGGGTTAGCTTTGTTAAGACTCCTAAAAGTTATCTAATTTTGAGTGTGTGTCCTGGGAGAATAGTGTGACATGATTATCACAATTTTTATTTAGTCCCTTGTCACTGATATATTGTGTCAGTAGGAATGAGAGGAATAGGATAGGGGTCTCTTAAAAAAAAAATGTTATCTTAGTGCCTTTAGTTCTGTCATCAGAAGAGAAGCTGCTCTGATGGCTGTTGCCTCATATGTCAGTAGAACACTTGATTTGGTTTTGCTGCTGTACCAGAATAAAGGTAAAGAGTTGAAAGCCCTAAATACTGTCTTTGACATAGCAGGGTGAATTGACAAGTGCCATATATATGTAAACACAAATATACATGTGCATATACAGCTTTGGGCTTTTTTGAGAGGTGGGATGTGTGTTTGTTTTGAAGACCGTTCCATTTGGGATTCACAAGGAAATTCCCTAAGTACTTTAATTGATCTGTAAGGAGAACTGGGGAAGATTTGCTGAAAATATTAACAGTGGTACCTATTAAAGAGACATGCTGACCAATGGGACAAAAACTTGCTTCCCTCAAGTGCTAGGCAGTTTGTGTAATCTCATTGCTTAGCTTGTCCGGGCTATGTTTTTGCTAGCTCAGGAAGCAGAAGAAAGAAAGAAAGTTTCAACAATTTGTAAACATTACCACCCTCAAGAATCTCTGTGAACACAAGGATGAGATAAGACAGGCTGTGGGGCTGGTGATGTTGTTTATTTATTCTTCTGTCCTGCAGTCCCGGGTGCCCTGAAAAACACTGAGTTATTGTTGAGTCCAGTTGAGAAATGTGAAGGCTTCACTCAGCATTGGGCAAAGGAGGCCTCTGCAGACAATTATCTGTCATTAAAGAACATTAAAAGAATTGAGACCCAAGGTCGGATTTTCTTTGATGGGATGTGCAACTCTGGGGATGTTCAAAAGAAGGTCATTCCTGCCCTTCAGAGCAGGGTGCTATTGGCTGGGTTTCTGATGGATTTTTATCAGCGTTGATGTGAGGAAATGGCTTTTCCAGCTGATAACATCTTTGACCGAGTTTCTTGAACCCTTGACCTTTATCAGTCAAGGTACATATTGAATCCCCTTGTTACAAATAAATCCCAAAACAAGTTTCATGGAAAAGAAAACTTTCAAAGGAATGTGTTTGGCAATGCTATTTTACCCCGAATACTGCTTTATTTGTTACAATTTCAGATTTTTATTGAGATTATAAGAACAGCAAGTTATTAAGAAATGCCGCTATAAAAGTTCTTATCTACACTTGCATTCTGGGTAACCTTACTGCCCTCAGAACTCTTGGAAAACAAGTTAATCAGTGAAATTGCTGTGGAGTGTTGTTGTAGGTTGGTTAATGGTACTACTGCACTCTCCAGGTAGCTGCAACTCCAGTGATAGGGCTCAGGAAAGAAGCGTTTCTGGTGTTGGTGTCAGGCTCTAAGGTTGATGTGAGTTCTGTGCATCGCCACATAAGTGAAAAGTGTGAACAAAAGGTGGGAGCATTTGCTCTCTCAGTAAAAACAGTATAATGTTGAGTTTCCAGAATTATGATGTTGCTGTTGATGGAGGGGACTTTGGGTAGTGGCGCTCAATGCCGAAGTTGCACTTTGGTCAAGTCATTAGAATTCATACAGAAGTCTGTGGTTGTGTATGTTTGGAGAAATGGTCACCCATCTTCTCTGGCTGATAATGCTCTAACCACATCACCTTTTCATCAGATTTTACCTGAAAATTCTTTAAGAGCTATCAGTTCTCCATGCTTTGCTCTATGGGAGACACTTTCATAGAGGATCTTGATGTTTGTTGCTTGCAAATTACTATACTTTCAGCTTTGTGAGGCAAAACATTATTTAACTTGGGGTTGTCTGCAGAAATCTACACCATATCCCATTGTGTTTAGTAAGACCATCCAAGGATTCTGAAAGGGAAATCTCTCTGTACTGTGACCTAGCTGTATGGCTCCTGTCATCCTGTAACAGAGATAAGCTTTAGTTATATACTGTTCAAGTCTTGCACATGGAAAATATAAAAGTTAAAGCCTTCACAACAATATTTGTTCTTAATTATAAGGAGTGTTAATTTGCATCAATTAAAGAATGCACATCTCTTCTTCTCATGAGTCTTTTCCCACATGCTGAAGTCCTGAATGAAATTGTGCTTTACACTGTGCAGCTGCTGGAAGTGAGGCTGTAAGAACAGGATTACTGAAGTTGGTGGATATTAGATCTTGTGGAAAAGATGTCGTAGGTCAGTGGAAGGGGAAACCCATGTCAGGGAATCCTTATCTGAAAAATACTCTCTGGCTTTTTGTTTGCTTTGTAATGTCAAAGCAGGGTCAAGAATGTGATCTGTATGGACGGTTTTTTGGACGTTTTGGATTTTTACAAGAAAACGTTCTTTTTGATGTCTAAGTCCCATATGATGGCTCATTGCCTTTAGGTAGACCAAGTGATAAAGCTTGAAGATGGGGAGGAAAATGCTTTTTGCTCTTTGTCATCTGATGTTGGTCTAATACAATTATTTTTTGTTTCTATGAACCCTGTTGTTGTCTCTTGGAACCACTCTGACAGTAGCAACATTGCCACTACTTTACGTAGCTTATGAAGTGTGCAATCTGCATATTACTCTTTATTGTGCAAAAAATAAAACAAAAACCTGCCAGACCAAGGACATATTTTTGTTTCACAAACTAAAGGTAAACTTAGATCACAGAATCTCCAGGGGAGGCAATATGCCATATTTTATAGTCATGATGTTCCTGTAGGAGAAGCCATGCTGGGAGCAGGAATTGAAGTACTTCATAATGTTTGAGTTGAGTTTTCAAACTCCCCAACTGCTCAGGTTAGAAACAAATTTTTTGCCTCCTTTTTTGTGGGGAAAAAAAAAAGTGACCAGGATTTGTGCAAGCATTCTGTCCAGTCAGTCATCCTTCCCAAAACCGTTTATATACTTTAATGCATTTGCAGAAATGTGTGACTGAAGGTTCGAATAGCAAAAAAAAATATTAATGTCAGTGGCATGTTGTGTCACAAAAGGCAAATACAGTGTCCTCACTGAAGGAAAAGAGTGGAAAGAGTGCAGCTCTGGCTCTGTTGTGGTTGGTTGGGCTCCTGCACATCAGGAGAGCACAAGTGCAGGGGCTGACATGGGTTTGTAGCATGAGCATCAGCATGAGGCTTTTCTTTCCCAAGCTGGCAGACATGGGGAAGCAGAGGGGAAAGAAGGGAAGAAAATTATGGGCCAGTTAGTTGAATGCCAAGAGTAAGTGGAAGGGCTTGGACTCAGCTTTCTGGGTGGGTTTTGTGACAAAAACTGTCACAAATGGGCAAGGTAGTAGATTTTAGTTTACAGAGACTGAGGATCATCCTACTCCACAGATTATTGAAATCCATTGTGAGTTTGTATATATATTTGTATTTTAGCAATTTCTAATTTATTGTATAAATGGGAAAAGGTAGAGTTTTACTACTTGTTCATTTGAAATGTTTCATGAAAAGAGAATGTGGGGACATCATCAGAAACTCTTTTCAGAAGATAAAACACACAGGTATTTTCTCCTTTAGCTTCACTAAGGATCAAAAGATAGGGGGAAATCCCCAAAACGAGTGCTGTATTGAGAGAAACATTTTGTATATCATTTAATACAAGAAAATTTTTAGAAAAGAAAAAAATTTCATCTCAACAAAATGAGAGCTAGAATGCACCATGTCTTGGTGTGTTACTTAAGGCAATGAGATTTTAAGGTTTACCTTATGTGCCATGTATATTGATTAAACACCAAATATATGGTGGCCATTTCTAACCATCATTTACTGTATTGATTTGTCAGCAGTGGAACTGTAATAAAAAAAGCTATTGATTTACTGTCCTTATTTGCTTATGGGCTTTTTATTAATTTTATACATTGTTTCCTGTTTCTAGATAATAATTTTTATGTGGTTTTTTTCTCTTTAAGACAAGCTTGGGCCTTTCTGAAGTTAGAAAAAAGGAACGAATTGGAGAACAAAGGAATGAAGCCATCAGCTGCTTCTTGATAGCTCTTACTGAACGACAGAAACTGCGTCAAGTATGGGCAGCAAGGTGAGAGAATTTTGAAAAATAGAAAGGTAATAAAATTAGAAACAAGTATATCAAATACACCCCTATAAGTCTCCTCCTGGGGAGGGCAAGTTGGTATTTAAAAAAAAAAAAAAAATCATAAAGTTTACTGCTCAAACAGTATTTTTACTTGGATGGAATAGTCACTGTTCCTGCTCCTGATTTCTTTGTGGTGTAGAGTGTTCCCTTACTGTGCTTATGTAGTGCAGTCTATTGATAATTATTGATATTGATAATGGCTTTATAGGCAGCAGACATATTTGAGGACTGGTACCATAAGGTTTTCCCTCCATGGCTAACAGCATGAGCCGTGCTCCTTGCTGGCATGCTGTGCTAATAGAAGGCTTTTTTCTCTGCTTTCTTCATGATTTTCACATTTTCTCATGGTGTCCTACTCATGTTACACTGGGTTGTGTTGGATAAGGTTGGCATAACTGTACAACTGTATTGTTTTACTTCAGCTACAAATCAGGTGATGTTATTAAGAATTTTTTAAAAATTTTTTTTCTTGTTTTTTTGGTTTTTTTGTTTGTTTGAAGAAGTTTTGGAATGTGATTCAGAAAGTAGAGATACATGGTACTTGTAGTTTGTTCAAAAATATGTGAATTTTAGAAGTATAATTTCCACCATATGCCACCTTGTGTCCTTCTCTAGCTGCTAAGTTGATGCCATGTTTTTCCACATCTGTTTCTGAAAGGAAATGATTTATACTCATTTAATATTTTTTTTCTTATTTATGATATTTGCCTAAAATATCTAAAATACTGTGAAATGTTTCTATCATATCTACAGCTTTCCTTGTAAGGACTGGACATCTGATTTTAAATTCAATTTAATTTTTAGTCAAAAGCATTTTTTAATGAGATTTTGTTAATGAAAACTAGCACTTAGTTGGCATTGGTTGTTTACCCACTCCAAATGTTCCAGTTAATGGAGTTTTCCTCTGTTTTGTTAGTATAAAATTTTGGAAAGTTCCTGAAAGTTCTGTGAGATTGACTTTAGAAAAGGTAATAACAGATCTGACACTTGAGTGGCTTTGCTGTTCCCAATAATTACAGTGGGTGGACTTCAAACATTTTCATAAGCTTTACCTAAAAGTGAAATACTGTTACATAGTACCAATTATTATGCAATTTAGAGACTGTGTCATATAAAGTTTGCCCTCTTATGAGTAGGAAACGTCTACTCTTACTAGTTAAAATCTCTGAGTGGAAAAAGAGCTTTGTAAGGTAGGTCCACAATACTGTCCATTTTATCATGTGATTTTTGCTGCTTACTTTTTGAGGAATTTAGGGGATTTTTGTGTGTGTGTGTGTGTGTATTTTTTTTTTTTTTTTTTTTTTTCCTCCCATCATTGTGGGCTATGTTGGAAACAGAAGAAATCACTTCAAGCTTTTCTATAGAAAGCTTCCTCCTCAAAGATAAGAAAAGGCTGAACAACTCCAATGAGTGGAATATCTTTTTAGCGTTGGGTTAGTTTACCAATTATTTCCTAATATATGAAGCCATCAGAAATCATGGGGCTGGGAACTGGGTTAAAAGTGCTGCAGGTTCCAGCATTCCTGGCCTCAGCTCCCCTCGTAATCAGAGGCTGGAGCCAGCAGTGCAGTTACAGCCGCGGTCTCCGTGCACAGGAACAGCACCACTGAAGTTCTTGGGTGGGGGTGGGGAGAGGCACAAGCAGACAAAGTGCAGACCTCTTTAAAACTAAACACCTGAAAGAAAATTTCAAGAGCACTGTGCCTTGCAAGTTCTGAAATAAAGTGTCCTTTGAGTATTAAATATCCGTAATCTTTTTTTTCTTTCCATTTGATGTCTCCCATCCCAGTGCCCTATCTGAGAGTCTCATCCATATGATCTGCATAAACAGACTGTTACCATACACCTCACTTTCCTTCATCAAAGCTTCAGCTAGATGTCTGGAATGAAGCACTGACTGTGGTAGCCATCAAGCATACGGTGGTGAAAGTTATAAAACGTCCGCCGTGGTACTTGCAGGGCTGGCCATGTTTTAGAGCTCAGCCTATTGTGTACTTTGGAATTACATGAGAAAAATGTGCTCGGACAGGAAATAATTAGCACTTGTCAAAGGGCAGGCAATAGGTTACAGTATTTTACTTTCAACAGGCTATCAGGGGATCAGCTAGATTAGATAATAGAATTTTTTTTTTCCTCTGGAAGTTAAGTACAGATGACTCTAATTACCTTACATTTTGCATTAGAGAGCACATTATGAACTGTACAACTTCAAAAAATTTAGGTCAATGAAGGGCGAGCAGCTGGCAAAAACTTTAATCTGCATTTGGTCTTTGTAGAGTTTATGTAGGCGTTCTGTTCTCTCGTGGCTTTTATTTGTGTCATTGACACCTTAAATTAAAAAAATACATGCTGGAAACTGGTAATAAAAACTGATACAAGTTTTGGAAATTGAGCCTTTCTCAGAGAAAGGCATCTGAGCTCTTTTGATATGTCTACTTATCTGCTTGGTTAAAGCATGTCCTTGCATTATTTGCTTTAAGTTATACCAGTGTTTCTACATACCCTGAAATTCCTCTTCAAGGTTTTATTTCAGCTCCATATCCCAAAGCCACGTGGAAGTGCACTTAGGGTTCTGACTTGCTGCTCCAGATGCTTTCAACTCCAAGATGTCATCTGAAGCATCCGAGCAGGTCTTGTAGGGATTCCAGTTGTTCCACGTTGAGTGGTAGTGATCCAAAATCCTTCAGGTAGGACTCAGTGAATGTCCTCTAAGTGTTAACAGAAATGGTCCAGAGTTTCTAAAGCCCCAGCTTTGTTTATGCTGCGTGATAGTGCCTGATGGACAGGTTGTTATAGCTGTTAGAGAGCTGTGCTGGCCCTTTGAACTGACCCCTGCTTGACCTCTGCCTCCAGAGGGTCACTCTGCAGCTCATAAAGTAAGGGGACCCTTGGATTCTACTGTAACAAACAGAGGGGAAAGGGAACAGCTGTGGATTTTGGACTAACCATGCGGACCTGTGTGGACTTTTTAGGGTCACTGTATGATAATGAAAATTGTTACCAAATTATATGGAAATTTAACAGCAATAGTGGGAAAGAGAGGGTGGAGTCTAATGCATTGGGTTTGATAAATGAAGTGTGAAGTTACCCATCTGGCTCTAGACAGCCCTCTTTTTCTCTACCAAAGGGAAACATTTAAAAATAACCATGGTACATCTAGAATCAATGACCCATACAGAGAGCTGGAATAGATCAAGATTTAATGGTGGCTGTGGAAAAAATTATCATTTGAAAAGTGAGACAAAGGATGAAAAAGTACAGTTCAATATCTGCACCTGATTCATTTTCAAAAAAGACCTTAATATTTTTAACCCATTGGTGATGCCCTTGACATTTTTTATTTTACTTTTTAACTGGAACCAGAAAAGTTGTCATACCATAAATGAATATTTTGGCCAAAAAAGTACTTAAATAACAAAAGAGTTTTGCACTTTCCCTGATCAGTAAATGCCCAAGAGATTGGCTTTTATATACTATGTACTGACAGTCAAGTTCAATTAAAATTATGTATTTTATTCCTCTTAATAGACCTTGTATCATGGTATATTGTCTTTAGTGTTTGCATGACATATTAAGTTTAATTGCTACAAGTTTTTTACTATATTTTTCAAATACACTTACTACCAAGGTGATTTGTCATCAAGAAATCAAGATAGATTAATTTAAAGGATAATGTTTATTTACATTAAAATAAGTGCTGGGGGGGAAAAACAAGTCAGTTAAAGCATTACTAAAATAAGAGGTTTTCATGCAAAAATTTTATTAATCCAAAATGTTTGGATTGTGATGCAGACTCTTATGTCCCTTTTGCTTTACTTTATAGAGCAAAGCTTTAGAGGAAGACATAATGAAGTGGAAGTTTGGTATGAAAAATAAAATTATTTATGCTGAATATATTTTCATAATTATGCTACTTAGTCAAACTCTTGAGTTCTTTGCAATTCATCAAGTACTGACAAATTGACATTGTGACACAGTGGAAACAGAAAAAATGTTTGGTAAACAGTTTGGACCTCTGTTACAAGGTCATTCTAGAACCCGTAGCATTTTGTTGATCCAATCCCTGTGTTTTTAGGATTGTTATAGTCTTCCATCTTTGTGCAAGACTTCAAAAAAGAACCTCTTTCTCATAACAAATGGTGTCAGTTTCAGGTTTCAAGTCAAACTGGAGCTATAATTCCTTTATGGTTTTTGCTTTGTCAAACCCCTTCTCAGATCTCAGAATTTTGACATTAGAATATGAAGGTATTAATTTATTTTTTCTAGCTGAGGTGAACACTGAACACTAACCTTAGTTCTGAGAGCTACCTCAGGACTAATCTGGCTTATTATGTGGATGTTTATATAGGAATTTAAATTATAGGTACATAATGCAACAAGGATCTAATCTAAGATGGATATTTATCTAAGAAGGTAATTGATATAGATTTTGCTCTTTTTAGCTTTTTTAGGAGAAAATGGTGTTGATGTAAAGAGGGAACTTCAGCATGGCCTTTGGGAAAATTGTAGGAGAATTTTTCTTTCCATCACTGACTTGGTGTATTTTTCAGGAACTCACTAAATGCTGTTTTTTAAATGAAATGTGGTAGGACTGGTTGGAAGATTTATTGACAAATACTGAAGTTTTTTTAGTCTCACAGGCCTGCCAAGAGGATAAATATATGAAATACTGTGAATTCTTCAGAAACTACTGCAATGGGAACTACATGAGTTCCAAAGATTTAACAGACAAATTGCAGAGGTGTCAAAGTCTGACCAAAAGTGGGGGGGGAAGTTTTTGGGTTAAAACTTCTGTGGTTGTTTTGTGTAACACTAGAATGAGAGATTTTCTATTTTTTTTTCATGTTGAGAAAACTAGCATCCATGCTGCTGGAATTACTAAGGATCTGGGCAAGTACAGCTGCCTGATCTCCAGTGGGTTTTTTGCAAGTCTTGTCCTCTGTGAGCAATATGTGTGTTGGCTGGGAGAGATTTTTAGTGGGTTAGAAACAAGCATAGAAAAAAAATTGATCATTTTGGAAATCATGGAGGGGGGAGGTAATTGTGTTTGGATTCTTTGATGTCTGTATTGTGAGTGTGTGCATAGGTATGTTCTTTATAAGAAGAAAAAGTGTTAGTACCCCTCGTGTAACATAAAGCAGCATGAGAAAGTAAATTGTGACTTAGATGGAAAAGCTGAGCACTATATTAATCAGGAAGATCCTTCCAGGCAGACTGAAAGCCAAGCCTTGCAGCTTCCAAATGACTGGAGGAAACACTGAGTCTGATGAAGTTGTCAGGTCTCCTGCTGTAGTTATGCTTAGACATCAGCTGCCTTGACTGACCTTTGACTTTTCTCCAGTTGCTTATTACCAGACTTGGTTGGCTTCTCCTGACCCTTCCTGTTTTCTGCCTGTCTTTCACCTGTGTTTCTTGTGTTGAGGAGTCTTTGAGGCAGCCAAGCTTGGGATCAATAGGTACAAGCACTCCACAGAACAATGGGAATCCTGCTTGATGAAATGCTGCTGTTTAACCAGCACTATTATTTCCTTTGGAACTGTCTTGACCCCTTTACCCTTGAAAAGAGTTGATGTTTACAAGCTGTGCCTACTTACAGAAAATGCTGCTCCTTACCTTGTGATGTCACTGAACACACAGCAAATAAAGTTTAAAGATGTTGCTTGGGGTGGGGGTTTAAAACAAGTGGCATTAGAGAGCAGTCTGGTAAAAAATTCAACTTTGTGGTGAGCTTTGGTGTGTGTCGGACTCCTGCATTTGGCACTTCTTAGGGATTGTTTACTCCATAATTTTAGTTTAGTTTTAATTCTCCACTTCTGAAAACCACAGAGATGCATCATCCCACACAGATAACTACTCGATCAAAATTCTGATTCCCTTTTTATTTTATGCTTTTCTTCTTGTTATACTAGATAAATTTTCAGACGCTGATTCAGTGACACTTCCACAACTGACAAGTGACAAAAATATAGTATTTATTTGTAGTGCAATTAAGGTTCTCCAAAAAAAAATTGATAAAGAACTTAACCACTCTGTCAGAGTGTATTTGATTATTCTTTTATTATTTTTAGCTAAACGTGTTAGACATTTGACTTTATTTTGTCTGGATAGGCTTTTAAAGTTGCCATGGGTGACATTTCCTTATTTATGAAAGCTTTCTTACTGCACTACAAGATAGTTGGCCTTGTTTTTCCAGTGGTTAGACAAAGATTTGTTCCTGACCATGGGGAGATCTGAATACTAGAAATTGAGGCTATTACATTGTCTGCATTTCCAGCCTGCAGAGTACTGGTGATTGAATAGATAACAAAGGTGACAAACTTAAAATCTATGGAGAAAAAGTGTTAGCCACATCATCCAACAGTGGGGCCACAAAGTAGCGTTAGCATCAGCTGTCATCACTCCTGAAAGAGAGAAATGGTGTCTGCCAGAGGCAGGGGAAAAGGAGAGAAGCCAGAAGAATTCACTGTGGTGTACAGTGCTCTCTAGCCACCCATATTAGCTAAAGACCTGGTGTTATGAAGTAGGGATAAAGTTTAACTGATCCAGACAATGAAAAAAATCCCATAGATTTATTTTGCTTTTTCCACTGAGGGTTTTTTCCTACTGCAGTATCAATCCATACTTTGCCTTCAGCAAAACGTGCAAATGTTGTGGTATGTAACATGTCCATAGAACTGCTGACAAAGTTAGTAGGAGCCAATACTTTGTCTGAAATTAAACAAGTAAAATTAAATTATTCTAATGACAGAAATCTCTGTTCTGCAATATAATAGAAGCCTTATCCACATGGGACTTTAATGTTAATTTAGTACCATTATTGTCACAGATTTGTTTCCTAAAGCTGAATTAAATAAATAAATTTAACTGGGAGGATCTGTGTTAAATAATATCTATACATTACCAATACAAACAAAACAGAGGGTAACATCAAGGGTTTCTCTTGCCAAATGGTGTGCTTATCATGTCATTGCATAAGTAAAGAGTGAACAGATGCTTCCAGAAGTTCATGACTTAGTCCTAAATGCTGTCAGCCTTATGTTATTTAAGTTTTTCTACATATATAGAACTTGATGGCTTCAGGGACTGGTAATGAAATACAAAGCCTTTTGTTTTCAGGTCAGTAGTTCAAATATTGTTCAGATAGACAGTGCCAAAGATTATTCCCATTGGGTAGCTGTGTTTGATGGCCTATGTAAAATGCATTGCTTCTCCAACCCTGGCAGGCAGGTGTGTACATCACCCAGAGCAACTGTTACAGCTGACACTAATTGGTACCCTTGCTGGCTTTTTTGGAGCAGCCAAAAATTAAATGGATGTAGAACCTGAGCAAGATGCTCTCAGTGCTCTAAGCAGTCTAGCCCCAGGTTGGGAGGTGGTGATAAGCCAATGAGTATCATGGCTGGCTATAGGCAAAAAGGGGATGTCAGGCTGTTGCACAGCTCTGCAGTTTGCTTGCACTAAAAGTTATGGTCATGTACAGTGATAATTGTATGGTGGGAGCCAGGGTAAAGTCCTGGTCAGTGCCAACAGCACTGGAGAAGAGGGAAGTGCCATCCACTGGCCAAAGACTGAGTCAGAGGTCTATCAACTAATCATAAAAACTCAGATGAACTGGGGAGCAGAATTAGTTTTACTTGCTTATTTACACTACTAATGAGATATTGGGGCATTTGAGCAGTGTGATTTGGCTATATTATTTTTACTGTGTGTTTTTGGTGAATTTTCAATTCTTACAGTGTCATTGCTGTGGAACTATTACATTTTAAACTGTGGTGATGCTTCCTAAAAAAAAGCAAGCTGCCATTTCTTATGCTTAAGATGCTCTGTACAGAGAGGGAACTTGGCAACCTGTTCCATAGCACTTATTGTTTTCATATTCTTTGTCTCATTTTGGTAAATGACAGCAGCACCAAGTGGGGACAGTGCTGAAAGCATTTGTTATAGTAGCAGAAGAAAATCCTACCATAATTTACCTGAGTCACTTAGCCAGCCAAGTTCACTTGTAGAGGTGTGCAACACCCCAGCTTTCTGGTAATTAATATTATGCATATTTCCAGATTGCTCTTTTTTAGGCATTATCTAGCCTGGGTTAGTGGTTGAGCAGATGGGACTCATGGGTAAGAAAGATATTAAAGTAACATCAGTGGACATCAGTGATCTAATTAGAAATAGAGAGAAATAATTGAAGCAAAAAGTTATCTTGAGATGTATCAAAAAAGTGAGAAACAGGTTCTCAAAATGCAGGGTTTGTGGGAAAAGCTAAGAAAAGGCTGTGCTAAGTTAGAAGCCCTAATGCTAGAAGAAAAGAGTATTCCGGTGGAAAATGAGCTCTGAGAATTTTAAAGCTACTAACAAGAGGTGGTTCCACCCTTTATACAAGAGTCAGTTGAATGGATCCACCAGTTCTGTTGGAATTCAGGTTTAGCTCCAGTTATGCTGGAGGGCATTTTTTGCAAAAGTGTAAGACAATAGTCAACGTTTTTGCCTGTTGTTTTTTTTAAGAAAATTGTTCTTTTCCCACTTTTATTTTCTCATAGTGTCAACATCTGGTCTGTCTGAGTTCTGAAAAATGTTCTTATCAAAATTTTTTTTGACCAGCTGGTAAAGGCAGATTTGAGCTGGTGTTCAGATGATGTATGGTAATCAATGTATCCACTCTAGAGCAGATGACTTGCTAGCTGTACAGCAGGTTTATTGTAAGGTATATAGGGTCTAATTATTTTCTACTAGGACAACCTGAAAGCATTTTAGGTATTTGCCCTTTTTTTTTTTTTAATATTTGGAGATATAAATAATCCCAAAATCCAGATGTGTCTGTTAGGGGCTGAAGGGGCGAGGTTAGAAGATGGGAAAAGAGGGGAGGAAAGGGCTTTGAGAGGTAACAGGGTGCAGTGTTGGAGGTTTTTATCTGTTGTGCTTGCCTGTAGGTGACACTGTTGCATCATTTATCTGTACATTTTCACATATCTTGTCCAGGGACAAAAAAAAAAAAAAAGTTTCATTAAAGTAATTTGAGAGAGATTCAAATAAATACATTACACTAATGATTCCTTAAGCCTTGGCTAGAGAGTCTTAGATACAGGTAGATGAATTGCATGTTCTCTTTCCCAAAGATGGCAGCAGTTTATAATATTATTTCTGATTAACTAGCTCACTAGCACTGCATCTTCAGTTCAGTATTCCCTTGACAGGCAAGATGTTAGAGGGATTGCTCTGCATGTTTCAAAAGACTAATGTAATAAACCAAGATGATAATACAGTGGAAAAAAAAAATAAAATCTTAATTTGCTGCTAAGTTATGGCAATATAAAGTTAAAATGTTTTTCTTTGCTCGAGTCATTTAAATTAATAATGTGTGCCATTAAGTGAAATCTCACAGAGGATTTTTTCTTCCTTGCCATTAAGTATGCTGGCTACAGAGAAAATGAAATATTCTATGAGGCTTGAGCAGTCATCTATCTCTAAGCTACAGAGTGCCTGCTGCCAGATGTTCAGGTGCTGGTGCTGCTGCTTTGACATGTATATCTCTTCCAGGCAAAAAACCAATATATACATCAGTCCAGGTGCAAGGTGGCCTTGCCAGCAAACCTGCCTCCTCCTAACTGTGACACTCATCCACTCCCCGTCAGAATGTGTAGGTTGGATGGGGATTGTAATTAACCCCTGGAAAGCACGGGTTTCACTGAAGTGATGCACACAGTAATGATATTGTTAGCTTCCTTAATTTCCAGTTTCACCATCAATTATGCCATGTGTTTTATCCAGTTGGTGCTACCCTCGCAGTGTTAATTATAACCTACAAGACTGTTACGGTTAATTTTATGGCAAGCATATTGTCTCTTCAAGGCTCCACAGCAGCTCATAAATTATCTTGAAGGTAAAATGTAACTTGGGGAACTAGTTATGAAAATTCCATCCATCTCGCTTAGGAGGTGCAGCTGCTACTGTCAGCTGCCTCGCTGCTGCATTGTGAAGGAATTATGGTGGGTCAGGTTTAAGAGGCTAGGCCCAGGCTGTCACTGAGGAGGAAGGCTGTCCTGGCCCTGTCAGACAAGTACCTTCTGCCAGTCCCTTGTGGTTTCACTTTGCAGGCAGTAAAAGGCAGGCAGTGCAGGTGGAGAGTCCCCAAGCTGTCTCTATTCATTACTTTACAGAAACTTGTTTTAGGTAGGCAGGTACGGAGACCTTTTCACTGTTGTCATAATGTAAGGCATCATCTGCAAAGTGCAGGATAGATAACTCTATAAATAACTCACTCTTCTGTTGGGCCAGGGATGGAGAAGAGATGATTAGCACTGTAGAGGCACATGAAATAGCTCTCTGGTTTGCAGAATGGCTGTTGGTTTAATTGTAGCAATAGCTTGGTTTGGAAGGGCACATCTGTTCGCTTTTAGTTTGCACAGACAATATGAGGAGGTGCCAGTAATTTGTGTTGGGGTTTCACATTAAATAAATTAGCATGACTTTAGATTGGAATTATTTATGACATCTGTGTCTGTGTGTCCTGTTTGTTTGCTGGAGGAATTGCAGACACTTGTTTTCTTTAAAAAAAGAAGGGGGAAAGAGGGGAGAGAAGAAAAAGAAATCAACACACTACACAGAACATTCAGTTTGGCATTCAGTACTATTTACATTTTTGTTGTACACTTGTCTGATTACTATAATGCCTGATTCTATTCTTTATAGTAAAAATACAAGACTACCATAAAAAGAAAATGCCTCATTCTGCTGTCTCTTCCTTTAATGTTTTTTATTTCAATAGTTTTTACATGCTGTCAAGCTTTGGGTGTTCCCTTAAAAAGGAAACCGAAGTACAAATGAGATTTCCTGAGAGGATTTTTTTCTTCAAGTATTTGCCATTTTGGAAGGACTTCTGTGTTTACAGTGTTGTTTCCTAACCTCATTTACAGCTGGGAGGGCATATGAGAAGGAGCATCGAAAGCTGATACTTAGCTCAGTTCCACAGTCAACCTCTGTGCAGATGTTTAATGTGCAGACCCCTTGTGAATGAGTAGATGTTGTGAACTCAATTGAGGGGAAAAAGAACAAACACAATAATGAAAACCAGAAAGGAGAATGCATCTAAATATTTTTGTTTGTTTGTTTTGACAATCTTATCCAATTTCAGGGGGTTTTTTATAATTCATTATATAGTTAAAAACTTTGCAAACTAATGCTGGCTTTGTAAATTGGACAGTTGTGAATTTATACAGTTGCAAAGTAGGGGAAAATGGCTGATGAGAGAGTGCAAAATAGTAATGTATATTTAGTGTTGTTATCCCCTTGGAATTTATGTTGAACGTGCCTTGTGATACCTTTTAGAGGTCCATTCTTAGTCACCTATACACATGCAGGTGTATTTAGAGAAAAAAACTCTTAAATTTCAACCAGCCAGAATTTTGCAGAGACCTCTGTGCATGTTGAATCTCGTGGAATCAATGGAGTTCTGCATGTAGTTGACCATTTGCTCATTCATTTCACCCATGAAGTTATCAGTACTGCTTGTCTCTTGTTGTACTCCAGTACAATACATTTTGATGAAAAATAATTTCTGGCTTTTACTTCACAGTATTCCCATTCCTTGCCCTTTTGTTACTCTGAAATAGAAATTCACTGTAATTTTAGGGCCTGTTGATCTATTTGCTGTTGAAGTGTAAGATAGCCACTTTGTAATTTACCTTAGGTGAGAAGTTTGATACTTTCTGACTAGAAAGTTGCTAGACTGCCAATGAATTATGCAAATTTAATTGTGTAATTAAAGTTACACGATTAAGAAGTAAAAGCTTGATACGGATTTGGTTCCTGGCACAACTGAAGCATTAAACAAGATAATTTCCAGAATGTATACAGTCTCTTTGAAGGAATATAGCTCATAATAAAGTAAATATGTTTGAATTTTCATGCATTAAAAGCAAGCTACTTTAAGTGTATGTTTGACATCTAGCATAGGCTTAGGTCCACTTTTCAATAGTCCTTCAGTTTAACTGACCACACAAAGTCCTTTTCTGAAGAGGCAAGTTTTTGGTTCAGTGGATTTGGACTAAATTTAGGGATTTTTCTGCACATTGTCCTTCTATAAAAAGAAATCATCTTGGTCTCTGTCTAGAGTGTTTTAAAGTGAGCAAACAAACCAACCAGGATAAACAAAAATCCCCAAAACAATACCAAAAAATCCACACAACTTTCCAAAGTATCTCTATTTAAAAAATATATAACTTTATTCTCACTAGAACCTCTAAGCACAAGCATTAGTATGCCAGCATTGTTGCTGGTCTTGAAAAGTGCTGATTGACCTTTTCTGTGCACTCTTAATTGCTGATATGGAAACTACTAATCCTTCAAATTTTTTACCATTTGTTATTTTTATCCTGCAAAAGAAACAGTAAGAAAATGCTGCCAAATACTAAAGGAAAAAAGTTAAATTTTTTTATTCAAATACACAACTTTTTTTAAATGGATCAGTTACGATATGAAATTGATGAATACAGAAAAATAATTTTGTTTGCCTGCTCGTTTTCTGATCAAAGCCTGACCTTTATTTAGGAATATAATTTTTCTCTGTCACACCAAAAAAAACCAAACCAACCCCCAAAAAAACCAACCACAAAAAAAACCCCCCACACCCTACAAGATTTATTGGCATTTGTATGGAAAAAATGAAAGGATTTTCATGTTTTGTAAGAAACTTAATACACTCTCACAGATGGCCCAGCTCAGGTGTGATTTTAATTATGAGATAAAACAAAGCCCAACACAGTAGGAAGTAGTCTTAATAAACGGCCTGAAGCTTTTGTCTTCATGTGTCAAAGAGCCTTTTTATTGCGTGGTGAAAAATTTTTTTTACTAGCTGTTTCTAAAAATGCTTGAAAAAAATACAAGGGCTTCCAAAGTTCAAGTGAATTCTTTTTTTTTCAGTGAAAAATAGGAAATAGTTTTCTGTTTCTTTTTTCTTCCCAATAAGTTTAGACTTCTGCTGGCAAATGATAGCAAGAAGTCATTAATAGTAATTAAACCTGCAAGGACACAAATACATCATTTACAAATAAAACCATTTTCTAATCATGTTTTGTCCTTGCTTGTTGGTGTATCACACTGGCTAGGAGTAACAAAACCTGAGAATTTGTTAAGCCTCTCTTAAACTGCACCAGCAGAAATGAGTAATTATTAAGCTCTGCTGTGGTTCATTATTAAAGCACAGACAGTATGATCCTATCGTTGGATATTACTAATATATTATAATAATGTTGTTCTGTCTTTCCCTTAGTGGGAAATTATGAGGACCTCATGTTAGGACCTCAGTGTCCTGACATAGTTAATTATCCATAGATAATGGTTTTCAACAGTAGCTGTTCTGAACATCACAACCTCACTGTTAGGGCTTAATAAATATTTGCAGACTCAGGTGCAAAGCACCTACCTACTTCTCTACAGAAGCAAACAGCTGTGGTTTCTTTCCCAGGCCATACATCACATACAATGTCTCATTTATTGTGGCAAACCTAATGGTGCAAATGGCAAGCTTTATGTCCTGTGTTATTCTGTGGTAATATGTTTGTTGCAGATCTGGTAACTTACCTTTTGTGAGTCATCTGTCTTTTCTAATACAAAGAGATCTGAGCTGAAATTACTTGGGTTCATTACTTGAGTGCTGTGTGTATTGATGAAATTATTTAAAACTTTGGAGAGCGTGTAACCACTATCACCACTGGGGCTGGAAGCTGAAAACTAAAACCAGATGGTTCCCAATTGAATTCTGTCTCAGCAAGCTTACTTTTAGGGGACAGTTATTTGTACCAATTATTTCAGTGATAGAACAGTGAAGAGCATAAGCATAATGAGTTTTTGTAATTAATAAAGGGTTGGGATTTTTTTTATCCTGTGTGCTTGAGTGCATCTCATGGGAGGAGTACCCATAAGCTGCAGGTTAGCTGTGCATCACCTTAAATCATGGATTGGAATATTGGATCATTCCTATATCAAATCACATCTTTAATTGCTGTTGACTAATAGAGTGAAGGAAGGAAATGCCAGGTTTATGGGCTTGCAGCTGAGGCACATTCAGAATGAAGAGTTTTAGCAGTGATATAACTCTTATGGTGCTCTATGATTAGTAGTCAGTAAGCCTCTCTATCCAGAGAGGGATAAGAATTCCGTGTACTTACGGACAAAGTTCTTACCAGAACTTCAGCCTTGTGATGTTTGAAGGAAGTGAACAGTGGTAGGGACAGCAATAGTGTTATGAGCAGCATCAGTTCAAGTCTATTTCATATTTTCCTCAGAGCTCCTAATGACTTATTTTTGTGTCTCACCTTTCATTTACTACAGCACTGCTAAGAGAGGATTGATAACTTTCCTTATAAAAGCACGTATATTTATTTGTGTTTTATGTGTGCCTTTATAACATACACACATGCTTGTGGCTTCTGGAGCCTGACTGACAGCTTCTGTGTTGGCTTGGATTGACAGCTGCAGAAACACAATGGAAAAGCTCTAGCTATTAGTTATGGGGTTTTTTTAGTTAATAAGTTTGTAAACTGGGCATATTGTGCAGTACAAAACTGTGTTTTCAGTATAGAACTGCTTGTTTTTCTCCTCTCATGGCAAAGGTAAATGCCATGCTAATGGTATTTTTAAATGTTGGGAGATCTGGCCTCTCCTCTGCACTGGCTTTTGTAATCTTGTTTAAACTTTTGAATGCTTTTAGTTTTGTATATGGAGCTGCATTGTACATTGCTAGAGTTGCTTATATCTTTTTTTAATCTGAGTGTTCCTGTATCCCTAAATACTGAGGCAGGGAGTTCTGTCTTCTTTAGAAAATTACTGTTGCATCATTATTGCATCAGAGACGTAGTATACCTAAGTTCAGAAAATAGACTGTGTCTCTTTAGTTTTATTTTAGAAACAAAAATTGTGCTTTCTTGCTACTCAAGTGTACGAGATATCTGTGTAAAATTTTTTGATTGGCTGACATGTCGGAACACCAGTAATACTTCAAATATTACTCAGCAGATTGTTTTAGTATTCAGTCAAAAAAAACCCCCAAATCACTTCATATTTTTCCCACAGATTTCAGTGCTTTCAACAAAGGCCTCAAGGGGAAGCACTTTTGGTTTTTTCAGAATTTTTCCATTCTCTGCTTCCCCTTTACCCTGCCCCCAGTGTATGTGGGTTTTAGGATTGTACTGTATTAACTCATCTCTCCTCTGATCATAATCATCATGTATTATGAGCCAGTATAACAGAAATAATAATCTATAATAAATTGTGTGCTTTAAGCTCTTGATTGTGTGCTGGTGTGGAAGGATCTGGAAGAACAGTGTATGGTTCATACTCTGTAGAACTCATTGTCCAGTGTAGGCAGGAAAATGATCCTTATCTGCCTTGCCCTGTGTGCATCATCTGCTGTGATGCTCAGCTTGTGTAATGCTAAGTTATCTCTCAATATTTATCTTTTCTAAGATTTCTAGGAAATTGATGATAGATAAGTAAGGATAGCAGCCATAGCTGCCTTGGCTTGCATAGACATGGAGCATGTATCCTCAGCACTGACTGGCCTGGTCTCTGAGACACTTTGGACTGGTTTCTGCTTGTCAAGAACCCACATTTTTTTTACACTCACTATCTGGCAAACTGTGTAGTGACTGTAGGAAGTGCTGTGTATCAGTGTTAATATAATTGTGAGCATTGTGTTTCAGTTGAAGTTATGATTATGATGTTGATGTCAGTTCTGGCTTTGCACAGCTTCTAAGGACTTGAACCATTTCATTCAAATGTGTATCCTATGTCTTTCCACTTGTTAATCCATTCTGCTGTTCCACTCAAACAAAAGCTGGCAATACAGGTCTGGTTTACTCCCAGAGATGCTGCATTTTTCTTCCAAGCTGCGTGTAAGTAGTGCTGGTGGCCAGGATGTCACTAACATTGCCTGGCTCTCTGGCCACCAAGTCATTAATGTCAGATAAAAAACCAAAGTAAACAAAGGGTGCTGTTTTTAAGTGCTGGTGGACTGTCAGTCCTAAGTGTTGTGTCTCCCCATCAAATGGTAGGCACAATGACAGTGTTTGCTTCCCCTTCGTTTTCAGTGGTACAATCCTAAAAGTCACTTGAAAAACACACCCAAGACTCTAGGATTAAAATTCAGCATCAGATTAATTTAACTGCAATCACATACCTTTTTAATTCAGTGCACTTTAACAGTCTGTTGGTAACAGATGCCCCTTTGAGTCATTAGCAAAGTGAAACTGATCTTGATCTGGTTTTTTTGGGTGAGGCTGGCGGGTGGGGGGTTAATCTTCGATGTAATCAAGGCAAGAAGCTTTTGGCTCATGAAAGTAAATGTTTTCAATCCTTTGTTGTGAGATCCCACAATTTTCTTTACATCAGACTTAGATGAAACAGAAAACTGATATTCTGAGCCACTGGAATTGCAGTCTTGTAATTTAGAAATATCCATTTTATCCCTTATAATTTCTTCACTAAGATTCTTCAGTCTGAATCTGATATAGGTAGGAGCCAAGACAAACAGTAACCATTTATAGTCATTCAGCCCAGTATGGATTTCACTAGAATGTAAAGCCAACGAGTTCTTGGCTTTGTTTCATGTGTCTTACAAGGATAGAAAGTGCATTTAAATTGTAGCATTCACTGCAGCTGCATGTTTCTGTAACATCCACAAGCTTTTATTTTCACTATTATAAAGATGTATTTCTACATGGGCAATAAACTCTCCTCATTTATCAACTGAGGAGCTTGATGGAAGGTCCTTTAACTATCATGTGTTTAAGTAAAGGAGAGGACAGGTGTGTATCTCTTCTATAGGGGACATTGCCCTTGAAGTGCTGACATGGATTAAGAGTTTTGGTGCTTCAGGCTGCTTCTGAATGCAGGGCTAACTTGCTGTAGGTTTGAAGAGCAAGTGCTGTAGCACATAATATTTGCAGGACTAAGCCATAAAATTGCTTTTGGAATTTACCTTTTTCCTTGCTCTAGAGGTATTTGCTAAATAGCTAGAATGGCAAATCCTGAGTCTTCCAGTTTTGTAGCAGAAAGCCATGGAAAATATATATATTTTATTCCAGGAGTCTTAGTTGTAGAATTATAAAAAAACATCAAAACAGGCTCTTCCCCTCATTGTATTATGTTATTGCCCTACCTCCAACATGCATGTGCATGCACACCTGATTTTATAGTATGTGGAATGAATCAATAGATAAGGAGTCTTTCAAGTAACCAGAGTTTGCCAGTCTCTCATTCTGAATTTCTCTTGTCTTGCCCTGTCCTCCTGCATTAAAAGTAACTTGAGATGCAGAGCAATAGCACAATCGCTCTCTACCTCCAGAAATGTCTTTTTAATGTAGCTTAAAGTATTTGTTCTATAGAGCACTTTGAAATTCCTGGATGAAATTGCTATGTAATGTATAAAACAATGAAAAAGAGAGAAATCTCATGTTTACAAAATCCACGCTGAGAAAGCAGGATGGCAAAACCATTGCAGCACAGCTCTCTGTGGTTGAAAGTTGTGGAGGTTTTAAGTGTTGTCATCTGTTGCTGAATACTTCTGAAATAGATTTATGGAATCTACAGAAAATGCCATGAGAAAATGTATAGAGAATGTGTCTTGCACCAGTGTGTATATGAGGATGGAACTCTTCTCATCTGTAATTAATTTTGAATGAAAATAGGTGTAATAACACTCTGTAACATTTAGGTTAAATGCAAGTCTCAAAAATAACCAGTATGTGTTTTTCTCTCTGTCAAAGACTGTAGTGCTTATTTCTTTGTGCAGTAGAGGATTATCTACTTTTCTCTTTTCTGCTTATGGTAAACAAAAAGTTTGCACTGAATTTCAGCTCCCAGTCATTAAATAGCATCCAAAGACCAAAATCCTCCCAACTTCCAGTACTTTAAAAATCCACAGCAGTTTTTCGTCCATGTGAATGACACAGGGGATGGAAGTATTTCCCTCAGGAGAAAGATACCTGGTGTGGAGAAAATTGCAAACTGGATATCTCATGGAATAACTTTATAATTTTCTGAGACAGCCATTAATATGAGTTTAATTAAATTAATTACTAGCCAGCCTAAAATGTACATTTCTAGAGTCAGGATGCAGTTGGTATTTGAAGTTATAGTCCCTCAAAACCTGAAGTTGTCACACTATCACTACCTAATGACTCCTGGCTTTTTAAAATGTTCATTGGCATGCTTACTCCACTTCTATATTTAAAGGTAACTTTGCCTTTAAAAATTCTATTTTGTGTTAGAATTTAGCTCTTTATTCTCTGTTTAAGGTTACCTGTGAGGAAAGCACCTAATCAAGAAACAGTTTAATAGATTAGGGTGAATAACTGCATTCTGGATAACTAAAGTTGGAAATGATTTCACAAAAATATCTCCAAAGCCTCTCCCACCCCAAAACCATCAAAAAAGAGCTTTGAGGGAATATAGATGTTGTCTTGCATTGTCTTGTTAGCATAGAGCAGTCTTGTGTATAGTAGTAATCAACTGGATTATAAACTAAAGAATTAATAAAGAACCTTTTAGTTGCTGTCCATGTTTCACTCTGGGGATAGATAACCTTAAGATGCCCTTTCCACATCTGGGGTCAAGTGCTAGCAAAAGTTGTCTTACTCTTTGACTTCAGCTGGGCTGGCATTTCTGACAGACGTGTAAACAGATGCAAGCCTTGTTGCTAATGACAGGTGATTATAAGTGGCATGGGTGCCAAGGTAATTAAACCATGCCTTGACAGGAACATTTGGTGAAATGGTATTTCAGCCTTAGAAAAATTGTTGCAACACATTTTTCCCTGCTAGGCTATAGACCTGAATATCATTCATTTTGATTCTTTGGCTGTGCTACCCCCAAATCTGCTCACTGCTTTAAGTATAAGAAGAATTTCAGTGTGGGGCAAGGAGTGAAAATTACCTGGATAGAGCAGCTACCATATGAGATAGGGGTTTGAAGCTTTGAATTGAAGCATCTGGTTCTAAGAAGGCTTTTAGCATATAAATACAGGATAAAAATCCAGCATGGAAGGATTAGAGATCTATTATCTTGCTTTATGACAAGATAACAGTTATTGTGCCAGATTTATTAATGGCTGAATGATTGTGCTGTCCCATATCATGTATTTCTTAGCAGTCATTTTAACTGCTTTCACTGCTACATTTTGTAGTTTATAAATCTATTTAAGATTTTGTGTGAATGTACTTCACAGTGAAATACAGCTTATTCTCAAAGTAAAACTAATGGTTGCTTTAGAAATAATGTACTTAATATCAGAACTTTTATGAACTTCAGGCAGTATATTTTCAGATCTTCATGGAGCAATTTCATGGTTTAAGATTACTTCATGTTTGCCACTTAGATTTCTTTTGTTGCTAGTGAATAATGTGAAAGTTCCTTAATGATTCCAGAGTTCCTAGCAACTCTGTTTAAAATTAATCACTCACATATTGCGTGAGTTTGGGGAAAAATTGGTTTAATCCTATAAATTACTCAACATTTATTTCCTAAAATGTGAGATATTTAGTTTAAGGATATTTTTCCATTATACTCTGTGGAATTTCTTATAGTCCTAGGATGGAAGGTTCCACAATATTCACAATATTGATGTTCCTTTGGTATTAGCATCAGCCTTGAGTCTATGAGTATTTAATATAATAATCTCAGCTAGAATTTTGGACTCCCACCAAATCTAGGAGAACTTAATCCTGTTGTTTTCTTTCAGGGCATTTAGGATGGAAAGAAATAATTTATTTCTGCTATTTTGTCTGGACAGCTCTAATACACTACAAGAAACTGCTGCAAATCATAGATTGTTGACAATACAGTCTTAATATTGGGACTGGGTACCAGGCAAAAGGTTTTGGCAATCTAGTAACTTTTAGTATAAAACTGCTTTTTAGAAAGGAATTTTCAAATATGGTGAAATCAAGTTTCACATCATTTACTTGGACAATTCTGTTAAATGATGCTTAAGATACCTTGCTTCCACATTCTTATGAAAATAAGATAAAAGGGAGTTAAACCCATTCACCGTTTCATTGGTGAATGTCTTGTGTTGCTTCTCCCCCTGCCACCTCCCAGTCCAAGTCTCTCAGCTTTCTATCCACCATTTCTTTTTACAAAAGTTCTAATAAAATGATAATGTGAAATTAATACATTTGTAGAATTTTAAGCCCCTGGACTGAGACAGATTCTGCCAAAAACTTGTATGATCCAAGGAAGCTGGCTTGAATATATCTGATCATCTCAAGTGTGGTGATGGTAAGTGGTGTGCCTGTCAAACACAGCAGAGGTGACCTAACAAAGTATAGTGGGAAAAATATATTCTGATATCACTTCTAAGGATTAGAAAGCGGAGAAGTGGGAGGATAACTTTGGCATTTTTGCATGTAGAATTTCTGTGTACAGGAACATTTCAGAGATTATAAAAAGCTAACGTGTTTCCCCTTCAGTTTGTCAGAGGGTCTGCAAATTAGGCTTCCTGTTCCCCTTTGTAGTTTATAAGTAAAGATTTGGATGCCTGTAGTTAATGAAGGTGTAATATTTGTAAAGCCTATAAGAAAAAAAATCAGCATCCTATTGAGGTCCAGTGTTAAGTGTGTATTTTTATGTGGAACTTTTTCAAAGGGTTTTAATGTTATGTGCAAGTAGCCTTGGAGCTGCCAGTTTGTTTTATTTCTGGTGTTGCCTGTAAGTCCCTGAAGCAGATAAACTATGGATTTTTTGTTTTGGTTTGGTTTTTTTTTGATCTTCCATTTCCTAGACTTTGTTATATTGCAGTTACAGTCACAATGTCAGCACATAAAATGTTAAACATCACTGGGCTGAAAGGAGCTTCCATTGTCTTCTACTTCTGGTGCCTGGGGATTCTCTCTGGTCTTGCAGTGGTGGTTCTGTCAGTGTAATATGTCATGAAGCATTTCTCAGTAATGACAGACATTGAATATGAGTGACAGGAACTCTGACCGAGTGAAATGGGTTCAATTACCAGAGATGTAGGGTTACCTGAGATAAAACCAAATGGTCCAATTGTGCTCGGTTTTGACCCTTTGACTCCTGCCTACCCAGCAGCAAAGACAAATGGCTGATTAACCACCCCCTAACCCTCCTTTTCTGTGATAAACTTGTTTGGATTTCCTTGTCTGAATAAAAATCTAAGTGTGGCATGTTTCTAAAAGGAAATATGATAGGAAAACAATGGGTACTGGTGCTAGTCATTTTCTTCTCTTACTGACACAAAACAGAAAGCTGTCATTCTATCTTGGAATGTATCTAGGACATAGTGTCCAGAAATCAATACAAGATAAATGATTGCTCTCTTAACCTCACCTTTCTTCTGCCACAGTGGTTATGTTGCTTCTGTTCACCTGTAGCCAACCTGACGCCAGAATAAATGAGAGAACTTGCCATGAAAAGTATCTTCTTGGGGTTTTTTTATTATTATTGGAGGGGTTTTGGTGGCTGGGGGGGCAAGGGTTGCTAGTGAGCATTGAGTGCTGGTTTACACTTGTTCTAGTCCAGTGCCTACAACTCCCAGATAGAGTTATAGCAAGCTCCCTAATTAAACTGTCGCTGTCTGCCCTCACTTGACTGCCTTTACAAAGTCATTTAACTAACAGACATTCCTGACTATTAAAGCTAGGAGCTGCATGTCTCCAGTGCTGGAGATAAAATGAATGAAATTTGTTAATCTCCACTGACACTTGATCCTAGATGTTGAACTAATGCTGTTGCACCTGAACTTTTTCTTTATTGTAATTATTTCTCGTGTTATTATTTCACATAATAAATTGGAGGAAAATTTCAACAGGTATTAAATTATTCAAGTTGATTTATGGATGCTGAGTGAATATGACATTCATCTTGTGCATTCTTCAAAAGCACATTTCAGTGGATGTTCAGAGCTGGATCTGAGGATTGCACTGATAGAATACTGTAGTAGCAGGATCTATTTCCTTCATCTGAAAGAAATATCATTTTTTAAATCCACACCCTTTAGTAATGAAGAGAAATTTTGCCTTTGATTTTTTTCCATTCTTAATTTAAACAAATATTTTCACAGAAAACCATTTGCAAATAGCACATCAGAAGACTGGCATGACATTGTAAGAGAGCTCAGATTGCAGAATAGAATTCAGTTCTGTTTGAAAGAACAAACATTTGTAGTTTACTTCTTACCTCCTATATTCTGGGTTCTTTTTCTGTGGTCTGTGGATTCATAGTGTTTAAGCCTGGAAGGAAACATTAGCTCATTTGGTTTGACCTACTGGATATATGATAAATCATTATATTTCCCTTGGCTGTCCCTTTGACACAGTGTCCCACAGCATTCTCCTAGAGAACCTGGCAGCTCCTGGCAGACAGGTGTACTTTCTACTGGATTAAAAACTGGCTGGATGAGAGCTGGAATGAGAGTTCCAGAGAGTTGGAATGGATGGAGTTAAATCCAGTTGGTGGCCAGTCACCAGTAGTGTCCAGTCTGTCTCCAGAAGTATCTATAGACAGCAGTCATTTCACTTTTCTCTCTTGCTTCTCAACAAATATGCAGAGTGAGCTCTAGAAGGGTTTTCACCTCACATTTTAGGGTTACATGTGGAGCTTCTGGCTGAGGAAGTATCTATACTAAATGTGACATTAACTCAAGGCTATGCATCATCTTTGCACACTCTTAGGTCTGTAAATCTAGCACTGTGAAATTTCCATGGGATGTTAGTGTTTAACATCTAGAAGTGAACAGTATTTTGCATAAAGAAATTTTCTCTTTGCTGTTTTTAAACTCTCAGATACCTATTTAGGTGGTTCATTTTAAAATGAATCCTTAACACAGGATTATTTGTAATACTTTTGATTCCTAGTGAACTTTTGCAAGCGCACACAATCTTCACTAGTTTGTGCTGCTTCTTCCCAGGTCAGTATGTTTTGAAGATTAATGACTTTCTGTATAGTGTACAGAAAAGAGGTATAAAATAAAGGTGTAAGTATTCATTAGTATTCACCCTACAAGCTAATTTTTCTTGCAGGACTGGAGGGAAGATGTTCTCTGACAACAGTCAAACTTGTTTCGTCCACACTAGAGATACTTCAACTTCTGCTAAAAGCAGATTCCTCTGGAGCCTGACACTGCCATTTGTTGAGATGAATCAATGAATGTGATTTCCAGACAGAGGATATTTCTGTGATGATATAACTGGCTAATCATAGGTGGTTAAAGATCATTTATTTTTAAAGGTGCATTAGAAGGGGTGTGGTTAGGTTGAAAGAGGTTCTCCCCCTCTACTCTGCCCTTGTGAGGCTGCATCTGGAATATTGTGTCCAGTTCTGAGCCTCACAGTTAAGGGACAGAGAACTGCTTGAGAGAGTCCAGCACAGAGGCACAAAGATGCTGAAGGAAGTGGAACATCTCCCTTATGAGGAAAGGCTGAGGGAGCTGGGGCTCTGTAGCTTGGAGAAGAGGAGTTTGAGGGGTGACCCCAAGAAGGAAGGAACCAGGCTCTTCTCAGTGATGTCCAATGATAGAACAAGGGGCAAGAGATGCAAACTGGAGCATAGGAGGTTCTGAATAAAGATGAAAAAAAGCTTTTTCTCTGTGAGGGTGACAGAACGCTGGAACAGCTGCCCACTGAGGTGGTGGAGTTTCCTTCTCTGTGGGCATTTAGAACCCACCTGGACATATTCCTGTGTGACCTACACTTGGTTTGGCAGGAGGGTTGGACTCAGTGATTTTTTGAGGTCCCTGCCAACCACTAACATTCTGTGATCCTGTGATCTCCAGGAAGATCTCAAAGCCTTTCACTGTGTCATAGGAGTTTCTTAATTCCTCACAGCTATTAATATCACTGACTTTCCATCCCCAGTGCAATTTTGGTGTCACCATTGTACCCACTGAAGCAGTGGTCTTCAGTTGCAAAAGGAAAGTTAAGTTTAGTGGAATGTATTCAGAAATTCAAACTGCATATTATTCAAAGAAGTATCAGGGTTTTTTTTTTTCAGGCTGGTGCAAAATCTGCTTTCTGTTATGTAGAATTTATCCTTTTTTTGGCAGACATTGCAATCTTTAGGACTATTCACAGAAATGGCCTAGGGCAGAATAGCAGTGGCAACAGCCAGAGACAGAAGGAGGAGAAAAATACATTCATCTTTATTTACAAATGTAAAGAAAATATTTATCTCCATAACTAATAATTCAAACTTTTATGTAGTAAGAAATCTTTTCTGAAAACAGGAAATATTTAACTAGCTTTTAAGTACAGAAGAGAATAACCAGTTATCTACCAGTCATTATTTTACATTTATTTCCTAAATGTTGTTTCTGTGTTATGATACTATTCTTACCACCTCCTTCTTCTGCCTCCCCTTTTACTATTTTGACCTTTTACTCCTACCATCATAATCTATCATTGTAATCTAGAAGAATAAATTTCTTGAAAAGGAGTTCTTTGGTCCATATACCTGCATTTTTACCTTCAAATCCCACAGCATCTAAACATGTTTGACAAAATCTGTATTGATGTAGAGTGGACTCCAGTCCCATGCTGTTCTTACCAGTGCAGCTATCCAATAAAAATACCTTCTGCAGCTGCTGGGATGGAGCTTTGCAGTGGAGCAGCCGTTGCATCCTGCTTGGAGCCCTGTTCCCACGCTGCTCCTCCTGAGCCTGATGGGCCAAAGGCAGCAGAGTGAGGGGTTGATCGATGGGTAAAATGCAGTTCCATGCCCTGGTAGCTCTTTGTTCTAAGGCAAAATTTTTCACCTGCTCAAGTCACAAATATTTTTTGTGCCATGAGAAGTTTGGGAAAAAAAAAAACCCAAACCAACCCCTTATATCTTGGTATTCAGGGCATTTAAGAAGATTCCGTGGGTTGGATTTTTTCACTAATAAGAGCAGTGGGTGTGGAGATAGAAGTATGTAGCACCATGTTTTGAAAAAAAAAAAAAAAAGTGGATGTTTCCAGTGGTATATCCTCAAGGCATGAATATGGGCTAGCAAAATCATCCTTCCACTCTTTTGTCAGTTATAGTTTTGGAAAAGTAGTCTTCATACTGTGATATATTCATTGGTTTTGGGGGTCTTCACATTGCAACAGCTCTTGTATTAACCTCAGTAGGTAGCTGGAACCTATTTTGTAAATATTAAAATATGTCCAGGGCAGATTTTCCTTTGGTTTTAGGGGTCTGTATTTAAAACCAAAACAACCTACCAGAATGAGCAAAAGACAGCACCCTCTGTTATTTCTTGAGCAACATGGCCCATGGTCTGCGAGGGAAAGCACAGCTTAATGCATGTGTCAGGAACATGGGGGATTTACTACATTAACACCAAACATACATCTTCACCCAGGAAACTTCAAACCAAGAATAAACCTAGAATGCAATACATGAAGCAAATTGCATTTAAGTCTCCCATGAAGTATGTAGTTATTTGATGAGTTGTACCTGCTTATAAATACTTTTGTTCAGTCTTTCTGAGCTATCTTCAGGACACCAACTCTATACTGTGATTGCTGATGTAGTGATTTCAGTGCTTTTGTTAAGGCCCAAAAGACCTTTATCAGCAGATCCAGGAGGAGAATTGTGTGCAAATACCTCTATCTAAAGATTAGTTTTATATTGTTCTTATTCCATCAGAGGAAAAGCCCTAAGTTGTAAATAACATCATTTCTTCCCAAACTGTGTTAGTAGCGCGATGATGTCTGAATCTGATGTCATCCCGTTTTTGCTTTGGTCATGTTACTTGCCATAGTTACAAATAAACTTTGACAACAATTCTATGATTTTGTGGTTCTACAAAGCATCAAATGCAAACTTGTGTCTTGGAAGCAAGTTATATCCTATTTACTAGGTTTCAGCTCTGAATTTTAAGATGTAAAAATCCGTCATGTGAAAGTTTCAACAAGGAGGTAAGATTGAAGGAATATTAAACCCATTGTGTGGATATCTTTTTATATAAATATCATATTATGTTCAGTTGTATTTGACAAGGATGCAAATTTAAAATTGAAGCGTAAGGATTAGGCAGAACGTAAAATGCACCTTGATAAATGGAGTAAAAATATAAAAATATTTTTTAAAATACTGTAAGCTGTTCGAGAAATGTGTTCATTAAAATTTACTGATTGGCAGTGCATACATCATGTTTCCAGATATTTGCATATAGGAAACTTGTGAAAAATAGCATGAAATCTGAATTTTGGAAACTAATTGACATAATTTTATTATTAATATTCTTTCAATTGGCAGAAAACAATCTGTACTTTTCCTTAACTCATTTAGTAAGAACGAAGCTTCATTTCACAGGTTCTGAAGAGGTCATGTTGTCTTAGTAAATGTGCTTTATTAACACTTCTGTAAAGTTGAACTCATGTTATTCAGAGAATACAACTTTTCCTGTGTTGTAAATACTTTGTGTGTAGCTACCAAGCTCAGCTAGGGCAGCTGGGTATTTCCCCTCACGGAATCTTTCATCTTCGTAGGTCTGCAAGCTCAAACAGATCTCAGGTTCATTTTGTTCTGCGAGTATCCCCGAGCACACATCATTCTCTTCATTTTCCAATTCTGTTGCTTTAAATCTGCAACTCCCATGTATTTCATCTGTGTAAATAAAGCTCCTCCTGCAAAGCAGCCAAGAAAACATATGATACCATTTGCGAGTGCAGAATGCGGCGTGCTGTTCTTCTGTAATTATAATGGCCTGAGCAGTGAGGGGTTGGTTACCCTTCCTTAACAATCATTAATCTATTGAGTCTTGGTTACAGTGGCCCATCTTGGAGAACAGCAGTCCTTGGCATGAGGCACCTTGGGCTGCGAGTTTGTTTTGAGCAAGGGATAGCCTTGTTTGTTCCATGCTGCTGCTCGCTGCTCCCTCAGGAGTCTGGGGAGAGGTTCTTTTTTTTTTTCCCCTTGTCTTGATTGCTGCTTGCCCTCTCCTGCACTCTCTAGCTTGTCCCTTTATTTCTCCTTGTTGTGAAAGTTTCTTTCTGTGTGACTGGGAGTCTGTTTAGCAGACCATATTGCAAGTGAAGGTGCATCGTTTGTTGCCTGATTTTGGCAATGCTGGGCAGTCAGCTGGGATGTAATTAAGACTCTGAGAACAGGCTGTCTTCTCCACAGGAAGGGCATGTTAGATGTTGCTGGGATTTGGGGCTGTCAGTTTGGCCAAGGCTGGAAACTGAGAGCTAGGGACAGTGATCTTTTCTTTCATTTATAATCCCTTTATGTACAGTGGATGCACTTGGCAAAGTTTACATCTAACCTAGTGGCTGGAGCTTACAAGGCAGTGCGGCATAATTAGCATATGTTACATGTATATTTTAGTAATATTTTAAAGCAAGTGCAAATTTCCAAAGTGAATTATGCATGTATGACAGAAATAGGGTTGTGTTGCATTGGGTGTCAAATCCCACAACTTTTTGTCAAGACTGTGGATTTTACATTAAAAAGGCAGAGAGACTAAACGAGGTAAAACAGTTTTAATTTTTAACAGTTTGGTCCAGCCCAAGGAACTGCTCTCTGACAGTTATAACTGACATTTGAATAATTGGATTAATTCAGAGAGGGGCAAATCCTGTATTGATGGCTGTGCTTGTTCTATATATTTTTTAACTTAGGGCTGGAGCTGAGTGGTTTAATTATTTAAAGAGCACTTCGTGCAATGTAAAATACTGCTGGTTTGAAACTTTGCTCTGAATCAGGAGAAAAAAAAATATTTGCATTATGCTGTTCTTTACACTTAAAGGCTTGAGGAAAAAAAATATTAAATTTAATGTTTTGTACTTTTGAACACAACATAAAGAAATCTGGCAGAGGTGGGAATTATCATTTGTGGCCTAAAGCACCAGAAATGGAGATGAGTGTGAATTAGGTGACTAGATTCCGATCTTGTTACAGAAGTATCAACCCTCAGTAATAATCACATTATACTGTAATTGCAGGATATTCAACAAATGCTATGTCAAGGATATCTTCCAGTTTTCTTAAACCATTATTAAACTTTTATTCTTATACAGACTTTTTTTTTTTTTTTAATTTATTGAGCATTGAGAAATTTCATATTTACCCAAGTAAATGGTTTAACTGTGCTGACAAGTAAGGGTGGGAATGCTGACTGTTGTCAGAGACAGTTTAGAACACTGGTTCAGTTCTGGATGTTTACCCAGCAGGATATTAATGCTATTAACACTCAAGGAAAAAGTGTTGGTTCACAGCTTACAATATTAACACCCTGTAAGTGAAGTATGAAACATGAGGAGATGCCACGTGTATCTGTGGATGCTTGTATGATTTTAGACAAGTAGAAGGGCTTTTTTAAACAACAATTAAGCCTGTTTTCATTTTATTAGTTTATTTAAATGTTTTTATGTTTCAAAAAACCCAAATAACATCTTTCCTATGCACCCCTACCTGTCATGCTGCATTTAAATGTTGCATCATCATAAATTCTGCCAACATAATTTGTTTTTTGCAAAAGGTTTGCTTCAATAGATTTGTATATAAAAACTGAGTGAAATTTGGGGCTGTGTGAGTGAATTCTAAATTGCTATGATTAGATGACAAGGAAACATTCTCTAAGTTAATTTTGCACACTGTCATCCTGAGGAGTTTCTGTACATTCCTGAAATATTTAATCATTTACTTTGTAAACAAGGCTCTCCAGCTTTCCAGTATCCAGACTAACATTCCTTTGGGAATTCTCAAAGTCTTTTAAAATTATGGGGCTTTTGGTGTTGCTTTTGTTTTGGGTTGTTGGGTTTGGTTTTTTTTTCTGGGGCAGTCTAAGGAAGTCCCAGGAGTGAAGTTGCCATCTGTCCTCTATATTAAAAGAATCTTCTATATAATATACCTGATGTTCTTGTCCCAGAGATAAATGTTGATAATTAAAAGGACAGCATTTGTCCTTTATTCTGAATAAAGATTCTTTCTTATGAACAGTTAGAAAATGTGTGAACCATTTTTAAGCTCTTTAAGGTCACGTTCTCTAGTCTGTCTCTTTCATATTTTTTTTACAAGTATTGGCAAGCAAATTCAATAGTTTATTACTCTAAGCATGTGGATTTATGAATTAAGGAAGGCTTCAGCAAGGCTGAATTCAGTAGAGTTGTAGATAAATTATTGTTGTAGGTAAGTTTGTCTTGAGGAGGAGGGCAGAGGGTTGAGGATGAGAGGTTTATTTGAGTGAAGCACCTGTTTTGGAATTGCAAAAACCTGAGAGCTAGAGACTCCACTTTTCCCCTTCAGGAAAGCAACCTACTTCATTGTATGAACTTCCTTCCCCAACACACATTTGCCCAGGAATAATTCTGCATCTTTACATTTCAGCTGTAGCTCATTAGTGTCCATAGTTGCTCCCAGTGGTCCCTGAGTTCAGTGAATATCACAGTGCATGCATGTTCTGAATACCAAGTACCTGTGTTCTGGATGCCATTATTTATGCAAGTCAAGATTAATAATTTGTAACTAGCATCCTTGTTTGTTGTTTTAATACTCTCTGTCCCTATTGTGATTTTAATACAATAGCATAAAGAAGAATGTGCTTGTCTATAAGAAGAGTGGCAAAAAGGGTGCCAAGATGTTTCTGTAATAATCTATTGTGCTGCTCTCACAGTGCACCCTATGGTAGGTAGCATCATGCCAGGGCACACCTAGGATCTTTCTAGCTCAGTGACATATAAGGCTGGACAATAGCAGAGAGTAAAAGGAAAAAAAAAAGAGAATAAGGGAAGTAACCAAACCTAAAATCCTATCTGCTTTTGATGATTTGTTTCTTTTATTAGCAAATAGTGAAATTGAATTGGCTGGGTAAATTTGGGTAGGTGGTTTGGTTTTCCTTTTGTTCATTCATGACTTTATTGAGTTCCGTTGCATCTCCCTTTTGTGATCACTTTTCTAGTCTGAATAGTCTTTATTTAATACTTCATACAGAGTCCTTTCCATATGGCTCTTCTCTCTGTCCTCCTTAATTCTAGGATAGCTGCTCTGAGGAGAACCAAAGTTGTTCAGCTCTTCATGCTTTGTCAGCTGATCATATACAAACATTGCTATGCTCAATGATTTAATTTTCCTCCTAGTTTACTTTTTTTTTTTTACTTCTAATTTGTCTAAAAGCCTATGTGTTTGGGGTTTTCTTGTGAAGTGAAATTTAGAAATTGAAATAAGCATGATTAACAGTTGTTCTTTTCATAACACAGTGGGTGTCTAGCATCTCCATGTCTAGCATGCTCAAAGTTAAAGTTGTATCTTCATTAATAGTGTGTGTCATTGAATATATCAAGGTGGAAATGAAGTTAGATCAGAGTTTGTTTACCTGCCTTGGGTAAAAGAACAAAGACATTTATGATCTCTTGGCTAGGCAGAATAGTGGTGTACAGGTAAAGACACTTCACAAGTATCTGATCTAAACTGAGGTTTTATTCTCTCCGGAATACTTTGGATATAGAAAGCTTATGCAGAAGTTAAAATCAGAAGCTATGCTAGCAAGATTCCTTATAAATAGGCCACTAAGGAGGTACAGACATTTTTATTAATGTTTATTTCTAGGTTTGTTTGCATACACTGACTACAGATTCTTTTTAATGCCAGAGAATCTGCTATCAGTAGTTTCATAATGACTCTAAAAAAAATATCTCCAGGGCAGGAGTTATGTGTATTTTTGTCACAAGGAAAAGCCTTTTGTGAAGATAGCAACTAATAAGTTCTATCAACTAAATATTTCCTTTCAATAATTATTTTTTTAAATTGTAAACTACAGATGTCAATGACTTTTAAGGCATGGAAATGTATTAACTTTCAATGATGCTTTCTCATTTGATCTCATTGCCATATGGAGTCAGTCACTAAGTTTTTAGGTAGTCACTTTATATGAAGTTTTTATATTATTTTTCCTGGTACTTATGGCAAAGAATGCAACCATCACATGTGCCAGCCTGCACCTTCTTATGAGGTAGGGCAAGAAAGAAGCAAACTTACCTTCCAGGGGAATCTGCATCCACTGTCTACTTCGAGGTGAATGTTGGACAGGATATGGGGGTTGTAAAAAGCTCCGTGGGATGATTTTTAAGACCTTGGGGTATAATTTTTTTGTCAGGACAAATCTTTGGTTGTTTTTGTGGAACCATAGCTGAAGGCTAGTGTCTTTCATACTGTTGAACAGAAATACCTTCAGCTCTGCATGATTGCTGTGACTTTTAAGACATAGTTCTCTTCTCAGAAATTTTGAATTTCCAAGTTGAGCGTTTGCTTTATTCATTTTCTATATTAAAGAGAGACAAAGACCCAAGATACCTCGTTCTGCAAACACGGATCCATCCCCTTGCAGTTACAGTTTCTCCATTTATTCGTGTGTGTGCCCTCTGGTGGTACAGAACCCTGGAAATCCAGGGATGGGGATGACTCTGTGGCACAGACCCTGTCACTACCCAGGCCGTATTTAAACCTTTCTAAAAGCCTTAATGCAACGTTATAGGAGAAAAAACAAGCATCTGTATCCTCAGTTCCTTTAAGCTTGTTTGTAAATCCATCGCCACCACATGTCCTCCAGTCCAATAACAACTAAATTCATCTTTAATGCTCTTTCAGATGCCCAGGTTTGAGGTTGATATTGAGTAGCCTACAGTGGTTTTGCAGTTGACATCCTGGCTCCCAGGATGCAAAATTGATCAGCCATGATTTTCCATTTTTCTTTGCCTGTATTTGGTTGCATCCATGCTGTTTCCCCCTCTACTGCTAGGGAGAGGAGTCAAGTCATGAAAAAATAATATGTGAATTGATTCTTAGAAGGTTGAAGAGGGCTTGATGATCAAATCATACTATTTGTGTTGGATTCACCTGCAATAATGATGAGGTCACTTCCCTTCTGAAATATGAAAATTTTAGAAGGAATAAAGGTAGCTGAGCACAGCAAGTAAAAAGAGCATGTATGAGAAGCTTAAAAGCTGCTGTGAAAAAAATAAATTAGTATTTATGTGAAAAAAAAAAGTTGTGGATGAAGACAAACAGAAGCAAACAGAAAAACTCTCATTCAGTAGATGGATGTGTCTGACACAGGATGTGTTTTAGAAGACATTGCTAAGGAATGCATAAAACCAGGATTAATTCAAATACAAGACACAGCTATAGGATACAGCCTAACACACCTGATAATTGCTTCATTTCCACAGATCATTGCTGCCAAGTAATTTTGTGTGGCAAATGTGCTCCTGACATCACGTGTGCAAGTGGCCTGAAGTAGGCAGTGAGAAGTGAATCATTTCAGTTGTCATTCTTCAACTTCTTAAGAGTTGCTTATTGAACTTGTGTTATCAAGTTGGTGGTGAGTGTATGTAAGGTCACAAACCCTAATGATGAATGACCTTCCAGAGTGGATGCAGCATCATTAGTCTTCTTAAAATTATCCTTTGCAGATTTTCTTTCATACAGTATGCTATGATCTGTCTGATTTTACAGAACTGACTGAAGAAAAATCCTGTTTCCCAATAGCTATTAATGCACTAGGTTTTGTTGCCTTAATATTTTTCTTTCATTAATATTGATTAAGCTGTAGAGGGTTTCAATGTTGATAATAGGGGGCACATTTTAAATTTTAGATCATTAACATTTAAATAGATTTTAATTGTTTAATGTAACAAATTTATGCAGGTAAAGATTCAATTTCTTCAATTAATTTACATTTACATGTTCAGAGATCTTTCACTAAGGCTATTCTCATAAAATTTTAAGGGTCCCAGAAGGATCACACTATTCTTTTAATTTTACCCCTGCTCCTCTTTCCATATTATGTCTTTGAAAGTGCTAGGCTTTCTTGCATGTCCTATTCAATAAAATAACATTTGTTTTAGCCTTTTAGGCAGAGGTTTGTTTCACTAGGTTTATCTATAAAGAACCAAGTGTCATTTCAGTGTGTGACTGAACTCACAAGTTTGGGAATTGATGATCATCTCCATGTATGCATGGGAAAAATAAGTACCTGCTAGTTTGATGTAACATCCAAATCAGTCAGAGAAACAATTTCTGGGAATACTTTTCTATCCCCACAGGTTCCACACTCCCAAGTGTAAATAGGTAAAGTGATTTTAGTATTTTATCTCATCCTCTAGAAGAAAATGCAGAAAGATTATATTCTTACATATTTCTTGATCTGGGTCTGGCATTTTTCTCCATATTTTGGATATAGCCACTTTATGTTGCATATGAATACACAAGTTTCTAACAACTCAGCAAAAAGTTACATTTTTTACTTTGTCAAACAAGTTAATATTGACTTGCATCATGTCGAGATCAAGCAGTATAGAGCAAGGGAAGGAAATTGGAGCTGAGGAAAATCTCTGACTTTTTATGAATAAGAGGGAACAATTTCACAAAGGAAGGGAGACAAATTTCATCATTTCCTTTGATCAGCTCTTAATTGCATTATGTATGCTCCTAAATAAATTACTGGTGAAGATCAAATGTAACACATTTTATAGTACTCTGTATTGAGTGTCGTGAAGTCATTTTCTGAATTCCTTATCCCAGCATGCCAAAACAGGGACCTAAGGAATTGTAAAAGATGGGCCAGTCATTTAAAGTTGATAAGAAATTAACAAAGAGATGTCAGGGACATGATGGGAGTTTGGCAGTGGGAGGAGATCAGGGTAGGGTTTAGCGTGTTGGAAAGCAGAAGTTAACAACAAACTCTCTGGGAAGGAAATGCTTAGAGGAGACAAATGGACCAAGAATGGCTGGTGAGAGCAGAAGACCTGCTAGAAAACTTGTGGATGGGAGCAGCAAATAAATTTTAAATGCTCCAAGACAAACAGATTTTGAGGACTGTGGGCACAGCAAGTCAGAGGCAATAAAGATGTAAAGGAGAATTGAAATGGGGAATGCTTAAAAAATTTTTAAGCAGAGTGTTACAGTGTTCAGTGGAAGCAATTTCTTTTAACAGGTAGACCAAGCTGATCAGAAAGAACTTGAAACAGTGATATCAAACTGACCTTCAGTGCACATAGCAAGGTTACAAATTGAAGTAAAGATTGAAGAGGAAGTTGAGATCTAAGATTCCAAAATGTTTCTCTCATGATAATAAGCATCAATGTTTTGGGAGGGCCTTGACAATAAGAAGTGAAAAAAGTGAGAGAGAAGGAAAGATGGGGGTAAGAAAGGGCTTGAACCTGAAGGGGTATGTTAGCAATTAGTTGGCACAAAATACAATCAAAAGGACACACTACTGACCATTAAGGAAAAAAAGTGTATGTATATCTTGAGGGTAACTTGACTTGTTCATGTGTTATGAAAGGCAGTTTGTGTCAGGAGGTGGAGTGTTTTTCTTGGTAGTGATTTATCCTGTCTGACAGTATTGATTTTAATTGTGTAGAAGGTAGTACAGAAAAAAGTCAGCTTCACTATGCTGGCACTTGCCCATTCCTGGTTAACAGATTTCTGTGCTGAACTGGTGGCTGCAGTGCTGGCAGCATTCAGCAAGGTAATTATTGTTAGGTAGGGGGGAAGCTCACTTGAAAGTGTGATGCCATAGGAACTGAAAAAAAAATTGCTTCCCCATGTCACTTTCTTGATTTTCTGATACTCAGAGTCCTCTACATGTTCCCCTCAAAAAAACAACACCAAAAAATCCCCCAAAATTGAAAGTGATGTAAACTATCTCAAACCATAAACACAGCCATTTTGTGTCCATCACAGATTTTATGCCTTGGATTCTGAGTTTAAGACAGAAGACAATTGAATTTCCAAGAAGGAAAGACTTTCATATTAGGCCATCATGTTAGTCTTGGACTTCTGTTAAAGTGAAAATAAGAATATTTACTGCTGGAGGACCAAGATCAACACATGAAATATCTATGAAGGAAATAAATATTTTAAAATACAAGTACTAAAGTTGTATGGCACTTGAAAATAAGGTCAGAGGATGGTTCTTCCTTCAGAAGTATTAGTGTTCTGTTCCATGTTACTGCATACACTGAACCTTTCATGATAAAGTAACCACTCTTGTCTTTTTCCAATGGAAAAAAAAAAAAAGTTCTCTTTTATTGCAAAAGATCATGGGATTTTTTAAGTAGTAATGTATGGCTTCAGTATTGTGTGAAAAAGGAAGTTTTCAGTAAGTTGACTTATTATTTCCAGACTACACAGGAGAGACCACCAGAAAAACATCTGCCTGGCAAGTTAAGTCATGTTTTTTTTTAATGAAGATAATGTTTCTGAAATGAACAAATACATCTATCTTGCAGAAGCATTTTTTTTTCTTTTTTCCAGTTGATCCATGTCTAATACTGAAACATGTAAAAATATACTTCAGCCTGTGTGCATTTAGCCTCAGTGCACAAAGGGAGAGGTGTGTAACATGGTGTCTTTGGAAGCCAAGAACTTCTGCATCTTGGCAGCCTGCTGTGATCAACTGGGACTCCTGGTTGTTCTAGGTAGCAGGAAGGATGCAAAAGCAGGACAAACTTTTCCTCCAAAGTCTTCTTGCACCTCGTGCTGGTGCTGTTATGTGAGCTATCTTTTTAAGATAGGCTGCTAATAATAGAATTTCCCAGTAGTCTTGTTTCCTTCTGATATACAATGGCTACAAGGAGTACTTGGATCTACTTCCTGACTTTGCATATTCCTCTGAATTAGTTTGTGCCTTAGCAGAGGAATATGGTTTGGTTTCAACTCTTAATTTCAAGATCTTTTTTTTTTTTTTACAGTATCAAACTGTAAATGAAGTAAATATTAAACCTCTGCTGTTAATGTCTGGATGCATAAATGCTACAGAAAACTATTAATAAGCTAGAAATGAATGAGTATAGATTTTGAGGACCCTAAGTGGCAATTTCACTTGAGTCCTCAGCTCAACACATCCTGAGTTACCTGTAAGTAAATGCTGAGCAATCTGAACTTCTGTTGACCTGGCTGGGAACTGAAGTTTTTTCAAATGTGTCTCCTGTGACTTTAACAACCCCCCAGTTTCTGTTGGAAATTACATATGGTTTTGTGTAAGTGGGAAGGTTAAATAGCTTGTGCTCTTGACTTAACTTGTTCTCCTGCTTTCAAACTGCTGGTAGATGAAACACATGTTCAGATGTCCTATTTCATTGAATTTGCTATAATTCAAGTTTAAAATTCCAAGACAAATAATGAGAGGATAAGAGATGTGGTTTACTGGGGAGTGGCCACCTCAAATCAGACTTGGATCTGGTTAGAGTGCTGCTGCTTGCAGTGTCAACAAATCAGTCTTAGAGAAAAAAACAGATCTTAGATGGAATTTTTTTGTAGGTTGTAGATACTGTTTTTAAGCAAATAACAATGTTAGAGAAGATATATATGTGCAAAACAAACTCTGTGGCCTGTGAAAAATGGTGCTTGAATTTGATACTAAAATATTCTAAGGTTGTTAGGGTCTGCTAGATTAGGGGAAAATGGAATCATAAATTCAGGTGGTTTATAACTATCTAAGAGGCAAATTAATAATATTAAAATTTCAGGAGAAGTGTAACCAATGTGAATTTGAACATTTCAGTAAGTTCCTTGGCCCTGAAGAGCTGCTCCCTCTCTCACTTAATTGTGCAGAAGTCCTGTGCATGTCTACAATTTTTTTTTCCCTAAGCTGATATTCTTATAGAAGTCACAGCCATTTGCATGTAATGGAAATGTTACTGGTACCTTAAGTTCCTGAGAGCCACAGCTGGAATGCTGAATCCTGCGTTTCTGCTTCCTTTTTCTGACTATCTTACATATGCCTAAATATGCCTTATCAATAGAAGTCATCCTTTGTGTTTTTCTTGTCTTTGGCTTTGAAATTTTAGTCCTGTCTGGTAAATCTGTTTGAATGACAATTACTTTTATTTTCGTTTCTTTAAGGAGCCAGCAGATTTGATTCTAATCTTTCCACTGTATCTACTATATTTTGAATAGTCCCCCAAATTTAAGTTCCAAAGAAATAGAAATAAATATGGTGTCTCTTCTGAAGACTGCAGTTCTCTGCTAAAAATACAAAAGCACACTCTGACTGTACTGTTAGAACAGGATTTCTGAGTCCAGCCAGTTCAGACAGGTTTGCCTAAAACTATAATCAAGTTGATTGTATTGCATTGGTATTCTAATTTCCAATTTGGGGTTTTGCTACATAATCTCTAGCAGAGTATGTCTCATTTTTATGAGACCCAAACTCTTTGTATAAACTCTGAGTTTTCCTCTATGTGCCTCTGCTAAACTGAGATGTGTCTTCTGGCTGAGCTGTAGAGACATTAAATTAGTGAGTAAATCAATACAGCACTGTTATGTCACAGTATCTTTTTCAAAGACCAGCTCAAATTTTGTATGCTGTAGCTTTGATCCCTTTCATTTAATTCTAAGTACACTTGTTATTATAGTAACTGTTGTTTGTATGTTATTTTAGCTTTTTACTTAAGTAGCTATTTAGCAATTTAAATGAAAATGTAATTAGGTTACATCTGTTTTACATACATGTAATACCACGCAGATGTAAACTTCTATTAAAACCATATTTTCTTTTTGGCAAAAAGGCATAAGAATAAAATTGCAGCAATCATGCAATGCATCTTGCTTTTGCTTTTTTTTTTTCTTAATAGTGTACACAAGATGTATTACTGTGTTTATGTTGTGATGGTAACAGCCCTTTCTGTTTTTACGAGAGGCAGCACAGGGAGCTAACTGGTATAGCCTTTTGTTTTAGTTGCACAAGGATAAGGGTACTGTTTTGCTGGTGTAAATCCAAAGGAACTCCATTGAAATTCTTTAAAATTCTTCACAAAACTCATCTGTTTCATTACCTGACTCTTTCTGTAGCCAGATTTCACTCTTAAGGATGCCCATGAAGTAAAGTGTCTTTGGGTTTACACCATTCTGAACAGTGATATTTGACTTTAAATAGCTTTATTTTAAAGAAAGGTGAACTTTTTGCTGGACAGATCTTATGCTGTTCTGAGTGCCCTCAGATTGTTGACTTGGACAGGGGTTATTCCTGTGCTCTTCAAAAGAGAGAAAAGTATGGATTCCATTCCAACTTTTTCTTAGTCTTTGCGCAGGTACTTAGGAAAGGCACCTGATATCTGTGTCCTACTTGTAATCATAAATCAGAACTTCTTCTGTCTTATTTGTCTTTTTCTGGTTTTTGACTGTAGGCTCTTCAGGGCTGCTTCCATGTTTATATGATGTGCACAATATCAGTGTTGTGAGTTCCATTGATACAAGTGTAGTTCAAGTCCTAAGTGGAGTCCTAAGTTCAAGCCCTATGAGGAGAGGCTGAGGGAGCTGGGGCTGTTCAGCCTAAAGAAGAGGCGGCTCAGGGGAGACCTCATCACTCTCTACAACTCCCTGAAAGGAGGTTGGAGCCAGGGGGGGGTTGGGCTCTTTTGCCAGATGACTTTCAACAAGACAAGAGGGCAGGGTCTTAAGTTGTGTCAGGGGAAGTTTAGGTTAGATATTAGAAAGAATTTCTTTACAGAGAGAGTGATCAAGCATTGGAATGGGCTGCCCAGGGAAGTAGTGGATTCTCCGTGTCTGAAGATATTTAAAAAGTGCCTGGATGTGGCACTCAGTGCCATGGGCTGGGAACTGCAGTGGGAGTGGATCAAGGGTTGGACTTGATGATCTCTGAGGTCCCTTCCAACCCAGCTGATTATATGATTCTATGATTCTAAATATATAAATGAAAGAGGGTAGCTGACAGTTCTGTAAAGATGAATGGTATCTTTGTAGACTGGAATTTCTGTGGAACAGGTGATTTTTATATCAGTAGGCTTAAAAATATTGGGCATTAGGATGTTTATTCTGTACTGTAGCACCCAGTTTTTTGCTAATGTAATGTCTTAATCTGTGTTAATAAGGTAAGGGTTCTTACTTTAGTTTTACTTATATAAGAATGAATTCAAAGTAAACTATGTATATTTTATTGGAGTATATATTTTATTAGTAGATTTTGTTTCAAAATATATATATAAATGTTTAATAATATTTGCCTTTTTAGAAAAAAAATGCAAGTGATGTAAGAAAGCTGTTGCATGTGTTTCATACTTCTTTCCTATGAACATTTAAGGCCCTGATTCTACACCTCTGAACATAAGCATATGAGACTATATGGAGACAGAATCAAAATATAAATTTGTTTCAGTTATTCATTATTTAATACTTCAAGGCTACAACTCACTGCTTTAAATGTGAATTTAGCCCAAATAAGGACTTCAAGAGTGCCTCTGAAGAGTATTTAAATGGGTAATTTAATGCAAAGATTACAAGAAAACACAGAGGCAGTATTATGGTATTGTTTCTCAGGCATGCCCATAGCTGTGCCACAGTTTACATTTGTTACAAGGTTTGTGTTTCAGGAGTGTGTTACTTAATTACTCTGAACCATCTAGTAATAACCCACTCAAAACAATTTTCTCCAAATCCATAATTTGTCTTCCCTTGTTTAAGTTAACTAAGACTGGGACTTATCCATCAAAAATCCACAATCCAAGTCGTGGTTGAAAATTATTACTAAGTAGTTTTGTAATATTGACAAATAATAATATTTTGTAAGCATATGGAATATTTTAAACATGTATTTTTAGGTACTTTTTCTACATATACTGTGCAGCTCCAAGCTTTGTTATTTCATCGAATTTCTTGTGCTTCTCTGTTAATAGAGTTAAGTTAATAGTTCCAGTTAACTTAGCTGTATAAAGTACTTGAAATTTTTTTTATTACTTTGCCAGAGAAACTGAGAGATGCAGAAATCTTTACTTCCCACACCAAGACTTCAGTAGATTTAAGTGGATTTTATTCAGGTGTATATACATGGTATATATGTAGGATGGTAATATTAGCAACATGGAGAGAAGACACATGGAAGTTTTTACGAAATATTATCAGGCAAAGACTAAAAGCTGGGGTGATGAAATATTTCTGGGTAGAAATACATTTATTTTTTTTTTCCCTTTTGGGAAATCAGTGCCATTCTTCTTTCCTGTGGACTGGGCTGTGAAATACTTGCCCTCAAGTTGAGATAATTGTATTTATATAGAGAGAAATATATAGATGTGTAGAGATATATATGTAAATACATCTAGATGTATAAATATCTATAGAGAGAATTCATACATACATATATTAATCCTCTTGAATTGTAAGAATTTTTGTGTGGCCCAAAGCCATGCACTGAGTACTTTAAGAACTGTCTTGTTTTTTCCAGACTGCTGGTGCCAAATGTACCTCAGCTGCTGGGGATAGCTCAGCTTCCTACTCCTCTCTTGGTATTTAAAGACTGTGTGGGTAAACTTTGCAGAGAATAATTCATTGTTAACATTCATAGCAGCTGGCTGGGTGATTTATGGTTGATTTTAGGGAGGGATGGTGGATTCGTTCTGTTTCTGCCTCTTTCTGGACAGCCATTATCTGCATTTATGGCATGTAAAATGTAACTGGCTGTGATTTGCAGGGAAAGCCTTCTCAGAAATGTGATGGTGAGGTTTTTAATCTGTACTGCTTTGTCCAGTCCATAGCTGCTTACATCTTCCTTCCTCTCTTGGCAGTGCAATGTGGAACAACCTGTTCATTGTCCCCAGCCTGCCCTTTTCTGCCAGTAGGATGTAATGCTTATGGTAAATAAAATCATTGCAGTTGAGTTATGAATCAATATTAAGTTTGATTATTGACACTTCTAATTGACTAAACCAGGTCTAATTATAGTAGTTAAATAGTTTTAAAATAGTCTTACAAGCAAAAGATACTGAAGATAATTTGAATTCAAAAGGTTGTGTGGAGGGGAAGAACATAGCTACAAGATTAATAACAATTATTAAAGCACTTGCTGTAGCATGTAACATCTTTTGCTTTGTGTTGTGGCAGCTTTCTTTGCTGAAGTAGTAAATGAGTGTCTGCTGTGACTGCCAAAGTGAGGAGAGCACACTGAAACCTGGATGCAGTATCAGATCATGTTTCACTAACAGAAGAAGATTGATTTATTGTGTTACATCAGGGTTAGATGGACCTAGTACTGCTTCACCACATGCTATTTCATTCCCTTGTCTACTAAGTATGCAAGTACAAACAGCTTTAACACAGTTCTTTACCTAGAAACAAGCCTGAGGCTTCATCCAAATACTTTTAACATATGAAAATTGAGCTGCTTTGAACTTGTGTGGTTTTGATAACTGCTTGGTATGCTTCCTGGAGGATCACCTGTAGGCTTTTCTTTCCAAATCCTAATCCCTTTGATTAAGTGCCAGGACAGATAGCTCTCTCTGAATAACTCCAGTCTCATAATTCTTCCTTCATTCAGAGTTGAAAGGGAGCTGCTCAAGCTTCAATAGGTAAATCCTCAGATTTAGTTAAAGTAATTCAGACACTTAGAAACTGAAATTGTTTTGTTCTGAAATAGGGTTCAGATGGGCTACTGAACATTTACATACCACTCGCTGCCAGAAGCTGTAGGATGAAAAAACAAAACAAATTTTTTAGCAAGAAGGATTAGGAGTAGGAAAACTTTGAGAACCAGACATTAAAAGACAACCTGGCATGGAAATTTAGTCCCAGAAATAGGAGCATAGTTACTTTGCTTGACTGCTCTTGTTTTCTTTTTCTGCAAGATCAGACTGCAGTGCTGGGCTAAACATTCCATTCCTTCCTTAGCCTCTCTTCTGAGAAACTACTGAAACAGGCAGTAGGCAGGGGGAAAGAAAAAAAAAAAAAAGTCTTATTCTTTTTATCTTTACAAGTATGCCTGCTGGGAACAAACCTGAGCCAGTCCAAGATTCTTCTATTTAGAAGTGTTTGTGGCAGGAGAGTATGATGGGGAATTAGAAATAAACCTGTTAGCTGCTGATATCTCAGGGTAATAGAGATATCTGTTGCATATACATTTCTGCACACGTCATTCTGAGTGTGTGTGGAATGAAGCAGATTTCTCTGTGGAGGACTTGCTGTTCACCTAGGAAATAAGAATATTTCCACATGGAAATAAGAATAATTCCACATGAATAATTTGCCTTGGTTAATTCTAGTAAAACCAGAAACAGAGCAGAATGGTCAGAGAAACTACATTCTGTTCGTGTGTCACAGATTTTCATAGCTCCTTCAGCCTTTAACTTTATTATATTTTAGCAGAATGCAGCCTGGTGGAATAGAACATAAAACTGAGCATTGTAGCCCAGTACTAAAGAGCTGGACTATTTGGTGTGTAAGAGATGGTGTTTCCATGGCAATAACCACAGTTTCTAGTTAAAACTTGAGCAAAAACCATTGGGTGACTGCCCTGCTGGCAGTAGACTTTCAGTCAAGTCCTCTCACCTCTTTGCTTCCAGATGGTTCCAAAATATTAATGTGTATTAATCTTGTGGAAGTTTTAATCCTGTTTCTCTTACTTGTTTTTGCCAAGGTAGAAAATAGTGTTATTTCTGCAGCTTTTTTGGCATGTAAACCATGCTAGCTATTTGAAGACACAGTCTTGCCATTAAAATAAACCACCTTTGGGATTAATTATAGACCTCAAAAAAACTGCAAGAGTAGATGAAAAATTAGGAAGGTTTTTTTGTACATACAGAAAGTCAGGATCACAAAGCTCATTTAGTTTGGACTATCCACATCACTTTGATAATAGACTCTATCATCACAGTGGTGTTTAATTATTTTTTTTTCTTCCAAGATTTTTTCCAAAAAAAAGCTCATCTATATCAACACAATTAGTTTTAGAAAGAAAATGGCATGGTATCCAGCTGCAACTAATAAGCAAGAGTAAATATCCACAAGAATTTTTAAGAACACAAGTCTTGATTTTTTTGTCCTACAATACATTTACATATATTAAAGTATTAGGATTTCAGTTTTTCCTGAGAGGTCTTGCTTCTAAGAGCATAGTAACACCTGCAGTCTTGAATCAGCACTGGCTCAGTATTACTTGTGGATGAGGTCCTCTCTGTTTGACATCATGAGGTTTTAGAATTTCTTAACTCTAACTTAAATTTGATTCCTTAACTACTTTAATAAATTAATCCAATAGGTCTTTGAATTATTATTTGGGCAATGATAACCTGAGGCTTCTGTTTAATAAGGTCATAGCAAAAGTAGTTTGGTTAAATAAACTTTGAAGCAGAAAGCCCAAAGGCCTCTTGTTATTACCTCATTAACAAGAAATGCCATTAAGTAGTAGTTGTTTGTTTTAGTATTAGTATTAATATCACCTTGTAATGGTTCTCTTTCTTATCACTTGCATTCTGATCATCAAGGAAGTTTAAACAGTAATAAATTTAAGAAATTATAATTACACAAGCAAGACTCTAAAGATGAAAACAGAAAGATTTAACATCTGAACATACAGTTTTGAAATGGAGAAAGATTCTGCATGATCTTATGACAAAGCTTTGGAACGAAAGCAAAAGTTTATGGCACATTTTATTACACCTGTAAATCTGAAAGCTTAGCTACAGTTTTTAATTTTTATTTTGCCTCTATAACTATTTTTATACCCTTTTTATAGTTGACTGGTCCAACATTTAAAAGAAGTTCTGCTGGGAGTCTATGCCCCATTAGTGTTCTATAATAAAATGTGAACCTGGCTAAAATAAAATATGATGCCTTAAGAGCAATTAAGAATGGTCTTTTGTAGATAACTGTAACATGAAATACAATCACTGTTTTTATTAATGGATTTGGGAAAAGGAGTTCCATGATTTGTAGCAGAAGAGTGGGTTATTTTACATTTTTATTTCTTTAATTTTATGTCTCACTCTTCAAAAAAACCTTTTAAGACCCCTAAAATAATCAAATTCTGTGTTTCCAATGTTTATCATGTTAACATAACCTCAGTATCTGTTTTATTTCGGTTGTACTGTGATGTCAGCTAAGAAGGTGTCCCTTTTTTGCTGTTACTCCAATCCAAAAAAGTGTTATTTTTGAAAGAAAATCTTGCTGAATACTTTAAGGGTGATAAAACATAAAAGCTGTGCTGTAATGGCAAGATTTGTAGGACAGAAACATCATCTACTGGGCATTGTCTGAACACAAAACATGGCATCTCATTAACAGATAGTTTCTTAAAAACTATAAACACAGTGGGCAGGTGTTTCTCTTGTATTAAATAATAGTTTCTTTGTCATTATTAGATTAAGGTTCTAATAACTTGAAGCCTAGAAGACTGGTGTTTAATATGGTTGGAAATGCAATCTGTGCTGTTAAACTTGGAGAGGTTGTAGTTCTTGCCTTGAAACCATCTGCAGAGACTTCAAGGACGCTCTCTCCTGTACAGATTTTAATTGCACTTAATGTGCTGCTTGCCAGCAAAAAGTGTAAATTTGGGGTTGTTAAGAGTGAGGAAAGAAGGACAGGGAAATTAAAGGAAAGGTTAAAATGATGATATTTTTTCTCATCTCCTTGAGACCATAAAGCCTTTCAGTAGCATGCAGGTATTTCTTTGCCTTTATTTCTTTGGAGGCCCCATTTTCTAGAAGGCATTAAACCAACTTCCGGGTTTCTGGTGACAAATCCAATGGCCAGAGAGCTCCCATACACCTGCCCTTTACATCACAGTGTCTGTCTGGGGGGACTCCCCAGCGCCATCTTGGTCTCACAAATTTACAAGCATGTTTTCTAGACTTTATATATTTATATCTCAAGAAATTGATTAGGTGTTAGCAGGTGTGAAAAAAAACATTTGAATAAAGGTAGCTCATGAAGTTCTTCAAATCTGGTTTTCCACTGCAGAGCTGTGTATTTAAATTAAGTTCCTTCTCTAGGAAGCAGCCTCCACAGCTGTGTTGAAGTCTACAATTAAAAGCAGCAGTCGAATGCTTCTTTAGCTGCAAATGAAACCATTTATTTGATTTGGAAGCACATTTGGATGTGTTGCTTGACAGCCTTTTAGCTTACACCACACATTTTGTGGTAGCTGTGAATTTTGGGGTTGAACCCCAATACCAAGCGGCCTTAACTCTTTTTGAATGTTTGAGCGTAGAGACAAAGGAGCTTTGCTGTGCTGCAACCAACCCAGCTTTCCCCTGGCCAGGGCAGGGTGTGTGTCCAGGCTGTGAACAGGTTCCAGCTGGTGTGCAATCACTCTCCAGGGCTTCCACCTGCGTGGCACCCTGGGTCCAGGCCCAGGCCCGGCCGCCATTAGTCCTGGCTGCTCGTCAAGAGAGGATCTGAAGTCTGCCTTCCTTTTGAAAACCTTGCCTGCCTTTTGAACACTTTTCCTTCCTTTTGAAAAGTTGCCTTGTGGCCACAGGCATCAGAATTCAGCCTAAATTTAACACCAACAGCACTTCAAGGGTTGCTGCCTGTGTCTTCCAGAAAACGTCCTGTGGATTTGTCTGGAGATGCATAGGGCAGAGAACGAAGACCGAGGATGTTGGTTACCTCAGCTTGGCCTCCTTCAGGAAGGTAGGAAAGAAATGTTCTAGACAAAGTCAAGAAGTTTCAAAGAGTGGGGGGATCCAGTGTGCACATTCTATTTGTAAGAGAGAGTACTTTTGTTCAGAAGATAGGTAGTACTTTTGTTCTGAACTCATCTGGTACAGCTCCGCCATCTTCCACAGAAAATCACAGGGCTGAAGGGTGAAGTAGCCTGAGGTAAAACTTGCACTGAGAGACCCAGCAATCCCCTGAGGATTGTCACTGGAGCTCTCTGACTTGTGCTGAACTGCTGTTCCTACTCAGCTTTCACTGCAAGTGTCAATATGGCCAATTTCCAAGGGTTTGTTCATGGTTTACTCTATGCTGTGAAAGTGTGCTTGAATGTGATGTTGCTCTTACTGAAACTGTCAACACAGTTGAGAGATCTGCGTGATCATTTAATTATCACTGGCTTTTTTCACATTAAAGCAATTAAAAGCAACTTGCAGAACAAGTCAAACAGCTAACTGCTCATACAGGCTAAAAAGGGTTCTCAGAGCTGAACAGTTCATGTGTTGGAGACAGGAGTGGCTGTGGCTGAAGGGAGTGTATGGTTACTGGCCATCTCAACATATTTTCTGTTTCTTCCTCTTTGCTAATAGTTATTTTACTGGTTTTATATATTTGATAATTTAGTTTTTTTAGCTTTTAGAATTCTAAAATGCCTCTGATTTTCCTGAAGGAAAGTATGCAGTGGAAATCCAGTGGGTTATATTAAACAGAATGGATGCTCTGGTGTTGTCTTAGTAGCACTGAATTGAGAATGAATAGTAATGAGATTTAAGATGCACAAATCCATTCAGGGACTTTACTTAAGAATTTGTGATGCTGCTCTTCCCCATTACCCTCCCTAGTTGCTGTTCAGCCTTTTGTCTTCAAAACAGACCATAAGATTCGTACAGTAGTCTTGTATTTTAGTCTTCATTGGAGCTTGCCATTTTGATTCAAATTTTGCATCATTTAAGTTTCTTAATATGAAGAAATATAGGGCCACATTGTGAGGACTTCACTATGAACTATAGGAGACCCAGGAATATTATATTTGGTGGCTTTCAGGTGCAAATCCACAAATTGTGTCTGGAATTGTAGAGTAAATATCACCTGAGGAAGTGACCTAATAATTTATGGAAAATCAGATGCAGGCTAATGGTTAGTTCTATAGAAATTGGTCGTGTTCTGGTTCACAATTAGAATCCTAGATGCTGAGTTTCATTGACAAATAATAAAAAAAAAATTGTGATCCCTGCCATGCATTCTTGACATTTCTGTTGGCATTTCTTTTTCTTTGTAGATACTCTGTTTGTGATGTCTATGTATTTATTATAGAATCCCAGAATTACTTTAAGTTTACAAAGCAAAATGGAGGAGTGTAGGAAGAAATAATATTAGCATTTGAAATCAATAACTACATTTGTGTGCTCATGATTATCATATTTTTAATTCTGTTGTTCAGAGATGTTAGTAGACATTTCTGTACTGAAAAGAGGGTTTTATCCTTATAAACAGACAATCAGTAGGCAGAGCTTAGTTTGATTTAGTTTTTATGATTTAGTGTCCATCACTCATGCACAGCACCTCATGCCTTCGTGCTCCATTTTCTGTACAATAGATGTTCTGTTAACACTGCTAATTTGCATATCTGCAACTTCATCTTCAACCTCCTGTATTAAAACTCATAACTCTGTTGATGGGATGCAAACTTTTAAGTTTGCAGGTACAGAGAATTAGGTGTAAAGCTGAACTGAAGTTCTCATGGTCAAATGGTTCATAAGGGACCCATGCTTTCATATAGAAAAGTAAAAATACACATTTTCCTGTCTACTTAATTGTTGAATATAAGTAGCACAAAAAATTTTTTTTAATTATCTTATTTCAAGTGTTTGTATTTTCTGAAAGGAAAAACTTCTTTGTAGTTCATAGAAGTTACCTTGGTGCTTGCATATGCCAATGTTTGTGACATTCAATTCTGTGTTGACTGTAATGAGACACCTAATGTTGATCTTTTCTCATAAGTACCATGATATGAAATAAGCACAAATGACTTCCATAGGAATAGAGGGAAAAAACTTCGTTAAAATTAATTTACAGATTCTGGGGATGAAGCAACTCACAACGTGGTTGCTGTGGTCACATAAACAGTTTTGCTTTCTGTAATTTTTAATTGCTTCTTTTAAAATTACTTTTAAATTACAGGCTAGAGGTTGTTTGGTGCACTGAAGAAGCCTGAGCCTTTGTGGTTCATGCTCTAATTTGGGGGCTCTGGATGAAATGTTGTGGTCCTTTTAGGAATTCCCTCAGTGAGTTTGGATGAGTCTCTTACTGAAATGTGAAGAAGCATTAGGTAGCTACCTGCAAAAGCTGCTTCTGCTGACAGGAGAATAGATGTCTGCAGCCTCCATGCATAAGATGTATTTTAAAAACACATTTACTTACAAGGTAAGTTATATGTTTGCACTCCTCTAGCATAGTATGTTTAAAGGATGCTGGCAACAATAATCATAATGTCTTTAGTGAAGTGGTGAAATGTGTTAGTGCATTCAGGTTGGCTTAAGATACACTGTTATGTATGTCCTTTCAGCAGAAGATAATACACTTTCTTGTGTCCTTCATTTAAGGATCATCTTTCAGTAATGCCAGACCTTTTTTTTTTTTTTTTTTTTCTAGAGTAGATGTTTCAGTGCTGTTGATTTTTCCTGTAAATTACATAATGAGTTAAAACTTTTCAAAGGCATACACTGTTTACTGTATAGGTGTATTCACTCTATGTACCTAAATGCTCATATTTCCTTTTCAAAATTTCTCTGAAAATCTGTAAAATAATTTTGAGTATCATCTCTAGACTGATGGAAAAAGTACCATGTTTGCACAGAAGGTTATTTCAGCTATGCAGTAATGCTTATGTCATTTTGTCAAAAAAAAACCCACAACACCCCAGCTCTGTAGAATTTAGTGCATATTACCAGTGTGGCACACCCAGGTTTTCTGCACAAGGATTAATTTCACCTTTTTGTTTTGTTTTGTATCCTGCTTTTGAAAACTTTTGCTTCAAGTCAGATGAAAAAGGTACTAAGAATGCAGTAATGTTGGTAAAATGGAGTTCTTGGGAGCACCGTGTTGTCCCTGTTGGTGAACTTCCAGTGTTTTGATTTTCCATCAGAATAAACAAGGGCTGAGGGATGACTGGTTCTTACTGCTGATGTGCAGACTTTATCACTCAGCTGTTACCATCTGAAGCCTTTGTGTAAACAACTGTACCAAGGGGAAGTTCCCTAAATCACCAGGTCTTCCTGGGCTGCTACCACAGAAGTCTGACTGCCAGTCAGTCTTTGTCAGCTGGTGTTAAACCAGACCCAGTCCCTATGTTAGGTCATGTATTAGAGACACATCTCTCTTCTAAATCAAATTAAGCTTTTTCTGGGCATCTGCTTTTTATCACCAAGTTTTCTGAACTGCTAACACTGTTTACCATGAACAGAGAAAGTCATCTCAGTGGAGCACTAAGTAACTGCATATGGGGTTTATAGGCTTACAGACATGGTACTTCCATGCTGCATCTGGGAGGCTTTGAGGAAGGAGGCATTTTGATGATCTGCTTGGGCTCATGTTGGTATAATTACTGCAGATGCTTTTAAGAAGTAAAAAAAGTGCTTCTGATCTTCCCTTGAATTTTGAACTTGAGGACACATTCTTTGCCCTAGCTGTAAAATTCACTGTGAGATGGACCTGCTAAAAGTGGTGAGCAAGACTGGCAGAGAAAACCACAAGGCAGAGTAGTTGTCTGTTCCTGAGAATGTGTGGAAATGCTACTTTAAAAGAATTCATATAGTAAAGTAAAGGTAGGTGGTGCTGTTAAGGACTATAAAGTTCAAATACCTTTTATAGAATTTAGAGTAGGTAAAAAAAATCAGTGTAAGGAAAACAACTACAATTGGGGTTTGCATTGAAATCATTCTAGTTTAAAACAAATATGTAAAAAATAAACATGCCAGCCTGATAAAATACAGACTTCTTCAGGCTGATGAAACCTATTTGTATTACAACAGTAGTCTAGCAGCACACTTGTTTACAGCTGAAGTTTTAAAGTCAAATGACTGAAAGAGTTAAACACCTGGAGCAAGTCTGCTGAAGTGCTAAGCTGGCTGTTGGCAGCAGTAGCAGCATGCAGAGTTTTTCCTCCATTAAGGTTCAGTTCAGTGACTAATTCATTCAAAGCTGAGAAACCAACTGAGAGCTGAAAAGGCAGGAAAGCTTATTTTCCTATTCTAACCTTTAAACAAATTGATATTTAAGAGGACTTGAGCTACAAGTTTTAAGTGCTTGCCAAGCATAAAAAACCAAAATAATTTTCATAATATATCCCATGAGTGGTTTTTAAAATTTCAATTAAAAAAAATTCAAAAAACTATCATCTTGTGCACTTTCAATTCTTATCCAAATGTAGATCTTAATCACACTCATTGCCATTTTACTATGTATTTAAATAGTAATTATTTCTAAATTACTAGAATGTTCAGAGTTGCCTAAATAGGTAAGTGTAATGCAGAATTGACAAATATGTCAGGTGTTGTAGTTATTGTACTGAGCTGGAAAACAACTTTTTTTTAATTGTTTCTAGTCAATTAGCAATATTTTTGTAGGAAAACAACTAAGAGTTGTAATTAGTACTTCTCAGTTTCTTACGAAGAATCCCTGCCTTTGGCTCTTCCACTTCTGTTAACGGAGCTGAAGTTGTTCCTCTGAGCTAAAACTGTTCTTCTGTGACAAAATATAAGGCTCATAGGCATTTAGAGATAGCAATAACTGATATACAAAAGTATTTCAGGTTTCCCTGTATAAAACTAAATAGTACTTTAAGAAGCCTAAAGGTCATATATGCTCTGAGAAATGTATTCTTTAACCTGGTCCTATACTTGCAAAGGCAAGTTTAGACAAGGAAAAGGTCCCATGTATATTCTCAAATATACTACAAGCCCACTTTCTAATTTGTTGAATATGCTTGGGAAATTTGGAATAGAGATTTGGATAAACAGATGGACTTACAAAGACTTCACTTACAGGAAATACTTGATTTGAAGTTTCAGTTTTAGTTTTTCCTCACCTTTTTGTTCTGGAAGTCAGACATAGGTTACAATATTTTTATCTATTACCTATTGTTGGTTATGATCTTTAGTTATGTAATCAAAGCAATGTCCAAAGGAACACATCAAGTGCTGGGTGAGTAAGATTTCAAAGGTTGTTTGTTGGTGGGTTGTTCACTGGGTTTTGGGTTTTTTACAGAATTGCAATTCTATATAAATGATACTTTTCTTGTTGGTATAGCTCTATTTCATCCATCTATAATTTCAAGTTTCATAACCTTTTATTTCATTAGATTTTGAATATGAAAATATCATGTCAAAACTTAGATCAACCCTTCATCAGGCTTTTTAAAACCTAAGTTAGAATTCTGTTTCTAAGATAAACAGATTTGGATCAGAAAGATTTTCAACTAGCTGGTAGTCCTTTTGGCTGAGAGTTCAAGCAATGTCTTTAATCATATTTTTGTTGATTATTTATTAGTTTCTGTGGGAAATCAAAAGACAGACAACCTAAAATATGTCTTCCATAAGATACATCAGGAATCAGAAGCTGTAGCAAAGAATTTATAGGAAGTGTCTTTCATGTACCGACATGAACTGGTTGAGAGATGAAATATACATCTTTAGTGTGTGTGTAATATGCAAATGAAGGATGACCCAAAAAATGGAAGACTCCACTATTTTTTATCTGGCTGGAGTAGAATTTGCATTGCATTACTGGAGTAAGAAAATCTGTTGTAAGACAAAAGAGTATTTCTTTCCTGTTCCGTGTCATCTGAGGGGCAATGGTTAAAACTAATGGAAAACATAAAAGCAAAACTGGCATCAAAGTGCACTTCAAGAATACCTTGGCTACCTTTGGAATCTTTGCAAAATATGTTTCCCTAATTGAGGTGTATTTGTATGGGGTAGTTATAAAGTTTGCTAACATCTAGCTACAGCTATGAAACCCTCATCACATTTATCAGTCACTGTTTGTACTTTTTAGTAGCAGTAGCAAACGACTGACTTTAGTACTGGGAGAAAGTAGCATCTTACTGCAGAAATGTCCAATATGCTGTGCATTTTACTGCAGGCAGCAGCAGCAGAAAAAAAAATATTAGTTAGTGGTAAATGTCAATGATTATGAAAAACTAATTGTGGCTTTTGAATCTCCTGCAGTGGAATTGCCATTCTAAGATTTTTACAAATTTGATAAACCCACGTTGCCTTCAGGAAGCTCTTTGGCCCATGAGGAGCCCCATTACCAGACACTACAACTAAGAACCATTTTAGCTGGTTTTAGCTGACAATTCATGATTCTGAGCAAGCTTTTCTAGCTTCTTCAGCTTGCAGGGGATTTCTGTCTGTTTCTCCATTCCTTCTCTTCCCCTTTCCTTCCACATGAGCATACTCTGGTTTTCTACTTCTCTAGGACCAGGGTACCTGTCATCAGCCATGGAAATTTCTAGTGAAATTATTTGTTGATACAGACTGAACAGATAGAGTGACCATGATCAAATGCTGGCTGCCTAGAGATGGATGAAAATACTGAGAAAGTAATATACTCCCCCCACTAAAAATATTAGAAAAAGAAATTAATGGCAAGCAGATTCGTGCCAAATTAGTTTTGGGTTTTCTGCTAAAATGTCCTGAGAGTTTAATAAAAATAATTTAAGTATAGAATCTAATATTTAAACAATTATTTTTTTTTATCAACTTGTTTCAAATTTGGTTGTTAAATGCATTTTTCTTCATGTGTATCAATTTGGCACTAGAAATACTTTTATTCTTTTTTTCACCCACCACAGAACAACAGAAACCAAAATAAAAACATAAAAACATAAAAACATAGAATTTGTGTACTTTAAATTCTTCATTTTACATTGCAAAGCCATCAAATCTCTTGTAAGAAGAATATGTTTCTTCTGAAAAATATCTTTAGCTTTGTTTTAAAAAGTAAATATTTAATTTAAGTCTTTAGCATTTTTTTTGGCAGATTTCTGAAAGACAGAGTCTGGTGGAGAATTAAAACAGAGGTTTAGCCCTGTCTTTGGAATTGGGTGGTATTTGGCAGTCTAAATATCAGTGCTGCCAAATATAATATGATTCACACACCACTAATAGTTTCTGCTTAGCCATATGTGAGATTTTGTAAATGTCTATGGGAATTGTGCAATACTCATTTTGGGGGGTTGATCTAAATATAGTGTGTCCTCATTCTGTATCCTAAGGCAAGCTCTCTGCATAGAAGATAGCAGAAGCCACTCACCAAAACACAGCAGTTTTTACTTTGAGAACCAGTATCATCATCATCATCTAAAAGATAAGGGTTTTATTTCGAGACCTGTGTTTTCTTCAGGGTAGAAGTTCTTTCCAAACAGTGAACTCCATTACCTTATGGTCCATTTGTATCCAACAAGCCAAATGCTTGAGGGAAACATCAACTATTTATTATTGTCTTTAATAGAAATAAATGAGATGCAGACTTTTAAATTAGTTTGTCCATGCAGCCCTAGGTTGGCATTTCTTTGTCAAGAGAAACTATCAAGAAGAGCAGAGATGTTCCTGCCGTTTGTTTCCCTTGCATCTCAAGTTAGAGCATTGCCTGATGTGTTGTCCCCTAATCTTTTTTTTTCTTTACATAAGGATACTTGGGAGCAAATATTTTTTAATTGTAATTATTTAGTTTCTAGATGGATTGGTAAGGAAACAAAGATTACCTTGTTCATAAGGGAATTGGTGCCCCAGGTTAATGTCCAGGTGTTCTTTCAAGTGATGTCTGAGACTAATTTCTTCCTGGCCCTCTGGTAACCAGCTGAAGCAGGAGCCCAGCTGGTATGTCTTCACTGGTGCATACCAACATCTTTCACTGATTCACAGATTTCCTTATATCCTCAATACTTCCTTTGCTGCTTAAAGATCCTTGAATGGTAGTTTGAAGATAAGTGCTGTTGTGCTTTGCAATGGCTGCATCTGCATCAAGGAATGAATTATTAAGCCCCCCCCCCATATCTCAGAACTGATCCTCATAAGCTTCATTTGTTAAAAGGTCATAAATTTGAGAACCCATCAAAGACATGCTTAATGCTGGATGTTATCTGATTTGAATCCTAAGGTTTAGGTTGTCATTGCAGCAGTTTAACTGCAAAGAAGAGTTCCTAATGTATTTCATTCAAATTTCAGTTTCTTATATTCTCACTCACACGTGCTGCCACCTGTCAAAGTTCACAGTTTCAGTTAATTTTGCCCACTACACATAAACATCAGCTATGTCAGCCTAAAAGTAAACTGAGCAATAGAGACATCTGATGTTTCTTTACAGGGTTCTTAACTTTATGGTGAGCATATTGTATATTTAATTTTTAAGCTTCCATGCAAGGTTTACAGACATTTTGTATTTGCCATTTGGTGTAAGACCCATTTGAATTAGGAAGGTAGTAAACATAAGATAGAAGCAGGTAAGGGGACAGCAAAGAAGCAGCCATCCATTTCAACTGCATCTTGGTAAACAGTTTATTTACCCTGAGGGTATACAGAAAGTGGAAGCTTGAGAGCTGGAATTTCTTCTGAGAAAAGATCACAAACAAAGTGATCTTTGCAGGTGCTGTTGACCTGTGAATTAGTAAGAAAGCAGGTTCACTATATATGTGGTGGAAAATGTTAGGTGGGAGAACACAGCACAGAGGTGACATTTAACCTCATATAGTAAACACCAGTTTGAAAAAATAGACCCTGAAGACTGTTGTTAGGGAAAAACAAGGAAGTCATGAGGGACTGACTGAATGGGTTTAGTCTACATTAAAATTACAAAAAACTTCAGACTTTTCTTACAAGCCAGGATAAAACTTCACAGTTCAAAATGCTTCTCATTACTATTGTAGATTTACTGGCCTGATGTTACTTGTTGGTCTATAATTGAATCATACTGTGATAAAACAGATTGTGTACATTGGAACTTTTAGACCAAATAAATTAATTCAGAGCAATCAGTTATGAAGGACTGGTAATTATGATGTGGAAAGAGCAGGAGGTCCTTATTCACCAGCTTGTCCATCTAAAGGTGTCTCTGCTTTGGAGTGGTTAAGACTTTCCCATCCCTCTCAGCTCTGCAAACATTAAAATCGCTACTGTCAACTATGGAAGAGGGAAGGTGGAAGCTCCTTACAATGGTTTGTGTAAAAGGTTGTCACTCAGACATTTTTTTTTAAGAAAACCTCTGAAATTATTCCTTTCATATCATCTGCAAAGCACAGAAATGGAGATTGCTGAGTCATGTTAATTCTCTCCTGTGTGTCCCCACAATATCATCTGGGGTTTCTTCAGTTCCACAAGGCCCTTAACAGCATAAGTGCATGGTGTAGTTCTGTATCATTTACATCACCTATGTAATTAAGTGTAATTGTGCTTGCTATGTGAACCTGCCATGATAGAGCAAAAATTGCCTTGAGAAAAAATACTTTGAGAAAATATAAAAGAATCTTAATTTAGTAATCATGAGGTACATAGCACATGCTTACCAAAATATAGCATAGCCTGTACTAAAGGCTAAGAAGTCCCTTGCTGCACACAGGTTTGTTAAGTCTTGGTGTATCCATATGCATGTGAGAGCATTGCCTTAGTTTCCTATCAGGTGCAATTTTGTTTGTGTGTGTTAAACTTATCTCATGTCTGTGCTGCAGTAGAAAGAAGTAGTTGAGAACTGTAGTTCTGGATGTAGTCAGAATGTAAGAATTCCAGCATGATATTTAGCTAAGGAAATGTGAACAAGCTGATTTGATAGTTTCACAAGAAGGGTTGCAGAAAAACTTGGTGCTCAGTCAGTGTGTGGCAGCTCTCTCCTTTCTGCTCCCAATGGCCTTTCAGTACTTGCATGAATCCCAGTAGTGGAACGGCAATATTTTGGATGGGAAAGTTCTTTCTTTCTTTGAGTTATTGTGACTTAGTTGCTCACATGTATTCCACAAGCACTCAGATGAAGAGCAGGGTCCTTGTCCAGAGGGTCACCCAGATCGTGGTATTCTGACTTTTTCTCTGGACTATTTCAGTTGAACTCTGATTTATCTTTCCTAAACTGTTGATCTGTGTTAAACAACTGCTGCCTTTTGTTCAGATCTGGCTGGAGTTCAGTGATATATCTGAAACTGTGAAGCTAATCTAAGACAACTCATCAAAACCTCAACAAAAACAGGTTCTTAATAGGAAGTAATTTTCCCATCAACATGTAACAAAACTATAGTAATATACTGGATGATATGATGAAAATGGAGACATGCTGTATTAACATAATTATATCTCTCCAGTTGTAAATATTTATATAACAATGCTCCAAAGACCAAATGTAGTCATGTGCTTTTATTCTAGGTCCAAACATTCAAGAAAAACTAGTTTTTCAGCAGTTCTAGGAATAGTTTATTTGTCAAGTTATAAATAAGCTTTAAGAGGATTTAAGCTCACCTAACAGAGTTGTATTCTTTTTTTTTTCTTTTTTTTTTTTCTTTTTTTTTTTTTTTTTAGTGGTGTACTGAGAAATTTCTTGTACTCCTGAGAATTAAAAAAAACAAACCCAAACCAGAGCACTTGTATGTGAAAATTTGTGTTGGAAAGACAGGTTTTTAAACCTCACCTGTATCTCTCTTTAATTTAAAGGGCCTGGGGAAGGGACGTTGGTCTGCTAGGTATCTCTCTTAACATATGGGCTGAATTACTCAGCAAAGAATTGAACCACACTGTTTCAGATTGGTTACGGTGGTAAAAACTGCCTCACATTGCTCTGTACAAGAGGGATGGAAAAAATACTCTTTGAACAGTCAACATTTTTTAAGAACGTCTGTGCAGAGGGCTTGCATTTGTGTTTGGCTTTCTAGACCTGCCTCTTGACCTTCTAATTACTTTATTTGAAACAGCACTGAGGGTATAATAAAAACTGGAGGTTGTCTCTCGTTTGCTTTATCATAAATTAAAGCTGTTAGTTTGGTGAGGTGAAAGTAGAGGCAGAGTGTTCATTACTGCTCAAGTGACGGCTTGTCAATAGCACTGCCTTTTAGTTTGTTCTAGTCAGCACTTGCTGTGCATTTTGTTGGACCACTGGGAAATAAATACAACAAGATTATACATTTGGAATACCACAAGAGTTCATGAAGGGGAAAAAAAAAAAAGGAAAAAAAAAAAAGATAAATTATACACTTGGTAGCAAGTGACACGCTATCTCGTGCTATTAACAACCAGAGATAATTGCAGGGAATTGTAATTGCAGTTTGCAACTTACAGTACAGTGTGTCCAACATCAATCTTAATGGTGAACAAAGCTATTTATATTAAAAGTTAATTCACTTGGTAAGTTTCAGCTGTATACAAGGGAGCTAACAGATGTAGCTTTTCAGAAAGTTCAAAGGCATTTGGAATATGGAGAGAAATGCTAATGTAGTAAGCCTTAGAGAAATATTACATTAGTACTGGTAACGAAAACAAATGTCTGCCATTATATCCCAGTTTGTGTTTATTTAATAAACTGTGCAGTTTTGTACATTGCAGAAATTGTCTCTGAGTGTAACAAAACCAGATTTTAAATCATAGGTATTATACAACAATAGCAATTATATATGTATAGAGTAAATGAGGTCTAGATTTGCATGTGCTTGAGCCTATATTCAATTTTACCATAATGCTTTTATGACGGTACTAATATGAGTGTGTGTGTGTGTATGTGTCTATACAAACATAGTTTGTAACTTTTAAATCTAGGTTCTTTTCTGGAATTGTTTACTAGGGTATTTTGCAGCGTTGCCTGGTTATAATTACTGTAGATTTTGAGTGATGTCTTTAATCTGGTTTAAAACAAAACTTTATTTTGTGAAAGCCTAACATGCCTTCTAATGGAGATAATACCCTTGCTTTCACTGAGCACCTAGTGGTGCCCTTATGTCTGGAAGAGCTTCTGCAAACTACTGGCTGCTGTTATGTGGGATACAGCAGTTCACATTTACTTTAAGAGGTATTACTGTTTTCTCAGCATTGTGGTGAGCCCTTGGTGTTCATCAAATAATGGAGAAATCCTTGAACTCTGCAGGTCACGATCTAAACGCTGTTCTGCTATGGGATTGACTGCCTGTTTGTGGGTGACCGTCAATACAGTTTGGAAATACAGGGTGAAAGTGTTGCCTTTTTGGATAGTTACTGGTCACAGTATAAAAATCTCCACATTATACTGTACTTAGATTTGAGTAAGTGAATATTTGCCACCTTTTTTAGAATGGGTAAAAGCCTGAGGGGACAAGGGGATTGAGGAGGAGGTTTTACTCACTCTACCACCTTATGTATCCAGCCCTCATTCAGAGGATCCAAAGAAAGATCATGCCAAGAAGCATCATTCTTCCTTTTAGTGCCATCATGCTTTTTAATAAACATTTTATCATTATGGGAGAGGAGAATTAGTTGTTCCTCTATAAATCTTGGACAGATTCTTACCTAGTCTGAATTACTGTGGTTCTACCCAATTCAGTTTAACAAAGATGTTTAACACTAGCTAATGATTGCTTCACACAGGCATTTTTGGAGTAGCTGCAAAACAGGGCTGCAGCTGTTGTAGTTCTTTATGACACTGTTTTCATGGGGTAGGTGAGAATGTGGTTTCGGAACAGACTTGTTGGATGTGTGGCATGGGTCTTTACTTGTCTCTGCTGCAGGAGCTTAATCTCTCTTATACAACATACCCATGTTCTTCAGTTAGAGTTTTGCTTCAGGCTTCAGTCAAGATTTATCCTATTAGAAAGTACAATCTTAAATTATTTGATCATTAATATTATAATGTGGAGGTTAACTAGTAATATTTAGTAGCAGGGTTTTAAATGTGGTGGTTAAATGCTTGGCTGCAATTTTCCGAATGGGATATGGAAGATAAAAAAACCTTTCAGTTTCTTCTGGTAGTGAATTTTCTCCTTTAAAACAATGTGCTATGTATGACATAGATTGGTAGGAGAGGTCATCTCTGAAATGCTACATATTTTATTCCACTTGTTCTATTAAAAGCCATTGAGAAATATGAACGAAAGGGATTCTGAGCTGTGCTGCCAAGCACCTGAAGTGCCCAGTGTTGTGCTGGTGCTGCTATCCCACTGGGTGTGCTGGAGCAGCCTTGGAGCAGTCAGCCCTGGCACTGGGACACTGGGGAGATGTGACTGGGAAATGCCTGTTTTTCCTTCTCTTCCCCATAGCACTGGCAGTACCAGAGTGGTGCATGGGGTTGGGGAGCAGTGGCTCAGTCTGCTGGGAAGGAACAGTGTCTCACAGGCAAAAGGATGGGAAAAGACAAAGATTGAAGTTTTCTAAAACTCAGCAATTAGCACCTTCCATGTAAAAATCTCCTTAAAGGAGACAAGTTTTCACAGGAGGTGAAGTACCCTGTATACATTTATTCTGCTTACCTGTACATTCCATACAAAGGTGTGCCTGTCATTCTCTGTGGACATTCTTTGAGAAATGTCAAAAGTGCAATTATACAAATAGATAACTTGGGACCCCCTGTTCACCCAGTAATTAACATAAATCATAATCTGGCAATAAAACTTATTCCTCGTCTTTATCATCTCCCAGCAGAACAGTCAAATGGCCAGACATCCAAATTACTGAGCTGTTAGTAACTCTCCACCTGAAACAGAAATATTATCTCTACCCTGTATATCTATGCATTACAAATTTCTGAATATTAGTCTCATGGATTGGGATGAGGCTTAGTAATAGCCTTTTTTTATTTAAATTGTCAGTTAATGAATATGTTTAGAATTAATTTTGATAAAAACTTGCAAAGAGTTAATAACAGAAGCCTTGTGTTAGTTTATTCATCATGAAAATGAGCAATATGAGGAAAACCTGAAGAATTCTACTAGATAATGTCACTAAATACATTTTAATGTAATTGAAAAGGAAATATTTTACAGTATTCCTGAAAAAGAAAGATGGAAGTAACAGAAAGGGCCAGTATAATATCCTTAGAACTTCCTCAGAACTGAAATGTATTAGGGATAATGAACAGAAAGGAAAAAATATAACAAAGGTTAAATTGAAGACTTATACAAAGAAAGGTCATAAACCACTCTTGCAGGGTGATCTACTCCCAGGAAGAAGGACTGGAGAAAGAAAGGCTTTAAAAAGATCATTGAGCAAAAGAAATGTGAATAACACTGGAAAGCCACAGATACATAAAACTGGAGAAAGAGGTAATGATCTTAGGAACTTTGCATTCATCAATATGTCTGGAAAAAGAACTTAATTTTTAACATTTTTCCCTTTCTTAATAGAGGCACAGTAAAAGGTTTTTGTTAAAGGGCTGTGTGACCTTGAATGTGTGAAAATAGTCACATCTGGGTGGCATGTATTTTATAATCAGAAGGGTTTTGGATGCAACTCCTTTTTAAATATTAGAATGCTAAAACTAGATGAACTGATTTAAATGTAGTTTGGAAATAAAAGTATCTTAGTTTAGATAACTAGTTCTAAGTTCATAATATTTCTTTGAAACATTGAAAGAATTCGTGTTCATTCAGGGAGATATTTATGCATTTTGGTACAAATTAGGTACCTTTAAAAATGTAGTTTTGTTTTTCTATTTTGTTTTCGTTAATATGAGCATCATTTTGTTAGCCCTTCCATAGGACTTTCTGGCAGTAGAGCTCTGAATAATTTAGAGAGGTAAATAGTATTATCCTTCAGGAAGTTGGTGAACAGAGAAATGAAATAGCTTATCCAAAGTGACTTTGAAGTATCGTGGTGTGTTGCTTTATTTAACATTTTTAAATTAGTCTTTCAAACAGTATAACCAGCAGTCTGATATTTGAATAGCATGCCATGTAATGGGGGAAAAAAAAAAAAAAAAAAAAGGTGATACAAAGAAACAAGATGTTTACAGAAACTGATATCTGAAAACAATTTGCCAAAGTCATTTGGGCCATTCAGGCAAAATAAATAAAAATAAACTTTAAAAAAATCAAACCTGAGATTCCTGTAAAGAATTCTCATAAGATCTCCTTCAAATTGAAACCCAATTCAAGGGGGCAGGGGTGAAGAGAGTGAGATTCTGTTTCTGGTGGAGAATTTATTTTGGGGAAATATTGATACTTGTCCTTATATCTATATCCAGTCCTTAGGAGTTCTGGGGGGAAGGAGTAGTCTAGCTCTGGTTAAATTGGGTGAAATGAAACCAGGCCAGAAAACCCAGTTCCTCCACCACTATAGTCTGTAAAAACAAGATGCAACCTGAATGTTTGGTGTGGTGCCTGTTCTAGGAAGAAGCATGAACAGTTCTGGTAAAGTAGTGCAAAACCAAATTTTGGGTAGGTTGTGTGTTTTTGTGAAACAGTAAAACTAGAGAAGTTACTGAGAGGGTGTTTGCTGCAGTACTTTAGTTTTTCAGGATGGTGAGTAGTTCTCTGATTTCAGACATTATAAAAGAGATGTTTATGGCAATTTTTTATTTTTTTTCAAAGTAAATATGCAAGTAGCAGGATTAAATGAAGAAAAGTTTAGCTTATTTAATAACTTCCAATGCTTCTTACTTGCTCAAACTATTTGCAGCAAGTTCTGTGAAGTAGAAAATGAAGGGAATGTGCCATGCAATTTTTCTTGAGCCTTTTTGCAATGCAACAGGGCAATCGATACAAATCTTTGCAGTAATCATATATTGATTTTCCTAGAATATAACTCCATTTAAAGCATTTTTATCCCCAGGAGTGAAAGCATTGGAAGCTATCAAAGGAGGAAGTAGCTTTCCTTGACCCCATCTGCAGTTCACATTGATTAACAGAGGCTAGGTAAAATAAATAAATATGTGTGAGAGAGAAGAAAGAAAAAAGAGTCACAGAAAGGTTAATACTGGCTGGGGAGAAACATAATTATAGTGCATTAGGGGGTTTGTAAAATTATTAGGTCAGGGTAAGCTAACAAGTGACTTGGAGAAGGTGGATTCTTCATTATGTTGGAGCCAAGTATTACAATACTTATTTTTTAGTGACTGCTGCAAATTCAGGTAATGGGGGTAATTCTCAAAACCTACACACACAGGTATCAGGACAGCAAAATTGACTTGAAAACAGTAGGTTTTCACTTCCCCTATAAAGGAAGGTCTGTTAGGGCATACTGAGCCTGGGGCAAACTCAGTCAGTGCGCAGAGGTGGCATTGTAATACTGTAAAATTGCCATGGTTGTAGAGACAGGTTAATTTTTTGTTATTAAATTTTGTTTTATGACAAATTATAGATAATGCTAGATATTCTTCAATAACATTTTAGTAACACTAAAGCAGGTCCCTTCTGTTCCTGTAATGTACTTGAGATAATTTCCAGTTTCTTTGACTGGAAGTACAACGTGGATGACAGCAGAACTCAGGGAAGAGTTCTGTACTGGGGTGTATTACTCCCACACAAGACAGTAAAACCAAGATGATGAAACAAGGCATATGCCATCATTTTTTTAATCGGATTTTTCCTCAAAGCCAAAGATATTTGGATTTCCTGATTCATCCTTTCAGATGCCCTGCAGCCCACACCCCATGTACTGCCAGCTCTGTGCTTTCACTCTGGCAGCTTCACTACCTCTCCCACCATTTACTTCTGTAAATTCCCTGGAACTTCTCCTCTCTTTCCTATGTTGTTGTGGCAGAACAAGGCTTGCACAGATCAGCCCTTATTAAATTAAAAGGTGCATGTTGCCTCATTATCCTTCTCTGTGTCTTGTAGTTGATACTGTTTATTTTACCAGCAACTTCAGAGCTTTTTTGCTTCAGGCAGAGTAACTACTACACATTGTCAGATAAAGTACCTTATCTGTCAGCAGCACTCTTGTGAATTAATCATAATTCAATAGGTTTACTAATCAAGATTTGAGATGAATGTTTTGATAGAGCAATCAGATTTGTCTAATCTATCATTACTTGACAGTTGCTTTAGGCAGAGTGCTAACTTGGCATTAGTACCTGGTTTTGATCAGTTTGGCATGGCCCCACCAGTCAGTAGCATCAGTTATTACGTCAATGGACTTCTGTAGAGGTAGTAATTGAAGTTCTTTTTCAGTTTCAAGAGGAGAGGGGAGTAAACCTGAGATCAGGCATCTCCCACCTATCCTGTAACACATTATCAAAAAAATTTTGAACATGGAGTTGTCTTTGTAATTTTCACAAATAGTGAAAGGACTCTGAGGTTGTTGACAAATGGGAGACATGATTTATGGTAGCATATGCAAACATTGCTCAGAACTGAAAGGGTCACTGGAATAGAGAGGAGATAAACTTAATATATTGTTAAGTGTTGCTAATTATGAATCCAGTCACGTCTGATGTCGCTAAAATTTGTTCTCTATTTTGCCCAGTTAAACATTCTTGGGGGTAATTTACAACATAGCTTGCAGCAGTTTGCTCAATTTGAAAGCATAAATGAAAGCTTTCATTGTGTATTGACATATTTTTCTTGTTAAGCAATGTTTAAAGTACTGATACAAGGTGCTGTAATAGTGGGTTAGACTGCAAGTGCAAGTTTGGAACATTGTAGTCAATAATACATTAGTGTGGGAAAATGAAGGAGAGAATTGATGGGGTTTTTTTTAACATGGGTGGAGTCTTGTCTCTGTGTAGAAGTAAAGCTGATAAACCTACAACCTTCTGGCATCAATGGCTAAATATAGACCTTTATTCCTATTTAGTTTAATTTTAAGGTATGTGTCAATAATATGAACACAAAGTATGTGTAGAACTTCAGTTCACCATCAACTCACCATGTGTTCTTTCTGTCATAATAATCTTATGGTTCTTGGGATTTTTCAGATCAGATAGCACTTCCATGTTAATGTGATGAGAAGTCTTCCATGGACTGTCACCTCTGGCTGATGCTTGCTCTTGTGCAGCAGGCTAGCATCAGAATTATGTAGCATTTAAATTGGGTTGGATCCCCTTCCAGCAGGATGTAAACTCTGCTGCCTGTGTACGGTTTCTCTCTTAATAATGGGACAATTTGCAATACATTGCTTAAAAGAAGTAGCCAGAAAGTTCCAGTTCTCATATAGATAGTCAGCCCCCAGCCCAGAAAACCAAAGTGTGCAGGTGTAACATTTTCTGGTGTCCAAATGCCTTTACTGCTCTGGTTTTCAAAGAGCTTAGTACAGTGTAGTGGCAGCTCACAGTGTTAATATTTTGGTAACAACAAGATGGCTTAGAAAAGAGACTGGCATTTAGTGATGAGCTCAGAAGACTGTGGTATAAATGTTTATATTCACTGGAGGTTAAATAAGCAGTAATGAAACCAGAGCTGTGCAGCCATGCTTGAATTCCTTTTCTGCTGTTATCTATGAGCTCATGAACTTTCTGTCTGCCTGCACAGGTACTTTCTGAAATCCTACAGCAAATACTGCTTGGAAATTGCTATGGAGTAGGGATGCCAATAGCACCAACCACTCACGAGTATCACGAGGCAAAGTGAGTCAGTGTAATGATGCTCATCCAGACAGTGAGGGCAGTAACTCCACTCAGTAATGAACAATGAGATTCTTTCTTGGTTAACTTCATCACAAATGAAATGCTTTCAGCAGCTGCTGCATGTCAGACAGAACTTTGGTGTGCCACTCTGTCATGCAACTCTGAATAGTATAAAATAAAGAAAAAGTGATACTCAAGTACAAGAAAAAATAGACTTCTAAATTTACGTTCTTGTGCTTTTAGCATAACCTGGCAAATTAAAATTAAAAACCCCACACCACCTTTTTATGACTTTTGTTTTAAAAAGAATTTTTTGTATTTTTGCCAGTCTACTCTGCTAAAAGCCAAAGTGAATATTATTTGTACTCACTGCTCATAAAATACTATAGGCCTGTTTCTATGGAGTGATGAGAATTACATTGACTTTGCCACCACAGGATTCCTTCTAATATCCTGTCAACAGTCTCATACCCTGCATTTACTGCTGTGCTCAAATCCCATCTCTCCATAACATTTAGAAGGAATAATGAAAGAGCATCTTTTCCAGTATCAAACTGCTCCATTTTTTTGTTTGTCCACCGAACTGCTGTTGAATACTTTGCAAGTTCCCTCTACCTGGTAATTTAGGCAAGATTTTTCTAAGCAAATTTAGATGAGGAGAGCTTTTTGATGATCAGTGAGGTACTGTGAATGTAAAGTGTTTGATTTTCTTGCTTCCTCCATCCAAGTCTGCAAGTTTAAAATCCCGTTCTGAGGTTCTCCACTCCCTCTGCTGCCTTGACAGCCACTTCTGACTTCATTTTCTTCTTGATAAAATCTGGCATGACACACAAGGGTGCCTAGCTCATATCTGAGATGAGTGATGGTCCTGCATGCTTGCTACAACAACATGAGATTAACATAGATTGAAGATTTGCTGGAGTTATTAAGAATAAGAAACCTCCACATTCTTAATTCATCTGTATTTTTCCTTCCTCCTAGTTAACATAGCAAACTAATACATAGCAATGAGTCATTTTGTTGTTTTGTCTTTAGAGTTCTAATAAAAGTATTTGAGTTGACAGTTATGAGGAGATAAAAAACATTCTTGGTAAAAAGATGTTCCATGTGAATACTTGTATGCATTTCTGTTCACATGGTCATATATACAACACCTGTGTGATCCCTCAGGCAATTCAGTCACTCATTTTTCCTGCCAATTTGCTTGCTTCATTTTGGTCTATATTTGCTATCATTTGTCAACTGACACCTTTAGCATGTTTTCACATCAGTTGTTTTGAGAACATGAACACTGGTAATTGCATCAGTACTGCTCCAGTGCAGGAGGCTGGACTAGACCATCACCTGGGACTGTTTTTTAGCAGTTCTTTAGCAGCCTCTAATTTCTGATTTTCATATGCTGCAGAATTGCTGGTTGCTTATCCATTTTTCTCATTGCAGATTTGTAGGCAGTAACTGGAACTCCTCCTTTCAGTGCCTGTTTTCATGGCTTCAGTATTGGAATTTGGTGGTTGTGTGTTTTCCCCAGGTGCACATCTTGCCTCCCCTTCTAGAGATGTCAAAGACCTCAATCATAGTTCAGCTTTCCTGTGCTTCTGTCTCAGCTTCCTTAGCTTAGAGCAGAATTCTCCAGAGTTTGTGTGTGCACATGGCCACCCATCTCTCCAGTACCAATTTTTCATGAAAGACCACTCTATCATGACTTACTAAGATAATCCTTAAGGGCTTTGTGTCAATACTCTTTATAGATTGAAGCATTCCTTACCATTTCTGTATCTTTCTCATTACCATTATATTTCCATCACCCAGACCCAGCAGTTGGTTTATCTTCTGCTTCTTCTCTAGCACTCACTTTTACTGAGGAGCATAGGTGAGATCCAGGCAGCAAGTTTGTTTCCAGCTCATACACAGCTTTGCACAAACACGTTATCCCAAAAGCCTCTTTGGCAAAGTTAATTTTTATTTTAGTCAGCTGCTATCACCTGGTTTCCTTCCCCTAAGCTCATGCTGGAGAAGAGAAGAATATGAAGCAAGGAGTAACTTGGCTTTCTGGGTACATGGAACTAAACATTTCACCTAATTGTTGTCTTTATATTTAGACAAGGATCAAAGGACATAATGAAATAAGCCAGAAACTCACTGAAACACAATAATATCATCTTAACAGAAACACATTTCATATCTGTAACCAGTAGGTGAAGCTCTGTTACACAAGTCTTAAATAAAAGAAGAATTGTTCCAGTAGCATTAAAGAGCACTACTGCTTTAGAAGAGACTTACCCCAAAGGGCATATTACCACAATTTTCCAAGTCTAATTTATTATGTGCTCCATGTTTTACTGCCTTTCCCAGATTTTAGTTATCTCAAGCCTCCCCTTTGTTTGCTGAAAGGTCAGGAAGTTGTGTTGCTAGGCTGTGAGAGTAAAGGTACATCAAATATTAAATGTTTAGACTATTTGAAATCAAGGAATGAAATATAAAGATGCTTATTTCTGAAGTGCTTGCACATACTGCAGAATCCAGCACAAAACTTCTTTAAACGTTATAGTGCATAATTAACATGTTTTTATCTGTGCATTTTTTCATAAATGTCTAGAAGAGGATTTAGTAGGAGTTCACTATGGGTGTTACAGTAAGCAGTCTGACAGGTTTTCAGCCTGAAATCTAAATGTATGGTGTGGAGTTTTTTTGGATTTATTTTTGGTTCATGTTTTTCTGTAACTAATACTTTTTTATTGTGTTTCCCACAAGGAGACAAAGTGACAAGGTACTCACAAGAACAAAAACACAGCCTCTTGTGCAGTCTGCAGACAACTTAGATGTACCCCTGATATAAGGGAGGCACAATTTTGTTACTTAAAATATACATCTTACACTTATGTTGCACCTTTTATTGCCAAGGATCCCAAAATAGTTCAAAAAACCTTAACAGATGTTGGATCATCTAGCATAGCACTAGAGCATTGGCAGAATGTAGAGGCCTTTTAAAGAAGTAAAATTCTTTAAAAAATATAGACACAAAAGCGAGTTAAGCATCCAAGTCAGCTGCCACGAAAGTGTTTTCATCAGTTTTGATGAGAGGTACACAAGAAAAAAAATGCCCAAGGTTTTGCTTATGAAGCATCACTTTCTTAGCAGCTGTATGAGTTAAAGTTTTTATAACTGAAATATTCATATTAATTTGTTTTATTTGACTAAGAATGTCAACCCCATTGATTACATGTAGAGCTTATCAGTCTGAAGTAAGCAGTAAATATTTTTGTAAGTAAATTTGTCTGCTGTTACATGAACATAGAAATGTAAAAAAAAAAATCTTGCTAATACCCTCATTAGGCAGCATGAGTCACAAAATAATTTGGGGTTTTGTGTCATGAAAACCCTGTTGGCATTCTAACACTGTAGCCAAGTGTTTGGCTTGGGAATGTCTTTCAGCTTCCACACCCAAAATCAGCTCCTCCAGTTCCCCAACAAAGAAGAGAGGTTTTACATCATTTTGAGTCTTTATAGTTTAATGTGGGTCCAGTTGCCTTTGCAGCCCCTGGATGTGTTCACAGAATTGGGTGGGAGTGGAATGTTGCTTAATGTTGTTATGTAAATTGTAAAGAACCAGACTAGGAAAGGCTGTGATAATTTTTTTTTTTATATCCTGCTACTTATAAAAGCAGAGGGGGAAAAGATAGAACCAGGTATTGCTATGGTAAATAATTTTTAAAATATCCATAAATATGCTTTATCTATTTTATTGATTTAATGGAAACTAATGGCTTTTGTGTGAATGCTTGTAGTAAGACTGGATGAGTCTCATAAGAAATTAATATGCCTTGGAAAAGGTCCAAAACTTAGACAATGCTTTTTTCTTTTTTTTTTTTTTTTTTTTCCTCCTTAACACCAGTTAATAAATTCTCTACAGTTTAAATAGCTAGCTGTTAAGTGTTAATTACTGTAGGAGAACAAATATTAACATCTTGCTTTTGTTCTTAGTGGGCAAAATTTCAAATCAATAATAAAATATTAGTAATTAAATGATTTGACCATAAAGCAATTGTATATTGATGCAGGTGAATCATTACATTTGAACATTGCCATCTCTGGATGTGTCAGGTCCCAAGGCTACATGGCAAGCTAAGAATTCTCCAGTATTGATAGTAATCAGAGAAGGGGATTTTCAAAGGAGATATCCAACCTTTACAGAATGGAAAGGGTAAAAATTTCTCTGATGAATATGATGCAAGATGATCAAAGCAGATCATCAAAGTATGCAGTAGCTACTGTACCAGCCATAACTCTCCTAATGGTTCTTGCTGTCTGTCTGTCACTGAAATGGAGAGAGAGGGAGGAGGAAAGTAGTTGAGAGGACAAAGTAACATGGTGGGGAGATATTTTCCCAGGGACATTCATGATATTTGAGTCCTGGAGTCATATCTGGCACCATAGGCTGGAGTGTTGTGCTGTAATTTTAGATGTGTGGCTTTTACGCTGCTGGAAGTTGTAGGTGAGGAGGTAGCCTGAGGTTCAGGTAATGCTCCAGGAGGTACAGTTTGGCATTTGTTTGGTGCTTTGATATTGGCCATTTGGAACCAGAAGCTTTGTCACTTACTGTGAACAGGGGATCTCTCCCCACCTAGCAGTGGGTCTGCATCCAGGGATCTTTTATGATGAAGAGACTGAGTTTAGAGAATTACTTTTTGATTGCAAAATAAAAGGACACTTGAGTTTGGGCACAAGGTAAGGTGTCTTCTCATTGCTCCTTTAGCACCTCTCAAATTTATTGGAGTGTATTTCTTGGTTCTTTGAAAAGTCTTTGAATTGTCAGTGGCACAGACACTTGCACACAGAAATCTGAGAGAAGCTGAAACTTTTTTTTTTTTTGGCCAGCACTTGCAAGATATCAGCTAAGTAAAATGCAGTACGTAATGCAGAATGTAGCTGTGAACAACTTTTGCATTCATATTTTATTTACTGTATCTCACTCTCAGTGCTTCAAATAATCTTAAGCTAAGTCTGATCCTAATTTGATAAGAAGGCAAACAGTTTCTTCCCCTCTTCTCTCTTCCAATCAAACCAAATATTTTATCAACCTAAATATAATCAGAGCATGTCCCTTGAGAATTCTCCATAGCTGTTACCTGACTTTGCCCAGAATGTTTCCTCAGCTCCTAAGAAGAAGGGAATGCCAGGAAATAAGAAATGCCAGTGGGATGTCTTCAGAGCAAGAGATCTCACTCACCAGTGTTTCTTCTCTTAATTATTTCTTCTTTGTGCGGTTGTGGTATTTGCTGCTGTGGACAGATGAAAAAGAGAAAGGGCATTGAGACATAATTTTAGAAATTTTAGAAATTTACAGAACAAACTGAATTTTAACATATGTGCTCAGAAGGCAGAAAGGAATATAAATTTCCATTGTGAAGCTTTGCAGTGTTTAGAGAACTGTCATTTAGGAAACAAATTATGCACAAGTTACTATTTCCGAGTAGACTTATTACAGATATGAAACATTATGGAACTGTCATTGCCATGGTTTCTGTGGTAAATGAAAACAAAGCCAAACAAAAGCACGTGTGGTGTCCATTGCTAGCTAGGACACAATTAGGAAACATTCCAGAGCAGCTTCCATAAGCACAACAGTTCCCTGATCTCTTAACCCAGTAATGTATTGTGTAGTTACACATTGCAGAAAGCTGAATCAGGGGAGGGTTAGGTTAGATCTCAGGAAAAGGTTTTTCACCCAGAGGGCAGCTGAGCACCTGAACAAGCTCCTCAGGGAAGTGGTCACAACCCCAAGCCTGCCTGAGTTCAGGAAACATTTGGGTGATGCTCTCAGCCACATGGAGTGATTGTTGGGGTGCCCCACACAGGGACAGGAGTTGGACCTGATCCTAGTGCGTCCCTTCCAACTCACATCTTCTATGATTATATGACATCTCCAATTGAGTCAGAACAATTAACAACTGAAAGACTGCTCTTTAAATATTTTTTTTAAATCTGTGTGAATTATAGTAACACAAAGAACTCCATCTCTAATAGTTGGAACATGGTATGTGGTGACAGACAAATGCCTGAGTGCCTGGAACTAAACAAAATGAATGGTACCCTCTGTAGTTGCAAACCAGAAAGAGATTTACTCAACGCCTTGCAGTGAGTTCCCAGCAATGCCAAGCATTCCCATCTTCTGAATCCCAATCCAGAGCTCTGTGTGCTGGAGCTCTCTGCCTACCTTCATGGAGAGATGCTCAAGCTTCTTACAGGCCAGCAATTTGATCTAGAAATCTGAGCATATTGGAAAGGTACTGTAGATGGAGGATGTAAGTTCTTCATTTTTGCTTTTATAAAACATATAACTCACTGAAAGATGTGAAGGTGAAGCTGTCCATTTTATTTGTGGGCTTCTTTGCTGACCTCTGCTTTGAGGTCAATAAAAACAACAGTGAGGGCCAAGTGATGTGGTTACTATTAAGTGCAGTGATTTGTCTGAGATTGTCTTCTTGTGATTCTGAAAAAAATGGCAGAATAGGAAGAGGGGACAAGTTACACCTGCTTGTCGTAACTCATTTTAACACTGATGCATGAAAGAAAATCCCAATTTGAGCTTTGAGGCTGAAAGCTTATTTCATAGCAAAAGGAAGTGACTTTATTACTTACTGCAGCATATTTAAAGCAGAAGAAACAAAATTAATGAAACTGCATGAAATAAATATAAACGTATTGAAGGAATTTGGGAGACTAAATTTGTGAATGAGTCTGTATGAAGACAAAAATGAGACCCATAGTATTTCAGTAGAAACTTTTCCTTAGGCTGCAAGCTACTTTTAGGTTCCTGTGCTTCACTCATCCACATGTACAAAGAAGTCTGTGCACAGGGGAGGAGAGAAATGTGTCTTTCTGACTAGTGAATTGAGAGTCTGAGTACCCATAATACTGTAAACTATTAACACAACCTGAGACTGAGGGTATTGTAAATTAATTGAGAAAAAAAATTGTGTACAGTTGGCCTGTCTGTTCTTGAATTAGAAGGAAGAGTTAGGCAGAGATCATTTTTAGGAAGAAAAGAAAAACATATGTTAGTTATTGTATTGAGAGGATGTTTTTATGAGAAAAGGGGATGCTGCTTCATTAATAACTCTGACGTGTCACACCAATTCTGGTAGGTCTGACAGATTAAACATGAACCTCTCATTATTCAAGCAGCTGAAATGTATTGGCTGCTTTACCCACCTAATACTTATTCCTTGCACAGTATAACTATGAAATTGACATCTTCTTTTAAAATTGTTTGGCTGTAATAAATATGAAACTTTCACCACTGATGTAAAGCATTGGTAGCTGGCATCATTTCCTATCCCTTTTTAATTATTCTTGACACTGTGGAGAAACATCTAATATAAATCTGTAATGTGCTCTGATGACAAACTACACGGTTGGAAGACCATGTAATCTCTCCACAATTAATTAAAGTGCACAGGGCTTTTTTTTTTTTTTTTTTTTTTTTTTTTTTCTCACACCCATCCCCACCCCCAAAGCAACCAGATACCACTGACTGGCTCAAATAACATTGCTGTCAACTGTAAAAAATTAAGATCCAAACCCTAAGAAAGGTACTTCAGTAAAGAAACCAGATGCCAGGTTATATTTTGATATGCAGTATGCCTTCTTGGTGGAAGGCACTATTGTTCAACATCTGTAGCTTTACATACTTAATTACTCCCAGAACTTAGGAAATCTGTCAGCAGTTTATTTCCACAGGTATCTCTCACTTCAGCAAATCCTTTATTAAAAATTGAGCAATGCCAATCCATAGGAATAGTTCCTCTGAACTTCTAGTGCATTGAGGAGGATCTTGCTGCTGTTTATTCACTGGGCATTTCTTATTGGGTTTTGAATGTGTGTGAATCTGCTTCTGAAAAGCTTCAGCTCTGAGCAGAAACAGCAATGCTGTCGGGGTCACAGGACACATGGAGTTGATCAAATGCAAATTAATAACAATTTCTAGGCAACATAAGAATGCTGTTGTAACATTTACTGACTTCCATGCTCTCGATGGAAGACAGCTTAATAAAAAGTGTTTATTAAATATTACAGTACCACCATATGACTTTTGGTGGTGAAGTCTATAGCTACAGGAAATGGCAGGTGCAGGTTAATTTGCAAGGTGGCAGCAAAAGTTCAGATACTATTAACTAAAGTTAACTAGAAAAAATAGCATAAGCACACACTCATTTTTCATAGACATTGCAGTATGAAAAAAATCACCTCAATATTATTATTAAACATGGATGTTTTTATAGAAGTATTTGGAATGTGTTAATGCTGTGTCTTTAAAAATAGAGTAAAATAAATGGTATGACAGCGTCAGTGGTTTTCCTACCAGACTAGCAAGTGTATTTAGATCAAGAAAGTAAAATGTTTTGGGGTTACAGTGATTTAGAAAAACTGCACAGTGCTTCATTAGTTATCAGTTAAGGTTTTTTTCTTGCTTAAAAAGAGTTTTTCAAGAATCATAGAGAGCCTTTTGCAGGTGGAATGTGCCACTGCTGTGACAAGCAGAGGGTGAGTTTCCATCTCCTGCTGTGTCAGTGCAGCCCTGGGCTCTACTGCTCCCCGAGTGTGGGGCAGACATCAGGAAAAGTGATCCCAGCACAGGGAGTGTTGTACAGGAGGTATTTACTCAAGGAAATATCACTGAAGATGTAACTTAACTGTTTGGTTGACTATGTAGTGCTGATGCAGTGGAAGGGCTGCAGTTCTGTTGTGTTTTTGGAGAGGTTTCCTTTGGACTAAGCGTTAGTGTTTGTAGACTGTTCTGTAAAGCACTAACTTTCTGGTACCCTTTGCCCTTTATGCCACCAGGCACCAATAGGTTTACAGCACATTTCCTTGCTGCATGGCACATTTCCTTAAATAATTTTATGGCTCTTACTAGAACTAGAGGCAGTGGATTTTTTTTTCACCCAGTACTAAACAGCTGGCACAACTGGAACCTAAATTATGCTGTAGTTGTTAATGCTCCTGGATAGAAACCTTCCTTTTACCAAAAATCACCAACTCATCAACTTCGTAAGCATTCTGATTCAGCACAGTGTTTCCACTGAAATATTTTAAAAATAGAGCAGTCAAAACAACAGAAGAGTTCAGAGATGGGAAATGTGGATGCAGTGTGATGGTTTAAAACCGTATAAAACTGATACAAACAATATATAAGGTTTTCTTTACTGATTATTTTTGCTGTGTTTTTTTAAATATTCCATGTGTTCTCTGAAGAGGCTTAGTATACTCTCAATACTTTGGAATAATTTTTGAGAGGTTATACACAACAAAATCATGTTACTTATACTCATGTTATAGTTGAGGGATTTGAAACTGTGTTACAAAATATGGATCAGATTTCGCTATCAAATATCTCCAAGAAATCCCATTAGTTTCACCCATTTTAATGGGCTGTAACTGAGAGAGCATGTAGAGATCCATATGAATGCATTTACATGCAGGACACTTCTTGAAACCATCTGAGGGGCAGGCACTGCTCTGGCAGAGGACAGGGAGGCTGTAAGAGGCTGACCCAACACTGAGCAGACTTTTTCTCTCAACAGAAAGTGCAGAAGGCAGAAAGCTGGATGGCATAAAACTCGGGTATGAAAACCATCCCAGTATGGGCAAACTCAACATTCTGAGGGCACAGTGCCAGGGGATTTTAGCGACCACAAATGATTAGGAACTTGGGTTTTACATCTCATCTGACCATTAGTTTATGATGCGCTGTGGTTTTTGCCTTTCTGTAACAACGTGTTTTCTGCATGGTTTAAAGTATTTGGCTTGCAACACCTCTGAGGCATGGGTTAGCTTGCAGTAATGCATGCTTTGATGTGTCTTATTGTTAAGTTTTATGGTGCATACAATATTTCATTTATTTAATACAAATCATTTTTATTTACTTAAAGGAGCAAGCTCTCTTACTATATGTTGTTTGGCTTAGAAAACAAAGGAATTATATTCTTTTAAGAGGTGTTTATGTTTTATGGTTACTGAGAGATACATGGCCTTTTAATAGGCATTTAAAGAAGTGGGATCCATGTCTCCACTCTATTATATATTTTCAAATAATTAAAAGTGCTGTGCTAGTGCCATGCGATAGCCTTGCAAGAAAGAAGGAAAACCCATGTGGGTTAAGACGTCAGGGGAAAAAATCCTGTTTCTTGGGGAGGAGAGGAGGCAGGAAGGTTTATTAGGATAATTTAATTTCTACTGATGCTACAAACATGCATGGGATGAGGACGTGGGAGTTCAGATGTAGACGCTGCTTGTACAGTGACCTGTTCTTCATTGAGACAGTCAATTGACACAGACGCCAGGGCATTTATTACTGAGTCTACTGTAAAGGAGGCTTTCAGTCCTGCCAGGGAGAGAGATTTTTCCTGTGTTCACCACTATCACACTCACGTTTAAGGGAGGGGAAAAGGAACTTTAAAACAATAATATCAAACAACTTGGAAAAAATGTTAAATATTACCATATGAAGAACTGATTAAATTTGTATGGTTTTCTGTCAGTAAAAATTGATATGTGATGAAACACAGTGCAGCTGGATAACTTGTTTTGGCTAACGTTCCAATGTTCTCTGATCTCTTTACCCCAGCTATATATAAAAAAAGAAACCATAATCAAGCGTTCTTGTTCCTATTTGTACAAGCTCTGACTTAAATGCCCCCTTTTCATTTACTCCTTACCATCTGGACTTTAAAAACCTTTACATGAGTTTGCTAGTGAGGTAGATTATCTACAATATCTCTTCAGTACTCTGACCTACTCTCAAATATTGTTTTTGTAAGTCTACTCATTGCAGTTTTCATGCATTTGATTTGAAAAACTACTGCACAGGGGTATTTGCAGTTCACCAATGCCAGGAACCAATAAGCAGATGCTGCTCCCATTTTCTGTTCGATGTAAACCCAGAAGCAATTACATTCTGATAGCTGGAAACCAAAAACTGGGTTTCTGTAGGGTCTTATACACAGTCCTAAGCCTGTACCATAGGGTCTTGTACAGTCATTAATTAATACAATATTTAGGTGCTTCTTCCTGCTTTATTGCAATACTTCTGGGGTTTTTTTTGGTTGTTTGTGTAAATACTGGGTTTCTGATAATGGTATTCTAAGTGTGTTAAAGAACCTCAGGAACAGCTCTTCCATGAGGATAATGTTTCTAAACAAAAAACTAATTTTTAAAAAGCTCTGGCCAAGGTCATAAGCCTGTGCTTGCCAATATCAGAGGTGAACATTAAAATCCTTATTCATTTTGATATTCTTCACTACCTGAAATGCAGAGTGTGAATTTAGTCTAGTTTGCTTGTTTAAATTCCTCTTTTCAGCCAAATGTCCTGATATTGCAGGCTTTTTTGGCTGGCACAGGAAGATTAACTTCCTTCTCATTGATGTAGATGAGAACCTTTTTTTTTTCTTATTTTGGGAGTGACAGGGGGTTGCTACAAAGTTTAAATTTTCCATTTTGTTAACTAAAGAACATATGCCAAGGGTCTTGGACTCTCTGAAGTACTGACTGACATAAAATATAATGGCAATTCCAGCATGGGCTGGGGCTGCAGAATCTTGGATATTGTCCCACTAGATACTGGAAGGCTGCAGTTTTTTTTAACTGGGATAGATAGCGTGGGTAATTTGCTCTTCACTTTGGCACAGTCCGTTTAATTGCAACTACAGCAGAGCAAAACCATCTGCTAAAATGATCAAGGTCGGAGTTTTTGAGTTATGAATGTTAGAGAAAGTCATAGATACAGTTCTTCTTGTCATTTCTTGTTGTGGAGCCCCACAGAGACATCCCCCATTCTCAGTATACAGTGGTTGTCTCTGTTGGTTGGAAGTGCCAACCATGTGTTCATCCTACTGCCAGTCCTGTGCTGCTGCAGCTGCTAGCAACTGTGCCCTTTCTGCTTGCTCTGTTTCTCAGGGTTGTTCCTCCCTCTTCCATACTTTTCAAGGGTGTTTGTTGCAATTTGTTGGAAAAAAATGAGAAAAAGTTGCATGACCATTCTAGGCTCTGGTTAGGGACTGCATAGACTGGAACATCTAGAGCTCTGAGGGTTCCATACTGCTTAACAAGAAGGCTCTGTATTACCCTTTAGTCAGATTTTTTTCTTTTTTGCTACTATCAGATAGAATGGTTTTTTCATCTGAAAAATGTGTGCCTGTGGAATCCTTGGACTATCAGTGAGAACTGTGGGAATGTTCCTCTGTTCTGGGTTTGCAACTGTGCATCACTCTGTGATGGTATCCAAACTCTTCTCAAACATCACTTGCTGTGCTAACCTCTCCAGCTTTTTGGGTTTTTTTTCCCTACTAGAATACTTTTACACTTTTGTGGGAAAGAACACACCTTTCCTAAAAAAAGAAAAATATCCCTGAAAAAATTATATGGATAAAAAATATTAACTTTCTATTAATATTCTAATTCTGCAGTGGCCGTTCTGTTCCTGTTAATTTGGTTCTCATTAAATTCCTAATGAACTTTTATATGAAAATAGACAATTTTCTGCTTCAAGTGTAGAGAGATTATTATTGTTTATTGAATGACAGGACAGAAAAGATTGCAGTGTGCCTTTTATCCCCAAAAATAAGTACAGCATAATTCTGATGTTCTGATGGACAGTTATGCATGGATGATTTTTTTTTGTGCTCAGAGTTCATACTGTGTAACTCTGACCCTACATTCTTAACCATGGGAATGAAGGGTGATATTCTAAAAAGGATCAGCCAGTAACTTCTACTCTTAGAACAAAATTCTGATGCAACTGTAGGCATATTCTCTATACATAAGAAAAATCATGGCTTTTCATGCCCTTCAGAACTTTTTTGTTTCATTCTTCTATCTTATCACTGCTACCATAGCTCTCTTTTTCTTCGTATCAGTTAATGCCACATTTGTGTTGTCAACTTCACTTCTTAAGCAAAGAGCATTTTAGTCATAAGAACACAATAACTGCTATAAAAGTTCAGGTGGAAGGTCCACCTAATGCAGTAATCCAGTCTTGAGCAGTGCCCAGTTTTCAAAGCTTAGAGAAATAGTGAAGAGAGACTATGCTAGAAAACAAAGACTGGTTTTCCACATCTCAACCTTACTGGACATTTCTGTGAAGAAGATGTAGGATAGCTAAATGGGAGTAGAATTTCTTAAAATACTTTTAATACAGTTTAATACAATTTTAATACAGTTTACAGAACATTGTAAAACGATTCTCTGCCTGTAATTTAATTCACATGTACCTGTATACATTCTGATTTCAGCATGGTGTGATGTAGGTACTGAGTTTTGATTGATGGCCTAAAATTAGAATTTCAGTTTGTACAAATAAAACCAAATTATTTAATAGTTAATAGAACCGAGTAAGCAGTTATATATGTTCTTGTTACCTTTTCCACACAAGAGGAATGCTCTATCTTGTTTTCTGTTACAAGGTTCACTTTTTTAAATTTATAGGATAAGCAATGGACTTCATAAAGTCAATAGTTTTTGCAAAGCTCAGTAATTTTATTTCTGTAAAAGCACTGTCTGCCCTGTAAACAGCAGATTGTAAAGGACAAAACAATCTCAGAATTCCTGCCACCTCCAAAAACACACTCCATTGCCTTAAAAATCCAGCCAAGCAAAGTACTCTATGCATGTGTATATAGGATGTTTTCATATCCTATATGGGGAGAGAAAAGAGCATTAATTTTTTAGACTGTTTTAAAGCACCCTTTACAGTTTTTCCTTTAGCATCACTCCATAATTATAACTCATTGAAAGGAACATGAATACAGTCCTTAACTTCCAAAAAGTGGCAACTTCCTAAGCTTTATGGCTAGCACCTTTCCTTCATACTAACATACTGATGCTGACATGATAGAGGGACAGCAGATATGTCCCAGGGAAGCTATGAATCAAGTCAGACACAGGAAGTAAAGTGCAAGGAACCAGTGAAGGAAGTATTCTTCTACCAGTTCAAAGTCATGTCCATCTGCTCTTAATTTATCATCAGGCAGAGGTTGAATCTTTCACTGATGTTAGGCCATGCAATGAATCAAGTCCTGTTTCCTGATTTCCACCATTCTTAAGTTATGGTCCTAGGAAATGAAGTTCTGCAATTTTTTGCTTCTCCATGACATTTGGAGGAACAGAATGAGGTGAAGAGAGGAAGGTGCAATGTAGACTTTTCACTTATATCTACTTAGGTCCCTGACTTTGGCTTGTAGAAGCACTGACTTTTGTATTAACTTGTAGCTAAGAACTTTCTATGACCATTGTGTACTGACTTCATGTTTATATAACAGTGAAGAATTTTTCTTATTTTTTCTTATTTTTGCTGGATGCTATGCAGTATTTTAATGCTATGTCATAGAAATGAGGGTGCAAATGTTCCCTGCTGACAAGCTTCATGCATTACTTTACTGCACTCTTCCAGTGAAGCCAAAAGGATATGAAAAGCTCAGATTGAATTTGGAGATTTTAATATGCCTGATTTCTTCATTTAAATGTTGTTGAATTAAAAGTAAATGCAGTTGGGGAGGAATCTACGAGAAAGGTTGGCTACAAAAAGTCTCCAAATGAAGTTGACAAATCTGATTGAAAATTAACTGCTCCTCACAAGATGTGAACAGAGTTTGATGAGAAGTGGCAAAAGTCTGGACTTCAGGACTGTTGTAAAGCTTAAGTAGTCCAGTTCCCTGCTCTGTTGTATTCTAACACCTCACATGTGCTGACTTGGCAACGTGCAAATAAAAATCATGCAGACTTGAGATATTTCTGGGACAGCAAAGCAAGGAAGGTTTTGGCAGATGGTATTCAGGTCTGACTGGAGTGCCTGTGTATGGCATGTGATGCTTTGGTTTGGTTTCAGCCTGTAATTACTTGGTGAGGTTAATACCCAATAACTTTAGTTTCAAAAATTTCATTTTAAGATAGAAATAGCTTGATGGGCCTAACTGTGGGCCACGTGTCACCCCACAACTCAGTCCCTTTTGAATGAAAATAAAGGTTGCACAGTGAGGGAAGACTTTGAGCCTCTGTGTTATGTATTGCAGCAAAGTACCAGCTATTGGGAAATTACCTTTATTTATTGTGTGGAATGTCTGTAGACTTCCTTTCCCCCCAAAAAAGCATGTTGAGAAGATGCTGTTGTCTCAACTCTCTGAAGAGCTTTCTGAATTAATTTTTAAAATTTAAGTAATTAATTTACTTATTAAATTAAATTTATGTAAGCTGTTAAATGTAAATGCTTCACTTTCAAGGGGAACCTAAATCATTTGTATGTTGTTGTGTAATCCCTTTCCATTAGAATCAGCACAGTTTATGATACGGCTTTCTCCCACACAGAGTCAATTCCAGCCCCTTTTCTTACACATCCTGGTGTGGGTTTTTCCATGAACACTTTTTGCTCTTTAGTTATTTGTTGTAATTATCAAGTTCATTTTTCTCTAATAGATGTGATTAAGTATATTTAGCACTGTGTAATGAGTTTTCTGCCTGGTTGCATTCTGGCTAATAAGGAATTCCTCAGAGTCTCTTCTGACAGCTGCTGTGGATCCCAGGTTTGTGCTGCCACAAGAGACCTCTTCCATGAATTGCTAACATTAGAGAAATTAACTCGGTTAGACTAACCATAAAATCTGGGCTGAAATTTGATTACTAATAGATCTCATGTTAGCTTTCAGCAGCACAGATATATTGTGGTGTTTTCTTGCACAAAGACCTGCAAAAAAAAAAAATAAATCATCAGAATGCAAAAGTACTCACACATCGTGGATATAGAAAGTTCTTTGTGGAGGCTGTACTGATAAAAAAACCTAATTGAAAATAATATTAACAATAATTGTTCAGTGTTATTGTTATAATAGTCTCGGTTTTTAGTTCTTCTGAGCCACCTGGTAACTTACCAGTCTACAGATAATACTTTTGTTATCCATACTACTTCCTATTGTTATACCAGCTCTCAAATTTGTGAGGCTGAAAATTATGGGAAAAAAAAAATAAATCTGTAATTGGTGATGCAGTGCTGTGCTGTAGTTGCTTAGCAACAGTGGCTGCAGCCTCTTCACTGAGTCTCCGGAAGGGGGATACAGAGACAGGAAGATGAAATAAATACAGTTTTGGCGTGGCTGACTTTGGTAGAAAATGATAAAGGTTGTAAGTTATTTTTCTGCCAAGTGCCAGTGACTGTGGGAAAAGCCCTCTGTAGACAGATCCTGTGAAAAAGAAATGGAAACTAGTCACTTGACTTTCTGAATGACTAGAATGGTATGAAAATACAGCAGTAATTATGTTTTCTTGCTAACTGTGAGGCTGTGTTTTATTAGGAGGTATTTTCTGCTGTGGTGCATAATCATTACAGAATCATAACCAAGTCTCTTCTCTTTATCTCTAAAATTGAGTACCACATTCATGGAAAACTTGGACTGGAAATTAATGCCAAGTACCTCTTAAATTCCCTGCTGGTATGTTAATTACATAAAGACTGTTCATAATAACGTTAGTGGTAATGTAATAATTATGGATGGGTCTACAGTTTTACATTCTTTTGAGATCTGAACAGCTCTGGTTAAGATCACACAGTATTTGTTGCTAGTAACTGTTTTTCAATCCTCATCTGTTTCACCCAGTGAAATATTTTACAAAGACTCTTGTGATGACTGTAGCATCACAGGGTTATCTTCAGTACTGTGTATCCCACACCCTGAAGCCTTTGGAAATCTGCTGTGCTTGAAGTCTCTCTGCAGAGCAAGGTATCACACTTTACTACATTATTTACTAACAAATCTCAGCAGTTAGATAGCATAAAATGTAAAAGTGAGTAGGAGGTAAGTTGATGCAGATCTGTGTAACTTTTAAAGGGCTCTTATCTGCAGGGTTTTTCCAAGGGTTGGTTATTGCTGCCAGTCAGTTCTGCTTTGCACCTAGATTGGAGCACCCAGATAAGGTGGATATATAGGGACTAAGAACAGATAACATAAATGCAAACAAAGGAATTTAAACCTTTTGACCTCCTATGTACTTGCTTAATTTCTGAATGATTCTTACTCCAAAGACCAAGAAGAGGCTGCATTTTAGTGTGATAGTGGGGAAAAGATCTGTTTAACAATTTAGAGTGAAACATCTGATTATTTAGTTTGTCCTGCTTCCCTTGTATGTTGATATATTTTGCAAATGGTGCTGCACTCATTGTAAACCTCATCCTAAAATTCATGATAAATAAGAAGGTGCAGAGCCTAAAAGCAAGAAGGTTTTGATCTAAGTGGCAGTCTGCTGCTTCATTTTTAGACGGTCAGATTGATAGACAGTATCTCACAGTCTAGGTAGTGACTCTATCAAACTAATTCTTAAACACATAGTAGTACAATGAATAATTCCTGTCTTGGAAGTATGGTTTATGACCTTTCTGCCCCAGGTATTATTGCTGATTATTATCTGTGAATGGGTAGTAGCTTGCTTTTTGTTTCATTGGGTTCTGTGCAGGTTTTTTTTTAGTTGTATTTTAACTCAAGAAGGGTTTTAAGCAAAAATGGTTTATGAAGCATTTAATACAGCATTTTTCTGATAGAATATATTTTTCTTATAGCACAGTAATGAAGAAGCATTTCTCCCCTTTTTTTCCCCCAGAAGTTATTGTTTAAATTAATATCTCAGGTTGTGCATTTAAATATTTCTGTGACCTTTTGTTTTCTGCTTTTTTTCATGCTGATGTGCAGGAAAATGTAAACATTTTAGAATAATTTTATTTATTTTGCTAAATCTGCACTTGCTAATTGCCAGCTTTTCAAAAACAAAATGGTAGAATTCTTCATATGAGGCTGCATAAAAGATGGACCTATTTTGTATATGGAATATTGCCTGTCCTTTAGATCTATGTGTTTTGCTTATGGAATAAACTAAAGTAGGAGAGATAAACTAATATTTTGTATAAGCTCAGCCAGACAATACACATGATAAAGATGTTTCATCTTCTTATGTATGCAGAAAATATGAAAAATTGTAGTTTACACATATTTTCTCAATTCAAGTGTAAAATTGGGCCCCCAGATTGCCCTGGGCCACGGTGGTTGTGTTAAAGAAGCACTATTTACCTAGCAGCTGAGTGAAAAATGATCAGAATATTAGACTCATCTAGGACACATTAAGGAGCCATTGCATTTCCCGACAATTTTATGCTATCTCAATATGAAAACAGAGCAATTTCAGCTCATATCAGGTTATGATCGGCAATTACAGTTGCATAATTCACCTAGTCGTCTCTTTTCAGGGCCTTTATTTTCCCTCTTGGTGACATTCCTGAGAAAGTGCCTGATAAAAATGTCATATATCATCCTGGCTTTAAAACTCGTAAGGGGGTAATCTGCTATGCCTTGCTGAGCCTATATTCATCACTAGATTTTTGACTTGGAGGGGTCATGACACTCATAATTTCCTTTTTGATATTGTCCTCACTAGATATGACAAGGGGCTGTAAAAGCTCTGTTGTGTGCTGTGGTTAAGAGCCATTCCAGTGGGGCTCATCACCAGCAATAACAGTGCATTACTGGGGATTCTGCACTACTCGGCCATTTCGAAGATAATTAGATTTGATGTCAACATTTCTTTATCACCTGCATCCTTTTGTGCATCTGCGTGTCAAGTTGTTATTTCCGGATTTATTAGCACCCTCAGAGCTACTATCTATCTGTCAGCCTGTGTGGTGTTTGTGTTGACAGTTGTAAAGTTAATTACGAGTACTAATGAGCATCGGGCTTTTGGTGGACATGGCATTTTGGGCATTTAAAACTGTAATTAGATTTTTTTTTTCCCCCTTTGTGTACACAGCTACAGGAAAGATGCATAGAAAGAGAAAGCAACTCGAAGCAAACACCCTGACCTCAAATCTCTGCCTCCAATTTGACATTGTTTATGGAATCTCTAATTCAGAAAACTCAAAAAGGCAGCTTTGTGTTTGGTTTCATCTATTTTTTATTCCCATCATTACCTCCATGAATATTTAGTTTGTTCTGTCACCACCCAAAAAAGTTCTATTTTCAGACTTTTTTAAAAAAATGTCCAGATGGTGAATGTATCAGTCTTTCCCTTTTCTGTAAAAGTATTTGTATTTTAGCACACAGTCAATATTAGTATTGCTTTTAAAAATAAATTTGTAAGGACAGCAAATTAGCCCATCTCCTGGTCCCTCTTATTTTAATATAATAATGCATTAAACACAGTCAACGCAGACACTTCTTGTTATGACACAGTTGTAAATCCAGAGTAATTGCAGTGAAGTGGGATTAATGCAGGTGTAACAGAAAGAAGAATTTTCGTACTTATTTGCCTTGCATGCATGCTAAATTCCCTATCCTGTAAATCACATTACCAAATCTTTTATGTGATGTTGCAAGTAACATATAACTCATAGGATTTAGAATAATGGCACTTATATGTGACATATACTTTATGTAAGTATATTGTTTATTCTACTGCTGCAACTAAGAACCACTCCCTTGCTGCTGTTTCTATTTGCTTTCTATTTATCATTATCTGCCATTTTGTTAAACAACTATCCTTCCCAGACATAAATCATCTGTAAAAATACTGTGGCTGGGGAGAAAATTTCACCCTGGCACTGAAATGATGAGATAACCATTTTCATCTCTTGTTGAAGCATTGAGATTTATTGGGCTTTGATGGGCTGCAGACCAGACATCATTCTCTGCTAAAGAGACTCCCACTTGCATTTATTCTTATTGCATTTAGCAATTCAGAATGGAGCTCCCAAAGTCCCTGCAGAGCCCCTTCCCAGCTTAGGTGGGGCACAGGACGTCAGTGTTATTACTTTATATTAGATAAGGAAGGGACACACTGAGGCATGTGGTGATTCAGATGATTTTTTATTTCCGTTTAGCAGTGATGACAGAATGTCATAGTGAAATGACTTCAAAAGTCATTTTTTCCTCTGCCCTGGTTCTGCAGCCTTGTCCCTCGAGGGCACTTCCATTGTACAGTTATATTAATTCTGCTAACTTTCAGACTTCATTGCTGACAATAGGCCTTTTGGCTTTCTCAGACTATTACATTAAATTTCCCATCAAACCATGTCAGCCTCTGAGGTCAGAGATTCCAGGAGAAGCTTTAGATATTTTGCCTTTTGACTTCATGGGCAGGTATTTCTAAATTGCTTTTAGGTTTGTTTTTCTAGTGTCAGGAATCACATTGAACCTATCTGGGAGCTCAGACAGTGACTGCTCATCAGGTGAAGGACAAATGGTCTGCAGGTGGGGAGGGGGTGTGCTGAGACCTGGACACATGTTGGCTGGATCCCTTCTGTCCCCAGTCGTGCCAGTGTTAATGAGGATCAGCCACCCATGGTCCAGCTGCCTTTCCCAGGGCTGCAGAGCTTGACCATACATTCCACACACACACCTCTGGTTGTACTTCAGAGGTTCATCTTTCAAACAAAAGGCTTTAATTGTAGCTCAGGAAATGTGTAATGTTCACTAATCTCACTGCTCTGGAGTTTTCTGGCATCCTTATAAATAATAGGTGTGATATTTTTCAGTTTGCAGTTAGGGAAACTGAGGCTCGGAGAGGAGACCTGTTTTAGCAAGGTGGTGGAAGCACAGGAATGCAGGAGAATTTCCTTCATGGACACGTGTCACCTGGAATTGTCTGGGAACAGTTACTGTGAGGGAATATTTAAGACTTGATGTACAGTGGACTTAAAGCAAAACTTATTTACATAAAACATGGTTCATGTAAGAATCATCAAAATCCTAGATTGTACTATGTGACCATGAAATAGTTTTCAGATTATTGAGCAAAGTTTGCTGCTGAAGCATTCTTATTTTATATATTCATCAAGATCCTCAGCCTTCTTCAAAAAATATATAAATAGTTTTAATGTGATGGATTCTTTTCTCCTTGGAGTGATTTTACTTTGGGGACAGGGAAGCGTTTAAACCAGCCCTTGTAAAAATAGATTTTTGATTTGCCACAGATTCACACCCAGCACTGAACTGGAAAAAATGTTATTTTTAAAGAGGTGTTACCGTATGCAGAATAAAGTTAAGTAAAAATTGTAACAAAATTGAAGGAGGAAGACCAACAGGCTTTGCATGATAGGAACACGACAAGAAACTAAGAGCTTGGATGGCATATGGAATTCAACAAAGCACAGCATGTACAGCTATCTTAGCTAGTTCTGAATTTGTAATCATGGCTTCTGTATTTAGGAAACAGGAATTCTACATTGTTTTCTTTCCCAAAAATCTCTTATTTAAAAATAAGGCAGAGGAACAGACTTCTGAGAGAAAAAGATTTCACCCTGGAAAGCAACGTTCTTCATTTGTCATGAGAATTTTATAGGACTGAAGTTAGGACTGCCTTAATTCCTAACTGGGAATTTCCATCTCACAGGGGAGCCTGTGCCTGTGTGTGCAGAATGATGGGTGGGTGGCAGGACTGGAGCAAGATGAGCTTAGAAAGGCTCTGTCGATGTGTTACTACCTGCTTGCAGCCATAAGGCTTGGGAATCATTTGTGACACTCTGGGGACAATTTTGTCACCCTGACAGTAATGCTGTTATGCACCAACTTGACACACAAGAAGAATCCATAAAGACAGATAAGTAACTGTGAAAGTGGCTGGGGATCAGCCTGAGTGCTACCACTCACCTGCAGTGACAAATAGATAGTCATGAAGGATTGAAAATCCTGCCCAACACAGAGATATGTCAGTCCAGAGCTACACTACTGCGTGGTTACACCAAGGTTGTAGTAAAAATACACATTAGACACATGCAGAGAGCAGCCCCCAGGCGAAGGTATGAGGAGGTTAACTTCAAAGCATATCAGCTTTTCTTTGTAGCTTTCTTTTTTCTTTTTTCCTTTTTTTTTTTTTTTTTTTTTAATTTAAATAATACTTTTGTCTTTCACCATTAGGGCAAATTCTTGTATTAATTACGTTTGATTGGGCTGGTTTGTCTGATTTTAATTGAAATCATTGTAGGTTAACATCGACAGAATGAAAATAAGAATTTGGCCAATGTGATTTTCACAGGAATCAGTGGGTCTGTTCTTAGGTGTTGGGTTTTTTAGTAATTATTTTATACCAACAGAGGTCCTCATCTGCAAATCAAATGAAGAAGCTGTGATTTAAATATGTTCTGCTTTTAAAAATACTGTATTTTAGCTGTTGCAGACAACCACAAGTGCTAAAAATCAGTACCAATGTGTTAATTTCTAGTATTTCTTTTTGTAAATAATAAAAAAAACCCAGTGACTTGCAATTTAAAAAATATTCTTTAGAAATTTAATTTTAGTTTTAATGCTTTTGTTTGTTTGAGACAAAAGGATGTGACAACATGGAAGACCACTTCAACCTGTGTGGCAGGTCTGATGCTCAGCCACAGGTGCCAGTCCCAATTTCCTTGCTAAGAATTCAGACACACTGCATAGAAGCCCTCTTTAAGTATTAATTTTATACTCTACTAGTTTCTTTTAAGTTCTTTGCCTCTTTAGCATAGCGTTGGGCACAGGTTTTTTGGATGGTTTGTGCAGGGTGAAACATTTGGCCTCCTCACCCCTCTCTCTCCCTGAGCTGCTGTGGTATGGACATTTTCCCTTCCTGAGGATGCCCTTCCCTGGAGGTCCTGAAGAGTATGAGTTAGGGTTACCTCAGGATCCAGTTCCAGTAAAGACAAGCCACATAATGAGCTGTTGTGATGGTACTGGCCATCAATGCAAACACTCTCAAACTACTTAACAAGTAGGTTTTGAAATCTCTTTTTGCCTTGCCCCTCCCTGTCTTAAGTTCCTTATCGCATAATGCTTTTTAGGATTAATTCAAATTATCTGTACCTCCCAGGATCTTTCCCCTTAAATTCCTCCATGCTTTAGCCTTTTATGTTGGGTTTTGTTCTTATTTTGTTTGTTGTGTTGTTTGGGTTTTTTTCCCTTTTGCCTATCCCTTGCTGTTGAGTTCTGTTTCAGAAAGCTTTTCATTGCTCACAGGTCTTCTGTTGCTATCTTCCAGATAGTATGGGTAGGTTCTTTTCCTTGCTCTGCTTGCTTCACCTTGTCACAAGTTTTACCTTTGCAATAATACTTTTTAGACATTTTATCCTAGTATGTAATAGTTTTGTTTTTTTCTGATTCCTTCTGTTCATTGCAGCACTTCATGGACTATGTAGAGAAAAAAAACAAAACAACTCAGGAGAAAAACCAAAGATATATATTTACAAATCTAGGTTAATTATTCCTCCATTTATCTCACAAATCTTAAAGATTTTTCCCTGCCCATTCACTATTAGCATACATTTTTACCTTCTGAAATACCATTTCTATATGTGTTTTCAGACCATATTTTGGAGCTGATAGCACTTGAATTTCTGTTGCAGTCTTGAACAGTAAAACCATTTTGAAGCAGAGGTTAAGATTCATGTGTTGTTCTAGTCCTCTAATTTCTTGTTTAATAAAGATGTAGCAAATGCTGTGGAATTTTTAAAAGTGGTAAGAATTAGCACGGCAGTGTCTAACTCTTCCCATTTTACCAAAGTTTTTGCTGAGATAAGGTTATTTAAGGTAATCAAAATTAAGGTCCATGTCAGGCTCCCCTCTCCCAGCTCCCATCAAGCTTCATGGCAGGATGAAGAATGCAGTTTCATGTTCTGCTGACTAAAACCCAAGTGTTTCAGCTCCATTCTCCAAATCAGAGTGAACATTGCATTTTGGGCATTATTTGCTCTTTAAAACTGTAATGTATAAAAAAGCAGTGGAAGTTTCAAAATTTCCTCTGGCACAGATTTGTGTTTTCCCTCAGCTTACCTCCAGTAATGCCATCAGCAAAGCAATTCCCTCCTATAGCCAATTGCTCCTCTTGGTTGAACTGAATGCTAATATAGGAGTTTCTACCACATTCAAAACCTACTAGTCAGATGCTGCCAAAAGGTACCTTGCACTGACTGCTAAACTTCTAGCTCTAGAGCTCATCATTCCTATTTCCATTCTAATCTTGGCTCACAGTTATTTCCTGTCACTGCTTAGAAATACTTTTTGAAAAAAAAAGTTTGTTTCCATTTTCCTTCTTTTGCTGTGCCTTTACCCAGAAGGTTCATGGTGGCTGCAGTTCTTGTGCTTTGAATGGTGCTAAAGAAGTAGTTGTGTTTTACTGCCTCATGCATTTGCAAAAGGAATTAATAGCTGTTTTTATACTTTCATACACTCTTCCACACAGTCATGAAAAAATTCAATGGAATGATCCAACGTATTTGAAAACATAATACACTTCAGAGAAGTGATAATGGGATGTTGATATTTCTAAAGCTCATGTTTCTTTAGTGTTCATTTTGCCTTGGTGTTCTGAATGTTTTTGGTTTAAGTGTCTATCTTTCCCATGAAAAAGAATTTTAAAGTTATGATGATCTGTCCCTGCTCAACAATAATCTATATATAAAATACGTGCATGATATGCAATAGAAACATTACTGATAGTAAATGACATGTAAATTTATGTCTTCTTAGTGAATACTGATGTAATAGAAACTTTAACAGTTGTGTCCTTGAGTTGATCCTGGTTAACCCTACAAATTTTTCTAGTGAATACATTTCAAGACTTGGAGTTTTAGCCTGTGTGTTTGCTAATACAGAGCTGAAGCCATAGTCTGACTGAAGCTGCTGCTGCAGTCTGAGATCCAGCACTACTTTATAGCCTACAAAATTAACATTTTGTTTAGCCAAGATCTTTTTATTAATGAGGTATGAATTTCACAATTAATCCCTTCTTCAGGTTGGACTGGAATTAGTAGAATGATGTTGCTTTCTCCTCAGGAGATTGAAAGTGATAGTTTTAGGTAAATTGAGTATGTCTACTCATTGCTACATCTCCCTTTGTTAACTCTGATTATCATTCATTTTCTTGGGGGATTGTAAGCAGATTACTTTTAGTTTTGTTAGATTTTCTTATTTTTAAAAAAAAATGTATGTAACTCACAGATTAGTGCTTTGGCTGGTACACCTTCTTCAGACAAAATGTAAGTTGGGCTGATGGAAAAAGAATTCAATCTTTAAGTGACTTGGTCCCAGCTAGTGAATGTTTATGATGTTTCATGGACTCCCACGCCACTGTGGGAATTTACTTCATTATACTGTCACTTTTGAGGTGACTACAAAATATAAATGGAAAAACATGTAGATTCTCCCCAGCCTCAAAAAAGGCAATGCCTTAGTAATTTTGTGGCTGGAGACTTATGAAGCTTGATAGTTTTCCATAGATTTTTGTCTTTATACACAATGAAGTAATACCTTGAGCTGTTATGCTTAGTTACCTGCTGTGGAGCTCAATATCCAAATCTTTTACTGAACATTCCACTCTAGGGTTCTCCCAAAGAAAGGGAAGGATAATAATTTGGAGTCAGGAAAATCCAGGTTATATTGCTTATTAGATAGTTCAAGCTGATGCATCAACCATCTTATTAAACATTTCCTTACAGACACCTCAAATTATAACTTCTTATAGGTCTGTAGTCACTCTTTAGAATGGCAAAGGTAGGAGGTTTTTTTTTAAGAGCAGCCAATTTGGTATGTCAGCTATTTTAGGCTTTTGTGGTCATAATTCATGTTTAGTTAAGTAGTTACCTGTGGAAGTTTATACAAGGAGTAAAGCTGAAGAGCTTGTAACTGCATTGTATCTGAGTGGGACACTTCTTTTCTGTGAGTCAGGTGTTTCTGCATCAGAATGAGAGCAAGTTAAAATATTTTTCATTGCACAGAAGTACTGATACCTGCAGTGGAAATATGAGGATCCATCTGGCTGAGCATCCCTCTCCAGCAGTGACCACAAGCAGATGCACAGGGCAGAGTAGTATAGGACATTTATTTATGGTATTTATTACATTATTTATTCCATTTATTTCCTCAAATAATCTCTCTTATAATTGTGCAGTTGGTGGAAATTCTCTGAGAAGTATTGGGCATCAAGGAGCATGGGGAATTCTGGAGTCAGGCCACTTTGTGGAGCCCCTGTTGGATTTACAGTAGAGTGATATTCTCTGTTTGCTTTCTTGTAGGGTCTAATAAAGGCAAAAATCTCTCTCTTTAGGAGTGATGATCCTGAGTGTCTTTGTAATACCTAATCTGAGACTATATAATTTTGTTCAAGGGGAGAGGCTGGAAAGAAACCTGGCTTGGTGGGTGTTTGGTTAGACAAGTCCACAGTGTTTCCAACCAGTTTAGATCATGGGATGGCTAAAAATTCAGGAAGAGTGCTTTCCTCTGAATAAGCAGTGTGGACACCAGAATTGTTTTGCAGGAATTTTTAATAGGAAATGAAGTAAGAAGATACCATGTGTATTCTTCTGCAGAGAAGCCTTGGGTTGTGCACAAAAGGAGGAAAGTCACAGTGTTACTGGAAGGGCTTAGAAAGGTCAAGCCCTCAGTTACAGACTGAATAGATTGTAAATAATACACGCAGGTCACAGACATAGCTTTTTCCTATGATTAATTATGCAAATCTGGTATTCCGTCTCAGGTCAGATCTACGAGCATGGTGTGTTCCTTTTTTGTGGGGAATATCTGTGTTCTACTCCCTCCTCTCAAAAAACCTCTGCTCCTAGCAGTTTCAGAACTTCCAAACCACATTTCTTGTTAATTTATTTCAAGCAAAGTGTATTTTATGGGCTTATCTACTAATTCTTTTGATTAAAACACAAGCAAAACTCAACCAACTTGAACAGGTTGAATGCCACATCTGTGCAGAAGATATCAGCACACTTATTTATGGCTCAAAGAAAGAGCCTAAATTAAAGCAGCTACTGCTATAGAGCGGGTAAGCGGCCATTATGAATTATCCTTAATTATAGCGATTTCCTAAACTAATAAACCTGCTAAATCTTTATTGCAAAGGTTAGTTTACACAGTGCATATAAAATCTGCATGTGCTACGCATCAACCACCAGCTGTCTGACAGTGTGTTGCTATTGCAGTGAGTGTTCACATAAATTTTATGTTGGTTATATTAACAGTCAGTCCATATCACTACCCACAGATGCCAGTAGACATAAAAATTGCTCTCCAGTGAGCCTAAATATCCCTAGAAGCTAGTTGTGTCTAATGTTCCATGTAGTATTTGTACGTGAAAGCAGCAGATTGAAAAGTTATTTACAGATGAATATTTCAATCCAGTTAGTTCATATTGGCCTACTTAGGCTTCTATGCTGGTTTATTTGTATGCTAAATAATTCACTAACAGTTCTTGTTTACTTTCAAAAGTAGTTTCTAGGAAGTGCAAACAACAGAACCAACTTGAGGTGCTGGGAAGGCTAAAGAGCCCTGTTTGAAATGCAGGTCAGAGCTGCAGACAGCATCTTGCATCACTCACACTTTCACCTTCTGCTTACTGGGTTTTTAAGGAATTTACTGAGGTTTGTGTCTTAATGCAAATTTTTTGCACGATTTTTTTTTTTAATTCTTGATATGTCCTTTTTAATGGAAAAATGGGAAGTTCTTCAGGGTCTTCCCAGTGCCCACTGCCCAGTGCCAGTGCTGGCAGTGTGCAGTGTGTTGTGGGCTATCAGATGGATTCTTGACAGTGCCCAGGACTAGCAGGTGCAGTAGATCTGTGATTCCTCCTGCTGTAGGGCATAAATATGTTTTTTACTTTCTGTGGTACAGTGTTTGCATACCATTTCTGGTCTACTTTCCATTTTTTAATTAATCAAAGCACTGGACAGATCCAGCCACTGTGTGTTATTTTGCTGAGATCCTGGAACTTGGGAACACTCCTAGCACAGCACTGCCTAGATTACAGAGTTCATCTATGTGCTAACTTTTTATTTTATAATATTGATTTTATCATTTTTACTGTTTGTAGTAGGAGTTGCTTTATTGATATTTACTCAACCCCTCTTTGTGCAAATGCTGTAGAATACTTTGTTGCAAGTATTGACATACATCTGCTGGTTGCTTTACCACCATCAGCTTATTTCACCCAAATGGTATTCAGATGCTGTAATTGTTTCTTGCTATTGATTTTGGATTGTGTTTATAACATGCTTCTGAAGACCAGAGCACACATGCTGTGTCTAGTGGCTGGAGTTTCAGTTCAAGCTTTTCAACAGGAATATGAAGGACATATTCAAATTGCAACTGAAAAATATTTTAAGTGTAGATTCACTTTGCAAAGGTCTCTCAAGAAGGATTTAGAGCAGCCAGTTCTCGAGAGACCATGAAAGAGTTTCTGAATCCTAAAGAACAGGAATCTTAGGAATAAAATAGAAAACTATTCTTAAAGAATAGTTGGTTGTTTTTGCAGACATTCTGAGATGTTGTTGAATATCTCCTAGTAATACTTGGGATGGTGACCTATTTTTGTACAAATATGTAGTTGCTCAGGCTTGGGTTCACAAAAAGTTTAAGACCAGTTATTACCTCCGTGTCCTGCCTTTTGTAAAGGACTTTCAGGCAAATTTCACCTTCAACAATTGCTAAAGGTGGGCAAAATACCTTCTGCAAGTGCTGCTTAAAAGAATAAATGGTTTCACTTGGTTTATGCTCAAGTCCCATTCGGTCTTTCCACAGAAGTGATTATTGTTAATAACTTAACCTACTAAAGTGCCATGGGGGCACGTGCCTTTAGTGGTATCCCCCAGAGAATGAAAACCCTGCATGTAAAATTAAAATACCTTCACCAGAAAATACCCAAGGATGAATTTAGAAGCCTATGATATCACCCAGTAAACTTAACCAGTAGACCATGCATAGCATATCTATTGGCTTTTATCGCTTAGATTTTATTTTTTTAGCCAATATCAGCGGACCATGATCTGTGTCCTACATTTACAGAACAGTAGGAAACCTGACATAACCTTCTGAAAAGCCAGAGTAAAGTAGGTGCTATAAAGTATAGGAAAATTTCTTCTCTTCTGCCACTAGAATGTGAGCTTACTGCCAAATTATTGCTTGTTTGACTGGGGGTGCCTTTTGCACAGCAAATGTTGTGTTACAATGCTGTTTATAGAATTAAATAGCTATAGAAGAGATATCTCTTGAAGAACTGAGTAGTAGTTTTTACAATTTGCGTGCTTATTTTTTAAAAATGAGTTGTATTCTCTGTAATAAAGAAGGATGATAAATTAATTACAAATAAATCCAGAATTCCTAAGAAGGTTAATGGCGCTTTGCACCATTTTTAAAATTTTCACTCAAGTTAAGAAAAATATTTTTAAAAAATCAGAATATTTCATAAACCTACAATCTTGTATGTTTATGTGGAGGACAGCTTCATTCCACAAGGAGTTTGTGTTCCCAAATGGAGCAGAGTTGAACTTTGGTAGTATTAAAATAGAAACCCCAGCTGCATTTGCCAAAATATCAGCAATCAGATTCAGGCCTCATGTGATTGCATCAAACAGAAAACTTGACCTCACAGTGTTAGCAGTGAGTCAAGACAAATCAGCAGTACTTCTACCACAGACAGGAAAAAAACCCAAAAAAAACCCCAAAAAACCATTGTCAAAAATTAATGTGTTGTGAGACATCAGTACTTGCAGAAGCTGTCCCATTTGTCAGGACTGCCTTAGTTGCTGCCCAGTACACATATTTGAGGAAATCTTTCTGTGTAATCTTTATCTGTTAAAAAAAACCCAAAAAACCAAACAGAACCTGAATTCATTCTAACTCATGCATAGCACTGAGAAACACAAACTTTATTTAAGGAGTTACATTACATGTATTTTGATCAGAGAGTGTAAATGTTTTTCAAGCCTAGAAAGTGTGTGGTATTTTTACAATGGAGAAATCACAGCATTCTCAGAGTGATTCTCAGCTTCCTGATTCCTGAGGACTTTTCCTGAATTCAGAGGTTTTCTGTGTGTGAGGAGCTCAGGACTGGGCTCTGGCATCCTCAGTTAATTGGGCAGAAATCTGGCAACAGGAAACGTTTGAAAGAAACATATGAATGAAGGCAGACAGGCATCTTGCAGCAACTAATTCACCCACATAACACATCTTTGAACTGTCTGAGGCATCCCTAACTGTTTACATGCTTCCAACAAGAGTAAATACTCTGAACAGAAGGAAGAGACAGAGTTGCTGTGAATAAAGAAAAAGATTACAAGACAGCCCATCTGCTAGAGAGTACCTGTCACCTCCAGTTACAAGCTGGAGGCAGCCCTACCTCATAGCAACTACTGAGACCACTTGATTATTCAAACAGGAGAGAGGAAGCAGCAAACTTAGCCCCCCACTTTCTGTTTGATATGGTGTCAAAACATCAGTTTCAGGGAATCTTGTGGACAGAATAGTGAGGATAAGTTGAGCCTAAGCACTGACAAGAAAACAGCTATGAGAAACTTCAGGAAACTGGCTGTCCTTGCTAATAGCTGTGAAAAATTGAACACTCTGGCTGTTGGGGGCAGAAAAGAATTTTGCCAAGGAAGGTACTACTGGCAACAGGGATGAGAGTGACATTAATAGCTGAGGTAATCTTGTTATCCTCAAGAATCCTGATTATAGTAATTTAAAAAACAACAACAACATATTTGTCATTGCACTCTGTAGGACTGACAAAGGCACTTTTTTCTTTTGTGTTTGAAATCCCTGCTGTGTATATATCTATGTTCTGTACAAGGTTTCAGAATACCTATTGTCTTTGGGAGCCCAGCATTTACTGCCTGCAGCCAGGTCAAGTTTCAGTCCTTCCCTTAACATCTTCAAGGTCAGGTAGAGTGGGCACAGTCACTTTTCACTGCTCTTATAATGTTTTTGTTTTATCTGGTATCCCTTGGAGAACAGACAAATTGGGTGCATACATGTAGCAGGCCATCTTGACATTGATTTTTGAAGGTTCATTAGATAAATGCTGACATCATAGATTGATGTCTCTTTAAAACAGTGCCTAGCACAGAACCATTGGGGGAATCAAAAATATCGACTTAGCATGTTTGTGCAGAGGGCCCACTGGAGATTGCCTGCATTAATGGGTCCATCAATTTAGGTGTTCTTTAATTATTCTAATTGTACACCTTACAGCTGGAAACTGATTTTCTTAGTACTTCTGGCACACCGCTCACAGAGAAAAAATAGTAATAAGTAATACTGACTTTCATCTATTTTGTCATCACATCTTGAATTGTTCAGTAATTTATCCTATTTTTTTTATTCCTTTTCTATCAGCTAATTTTCCTGCATAAAATGCTGGTAAAAATGAACAGAGAGGCAGTGATGGGCCATTGCAGAGGCCAAGAAGCTATATGGTACTTTAGAGAAATACATGCTGGTAAAATAAAGTTGATGGTTTTGTTTGTGTTTAACCCCTCACCCTGGTACCATCAATAGATTGAAGACATCATTTGTATCTGCAAGTGTTTGTTTAATTAAGACCTCCTAAAAATCTTTGCTATTGATTCATTCCATTATCTTATTGATTAACTGCACTGGATCATGTACTTGCTCTTTAGTGGAAGGCAACAGTTTCAGCCTGCTGTCATTTACCCACAGATGTGAACAGTAAGCAATGCTCAGCATCCATGTCTGCCAAAGTGTCTTGTGTTTTAATGAAGTACTGGCTGCAATTCCCTGTATTACATGAGAAAAGCCAGTTGTCTCCTGCTGGTGGGGTGACCAAGCATAAAGGTTTTCTTCCAGTTATTCATAAAGCAGCTGCTTACCAGGGAATGTTAGAAAGTTGTATTTTGCATTTCTGTGTTAAAATGCTGAGGTTTGAGGCAGAGCAGCAAATTAACTCAGATGACCTGCATATTTCATATCCACACTTTTACATTTTGTTTTCCTTTTTGGCTCTGGAAAACAATGTAAACAAGGATTTTTTTATAATATGATAATATGGTGTTGTATTTGTACCTTCCAGCTTCACCTTGTGGAGCTTTCTGCATGACCTAGTAGAAATATATATGTATATCTGATAAAAGCATCCCACCACTGCCTCTCTGAAGGTTTTTCTCAGGAAAATAATTCCATTACAACATTCTGACTGCTGAAGAATTGGATTGCTTGGCTACATTTGTTCAGCCACTTGTACCCTTTTGTGTCAGCTCTTTGTCATCTTTTAGTTGAGAAAAAACCCTTCCTAATACCAGTTTGGTAGCAGTGTGGCATATAGAACCTTATTTTACAATTCCAGAAGAGAGTTTGTGTTGGAAGTGGGAATCTGACAGCTCTGAGCTGTGGGAAGCAGCTGCCACAAGGTCACAGCAGTGTAATGGTCCCCTCAGCTTGCCCACCCCTAGGTAGGCTGAGTGCTGGTTTTAGAAATGCTGATGCTGCTTCTCAGGATTTTAGGGGCTACCATTAGTAGGAAGAAGGAGGTGGTGACTGGCAGTAAAATTATGGCTGAGTTTAAAGCAAAGGAAAAAAAAATGAAACCCAGCATTCTTCTGTCCTGACATTTGAGTGACAATCCAGATTGGTCCAGAGTGTCTGCCAATACTTCAGTGGAAAAACTGAAAACATTATGCATGGCATATTGAAGTGTTTCATAGGAAATAGGGCATATAGTCTTTATTTTGCCATAGTCTTTATTTTCCCATGTAGCTCTGCAATATTCTCTATGTACTCTGGGTGGTCTCCTAGGGAACGCTCCTGGGTTCTTTGCTGTGATTGTGAAGGTCCAGGTTCAGAATCTCCCCCCATGACAAAAATCACTGCTTTTTTCCTGCCCTGTTTTATATAAAATTAAAATTTCTCCACTTGGCTGTTTTAAAATTCTAGCTCAACTGAGTTTTTTCTGTTTAGTTAAGTTTATATATCTGCTGGCATGCTTTGTTAATTTAAGCCAAACCCTGAACTTTACCTTGGCAGAGACACTGATTTTGTTGGGTTCCTTGCACCCTGTTAAATGAGCTGGTACCAAAACAACATCCAAGGGACAAATGACTCTGTTCTGATTACTTTTCAGGGTCTTTGATGGCAGCAGTAAGTCCTGACTCAGCCTTTATGATACCTTAGCATGGCAATTTTGAATGTCTCAGGCTATTTATAACTGCATAAATGCTAAAATTAAGTCACAAAGTTCTCTAAATTCTTATTCTTTTAGCCTTCTCTGAAAATATCCCATGTAACTTTTTTTTACTTATTTTTCAGAATCTATTTCTGTGCAAATAGTAGGTTCTCCTGTTTGCTGTTATAAGTAGTTGTAATATTTATGATAGAGACATATAGATATCATATGATAGAGATATCATATATGAGGAGTTGCTAGCTAAATTCTGGAATTGTGCAGGGTAGGGTAGAAAGACGAATTTGCTGCAGGAAGCCCCTTTGCTTCCTTTCTGCTCCAAAATTATTAATTTCTTCTGCTTATTCAACCCCAATGACTTGAATGCCTTGAGGCTGCTGTTGTGGGAGATCTTGGGAACCTCTCAAGTGGCTGAGAGCATCTTAAAAGGGTTTGCCTCAGAACAGACCTAGAATTGTGTTTTGTATTTGGTGGGGCATCAGAGGAGCACAAATAAATATCTATAGAAGACTAAATAACAAAGGCAGTGGAATGCTACAGGTTTTAGCAGTGGATCTGGGGGTGGCACAGGTCAGGACTTGCTCCTTAGTTTGGTAGGGCTTTCCCAATTGCAATCTTGGCATCTCGGTGACATTCTTTTTGTTCTTTGTCTGGCTTGGATTTTTTTGCTTAGCTTCAGCCTGCTCCTCTTCTCAGGTTCTGAGCACTTACTGTGTCTCCAGAATAGAGCAAATACTCAGCCAGAAGGGGGTTTGTCCAGTTCTTTACCAGCAATTGAAGCAATGGGTGAAGAGCTTGCTTGTCCCTCTTTATTTCTTCTACAGATGATCTGGTCCCAATGTTTTGAAATTACAGTGCCATAAATTCACTTTCTACCTAGAAAGCTTTAAGTTAACTGCAGCTGGATCCTGGTGAAGCAGAGCTGTAGTGTGGTCACCTTGCTGAGGGTCCAGTTTGCTTTGCAGGTCAAAGACACAAACTGTGTACTGCAGACCATGGAGTGAATCCTCATTAGCTCAGGGATCCCACCTTTGGAATGTGAATTAGGCTTTAGGAGGAAAGAACAACAGAGTTTCAGCATGTGTCTGGAGAACAGGCTGCTTTTCTTCCTCTTTGTTCTAAAATCCAATTAGTTTGTAATCTTCAGAAATTCACCTCTGTCTCTGCAGATAATGCAGGCAGTAGTAACCAATAGTGATTAAAAGAGTAGATGTGATGCTAACATTCACATGTCAACATTTGGGATAGTTTTTTATTAGGACAAAAAGTCAAATTCTTACAAAGTTACTGTAACCTCCAATTCAAAAGACACTTTAGCACATTATGCATTTTATGTTCCCAAAACATATGTGAGTTTTGAGAGGTATTTGGGATCTATTTAGCTGAAATGTCCAAATATCAGTTTTTAATGTGTTAAAGTGATGGTGGTTTTTTTGAATTTGGAAGTGTCTCCTAAATATCTTTTAAAATATTTAATAAATTGAAACTCACCTTTTCCACCAACTTTTATGGTTTCAAGAAATTAGAATTTTCTGGGGAAAACTGTCTCATTGAAAAGATCCCAGCTAAATCTATTGAAGATTTATTATTTATCATGGACCAAATCTTGCTTTCTGTACCTACATAAATAGTTAATGAAAGTGCTCCCAAGCATAAAGCATGAACTATTTGGACCAGTGTTATAAAGTGCTTTGAACTGGGAGAAGCAGAAGCTGGAACATGGAACTTACATTATAAGCAGAGTTATTTTTGTTCTGCAGAAAAACTTTTAATTGTCAGATTTAAAAAGAGTGTATTTTTCTTTCTTTTTAACTGCACTACACATTACAAGTATTTTATTGCAGTTGTCCAAAACTCAGTGCTACTGTTTTCATTACTGATACATAGGCAGTGATCAACCAAACAATTAAAACCTCAAACTGAGCAGGAGCTCCCAATGGCAAGGACTTATTTTTAAACTTTTGGTACATCATGCCCATACCAGTTTACAGCTTTACTGACTGGAGCATCCAAAATATTCCACAAATATGACATCTTGGTGTTTTATGGATGGTGAGCTCAGTAAAATGATATAACAGATACCTGAACTCAGGTATCATTATGTAAAATCAATGCAATAGGTTATTTAGAAGAAAATAACTCAGAACTTCAGAATCTGGCACAAGTGTATGGAGTACTTTGAAATCTTGAACAGAAAGAAAAGAACACTTTGGAGTAAGGTCTACATTAAAAAGTAATGGTAATCCAGTGTTTTGGGGGAAAATGTACAGGGTTAATCTTGCTGGCATATTTTAAATTTTTGAAATTGGCTATTTAGTCTTTGAGGTAGAATAATTCTGAACATGCTTCCTATATAACACCAAGCACTATCTCAAAGTGAATGGGGGTCTTGACTGAGTAAGACTGTACATGATAACATGATAACATGAGGTGTGGCAAACTGAAAGAAGTATGGTTGGAAAAAGTAAAGCTTCATGAAAATTTCTTATCATGTTTGTCTGGTTGGAACATACAAGACATCTTTCTCACTGCAGGGGCAACACTGGTGGGAAATATAATCTGCAAAATGTGTCCAAGAACCCAAGGGAAAGTGATCCTGTGCTGAGCCCTATGTAGTTCTCAGTATATTAGCAATCTCCAGGTTAATTTCTGCAGAGGAAAACTGCAGAACAGAACTGTCCTAAAATTAATGGTCATATCCATCCCTTCCTTGATTTCATATGAAACCTGAACGGGTCAAATACGAACTATGAATATCCTTGTATCTATCATCTGAGCCAAAAAAAAACCTACATAGAAAACTTTCCCCCAAATGACACAGTCAGAATTTTCACTGATATGAGCACATTTCTGTTATTTTCTTGTATTTGCTTATCCTGTTGGGCACCTTTGTTTTTCAGGAGAACGTTTGGTAGGTCATTCCATACCAGTGAGGAAAGAAGTGCACAATAGCACAATCTAGAAGTAAAAACCAAAAACCTCTGGATTTTCTACATTGTAAATATTTGTCTTGAGAAGATTTGGTTTTAACTTCTCTTGTTTTGCCCTCCACCTGAGCCCAGATATATTTCTGTTAGGGTTTCTGTAGCAAGCTAAAACAATCCCTGTTGTGATTGCTGTTACACACATGGTGCTTCTCTCCCTTTTGTCCTTCAGACAGATTTATTGAGTCTTTCAGACTTCTGTAAATGGGAGATACTTCCTCAGGAGGGAGGATCCACAGGTGTGGAAATGCACATTGATTTAAACTCATCCCAAGAGCCTGGACTATCTATATTTTTCCCCTTCCTCCTTCTCTCTGTAGATAAGCAGGTGTCTTTTCACCTGGAGATGAAACAGTGAGCAAACTTGTATGAATTCCTTTTGTTTCCTGACCACTTGTTGCTGAAACACTGAAGTTTACTCTTAATCTTGTCTATACTTTTATAAAACCTCCAGGGGAAAAGGAGCTGCTTTATGTACAGCTTAGCCTGAAGCACTTGCGTCACTCTTCAGTTTTGTGTTGCTTGCTTAATAGACCACAAAAGTCAACATCCCTTTGGAAGAACAATTTGTGCTTAAAGTAGTCACTAATTCCAAGAGATCTTGTTAAGGCAGGATGCTGTGAGAAACCCAGAGCTGGAACAAAACCTCTTGTTTCCTAATTATAATGTTAATACTTGGGAAACCTTAAGCCACTTTGTCTTGGTTTATGTCAATAAAGGTTGGGTTTTTCATCTCTCTTTCTTGCCCATCCTGCATTGGGAAGTTGGAAGTAAGTCAACATTTTTAGCTGCAACATAAGAAGGTTTCAGTTGTCTATTATTATGGAAGCAGATGCAAGATTACATCTCTGAGACCTGCATTTAAAATGTCTTTAATGAAACACAGTCAAAAACTTTAGTTCACAGGTTTATAGAATAAGTGAGATTGGAAGGAGATTTTAAGAGTTCTCCAGGCCAACCTCTTGCTCAAAGCATTATTTGGGGGAGATCAGATCAGATTCCTCAGGGCTTTCATCAGTCAGAGCTTGAAAACTTCCAGGGATGGAGGCTGCACAACTTCTTAGTGCAACCTGTTCTGCTGCTCAGCTGTCCTCATGGGATGAGTTATATCTGCTCAGAATCTCTCTTGTTTCAGTTTGTTTCTGTTTCCTTCTCCTGTGGAGACTCTGGAGAGCCTGACTCTGAGATTTTCTTGCCAACTGCCTTAGAGATACAAGGAAGCTGCTGTCAAGTCCCCTTAAAGGACTCCCCTTAAAGGAGTCAGCTCCTTCTCTGAGCTCGACAATCCCTGTTCCATCAGCTTCTCTGACAGAAGGTGCTCCAGCCTCCAGCCATCTTAGCAGCCCTCTGCTGAACTTGCTTCTCTTGATCAGCTTCTGTCTTGTACTGGAAAATCTCAAACTGTACTTATGATTTAGATTTGATATGAAGTTGTTGAGTAGAGGGGGAAGATGACTTCCCTTGACCTGCTGGCCATGCTTCCCTTACTACCATAGGTAGCCTTTGCTGCCAGGAGAGACTTCTGCCTTGTGTGCAACTTGCTGGCTACCAAGACCTTCAGGTTTCTTTCTGCAGAGCTATACCCAAGCCAGTCCTGTATCATCATTCCTTCCCATTTGCTGGACTTGGTGTGTTCCTGTCTTGAATTTCATGAGATTCCTGTTGACCCATTCCTACAACCTGTATGGGAGCCCTGCCCTTCAGCATATTGACCACTTGAGATGCTCTACTCTAAACCTCTCTGGTACCTTACCTGCTTACTGATGTCCAGTTGGAATGCAAACCATTAACTGTCTGAGTTTCCAACCATCAAAGCATTTTTATTGTTTTCTACCTTTCTAGGTGTCTGTTCAACCTGGAGTGATCTTTTCACCTGCAGTGTTTGTTTTCAGGTGCCTTTATCAGACTAATCCTATACTTGGTCACATGCACCAAAACATTTGGTTGTTCAGTGTCTCAATCAGGTTCTATGGAGTTGCAGTGCAATTAAATCATTGTCTTACAGGAACATAAAAGTGATGGCCATATCCATACCAAGTTTTAACTAGCATGAAAACACAAGTTTTCATATTTGAAAGCTATACTAGCAATTCTATATTGCATCTGTGTAGTTTGCAGCACCAGCTCACTAACAACAATCACTGTTAAGAGCCTGAAATTGTTTTTATATCAGTGTATAGAATCATAGAATTGGCAGGGTTGGAAGGGACCTCAGAGATCATCAAGTCCAACCCCTGAACCACCGTTGTGGTTGCTAGACCATGGCACTGAGTGCCACATCCGGTCTCTTTTTAAATATCTCCACGGACTGAGATTCCACGCCTTCAGTGGGCAGCCCATTCCAATGCTTGATCACTCTCTCCGTAAAGAAATTCTTTCTAATATCTAACCTAAACTTCCCCTGGCACAACTTAAGACCATGCCCTCTTGTCTTGTTGAAAGTCATTTGGTGAAAGAGCCCAACCCCCACCTGGCTACACCCTCCTTTCAGGGAGTTGTACAGAGCAACTAGTGTAGATTCAGTGTAGATTCAGTGTAGTGTAGATTCAGTGTTCCACAGACCTGGAGTAGGAGTCTTGATAGGTTCAGTTCTGAACTGGTTTATTTACTCTGAGGGCTGAAACTTTTATTTTCTTTCCTTAAAATAGAAGTTCATTAAAGGTATGGCATGACAAAGAGGTAGGGCATGACATTGCTCATTTTATTCATGTTAATTTCACTAATTTTCTTAGGACATGGTATGTAGTATATGCTCTTACAGAAGGGTGTGGTACACGTTTACACAGGAAATTAAGCAGTGAGGCTAATACAAGATTGATGACAAAAAGATGATTGTCAACATGCCACAGTATTACAGGCTGTGTCAGATTTGTGTGTCCAGCATTAGGCTGAGAGGAAGTGCATGAAAACCAATGTATGGTTGCCTGGTTTCCTCTTCAGCTATCAAATACAAAGCCACACATGAGCAATTTTGAGAGATGAATGTAACCCTCCTGATAATATCACACTCCTGAGTTCTTCTGACAGCCACTGATAAAGAATAAAACATTGTCCATTCCTTCAGACAACTGAAATTACCATCCTCACCTGGTTATATTGAAATGATTTCATTTTATTCCAGGAAAACCCCTTTCTCATAAAAAATTTTAGCAGTTTCTGTTGCTATGGATAATTTGACTGATTTCAGAGAGCAGGCAGAGCTTCTTTAGAGCTCCTCTAGAAGTCATGAATTGTTCTATGCATACACCCATGTCAATATTACATTTATGTGTTATTCCACAGATTGCTAAACATTCCAGGCCTCCTTATGGATCTCTGTTTAGGAGGATCAGTAATTCTGCTGGGACCTATGAGTAAAGATGAATTCATGCTGAGTGACTTTTTGAGTCAGAACCAGAGCAGACAAGATTTTTGGGGGGGTTAACAGTTTATCGAGGTGCAGGGTAGATAAGGTACTTAGGTATGAATAAGTAAAATGTCTTTATTTTATTTTAGTTTTGAATTTCCAGTCAAAAAAATCTTCCTAGAAGGCAGCAATCTGATCTGCAGTTCATTTGCTAGATTTTTGCTGTGATCAATACTAGGGTGTCTTGGAAGAAGTGTATGGTGCATCTAATTGATGTTAAACCCTTCTGCACATACATAATACCTTTTTACTATTCTAAATGTCAATAGATAAGATGCTTCCCAACCATATCATATATTTGATGAAACTATTTTTAAAAAAAAATAAAAAAAAACAAACCCAAACCCCAAACTGGCTTCTTTGTGTTGGGTTTGTGTTGTTTCTTTTCTCGTGTAGCATCGTCATCATCCAAGTTCATTTGTACATCCCACTTTGAAAGACTTTCATGTATTCATTTAAGTCCTTCCTTAAATTTGCACCATTACTTCATTTGCTCATTCTTTAGCAGAATGTGTGTTTTAATTAATTTAGTGCTCTGTTTTCCTTTTATTCCTGAATAGTAAATTTGTCCACTGATAATTATAAACCTAGTAATTGCAGAGGTTTATAGTGTTTCCTACCTTGGAGTCTACTCCCCTGTAAAAAGACAGTAGATTTGTGACCTTCTTCTCAGATATCTTGCCTCTTGCAAAACTGTAATGTTTGCATTTAACATTTCTCCCACCATTCCCTCATTTTAGGAAGGATCAGCACAAGCTCAAAGGATGCAGTGTCTCCAGTCCTTCTTTCCTGGTGAAAGTGAGGGGCTGAATGAGTTAAGAAATAAACTCTCTGATGGATATAAAGTAGAGACAAGAGCACTGGCTAGCAATTAAGAACAGGTTTGAGGGGCTGAAAAACTACTGAGAGGAGGTTAAAAAGAGTGAGTGGTAGATAATCAGAGATAAAACCAGGTAAAAGATAATAACTGCAACAACCAAGAACAAAGCCTGGCAGTGTTTGTACACCAGACAAAAGGATGAAGACAAAAAAACCTTAATTGTAGTAGTTATAGCTAAACTCCAGTTACAGAATGACAGAAATGGTGCTTTAATGAGCTGTCTGATGCTGGGATTATTACAGGTGACCAAACCCCCATTATTTTATAGACAACTGAGCAAATCATGAAGAAATTCCAGGGGCAGTGAAAGAGTTCAGGTACAACAAAGCACCAAGTGTTGAGAACATTTCTGCTGAATTATTAAAAGTAGCAAAGGATAGGTTGGTTTTTTGAAGACTTTAACTGGAGGTATGAAGCTTTTTAAAGGTATAATTTGGAGATTTAAATTAATCTAAACAGGGGGAAAAAAGGCATGTAGAATAATACCACTGCATCTCAGTCCTTCTTACAGCCCAATAGGATTCTCTCTTTTGTACTAATATATAACCTTACATACTATCTGGTAGATAGAACTGGAAATTATCACCAAGCCTGTTAAAAAGCACATTCACTGTAAATAAAGTCCCTTTGTTATTTCACATCAGTGTGGGGCTTGAAAAAAGCATCACAAATGACCTCCCCCAGCTTTTGGACAGCTTCTGATGTTATTTTAAAGAAATGTAGGGAAGCAAAAATGGCAAGAAAAATGTCATCCAGATTGGTAAAAATGGAGCTATTTTTATCATGTAAGGCAACATAAGCATCAAGACAAGCACACAAACAGTTCATAATGATCAGCATCACAGTTAATGTGCCTAGAAGCTTTTAATTACTAATAACAACTTAAGGAGAAGAAAATAAGTCACAATCCAAACAGCACTTTAGGTGCTTTTTAGTTTCAAATACCAAGATAAATAAGCTGAAGATATGCAAAGCTAATTCAAAAGAAAACAACAAATACTGTTTTACATCTGTTAGAGGCCTCAGCATTTATGGTAAAAGAACTTGAGCAATCCTGAGGAATAAAATGTTAAGGCACATTTTTCTGATGGAGCACAAAATGATTGATGTACTATAATGTAATAAGGAACTGTGGGTAAAGAAGTAAGGGTATGAGTATGAAATCAAGCATATTTGAGGGCAGAAAAGGTAGCAAGAAGGTCAAAGAACCTTTTGGAACCTCATTTTTTTGGGGCTTGATCTTGTGCCAGCCAAAGAAAAGGGAGCAATAGTAATTGAATGAGTCCTAAGGTACCTAATATGATTTATAGCAATTAACAAAAGATGCTGCTGACATGAAATGGAACAAATTATTAATGTACTTGAAGGTCTTTAGGGTTCATGGCAGATTTTGTTGTTGGTTTTTTATTATTATTTTTATTTTGGTAATTCCTATAACAATAATATTTTTCTTATGGCTACTATATAGCACTGTTCATTCACCAGCAATTAATTAGATCCATTACCTACATTAGTATAGGATACATGGAAAAGGGGAATTTATTGAGGATTTTATAGCAGATATGAGTTATACCATCATTCCAAGAATCTGAGATCAGATTTCCAGGCAGTATCCTGCTCAAATATCTCTTCTAGGCTGCTCTGCTCTACCCCCTTGAAAGCTGTCTGTTATTTCCTAGCCATTTGTTATGATATCCAATTCTTGGCAATATGCCTACTATTTAAGGTTACTTTCATTAATCAGCCATAAGTTAATTTCTTTGCAGGCAGAATCTCTGATCTCATTATGTTGTCTTTAAAGCTGAGGGCCTGGGGTTGTTTTTTCTTTTGCTTTGATATTACTGTAAAAAGATATTCTTAAGTTAAAGGACTGTGTCTCTGGGGACTCATTTGCCAGTCTTTGAAAAAGTGACAGTTTGGGCAATCAGAAAGCAATATTCACATTTTTATTTAAAAGTTAAAAAATTCAGTGACTGATGCAGCTGTGGAATGTGGATCATGTCCTTAAAATAACCTGTGCTCCATGGATTGTCTTTAACAGTACATAGAAAAATGAGTCTCACAAACTGCCTGGTCTCAAAGCTGAACACAAGTCAGTGATAACATGACAAAATCATTTTTCCTGTCCTGTGACATGCAATTCTTTTTCTAGGGGTTATGTGTATATTTTAGCTAATAGCTATGGATGTCCCTGTTGTACTTCTTCCTACTTTTATTTTTTTCTTTTATAGCAGCCAACATGTTCAGAAGTTTATATACTGATCCATGACTCCTGTGTAGTATATTTGTGCTTTGAGATGTTTCTTTCAGAACAGACTGATCACTTTTTTTTTCTTTTTTTCTTTTTCTTCCTTTTTTTATTTTTTTATTTTAAGATAGATTGCCTTTACCAGTGCAGGGGAACAACAGTCAAACTTGATATGTTGCATATGCTATGAGTTTAATGTTTTTTCCATTGCACTTCATTTCCCTAATGCTACCTGAGGTATTTCAAGACATATGCATCCGTGTCTTCTGTCTTTCAGAGTTAACTTCAACTCGAGCAGTAAAATGTGGGTGCTTTTTAGAGCATTAAATCTGGCGAGTGGAAATTTGTCACGATGTCTTTCAGGACCACCAGGTGTATGTCAGAGAGTGGGAAAGTTGCTCCACAGGTAACTCAAATCTCTGTGAGCAAGCCTAGTACATGAAGAAGCCATTTGTATCCCACTGAGTCCCATAATGTTGAGAAGATTGCTGAGATTTACACAAGTCCAATCTATGCCAGGGATCAGATGCCTGCAGCCAGGGAAGTAGCAGCTTTATGACCTGAATCACTGCTTCTCATGCCTCAGAGGCTGTGGCACTGGTAGGGTTGGGGGATTTTTTTTAATTTGTTTTGGTTTTAGCTGGGTCAGAGCTACTGTGAAGGGAGCATTTTATTCAACCAGGCAGCTGGAAAGTGGTTATGTGGAAGAGCTGAGGGAAAGGAGCCACGGTGCCCCTTGGGTCTGGAGTGGAAATGCTGGGTCAAAGGCACTCTTGGCAGAGGTCCTGGATGTCTGTTTCTGTGTCTTACTTCAGGTTGCCCCAATGCTTTTAGACAGAACTGTTGTCAATGTTATTGATTAGATGTTTGATAATCTAGCAAGCTTCCTGATGTGTTAAATTTCCTTCTTTGACGTGGCGTTAAGTGTGGAAGGAGTGTATGGAACTGAAGAAGTAACTCTCAGTGGACACCACCAAAGTATGGCTGCTGGCCATCAGCTGTGCACAGCATGCCAATTCCAATTAGGAACTTGCCAGTCACTTTTAACACTTCCTAGCAATTCTGTGCACCTAACAGACTATGTACTTCTAGAGTTTTAATTTGTGTTTTTATCAGAAGAGATTACAGAAAGTTTTCATCAGACAAAATAAGATCTGAATTAAATTTCTACTTCTCTTAGAACATATATTCTTCAAAGTTTATCTTCAGTCTCAAAAGTGAGCAAAGAAAAGATGGGCTCCAGGATAGCAAAATTTTATACTTAAAGCAGTTTGTCAAAACAAAAGCAAATGTAACACTTGAACTTCGAAGTCTAGCCTGTTCTTTGAAACACTGACAGTGTTGGGAGGAAGGGTGTGATTCTCAAGACTTCTTCCTTTTTGTTGGTGTGCACACATAAACAGTATCAGCTTCCATATTTCCGTCACCACGAGCACAGAAGACTGCAGACAAGGTCAGATTTCATCACTGGCTTTGTCTAGAGGGTCTGGTGTGATGTTCCACCTCATCAACAGCTCCTCTCTTGCTGCCCCAATGGAGAATGATGGCTGTGGAACCTCTGAGCATTGCTGCACCCATAATTTCTGTCACTCAAAACAAAACCTATTATGGCAAGAAATGGGTTAATGATTGTCTCTCTACTTCAGCAAATGCACAATAAAGAAGTGGATTAGTAGAGATGAAAAATTTATTGCAAAACTGCCACAGTATTATGAAAAACAAAATGATTTCATTGAGCAGTAGTTCTGTTACCATAATCCTAACGATAAACTCTGTTACAATAATAATAGGAGAAAAACTAATTGCTGCAAGGACAGGACAAATCTTTTTTAATCCTCGTTGTCATCTCAACTAAATCCAAACCTATTTGTATTAACCTTTGCTGACAGAGTCACATGATGGACATAATTTCTTGTAATTTACCAGCAGCAGATCTAACCTTTCTTCATCAAATATTCATAAAGGCATGATTCTCAATGATTTTCTGTCTCTTTTCATATTTACAGCTTGTTGTCTTCTTCCTTTTTACTATAATTTGAACACAATTGAAGTCAGATGGAATTAAATTGTTTTAGTGGCTACAGTACCTGAAAGCAAGGAATAACTAATTGAAAATTCATACAAGTAGAGATTGTGCTGTGCTCGATGCAACTGCATTAAACAGTCTGAATGAGGAGGGAAACCAACCCAGATTAAATGGAATCAGTTCTTGTCACTTTTCTGACTGCTTGAAGTGTGTGTCATATGTATCTATCTGCAAAAAAACACAGGGAATGGGAAGTATGTAGGTTTTCTGGATCCTTGGACAGTGTGTTTGAGTCATTAAAAGAAATGCTGATTCCTTGTGTAGGTGCAAATAATAACCATTGAACTCAGTTCAATTATGCTGGAGAGTTAAGCTGATATAAAAGGTTTAAGATCAATCAATGTGATTAAGGCAGTGTAGAAGTGGTATGAGACTTGGACTATGCATCTTTCTCTAAGAAGCCTTATTCAGAAATACAATTATATCCTAGCAGTGGAATGACCACACTTCCCAATGGATTTTTTTTTTTTAATGAAGAAATAAGACTCTTTCAGTTCAAATGTAAGGGGTAATAGCAAATTTGTAACAGAAATTCATATGCTTAAAGCATTATAATGTGAGAAATTCTCACAAATACTTCCTACTGGTATATTTGAATTTAAGATGACTGGGTAATTGCAGTGCATGTTCTGTGCATCGTGCTGTGGACAGAAACTGTGCCTGTGAGTAGCTCTAATGGAAAATGTGGTATCACCATGCTCATTCTCTTAGAATTGAATGTGGATAAGTGGAAACAATATAAAGGTATTAAAATAAGCATAGCTTTAAAATGCAATGCTTTTTAAGTAAGCATAAAACACAGAGGTTTACTTTGTCTTCATCTCTTTTTTGTCCAATTCTGGGTGCATGCCAGCCAGTAACTGGGGTGTGAGGACCTTGCTTAACATTTTCCCATGCTTAATATTGTCATTCTTTCTGTGAGCATCCCCAGTGCCTGACAGGGTGAGCTGCTGCAAGCTGTCATCTCCCCTCTTCATCACTGATAACATTGTTCAGCAACTCCTAGCATCAAGTTTCTAGAGAACAGAGGGTTCTAGCAGCTCCTAAGGAGTGAGATTGCTGAAAAGAGAGCATCTTCAGATACTTTTACCATGATGCTTGCGTTAACTAAAGATAAAAAGTTTGTCATAACTTTTATTTTTGTGGAAAAGTGAGGGGATTCTGTAGTTTGTTCCAGGTCCCTCTATAGCCATGATCAGATGAGGATTACTGATAAAATCCACTCATTTTTTTCCTCAAACTATTGTCATATCTGAAGGAATGGTTGAAGGGACATTAACTTCTAACCCAAGGCAGAGCACACTTTCTGAGCTTGAAGGCAAGTGTTTTAAAATTCTTTAAACACAGAATTAGAATTCTGGCACTTTTGCAGGTATGCTGAGCACACTTGTAATCTGGATTTCCTTTTGCATTTCAGAGTGCTTTTGTTTATGGGTTTTTGTTTGTTTTGGGTTTTTTGGGATATTTTTTTTCCTTTGTGGGGTTGGATTCTGATTTGAAAGTGCATGGCCTGTTATTGCCAAAGTGAGAGAGAATTGAATGGTGTGGAGGAGGTAGGCAGGTGGGAAGGAAGCTTGCCCAGTGGCTTATGCCCCATAATAGGATCAGTGAAGTGAATTCACTTCCTGACCAGTTCAAGTGCTGATTTCCCATGCATTGAGAGCAAGTTGTTGTGACACCAGAGTAGAAATATGAGGTGTTCAGATGGTGTGGTGATGAGAATATGGAAAGTGGCTAAATATACAGTAAGAGCAGATGAGTTTACAGGTAAATACACTGTACTGGAGCAGTTGATTTGCTTTTGTGAAAGCATGCAGTCTTCATTTTAACTTTGGTATATTTAAACTTAGGTGTGGGGACATTAAAGAATTTCTTAACTAAATGAATAAATTAATTAAGAATTTCTTAATCTCTTAACCAAATTAAATGCTATGGAGAAAAATGCAAGAAAGTTATCTTGGGAACAGAGCAAATTAGTAAGAATTAAAGCTGTTACTTAATTTGAGCTTTGCAGGGACTCAGAGCAAATACTATGTATGACTTCTAGACTCGGTCAAAGCACTTTCTAGATCCATAATAATAATGAAATTGAGGGGTCTTCTTTGTAATAAATGAGAAATATGCATATTTGAAGATTCATATTATAATTTAGTTTGCAAAAATACAGTTCAAAACTTAACAAAATTAAAGGTTGTCTAAATTCACCAATGGTTTAGGATAATGCTGAATTATGTGCACTTGTTTGTATATAATGAGAACTTTAAAATTATTTTATTTAAAGTCCTATACAATTAATTTTCAAGTAATTTATAAAACTGCATTTTATTTCAGGTGACAGATCTAAGCATTACAGAGAGAATGTTTATAAACCATATTAGTACAAGTGGCATTTTCAGATCTCTCCTACTATCAGTTCTCATTGTCTGGACTCACAGCTCAGTTATATTTAGAGGTATATCCAGCTGTAAAATTTGAAGTGGGGACAGTTTAAAAGAACAGAAAGCCAAATAATTAAACATAATTGACATCCTCTCATCAGCAACATGAAGATAAAAATGATCCCCAAAATCATTCTGAAACTGGGGAAGAGATTCAGGATTTACAGAGAGTCCATAAAAGGAGGGGATATATTTTCTCACCATTAGTCAGAATTCACTTCTTTCTCTCAAAAAAAATGAAAAGAAAAATCATAAAGTAAACCAACACCGAATTACTCAGTGAGTGCCCCCATATTTGTTGAATTCTACTGAGAAAAATAATGGCAAAAATACCATATTTCTCCTGTGACCAACATAAGTGTAGAATCAGAGGACTTCTCAGAGATTCATGACAAACAAACATAATATCTTCAAAAGGCTTATGGCAAATACAGAAAGATCCTTCTCCTGTTCCTTCACCAGCACACAGGATGTAATAAAGAGAATCTGAAACCAAATATATGTGTGGAAGAAATGGTTACAACATACAGATCATTTTTTTTCACCTTTTCCACATCACCTTATTTTATGAGGTACCCACAGTCTAGAAGTTTAATATAACCTGTAGCTGATGCACTGAAACATTCTCCAGCTTTCTGATGTAGTTGGTAGCTCAGAAATAATAAAGACACAGAAGGAAACCTTACCAGTTTCTCACAAATTTCATATTCTATATGTAATTTGTTTTTTGTAGCAAACTATTTTAATAGGTCAATCTGCTTGCTCTTATGGGAATAGATGGAGGGTTCTGTACAGGGAAAACATACAGAGTTCATCATTCATGCATATATTGAAAGTATGGATTTATTCTAATTGTATCCTAAAGAGAATGCTTAAAAATGGGTGACATGTGGTTATAGGGTATTTCCAAGGAAACTTACTTCCTGCTGGTACTTTCCTATCCCTTATGGCAGTCAGAAGGAACAAGACAATTAAGTTACTGTGCTGAAGTTACACTCATTTTTAGCAGACATGAGTCCAGAAACAGACTTTGAGTTTAGACTATCTTTGCATGTAGACAATTTGTGGTTATCAATGCAGTTATAATGCTCGTGGTAATTCCAGCAGACACTAGTGAAGAGTGTAGAGTAGACGCTGCATCCTTCAGGTGAATCTCAGCCACCTCAGTCTGTTTAACATCATCTGAAAAGCATGAGCAGCAAGTTAGCAGTCTGCTGAAAACCTTCCCTTTGCATCAGTCCCTTGCCCAAGGGCAGGAGGTTATTTGGGCTAATCAAGTTGGGTTTGTGGGTAGCCAGGGAGGCCTTGAGGTTTCCCAGGTGACCTTGGTCCTGTAATGCACTGTAAAGGGTTTTCTCCATTAATAGTCTGCTTGTGAGAGCTGGAAAGGTGACTTGTAATACAGCTGCTTTTTCCTGATTCTTCTATAATGACATTTTGAAAAAGTAGATGATGTCTTTTGACTTGGTGTCACCTTGTATGTTTTGGTGATTCCAGGATGCTTTAAGAAAAAAGAAGTAAATGAAAATATACATATGCTGTTTACTTACATTTTCATATCATGAATATATTTCATAAGTTACATGAAAACCTTTGATAATAATTAAAGTTATGTGTCCATGTGTACCTTTCCACCAATTGTCTTTTCACTCAAGCCTGTGTGTAGTAAAAAGTTAGAACTTCACTATAGTAAAAAGTTAAATGGCCAATAACAAGTGCAAGAAAATGGAGAATATGGATGCCTTGAAAGGTTTTTATTCCCTGCATCAGGGTTTTTCTCTCCACAGTAGCACTGGGTTCAAAGCCTAAGCTAATACTTTGGGGATTTGACACTAGAAATCTTCTGTCTTCTTTCATTCTCCTGGAGGACCCATTCCAATTAGAATGCATAATTCTACAGCAAGATATATTACAATGGATTTTTAAAGTCTAACTCAAACTAAGCTTGTTAAAGAATGGTTGTGTAGAAGTTTGAACATTCTTCTACTTAGGATTTTTATGTCAGCAGTTTTGACTTCTATCACAAGTTACTAAATTTTTTCCTTTTATCCCTGTGCTGGCTGTGTAACTGCATGGTTTCCAGGCAGGAATCTTTTCTTGATTTGAAGATGTCAGAAATGAAGATTATTCTGTTCCTTTAATAGTTTGTCCCAGTGTGTGATTGACTTAATTGTAAAAAACAAGTATATTTGAATTTCTCAGGGTTCCTTTTCAAATTCCATCTTCCTCTGCTAGACAAGGAAGCTCTTTCATACAAGACATTTTCCTTCAGTCTATCAGTTTTAAATCTGATAAGTGAAGCAAATTGAGTTCATCATCATCATGTATTTTCCACTTGTCTCCTCAGTATCTTTTCTCTGCTCCCTTCAATGTGCTTCTAAAAAGCTGGAAACAAGGTTATTCCATGTTACTCTCATATTTGTCTACCTAGTGAAATACAGAAGGATTAGGTACTATACTGGGAATTCATTTTGAGTTGTCCAGGATAATATCAACTTGTTTTCATATATTTTGAGCACAAAGTCATCAATTTCCCAGTCATCCTTTTCCCTGTGTTTGCATAGAGTTCTAGACCATGTTTAGTCCTGATCATGAAGTGACCTGGCAGGGCTGTCACGTCCTTATGGTTTTTATCTGTATCAGTCTCTATGCTAGCTGCAAAAATCATCAAGTAGCTGATATTACCATTTCTTTTTGGAACCCTGAGGAAAATATGACTAATGAGCCACTGATAGTAATGCTCATCATTATGTTAGAGGTCAGCCATTGCTTCCTTGTGCTTTATGCTCTGCTGGCATTCAGTGCTACCTGGGGAAAAAAGAGAAATAAAACCAAAACCATGCTCTAGCTAGCATAAATGAGTTTATTCTAGCAATTGAACTTGTAATCTGAAAGGGTTGTCTAATAGGGTTTGTTTTCCAGAAAAACACATACTAATTGGCAGTGTTTATGTATTTGTCAAGTGAATCCTGTCCCAGGTTTTATGTTTCCTAATGATATGCTGCATCCCTGTAGATACCAGGATCACTCCAGTTCCTTTGTCATGGTAGCAGCATTCTAACTGTCTTTGTAACTCCCAGAATTCAAATCAATGTTATTGGGCCACAATTCTTCAGTCTGTTATAAGTTAATAATACAGGATAGTGCCAGACATTACCATTTCTTAGATGTTAATTAACATTGCTAAAAAATGGATACTCCTCTGTGTTTGTGTGTGTTCTGGAGTAGGTTGAGATTTTAAAAAATGGGTCTGAACACTGCTAAAAGCTTCCTGGTACAGCCCTAGGTGACTTCTACCAAGAGAGTTTTTGAGACTGGTAGAAGCTTATTTGATTTCTAAAACCCAGAGAAGCAGGGAATAACACCCTTCATTGTTTCTGAGTGAAAAATACAAAAGACAGAAGGACTGACAAACAGGATTTTTTAAGCCCCAAAGTTTTCATAATGCAAAGCAGCTCTCTTGAAGCTCCTCTAAACCTTCCAATGAGAAAGATCACAAATATCTCTAGCAGGCTGATACCTGGTTTAATTATGAGACAAATGTAAATGGACAGTATTTTTTTCTACACCTTGTCAGGAGATAAGGGAAAAGAAAAACAGAGCAGAAGTGCATGAAGCAGTCTCCTCAAGGACTTGAGAACAACCTGTGGTTCCTGTGTGATTTCACCAGTGTTTGGCTAGGCAGGCAAGTCAACATCAAACTGAGCCTGGTAAAGTCATTAAGGCTGGGGAAAGGGACATCAAATTGATAACCCATTAACAGAAAGCAGCTAGTGCAGGCCTGTCAGGCCAGGTGTGAAAGGATTGGATTTAGGTTATTTCCAAGGGAAAGCTGAAAGAAAGCAACAATGTTCCATGTACTCGATTGTAGTGAAATGCCAGAAAAACTGAAGTGAGTGTGGTAAGGACAAAGTCTATAGGTGAGCATTCAAGAAAATGGCTTTTCATCTTGCTGAGGAATGTCATTAACTTCCCTAGATGCTCTTACTGGCACTTGAATAAACTGGAGAGAATGTAAAATTTCCCTGTAGAACTGCACATATCTGAGAAATACAAACACCAAATTAATAACTCCTCAAGAGTTCTTAAGAAAGGAAAAAAAAAGCATGGACACCTCCTGTTTGCACCAAAAAGAGGATTATGCAGCCATTGCAAAACACTGACTCCCTAAATTTTACATGGGGCCTTGCCACCAAGACAAGTTGAGTAATAGCATTTCAGCAAAGAAAAAGATGAATGTGTTCTTTGCATTTCAGATTAGTATAATCATAATATTATCTGAAAAAAAACCAAAGCTAAGTGAAAGGGATATTAGGCTTGTTGCTTGCTCAGGGTGTTGGTGTTTCTCGTAATATAGGAAGAGAAGAAATTTTGTCAGCAGTTCATTGAAAGGAATGACCAATGTAGCTCAGCTGTCAAGTAATAAATTAGAAAAAATGGAGTCTGAAACACAATACTCAGAGACAGAATAAAACCTATGGAAGGCCATCCACTTCTCATGAAGTTTAAATAGCTGTTCTTGAGCAGACACAGAAGGAAGACAAAACAGCAGGTCTTTTGTGAGAGAAATTAAATTAATGCTTTTCATTTTGCATGTCCAGATTTCCCATGAGTCTGCACAAAGTACAGAGGGATGGACAGCTCGTGGAACCCAACAAGAGAAGAGTCCTATTTCCTCAGGCACAAAAAATGGCACCATTCTCAACAGAGTTTGGCAGTGTGGCCCTTCTGTAGGTAACTTGGCAGAAATCACTGCCAGGATGTTACTGTGATCCTCTGGTACTTCAGAGCACAGATGGAAGATCCATTGCAGGTTGAATTGGAGAGGATGGATCAGTGTAGGGACTGGCAAGGAAAGGACTGGGGTAGGGATAGGGTGGCTACCTCAAGGTCTTTAGAAAATTTGGAGTTAATAAAATCTATGTATACAGTTGGGCAAGGAGCAGTGATGTGAAGACCATCTCGAGGGACCCCACACAGTGAAGCTTTTAAGCTTGTGCTGAGCTTGAAATACATTTGAAAGTTCCACTGAGCTAAATGAGATTTAAGTATGTGACTATGCATTCTGCTCGGTCCTGATAGAAGATTGAATCAGGTACTTAATTAACTAATGTGAGAGCTTTTGGAATTCTGATGTGATGAGAGAGAAAAGCATTGCAGGTGAATCCACACAGCAGATGTTAGCTTTTCTGATTAGCAAACTTCAGGTTTTGTAGCCAGTGTATAGTAAAGAATTAGGCAAGAGAAAGCACAGAAATGTTTGAGAATGAATTTTAATTGTGCCTTGCAAATACTAAAGAAATAACCCAGCTGAACTACTCCTAAGGCATTGGCACCATATACTTTATTATCATTAGAGTGTTCCCTATGGCAGTAAGTTCATCTAAAAAGAATTCAAGAGGAGTTGCATTATCTATTGAAAAGCAATTTCTCAGTTTCTATTCAGGCAAGATAGTTTTTGGAATAGCTCTGAAGTTTACTCCGAAGGCCATTTCAGTCGTCCCTAGATCTGATGATATTATGTTACCTCTTTCGTTTCAAATTCACAGCATAAGAAGGAAAAAGAATGACATAAATTGGATGTTAGAAGAGTTCTGAAGATAGACATCAGAAGAATTCAAGAGTAAGAAGAGAACTCAGTATTATTTGTTATTTTCCATCCTAAAGTAAAAAGAGAACAAAGCATCAAAAGCATCAGTAGTGAGAGATAGCTCAAAGCCAGGACTCTAGATCATAGCATATAAAACAAGTGAGTTGGCACCATGGAAAGGTCTAGAGTTTTAGTCTGTGGTTTAAAGTCATTGATATTGCAATCAGAAAGATTCTTTGTACCACAGAAAATAATATAAAGAGCTATAACCATTTGTTGCAGTAGATATTTTAAATTTTACCTGCTAGTAGCATTTTGGTACCCACTTGGGTGAAGAAGTCTTCATGGTGCAGAGAGAATTTAAGGCCACTGATGGAGTTTTGTAGATCAGGATCTTGCACTTTTTTAAGCACTCATAATGTCTGTGAAAGTAGGGTAGCATCAGATGTGTGGTTTATCGTGTGTTTAAATTGGCTGAATGCTATCATATTTCATAAGGACAAGTACATTCCTCCTATCTAACACCTTTAAATCATCATTTAGTCTATACTGAAATTTTAGTTGGTGTTTAAAATATTGCAGAATTATGTTAATTGCAAAATGTTGAGGTATATCACTATACTGAACTTTCACACTGAATGGCTTTCCTTAAAGCAGTTGAAAATATGTAAAGAAATCCATTTATTCACATGGTATATGTATATTCACATTGGGTGATGGTAATTGTTTATGAGTTAAAGTAGAAAAGAATATTTAACATTTCTATATAGTGTTTCAGTTATTTGAAATGCAAAGGGTAAATATAAATTTCAGACGTCCTGTTTGGTAATCAGAAAGATTTACTCCACTTACAGACATAGAGAAGCAGCATATTGAGCACATTGCTGCCACATGATTTTTATTTGTGCCTGGGTGTACTGTAGCATTTCCTGGGACATAAAGTCTATTTTTCTGCCAGCACTGGAATTTGTTTTGTGCTATGTTTTTATAGTAATTTATCCATAAAATATCACTGAATAAAGCAGCAGCCATGGAGAAAGTCTGGAGCAACTGAAATGTGATTAGTTACAGGAGGGATTTTATTTCTTATTTTAAAATTCTTTTTTCTCTTGTTGAGCCTCTATGCCTTTCTTTTATATCTTTTCTCATTTCCCTATTATTTGTTCTCTCCTGCTTCTGTTTGGCCTCATCTTGACCCAAAGGAATCTGTGTTTTAGGCCATAGGATTGCATTGCTCTTATAGTATTACTTCCAATATATGATATAAACATTCTAGTTGCAGGCTACAACCAAGGTACACAACACTGTAGTTCTGCAGCACAATAAACCTTTTTTGTTCTTGTTCCCTAAGCCACCCAGAAGTACAGTATCATATCTTGTGGTAGAAAATGTGGAGTAAGCTCCTCATATGTGTGTGTGTAAAAGTATCTATGGGTAGCTGGAGAGATGTATATATGTAGGCACATGTATTTACTGCACAGGTTTTAGTCATTATAATACTATATATATAATACTATATATATAATATATGTAGTATATAAATAGTATATATTATAATTAAGCCAGATCTTCATTTCAGTCTGCAGAGCATTATTCTTGTGATTGTTTGGCTTCCCCATGTAGTGCTTGCTGTCAGTCTTTCATTGTTCTCCTTTGGTCAACGAAACTGCAAATTCACTGAAATGGACCAAAGCTGATGAGAGCTGCCTTTTAGGAAGAGTCTGAGAGCAGCCAGACAGCAGGGTTCCTGGGAATCCAGTCTGTTTCCCTCCCTCCTAAACTTCCATCCAAGGACCATTCCATGGAAAACTGGGTGTGGAGTCATTCTTGCACAGCTTTTACTGCAAATACCTGAGCTCTCTGGTGCTCTTCTGCTCCCACGTGCTGCCCATTCTGTGTCACTTTTGTTTTGGTCCCAATGGAAGTTGGGGGGGGTTGTGTAGTGAAATGAGGCAATCAGGTGTGGCTAATTAGGAGGTGGGAGGCATGAGCTTGTGCCAAGCCCACCTGTGCCCAATGAAGGCCTCCCCCAACTGCACATGAGCAGCGTTGGGCAGCCATTAAAGGTGAGCTTCAGAGGGCATGCCCAGCTCACTCTGGAGCAGCCAGAGGAGGAGGTGAGCTGAGTCCAGAGCACAAGCACCCAACAAGGCAGCCAAGTCTCAAGGTGACAAGGTTGGAGCACTGTTTGTGCACCCCAACAAGAACCCCTGCTTGACTTCGAAGTGCCGTGCCCCGAGGAAGGTTCCTTCTGCTACAGGTTTGAGGCTGGGTTTATTAAAAGTGAGGCAGGAAGCACTTTGGGCTGAAAGGATTATGGAGTTTTGATGCTGGAAAGATCCAGCCCAGTTCTTTTGAGCCTGGTCAAGTATTATGGTTGCTGTTAGATGCACTCCATCATGAGCCTTTTGATTTTACTGTCCACAAAAAATAGATTGTCATACAGCAGTTGATTTTTATTAATGGGAAAAGTTGCTTTATGGAAAAACATGCACTCAGCAAGGAAAACATTTTGACTTTCTGTGCAGGAGAACAGAGCCTCCAAACCTGAAGTTCTTTGGGAAATGGGATTGCTTACTTTACATGAGGGGGAATTCAGTGGAAGGGCCATCATCCTGCAGTGTCATCTCTAACCATCCTACATTTCCATTTTTCCTTGGCTATGTGACATTCACATAAAAGGAGTATAAAAAGTAAAGTGGACCAGCAATGATGCAAGAGGTGCCATTAGCTTTTCAGGCAGGACTATTTTGGAAAATAGTGTCTTACAAAGGGATGTGACATATATGTGGCTCAGCCCCAAAAATTTCAGGAGTCTTAATACTGTCAAGGGAAGACATCTGTAGCCCCCTGGGAAGTAGGCTGTGGAGATTTCTTTTCACCTTTTCATTGTTTTTTGTTTCCATTTCCTTTTCCTCTCTTTTTCTCCATCATTTAATGCTGTTCTGCACAACAGAGAGGAGCATCTGGCCCCAAGTAAAGACTCAATAAAGTAAGTGGGGGAAGCTCACAGCTCCCTTGGTGCTGTTACGTCTGTCTGTCTGGTTGTGAACTCAACAAGATAACCATGCATCAATTTACATTGTCCAGGCTATCTTCACAACCAGGAGTGCTTGAAACCTTATTTTAATGGAAGCTTAGGTTCTGGAGAATACTGTAAAATCTCTCCAAAGGCTCCAAATCAGCAATTCCATCTGTGTTTCTGCAAATGTAGAGGAACAATGCCCCAGCTGATTATGCAAACAGAATGAAAATAGTTATTTTAAAAGTGCATAAAATCAATACTTTGGGGAAAACAAGTCAGCTGTGTTTATACTCAGGGCAGAGCAGACATTTTGTTTCTTTGTCTGAAAAAAAATCATAGGAAAGCAAGGATTGCAAGTGAAATACAGTGACCGATCATAGATGCAGCAGAGGGGACTGGAACATCAGATGCCTCAGCAAAAGCTTAGAGCATTTTAAGTTCCTTTTGAGAGAATATAAATATAAATTGAGGTTTATATATTTCTACAATGTTTGAAGTCCAAACCAAATATTCTCAGCACAGAGGGAATAATGCACATCCTATTGCTGATCATGAAAAGTATATAACAAAACCCATATAACTGATGATTTCCTCCTAAATGCTGCCCTTTTTGGATTTATGGGATTTTTTTGTAATTATTGGTATGAATGGGTGTTCATATAAATATGTATTAATGTGCTTCTCATGCAGACAGGATACATTGCTGATATATATATTCTAAAAACAGGAAACAAAAGCATCTGAGAAGCAGGGCTGAAAGGGAACAATTTATAGACCTATAGGTTAAATTGGATTAAACTTCATCTTTCAGCAAATGCTGTGTTATTTATTCAGTGTTTCTCTCGGGGATTTCCCAGCCCCCTACACTGTATAGAGAGTGGTGATGTTTCTTAATTAAAAAATCAAGCAAACATGGAATGGAGGCTGTCCCACACAGCCCTTCTCTTGTGGGAATAGGAGGTGCCCTGATTTTCTCATGGACAGTTTCTAGGTCTGTAGGATGGCAGCCACAGAGGAGAGGAAAGGCTCAGCCTGGGGAAGTTGAGTTTACATCAGACATCAGATGCCAGCACTTCTCTCAGTGGCTTCCCAGTTATTGCAGTGCCATCTCTAAGGAGCTCCCCTTTAGGAAGGTGGAGTTGGTGGCCATGGTTAGAAGGACATTGGCAGTCTCATCAGACGTATACAATCCCCATTCTCTAGCTGAAGATACCGTGCAGCAAATCTTTATCCCTTCCCATACTTTGTCAACTAAATAGTTTAGGCTGAGATTTTTTTTTTTACAGATTTCAGTTGAACTGCCAGGCATAGGCAGCTGAATTAGTGCCATCTAGGACACTGGGCTTTGCACATCAGCTCCTCACCCTCAACACACCAGTGCAGTCTGAGCCACAATTAACCCCCAATGATCTGATTTGACTTCACTTCTGTGGAGCAGACAAACAGTGCAGTGGAATCCAGGGGACCCGATTTCCCAGTACCTGATTTAGATGCCTAAGTAATTCTTCTTTGCATTAATCACATTCATCAGCAGAACCTCAGGCTGCCTCCTGGATTCTATGCATTCCTGTTCCTGACAACAGAACAACAAGTATCTGCTCTGAAAAAAAAAAAAAGTGTTTTAAGTATATTGATACTTGATACTTAGTAGTTTCAAAACTTAACTGTTAGAAAGAAGACTGTTTTTCAAATCAATGGCTCAGGCATTACTGTAAAATATATCGATTAAAAACAAAGCATAATGTTAGTCATTTAGTCAGTAGAGTGATGCAATACTGAAATAAATTTATCCTTTGACTTTTGCATTAACCTTTTATTGACTGCTTGCATACTCATAATTAACACACACTTTAGCAAGCGTGGTTAATTTTAGCATTGTGATCAGTGTCCTCTAATGTAGCTGACACCCTGATCATCAGAATGTCAGTGCAGCCCAGGGGACCATAGCCAGGGATCTGCCTGTGTACACCTGCCCATGGTGTGAGATTGGCCACCTTCCCAGGGAAGGAGTCCTCTGCTATCACACAAATACTCACAGCACTCATACTGATGTTTGGCATGACTTGGTTGACCCTACTCATGAGCAAAGTCCACTTGGCAAAAATGGACAGAAAGGGGTTTAAAATACTGTGCAGTAGATAGGGTAGAGGTAGGGAGAATGTGCACCATCACAGGGACTAATTGCTCCTTGAAAATGGGCTTTTTAAGTTGGCCTGGCACAGGTCTTGAGTGTTGTAGCAGGGACTATGAAGTTTGGTCCATTCTGCTCATTTTTAGACAAATCACCCTTTCTTTAATATGCTGGTGAACGTGTATTATCACAAGGTTGGAGCTCAGTTGTTTAGAAATACATTGTGGCAGTTTTTCTGTTCTGCTGCAAATAAGGTATGAAAGATGCCTCTTGATTTGGCATCTGTTCTGTATCTCAGAGCATGTGTAGTTTGCCCTCTTAGCACATTTTGTGCATTCAATATACACAGATCAGATCCACTCTCTTTTGGAAGTTTGACTTTATTAACTCAAATAAGAGGTTTTTATTTAATTTATAGTATTTTAATTAACTTACAACATTAAAGCTCTTGGTTCTTTCTCCCTACGACTGTACTTTGCTGTTTGCAGTGTTTCCACATGGAGCATCATAAGTTCTTTTGTATCTGGGAAAAGATAGGATTTCTGTTTGTTCTCTGCTATCATTGCTAACTTCTGTTAGGTATCTTTCCCAGATACAAAGGCATTTGAAATAATTAATTGCAATTATTTAAGAGCCTTTGATTGTTCTGCTTCAGTAAAAAATGTGGCCATCCTTGTGTGGTATCTTCAAGTCTGTTACTGGGCTACAAATAATGAGCATTGTGGCAACAACTTCTCCCACAAAAGTTTATTAAAATCAATACCAATATCCTCATCTGGAAGGGGCTGCTCTTACAAACTGACTCTGAAGTCAGAAACCCATGTTTGGAAGACTCATCCAAGCTGGTGGGTGCCATTCAGATGAAACACTTCATGACCTGCCAGGTGCAGTGATGAGGGATTAGAACCCAGCCCTATAACTGTAAATATGAGCAACTTGAATTGACTTGGATATCAACTGGATCTGGCACAGGGATTGCAATTTTGATCAAAGGAGGTGACTCACAAAATGTAAAAATGTGTCATTCACTGCTCTTGTTACTGATATTAAAAGAAAAAAAAAAATAAATCTTGGACAGAAAGACAAAAGGGGCCATGGGATTGCAGAACTTGGAATATGGAAGCTCTGCTCTCTCTGGTTTTGTACTTTTGCTCCATGCTGATGCATTTCTGTCACCAGACTTCTGCAGGAAGTCTGAGGGCCTGGCACACTTCCATTCCTCTGATCCCTCACCTGGAATATGATGTGGCTAAAACTTCCCAATTGCATGAAAGTTAAGGCACATGCTTAGCTTTGAGGTGCCCTTTCAGGGATGGCTCTGCTGGTAAGATAAAATAGAGAAAGGAATGTAGCAGCTAGAATAGTTACTCCTGGACAGCTATCAGCATCCTGAGCTGCCCCATTTTCAGGAGCAGGAATTCCCAATCCCCAGGTGTGAGGGAAAACCTGGTCAATTCACTTGTGTGGAGAGCAAGGGAAAAAAGAGACAGGGAAAGTGAAAAAGGGCTCTGAAATGGTGAAGAAGCTGAAGTTGGTATGGTTTTCCTCTCAACGAAAATTCTGCTGTAAACAGCAGATGTGTGTGAGGGAGAATGTTTATTATTATCAGTTGATTTTGCAGACCACATAATATGTCTGCAGTATTTACTGGCTGAGCTTCTTGATTTGTCATCTGCAATAATCTCTACATGGTTAATTTATCCACTTTTAGATTGAAATGCTTAAACTGGAATATCTTCTACTCCCCAGCAAATTGAGTGTACTATTTTGTGCCAAGACAGAAAATAAAGCAAGATTTTAAAAGCCTTATAGAGTTATGCTGTAATTAGTTTCAGCTTCTCCTGCATATTAATTTTCTCCTGTTTCTTTATATAATTTGGAAAATGTCTTCAGAACATGATGGCACAATCAGTTAAGTACCTCTCAGAACTCATACACTAAACTGCATTTGCTGTAACAACTATTATAAAGCAGGCAGCAAAACAAATCCTCTGTTATTCTGTACAGTGCAGCTTATCAATGCAAACAGTTTAATATTTATGCTAAGAGGATTGTCACAAGTAGCTTCTGTTCCTTTAATTCTTGTTTTAAATAAATAATGAGAACATTTAAACACATTACTCTTCCCAGGGCCCTGAGGTCGGCTAATCTTATTATTTATGAAGTGATGTGCTACATAATAGTACTTAGTGCATGTTAACAGATGCTATTATCAGGGGCTGATGTGGAGAGCTGAAGATATATTGGAATGTTACGTGTTAATACTGTCCTCGTAGTGTAATGCACGATGGATTGAGTGCCCAGGATGCTGCTGCAGCAATTAACCACACACCAACATGGGTGTAAAGCTGAAGTATGTTTTCTCCTGGGCATTCCACTGCCATTAATAATTCCCAAGAGAAGAAATCTTTCATTTGGATACAGTCTCTTCCAGAAGGACAAGGAAGTTGTGTCTGTCAATATTTTCAGAGTTCATTTTACAGAGATGAAAGACACATCTGTGCCTAAAACAAATTCTGTGCTTTTGTAGAACATGAATTTTAAAGAAAACATCTATCTCTTGCAAGAGATAGAAGAGTGCTTCTACAATATGCATTTTATCTCCTTGAAGAACTACATAGAGCTGCAGTATATACCAAAATTCATTGTCTTGCCCCAGTGCAAACATTAACTAATTAATCAGCATCATGCAAGTTGTTTGAGGGGAAGAAATCCTCCTTCAACTGTGACAAGTTTGTGTTTTTTGATGCAGCTTGTTGTACTGCAGCCTAATTTAAGAGATGTGATTGCCACTTATAAAACTTTCCTCTGCAGGCTGCAGTTCAGCTGAATATTATAATTAGACTTCACTGGTATTGATGAATAATCCATTTAATAAAAAACATTGTAATTTAAGCATTTTCTCTGGGGACTAACATACACTAACCTCTTAATTTAATTTTATTGAAGTTTTGCCCACCTATTCATCATTGGAAGTTATTATTAACCTCCATTTCCATTTATCTTTATAGAATTTTCTCTTTTTATATTGCCTTTTTCAGAGCTAAGCAGGTTGATACACTTGTAAATCTCCAGAATCTACAAAGCTAGTCTGACTTCTTTAATATTGTTTAATCTATCCCCCCTGACCTTAATGCAGTAAATTCAGTTTAATCTTTCTCAATAATCTAGTAATACATTGGGAACCAGCAAACATTTAAATCTGATAATGGTTTAATCACATACTTTAAATAACAGCTGAGATAATGAAAAAATAATTCACCATATAAAGGTACACTAACTGAGTTTTCTCTGTGATTGGCTTTTTGAGAAATCCCTATAGAAAATACAAAGTCTACAACAGAAATCAACTTCACTGTAAATGAACAATCCATTTAGTCAGAAGATGTGGTATTTCTTTTTTATTATCATCTTTCTCTTTAAATGAATGCACGAATATATCCTTGCTGAGTATTCAGTTTCTTGATACAGTTTTACCCAAGTAATTCATCTCCTTACCTTTCTTTTCAGATGCCAGTCAGAAGCAGCAGAGAACTTGCCAGAAGACCAGAAACCAGAATGCCATCCCTTCTGGACAGATGAGGACTGTAACATGCCTCTGCCATATGATCTTGAGGACATAATTGCTGATCTACAAAGCCTTGTTCAGTGGGTAGAATGACAGGTGACCTATCAGCCTGGAATTATTGATGTACATCATTTGGAGAGAAGCCTTTTAGTTTAACATACATCTTTTCAGCTTTATAGTTCCTTGATCAGGTGTTATTTAGTGTCTCAGTTGCAGGTTTTATTGGTCATCATATAAAACATGAGGCCCCAAAGCTTCAGAAACAGGTGGCTTTTAACACCTGTAGCCAAAACACCAGCCTCAGCTTTTTCCTCCTCCGATTCCCATTGACCCTACAGCCCATGGGTATCTGTGTTTTCACAAGTTCCTTCAGTGTCTAAATTTCTGCTTCCATGAGTGCCTCTGGCTTAGGAGGTCTGAGCAATGTAAAGCATAGATCACAGCTGTGACACAGTGGAATCCATGATCTGGACATCCTAATGAGAGGGCAGCTTGGGGTGAGCCTGCTGGATATCTCCAGGATAGAGCTGTGCACACAGTATGGTCACTCTTCATCCACTACAACAGAGGTACGAGAGGTGGTGAAGAAAGTCCTTCATGCACTGGCTTCTTGTTTGAGAGTGGTTGTTTCAGATGAGGAACTCTGGAGGAGCATCCTGACATAGAGCCCCAAACTTTCTTGCTGGTTTTCATCATGGCAATTGAGTAATACTGGGAGAGATTTCCCATGGCAGTCAGTACCTCCAGGGCTCTTTGGAATGCAGAATTCAGTTCCTAACCATCACTCTGTTTCTGCATGTTGTGAGTGCTGTTTGGAGGGCATTGCCTGAAAAGCTGATGGGCTTAAGGAAGAGTTCTCATCAAGTCCCCTGGCTTAGATTTAGGCTGTGTGGTTGTGTGTAACACAGCATCTGTGGTGATCTAGTCAGATCTATGAGAACATAACCAGAAGACTATCAGAAATCAAGCTCTTTATGATCTGTTTATCAATGTCATGCTATAAAAAGAACAAATATATGTTGGATGGTATAGGGCATTCCTGAATGAGAGAGAGATTTTAGTTGGTTAAGTTGCTATTTTAACTTGAGCTGGTTTATGACTTCTTTTTTGCCATAAAAAGCAGAAGAAAATCATATTATGGTGAAACAGCACTCTGTATTACCACTTAACCACTACAAAAGAACCCAATAAGACTCAGAGCTTGACGTTGCCACTAAGAAATGAATATTCCTCCTGCGTTAATCTTCTGTTGAAAGCCAGTGTTGAGGCCAAGGGTACCCAGAGCATACCCACAGAGTGTATTTGTGAAGCACTCTGTGTGATGTGAGGCTCAGACTGCCCAAAATTGTACTTTTGACAGTATAACTTATGCCAGACCTCCCTGGAGCTAAAGAAGCTGTGCCAGCAAAAAATCAGTTTTAGTGGTATAAAACTGTGTCCACACCTACCAGCTTTTGCCAGGACAGTTCTGTCAAGTCCATACTGTACCTCTAACACCTCTGACATAGCTGGGCCAGCAAAAGGAGGAAGATCTGCATTAAACTTTTTCATTGTCATCCTGGACTCCTGCTAAAGCTGTTAGCTACCCTGTAGAACGTAAAGACCCTCTGAAGAATAAATTGCTATTTTAAGTAGGTTTGGTTATATTATAACCTTGATCCACACATTCATCTGTTGTCTCTTGTGCCAGAGATTTCTTAACGTTTTGAAGTACTATGCTATAGGCTTAGCTTTACAAATAACATATATTTGGATTAATGCCACACTAAATACTGTTTGCTTTGGAGATCACTAAGAGAAAAGCTAGCTGAAGATATGGGGATTCTGCTTTTGAAAAGGCACTCCTCACAGAAACAGAGATTTCCTTGGAATTGAGCACGATGAATTCAAACAAGCTAATGATGTAGCACTGTTAACACAGTGTTTGAGGGCACTGTTTGTTTGTTTATGCTGTTGCTTTATGATTATTTTGTGTTAAATTTAGCAATGCTAGAAACCATGGGGATCACAGTATTGAAATGAATCTGACAGCCATAAAGTGTAGAGGAGGCACATCAGGGTTGTAGTTTGTTGCTGAAGTGGAGGCATAGCTATTAAAAAATAATTGTCAAATAATTATTTTGAGCAGTAGAGGAAAAAAAAAAATCACAGGGTTTTTTCTTCTATTTGGAGATTGCTCACAATAATAGAATTTTTAAAAATACATGATTGTAGAATCATGTCTGTGGTGCAGGATTCAACTAGTGAATTAGCTAAAGTAGTAATGGCCTCAGTGCTGTCAGATCACACTTATTTAAGCCCGGATGCCAATGACATAGAAAAATGAACACCTTTGGAGTGGATAAGACCTGAGATTCACTGGCAAAATACCAATAACCAAGTGGTGAAGGAGGATTAATGTTCTGTGTTGTATTCCAGTCTCACATCATCTAAATCAGTGTAACGTGATTGAGTTCAGTTGAAATACAGAAGTGTAAGAAGGTTTCATATCTCCAAAGCCCACAGGAGTTGATAGCAAAGACATGAGTAAGGTTGATGGAACTGTTTGAAGCATGCAGGAATGCCAAAGGGTACCCCAAGAGGAGAACATGGTTAAAGGTAAATATCTATTAAAAAATGGGAGATCAAGTATAAATTATTAGTGTGTTTTGATTGCATATTAGAAGCAGACAAATACTTCAAAGTGTTATTTTTTTTTTTTTCATATATTTAAACTTTATCTCGTGTTGCAATGATACTTCAGCAATCGATTTATATTCCAGCATTAGATAAACCATTTCCACTTTGGATGAGCTGAAAAACACAGCCTCTAATGGATGTTCTGTGTATAGCAACTGATTGCCCAGTCTGGATGCTGAAGAGGAAGGAGAATCAAGGGCAGGTTTTTTTTTGCAGGGGAGAGGTGAGAGCATAAATTAGCTTCTAACATTAGATTCAGTGATTCTTCTTAAATGGTGAAGTTCACGACTTTGCTTACATTTACTTTTCATCAACCATGAAAGAATTAAGGTAAAACAGTTCACTTGCACATGTGTGTCAGGCTAAATGGATTACAGAAGATACAGATCTGTTTGCCTGTCTGCACTTGCCTTTAGACAATATTCATCAATTTTACAAAAGCTACTGACTAAACATGGAAGCAATACAAATTAAATGCTCAAAGGAAGGGCTTTCTTTAAAGAATCTGATATAGAGTTTGTTGTGCACTGATAGAAAGAAAATGTTGGCAGAAAATTAAAAACTTATATTGTTTCTGTGATTTGGGGGATGAAAGGTAAAGGCCGTTTTTAAGTCTCTGGTAGAAAACTGCTGTGTTATGCCCTATAATTGGGAACGTTTTTATAATGCTTTGTTCATATCTCTGCATATGAAAACATTTAGTGCTGCAGGTTCTGTCTTGTGGTAAAAGGTTATGTAAATAAAAAATACGAGTCTCAATACAGTAGAAATTAAAGGCATTGTGCTTGTGCTCTGAGCTTTACAGCAGATTTTTATTATCTAAAGTGTAAATAAGAATGCCATGAGTAAGCACTGAGTGGAAACATGGAGGATGGGTAACATGCAACATGGTAGCTATCCAAATCACTTGTCTTATTATCATCTAGGTACAGTTTTAGTTCCATTGGTAATGATGCAAATACACTTCAAAATCATACTGGATTTCTAGTGCCATAACAGTAGAGAGGAAAAAAGAGACTAAAAAAATACCCAAATCCAGGAAAGATGGCTAAAATATTGTAGTTTGTTTAGAGTGGGATTTGGTGCTTTCTCCCTTACTGTAGTGCAGTTCCATGGGTCTTTTTTCATGCAGTGGGATCTGGGCTAATGTGACAGAGAGAGTCTAATGTGGGGATCTGTCTCTGAGCTGGGATGAGGGGAAAGCAAGAGAGATGAGATGCACATGAGATGGAGGTGATGTGCTTTCTTCATGCCACAACTTTATTAACTGAGCTCATATGGGAGTCATTGAGCAGTAACTTGTACAGTGCAGGTCAGGATCTTTCCCTTAATTGTTTCCATCTGGTGCAAAATTAATGTTGGCTCCTTAACCCCCCTCATGCCCCCCACACCTGGTCTTCAGCTTTTTGCAGGGAGCTGACCACTTTGCAGCAAGTTTACAGAGATGGGAAGTGTGGTTGTTCCACTGGAGCAACAGGAATGAGAAACCCTGGAGCCCAGCTTCACCTCCACCTCTGTGGACTGAGTACCTCCACCAACATGTTCCCCATGGGAAATTCAAGTGGCTGCAGCTCATCTTCTAAACTCTCCCTCCAGAATGGTGAGCTGCTATGGGGAAGGGGTAGACAAACAAACAGAACACTGCAGTGAGGTTCTGTGTCTTAAAAAAGGCAACCACTGCACTCCTTACAGCCCTGAAAAGCTCAGCCTTACTCTGCTCTGGCATTAGTGTGCAGGAACTGTTAGGCAGTGATGAAAGACTGGAGCAGAAACACTGACATTCTTTGTTTCTGAGGATTCCCAACCTGCCTGGTTCTGGCTGTTACCTCACCCCACCTGTAAGGGCAGAGGCAATCCAGAATAGATCCACTGTTCTCTTTTCTTTCCAGTCCAAACTGAGACTCATCACCTTCAGTGTGGCTGGGCTTGCATCTTCATTTACATTCATCTGTCCTCTTCACCTTAGCCTGGGGGCATTCATTGAACAAGAGAAGGTAATTGCAAAAAGACTGTACTGAGTAAGGCTGCAGAACAGGTTGAATAACATGTCAAATAAAAGCCAGCAAATAACTGATAAAATTACCACATTAAAATGCTGATGTTCAGCTGTGAGCACTTCACACATGACATGAAAGCTGTGAGTTATCTTCTTGCTTTGGAGATACCATTCATAATTCACTTGGTAGAAGAGGATGCACTATGCTATGGTTTACCCTCTCTAGTACTCCCCTGATTTTACAGTGTTTGGCCATGAGGAATCAGAATTTGGCCACAAAATTGTTCTGCTCCTCCCCCTCTGTATCATCAAATGCTTGCTTTCATGCCAACACATCTTGGTCTGATTAGTCTCTTGATTAGAGGCTAAAGTAAAAAGTCAGGTGTATAGGATTCCCATTATCCTTTATTTCACTGCTTCTAAGAACAGGTCAGATAGAGTTATTTCAGTGAAAATGTGAACAATCAACTTCTGTTTACCATTAACCTTCAGTTTTCTTTTCTTAAAATCAAATCAGGGCTTGGTAGGCAGTTACTTTTATACATGTCCCTTGATCAGTGGAAATCTGTCAAAAGCCATTAAAGCCTCTATTAGGTTAAATTGCATTCATAGCTAAACTATCTGATCATTTAAAGGGCTGTGATGATTGTTTTTAATATAGCATACATTTATTTCTCTCTCTGAATAGTAACCTAACTTTGAAACTAAGCATGTGTGACTTTGTCTTTTTGCTGTACTTCACAACACAAGAAGTTTGGTTTCTTGGGGGAGATGAACCTCTACGTGAAAAGGGAAAAAAAGAATGCAATGAAATCACCTGCATATTCTCAGAACCTTTTCCTCCCTTTTTTCCTATTCCATTGTATCCAGCAAGGTGTAGCATATATGGAATGGGAAGAACTTTTCCAAGAAAACTTTAACATCTAATGGTAATAATATTTTAAAGTGACTTTTAATCTTAAGATCTCAGGATGCTTTACACAGAGAAACTGAGGCAAGGGTCTGCAGTGTTCTCGCTGCAAACACTGGAAAAAAGCCTCCAGACCCTCATTGCTGGCATCTGTCAGTTACTGCAGTTGATCAGCTCAGTTCATAGCTAAAAGATGCTCTCATAGAATTTTTTTTCTCCAAAGAGAAATCTGAATGTGAAACTGGAATCTGTCCTCCTCATGTCCTATTTAATTGCATAACATACAACAAAACCATACATAAACAGAAACATAACATACAACATACATCTCATGTCACAGATACCTTTCAGGCCTCCTAATGTTTGGTTAAACTTTCCAAGTGAATCTTTTAGTTATATTCAAGTCCCTGAGCTCTCACTGGGAAAAGTAAATTTTATTGGAACGAATAAATTATTCCATGAAGAATATGCAGAGGTATGGCATATAAGAAAAGAAGATGTAATACAATCCCCACTTTTAGCCCTAGTTGTGGTATGTCCCCTGCACACCCCAGAAGGTGATATAACTGCTGTTTAGGAATCTCTCAAGACAATCCCCTGTGAGTATTTGGGTGCTATTTATCCAGGTGAAGTTGCATTGCTGGAACAGCCTGGAATTCTGGTTGGGCACCTGTTAGCTCTTTTGTCTGGTACCTATTTGGTAGTCTGATAATACTTTACTGGAAGAACTACTTTACAATTTATTTTGATGAACATCTTAATAATTTATTACCAAAATGCTATCAAATCTTTCCACAGTTCTTTCATTACTGTTCTTCTATCCACTGATGTCCTTTCTGTCCCTTCTATGTCAGTAGTAACATTATTAACCAGTTGTGTTCTTTGTTAAGGTGATACAATTTTAAAATGGGAGAATTTCAAAGCTGTGTATTAGATAGTATTTTCTTAAGTATACTTATTTTCAAATTAATCTATTAAGATATTTTTGTTCCTTTCTTATTTGATAAACTACATGTAATTTTTCTTTAAAATTATATATATAACACTGTGAGATACATAGTGATATTTAAATTTGTGTTATGTATTTGCAGATCTATTGACATTTTTAAAATAAACAACTTAAAGAACCTGTTTGTCTATCATTTGTCCTCCAGAAGGTATTAGGTCTTCAGTACCTCCTTGTTGCAGTGCATGGGAGAAGAGGAGTGCATTTTTCACACCATCTGACTTCAGGTGCCAACATGAGAAAATTAATTTCTGTAAGCTTCCTATATGCTGGAAAGTGAGAGGAAAGCTTCTTCCAAGGAACAAACTCAAAGGTGCTCTGAATCTACTCTTCACTGGGGCATCTCTAACTGTATTGCAAGTTAGGCTGCATAGTTATCCTCATCTGCTTATGCTGACAATTTAATAATAAAAAGTAAATAATAAAAAGTATATAATTGGTACATGAAAAATGGTTAATTGTCAAAGGAGATTTTGGAGGGACTGGGGACAGGGAACTGCTTGGAAGAGTCCATCACAGAGCCACAAATATGGTGGAAGGGAACATCTTCCTTATGAGTAAGGGCTGAGGGGGCTGAGTCTCTTCAGCTTGGAGGAGTTTGGGGGAATGTCTTGTCAATGTTTATAAATATGCAAAGGGTGAGTGTCAGGAGGATGGAGCCAGGCTCTCCTCACTGATGTCCAACGACAGGAGAAGGGAGAACAGGTGCAAGTTGGAGCACTGGAGGTTCTGTATAAACATAAGGGAAAGCTTTTTCATTGTGAGGGTGACAGAACCCTGGCACAGGCTGCCCAGTGAGGTTTTGGAGTCTCCTTCTCTGGTGACATTCAGAACACACCTGGACACATTCTTGTGTGACCCACACGGGGTGACCTACACCAGAGCTCTGGCAGGAGCCTTGGACTTGATGAGCTCTCAAGGTCCCTTCCAGCCCCTCACATTTTGTGAAGGCAGATGAATTTCTGTTGCTCTTGTACTTCTACCATAAATGGCCATGCCTGACTGCCACTAACTGGAATAGTTTTTCCTTCAGCAAAAATTTATGGCTCTGCTACTATCTTTAGAATCTATTCTTCTGGCTGTGCAACTCCACGTGTCCCACAGTTGACACAAACTTTTGTAATATGTGAGTAGTAGGAAGTCAGTGTCCACTAACACTGCATCAACCCATTGGAGCTTATAAACTGTTTGTTCTATGTTTGTTGCAGTAGAGTTTGCACTTAAAAAACATATGTAGTGATGTTAAACAGGGCAATATCAAAGAAATGTGTCTTGCAGGTAGAGTAAGAAGTGGTAAGGTTGGGGGCATCTGCTGTTTGCAGGGAGCTTTATTTCACATTTTTATCTCCCACTCACAGGATATTTTGTGATAGCTCCCAGGCTCTGGTGTGTCAAAGGAAAAGTTATCATCAGTTGTCTCCATCTCAGGGCTGTGGATAGCCTGGAGTCCAAGCTAGCCCCAATTTAGGTCAGAGCAAGGCAAGAACCATCACTGCACATTTCATTTGCTACTCTGAAGAGAGCTGTTGCAGACTGCAGCACAAGGACTGGAGGTGCACAGGTTGCTGAGATGCACTGCAGTGTTTGGTATTACCTGGAGCTGCCTTCATGCCAAAGGCTGCTGCCCAAGTTATTCTGCATTGCTTGATTCCAGCCAAGAGGTGACGAAAGTGTGAATAACAAAGGCCAGGGCATTCCCTGCCAGGATGGAATGGAGTCTCCAAGCCAAAAAGGGTTGACAGAAAGCATTATTCACAGATAAGTCAGCTCAGAGTCAGCAAGTCATCCAAGAGGTAAGGAATCTGATTTCCTAGCCTAGAACATTCTTTCCTTGGCTTCAGAGTTTAATTGACTTAACCCAAAAGTTAGTGTACAGGCAACTGGCTGGATATCCATTTGCAAAGCCAGTATTATTCTGAAACATTTCTTCCCATTGATTGTAATGTGTATTACATTTATCTAGAAAGGCCAAGATAAGCATCCCTGGGATCTACAGTCAGAGAATCATAGAATAGTTTACATTGGAAGGGATTTTCAAGATCATCTACTAACAACCCCCCTGCTTGGGCAGGGACACCTTCTACTAGACCAGGTTGCTCCAAGGGCCTTCAACACTTCCAGAGATAGGGCATCCAAAACTTCCCTGGGCAACCTCTTCTTGCCTCATCATTCTCACAGTAAAGCATTTCTTCCTGATATCTAACAGAAATCTACCCTCTTCCAGTTTAAGAACATTACTCCTTGTCCTACGGTGTTCCTTTTTTTCTGATTCTCTCAAAGGTTCTCTAGGCTTTCCTGTTCCTTTACTTTTCATTCAAATGGGTAAAGCACATGGCATTAGTGCCCTTTCAAAAAAAATGTATCTACCAAAGACAGCACAGATGGAAGTGTTCATCTAATCTATATGATACCCTCTTTTCACAACTGTATTTCATTTCAGCAGGTTTGTGTGAAACTTGTTGCATAACTTTCACTAACATTTTTTAACTAATGGGACTTCATAAATTAGGCTTCTTTTATTGTCCTGTCCCTAGTTGCATCAAAAATCTTTGGGTAAAAATAAAAAGCACTCTTTTATAAGCCTTCATATTTTCTGTTTACAAGGATTTAACTAACATCTAATAAATTTAATGACCTCTAATAACAAGAGGAAGTGAAATCCTACTTACCAAATTCATGGCTTTCCAATGTATCTTGTGGCTTTATGGCATTTCAGACTGTAGGAATGTAAAAGCTGTTTAAGGAGCTGTTGCTAGGTTCAACTAGCTGCAGAAAACTGTTAAGTTGTTTTTGTTTCTCTTTTATTGCTTAACCTCTGGGGCCTAACTCTGGGCTACCTGATAAAGCAGTCGTTCAGGAACTTTAAACTGTACAAGCTTTGACTTGATAGGCATAGAACAAGGTCTTGTATTAAACACACATTTAAAAAAATAATTTCAAATCTGGAAATTGATTGTGGCTTGACCTACTTATTTTGAAGAGCTCAGTGATCCCTACTTCCTTTGTTTTGCTGATATTATTAGATCTATTGTTCTTTTACCAGAACTCCCAGCTGATAGAAGCAAAATCAATATAGTGCAAAGCTTGTTGGGCAGCCACCCTTCCATTAGAGTCAGGGCCACAATTAACTAAGACTAAGTTATGACATTTCTACTTTTGAAGGTTACAAATGCTTGTATTATTCAGCTTCTGGTATTCTCAGAGGGACAGACTCAAACATGCATGAAGCAAGCTGAAAACAGAGCAGTCTTGTAAAAAAATTCCAAATTACATACTGATTTTTAGTTCATGGCAACCTGAGAATTATAAATCGTGCAAAATTTCTTTGCAATGCTGATTTTTGAAGTGTATATCCAATGTAACACTTCTGAGGATATCTGATGTATCTGCATACCCTTATGTTCACACCTTTCAGGAACCTTTTGGGCTTGCCAGGCTCTCAGGTGCCAACTGCAGCGTGGCACTTGCCCCTGTGGTACAGAGGGGTGTGCAGAGGGATCTCTGAAGATAAAGCCCTTCCAGACACAGTAGCCTGAGCTGGCTCATCTTGGATTGAGGATGCTCAGAGGTCTGTAGTTCAAACACACATCTGCCCAGCTAATGGGGTCAGAACATCTTCTACACATAATGGATTGGTTCTCTCTCGGGTAAAGTGCCTCTAAGAGAAATTGAGAGGAGATCCGTCCTTAAATAAGATTTGATGCAGCCCAGGAGAATGACAATTACAGCTTTTGCTAACACTATTCCTAAGGCAAAGTCATGCTGTATAGGAAACAGGATGATGGAGTATTCAGGGAGCTTTTTTAGTGTAGTGACAAGTCCATGCTATGGAAAAGTTCTATGGGAGAGGAAATGAAGCTCACATAAGTGGCTTTTCCATGGGAGATCATAAGAAGTGTCCCTGTATGGGTCACCTTGGTAAAGTCTTGAGTTATTTTCTTCTGCATATAAGTGCAGCTGGTGATGGCAATGGATATTATTATCCAGCAGGTGAAAAACATAAGAGCCACCCCTGGGGTTAAAGTTCAGGGAGTCAACCAACATGTAGAGTAAAAGAGGTGATCAGAAAGAGCTGCCAAAATTAAGTTAGGGCTGCAACTAGAATTCCCTCCTTTGCTGGAGCTTAGCATGTCCCATGGCATAACTCTCATCAGGGTGCTGGAGTAGAGCTGGGCACAAATGGTTATAGGGGAGGTTTGGGCTCCATCTCCACCTGAGCTTTGTCACTGCCATCCTCATGGCAGTCATTCTTAATGGTGTCATTCTTAATTCATTACTATACATACCTTTCAGAGCCTTTGTGGGGTAAAAGATGAGAGAATACAGACTCCTGTAGTGTAAATATATCCCAGTGGTAAGGATTAATGAATATAGATTTCCTCAGGTGTACTGCAGTATTTTCTATTGTTTAGAAACACTGCACATCATTATTTTATGGAGAAGTAAAATATGTAAAAACATTTCTGTGGAGTTCTCCTCTAAATCTAACACAGATGGGTTTTTTCCTTTTTTTATTTTTTTTAAGCAACTATTTAATAAAATCTGACACTTAGCAATGTTTTGAAATAATTTTTGCTGCTTTGCCAGCAGTTGGCTTTGCTGTGAATCTCTAAAGACAAATCCATCTACAGTGAATCTAGCAAAATTCAGCTCCGTGTTGTATGTCAGGGTTGAGGACTACTTGTCAGCTCTGGCACTGTCAGATTTTATCTTTAAATATGACAGGCAATTTGTTCAGGGAGCACTTCTGAATGACAAGATATAGTAGTGTTGTAAAACATGGCACCTGTGTGGTATGCCCTGCCTTTGTGGACATCAGAGGCTATTGTTTCCTTTGCTATTAGACAGCCACAGTCACACAATACAGTGTGTAAAATGTTCACAGAAACCTTTTAAATAAAGTAGCAGGAAAGTAGATACCCTCCGGTCATTTAAGTCAAGCCATTTATCATTTTATCTTATAAAACACAACATTCACTAGAATATGATTTAAAGAGAAAAGCAAATGCTCTGCTGAGCAAGGCTGGTGCAAGCTGAGGATTTGAACCAAGCTGTAATAAAAGGCTTTTATCTTGAAAGTGCCAGGCAATAGAAAAATTAGGATTTGAACTCCTTCATAATCAGGCAGGTGGCAAGAGCCACTCAGAGGGCTGTTGTTGACCTGTAGGATGAATGAAGTCCCAGTGAAATTCTCCCTGTTTGCTGCATTGGAGCGTTCTGGAATGGGGCAGTAAGAGCAGAAGATGCAACATTCATGCACTAATAGATGTGGTTTAAAAATACATAGATAGAGGGTAATAGTGGATAATGTTCTTGGAATATAAGCAGATCAAACTAGCAAAAACTGAAGTGAGACACACTGTGGGTTTGCCACTGCCAACATCAAGGGAGGGTTTCTCCACCCTGCAGCAGCCATGTTCCCCTGGGGAGGGGTAAGGAGTTTTCTTCAGAACATGAGTTTAAAACTGAGTAAATCCAGAAAAACCTGGTACTAAAGAGACACTGTATGCAAGCATATCCCAGGATGTCTGTCCTTCAGCAATACTAACAGTCTTCTTGCTCTGCTGAGAGGGCATGGTGATTATATCCTAGAGAAAGTGGGAGAGGGCCAACTGGTTCTTTTAAAAGTAAAACCAAATCCCTTTTAGACTGGTTTTGGTGTGTTTCTGTTATCTCAGAAGTAGACAAGGTTCTGTTGACTGAATGCCCTCTGCTCCTACATGTGCATGTCAGCAAAGACCATCCTGTCCCTTGCTGTTCTGCTGGTACACAACCCTGCAGGCAGAAACCAACCCACTCCTGAACCCCCTTTAAAGACTGAACTACTGCCAGTACCCCTTCATCTTCATCTACACATGAAGCTGCTCTAAAGTGAGAGGGAGAAGCTCTGCTCTTAGTGATTAAAGGACCTCTTTAATCTCTGGTGTGCATTTCACTTGCCCCCAACTGCAGCTCCAGTGGATGTGTGAGATGGGAAGCTGGACTAAGGCCATTCTGTGCAGATTGCCCAAGAGCAAGAGAAGTATCAAAAGTTAGGGGTTTGCTTTGCAGCAGCTCTGTGATCAAGCCATGTTAGTGTCCTGGTGTCATGGAAGGCATGCAATAGTTGTTATTGTCTCAAGTCCTGGAAATTAGCGACTCTGTAAGAACCTGCGTTGGTTTTTATATAAGAAGAAAGCATCCAGACTTTTTCTTTACAGCTGAATGCAGAAGAAGTGAACTCAGCAAACTCAAACACTAGGTGGCAAACCCGGAGACACCAGTTTTAAACGTGTAGTGGCAGCAAAGCCACCATCTCCACTGTTGCAGCCTGCCCCAATGAGAGCATCTGTTGTAGGTGAACAGAGAGCCTTTCATGAAGCTGATGGGTGACAGGATGGGGTCAGTGGTTAGAAAGATGCAGCATATGTGCAGTTGGAGCCCTCACTGGGAGGATTTGGCATAGTTTAAATATACTTTTGAGTTTCCTCTTCTGGCTAGAAATTAAGTTTTATCTCCTCACCTGGGTTTTACTACTTTAAAGGAAAGTCTGCAGCTGAAGAAGAGAGGTAGCCTGTGCTGTTTCCTTTGTGAGACAAAACTGTTTGTCACGTTCATTCTTGGTGTGATTTCCCTGTCTTCAGTAGAAGAATGTGATATGTTAGTTTTTAAAATAGTATTAATTGCATTCAGCTCTTTATGAATTCCTCTCAGATATTTTTCTCTGTTTCTTTTTTACATGAAAGGTTGACATAACTTTAGAGCCACTGGGAAAACAGTACATTCATCTTATCTATGCAAAGATCTTATGACAGTTATGTCCATATTCTGAGATGGTTTCCATAATAAATGGAAAGCAAGAAGCAGCTCCAGAGGATTAATTATTCCACCTGTTTTTGACATTTCCTTCAGGTTAGGATAAACTGTCTCTGAAGAAGCCTTTCTTTTCCCACTAACTCCAGGGAGAGCTAAGCTAATTTACTTGTCAGGTAGCTAAATTTGGCTGAGGAAAGTCATCCTTAGTCATCTAAGTCCCTTGACTTTCTTCCAGACATCGAAGCCAAGATAGATCACAAAGGTGTTTTTGAAGAATGTTTGCCTTCTCTCTGTTCACAAGCACTTGACCATCTGTGCTATGTTAACTTCATAATGGAATCTAATTCAAAGGGCTTTTAAAAACAAAGAGAAAGATTTAATTGTAACTAATAGAGATGGATGATTGGTATGGTCACACAGAGCAACATAAATCTTTGTGCCATGCCCAATGCTAAAAAGCAGGCAAACTAAATAGCTCAGCAAACTCATATACTTAAGCATCAGAAAGGCATCCAGGGAAAGGTTTTCAGACCTTGTGTCCATTAGGAGGGCAGATAAACACCCAGTGAAGTAATTTTGCCTGCCCATCACTGAATAACATACTTTGAAATGAAGTGCTGCAGATCAGCTCCACCCTCCTCAAGCAAGAGGCCTGGCCAGCAGCTTCAGAGAGCAGAAAACCCCTCAAGCATTAATGAGAGAACCACATACATCCAAATTAACTGCTCCAAATAATAGGTGCAGCTCTGTAGTGTGTCTCTCAAATACTGTGTCTTTAGTGGGGTCTGTGTTGGGCAGCTGCATAAAAAGGATTTGGATTAAGGAGCAGGAAGGACTTTTATTCAAAGGCAGAAATGGAAAATCTGGGGTAGAAGTGAACTGATCAGCAGTGAAAGAAGATACAGACCCATCTCAATAACTGCACCAGAGAATAATCTTTTGCTTTTATAGCAGTTTCTCTGTTCAAATACTCTAATTCAAATATTTCTGTTACAGGAAGACTGAGATGTGCCAGCTAGGAAGGAGCAGTGCATCCTCTTACTCTACAAATGCAGTGCACTGATGAGCATGAGTACTTCCTTCTATAGAATAGTCCACAGACATCATTTAATGTTATCTGCAGTAAAAGTATTTTGGGTGTTTTTAGTGGAAATAATAGGTGTTTGTTTCAGCGGGCTCCTTGTGTCCTCAGTTTGCCTTGTGTAAGCCATCAAGGTGGTTATTGTATCAGTGTGGGCAAATCAAAATAATGACACAAATACACAGGAATGGCTTCTTTTGGCTGGGGAAAATTGCAGTTCAGTGATGTACAAGATGCCATTCCCCTCTGGGCATGAAACATGACAGACATGGTTATCCACAGCTATAGGAAGTCTGAGATGTCAGGAAATGGAAGCACATATGCACAAGCTTCATTTACTTTCCCAGCTGCCCAGGAGGAAGCTTTGAGTCTGTGGTAATGGAGTGAGCAAGAAATGTAATGGAAAGAAACTCAGAGAGGCTGGAAGAAGCTGCTGGACATGCATGAAAGCAGAAAGGTAGGTGGGAGTGTTCCTCCACAGTTTACTGTGGTGTTTTGCAGAAAGTGGTGCTTTTGGTAGAGTAAATAAGATAACATGTTCTGTGATATTTAAAGGAATCAAGTTGAAGCATGAAATTTTTTGCATAACTCTTCTATCTGAAGCAAAAGACCTTGGTACCCCTGTAGACCAAGCTTGGCTTAGGAAGACAGGCTCAGATGCTTGCACTGATGCTTTTTAACACTTTCTCCTAAATGAGGAGAAGCCTCTCAGAAAATGAAAGCATTCTTATCATGTATTCCTCTCTGACTTGTCCTAAAGACTTTTGAATTTATGACCAGCTTTAATCAAATATGAAATAGAAATCCAAGTCTAAAAGATGAAAGTTCAAAAAAAAACCACTTTTATGAAGTTTGGAATATGGCAAAAGAAGGGAGATGTATAGCAGTGCCTTTTCCATGGAGGAGGCAGCAGAACAAGGCTGTCACTGTCCCATTGCAGCAGACAGCTTGTCAGTCAGTCACAGCAAGGTCCATGGCCTTGAGAGAGGACATACTAAAAACCATGGAGAAAGCAGGGCTGTTGTGGTGGGGGGACAGGGCCAGGATTTTGGTGACAGAAAAATGAAATCCATGGGAAATTAGGCTTCATTAGGGCTGCTGCTCACAAAGCAACTTCTTGGTAACCCTGGGAAAAGTACAACTCTCACTGCCTTATACTTAAAAATCAAGAGTGATATTCCAAGTGCTTTGAATCATTGAATGATTTGGGTTGAAATGGACCTTCAATGTCCTTAAAGGGAGCTTTGGCTATACAGAAGCTGACATTCTTCAAGAAGTTTTCTTCCAAGAATTATCTGCAATGAGCACACATTCTTAACTCATGTTTGCTTGTACTAGCCAGGCTGACACTTGGTAGATTGGGCCAGAGATTGAGCTTTTCAGCCAACCAGCAAAGCACTCAAGCATATATTTAAATCTAAGTTGTGTGAGTTTCCCAGCTGATAAAGTGTGTAAGTGCTTTGCTGGATCAGGGCTGGTCCTTTGCACCTCAGTTTTCTAAGTTTCTGAGCAGAGGTTATTTCGGTACAATAAATCATTTAACCTGGTTTCCTACAGAAGTGTGATGTTTGTAATGGTGCTATAGGCTCATACACATCTGTTAGTTCTGTACACTGGTCACCCAGGGACCCCCTGAAGAGGTTGAGTTTCTGCAGTTTTCATGAAAGTAGGAAGGAGATATTATTAATATCAGTCATATATACTGGTGGGATAAAACTTTAGTAGCAAACACCATATCCAGAACAATTATTCTGAATTTTAACCCAAAGGGGAAATTTTTTCCTTGCCAAGGGACATTTGTGGCAGACATGCAGACCTGAGCATTATCCAGAAGCAATGCAAACCTCCTCTGTGGCTGTGCAGGTGTCAGCAAGTTTGGTGGCTGCCTGGCCACAGGCTCCCTCCCTCTGCACCTTCCTAAACTCCCAGAAGGGAAACAGAAAAGAAAGGTGGCCTGGACAGACTGAGTCCTAGGATGAAGAACAAAATACCTTGTCCAATCACAGTGTTACCTGAGATAACATTTCTGTTATTCCTACAAAGAGTTGACAATTACACTGCAGCTTTATTTTGGTTTGCTTTTCTTTGAAATCAACTGAATATCAATCTACAATCGATACAGAAAGTTGCCCATAGGCACTTCCACCTTCCAGTCTGCTTCGTGGATCAGCTGCTGGTAATTTATACACAGTCAATAAGACACATTTCAAAATCGAGTTTTCTCTCCCAAAAGGCAAAACTGCTCTAATTTGCAGCTGGATATGAGCTGGGCAAACAACACACTCCTGGAGAAAATGTAATTTCTAATTTACAAGAAACTTCAGTGAAAGATTAGATCTGATCTACTCTCTATGCAAGTCATCTATGGATATTTATATTATGATAACTGGAGAGCATGAATTGCTGGTTTTCCTTTTGGGTATCTTTTTCATTTGTTTGTTTAGCAAAACCTGCAGGGGAAACTAGAACAACTATAATTACAGTCACAGGTACAAGTTGTGGGGTCTGTAGATAATAAGCTACAAGGCATTTTTATTGTGCTTTTTTATTATTATTTAGCTCCAGAATTCTTTTTTTTTTCCCAAGACAATCCATCTGTACTTTGTAGGAAGGAGAATCAAAGCAATAGCTGTCAAATATCAGTGAGATAGCAGATTTACAAATTAATCCCATTGCTTGGTATTTCCACAAAGGTCGAAATCTATAATTGGTGCTAGAAACTATAATTAACTTATTAGAAGCACTGGGGCAGCTAGGTGTGCAAAATGGCAGCAGGTGTGTAATATCATTAGAAATACTCTGTATAAAAAGCACCTCTGAGTTTTATCCCTTTAGTTTCATGCTTTCAGCTGCCAATTTGATTGGTTAAGTAGTTTTGGGCCATGCAATACTCTTTCTTTTGGATTGATGTGTTTATTACTTTTTGTGACAGGGGATCCCAAGGCAGATGTTCAATAAAGAAACAAGCTGCTACAGAGCAGAGTAAAGAGATAGGTGGTGTAGATGCAGGAAATTGGGAAAGTTATCATATGTGCTAAGTTGTTATTGAAGATTTTGCTCCCAGCATTTGTAGCAGTTGTGTTATATACTCTTCCACAGACAGTAATCTAACAGGGAATTATTGAAAGCCAAGTGCCAAGATTTCAAATTGCACTCTGTGATCTGGAGCTGCTGCTCAAAGAGGGAGCTGGAGCTTTGAAATTATAAAGACATGGCCATGTCATTTTTAGGAGAAATCTGTGTGAGCTCTTGGAGCAGCTTTGCTCATGCAGAGCCTTTGCTCACTGAGATGCTTTCCCTTGGCACCTTGTGCCATCATTTATGTTAGCACAAAGTGAGGGAAAATCATTACTGGAAAGGAATATAGTTCAGAATTTGGATAAAGTGTGAACAAATTATAGTTGTGCAGAGATCTGATTTATGGATTGGTCAAAGCCAAATCCTGCTCTGTCTTCTGAAGTAGAAATGCAGGATCATCACATTTAAGTGAGTGGGAATACACAGGTGGATACACAGGGAAAAGGAAGAAGAGAGACAGGGGATTTAATTCTTATAACTGTTCATAGCTTGGTTTGTTTTTTGCTTAGTCCTAAAGAGGAAAGAAAATGTATGTTTCTTTTATGGCTTTCAGAAACTTTTGAACACTCCTGCAGGGGAAGAAAGCAGATATTTTCCAGAGAGGCTTTGTGGCATATCTTTTTTAAGTGTTTTAAAAGGAAGCAATAGGATGATAAACATAAAAATCTCCCTTTTAATTGATTTAGTATATTTTGCTGGTTTTGTGACTTTAACTTACTGTATTACAAATAGATATGAGTAGAGCTAATAATTCATGTGAGAGAAAAATCCAATTAGATTTTTCTGAATGCCCCTAAAGCTTCTGCCCAGAAGCAGAAGCTGGCCAGCACGTCTGAATGATTCTGAGAGGAAACTCTTCTGCTCTGCCCGTGGTCTTTTATCCCTTGCTTTCCTTTGGTTTCTTGGTGGCAAGTATTAGTGTCAGCCCTGAAACAGTATTCTTCCACCTGTGTTTTGAAGGGCTGAGTGTCTGGTTCTGCCTTTCACCACCTCTGAAGCACTTCCTGCCTCTCCCCTCTCATCTCTGACCTCTGTGAGGCTCTGCTGCTCAAACACCACTGGGCACAAAGTGCTGCCCTGCCTTCCCTTGCAAACAAGGAGGTGTGACTGTGCCATCCCAGCTCTTCCCACTCCTCTCTGTGTTGACAGTCACTTGAAACCTCCCTTCTATGGCTGTAGGACTGCAGCAGAGTCATTCCTCCCAGGCAGTGCCTATCTGCACCCTCTGCCTCTCATTTATAAATTATGGCCTGGGCTACAAGGGAAAAGATGTGTAATGGTCTCTTGCTGTCTGTGGGCAGAAATGGTGTTCAAATTCACCCAGTCCTGAGGGCCAAGACTTACCATGGCCTGAAATGGCAGATTTCATGGGCTGGGACAGGTATTCCAGGTCACTTCCCAGCTTTGCATTCTCCTCTAACTGGAAAGCTACTGAAGCCTTGAGGGGGAAGAAAAAGGAAGTTATCTGATTTAGACTAATTATTAGACTTTATCAGACCAGGCTAAACAATATGCAATTTAGAATTTCTGTTGACACAACCACGAGAGGTGCCAAGGAAGCATTAAACATGTGAGGCAGAAAAGAAAAAGTTGTGACAACAAAGTTGTGTTAGAACAGGGGTGAGCCTAAAGCTCAAGAGCACTTTCAGTGATGGGATGTGTTTCATCAGTGTGTCTCAAAGCACAAAGACAGCTGGAAGAGAAAATACAGTCCTTAGGATGTGAAGAGCAGAGACACAGGGAAGAGGAGAATCATGCTAAAAAGCAATATAAGCAGTGACGTTTTTAAAACAAACCACTGTGGTTGCTGCATTGTACAAACCTAATAAGACATAGTGAAAAATATTGGATTTATTTTTACAAGTTAAAAGTGACCTTGTTGGCCTTATGAATGGATTCACTTCTCACAGTACCTCTTAAGGGCATTAGGGTTATGACTAACTCATAAAAATAAATCCAATATTTTCCCCTTGGCCATGTCATATCCAGTGTTGGAATTCAGCTGTGAGAACTGGTGGGGCTCCGACTTTCATTTAGTTTGACCTCCCATTATGAGAAGTACCCAGCTCTCAATCCTGGTGGGCTGCAGCATAATTCCACCACAGTCATATCACATACTGAGTGGAAATAGAGAAAAAAATCAAAGAAGGCCTTGAAAATAGAGGGTCGTGCAACACAGTGTGTAAGTGGAAACAACGTATGAAAGGAATAAGTCTTTCAAATACTGATAAAGTTTTCTCCTTCCCTGTTTTTTATTTGACCAGCCTAGTCATACACTGAGTATGGAAAAAACAAAAATCTAAGCTAATGTTTTACCTCGTACAGTTACACATTTATGTTGGAATCAGAGGAACTTGAAAAATCCAGTCAAGAAAACAGCCAGAAAACAAATGGTTTAAAAATGGTGTTGAGGGCTTTAAAGGTGCTCAACATACCTACCTAGTTTTGGGAGAGATACAACTTGTACTGAGCACTAACCTAGTCCAAAGCAGTTGGAAAAAGTAGAAAAAACTGTTTTCAGCACCTATGGAAGTCTATAGCTGTGAATCTGAAGCTTTGTTGCTGTAGCTTATAGGGCTCTGCTGCTCACTGTGGATTGGGTCCATGCACACCAGTGACTTCTGTGTAGGGTGAATAAAGGTTATGAGTGATACCAAATGTGCACTTTTTATAACCTGTGTATTCTCCATGTCTGTTCTTCGTATCAGCCTCAGATGAGTTCATCCTCCTCTTGGTTAAATAATGTTTAAAGTTCTAAAATATGCATCTGGGCAAGGTTCTCTAGGTCACCCTGCTGGAGAACGGGGGTTGGACCAGCTGACCTCCAGAGGGCCCCTACATCTTCAGCCATTCACTGAGATCATTGCCTTAAATCCAAACTCTAACAACACAAACTTCTGCCCAGGCTAATTTACTCTGTCAAGAAACGTAAGGTAGGTGGGAAAGCAGTCAGTGACATAGGAGGGATGGTGTGATGGGGTTAATGAGAAGGCGTGACAGTTACAATCAGTTACAATTAGGCCAAGCTGAAATGGAAGCAAAACCAGATTAAAGATTTCCTGCATTGTCACTGTCCTTACAGGGTAAACCCTTAACTACTGTAATTTGGGTCAAACTTGAACTCTGGTGCAAGGAACCTATAAATTCATCTATCTGTGTTTATCTGGAGCCAAGTTGGATTCCAGCCCTGGTTACTGCAAGGGTAATTTTGCCATTGTTCAGTGTTATCCTTTCTCCTCTCAAATTTTCTCCCAACAACTTGAGCAGCGTGATGAATTAAAACTGTAGAAAATCATGAATGACATGAATAAGCTGTAGGCATTTTTGAGGTTGCAGGGCTAACAGTAAATATTCACAGTTAAAATATTAAATTTAGGTTTATATGCCATGGAAATGTTGAGTACCTTCTTTGCTTTCTTTTCTCTGCCTCTGCTTTTCCCATGATTCTTTTATTACAGTGAACAAGTTCCATATCTGTAACATCCAGAAGTTGACGAGTTCTCATATTGCATTTCCTTATTTTCTCTGAAAAGTTTCAATGAGTATTATTTTACCTGTGTTATTTTAGTGTCCAAAGTATTCCCATAGTCAGATCAATCATGGGAAAATTTCCATGCCTCAGAAGCATTACAGGATCCAGAGATAAGGGGTTCCCTAAGGCTGGGAGGTGTCAGATCTGCTCAACTCTCAGCTTCCGAGGAACCCCTGGTTTTCCTCTGAAACAGCCCCTGTGCCTCAGCATTCCCTAGGCCAAGCAGATGCCATGCTCTGAGTATTCTGGTGACTTCTGCAATAGCTACTGCATGCTAAAAAGGTGTGCTGGCAAGAAAGCCACAACCACATATTTAGCTTTCTTTTATGAGACAGCTTTGTCAGGATTTAAAGGCATTTTTCCTGAACGTGACAAATAAGCCTGCTGAACCAGCTAAGAAGTCTTATTTATGTAAACTGACTCTGATGTTACCTCGTGTAAAATATGTTTAATTTTAACCAATGCATATCTGACTTATAGTTTCCATAAAGATTTGTGAATACATTATGATAAAATCTAAAACCTTGGCAACAGTTAAGAGGACAGAGTTTGCAGATAAAAATCAATATTGCCTGCAGTATCCCAAGAGAAAATACTGCTAGTGAAGTTTAAATTAGCTTTGCCCTAAAATCTAAGACATTCCTGCAGCACACTTTAAAGCATCTTAAAGTGTGAAGGAGTTAAGCTAATTACTGTAGCATCTGAAGACAAGACATTTGTAAAATTAATGGGCTCAAGTCTGCAGTCTTTCATTCAGCAGAAATTCATACTGCAATTGTGTTGTTATTCTGGGAGAACTGCAGAACCCAGTCTCTTGCTTTAAACACTGGGATCTGTCCAATTACTGGGTTTTTTGGGGGGGGATTTCTGCTTACACAGTGTGAATGGGGCAAATTGGACCATTTAGTTTCAGGCACCACTCGATGTTATCTGTTCATGAGGGCAGGACCTCCCCTGCAGAGACATTGCCTTGCACCTCTCCTACTGAGTAGATTTGGTCTTCTGACACCATTGGTTCCATAAGGCCAAGCCTTCAGTGAACAAGTCACCTGAGCAGTCACATTCTATCATTCTAAACCATGTAGCCCAATTGGAGCTGCTCTTTAAATCAAGATGTGGTGCTAAAGACCTGAAGTCCAGACTGGGTGTTCCTGGGAAGCTTATTGCAAGTGAGCAGAACTTGTTGTAGTGAGGACAGGAATGAGATTTACCTGGGAGACACCAAACCCAGTGTTTAGTTTAGGCATGAGCTCTGCTCAGCAGCTTTGTTCTTCCCCAGTACTCAAGTTGTCCCACCAAGACATGGCTACAGAACACAGGAAAGGATTCAGGTAAGAGTTTCCTTGGTGAAGTGTTGGAAGGATGCAACTCTCTGTTAAAAGTATTTATAGTTCAGAGCACTGGTCCACTGCAATTTATTGGCTCTGCTTGCTGTTGGAAGCTCAGGCTTAGGAAGGTGAATTGTTTGGGATTTAGGTTCTTTCCTGTCTGTTCTCCTCTAAACCAGTCCAAGCCAGGAGAGCAGTTATGGAGAAGACCAAAACAACTTGTGTTGCCTCCTTAATGGCAAGTAGCCTTGTTCCTTCCAGGCTGCAGAGCCATTTCTACCACATCTGGTTTTTAAACTGAAGATTTTTACAAGGCATTCACAAATGTTAAAAATAAATAAATAAATAAATAAAAAATTTAGCATATTATGTGAACGTTTGCCCAGCTGCCTCTTGCCAGGCTTTATTTGGAAGCTGCTGGCTGGAAAAGGGTCAGTATAGCTATAACAGATTTCTTGATTCTTGTTTGCCTGAGAAACTCCAGACTTTGCTCACCTTAAAAAAAGCCCTGCTTTGGTTTCCTGACTGAGGTAGGACTCAATTAATGGAAATTAACAATAGTTAGAGGTGAGTGGCAGGGTGGAGGAAAGGATTGCTGCATGAGAATTTACAGCACAGACTCTGTCAGAAAATGCTAAGATATATTTCACATTTTTATCTAAATATAATTTCATTACTGAGTGTTGGGCAGATAAAGAGAAACAGTGCACCAGATGCAATTTGTACACACACAAATATATATGTATTTCTTTGCCTTTGATCTTTGTAGAAAAATCTTGTCCTTCCAGTAGATGCATTTTCAGATAAGATTGTTTGTCTTTTTCCAGTTCAAAGATGTAGTCAATAACTGAAGCTAGGCTGGAAGAGATGGTACAGAAAAGTATTTACTCACAGGAGAAGTGTGGTAAATGCACTTTTTATACCTATCATCCAGTTCAGTTCCACTGGACCAATGACTGTTAGTACTGAGTTTATTCCACACCTCTATTTTTGGGAGTTTCTTAAAATTTTCTTAGCCTTTTGCAGTGTTCTTCTTATTCACTGCAATTTCCCAAGTTCCAAGCTTTTATTATTGCAAACCCTATGTTAGAAATACTTATGTCCTAACTATACAGCTCCTCAGCTTTTTGCAGGGCATCTCCTGTGCATGCACACTTAGAAGTTGTTTGGTTTGAACCACATTGAACCTTGAAATTCTTGATGCATCATTGACATGTGAGTCTTTTTCCTTTCTTATTACAGCTGCTCAGTGTCTCAAGCACCTTTTTGGCATGTGGTAGGAGCCTTGATACTTCTTCCTTTAGGTGCTTGCTTGGAACTAGTAATAGTGAAGCCCTGGCAGGCCAAGCCCTGGCAGACAGGACTTTGCTGCACTTCCAGAGCAGGCTGGAGAGCTCACAGTCTCCCTGACAGACTCCAGAATGTCCTTGCTGGATTGTTTCTCCCCCAGGGCCATCTGAAGGAATATGCCTCAGATGACTGCATTCAAGCAAATGTCACCCTTGTGTTTCACTTTAGTCCATTTAAATCTCACACTTTCTGCTGTACCCAAAGCCATTAGTCCATGTCATCCCTCACTGTAATACAGATCTGCTCCTATCTCATTACAGCATCCTCAGCTCTACCTCAGGGGCTGATACACACATACAGAGCTATACTGAATTATTAAGGCTTTCACTTAAACCATCAAGACTCAAGAAGTTTTGAAACTTCATCTTTAATGTGACTTGTAAGGTGTAAGTACTCGAGATGTCTCTCAACACTGGATGTTTTTAATACACTCAGTGCCACAATTCCTGTATAATTATATGGATTTTGAGATAGATATCTGCATTCTGACTTTGGTTAACTCTGGCTCTATTGCAGTTTGACTGCAACAAAAACTAAAGACCTTTTCCTCTTATGTACATAAACAATGAAAGCCTTAAATCTTCCTTGTCAGATGAAAGCCTGGGCATTCCATAATAATATTTTTCATGTGCCTTACAGTAGGAATTATTTTGAGTGTTCAACTTTGCCTCAGTAGGTCAGAGATTATATTCTTTTTATACAGATCTTTAATATAAGCAATATTCTCTCTCACCTCTGACTCATAATACAGCAGTTTTCCTTCAAAGCGTAAATTAAAGTGAAGCCACAAAAGAGTCATTAATGGACTTAGTAGAGTCAATACTGAGGGTATCATGTACTGCCTGTTTAATATTAAAAGCAAAGTCAATGGAAGTATGGCCTTAATATATGTGGGCTTTGTGGATACCAGCGAGACAGAGCAGAAAGTTTAAACTTCAGAGCATGCAGAGTGATGAAACAGCTTGCTAGGAAGCATAATGTTGGGGTTCATTCCTGAAAACCCAGGAAAATATACGCCTCCAGCTAAAGGTCAGAAGCTGTTTGTGAGGATCAGGTTGGTGTCATCCACTGTATTTCATACGTAGATTTTTTTAAAAATTCTAACGGAAGAAAAAGATTTGTAATTCCAGAGCTGCCATTTAAACAGTAATAACCAAATCACTGGCTAATCTGCTCCTTCAAAGTAATGAATGGAAAGGCCAGAATGCCAGAGCAAAATCCCCTACAGAACACACTTTGTGAGAGAACTAATAAGACACAGAGCATAACTTTATTCCACTTACAGTATCTGAGACTTTTACTGGACCAATTAGAAGAGACTTAAAATGCAATTAAAGTAGAAATCACTTGGCAAGGAGGCATTAGCTATCTCTGCCATCAGCTCTGCATTAGCAAGCCTTTAGCAAGAGGTTTGCTGAGGGATACAGGCTCTGTGAAGCACAACAGTGGGGCTGAGCCTAAAGCAACTCAGGAGGTTGGAGGGAAAGTAACTTCCAGGGAATGTCCCGGGATTGCCTGTTGATGCTCTGCAGGGATGTAAATGCTGGGATGGGAAAGAAAGGCAGCTTCTTAGATGTGGCTGCAGTGGAGAACAGAGGGCACAACCTGCTGGAGCTCTTTCACCCTCCTGATAAATGGTGCTGCAGCAGGGAGCCCATCTGTTTCTACAACTGACTGCAGGTTTCTTTTTAATACCCCATCTCTTGGCAGTATTGCCATGATGTGGATTTAGCTCAGTGGGTTCCTCATTAGTGGTGCATGGGACCAGGGGGCATCAGTACACCCTGATTCTTGAAGTTTCTGTGTGTTGGAAGCTGAGCCATAAACCAGGGAATTCTGCAGAAGGTCGAACTGCTGCTTGTATTAAGGCCAATGGCTGAAATTATTATTTATTTTTTTTTAAGGAACAAATCAGGAAGTAGGAGGTTTGTGTGTGTAAATCCAGGGAAAAAAAAGAACTTTCTGTGAAATTCACTTTGTGGAGTTAAAAATTGTAGCCTCAGAGCTGAGTTTTAAGACCTGGAGACCTGATTCAGGCGATGCTCCTTGCCTGTGGGAAGGGCTGCCTGCCCGAAGCCTCAGACTAAATGATGTCCAACATACTCATTAATATTAGGTGATGAAGCCACAAATGCTGCTATATCAGTAGATGAGAAATGCCCTTTTAAATAAGGACATGCTGCTTAGGCATTTGCAGATAAGATGTATATGTGCAGGGATGCTTTCAGGTACTCTCTGCATTCAGCAACTTGCTGCCTGCCTTGCTGGGTCAGAGATGCTGCTCTGCTTGCACAGCCCTGTGTCCTGTGTGTTTCTGCACAATGCACAAACAGTTTTAATTGTAATACAGGGCAACGAGCCATGACAACAAACTGCTTCCAAATGCCTCATGCTAGAGCTGATCCCTGAACAGTTATGACTGACCAAGCTTTTTCCCCAAGCACTGGGTCATGGAATTCCAAACTCCGTCACTGCCACAGCCATTCCCTGCCAGTGGTGCCTCTGACAGGATTCATCTAGAAACAGTCAGGCCCTGAGTAACTGTTCTGCATTTTTTGCAAAAAAGAAATCTGGAACAGTGAGTCCCAGGATCTGTCAAACTCCTTCCTCTCTCTGAAGTAGCTGTTAGCCACATGCTACCACTAACAATTGACAGAAATGGACATTAATTAATTTTTTGTTCATTTTCTACTGCTGATCACGTTTCAAAAAGAACTTCTGCATCTCTTAGTAAAATGGGTCCAAATTTGCATAATTACAACGGTGATGTTTTTCAAATTTTAATAATGCATAGGAAGATTATATTTTTTTTTAATGCATGGGAAAACAAGGCAAAGCAGAAACTTGGCCATTTTATAAGCCACAATGTGTGGACAATAAAGAATAATCAAGTCATCTACACCTTATCTAAAATGAAATAAAAGATGTTTACTACTGCCTGTCCCTCAACACAGCAGAGTTCTGCAAGGCCATTTGTTTAACCAGAGCACTGCAGACCCCGAGCTGTGAAACTTCAGCATGGAGCATGGGACTGACATCCTGATTTAGAAGCATCACGTAAAATCTTAATCAGTGCAGCCAAATTAGCAGAGGGAAGCTTTTACACCATGTTCATTGTTTACGCTTATCATTTTTAATAAATTGTAAAGGCTTTTACAGGTGTGGAAATAGGCCTGTTACCAAGATAATTTTCTTATTCACAGACATCTTAGATTGAGATGTGACATTCAGCATCGTTCCCTTGCTCTGTCTCCGTAGGTTATGAAAGCTATGTAGGTTTCTAGCACCATCTCTGTGTATGGATCTCCAAATAAGCCTTTGAATAGCTTTCCATATTGGCCTTGAAGTAATTCAGATGCCAAATTACCTCCTGCCAGACTTCCTGACTCCACTGGGCCCCTTGAATATGTTTTTTAAAGTATTTAGGGGGAAAATATTAAATTTTTCTAAGCTGGATCAGGGTTCATAGCGTTTGCTAATAAAGAGGCAGGCAAGGAAGATATTTACTTGGGGAAAGCTTTGAGTGTATTTTGTGCAACCTTTGGAGGTTAAGACAGCCTTTAGTTGATATTTCTGAGTTCACGTGCCTCTGGCTTTTGGCATCTTTGAATTTTTCTCCTGTTTCCTTTCAAGACAATCAAGGAAACAATTTTAGTCTCTTCACACCAAGCCTTTTAGCAAGGACCAGATATTCAAACTGCAGGTTGAATCACTTCTCAGTTTGACAAGGAACATTGTCCAACTTCTCATTTTGCTCTCTTTAAAATACCCTTCCAGCTGAAATGGGATGAGAGGTGTAGGGCACTTGCTGTCCCACTGACAGCAGCAGGGCAGCCAGGGCACACCAGGAGCCAGCAGCCTTGCAGCTCTTTAGCAGTTTCTCTTCATAACATTTGTGTGATGGAGCTAAGCAGGAAAAATTATTCTTGGTCTTGCTTTGGTGTGCAGAGACAGCTCTGTCTCCCAAAGCTGCTGGATGATTTGTTTGTTTAAGGATTGTCCTAATGGCCAGTCTGTCTCACTGGCCATTGGTATAAATTCCCCATTAGCCTTGTTCTGCACCTGCAGCAAAAAGTCCCTCTAATATTCTGGAGCATTTTGCAGTGGAGGTGGAAAATGGCCTCTGCCTTTTTCTTTGGAGGATCAATGTGGTAGCTCCTCCATTTCTCCTGCTGCTTATAGCTTGCTGCAAGAGCTCTTTGTAGGGTGGCTTTGTGTATCCACATCAGTTGAAGGAACGTGAGGTTAGTAGGAAACAGGGGCTAATTGGCCTCCTCCTGTCGTATTAAAAACTACCTCCAGAGAAAGATGTGTTGTAATAAAAACTGTTTCACACTGGTTCTTCTGGATTGCCTCATTGTGTTTGGTTCCCTTCTGATTCCAGCACAGACACAGGGGATGTCTGCCAGGGGATTGGTAGAAAGGAGAGGCTTTCCTTCATAATCGCTTGGAATATATCACAAAAAACTCCATTCTTTTGGGTTTTGTTTTTCTCATGCTGCAGTAAGATGATGAAACAAGGTAGTTTTACGAAGGTGATGTTCTCCAGCTCTCTGGTGTCCCTGATGAAACCTTGCAAGTGGGCATGCAAACCAGGGTGTGGGGAATGCAATTGAAATTCAATCCTGTTTTCATCTTTCCTGTATTAAGCTCATGACATTACAGATACTAGCAAATAGAACTTTACCAAAAGCTTAATTATATAGATTGATTATTTTCCGGGAAGATGACAACAAGGTTGCTAGTTGATCAAATATTTGAAATCTGAAAAGAAGCTTAAAGCTCCAAATATTTTCTCTCTGCAATATGGAACTGAGTTATGCTACACTCAAGAGGAAACTGCTTGCTCTGTTTTTAATAAAATGGAAATCAAAAAGTACTTGCAGTTCATTGTCTTTCAACAATGCACTAAAACTATGAAAGTGAAACAGAGGTAACATTGATTCAACTGATTTTAGTAATCTTTAGCATAATTATACACATGGAGAGAAATGTGCTCATTTGCTATCGAGGTTATTAAACTGAGTGCCCCTTTAACCAGGCCTTCTGTCTTGTTTGCCCTGTTTTTCATATTTATTGTTTCTTTCATACACCAGAACCACTTAAAAAGGTGGTTAGTGGCAGCTTATCACTGGTAAGAACATGTTTGCTGTAAGCATGTGATATTTGTCAGGTGGTCTGGAGGCTGTTGCAGACCCATCAACCTGAAATGCACACAAGCATTGTTTCCTTTAAAATCATTTCCTAGTTTTATCCTTATCTTACAATGTAGACTCAAGTAATCTAAAAGGTAAATATTCAAAGAAAAGTTATTACCCAAGACTGCTTACAGTGCTTCTAAATCCAAGTCTGCACAATGATAAAGACGCTGTAGTTAATTTGGGAAACAAGCATGTGACAATAGTTACACACTATCAAAAATGCTTAAATTCAATGATTATAATCAAAAAGCAATTATACACTGCATTCAAAAGAGACAGTTCAATGCATCTTGGAGATCTGTTACAACCAAAATCTGTGAATAGATGCAGTGAGCTTGTATGAGTGTCACGCAAACCCCTGCCAAATGACTATTCCCTTCGATTAACTTTCAGTGACCGTGTCTATAGGCTGCTTGGTTAATGGTTTTCTGTCAATACTGTAAAAATGCTAACCTGTCTTTACATCTAATCAATTCTGAAATGGCTCTTTACATAAATGGTCTATTCCTTTTCTTCATTAAAAAAAGCAATCAAATAGGATTGAACTGAACAAGCAGTTGTAAAAAAAAAAATACAATAATTAATTTTGAGTCTGTGTATTTTGAAGTAGTTGTCCTTGAGTATTTTCTTCATCACCATTTTTTAAAGGGCATTGAAAATCAATGTTTCGCTTTACTATCATCCATCTTTATATAGTAATAAATTAAGTGGAAAGTATTGATATTTTTGACTGAGCTTTTAGAATTTACATACTAATAACAATTGCACCCTTGTGACTTTTGATTTCTGTTGCTGTTTACTGACACTGACTAGAGGGAAATTTCGGTCATCTGGGGACCATTTTTCCTCTGAAGGAATAAGCCAGTGTCATCTCCCTGGTAATATTATGCTTGAGATCTTAGCCGTAGCATCTCTTGCTGGACTTCTTTTCAAAAAAAAAAAAACAGCTTAGGAGGTGAAAATGGTCAAAATGCTTATCATGTCACCCTGTCTTTGTGTGCTCCTGCTGGAGCGGTGTGCGTGGCAAACACAGCAATGGACCTGCAGGAAAAGCAGTGAGTGTGGTGGTAACTGCAAATAAAAATGCTCTTGTGACAGTGGTGGTGCCCTCAGAAATGCAGCTGCCCCTAGGATTGCCTCCTGCTCTGTATTTGGAAGGGGGGTGGATGATTGTGAAGCTGGGACTGTCAATTCAATCTTGTCCTTTCTGGCTATTTTTCCTGTGTATGCCAGTCTCCTAAACAGTGTATAGGTTGTATGATGGATTTAAAACCCCCTAAAACCAGTGCACAAAGTAAGGAAGCTCTTGTGGGTTCTAATAATGCATTACTTAGAAAAAGTAATATTTTAAAATATTTAAAATACATTACTTAGAATACAACCCACTATTACAGCAGGATGTGAGGAGGGGTTATTTTTAGCTGTGTGTGAATATTTGAAAAGAATGATTCCTGAATGTTATTTCAAATGAAAGCCATAAGTGACTCTGACAATATTTGCTTCATCTTTGGTCACTTCCTGGGAACATTATTGGCTCTTTTCTGTGCAAAAAAACATTTGCAGAAAGTACTGGTGTGGTTGTAAACTGCTGGTGCCAGAAGCAGAGGCTCATCTTGTGTATTCTTTGCTGGCAAAATAAATTCTTACAGCATGATTTGTTTGGGCAGGCAATATTTATTTTCACTTTTGAACACCTTCTTCTGAATATGATGAGTATCAATGCTTATTTTATTGACTACTAATGTCTATTACTGTGTTAGCTCTCCCATTTAATAGCATGCAGGTGGAAAACAAACTACTTTGCACTGAGCGATAAAACCAAATATTGACAGGGCAGCCTTGTTGGATTTTCTGCATGCAGTAATATGGAAGTGGTTGTGCTCGTGCAAGAGTGTGTAAATACTGTGCTGGAAATATTCTGAGTGAGTACAATAGTTAAGAACAAATAGCATGCCAGAGGGCAGATTCTGAAGTGTGTTGCTGTGCATCCTATTCAAAAGATCTGTCTTACTGGAGTAAAAGGCTTTCCTGCGAGTAACTCAGCAAGGGTTCATAATTTGGGTTGGGAGGTGTCTCAGGGAGTCTCTTGCTCAACTTCCTGCTGAAAGCAGAGTCAGCTCTGGGCTTTGAGGATCCTGTTCAGGGTTTTTTCTTGTTGGGTCTTAAAGACCTGCAAGGATGGAGGCTGTACAGCCTCTTTATGCAACCTGTGCCCCTTGCTTGGCTGGCCTCAGCCAATTCTCCTCATTTCCAGTCCATAGCAATCTTGGGTAACATTTTGCCCCTTGCTTCTGCCATGTACCACTGTGAAAAGCCTCATTCCATCTCCTGGCTGACAACCTCACAGATTCTGGGGGCTGCTCTCAGGTCCCCCAGAGCCTTCTCTCTTCCAGGCTAGAAAAGTGCTGCTCCCTGTGCCTTTCCTTGCAGGGCAAGCTCTCCATCCCCAGCCATCTTGCAGGACCTTCTCTCTGGTCTGGCAGGGCTTGGACAGTCTAGAAACCTTCTGCACCTGCTGCTTTGGGATATGTACAGCACCAAGAACATCCACTGAGCCCTCCCAGTGGTGGCTGCAGCACCCTGCCTGCTCTCTTTCTTGTCTGGGAACAAGGTCTTCTACCCAGGAGGAGATGAGCAGGCTCTAGTACAAAAACCTAAGAAAATTGGCCTGGTCTTTCCTAGTTCTGTAGAGCTCTCTGCCTCTGGCAGCACTCCTCCTGCAGGTAGGCTCTGCACCCTCTAGAAGAGAACCCCAGGAGGAGAGTTAAGTTGCAGTGTGCTCACAGCAGCAATTTGTTAGGTGCACTGTACTCAAGCCAGCTTTTTTTTTTTTTTTTTTTTTTCCTGTGAGCAAACAGTAGTTCAGTCATAAAGGCTAATTTGCACAGTAATATTGATTGCCTGCAACACGCTCAATTCTAGTTTAGATTTCACAGGATAAAGACACAGCAGCACTGATGTGTTTTTCCCTCTGGAACTTGAAGGGTGCTGGAAAAGACAAATACAAAAGAAATTGTGCACCAAGGTACAGACAAACCATATGTTAGCTGCAGCTCTCCCCAGGGCAAGGTGCTAAGTTTTGTTTACATTTTGCCTAGACAGCAATAAATTGCTTGTTTACAGATGACAGGAAGAAATGGGATGTCTTTAAAAGCAAGCTATGCACAGAGATGCAAACAGCGCCCAGGCAGATGCTCATCTGTGAGCAAAAAGTACAATTAATGCCCCCTTCCTGGGCAGCCCCCTCCCCCTCCTTTTTGAGGAGAAGAGAAGGGCTAGCAAATCCTGGGGGTCATTATGCAGGATTATAAAAATATTGAGGCTGATGAAAGTTTGCTTTCTCCAATTTCCAACCGAACGCCGTATTACGGTATTAGATCCAACTGACCAGGATGTGCCTCGCAGCCCTGTCTGTGCACAGAGGACAGAAAATATGAGAGGTGTGGAGAAGGACTCACTTTCATCAAAGTATCAGGTTCCAGGATAGTTTGGAAGCCCACAGCATTATTGTATTACACATTGCACAGAAGCGTGCCTTGTTCATTTTTTTTAGTGTTTTAGAAATAAAAGACTTTTCTTCCAAATTGCGCTGGGAGGCAAATTCTTCAACAGTGTAATAGAAAATGTTAGACAATATTCCTTACTGGAGCTATTGACATTTTTGGTAGTCGTGACACTTTGATTTTTCTCAAAACATATGGATCAAGCCTGAGTGTGTTATTGGACAGGAAGAGCTGATGAAAGGCCTTCCTTTATCTTTCTTTGTATTTTTTTTCCCCTCTGTTTGTTCATGGCTTTCTCTCTGAATATAATCGTGGTTTTCTTATGCTGCCCAGGGAGTCGTTATTGCCTTACTAAATATTTTATAGCACACAGTGCACCATACCTGCCAACTGGTTATTATTTGTTATATAAAAAAAAAATAAAGGGATAGCATGTGAAAACTAGCATGTGTTAAAATTTTTAAAACTACACACAGAATAATTTTAAACCCTTAAATTAGATGTCAGGCTGGTTTTGGTTTTTGGATTTTTTTTTTCCTTTGCTTGAAAAAAGGTCTGTTTATACTTTGGTGGGTTTTTTCCCCCCTCTCTTTTTGGTATGTGTTCCTCTCTATGATTCCAAGCACTTGTTTCCTCACAGTTTCGTTTCCTATTTGTTCAAAAGGGAAAAGTTCAAAGCCACTCTGGCAGCTGAGAGAAAAGCTTGCTGAATACTAACCCTCAAGTGTCTGTCTTGTCCTGACCTTGAGAAAGTAGCAGTAAACTGTTCTATTGCAAACACCACATGTGTGTTTTGTTAGACCAGGTTAGGAGGGGTCAGAGCTCACCTGAGGCTTGGGCTGCAGATTTAGACTGCTTTTCAGCAGCGTAATGTATTTTTAAAAAGGGACATTCTCGCCTTTGTATGGGCCTAATATAGGCTCTGTTTAAAAACCTGTCAAAATCCCAAGCACACACTCCATAAAATATAAATAAGTACTTACTGTTTGCAGATGTTGCTTGTTTTTCATAATGTTTGTATTTGAAGTCCCGAATCCCCGCTTCCTGTCAGAGCCAGCCCTGTTGCTTTAGTCCATTTATTTCTGAAGGAACGGGAAGAACTTCAAAATGCAATTTCTCAATGAAGACACTTTCTGTCAAACCTGTCAGCGTTTGCAGCACAATTACCTTTTTTCAGACTAAGGCTTGCATTTATGGCTTTGACTGCGTGCACAACCTCTCTTCCCCCCAGCTCAGCTAAAGCAGTTGCCGTTTTTTCAAAAGGCTCCTACTTGCCATAAATTGCAGCTTTAGGTTCTTTCAAAGCAACAGGATAACTTAGCAGACCTTTCTCCTATTTGCAAGTTTTAATTCATTTGATAACAGATACAAAGTATATTGTAGGGAACCATTCTGTCCTGGGAAAAAGGATAGATCAGATTTTTTCAGGTGCAATCTATCAAGCATCTCCCTGGGTAAGGTGAGCTCTGTCGAGCCATTTCTCAAAAGAGGAGAGAAAAGATGGGAAGAGAATTGTTTCAGAAACATGACTACCAGCTTGCCTGGAAAGAACAACAGCTTTTCCTGACCTACTCTCTGTCTGAAGACTAGAGATAGATCATTTTCAGGGGACCATCAAAATTCCACTTAATCCAAAGAGAATTTCTCAGATTTGGGTTGAACTTCTGTTCTGCCCACATTAGAAGAAACAGTGCCTTTGATGGATAATTTATCTGAGATTAGTTAAGGTATTTTTTGGGTTAGTTCTCATCCCAAAATATGAAATAATCTGGATGGAGGACCTCACAAATACTTTTTATATTCAGACCTTTCTTCTGTAGGGGAAAGCATTTTCCATGTGCTGTGGCATGCACGGGATGGTGAGAACAACACTGCAGGTAATTCCCGGGCACCTCACTGCAGACTGCTCTGTAACCCTGGGGCATAAGGAGCACCTTTCATTTGTGATATGCATTTCCCCCTTGGGTGAGCAAGCCTTACCCCATGTGCCCTCTTTAGTGGCCATCTTTTTAAATTAAGTTTCTTTTCTGTAACTCCCTCCTCCAGCAGTTTAACCTCTCTGCTAACAGCAGGCTCTGTAGTGTGCAATGCCACCGCACTGCTGGCAAGGAGAGGGGGAGAAGAAAAGCCTCTCCTTTGTGTTACAAATTCAAAGGGTCATTATTCCATCGTTCCCTATGGACAAATGTGTGAAGATTATTGTGGGAAGTTAGTATTTATTCTGAAGCCCTAATATGATCCTCTTGAACATTTTAATAATGCATTCTCTGGGGTCCGTGCTGCAAGTGTTTAAAAGGAAGCAATATGCTTTAGCGCTGGATGGCTGCTGCTTTGCTGAAATAGTCTAAGTTATGGGGTTGCTTTTGATCAGTCCCTGCTTTAAAAAAGTGCAGAAGTCCCTTTGCCCCCTTCCTCACCAGCGTAGAGTTCTTTTATCAGTTACATTGATCTAGAAGCAAGGACAAGGCCACAGTATTCTATGTCCGCATTTGTTACACTGATTTACGAGTTTCTTAATTCTAAAGCCCTTACCTTATCGATGGCCTCAGGAAGTCCTAAATCCCTGATATTAAACAGAGAAAGAAAACACATAGAATCAAAATAGGTGGGGTTTTTTTTTGTTGTTGGAGAAAAATACAGGATAAACAGTGTTCACTTGCAATTTGCTACTTTCCTTGTAATTTTAAAGCTTCCCTAAGCAAGCGTTGTTTCTGTAGAGTCTGATTATAAACATATGCGTGGGACAATGTGCGTACATGCTTGGATCAGGTCAATGGAGTTTTACTTCATCTTTAAAGCTCAAAAACCATAAATCAAGATGAAAATACTCCAGCCAAGAGCTTTACCAATTGATACAATTTTAAAATAGGCCGCTGCTAAGGCTTGGGGGAAAGCTGACATGATGACTTTTATAATAGCAGAACGTTTAAGGTTATAGAAATAAAAGGAAGAGGATGAAATCAGTCGCGTTGATCTTAGCCTGCAGGCTCTCTCAGCTAACTCGAAGCTCCAGCAATTATTTCTGCTCTGGCTTTTCCCCCTTTTTTCCAGCAGTCTGTTTGAAATGAAGCAGAACCAGGCATGGCAAGCTTATCAGTGTCGTTAGCTGACAGGGAGCACATCACACCTGCTTTTACTTGCTAGTTTTTCAGGCACTTTATGCCACAGAAGAATGTTGATTTTGTTCTTATAATGTGTAAAGATTCATTTATTTCACCTTTTGAACTTGGCAGAGCCACTCAATTTTGATGGGAGTTTGTTTTCATCCTGGCATTTGGAAAACCCTGGCAATTACCGGACTGTGGCCCAAGGCTACTCTGATGAAACATAGAGATGATCAAACCCAACAGACTATGGATCTGGCCCAGCTAAAAAAACCCAGCCTGCTGAACCCCTGCAGGACTAAGGAGGGTTTGAGCGTGGCTGAGACTCAGAGGTGTCACTGTCACCTTGGTCATTTGTACAGCTGTTCCCAGAGAGATGTGCTCCATGGATATTTACCAGACCACGGGACAAGGTCCAAGTTTGCAACCCTACAGTACCCTGGAAAAGGTCTGGGTAGAAATGATAGCAAGCCTAGGTCCAGAAAGCTTGTCCTCATATTTACTTGCCATCTTTGAGGGTTTTAGTCCTATCTGAGCTTTCTGGTTTCTCCTTAGAGAAAAATATGAGCATTACAGTTATTGCCTGATGAGGGGTTATTTTATTAGCTCCTGTCCTACTTGCTAGATAATTGCATGAGATTAGGAGAATCATAATCCTCAGTAAGAGGTCTCACCCATCTTTTCCAAAAACCCTATCCTGTGGTACAGAGAGGTCATTCTTTCTATGCAGTCCAGCAAGGCCCATCTAATCACACTGCTTGAGGAGCACAGGGATTCAATCACTCAAAGGGTCCCGTTACGAGATATTCTGTCATCTCCATTTGAAACCTTTGAAAGCCCTATTTTGAGTACTACTGCCAAATGTGATAACAAGAGTCTTAAAGAGCGGAAGAGAGCTCAAGTATCTGGGATCTGTGCTATGCAATTGTTCTTATACAGACCTACTTTCAGTTGCACAATGATGCTTGCAGGATCTGAGCTTGTAGCATTGAAAGCAGTAGGATACTTTCAATGAGAACAGCTCAGACCTTCACTAAAGCAGGCAATTGGGCAAAAGATTTCAAATGTTACTTGCAGCTATTGTTATTTTTCAGCCAAACAACCCACCAGTGACAATTCTGTGACTAACAAATGCTTCCAGACCACTGGCTGACAGACAGACATTTCATATCTAAATTCCAGGTGCTCTTACAAAGCCAGTGCCATATTGCAGCCCTGCTTTCCAGGCACAGGCAATCAGGTTTTGAATATATCCTTACTGCTTACTGTTCCTTTGCATTTGGTCTTAGGGTGTTATTCTCACTGAAAAAAAACCAGTTTAAATCTGGACCATGGGTCTGTAATACGACCATACCCAGCCCTGGACTTTAGCTTTTGAAAAATAAAAGCTATCAAAAGTGCCAGACATAGAAGTGTTCCTGGTGGCTGTTTACAGAGAGAAGAGCTAAATACTAATATACTTACTAATTAATTTGGTGCACCAGCGATGGAATCCTTTGAACATTATTTGCTGTTCTCATGGCTTCCTGCAATCAAATCTAAATCACAAACCAAAGTCATCAGATTATTCCTAGAAGTGAGGGAGGCTGTTCAAGGGCTAGAATGTGCCCTTACCTTACAGGCAAGAGGGAGCCTGGCTCCCTAAATCCTCTTCTCTTTCCTCCACTTTTCTGGAGGTGCAGGCTGTGGCAGACGATGTCTGTTCCTGGTGTCTTATAGAGCTATGGAGGGAGGAGGGGAAAGCCTGAAGCTATAGATACCCCTTGCACACCATCAAGCTTTGCTACACTGGATACAGTCCCTGTCTTTCTGGACAAGCATGGAGAGGAAAGGAAGGCTTGGATGTTAAATTTTGTGCTAGGTTTGTGGAATAATAAAAAAATAAGGCTGGGAATGACCTGAGAGAGATGTCTATTGGGAAACCTCAGCTCCAGGGTGGGATGCTGGGAAGGGCTGTGGTCTGTGGGCAGCATCTCACCCTTTGTCTTAATTTGAGGAGTGCATCTGACTCCACCTAATGCTTATTTTCCTGAATCCAGTGACAAATATCTCAAAGGACTTTTTGATAGACACACTGCAGAAACAATTTGAGTGCTGCTTATAGGATCATGAAACAAAACCAGATTCTCTGCAAGCTGTTTCCTTTATCAACTGTTCTGGGAGGATTTTCCTATGTTTGGAAACACGTTCCTGTTTGTTAAAGTGCCATACAAGCATTTTTAATAAACCTGAATAATCTACTGTTTTATTTGGTTAATTATTAGAATCAGGATCTTAGTTTTTTAAAGATTTCTCTTAAAGGGTTATAATTTAGCAGTATCCTTGAATTAATATTATTCAGCAGCACTACTGAGTGATTCCTTTTCCTGTTTGTGAAGTGTTTTAAAGGGTTTCAATCTGAAACATTTAATCCAAGAGTATTTGAAATTGCCCCATTCGAAGTGGGATTATGGCTGAAACATGAAGTTTGAAAATGGGAATTTAGGGTTACCTGGTTTTTGGAGCTTCATTCATTCTCTTTAAATAATGTCTTGCAAAAAAGGACTGAGTTGAAAAGTCCCCAATTTTTACCTAACCCTTCCCCCCCAATTTATGATTTTCTAGACTTTGTGGAGGGGATAAAGAAATTGTAAATAGGCAAGAAAGCTTTGTAAGACTGTTACTATTCCATGATCAGCTGTAACTGTCCAGCATAAGGTGTCACACACAGGCATAAAATATGTTCCTATGAGCCTTTATGAATTATGTGTGGATGAATATTTATTATATCTCATTATTGCAAAATATTAATCCAAAAGCTTCTGATTGACAATTATTTTATTGTTGTTTGTTTGTCATCATTTTTATTTTGGCAGGGGCTTAAAACTGACATATGTTTTACTATCTATATTTGGCTTTGGAATACTTCTGAAAATTGGTTGAAAAGGTATAAATTAAAAAAAAAAATTACACAAAGCAAAGTAATCTTTGTTTGACCTTAGGTTATGTTTTGTGGTATCTTAATACCACCTCCATTATTCTCTTTGGTCTGTAGTTTATACTAATGGGCTGATATTGTGCTGGGCAACTTTAATTAGGGTGTCTGTTGCTTAGTAGGCAGCATTTTTGTTTTCAGGCAAGTGTGACATGCAGTACAGTAGAAACTTAATTCCTGTTCAGGGAAAAAATGTAATACTTCTCAGTTGCCAAGTGCATAGTGAGCAACCACTCCTAGAAAGGGAAAAAAAAGAAAAAAAGAATAGAAAAGGTACTTTTTACTAGGTACAAAACACCCATAATCCCATTAATGTAAATGAGTGATTACACATGTGCATATCACTGGGAGAATACATTGTCAAGAGATGCCAGAATTTTAGATGAGATAGAAACAGCACATAATATATCATTTAATGAAACCCAAAATATTCTTAAGGAGGAAGTTCTGTGTCACTGTCAAGTCTGAATCTCTGGGTTTTTATTTTTATTGTCTCATTAGAATTATAGGAAAAGTAATCTCTAAGGCTCTATTGCTATATTAATAATAGTATTACCTTCAGCATTTGTTTCCTAGCAAATGCAAGCTCGGATTTACTCTAGATGACTGTAATGAAAGGTGAGTTTGTTAGATGAGATTGTGGGTGCACATATATTTCTGGAGATATTTTGTTGAAATGTTACAGTCCCTTGGACACATCAGACAATTCCATATCAGTGTTACTGACATATCTGTGAAAACAATCACAAAGATAAAGAAGGTGCTCCATCATGTGTTCATTTCCATCAAATTAATAATACATGAAGTTCATATAGTACAAAATGTCAATTATTTATTTTTGTATATGCAAAAAACCAAGAAGAACAGTGCAGGAAGAAATCTTGTTGTCAAAAAAAAAAGAATATGAATCTGAAAGATCCCTGGTAATTGTTACATTTAAAAAAAAATATTATTATTTTAACAATCCAGTAGAAGATGTGAAAAAGACATTTGTTTATACTATACTTAGTGGGTATTTTGTGAAAGCAGACAGAGATTTACATTTTGGTATATGCATTATAAAAAAAACAAGGTCTGCATTACCATATAATCTTTACATGAAAGGAATAAAGATGGAATGCTTCAGTAAAACCAAGCAGTGATTTTTTGGTTATAGTAAGACATTAAGACTGGGAAAACTCAGGTGAAAGGAAAAACGCTGTAAACGTAATGATGTTATTGATTTTAATTTTCTGGCTTTCTCATTGAAGAATGAAGCATCTGTACAGGATAGTTGATAAAGAAAAGTAAAAGAACTGGAAATCTAGAGCAGATCCAGCAGAAGAGGTTTTTTTTTTCAATAGCTTCAAGATAAATAAATTCCATTTCTTCTTATGCTTCACTGGGAACAAAAAACCAGCTCAAAGATAGCCTTAACTTTGCTGTGTTCCCACAAGAATATGTGTTTGGACATATTTCTCACTGATATTCAAGCATATATATGTCAGTTTAGCCTAATAACTGGTGAAAATGATTTTTTTTTTCTGAAAATCCAGACTATCCCATTCACAAAGGAATGCAGCCTCAAAAAGGCTCACACCGACAGAAGGTTGGGGGTTTGGGGGCAATTCAGTGACCATGCCCTAGATTCCTGTTTTATCCTAATCTCAAGAGGTCTTTAGAGTTTTTATGCCAGTAAAATAAATAATTTCTTGCCTATAGGTAATTAAACTTGGTGTTAAGTAGGCTTTATTGAAGAAGCTCTTATTTTTTACAAGAGTTTTCAGCAAAATCCTATTTTGCTTTGATAGCTACATTGTGAAAACCAGAATGACTGAAAGTGTTATATGAAAAATGCTGATCAAACTGGTTTATTTAGGACTGTTATAGATTTTTCTGTGAAAATTTAGTATTCTGTGCATCTGAAAACAAAAGTTTTTGAAAACACTGAAAATGTTCAGCTCTGATATATTAAAAAAGCTATGAAAAAAGTTTAAAGGCAAATAAATACCAAAAGCCTGAGATGCAATGCAGGCATAAGAACACAGACAAATTGGAAATTCTGGGTTGTTTTTTTCCTTTTTTGCAGTGTCTCTGACTTAAACAGCTATTTGCTTTATCTCTGTGCTTTTGTCTTCTATCTCTACAATAGTGCTGTGAGATGAATCCATTAATGATTGTAAAGTGCTCATATTAGTAGTGGTGTTGTAGTCATGATAGCCTTAGAATCAAAGTGAGGCAAGATAGTTCAGAAGATTCAGAATCTCTTATTAGTTATAGGCTTTAAAGGCATTCTAGTTATATTAGACATAATTATGTAAAACCAGCTAAGTATTCAGGCACACAAGCCCATCTTTGAGGTCTGAAATACAAGCTGAGACTTGGATGCATTCAGATGAAATGTTCAGAAATTCATTTGGTTCTCCCTCATTCATCCAACTCCTAAAAGGGCTTTCAGCCAGGGCTGCCATGAAAACCTCTGGGAATACACAGGATCACTTCCATCAGAAAGTTCACAAACCTGGGTGTAATATTCCTAGTAGCATAAGAATAAGAAAAATGCAGTGGGCAGCATGTTGGGGTCTTTGTGCTACAGATTCCAGTTGGAATCAGAAGTTAGAGAACCACTTGCTGGGGTTTGTCAGTGGCAGATAGAGCTGGGGATTGTTCCTGTTGCTGCCAGCACTGACATGTATTTAAAACAACTCATTGTCAGCAAAAAAGGATAACTGTGTAAAGTCAAAATGTATGTGTATTTGCATTTGTGTGGAAATCTGCTTTCATACTGTTTTGAGAGAGATTCTAAACTTGGATGCTCATAAGTAGGAAAATAATATCCTCCAATGAAGAACATTTTTCTCTTAAAATAAAGAAATTCTATTTACTGACTCTCTGGCAAAAGGGATTACAGCAAGTTGTCATGTCTTATTTAAAGTTATTCCAGCATCATGGAACTGTCGTTAAATACAAAAATGCTTCACTGGACTCAAGAACTCAGGACACAAGCAGAGGCTTTAACACAGCCCTGGAGCCGTCCCAGCAAAGAGCAGCCTGGAGAGGGACTTGGCTGGAGACCTCTGCTGCCTTGTTCTGCAGGTGAGCTGGGTGCTGTGTGGGTGAGGAATTGTCTGTGAATGCCCAACGCTGCCTGATGGGTGAGCAGGGGGTTGCACACCCGGGTCTGATGACAAAGGTGCAGCACCTGCTGTGACAGAACTGGGGGAGATGCTGCGGCAGGACCACTGACAGGGAGAAAGCCGCATAGGGACAGCGCCTCCCGCTTCACTGCCAGGTTCAGTTTTGGCCCCAGAGGTTTACGGGGTTGATTCTCTAGAAATATGAATGCCCTTTGGGTACTGAAGGCCCTAAAACGACGCATGGTTATTTATAGTTTATTCCAAGTACATCCACAGGATCCAACCCTGCAGTCTTCCCTGCGTCCCCGCTGTGTGCCCAGGCCTGGGGAGCTGCAGCCCGGGCAGTGCCCCCGTCCCGCCCTGCTGACAGGGCTGTCCCTCACCCCTCACCTCACTCCTCAGGCAGGGGAGCTGTGCTGGGACCCTCCCTGCCCAGCACCTCCTCCATCTCTGCTGTTCCTGAAGCCTGGGCTGAGTGTAAGCCTGGATACTTTGTGGGTGTTTGTGTCAGCCCTGTTATTTTATTCAATCCGGGTGGATTTCCACCCTCGGGGCTTCTCTCCTCTCTCTGAGGAGACCTCAGGTGAGCGCCATCTTCTGCGGCTGAGCCCAGGCTAAACTGGCCCTGTCTATGGGACAAAAAATGACAATTTTTAAAGATTTATCTACTTCAATAGATAAATAGAAGACAGTATATCTAGCTTATAGGAAGGTGGAATAGAATAGATACTTATTTACAGACTGTTCTTGCTCAGCCTGCTAACAAATGAGATGCTTAGTTGGGGCAAATAAGTATAGATCCATAAACGTCCTTCCAACAGGTGTGAATCTGGGCAAGTTCATAGACTCCATACTTGGAGCTCCCATCCAGCTGTACAAGATAACCCCTGTGTGCTTCACTCAGCTCTTGCCACAGCAATGGTGCAGCAGGGAGCAGCTGAAAGAAGTGCCATTCTAGGGCTCAACACACCAGAAGAATCAAAAGAATCAAGTCTTTCTGTCAGTGAATCCATCTATGCTTAGCAATTTGAGAAGATCTATTTGCATTTTTGTCCTGGTGTCCCTGGGACAGGGGGACACAGGAGGAGAGGAGCCCGGGGCAAAGGCTGCTGGGTGCCCAGCCCTGGGGAGCTGCAGCCCGGGCAGTGCGCCCGTCCCGCCCTGCTGACAGGGCTGTCCCTCACCCCTCACCTCACTCCTCAGGCAGGGGAGCTGTGCTGGGACCCTCCCTGCCCAGCACCTCCTCCATCTCTGCTGTTCCTGAAGCCTGGGCTGAGTGTAAGCCTAGATACTATGTGGGTATTTGTGTCAGCCCTGTTATTTTATTCAATCCGGGTGGATTTCCACCCTCGGGGCTTCTCTCACTCTCTGAGGAGACCTCAGGTGAGCGCCATCTTCTGCGGCTGAGCCCCTGGCACAGCCGGTCAGGCTGGGTCTGTGGGGTTCAGAGCTGGGAAAAGGGCTGCAGACTGCCTGCTCACTAGCTGGGTAAAGGCTTGATGCTTTTCCTCGTTTTTTTTAGGAGAGAGAGCCTGGCACCATGACTGCAGGGAGGGAGGTGGCACAAGGTCACTGGGCCTGCCAGCTGCTTTGAGGCGAGACATCTCAGGAAGCTGTGAGTCACTCTGAAAACAGAATTTGTGAAGTTGTGGAAGCATCTGAGGTTGTTGAAAAGCTTTCACTGACACTGAGCATAATGTATTAGTGATGTGGAACTGCTTTTTCTTAATAAAGCAAAATTCTTGGTAGGATGCAGCAGTGTGTGGTAGGTGAGGCAGAGGTGAGAGCTGCTGGGTAAGGCAGAGCCCTCTAAGAGCACCCACATTCCCTGTCATTCCTGAAATGATATTTCAGTAAGCAATACAACATCCCATGAGACTTCTTTCAAGGATGCAGTGAGCCTCATTTCCCTTCTTAAGTACATTAACCTAGCTGGAGAAGTATAACAGTGCTGTGGGTGAGGGAGGACCGGGCTTAATTCCTTATTCCAGTCATGATGGATTTTCCACTGACTCATACAGTTCTTAGACTGATGTGTCACCATTGATTTCAGTGAGTTTATTCTGATTTATACTGTTGGGAAAAAAGAAACAAATCTAGAAGCTGATACATCTGGAATACTTTCAGGGAGCACCTCTTCTACGAAAACTATCTGTATATATTGGGGAAAATTGTGTTCCTAGATTTTCAGATTAACCTAAATTAGAATGTGTACATTTTTTAGGCTTCTAGTTATTTCACTATTAAAAAAAGTTTATCTTTACCAGCATTGCTATTTAGAACCAAACTGAAAATATAATTGTCACCACTTAAAAGTTTTGCCTAAAACCATAAAACTAAGAAAAATGCCATTATTTTTTTTCCTGAACAAGTTTCCCTTGGGTTTTTATCGTCTCTACTTGACACAAATTATCGGGGCCCATGATCTCTGAATGTGCTGATTCAATCCAGAGCACCCACCATTTGAACCACTGCTTCTCTGCTGGTGGAGACACGACCCAACCACCAGCTGGAACAGACCCCCTGGCCCTTTGGGAGTGGAGCTCAGGCACTCACTGTGACAAGTATCTCCAGCACACATCCTTGTGAGCATTTCCTACATTTCCTCTCTCTAGGAAAATCTTTTACACAGCAATTATTATTAACACTTCAAGCCCAGCAAAAAAATGCATTTTTAAGACTAATTTTTAAAGCAAACTTTCATCCACACAAAATTGGCCAGTTCATCAGCAGGAGAGACCTTCAAAGCTATTGATAGTTTTGAGTAGCTTAAAACATTATTAACAAGGAAGAAAATGCTATGGATTATTTTTATATACCTATGCATTTCAAGTCTCTGAGATCACATTTGTTGGTGCTTTATTCTACATGTTTGAACAAGCTATATTCTGGAATCAGATCATCAGATAATTTAAATTTTCTCACCTGCAGAGTTCTGATCTGGAAAACCTTTTTCATAAATGGGAAGTTACAGTCTCACACAAACAAATGACTCTGGAAGTTCAACTGCAACAACAACAAACATTGGAAGACCCTCTCTGACCCATTTATGGTAAGATTTGCTTAGTCTCTTTGTTTAAAAATGTAACCTGACTTGCTCACTGAGAGCTTTATATGTTCTCTGAATCCTGAGTTTTCCTAAAGATGGTGGCAAAGCAGCCCCTGCCTCTGCCAAACCTGATGAAGTCAGGGGACAGATAGGAAGGCAGATGTGATCTGCAGCATGGCTGTTGACCAAGGAGGACAGCAGCAGGTTTGTTTTATTTGTGTCCAGGCTTTCCTGGACTGAAATAAATGCTCATGTGTAGCACAGATGGTCTATACATTTGCAGCAAATCTATGGTACAGGAGACCTACAGAGCATGTCTTGTACAGCTGATGGGTGCTCATGCCTTACAATTGATCCATACTTGCTTGGGAGCCATTTGTTTGGCATTTCAGGATGTCCATCAGTTTGTCAGTAGTTACTGCTCTGACTGGGTTGCCAGAAATCCTGGAACAATGTTCAGAATCTTTAAATTCAAGCCAGGCCAAATTTCCAGATGGAAAAAAGAAAAAAACAAGAGGACAAGAACAAGGCAACACCTTGACCTCAAAATCTTTTGACACCTGGTAAATCTCTTCATACTTTTAATATATTAGTTTTTTGAAGGGGAAAAAATAGCCCACAGTGAATTTTACAAAGATAATCTCATGTGTAAAAGAAAAACAACTTTTAATCTGAAGTGACAATGCAGAGTGATTGTATTTGAGTATGATTCACTCACAAGGGGCACTGTGCCTGGCTTTGGTGCATGCATCACACTAAACAAAACTCAAGCAGGGATTTGGGATTTCTTACTTGAGAAATTGTTATTTCGTGATTTTTTTTTTAAATTTTGATTTTATTTTTATTCCCCTAAATAAAGTCTTCCTGTGATTTTCAGAGGATCTTTTCAATCCAGAATGAATGGGTCGTTCTGTAATACCACTAAATTGCCTCTGAGTGTCTCTATAGTTCATCTCCTCCTAGAAAGCAGCCAAGCAGGAGTAATGCAAGAGAAATGAGTCACTGAAATTTATTGGTGTCAGCTTTGGTTTTGTATTCATAACATCTTTTACTGTTATTTTTAAGGATATTGCAGATTGAAACAAGGGAGGATCAAGTGTCCCAGTTGTGTTTAAAGGAAGTAAATCTTTAAGAAATTATTGTGGAACAGATGTTAAATAAATGATTTTGAGTTAAGATCTGTGACAGAGCAGTGTACCTAGGGAGAGTCTTTAATAGCAAAATTGTACTGTGACTTAGACCTGTGGCTGAAAAAGGGAAATTGGACTGTTTTTATTGTTATAACTACATAATGCAGTAATTTAACACAAAAGTAGAAAAATGGATTGTTGAGTCTCCAACATGAATATGATTTGAAGACAACAATCACTTACTGTAAGAGAACATCCTAATATATCTATCAGGGCTCTCAGGTGAAGAGGAGCATCAAAGGTCTTTTGGTGATACACAGCCCTGAGATGGGTGTGTTAGCAAGAGTGGGTACAGCTAGGAGTTATGTGCACTTTTGTCAGAGTGGAAAACAGGACTTTGAGGACTTTCCTATTTGCTATCTGAGTGTTGATAAGATTTTACATACACAATATCTAAAAAAAAAATAAAAATACCCTGCATCTAATTTTTAGGAGAGACCTATGCATATGGTGGCACAGAGTAACATATGGTTGAAGTATATGGCCTAGTGAATAACCAAATTCCTTTTTACAGGGACAAAACCCCAAACCTATCAAGGAGGCAAGGAATACCTGGTTTTGTCTCAGAGTTGCACTGGTTCTTTTTAGTTGTAGTTCATAATATGTATATCCTATTATTGCTGTGTTCACAGCTTTGAAACAAAGTCTTGTTGGTTTTCAGTTTTATATAAATAAGTTTATAGGAAGGTATTTCATGACCCTTCTGCTTCAGGATAGTTCAGTGGAAGGCAACACTAACATTGTGAGCCTTGCACATACCTTACACCTTACAGCTAAGCTGGCCATTCACAAGCATAGCAGCAAATCATCTGTTTGTACAGGCAACTGAAGTATTTTTTTTTTTAAAAGGAATTTCTTTCTATTGAAATGTTTTGTTGCTGCTTTATTACATATTTACTCACTTTTGTGTCATAAGTTGTATGCAGAGATCACTATGGAGAAAAATGAAAGCTGAATTAGTGCTCCTTGGTCTGATGTTTACACTAAAAATATTTCCCAGCCTCAAAAGTGAAGCCTCTCATGAACACAAAGAACAATTAATGCATTCATGCAAACCTGGGGCATGTAAATACTTTTGTTGTTAAAGCCAAATGAATAGTGTTATGGCCAAAAAGGAAATACAAATCCAAATAGTTTACCTTTTGCCTAGTAGTAACATTGGCTACAATGGATACAATAAAGGGAGGGGAAAAGATGCAGCATTTTTCATTCAAATAATGAAAGTTTGTGACTTTCATATTATATGAGAGGATAGCAAATAATTTTAAAATAAAGACCTACATACTCATTCCTCCCCAGAAGACTTACATACTCTTTGGTGAGAGAAGTGATTTGGCCTGTAGTCTATAAAAAGATGCCTTGTTCTGCTGTCTTTGAAAGAGCACTTGTGCTCAGTACTCGAGGCAGGGATGCGTTGCTTCCCTTGGTAATAAATATTATGAGGTTGGACTGGTACTAACAGTTTTACATAGTGGTCATAATGAGAACAACAATATGGCTGAAAAAAATAGGATTTTAGAGTCCTAGACCTTAGGAAATTATTTTTGCTTGCCCCTACCTTGCACCCAGTGTATCCCTGCAAGTATGAGAGCTTTTTGGCATTCTCAGCAATCACAATTTTGCCTGTGGAGATCAAAATACAATATTTTCTTGTTCTAGAGCTGTCTCCCACCACTCTGGGCAGCACCAGGTCTCTCCTTTTCGAGAAGTCACCCAAGCCAGTAGGCATGGGCAGTGCCTACTCCTTCCTCTGATGTCCCACAAAGAGACTGCTGCCAGTCATCAGTGCTGGGGGACTGAATATCCCAAGGGGCTGAAGTTGTTACTTTTGCTTGTATAAACACATCTTTCTTGGCATTGGTCTCTGTTTCTGTCCTCATCATAGAATATTTGTGTTTGGAGGAGAGAAAGGCAGCTCTGCAGCATGCTTCTTACCAGTGTAAGTGGTAAGACATTTAATCAAGTAAATGCCCACCTCACTGATGAAGTCTTTCTGTGCATTTTATGTGGGTGGCAAAATCCTCCATCCTGAAGTACAGGTAGGCAAAATGTTACTTGCCCTGGGAAGCACTTCTTGCTTCCTTTACACTGCAGAAACAATGCTGCAGCCTGGCAGATGTACATGGTGATTTGCAGAACAAATAGAAACTCCAGTATGAATCCACTGGAAGTATCATATGACAGCACAGCAACAGTTAGTGTTGTAAGACTGTGTGCATTTGAATTTTTCCAAATGCCCTGGTGTGAACTGAAACAATAGCCCTTACACATCCTTTTCAGTGCAGTTTACCTAGTGGAAACCTGTAGTTTGCAGATGACCAATCTCTTAGTCACTTGTGCTGTGGAGAGTGGAGTCTGTACTTTTAGGTTGTGTAATGCAGATACAAAACATCATGACTCAGGCATGGGCTTGAAAAGGAGAAAAGTGAATTCAGATTATCTGCCAGATGATAAGTGTGTGTACGTGCCTGTTTGAAAAGACTCCCCCATGTTTTCAGAAGCCACCAGCTGTTGATCAGCTCTGCTTAAAATCTCTGCTAAGCATTTCTGAAACAGATTTGTAGAAGTCTTGAGTACCAAGCTCTCCCACTGGAGTTGAAAATCATTCTTTTATACTTCAGTGGGAAATATGTGCAAATACTGTGAGTTCATGAGCAGTGAGAACCAAGTGGCAGGTAAGATGTTCAACTTCTTGACATACACGTGTGAACTGATGGCCCTGTCCTGCACAGTACAGGGGACCTTTACATCCTGGCTTGAATGGTTGTTGACAGCAGTGGGAAATGTAATGGATAAGGGGCTTGGCACTTCAAAACATGAGGCCTAACTTGTGCACACAATGGCAGTCATCCAAAAATTAGACCAACATGTCAGAGATAAAATTTGCAAGATGCAAATTGTAAAATTGGGGAAAGAATTTCCACTTATGTATTCTACAAAGTAAAAAAAAAAAAAAGTCCAGACAGACTAAAAGATTTATGCCATAATTATATAATTTATATTTTACTACATTTTGATGCAATCTGTCTTTCTCTAAAAATATAAAAAATACATACTAAATAAATCTCCAGAAGGAATTAATTACTTGCCAAATTTCAGGTTTGAAACACAAATCATTTGATTACAAAAGAGCACTTGAAGCCACTGAAGTCTCTTATTTGCTTTGCTTTTACGTAATTTAAGAACCCAATTGACATTTCTTAATTTGGTATTTTATGAAATTGCCTCTGGGGCCAAGCACTTTCCAGATTTTTCTCCAAGTAGAAATTTTTCTGTGGCCAAGTTCTAAGCTCTTGACACAAGTTTAACAATAGCAATACAAATATGTTGTTATAAGAATCCCATTCCCTTTATTTTTTCCCTTTCATCACATTGCAAGCACAGACAGAAAACATGAGCCTCTCCACATAGAATTTCAAGGAGGTAAAGAGGAAGCCACAGAGAAGAGATGCTACTGAGGGCTGAAGCACTGGGACTCTTGGGGCAAGCATGTGCCACAGCTCTTTTGAGAAGTCACTTTAGGCCTATAAATTTTAAGTTTGGATTTCATTTCTCAGATTTACCCTTCAGGTCTCAGCAAAGGTGCAGAGATAGAAGCAGCAGAAAACAATAGTGTGATCCTATGAAAGAAAATAGTGTGAATCTTTGTAGCAATTGTAGCAACTACTGTTAAGATATAGTTAAGATATCTCAACTATAGCTAAGATATTAAGATATAATTCTTGAGGAATTAGTTGTGGAAGAAGACCTCTTGCCATGGGTCTTTTCTGAAAGGAAAAGGAAGTTCCTAAAACTGAGTCTTGGGAATGAGTGAATTTTTACAGGATTGTCTAGAGCTGGCTCTGTTACTGCCTTTTTTTCATCATTTAATTCTTCCTCACTCTCTTACTTAGCTGAAATTGGCATGCAAGAGAAGATGCATCAAAGTCAGCAATTAAAGTGACTTCATCTAACTTGTTCAGACAGTTGAAGTAGCTGTGTTTGATTTGCTTAGGAAATCATTAGCACCTTAACAGAAGGCAGGAAACTTTGATAAAAATGTGATAGATGCAGATCAATATAATGTGTAAAGATTTTATTTGGCTGTGGTATTGACACCTGGTAAAAGACTTGGTTTATGGCTGATTCTCTTGGACAGAATGTGTAATTGTTCAATACTGGCCTGGTGTTTTACATGGGAGATTACACAAGCAGCATTCAAATGATGGTTTATAATACTTTTTTTTTTTTCCCTGCAAAGACTGTTTATCTGTATTTCAAGAGATTAATTATGAGTTGGTACATAACCAGATCCAGTCAGTGGGATATCCCAGGGAGCACAGAGCTGACCATGGACATCTGGCTTAGGAAGATGAAAACAGCCACGTTGTGAAATTTGGGGGACACAGCTGGGAGCCAGATGCATTCCTGCCTGTGCTGAGCAGGGTTCAGGGGTTCAGGAGCTTCCTCCACACACTGTCCTGACTAGAGGGCACTGTCTGTGGCACAACAGTGCATGTTTCTCAGTTGTATTTTGTCAGGATTGTCCTGTTTAATTTAAGTACTTTTTCAATTCCTAAGTTGATGGCTTTGAGGGAGCAAAAGAGAGAGCAGGCAGAGGGACCAGTGGGGTTGAGCAGCACAGTGAGGCACATATCAGCTGCAGCCAGGGCCAGACACTAAAAGGGCTTTTTCAGATGCTTTGCAATGCCATAGCAAATTAAATTCACATCCTACCTTAATCCAGAATTGATTCTGTAGTTATCTTGTCAAGTTATTTTCAAGTTTGAACACCAGACAATGAATTGCGTTGCCTGGCTAAATGATGCTCACTCCGTGTCCAAGCTGTCCATCTCTTGCTATCAGATGGGCACAGACCATTCCCTGTGGAAGTGTGTGGTTCCTTTCCTTTCTCCTGGACTGCAGAAGGACAGCTTGGAGTGTTGTTGTTGGGATAAAAGGGTTGGGCCTGTCAAGACCTTGAGGCCACTCAGAAGCCTCAGTTTCCCTGACCAGCTCCACGTGTGTCCTCCCTTTATCCCCAGCCCAGGTGCTCTGGTTCAGCTCAGCTCTAGGTGGTCAGTCAGTCCGTCCATCCATCCATCCATCCATCCATCCATCCTTCTATCCATCCATCCTTCCATCCATCCACCCATCCTGCCAGAGGTTTGCTGCAGGAGTGCTGTGCATGTCAGATGGCCCCTGCTGTTGTCCTGGCCCATGGGAAGCTGTACCATGTGAGGACACTGCTGGGGAAGAAGCTTTCTCTTTGAGATAACCTGTAAGTAGCTTTGGGGGAATAAGCAGTACTTCTCTTTGGTTTGGGGAGGAATGTTTGTATTGATGCAGATGTGCATTTTCAGCTCTGCACACCCAGCTTTGCTTTCACCCTTCTGATGGAGCAGCTCATACCAGTATGCTGGTGGATAGAGAGGGATTCTGCTGTCTCTAGCATGATAGTAGCAACCTTCATCACAAAAATGTTGTATTCTACATTCATAACTTTGTTGTTCTTTGCTGACTTAAGCTTTATCTTTTCTACTTGCCCAAAGCTGTGAGCAGTTCTGAAATGTCCTACAGTGCTGTTATTCCTCAAATTGTTGGCTCTAGTCTGTTTTCAGTACTCCCATACCAAAATGTTAAAAGTATTAGTTCATCTTGAGGGCAATAAAAAGAATAATTTTTTCAACTGAACTTTAGAACACTTTAGGATGTGTGAACCGGGACAGGGGACTCTTGAATACTTCTCATTTTATCCTGTCTGTATTGCTTGAAGCTGTTCTTTTTTGTCAGATCCTGTTAATGTAGTTCCCCAACTGCACTGAATCTGTCCTGCATTTCCTTGCAAGAGAGGCATTTGCACTTCTTTAGTTCACTTCAAGATACGGTCACATAAGAAGAGTGTTTAGTGCTCTCAGGGGAGAGAAAGCTTAAAGGGAGAGGAGGTTTAGGTGAAGAAGCAGGTTGGCATGAATAACTGTGGTATTTAATAGAAGTGAAGCTTTAAATGCCTTAGCAAATGTGTCAGTGTGTGAAGTTACACAGCAGTTTGATGACTTGTTCAGTTTTGAATTTACTTTAGGCTCAGCTCTGCAGCGCAGCAGAGGGAGTGAAATTCTGGACTTGCTGCAATCAGCAGCAGTTGGAGACTGCACTGCTCAGCTCAGTAGTACACACATCCCTTTCTGGATTTAGCTCAATCTTCTACAGGAAGAGAATACTATTTACTCAAGTAGGCATTCCATTGATTACTTAGCACCTAAAATGCACTTTTGGGGATGAAGTTTCCAGCTTCATCAACTTCTATGAGTTTCTCATGTTAAATGATGCTTTTCCTGGACCCCAGCTTTAAGATTGCATTTGAAATACAGAAATTTGTAGCTTTCCTGGTTGTGGAGAAAAATGCAAAAGAAGTTTTGTAACAAAGTTACCAGCAGAGAAGGAACAGAATCCAGAATACATTTCTTTATTCAGAAATTTTATGCTTTTTTATGGCAGTGATTAAAGGGAGGAAAATGGAGCTGCAGTCAACAGAACCCAGATATTGCAAGTATTGTTTGATGTAGAAAATCCATATACTTAAAGAGTAGCTAGTACCTATTTTGAAAGAATACTCAAAGAAGCAGAAAATCTCAATAATTCAGTAAGCCTGACCCCTCAAAGAGGCAGGAGTAGTCTGAATCCTTCTCCCATAGTAACTAAAGGAGGGTTTATATGCATGTACAGTGCATCTTTTCAAAGCACATTACAGCTCAGCTGCAATGTGAGCAGCCTGACCCCTGAAGAGAGGATAAGGATCCATCCACACCTCCTACTGGCAGTGCATCCCCTCCTGCTGCCCAAAACCGGGAGGCTTGCAGAGCCAGAGAGCCCTGAGTTGCTCCAAATTCAGTGTCCTAATAATGAGAGTTAACCAACACTTGGAGAGAGAACAGTCCCATTGCTTACAAGTCTGTATGCATTGGCTTTTCAACCTGAGTAAGATCCAAGGCTCAGATGGAATGAGTCAGAGAATGAAAGATGGAGCAGAAGTACATGAATTAACCCCCCCCATTTTTTTCCTGATTCACATCAGGAAAGTATTCCACTTTTCTCCCTTCACATAAAAAGCAATGAGGACAGAGGAAGAGCAATAAAATATTCCCAAATAACCCCTCACAGCTACAAATAATAAATAATTCATATTTTGAGTTGTTTATGTTTTGTGTGTTCCCAAAAAACTTTTAATTTCTTCCTCTCTTCCCTCCCCCTCCTTCTTTAATTAAGTCTCATCCCTTGCCTGTCAAACTTTGATGCCCCCTTTGTAGCAGCTTGCTTCCAGGTGACTTTCCCTGCACTAACTCAGCCTTTGTTTTGTGTTTTAAGAGATTCATGGTAAGACTGTCTCTGTAGCCCTGCTCTGAGCAAGTGATTACCAAGGCATTTCCACTCAGTGCTTCTCCCTGATTCATAAAGTAGAGCTGTCTCAGAATATAGTAAAATTAATAAGAAGCAAGCCAAACAATTCAGAAGAGGGATTTCAGTTTGTCTTAAGTGTCACCTGCCTCATATCTGCTGTGGTAATGGTAGGTGTGAATTTCAGCTCCCTCACACTGATTTTTGTTCCTCTATCACACATCTGTCATTTGGCAACAGGTTTGTCCTGAGCTCTGAGCCTGAGCTGTGTGTGTCAGTGGCTCCCAGCTGGTCAGTGGCTTGGGGTTCCACCTGTTCCTTTGCTATCTCTGGAAACATCCCACATTTCATTATCCAGAGTATTTGGATTTGCCCTGCTTTGAATGATTGTACAAGTCAGTAATCTGTACTCATCACAAAATAATAAGTTCATTGTCTCTCAGAAGGCATCAAATAAAATGGCAATTAATTCTTGCCATGTATACTCCACACTGGGCACCCAATTTTTCAAGCACAGTAGCTGCTCCCATTAGTTTCTTATCTTCTCCAGGGTCAGGTCCTTGCTTATGTCAGTGAGTTCTCAGCAGCAGGACAGATGTAACTGTATATATGAAGTATAGGGCTTTTAACTAGAGTAAGCCTTATATTTCCACAGAATTGCTATGTGTACACAGCAGTTTGTACTGCAGTTGTACTCTGATCCAAAGTCTTCCTTTAATCCTAGGTGCACAGACCTGTTTTGGGTCCTTCTGTCCAGCCTGTGCACTGCAGCACACTGGTGCTGTGCAGCCTCTTCCTTGCTGTTTTATGAGCTTTCATCAGCCAGTTCAGACCTGCTAAAGGAAGGTCCCAGGTTGTGATCCTGCAGGTGCATGAGGGGAGTGGGAGAAGGGGAGAACATAGCAGGGAATGGAAATAAATTTCTTTTTTCTTCCATATCCACATGTTTCAAGTAATCAGGGTCTAGAAGTCCCCTTGTTCAGAGCTGCTGTTGGAGACAGTCTCCTCTTAACAAGCTGCTGTCACCAATGGCTCCTGGAGGTGGGAGCTGATAAAATCAGGCTCGCTTGCATCATCTCCACACTCAGTTTCTTTATTCCTCCTTGGGTGTTGCTACAAGTAACAGGCTAGGAAAGTGAATGTCTCTTTCACTCATTTTTTTTCTTCTCAAATATAAATGAATGCCTCAGTTTCAAAACTCACCTGCTTTTGGAATCACCTCCCCAGGCTGAGAAAATGTGGAGGATTGGGTCAAATCAGAAGCAACCCATGGTGGGCCTGACCACTGCTTCCTAAGTAGGTAGTACAATTTGTATGACTTAGGGTTCTATATTGTGCTTTATGTGCTACATTACCCACTAAGACTCCTTGGTATCTTTGTGTTGAAAACCCCTCCAATGTTTTTTCCTGGTTAAGAGCTGCTGCTCTTCATCACAAGTTCTTTGTACCTCAAATAAAGCCTCCTTTCTCCCAGGCAATCTCGAGGCATGCTGGGACCACGCAGACGGCTGTGTCCTCTCACTCCAGCACTGGCCTATGACCTTACAAGTAGGGTCAGTCAACATGCTACAAAGCTTTCCTGGCCGTTTATCAAATAACAAAGCAAACCAAATTACAGAGTTTCTATAGCAGACCACTACAGTATGTAAACTGCAGAGAGGGCTTACACTGCTTGCTCATTCTGTAGTGCCGACAACATGAAAAGGCCCTTTCGTTCCAGTGCCCGGAGCCCCTGTTTGCCTATCTCACCTCTTACCAGGCAACAAAGGGGCTGCAGAGGTTGAGCAAGCAAATGGAAAATGAAAATGGAAGAAAAAACAATTGCCCAGCTTCGGAGAAATGTTTGTCTCAAATGTATGAGGACATGGCTCGGGCAGTTTGGAGGTGCTGAGGGCCCCTTTCTCTGGCTGGGATCTGCTCTCCCTCTGCAGTAATAGAGTCAAAGATGGGTTGAGGCAATGTTTCCTTTTACTTCATAATGTATTTATCCTCCTATCTGGTGAAATGCTCAATAGCTGTCATGATTAATCAATTATCTTAGTGTTTCATCTCAGGCAGTCCCACTGGTGTGTGTCACTACTGATGTATTTTCAGAGATCTGCAGCAGTACTGCTAGAGCTCCCAAAATCAGCTTCCATGGTTTTGGAGTGATGAAATTATACCATCAGGTGAAGTTTGTCATTATACAGAACATCTGCTTAAAACTGCTAATGAGTGAAGCTATGGAGAGATCTCCTCTTCAAAAATCCACCTGCTTCAGTGACAGAATCTTCTCCCAGGTGTGAATTCCCATTCCCTGTCCATCCCCAGGCATTAGCACCATTGCTGGTGGGCTGGGGAGCTTGGTTCATGCCAGATGTGCACAGCTGGATTGGCACAGACCAGTCATGAAACTGGTGTCAGTCAGTCCTACTTATTTTGCCTGAGCTCTATCAAGGTGCTGTTCCCTCTGCCAGTGCAGGGTCACAGGCATTTAGGGTTAGTCGTCTGGCTGCTAATGGAGCTGGGCTGGGAAGAAGATGTGTACTCACAGCTTAGGACTTAGGTTTGGCTTTTTTGAAGGATTAACTTCTTTTGTAAATGGCAGTAAGGACTTGTGTTCCCCCTCTGCTCAGCAGTGGTGAGACCACATCCAGAGTGTTGTGTCCAGCTCTGGGCACCAAAGTAGTAGCATAAGAGATGTGTCCAGCAAAAGGCTATAAAGGTCAGGAAGGGTTTGGAGCATTTTTCAGAAGAAGGGAGGCTGAGTGAGCTGGGATTTTTCAGCCTTGGAAAAAAAAGAAGTCGTGAGGACCTCATCAGTGTGAATAAATACCTGGTGGCATGGAGAGTAAATAAGATAGGAACCCAGGTTCTTCACAGTGATGCCCAGAGAAATGACAGGACTCACTGAAATGCAGGATATTCTTCTTAAATATAAATAGATCTTATTTTATCTAAGGGTGATCAAACACTGAAACAGGTTGGCCAACGAGGTTGTGGAGTCTCCACCCTAAGGATCTTTAGAGGCTGAGTAGACAGTCCTGGCCACCCTGCCCAGCTGACCCTCCTTGAACAGGGGGGATGGACTAAATTATTTCCAGAGGTCCCTTGCCACCCCACATGTTCTGATGAAGCATTTGCAAAGGGGCACATGGTGAGCATTGAATCACATCTGAATCTGAATTTCAGTGCTGTTAAAGAGCTTCCAAGGATGGGAGAGATGGAATGTACATGTGGAGGGCAAACACCATCCCTTTGAAAAGGAGCTAGTATGTAGTGGTGGTATGAGGTTATCTCCATACATCCACAGAGAAACTTTTCTGACTCTTTTTTTTTTTTTTTTGTCTTCTCTTTTTTTTGAATCAGCAAAACAGTTGTATTAATGAAAGAAGTTTATCTAGGCAGAAAATAGAGAGTCATTCCCAAGGAAACAGGAGCAAGGGGTGACTGCAGTGGGATGAATAGTGATTGCCCAAGAGTTGGCAAATGCAACTGTTTCCAAATATAATGGTATTAAGTGCTCATTGTGAAATTAGATCGGCTTCTTAAGAGCTGCAGGGTGAGAAAACACAGTATTCAGCTAATTAGACAAAGTTAAAAGATAATGTTAAACACTTTTCCTTCAAAAAGTATTTGTCTGCACTACCATGCATTTTAAAATAGAACTGCTTGAGATGGCAGTGTTATCAAGTGATCTGCCATTAAAGGAATTATAATTCAGGTCTTTTTAATTCCCTATTGTGGAAATCTTTAAATTAGAACATATCTAAACTGTACAAATCTGTAGTTCTCCTAGAACAATGCTGACACAGTTCTCTGATGTTCATTAAAAAATTTTATGCCTTGATTTCTATATAATGGAACGTGAGGAAATTTAGCTCTACTTACTGGGTTTTGTTCCTGATCCAGCTAATTACTAAAACATCTGCCTAACTTTAAACATGTAAGTAGTTTAATCAAAGTTGGTGAGACTACTGGTGTGCTTAGATGAACTGAAACTCTCTTCATTTTGAGTGTCATGAGTCAAAGGCTATCGTTTTAGAGAGTACAAGTAGTTAGTCATCAAAATTATATCAAGTTGGGACTATTAAAACTGACATCAAATGAGTGGGTACTTTTGAAAACTTACCTCTGTGCATTTAAAACCAGGCCTTACTCTTGCATATGCTTATCAGCTGTTAAAAGTGCATTGCTCAGCAGTTTTGGGGGTTTTATTAGACTCTAGCAACAAAGAAGCTGGGGGATGAATTTCCTTTGCAATTAGAAAAACTGCTATTAATCAGAGGCAGAAATATTCTGTACTTTCAATTTTATAATAACAGAGCAATTTGAATGTGATTTTTTTTTTCCTTGAGCCAAAGGAATGTAGTATTAACTGCATTAAGCAAATAATGTTCCTCAGGATATGCTTCCAGTCTGTTTGGCTTTTAACTTTTTGTGTGTGTGTGCTAAAGCTTTTTGAGATTGAAAGAATTGGTGTAGGACTGGGTCATAATTTGAAACAGGCAGTTGGTGAGTATTGAAAGTTTAACACTGAGGGGTTTTTTTAGTTTGGATGGGATCTGCTGTCCTTCTCCTAAAGATATCACAGTCTAAATTACTTGTTTTGCTGCTCTTCTGGTTAAACAAATGACCTAGGGGTGTGCTTGTCCTTCAGCATGTGCCTCCCTATGCCCTTATGTGAGGATGTGAGCATGTCCTGCTGGTGTATCTTGAATTAAAGGCCAGAAGCATGTAATAATTTGATTATAAAGTGTACTTGTCTATCCTGGGGGGCCATGGGCGTGCTTGCAGTATTCCTTATAATATTTTCAGTATTTGCTACAAACGCAGCCACCACAAAACAAATCTGAAAATAATTCCACAACTCATGCCACATGTCCACAGTTCCACACATCATCTGTGCCTGGGGAAGCTACGAGCTGCTCCTCTCAGAGCTGCCAGGGCAGTGGTGCTCAGCCTTTGGGATAGATCTCCCTGGGATCAGGGTCACCCCCTGTTCAGGGCTTTGAAGAAGGTGCCGAACTGTCTCGCAATCTGTGTGCCATAAGGAGCTCCTGAGATGCATTTGTTCAGATAATTAAAAGTATGTCTTCAAGCAGTAATTGTGGGGTCATGCACTGCCATTCACATACTTGATTTCATTTAATTAAACAGTGCATTACTGTTCCTTACAAATAGTTTCTATCTGAAGAATTTTATCTTCTTGCTTTTATTTGGGACGTATCTGGAGAATATTGTGCCTGGCATGAAAGTTAGCTACTAGCTTACTGGAAATTTTTTTTCAGAGTTGTAAGGGGATTTTCTTAGCCTGTCTCAAATTAACAGAGTGCACTTGAAAGAAACTTGTAGTTCTGTCTTTGTCTGCTGGTGGAAAGACTCCCACAGGCTTCTGTAGAAACTGGTCTGGGTATAGAGATGAAAAAGATGTTGTTAATGCTGTGGGAAACCTTGCATATATGGAAAAAATTGAAGAAGTGTCTTTTTAAAGGATCTGCCCAATGCACTCCCAACTAAATTGCCCAAAACAGAATTAATATTACCAGTCAACAACATCCCAAACCAATTGTTTGTCAATAATTTTGTATTATTTTCCATCTCAGAACAACTGCACAATGCTTTTCTAATCTGTTTACATATCAGAAAAAAGGGATGGAGGATAAAGCTTTATGATTTTTTTAAACCTCTATCAGATATAATCTTTAAGGGAATTATAGAGTGTTTTCTGAAGAAAAAAAATGTCCTAGACAAATGTGCTTGCTTTGGGACTGATTTTGTTATTATTAAAATAACAATTAAATAGAATCAATAGAATCAATTTCAACAAAAGAAATTATATGGATTTGCTTTTTTACTAGGGCTCGATTCTATCAAACTGGAAATGGCTTCTGATAATGTGAAAACAGCCTGATGCAAACTTGCACAGTCTGTAAATAACATTTTATTAAGTTCCTTTTTAAAGTATCTTGTCTTCAACAAAAGGGCAAATTCTGTCCAGTGGAGCTGCTTTCACCTTTTCATGATATGGATGCAATTTAAAGTAGCCCTAAGTGTTCTTCTTGTGCTATTTATTTAAAGTATTTATACAAGAATAAAAGCCATTGAGATAAAGCATCACATATCTAGAATATCCTCTCTGCTGTAAGAATAATATTGATTGCTATGGCAGAAAACTTCTGCTGCCAGGTCACCTTCCAGCCATTGATTGTTGATTGTCTTCTTCCAACCTGACGATGATGACTGCTTTAATTGTGCTGAACTTAGCACTTTCTCATGGTTTTGTTACTTTTACCTCAGTCCATTTTTGTAAAATGATTGAAATGTAATAGCCATAAAACAGGCTTGAAAGAGGAGCAGAGGACTTTCTTTTAGAAGAAAAATGTTTTTTTAAGGCTGGTCAACAGCACTAAATAAAATTATTGTTGTTATATTTCCTTTGGCAAGACCTGCCTGAATTAGAGACCAAGGACAGAAAAATAGGGGAGGAAAAGGTAACGGGCTGATAGGGAAAAATTCCTGGAACATGGAAAAAAAAAGCAAAACCCAAAGGTTTGGTCTGCAGCCTTTTGTTAAAAATTTTATCCTGGCAGTTTGTTTCAGTTAAGGCAGGGCTTGCTGCTATTTACCTGCTTTTATTGCATATGTGCTTCCATCCTTACACATCTGCTCTATTTAATCTCATTTTATGTACACACATAACTGCATTAGAGTGGCCTGGGGGTGGGGGGGGTTGCTGCACCCACACTCTGTATGGTCACAGTGCTCTTGCTTCTAATGCTGAACTGCAGTTTCCCTGGAATTCTGCTGGAGCAGGGCTGGAGTGACCAGGTTGAACTGGGTACATTGCTATGGCAAACAGCAATTTCCAGAAGGTGGGAATTGAGCTTTGTCCAAATGTTTGTTTGTTGAGCACCTGGTGAATGATTCAGAACAAACTTCTCCTTTCCAAGCTTCAGAATTGAATCCACAGAGTTGTTGGGTACTCCCTAGGTAACTGTTAAGCTCTAGTTGCTGTTCTGCTATTTCTTTTATTTAATTTTTACTTTAAAATTTCTGTATATATTCTTGTTCCTGTATATGTGACTCTGTGGTCTTTGTGTGACTCTATAGTGAACTAAGTAACACACTCAGCCTGGGAGAATGCCCAAATATCCCAGCTGTGCTACAGCCCTGTTGTACCACCCTGCATCCATATACCCAGAGATACCTAAATTGTCACTTTAAGCCTATGAGACAACAAGAAGCTGTGATTATGAATGAGGGGAAAGGAAAACAAAAGGTTGCCTGAGTGCTGATAGTGATACAGCCCAGCCCCAAATCCCTGCACACACACATCTGTGGGCAGCACTGCAGAGCAGAAGCCTCTTCTCAAACTGGAAGAGTGCCATGGAGGAAAGGCATTGAGTTTCCATGCAGGAAAAGCTGAAACGTGGCAAGGCTCCAGGAGATATCAGAAAAAAAGGTTTGTTCACCCTTATCTTGCCATCATTAGTCCTAACACTGGCAGTTTATGTGCTCAAATCAAGACATTTGTCTGGGTTTGTGCTTTTAAAGCCTGAATGATCAAGTGCTGCACAAGACACCAATAGCTGGTTTACAGCCATTTTCTGCTCCCCTTCCTCAGCTTGACTGCAATGCTGCATGTGTTCCACTGTCCTCAGGTGGACCTCAACATCACCCCAAACAAATCTGGAAATTAAGCCTTTGTTTTTATTTCTCTTCCAAATCCTCAGCTCGTTTCAGGCAGGCTAAAAGCTAGTTCCAAACCAAACAAGTACTGTTAGAGAGTGGCAACACTGAAAAAGTGTCTCACTTGAAAACATTGAGGCATTCATGGTTCCATGCAGCAGAATAAAATCCTGTATTTCTTTAGCTACTGGTTTTATTGAATTATGTACAATATAACATTGATGTTGCCTGCTACCCAGTTTCTTAATGTAGGAGTTTTTGACGTGCATTTTGTAATCCTGAATGTGCTTACACCTTCATTTGATTCTTAATATATTTAATGGTTTGCAAAATAAGGATAGGAAGTATTAATTTTATTTTGCAGATGTACTCTTACGTAGACACCAGGCAAGATTTCAAGCAGAGCTTGCAGTGCTAATAGCATAAGTCCAGGCACCTTACACATGCCAGAAAAAGAGCATCTGTAAATGCTGTTACAGGAAGATAGATGTACCGTGAAGTTTCAAAGGCCTGGAGAGGCATGTGGAAACTGCCTCTGATACTCCAGCTAACAAATTAAGTTTGGGGTATGAGGCTTTGGGGTTTTTTCACTTTTTTCTTTAGCAAAAGTCTGGCCATGGAGATTTTGGACCCAGGGGAAAATTATGGTTGAAGAGCTGATAATTCAAATTGTTGCAATAGCAGTTCCAAGACCCAATTTAAAAGACCAATTCCCCTTTAAATGCCTTGAAATTCAATACCTTTTATAATACAGTGGGGAAGAAGCAAATCTCCTCATTCCCTGCCTTTGGTGACTAGGTGGAATATTCCTTAGGGAAATTTGTCCTGTGAGGCTGGTTGGTGCTATAGGTCAGGAGTATCTGGTGTATTGACATCATTGTCTTTTCTCCACTGATCAGAAACTAAATGTTAGCACCTTCATCCCCACCCTTCCTGCAGACAGCTGCAGCTTTGGTGTGGTGTCTTGGTTAGGGAGGGTAATAGCTGCCCAAGTGTCACAATTTCCTATTCCTTCAAATTACACTCGTTCTACTCAGAAACCATTCCTCTCTCTCTCTTTTTTTTTTTTTTTTTTTTTTTTTTTTTGACAGAGGATTTATTAAATAAAAATGAGGATGGTTGTATTGTTATCTGAGAAGATCAGATGTGTCATGTAAGCTCTCGAGTCAGGCACCTGCATCCATCAAATATTTAAGACAACATCTTAAAATATAGCACAAGTTCTTAATTTTAAAATCCCTTCCTATGGTACAAAACCCACCCTCATGGATATTTACTTTATAAAGGAAACAAGACTTCAAATTAAATTTAATAATCAAATTTCTCCATGTCTTCACTTTTTAAATGTATATTTAAAAACAAGCAATAGTACTTTCCCCAAATTTTGTAGATTTCTTACCCTTGTAAGGTATTTTTTTTCAATGCTGCTCAACCACTCTCTATAGTCCCGGGATTTTTTACAGCCAATGATTTTGTACATGGATAAAGTACTAAAAAATTGTCATTATAGTATTTTTTGTAGTGTGCTACAGAAACATAAATTCAGTATTAACATCATACTAAAGCAAAGCTGAATGCATTTTAATAAATGTCCCCAATGGCTTCAGTGTCTAGCAGCCAGCCAGAAACAAAACACATATGCATTACAAGATGTTATAACCTTTTCCATCAAAAGTAATAAGCAGAGTGGTTTGCTGGGGTGGTTGGCTTACATTTTTACTCAGAAATCTGAAAAACAGATTGGCTGGGGAGAAAATTATTCAATAATTCTGATCAATAATGTCTTTCTACTAATTGGAGCCAGTTAGGAAGGAGTAAAAGATACAGCTCTGTTTCATCTGAGTTTTGAAAAGAAGCAAAAGTGGTGCATGATTTTTATACAGAAGGACATCTGTAAATGAGGAGAGGTTTGCTGAAGTATTTCATTTCAGTAGCAGTAAAAAGAGCCTACTGCTCAAATCATTAACTGGCTAAAAATGTAGCATTCTTCTGGAAGACTTTACAAGTTTACATTAAGCATGCTTTCAGTTGTCAGGCTCCTGTTGTGACATATTGTTTGAGTCAGACTTCATCAGCCTACAAAGCATTACTTGAGGTCTGATGGCATGTGTGTACACCCAATATACCATGTACAAGTGGAAGGGATACAGGATTCTGTAATTACTGCCTTTCTTTTTAGCCATAAATATTTTGTGAATTAAATTTCTGCCCTGAATTTTTCAGAAAGCAATTAGTTGGTTGCTTTATCTGCAGAAAGTAGATGAAATATCACGGTATTGATGATTTTTCGTGTGCAGATGTTTTGCTTTTAGCACATCTGTATGTAATAAATCTGTTTTCTGTGTAGGAATGGTATTTTATTATATGATTTAATATGGAGTCTCAAATAAATAATGTAAATTGAAGATCTTTGGGAGCACACCAGAATTATTTGCAATAGCTGAGCATACCACATATATCCTTTTTTGCACATAAATACATTAGCCAATTGCTTTAAAAAAGCAACAGTTTTACTGATATTGCTTTACACATAAATGGATAAATGTAAAAAATGATCTCCTGTGTAGTCTGCCTGGATTTGGGTTATGTTCCTCTTGCTGCAGATGTGCCAGCCCAGCAGGTTGGGTTTGCAGCAGGACTGTGGCATTGACTGTAAGGGGTAGAAATGAGGGGGCATGGAGGGAAGAGTGAGAATTCTGACTGCTTTCTGTCAGTCACCTGTGAGCTGGGGCAAGGCAAATGCAAAGCAAAGCCTCCCATATTAGAAACCCCATGGAAATCAGCCTCTGTAGACAAAATCTGTACATTTGCCTCTGTGTGCATTTCTGTAGAGAGTGGAGCAAGCAGTGGGCACTCTCCAGGAAGAACATTGGATTGGGAGAAACTTGGTTAATCCACAGCCTAATAATTCACCCGTGAGTAACCAAGACTGGGGTTTGATTAGTTCTTCACTAAGTGCCAAATACACAGAAACCAAATCATTAGGCTGATGCCAGAGGTGGAAGATGCAGGGACCATCTTGCCCCAGGGGCAGTAGAGGAAGGCACTGTGTCCTCTTCTGTAGTTTTCACTTCACAGAACCTCTGGGAGAATTTAACTCCTGAATTTTGATTCAGCTCCCAGAGCCACTACCCAGGTGATGCTAAAGCAGCACCAAAATCACAGGGTACAATTCTAATTCTCCATGTTGGGAAGAAAATCACTCTTTCAGGCCAGGCAGTCTGGCTGGAATGATGGATCCAGATGAAAGAAGATACCTTTCCTCTTCTGGTCCTTGCAGATCTCTCCATGAGAAAGCAGGACAGGCAAAGGGCAATTATCTTCCTTTCTGCAGTGATTTTTTGTTTTCCATTTTAAATAGCTAAATGGAAAAATTGACTTTTTTTGTTGTATCTATGATCAGTGGACAACAAATCTTTTTTTGCTTTGTTTTGTGTTGTTGGTTTTGTTTTGTTTTGTTTTGTTGTTTTTTTCTGTAGCCAACAAGATATTACCAAACAGTTCACTTTTGTATGGATGTGGATGGTTCAGAGGCTTTGGCACTTGTTTCTCCTATTGGCCCACCCAAAGTTGAGGATTACTGGGGAAGTGCTAAGTTTTTCTGTCCTTTATCTATTTGTTTGTCAAGGGTCATTGTTGGTTACCTGCATACACAAATACATACATGTAATAAACTAATGTAGTCAGAGCTGAAACCAATCTATTCAGAGCTGCTTGGTTGCCACAAGCTTTGTTGATATCAGGGGTAGGGGGGTTTCTAAAATATTTTATACCTAATGTCTGTCTTTATACCTAATGTCTGTGTCCTGGTGCAGCTCAATATATTGAGTGTATATTACATATTATATACATTATATATAATTAATATTATCATTATTATAATTGTTTGATTATAATATATATATATAATGTAAATATATAAAATCTATTTCTAGACACTGTTGCAGTTGTTTAAGTAATGTCCTAAATCCTTGTAAACTGATCTCTGGTAATGTATTCATAAGTAACCTAAGCATCAGAAGTTATTTTAAGGAAAAAAAAAAAATTAAATTGCTGGTTTACAACAGAACCATGTGCCACTTTCCAAGCATAGGATGTTCCCTTCTGCTATCAACACAGCCATGCTGCCTTTTTGCCTTTTATTCTGCATTTATTCTGTGTGAGCCTCTGCACCTGTGTGTATATTCCGCCTGTGCTGAGAAGTGCTGGCTGGGAATCTGACCCCTTCCTCAGCTGAGCCCCATGAAACTGTGGCTGAGATCTTTGGTCATGGCTGAATAATTCCACATTGTGGTCAGTGCAGCATGTCCAGGGCACAGAAACCATCAGTACTGGTTGGGCTTCCAGCCTTGAAGGATGAGGAGGGGTGTGAGATTTTGGGATTTTTTTTCTCCAGTCTTTGCCCTCATGACCAGTCTGGGGCTGGGTAATAGAAACTGGGAACCAAGAGGTCAGGAACCTTGATGTGTTACACAGCTGGAGCCATGTGTCTTTGTGAGCCCAAATGTAGAAGGAGACTTCAGTGGGTTTGCAGAACATTGCATTTGTTAATATCAAGTGCAAGGAGACACTTTAAAGTGTTTTAAGAGATCTAATGGTCTGGAGATAAGGAGCAGGGTAAGTCAGTGTTCTTGGTTTCTAATCCTGCCTCTGCCAGCTGCTTGTTGTGTGACCTTGGGTGAAAGACTTATTCTCTCAGTGTCTCAGTTTACACATTAGTGAAATGAGAGTAATGACACTTACCTATCTCGTTGAAGCTTTTTGAGGCTTAATTAATTGATGTTTGTAAATCACTTTGTGATTCTCTGGTGAAAGTTGGTAGAGAACTGCCAAGTATTTATCCCCTCTGATTTTTTTTTTATGTTTGGGTTTTGTTTTTTTTTCCCTCCTGCTAGTCTGCACTCATCCATCTAATATCTAAAAGCATGCTCACAGCTAGCAACAAGATACTAGCCAAATTGCTCTTAAAAGGAGATGTATGGAAGCTTTTACAAAATTACTTTTGCAAATTACAGTCTTTTTGAAGTACCATGTGCAGGGATGCAATGAAACAGTGCAGACAAGTGTCTGTGCTACTCCCTGAACTGACTGTGGTTGTGATTTCTCATGTAATATCTCTCAACAGATCCAAACCTGTAGGACTGTTTTGATTTTCAGATGTGCCTTTCTTTTTAATTGATTTTTCCTTTAGAAGATTCTCTAGGGCTCCTAAAATATTTCCTATGTTTTGATTTCACATGATTTCCTATATTTTGGTTTTCACGTTCCAGTAATGTTTATCTTTTAGACTGGAGTGGCAGATGAGCATAGAGATTTGTTACTATTGCTTGTTTTGCAGTTTCTTCTCTATCTGGGAGCATTTTACAGACTGTGTCCTGCAAGAGGTTTAAGGTGGGCAGATCCTTCAAGGGTTATACAGCCTTGTGGAAGTACAAGGCTGCATCTTTATGTGTACAGTATCATTATAAATTCAAATCCTCATTTACTTTGCCACTGTGAAGGATCCACATTGTTTCCTGGGTAGCACAACTGAAAATGCAAATATAATGAAATATTATATATAATATAATCCATCCCCATTCAAAATGTGCCTGGGGACCTGGCAGCTCTGAGTGCATGGGCAGGAGGTTAGTGCTGGATGTAAAAACCTGCTTCCTAAAGTGGTGGAACTGGGCATCAGACAGTGTAGCTGAGGAGCCTCCAAGGAATTTGAATACTGGATGTTGCAATGAGATGAGATGTGATTAATTTTAAACATAAACTAAACTTCTCAGCCTTTGTATTTCATGTAGATATCAGTGGATAAATATTGGGAAGGCTATGGGGTTTGCCTCTAGAAACAGTGTGTCTATTTAGCAAGAGAAAGTGTGTGTGTTGCTGCATGATGTTGATAATCTCTGTTCTCCTGTGGAAGTAGAAGGACAGGAGCAAGGAGGAAAAACCCTGATCTGCCCTTGGTGCAGGAGTTCTGGTGCAGCCTGCAGAGCAAGCTTTTGCTCCTCCAGTCCTATTCTGTGCTTCCTCTTTTGCCCTGGTCCACTCCATGCTCCCAGGATGATTTGCCATTTCTTTAGTTGATGGGGACTTGCTGTGGAGCCTTGGAGAGGACTTGGCCGATGAAATGTGGGCTGGAAGCAGTGCCTGTATTGACCAAGCATGGACAGAAAGGGTGCAGAGCTCCATACACCAGTCAAACCAGTACAAATGGGTGCCAACCAGTGAGTGTAAAACAAGGGGGCTGCACCAGGGTCAGCCATCCCATATAGCACCGTAATTCCTGCTTAGCTCAGCACATACTGGTATCATGAAACAAAAAAAGACATTGAAATAGGAAAACCAGTGAAAATGGAAGAAAAACCCCAATCCCAAAGCTCTGAGTGCAGGCCAAAGCTTTACAAGCCTGCTGAGCCTCTGAAAAGTTACTTTCCCAGTGGTTCAGCTCATCTCTTGGTGGTTTTCTTTTTCAGTAGCTTCAGCTGGAGGAAACAGGAACATGCTATGGGTTTTATTTCTCACTGGAATTTCATTTAGAGATACTGATATTTCCTGTTAGAAATCAGTATAGAGAAATAAGATCAACACAGTTTTTCCAAAATGAGTGGGACTGCTCAGCTGCCCTGGCTTCAAGTTGCTCTTGGCTGTCCTGTAGCTGCAGGAAGAAGCCCCAAGCTCCTGACTGCTTTGGGGCCAGGCTTCTCCTGAATCTGCTGCAGCTGAGGACTGAATACACTGACAGAAATCCTGGAGACCTATTTCACATGACATTGAGCCAGAGCCTGAAATTTCATGTTCCCTATACCCTCCAAGGCCTCCCTGCCTCCCACACCATACATCTGGTAGAGCTGTCCAGGAGCAGGGATGTCCTCAAGGCAGGTCCCCAGAACACACCACGTGGCTTGTGTTGGACCTTGAAAGGTTGGGCTCTTCCTCTTTTAAAATCTTCATGCTCCCAAAGAACATTTTTTTTTCTCCCAGTTAGTGTTTGCTGATGAAAGACACCACTCCCTCACTCCACTCTTTCTTGTGTTTTAGGAGCAACTCTGCACTTAGCAGCTAAAAATCAGCCTTAAATTCTACAGCCAATGTATAGGAAGGAATGCACAGGAGCCTAATAGGAGATTACTGCTGTTAATATTCATTATTTAGCACTGGGTAAAACAGTTACAGTATGGAAATATAGATGAATAGTGAATATAGTGAGTGTGAGAATTACAGCAATCTGATTTTACTCAAACCCACATCAAATTCAATGGTCAGCAAGTTCTTGTAAATGACATCTATTGTCTAACATTCTGTTTGCTGTTTTGTCCTTTGTCCATGCTAATCTTTTCTGTTTGTTCACTTTCCTGTTGTATTATTGTTATTTGAAGCTTCCTAGGGAGGAATTGTTGTTATTTTATTATTATTTATCATTATTTATAATTTTATTTTTACTATTTATTATTGTTGTTACTTGGAGTTGCCTAGGGATGTTGTTGATGATAATTACTCATCAAATTGATTAATTTTGAATACTTCTAGAGTCTGGGCAATATCTCCCATCAACTGTTAACAGCAATAGGGAGACCACAAAAGCCACACAGATACTACAGCATAGTAAGAATGCTACTACCTGTTGTGTATTAGTACCTCTGCCACTGTTGGTGGCACCAAACTGTAGTGCAGAGCTGGAAAAGTTCCCAGGCAAGTTTAGAGCAGGTAAATGATGTGCAACATTTTAATTTTCCAGTGCTAAATGAATGGCCTTCAGATAAGTGAATAGAAATGTAAATAGCAATCTGGTCACCATTTGGTTCCTGATTTTTTAACTTTGACTCTAAGAATGGAAGCTTCTCTTTGAAGCTTTTCTGGTAGGTGCAGTGTCTTGGCCCTGTTAATGATGGCTGCTTTCATTGCAGAGAAACAAAAGGAAAACAATACTTGAGCAACTCTGGAAAAAAATGAAAGTAAGAATGGACAAGAGAAATAAAAAGTCTTCAGATCCCAAATAAATGATAATGCACACATTACTCATCTGTTACTTCCATTTAGAAAGAGACAGGATGCAAAAGGTTCAGAACAAGGTTAGCACACTGAGGTATATTCAGAGCTCAGACTGCAAAGTAGTGAGGGAAACATTCGTCTTCTGCACTGTTTTTTTGGTAGTTCTGCTGGTTTCAGTTGCTTTCCTTGTCTGATTTATAGTAACTCCTTGTCCAATGTGTAAAGTATTATTATTTCTTCAGTAACACCCTTGTTACACACTGCTTGTGTCATCAAAAGGTGTATTTTGTTGATGATGGTTTTTCTGAGTTTTTTTAGTTGGTGGGAAGGTAGTAATGAAGAGTGCTTGGGACAGGACTTTCTACTGAAAATAAGTGTTCCCTTCATGGTCCATCCATGTCAGCAGAGAACTCCCAGCCAATTGATTAACCATTTCCTGGTGAGAAGATAAGGGACTGAATCTCCTCAGGAGATGCTCATACCCTGTGTTTAAAGACCTTTGTGTGTCCAGGTGAAATTTCCATGCTTCACAAAGAGAAATGCTTTGTGTGTGCACGTGTGTGTGCACTCAATGGTATTAATTACCATACCAAACTTTCTGCAAATTCATCCCAAAAAGGGCATCCCAAAGCATCCCATGTTATGGCAATGTTTTACATCAGATTTAGTGAGGAGAAGCCTAAGAGGGAAGGGCCAGGATAAGAGTTCTCAACTAGTTAGTCTTAGACATAGATAGACCATGGACTATTACACAAATAAAAGAGCCCCTCTCCTGCCATTTCTTTTTTGGTCCCAAATATTTCTGTATCTTGATACTCTCTGCTCACAGCAAAGTTGTGACATGGAGTCCAAGACCAAAGCCCAGTCTCAGCTAGGGTTCAACAAATATCTGTTGTTGTCAGATCTGGCCTAATATCTAGTTATAGCAAATTAAAAAGAAATACTCTGTGAGAAGTGGAACAGGGTTTCTCTCTGTTGAAACTGATGAAGCAAATTGTGTGAGTGCTTCCCCAAAGAGCAGTGCTTAAGTGTCTGTTTACAAAGCTGGATGGCTATCAGGAGTTCACTGGGAAGTGGGCTTAAAATACAATTAGTTTGCTGTGCAAAACCCATCATAATAGCTGTGATGCTTCCTCGGTGACACAGATAGCAGGGGTAGCAGTGAAATTATGTAATAAATCCACAAGCCAGCTAGGAGAGTTTATTTAAAAGACCATGTTCAGATACAGTTGCAGTATATACCACAGAAATACTTGGGCTTTAATTAATGGGGTCCTAAATGAGATAAGCATGGCAATTTAATTATCAGATAACTTCAACATATGCTTAAAAGGATTTCAGATTGATAAGAATTGTGATAATGTTTTCTACTCAGTGAAAAAATCAACATCTAAATATTTAATACAGTCACCAGAAATTTAAATTAAGTATATTTCCAGAGAAAAATGAGGAGAAGCACTTCCCACAGCAATATGGTTGAGACAGGGTTTCCTTTTAATTTTTGATGAGTATTTGTTCTTCTGAGGGTTACATAAGTGGTATCACAAAATTCTAAGCCCTCTTTTTCCCTTCCTCTCTGGGACAACTAGAGGCACATATAGCTTGCATGTTAATCAGCAATGTGCATGATAGCTCTGCTTAACAAAACTGCTGCAACTTCATGATGTGAACGAAGCTGTGAGCTGAGAATCCTCTCTTCATTTTGCTCATGAAACCCAGCCCTACTTTATGTAAGAATGCAGAGAAGAAAGACAAATAGTTTATCCTCTAAGCCACCCAGCATCCTGTTCTTGATATTTCAGTAACATATGCTAACATATGCTTTCCTCAGGAACTTCAAAAACATGTTTTTAGCAGCAGTGAAAATAGTACCATACATTGAATTCAACTTTAAACCTCATAGTTTACCTCTAATACCATTACCTCATGTATAGAAGAAAATGTAAATCTAAAATATGCTGGTGATTATAACCTTTCTTCCTGACAGACACTGCAATATAAATGCACATAAATTGAATTTCTTCTTTAAAGAAATTTGAATACCTTTGGAGCATTTTAGCAAATCATCTCCAGCCCTTATGGCACAACTTCAATGGACTGTGGAAAAGTGCTCTCCCTATGGCATGACTCCTGCAATAGAAGGACATAGCAAGGCAGAGACATGCCAAGAAAAATAAAATGTACTCCATTGATATTCAAAATTTATTTTATTAAACTTGCACAAAAGACTGAAAAACTGGAAGCTGGTTTTATTAGAAAAGGCATTCAAATATTAACTCTCTGAGTGCTGTTTGCATTGCTTGCCTGGAAAAAAAACCCTTTGGAGATAGACACTTTGAACAGTTTGACTTTGCTCCCTAGGATGCTTATTTGATTCCTTGTGTTACCATTAAATCAGAAACTGTGAGAGCAGGCAAGTGGTCAGTAGAAGCTCCTGGTGCATCAGATGAGAATTCTTCAGAGGGTTTCTCCCCTGGGAGAGCCATGAATGTATTTGAGCAAACTTGTGCTAATTAGTAAACATGCCAATTGGTGGCTAACAGCCATCTTTCAGAATTCCATTTCTAGGGGAATATATGGCAAAGTTCCTGAATACCATCAGCTGTCAGTGTTTATCTTAGAATAGGGTTGGGGAAACGAAGATGCCAAAAAAAGTATTTTCAGTGTGGCAAATACTAATATTTCTGTAATATGTTGGAAGGATAAACCAACTAAAGGTTCCTAAGTGTTTGGTTTAGTGGAGAGTGGCCAAGTTTGCTCTGGATTGGTTGAATCACTTTCCTGTGATTTCCACCTCAAAACAAGGGAGGTGTTTACTTTGGTGAGGTGGGATACTTCAGTGTAGTAAAGATACCTCCATCTGCATGGTGCAATGTATAAACCTTCTGGTAATCTTGGGGACAGAGAGAATTGCTCAGTGATGTAGGCTTGCCACATGGTATTTTTAGGATGATCTATGGGTTTGTATGTATGGGTTTGGTGATCAGGTAGTGAGGTGGATCAGGAACTGGTTGAAAGGAAGGAGTCAGAGAGTTGTAGTCAATGGGGCAGAATCTGGTTGGAGGTGTGTGACTAGTGGAGTCCCTCAGGGGTCGGTACTGGGACCGGTGTTGTTCAATATCTTCATCAACGACTTGGATGAGGGTATAGAGTGTACCCTCAGCAAGTTTGCTGATGACACTAAGCTGGGAGGAGTGGCTGACACACCGGAAGGCCGTGCTGCCATTCAGAGAGACTTAGATAGGCTGGAGAGTTGGGCAGAGAGAAACATGATGAAATTCAACAAGGGGAAGTGTAGAGTTTTGCATTTGGGGAAGAACAACACAGTGTCCCAGTATAGGTTGGGGGCTGACCTGCTGGAGAGCAGGGTAGGTGAAAGAGACCTGGGGGTCCTGGTAGACAAGAGGATGACCATGAGCCAGCAATGTGCCCTTGTGGCCAAGAAGGCCAATGGCATCCTGGGGTGCATTAGAAAGGGTGTGGTTAGTAGGTCAAGAGAGGTTCTCCTCCCCCTCTATTCTGCATTGATGAGGCCGCACCTGGAGTATTGTGTCCAGTTCTGGGCCCCTCAGTTCAAGAAGGACAGGGAAGTGCTTGAAAGAGTCCAGTGCAGAGCTACTAAGATGATTAAGGGAGTGGAACATCTCCCTTATGAGGAAAGGCTGAGGGAGCTGGGTCTCTTTAGTTTGGAGAAAAGGAGACTGAGGGGTGACCTCATCAATGTTTTCAAATATGTAAGGAGTGAGTGTCAGGGAGATGGAGTTGGGCTTTTCTCAGTGGTGACCAGTGATAGGACAAGGGGTAATGGGTGTAAATTGGAGCACAGGAGGTTCAAGTTGAATATTCGAAAAAATTTTTTTACTGTAAGGGTGACAGAGCCCTGGAACAGGCTGCCCAGGGGGGTCGTGGAGTCTCCTTCACTGGAGACATTCAAAACCCGCCTGGACACGTTCCTGCACGAGGTACTCTAGGTGGCCCTGCTCTGGCAGGGGGGGTTGGACTAGATGATCTTTCGAGGTCCCTTCTAACCCCTAGGATTCTATGATACTGCCAGGTAAATTCATGGGTTAAGAAAGTTACCTTGGTAGTGAAATACTGCTCTTAGCCTTTGGCTCCACATATGGCACAGACTTCCCAACCTCAGAACTTTAGAAATTGGTAAATGCTGTAACTTGTCAATAAATATGATATGTGTGTACATGTGTGTCAGCACTGCCCCAGCCTGCCATTACAGTTGGTGCTGGATGTGTTTTTATTCCTACTTTAACCACCTATTTTCAGAACATTATAATTTATGCATAAGCATTTCCTCATGACAAAGATCTGGGATGTGATGTAAGCCAAGAAACTTTTTTTATACAAAGCCTATTTCAACACAAAGTTTACAAGAAGAAAGTTGTTATTTATATTCTGAAGAAGTAACTGTTCCTAGAAACGTTCTGAATAAGGACTTCATTCATTAAGTTTTCTGAGTGACAGTGGATAGGCAGCTGAGGTGTGTGTGAACCAGGGCTGTGGCACTGGACAAGCCCAGTGTTCCTCTGGAGTCCCATTCCATTTGACCAGGATCTAATTTTTCATTATAAAATGTCACCATCCTCTTCATTTCTCCCTTCTAGTTAGCTGAAGGAGTGGGTAAAAGTTTCAGAGCTCCTCAGTGGCTTGAGGCTAGATGAGAGTTAATACCCTAAATGGCTTTTAAAATCTGGTCTTAAATTCAATCTCAATGAATGAAGTGATGAAGGCACTTAAGAACCTGAGTCTCCTTGAGAGTCCTTTGGGTTTAGAATCCTATACACCAGAATTAAAATGTCTAAAATTGAAATAGTCACTTTAATTGTTTTTTGAACGCACATGGAAGTTCTCCTGCTCTTTCAGACACCTCACAGCATTTGGGAGTATGATCCTGAGGCACATCTGAATGTCCTGTGCTCAGAAAGTGAGCTGATACCATGTCAGGTCAGCTGGAGCAATGCATTTGTCTATGCTAGCAATTTTAAGTAAAACTTGTCTGAGTATTTGATGCAGCTATTTAAACCTAAATTAATTCCCCAGCCTAACTCTAGATGGGAGGAGATTAAGCTTGAATGCTTCAAGCCAATGCTCTGCTTCATTTGCTGTAACAGAACTGCTGGTGAAACACTCCTAAGTGCTGCTATAATTGTGGGCCATGAAAGCAGACAAGGAAACCCACTGCAATTGTCTAACATAAAATGATCTCTACATTTGTAATCTTTAGGGCCCATGATTTTTAAGATGATCTTCCAATTTTAGGGCTCAGGTCATGATATGGGGATGTTTGGAGCTGGTGATAACATAAAGAATTATAAAGTCAATTAAGCATCTGTCTGTCAATTCTCACCTCTGAAAGATCACTTCTTCCGGGAAGAATACTTGCTCTCTTCCAGTACTGGTGTATTGATTAGACTGCAGTGTCTTTGGCAACTTACTGTTTCTTTTTGCAAATGTAAAATGTATTGCAAATGTATTGCAAAGCCTGTAAGTGTGAGCTGCTTCTTCTGGTTAGCCCTGGCATTTCTGGGACAATGAACAGCAGCACTTCTTAATTTTCACTTCAACCACTAGCTGCCTTTTTTTTTCTTTTTTTTTTTCTTTTTTTTTTAATGGCATGTCCTGCCAGTTAGGCTTGATTCTGCCATGTTTTTGATGATTTATTTTTGTTTGACAATATTGTAAAATACAAACCATCTGATGCTAGGTTTTAGCCCCATTAGCTTGCAACCACAATCCTATGCCATGTCACTTTTTCTTTTTATAGTGCTGTTTCAAACTCACTGGCATAATTGATCAGTCTTTTTCCTTGTCTGGATTAAGTGATGTGTTTGGCCAGAGTTTCATACCAGGATGCCAAATTTTCTTACTCTTATGACTCCCATCTCGGCATTGCACAGGACTAACTCTCTAATATTCAAATGTCTCATTTGTAAACACACAATTATGCCCACAAAACGTGCTTCTTAATGTTCCCCCTCTGCTGTTACACTGGTGATGGCTGCTGGCATGCAGAACAACTAATGTGTGCCATGCCAGCACTCCAAAAGCTGAGTTAAATTGAGCTTGGATAATGTACCAAAACTGCAACTTAAAAACTGCAGCTGTGAAAATAGGTTGTGTTTTGGTTTTGTTTTTTTACCTTCACAAAGGTGGTTATCCAGCTTAGTAAAGTGAGACAGGTCCTTTTTTGAAAGACAGTAACACATTGTACCCTAGGTGAACCCTAATATCTGTGCCTCACCAGCCACAGGCAATGGGCACTTCACACTCCAGAGTGGGAAGCATTAAGTGTCAGTGGTTCAGTTAGAATTTCTTGGGTAAGTGAGGTGTCCTCACCCCTCCAGAATATGTCATGCAAGAGAAAACACTAAGTTTGTGTTGCTGTTTAGCATATCCAGGCGTTTCAGTCTGTCTCCCTTCAAAACACAGAGGAAAGATCACAGGGGGGCTCTGTCTTTCCAGCTGTCTTAGCCCAGGTAGTGCCTACTCACATTTTTTTGGATCCATGCACTCAAATACTCTCTGTGGCAATAAAAGAGTGGGAAAATAGAAGATCTTGGTGAGCATCAGAAACAAACAGAATGAAATCAGACTGTGAAATTTTTTTTCATGTTTTAAACCTCTTCACATCTGGGGGTTATTCAGATGAGTTAATCACAAGCCAACTAATATTCACTGCTGTGGAAACTAATAGGATGGATAAAAGATCTGGAGAGGATATGGAATGAAGTAGACTTGATTATTTTAGACTTGCCAGGTTTCTGAGGGGAGTTTTTAGCAGGGGAGGTGGTGGAGGTTGTTGCCATTGCTGCATGCTTGTGGGGAGTAAGGGCCACTGCTGTTTCTTTGTGGAGAACCTGGTAAGCTGGTTCAGTTTATGCAGGGCTGCAGGTTTTGGCGAAGTCACAAAGCAAAAAGTAAAATCAAAAGGAAATATCATTTCCTCGACTACAAGGTATTAATATCCTGTTCAATTTAATTTCTGCCTTCTGTTATTGTGAACCCTTTAATATGTAGTGTCAGCCTGGCAAGGATTTTCTGACAGTATCAAAAGAGAATTTGCCCTTGAAATCCTGTCACGGGAGCTGCTGCAGCTCTCCAGAACACTTTCCCAAGAAGCAGCAATGCAGATGGCTGCTGCAAGGAGAACAAATCCCCCTTGGGCAAAGTACTGTGGTCCCCAGCAGTCTAATAATAATCTCTAAGGAGACAAATTAATATAAACTGGATGCTCACATTCCTGGTCATGTGGATTTATAGCCCAGGAATGAGGAGAACCAACAGCAGCAAGGTGAGGGACAAGACCTGGGCTAGGTGCTGGTGGTTTCAGGCTGCGCAAGCTTCCTGCACACCAAGGTGCTGGGATAACCTGGACAAGGCAGCAATCCTGTTGTGCAGGGAGACCACTTATCCACTGCAGAAAGAAGTTTCTTTGTGTTGGGAGGTGAGGCAGTTATGAAATGGTAAAGCAGAAGTGCTCTGTAAGAATCTCTTGCACTACTGTTTAAAAAGTAACTATTCTACCTGTTCAACCTATATTGATTTTTCTGATTCAGTAAGAAGAACATTTTCACAAAGCTGCTTCATGCCTTTAAAACATCATAGATCACATTCATTTGCCCAATATTTTTTCCCATTAATTATATTGTTGCTGCATGTTTGTTCCTGCTCAGATGAACCAGAGATGAAATTTGCCTACTTGCAATATGAGATAAGACAAAGTCTTGCATTAATCATAAATCCACCAAAAAGATTTATTAAGCTGAGATTTGAAAACAGAGTTGGATTCCCCTTTTCCCCTTTTTTAGGTTCTGAGTTTTGGGTTGTTGCTGTTATATTTGCAGGACACTTGAGCCTGCAGAAATTGCCCATCAGGACCAATGATAAAACATCTCCGTGCTCATTAGTATTAATTGCACAATTTCTAAATTGTTCTTCCAGTGTTGAGAAGTGGGGCAAAAATGGAAGAAATGGAAAATAGAAATGATGATTATTATTATCTCTTTACAAATCCATTTAATTCAGGTATGAGATTTGTCTTTGCAATCAAATCCTGGAGAACCACCCAAATTGGTGTTCCATGAACGCCTTTTTCTTCCTACTTCATTAAGATATTTCTCCACAGTGATGCTTTTTCCTTGTGTCATTAAAATGTTTTCCATGGAGTTATCTCCAGTTCAGAGATCACCTGTGGCTTCAGGTCACCAACTGCATGACTGCAGTAGTACCTTATATGCACTGAAGAGCAGCTGAGATGATGTATGTACCTTTTGCCTTTACCAAGATGCATGACTCAGGTATTTTGTGATGACTGATTTCCTCTCCACTCACCATCTGCCCTCTAAAATTGAAAAAAGAAATTAATTAGAGGGATTTTATCGTGGCAGTGGCCAAACAGCTTTTAGAATCTATTATTGTTTCTCTGCAATGAGTTTACAGGATGTTGCTAAATATTATGCAGATGCAGAGCTCCAGTTTCCTGCTGTACAAGAATAGTGTCAAATAAGTCACATGGCAGCTCAGACATGAGGTGTTTTGAGGTTTTTGGTGTGTCACACAAGCCCCTTGGTCCCGTGTCCTTTCTATGGCTGGATGGTGAATTTTATACTGGCAGAAGATGCTGTTTGTGGAAAATAGATTTTGTGTGGAGGAGCCAACATATTTCCTTAGACTGACATCAAAATACAACAAATGCTGTCAGGGAAGCCTTGTTCTAAGCTGCTGCTCTTGTGCACAAGTGTTTGTCTGTAGCTGTGGATGCATTCAGGGGGGTTCTAAAACTTTATATAGACAGAGATATCTGTAACTCAGTGCTCTCTTTGTCCCAGCTACAGGCATCACCTTGAGAGCTTTTATCTCGAGTTAATGACAGCTGTGCCTTTAGAAGTCAGCAGTCTCTGGCAAATTCCTGGAGTTGGCCAAGAAGCCACAAACAAGAACTCCTAAAAATAGCCAATATTGTTCTGATTTTTGGCATTATCACTACAGAAGGTATTCATTTTAGAGTCTTTTAGGGATCTCTGAGGCCTTATGATGCTGTGATGGGATCAGGTTTAGTATGAACATTTTCTTAATTTCAAAACCATCCACTTTTCAGGTAGTTTCACATTTTAAACCTTAAAGCCAACCTATAAGGTCTCTAATTTGCACTTGCCATGTGACTGTGCAGCAGTTTGTTTACTTTGTGCCTAAACTTTCTGTACATAGAGATAGGAAAATTTTCATATCACGGCAGTGTTGTGTTTCATTTTCAAGCACTTTGAGCTGAAAAATATTATTTTAATTACTTCATCTGGCTTCAATATTTTTTCATTTGAAAACCTAAATTGTAGGGACAGTCTTGTATTAGTAACTCTGGGAAGTATAAAATCAGTGGCTTCTCTGTTTTCTGACTTGCATTAGCATAAGAATGGGCAAGTATAATATTTAACAATACATACAACCTATTTTTGTCTTTGGGCTCCTGAGAAAGATTTCCTTTGCTTCTGCCCAGAGACATGGCGAGGGGGGCAACCCATCTCTTTAATTCATACTGTGCCCTATAATTTGTAATCCTTATTGTGTCTGAAGCTAAATATGAGGCATTCCAGAGTCTGGATGCCATGTGCAGCAAGGTTCGGTCAACAGAGGCTGGGAGGCAAAAGACCTGGTGCCAGAGGTCATGGACTGAGTGGGGAGCAAGAGCCCAGGGATCGGTCCTCTGTGGCTCTGGAGCCTGTGCAAAGCTCTTCACCCAAAGAAATCAGGTATAAATACTGCCAGGGCAGAGCAAAAGCCTCTTGCACTCCCTCTGCAGCAGTAAGAATTGCTACAAGAGGTGGCAATCAAACCCTTCTTCTTGCAACCATGTGGTTGCTCCCCTGCACTGTTTCCCCAGTATCCAGCTCTGGATAATGATGTTTTTTCCATGCTCGAGTCCTGTGGCTGAAAATGTAAGTGACTTGTTAGTGATGTTTCTCAGATTTTTGGATCCTGCATAAATAATATATTGATAATGGTTTGTTGGTTTGCTTTGGTTTCTTTTCAAGCATTGTCAGCTATTGTTCTACAGTACATTAAAATGCAGAGAGACTGTTCTGCAGTCAGGTACAGCTCTGTTAGAGAGAGGTAATGGGGAGGAACAAGCTTCAACATATAGGCAGGCAGCTGCCTTGATCCTACATATGTTTTAACTTGTGGAAAGACAAAAATAGTCTTTATGCCAGGGATGTCTAAAAAACTCACTGAGTTGTCATCTCGATAAACTATCAGTCAGGACCTGTGTCATTTTGTTACTGTCTCTTGTGTGGCTTTATTCACCTCTCCCTGCACTTTATTGTCGGGGAAGGCAAAAAAGTCCTAGGTGTCTTTTTTATTTTATTTTATTTCCACAGAGCTTTAATGTGTTTTACATCTGTGTGTGACTGCAGAAAGGCAAGAAAGGGTGAAAATGGATCAATCCACAGTAAAGCAGTGGGAGAGCTATTTAGTACTGTTGAAATAACTCCTGTCCTATCCTGACAGATCTCAGCACTAGAACTTCAAAACCACTAGCAATCCCATGGAGTTTTTTTTTAAGTGAAGTACTAATATTCCCTCTTGGTACATTTCTGAAACTGTACATATGTAGGTTTGCTAGAATATTTAGGAGAAACAGCTGGACATTACTAGAAAGCTGTCTTTTATACTTAATCTTCTTATATGAGCCAGTTCATATTTACAGCATATTTTCCTGCAGCTTTCCTCCTTCCAGCCTCCATCCCCTCAATCTTCTGTGTTTTGCATTTGTGTCTAAGCATACTGTGAAATGAGAGGTCAGAAGAGATTGAGTGCAGAATTTTGTTAGTCCTAAGGGCCTGATTCTGCACTCCTGGCTAATAGTCAGGACTGTAATAATCACGACTGTTAGAGACCCCCCTGTTGCCTGGATGAAGAATCAATCCAGCATCACCAGTCTGGGAGAAACCCTTAGGACCCCCACCCTGCTAGTTTATACTCACATTTCCCTAGATAAAATACAAAGACTCTTGATTGCCTCATTTGTATCTGCAAATGTGTTTGCAACCATCTTTGAATGACCAGTTTTGCAGCACTATGAACAGCCTCCTTGAGGATCAAGTTACCAGTACAACAGGGCTTGGTCCAGCAGAACATCAGTGAAATGCCAGGTTACCTCTGAGTCACTTAACTGGGCTCAGAGCAGATAAACAAATATCCCCAAAGTCACTGCTGTTATTAGATCATTGTCTGGCCAGTTCAGAGAGGAACATAGAGAGTCCTAGGAGGATTTTTTTTTTTCCTCTTACTCTGCCTTTCAATCTATAAGGCTGAAGAGTCGTTTCTAATCTTGGACTGAGCTGAGCATTTCACTAAGTTGTACTTTAATCAAAATCAGATGAGTGTGTGTGTATATTTTCCTTCAACAAGCCCAGAAGACTTTTCTTAAGGTTATTTAGAAACCATTACACTTAATGGGTGGCGTGGTGCCTTATGACATCCTGAGACAATATTTATCTTCATTATGACAAAACTATGTCTTCATTGCTGTGCTCTAAACAGTGTAAACTAATCAAGGAATAGACTGCTGCAGAAAAGCTGTTAGGAGTATCAAGGATAATAAATATCCATATTTTGTTATAGAAAATGCATACACTAAAAACCAATCCCCTGTATCACTTGTCTTCATAAGAATTCATGGTTTTCCCTCTGTCCCTGAAGTTACTGTTTTCTTGTAACAAGCTGGTTGTTGAAGGTTGCTCACCCAAGCCTAAAGACTTAAAAACTGCTGTATGCTTGAGTATGAAAATCTGTGATGTCCTTAGCCATACGTGTGTCATGTGATGAGACAAAATCAATCGCCTGTGGCTCAGCAGCTTTTTGGAATGGGGCTGATCTAGGCCCATCAAGTCAAAGGATGAGCAGCTGTGAGAATCATTCCCCTTTCACTGTGATGCAGAGGGTCTGGGGCTTTCTGAGAGGGAAGGCACCCAGCTCAGCTTCAGGACTCACTGGTCACAAGGCTGCAGTCTCTAGTCCAAAGCATCCTGAAGAGCACATCAGCACTTTGTGTCACTGTCTTTTGCTTCTGTGACTTAGAAGATTGAAATGTATTTCCTTGCTGAACTGGTTACATAGCCCAGGTTGCCATCAGCCAACCTGTAGATACTGAAGACACAAATGTGGGGTTGTTATCTCAGCAATGGGAGTGTGGAGACTGCTTCTGCTCAATCCCAAAGATGGATTCAGTGCAACCAAAAAGCAGCATCATATTTTAACTATTCTGGACAAATTGCCCTGCACATGAAGGTGAGGCTGTGTACTGCTTCATTCTTCCAGTGTTTTCTCCTTTCAGATAGTATTGGCTTGTCAGGGTGTTTTTTAAGCCAGCTGTTCTTCATCCAGATTCCAGTCTCCTTCATGCACTGAGGGGTCTGGATGACAGTGCTGGCTGTGCAGGATGAAAAGGATATGTCTTGGCATATTGCTGGGCTATTAGTCTGTATCACTGCACAGTGATCCCTCGAGATGGCAAATGATAAATAGGCTGGACAGTAGTTAGCAAGTTAGAGCAAACTGGGACCAGCCAGTAGCTGGGGAGGTCATTGGCACTGAGCAGAGATTTCCTGAGGATCAACCAGGCTGCTTTGGTCACAGAGCCTTGCATACTCTCCTCCCCAACCTGCTGTTCCAAATCCAGTACGTTTTTTTCCTTCTTTTCTGGGATAAATAAATCATACAATTAGAAGAAAAATCAAGCTGCATATAAATTCCATGAGCCAACCAAGTGGAAAATCTGACAGAGAAAGCATATCTATTTGCTCTTCGTTTTTAAGAGTAGCAAGACTTTCACAAATACAGTTAATGCCCTGATCTTCAGCTTTTCAAAACAGAAAACCTGTGATGTATCTGACTTAAAATGACATGGTAAAAAGTTTTCTTTAGTTACCTTTTCCCCCTAATGTCAAACCACAGCATGGCAGGTTTTGTGTGGCTGTGCAGAGGTCACCTGAGAATCTTCCTCAGCCACAAACCCATCCTGAGGCTGTACAGACTGTGCCTCCCAGGAGTGGGATGGAGACCTGTGTTCCTGCTTTTTCAGAGAGGAAAAAAGCCTCTGCATTACAGGTTCTGGATACAAAGCTGACGTTTGCAAGGGTTGGTGCTGGAATATACTGTTTGCTGATGTCTCTCATTGGCCTGAGAGAGGAGAAGGCCAGACTGTCCTCTTTGAAGCTCTTTTTCCTGGATACACCTTCTGGTGCACTCCGTTTCACACGCATCCTCCTAGACTGGGTGGTGGCACAAATGGCACAGGTTAGCTCTGGGATAACATATAGCTTGTGTCTAAGCCACTATTAGATTTAGAAAGCAGAATCATTTCCCAAAGCCCAGAGGGAGCAGAAGGGGAAGCAAAAGAGAATGGTTCTTAAAAAGTCTTATGTTTCTCTTTGAAAGAAAATTACCATCATCTATCTTCCCTTTCTTCCAAGCTCCTGGAACCTACTAGTAGTGCCCTGCTGCTGGATTTTCAAAGTTCTATTTTGCTGAAGAATATCTCTCTGATGCAGGTGCCAGTGTCATTTATCAGAGGATGATGTCAACATTCCTGTGTCATACATGACAAATGACAGCAGAAAGGAGTGCCCCTTGAATTCTCCTACTTTCACATGGCCCTTTCTTCTCTCCAGTTAAATGACATTTTATTTCCTACAGTGTTTCAGTTTAGACTTCTGTTGCCTCTAGAGAGGTACGTTCAAATTGACTCAGAATGAATGATTAGTACCAGGCACTGAGCTCCAAATTCAGTATTAGTGTAAGTACAGTTGCACAGCAATGGATATAAACTTTGCTTTCATGCTTTTGGGGCAAATTCTGCCTCATCTTACACCTTGGAAAATGCCAGTGAGCTTTTCTGATGTATTCCCAGTGGCAGAGCTGGATATATGTGAGAGCATCTCCCTCATCCTCTGTTTCTAATGCTTTTAAAGAGATGACAGATTTTTGAGTTTATGACAACTGCCATATTCAGACCTATTTGCTCTGCAAAGCAGCTACCTGGGCACTTGGCAGCAGAAACCTCTGCTTTGACCCTGTCAAGGCCTGGCTCCAGCTCAGTTCTGCATGCAGGCCTGATTTGAAAGGTAATATAGAAATTAATTGGATCAACATCCAGTGATACACTCTGTTAAGTGGAGCAATGCAAAATAAAAGCTTGAGAAGAAAACAGGGAGGACAGAGCACATATGCTGCTTCTAATCCTGTTTTTCTTCTGCTTTCTATTCTTGCTGGAAGAAGGGATTTGGACTCTTCTCTCTTAAGCCATGCATGTACAAAAAGGACTTTATTTTTAACTCATGTTGAAATCCTTTCTTGAACTAGGCAGCTCCAGTTTTAACATGTTAGCTGACTGCAATAACCCAGAGGGGGGGAGCTGAGGGTTTATCTTGACCAGTGAATGCCTCTTAAAACTGCCACTGCTTTGAGTAACTCTTGTGAAAAGATCAGTATGGACAACACGTGTTTGTAAAACCACACACCTGTACTCCTAATGGCAGCAAGGCCTTGGGGGAGGATGTGATTCACAGAACCTCTGCTCCCTGCTCTTTCCACCCACTCAGCATTTGATTAGAGTGTATTTTCCTCTCTTCAAGCATGCATGGGGCTGCCAGCCCTGTGATTTTTTTGGTACAAGGCTTTTAAGCTAACCAGGAGCATGGCTTGTCTTTGTTCAGCACCCAGGAAAAGGGCTGGATTTTCATAAAAGCTCAGGACTCAGCATCAGAGAGGGCATGGTTTGATTAGTGCTTAAGAAGCATCCCAGAAAAGCAGGCTTTCTCCACCCTGCTCCTGCCTTGCACTGCACCAGTCCAAATACTAAGGCAAATAAACAAGGAATTATTTAAAGGAACTGGTCCAACTGAAGAGAACCATAAATAACTTGATTTTTCAGTGGTACTGCCATTTAATCATATTTCAGACCTTCCATCTAAAATCAATCAAAACAACAAAGCTGCTGTAGACTTCGAGGAGTTGCTGGATCTTTTCTTGGAACAGAACTGATTTTTCTTAATTATTTTTTTTAATTATCTTACAGATGTTCCAAACAACTTCTCTGAAAGAACAGGTTTGTTTGCAAGTCCTGAGGAAGACTTGGGGGCATGGTAGTGACAGCATTAATTTAGATGAACTCCATTCATTGTATGCTCAATTTCAAGTTTATGCATGTTTGCATTCAAAAAAACCCAAAGTGACTTCAACAGGAGAATGGTATCTGCACAGTGACTTGTACTGAAAAAATGGATGGAACTGAGAAAGGTGTAGTTTGTGGGGAAAACTGGGAGTAAGGCAGCCCTGGCATAACTGGTGAGGGTAGAGGAGATCATCTACTTCTGGACACAGAAGTGATTGGGATATTTTCATGCATTTATGTTTTGAAAGGCTTCTTCAGCAAGAATATATTCAGGAATATACTTCTCCCTTATTTTTAATATGAGAACTGAGCTGGTTTTTTTCTGTAGAGTTCTGTTTTTTCCCCAAAGCAGGGGTCCATTAGCTCCAGGCTTCACCAGTCCCAAGAGCTGTGATCTTACCTTAGGCTGCCAGAGATCATTATACACATCACTGTCATGTTGCTATGTTCTTGGTGGGATTTTTTACCTTCTGTTTCATTTTATTTGGTTTTTATGGGAAGGGCAGGGGGAATAGGTAGGAGAGTTTTTCTAGCCCTTAGACATGTAATCTGAGACAAAAGGCTGAAATTTCTCCAACTCTTCTCTTCCACCATCTGAAGTACTGTTTTTCACAGGATGAATTGATGATATTCCTACTCGGGCAGATTAAGAGCAGAAACTAAGTCCTTCAGACTGTGACTGTCTTAATTTAGACAGTACCAACATTAATACTCCTAATGGTAAAGCTTTCAGTTTGTTTTCCATGGTCTGAGATATATTCTTCATTCTCTAGTTACTGATATATTTCTTATGTGCCCAGCAGGTGACTCAGAGGAGTCATGCTAGGTCAAGCTTACTTTAGCAAAAGGAGGAAGGGCAAAGGGAGGAAAGGAAGAAAACTGTTAGTTTCTTATATTTTTGCTATGATCTTAGATTTATTCCTTATTTCTAAGAGGTGTTTTGGTCTCCAGTAGTTTCTTCAGTAAATCCTGTTTACCAAAACTGCCACTAGACTCCTTTGCTTTTTATGTGGCTCAACTTAGGACACAAAATTTTTATAATTAGTCTCTTCACATAGTTTAGTGTACACAGCCATTTACCCAGACTCCTCAGGACTGCTTTCACAGCTCTGCTGAAGTTCCCAGGGATATGAAACTCTTCCACTGATGAAATCATGTGGTGTAGGTAGTGAAGACAAGGATGATACTAAGGAAATGGTCAACCCTCCTCCAATTTGCAGGTAACACACCACAGTCTTCCTGTGGCTGAGATCCCCTGGGCAGGTCTGTACCTTAGAGACACAGGGACAAGTCTGGAGATGTAAGGTGATGGCAGCTTCCCAGAGAGACCTCACTTCAGTACCTAATGGGATTGGACTGAATTGCATCCCAGCATAGCTCTGCTTTACCATTTTTGCCAGTTCTTGCTGCCTTATGGTGTCCCACAGCTAAAGATCTGAATTATCCAGAAGGTTTTCCAACAGCACAGTCCTGATGGCAGATGTGTGCTAGAATTCCTGCATGGGAGCTCTTCTTGATTTGCTGAACAGCCTCCTGAAGCTCAAGTGTCACAGGTTGGCCATCCCCATGGCCATGGGGATAGCTGGAGGTACCCATGCTGGAGGGTAGCATTGGCTTTCTTACATGGTTCCTTATCTGTCACTCAGGCTATGCCTCCTGGTGAGATAGGGATGTCAAAGGATTCAGCCAAATCAGCTGATTTTCGGGCAAGTTGGAGTAGGGGAGTCAGCACAGTGAGTAAGGAAAATTTAGAAGGACTAAAAGAGTCCTTCTGGAGCAGTGCCCTTCTTGAGAGCCCATGTACCTAAATGGAGATCCTGTCAGACCAGGATTTCAATCCTGGGCTTGAAGCCCTAAGAACCAGAGCAGATTCAATCTGGTATGAAAAACAACATCAAGAGGAGGCAGAAGTATGTTCAGTCCTGTAAAAATAGGCTGATAATTTCTGAGGTGAATATGATGTGCCATCTACTTGGCTGGAGGGGTTCAAATTCCTCTCCTGAAAGTGTCCTACCTACCAGCTATGCCTTGACCTACTGGGAGTAGCACTTTGTTCTGTATCTTGAGAAATCCTTGTGTTCAGGGCAGTGCTAGGGAAAGGAGCCAAAGACAAAGAATGGCTCATCCCAGTTCAGCCTGGATTGGTCATACAGTTTCCTTTGCCTCTTATGTCTGAGTTTCTGGTCTTAGTCTGATGTTTGCAATATGGAAAAAGAATTCCATATTTAACATTAATTGGACTTTCAGCAGTGAGGAATAATGGCTAGAGAGATGTATTTTTTTTTGACTGTACCCCACTAAGTCATGGCCAAAATCTGTTATGAAGTATTGCAGGTGTAATTGTACTGCTGCTGGTGTATTCTGGGGGCTGGAACGAGGGCTGGGAATATCAGTACCATCTGTTCCTTACCATAACTTTTATTATTTTCAAGAGTGCCTATGTCTGAGATCAGGGTCTCGACAGGTTACAAAAAGGTAACTAGATGTTGGCTCCTCATACAAAGAACATATGCTCTGAAGAAGCAAGACAGGCAAAAGTAAGAAAAGAAACAGAATGGTAGAATGATTTATCCAGGGTCATGGGTCAGGTCAGTGGCAAAGCTAAGATCAGAGTCTGTATCTCTTGGTTTCTGCTAAGACATCACGTAGAACATGTCCACAAAAAAGGAATGTTTTAGATGTACATGTGGAAATTACAGGAGTTCACTAGGATTGAAAATATTTCCAGTTAGAACTGGAGTGTTAAAGATTAACCTTAATAGCCCTCCTTTTCTCCTGTCATTCACTTCCTCAGTGTGTTCCAAAACCTCATGCAATCCACCAGCTCTCATGTCTGAGCTTTCCTCTTCTTGTTAATGGTACAGGGGCCTCCCCAGGATAACAACCTCTTAGTACAGCAACCTTTTATTTGGTCACATCTTCAGTGAGATGACAGATAATGGGAGGAAGTCAGATACGTTTAAAATATACTTAGTTTTAACAGCACTGAGACACTTAACTTGTCAGCAATCCAATTATTAATCAGATTAATGGACTTTTATAAATCCACCAGCATCCTTAGGACAATTGCCTGGTTTATGTTTCATGCATACAGAATAAGCTCTCTCATGAGCTATGAGAACTTCAATATGAAAACTAAAACTGAGAAGTAATCCTTAGCTTACTCTGGTACCACACCTTGCATGCAAGAATGCTGATCATTGCCTGCATAGGAGCATCATTTAATTATGGTTTTTCACTTCTGAGCTTAATGCTATTGAAGGAAATCTGTCAGCATTTAATTAAAGACTAAATAGAGTCAGTCCTTCTAGCTGGTTCAGTAACCACTTTAGAAATATGTGTGATACCTAGACAGCCAAAAAGAATATCGGTGGTAACAACATTAAAGAAGGTTTTGCAAGAGAATAGGAATCTAATTTGTATCTGGAAATTAAATTTATATCTGATATTTTAAAAAAACATTTAAGAGATATTGAACCCCCACCTCTATTAGGAAGTAATGGGAATAAGTTATCCAGTTAGGTCTTCAGCTTTCTGAAAGAGGGGAAAGAGGTTTTTTCAATATAATTTCTTAAGTTCCTGATTTTAATCCAGGGGTGCTACAAGCCCCCAGCACATGCTGCAGTGAAACAAATGCTGCAGCATTTTCCTATTGGCTTCATACACAACTGGACATGCCCATTTCTGACTGAGCAATGCTGTATTCTGTGTACAGGATTTAATTCTAATATTCCACTCAATAAACTAGGGCCTTTACAAGTAATTCTGTCAAATTCAAGTTTTCAAAAGGAAGCTAAATAGCATGGGAGTTCTGCCTCCCACAGAGAAGGCAGGTCCAATGCAAATTATATGAAAGTAAATAAAGAATGAATTAGCTACAGTTAATTTTAGATCAGGTCTGGAGATCAGTGTGTTCAGAACAGGACACCGTAGAAGTCACTAATGTCAATGTCATGACAGAATTTTCCCCTTGAGTGGGGATCATGAACAAATGAAATTAACAGAGGCTTTAATACTGATTTAAGAAGGTGCAGGCAGGGGCTCTAAGGACTGCTTAATGTTAAGCTCGTGCATAAGTGCTCTCCAGAAGAATTTTTTTTTTGTATCAGACATTATGAATGTAAAAAGGAAAAGCCTATTTTTACCTGTGTGAGAATCAACTTCTAAGTTCATAAAAGCCAAGAGCTAGGAAATACCTAGATATTGAGATATCCCTGAAGTAAAACAAGTAACAGGTTATGCTTGTAACCTTTTCAGATTACCAATTTAAAATTAATTATAATTTGGTTTTTACTTCAGGATTGTACTGAAACTTGCTTAAATAATTTCATGCATTTCTTTCCTTATGGATTTCATACAGTCAGGTTTGTTACCTGCAGGGTGGGCTTCCTTTCTTGCGGAAGGAAGGCTCACAAAAGCTTTTAGAACAGAAATAATAAATAACTGACTTCTCTTAAGAAGCCATTAAGCTTTTCCTTGCTAGATGAAGTAAACAGGTATTGTACCCAGAAATGCAAAGTCTCCATCAAGTTTGTGTATGTGTGTGTCTTTAATCACAATATATATTTCCTCTGGCATGATTTATTAGTTTCCTTTGTAGTTTTGTCACAGGGTTTACTTGCCATTTCAAGCTGAAATAGCCATTAAATTTCTTTTTTTTTTTTTCATTCTCTTGGCAAGAAGTAAATCTGTAATGTTTGCTGATTTGTTTATTACTGTCTGGAAACTTAATCCTGCTCCAAGTCAGAGATTTTAAATATGTCAGATCATCTTAAAGCTACATACTAGTTATATGGGTGACATTATATGTGTTCAGAGAAATTCATTTCAAGTACTACAAATGAGTCCTTTAGTAATACCCAGGAGTCATAATGTCTGTGACATAATGAACCCTCCTAAATTACAGCCTACACTAATTAGATCAGTTATTGCTACATTCCAAACCCTGAAACAATTTGCTTAAAGTGGTAGTTACCTGTAATGAAAAGACACATAGCTGACTGTCAGCAGCCTTTTTCCTTCTCCATAACTTAGCGTCCGGGCTATCTGCGCTCAAGTGCTAACAGCCTCGCTGCATCCCTGTCTCCAGTGGGGCCAACTATCATCAGGGAGGGAGTTTGACAGCTAGAAAGTGGAGTGATCCCCTTGGGAAGGGACAGTGTGGCCCGATGGAATGAAACATTTACAAAGTTTTGATCTTCTCTTCCTGTTTTCGGTGACATTTACATGCAGCTTCGTGTCCCATCTTTTGCCTTTTCATTACGTCTTTACTGTCCTTCAGGTGGGTCTTCCATGATATTTTTTTTATATATAAGGGAAGATACTTGTTCTTGCTCCCTAGTCTTGTGCTCTCTCCTGCTCACGCAGCCAAAAACCTAGTGAGCTGGGTGATGTTTCTAACCAAAAGGCAGAAAAGCTCTTCTGGACTCTCTGCCTGAGCAAACTACTATCAGTGATTTTGCTGAGAATAGATAACAACAGTAGGTTGCTTATTTGTTTAAATGGGGGTCAGATGACTTGATTTTTCATTGTGCTGATTGGAACAAATGTATGAACAGTATAAACTGCTTGCTAATTAGTTGATATTGCAGAACTGGATGGAAAGGGGAGCAGAGAGGTTTGTAAGGTTTTTCACAAATTCTGCCAAGGAAAAGGTTTTGTAAAAGGAAACAAAACCAACGGTAGCAAATTGTGAGAAATGCAAAGTGTATATTTCAAAGTACAGCAAATATGCCAACAAAGAGTTGCCACATGTGTTGTTCAAGATTGTTTTTGTTGTTGTTTTGAAGCACCTCTCTGCCTTCCACCCATCCATGATCCTGCCTAGTGCTCACCTCCCAGGTAGCTGGATCTTAAAACAGCTACACTGGGAGAAAAAACATCATTGAAAAACCTTTGATAGTGGAGGGGGTTGCCTGCTTCCCTCATGTCTTGCTCTCCATGCTGGAGGGACCCTCACAGATATCCTGGCACTGTGTAATATCTGTGTAATGAACACATCATAATTCAAACTACAGAGCACGTTGTCCTCATGCAGGAGCCCCACCAGGTTAGCTGTGAGCTGCTTACACCTGCCTTACTAAATTACACCCACTCCACTGCCTGCCCTCCCAAATCCTGAACTGCAAAGTTGCCTTAAATTCATCTCTGCACCCACCTCCCTCCTCACTGCAATCCTGTGTGCGTTTCTTCTTCCCTGAAGCTGGGAATATGGGATGCTCCTTTTGCTGAAGGAATTTGGATGAAAGACACAGTTTCTTCTCTGCCTCATCATTTTTAGGCATTTCTCTTTTTTTTTCTTTAATGGCACTTCTTCATCTCCCTGTTTGCTCAGCACATTAAGTGTATCAGGAGGGTGAAGGAGCAGAAGGCATATTTAAAGAAAATGCTTGTTTTTTCCCCTTTATTCAAGATGAATTTCTGAAAATTCTAACTGCTAATTTTTGAAGGCCATTCCATTGCCAACCTCTAAACATTCTGTTGAATAGAAAGTTTCTTGCTTTTAAACATTTAACTAATGGGAGGTCTGTTCTTGCTGCTAGAAGAGGTCAGGAATCTTCCTGGATAATTTAACAGTGATCTTATGATTCTGTTCAAAATTTACTCTGCAAGCAACTGTGGCTTCACATCCTTGGTCTTTTTGATTTATAGGGAAGAGTAAGTGTGAGTGAAAAAGCTCTCCCTATTACTGTGTGGAACACAAACTGTTTTCCTGGGCAGACACTGCTGAACATTACATCCAAGTAGCCAAAGCACCATTGCACAGCTTTGTCATTTCTCCAAAAGCTTTTGTAAAATGACAAGAAAAGAATCTGCAATACTTAATGAGGCTGACAGGCAGGGAAGGGTCAAAAACAAGCAGAAGACCTGTTCTGACTCATTCTTTCTGGACTTATAACTTGTTTCTTACAGACAAAATAGTATTTTTTTTTACTAATAATAAACTAAAAAAAAAAAAAAGAGAGAATTAAGAGATGACAGACTGAAACTGCCTACTTTCCTCCTTTCCTTTCAGTGTTAGAAGACATAAATAGTTTTAGTCTGCAGTGGTTTCTGATTGAATATCCTTTTGAAGTAATGATAGCTATAATTTAAAGCAACAGTTACCATATTTTTTTCTCTCTGTGACATTCTTTGATGCCATAAGTATAAATCTGCTTAAAATAGCTATAGCTATGCCTGGGTATACTACCAGGATTTTTGGAGGTTCTGCCTCTAATTGCCATCATATGTACCTAATATCACAAACCTAACTGCCTAATGGTGATGTTGCTGCAAATACTTTCTTGACATAAGAAGAAAGGTAAATTCAGAAGGGCACATTAAGTTTAAATTGTTTGCTAAGACTAAAACTTCTGCAAAGAAATTCTTTTTAATTAACATAAATACTGTTCCAGGGCTGCTTGGCCCCAGACATATATTCAGCTGGTAAGGGGTATTATATTATGATCTAATACAGCATCAGAAAATAGCTGACTTTAGGGGCAATTGCAAAAATATTTTGGTACAATGTAGTTCCAGGGTCTGTTGTTGTCTTACACAAATATATCTATATGCTCAATCAAGTAGATTTTCCTTTTCAAAAAAATTGATGTTTCTTAAAAGCTATATATACAATTTAAGGGTAAAGAGAGGTTCATGAGCATCCTGCTTTGCCTGTGAATTCTTCTAATTTTTTCCCTGTCTGTATTTCTGTCAAACAGCTTCTGGTTTCCATTCTGTACTAGTGCACTTAGAACAGAAGCTGAGTCTCTGAGTGTGCTCACTTGCCATGTGCTGACAAGAGCATGTCACTATTATGCTGGTGCACTATATAAAATACAGGAAAACCACAATGCATTAAATATTAAATATATTAATTAACTTATTCTGTTTTAATAGTAAGACTTTAATTATTTGAATGAGTTGTCATGCCTAACTTTTGGCATAAGGAAACAGAAATTACTTTTTAAAAAAAAACCAACCTACAACTATAGAGGCACCTTCAGGACAAAGTAAGGAGTACTGGCTCAGAGAAGAGTATTTCCATGGCTGGGGAAGAAACTGGGCAGATGGTAAATCATGATAATGTTGTAGAGCCCATTGAGATGAGTGTCACAGCACAATTTTGGCAGTTTATTGCTGAGCATACTTTCTCTGATTCTTCCAGGCAAGACCACCAGATCCTGCTTTCCTCACTTGGTAGGACATACTTGGCATTTTCATGACTTGATCATTTCTCAGAATTACATGAAATTCCAATCCATGATAGCTCCACTGATTTCAGAAGTAACTGTATCATTTTATAAACAAGGCAGGTGAGAAACCAGAAGCTGTCTTGCTGCAGCATATTTCTCAGCAAGGGCCACTTTCTTTTCCTTCCTTGATAACTAAAATACAAGACAAGTTGCAGTGGTGCTGCTGCAACTCTCACAAGCAGAGCCCCAGTGCCTCTCATCTTCATTTATGAGAGCAACAGCAGAACAATGATCCTAATTGACTTCATAGAGTAATGAGTAATCAGTGGAGAAGTCAGGCCTGTACTTCTGGGGTATAACATCACTGATAAGCAATTCTCTGTTTCCCCAGCTTTCAGATGTAACTGAGATATGGAGGGATGAGGTTTCAGAGTCATGACTCTCTTCCTGGACTCCAGGCTTTCACAGTGTGCAAACTCCTGATCTTACCACTCAGGGAGTTGATTTCTTCAGAAATTCCTCAGAGATTGGAAGTGCAGACAGGGCAGCACAATAAGTCCTGTACCTAAACTGATTGTGGACAAATTAAAAGAAGTGGATGGGAAACTGCTTTGTGTGCTTCCAAAAGGTATTTTGCTCAATCTGGCATGAGTCAAGAACTGCCTTGATTGGATGGACAAGAAATCATTCATCCAGCTCTTGAAAATCCAGTTGAAGAGACTCAAACATTAGCCCTTCCCAACAGCAAGGTGTCAGCTTCAATATTACAGGCAACAATGGACAAGATTTGGTGTTTCCTGGAACCTTCTGGATCTCCTTGAGAAGGCGGTGGAGAGAACTGTGATGGTCAAGACTTCAGGTTAGACAATCTGGTAATCTAACAGCACTCTGAGGTTCACTGATGAGCTGCCCCTCTGGGAAATTCAAGGCTTGTTGAGCCAGGGAGTGCCCTCCACCGTGGTGGTGAATAATTGGGACTGCACATCACTGTGGCTGGGGCAAAGTTTTGCTGCAGAGGAACTGAGCAGGATTTACACTAAGCAAGAAGAAGGTGGTCAGTGCAGAATCTTCTGCTAATGCGGATCCTTTCCCCAGCAGAGTTCAAGCCAGTATGGAAAGATAAAGGATGGTCCTCTATAGAAAATTCAAGCTGCTCCCTATTTATCTTTAAGAATGGTTTCTGTAACAAACATGCACCTTCAGGAAGATCAGCATGTAAAGGTTGCTGACCTCCAAATGAGGTATTGCAGATGGTTGAGTGAACCAGCCAGTGAGAGCACATCAGAAATGAGACAACTGAAAAACAGGTACAAAAAAGATAATTGTTTGATGCCTTTATGAGGGGGAAGTTCCAGATGTTTGAGCATCTGCTTGATGAAGTATAAGCACCTGCTTGAGACTGACCTTGCAGAGGGCAGTGAAGCAGCCCCTGCTTGTGCAGGAATGGGCAGATGAGACCCTAAATGGGCACAGAGACCTGGCAATGCTGCAGGACAAGGGACAAACCAGCCAGTAGAGTCAACACACAGCTGGCTCCTCTGGGCATTTCTACTGTTAAGACAAAGAAAGCCAACAAGTCTTCCAAAAGGTGAGTTTTCTGGGAAGGTGTTTGTGTTACTTTTAGACAACTGGTTTCACTGCAAACTCCTTCAGTTTCTTAACAATATCAGGCACTATCAAGACCACCATTTCATTAATCTGTTGTTTATATTCCATCTTAAAACAAACACTTAAAAAATCTGAGACCATGCTTTTGAAATGGCAAGATTATAGTGATAAATTTAGAAAAACTGACCAGCATCAATCCACATCTAGTAATGCTTGTCTTTAATCTACTTGTTGAGTAGATTTAAAACCAGCTGTGTGGCTGCCATAACACTGGATATTTTGATGCCAGAAAATGCAGAGGATGTGAAACTGCTGTGAATCACTGATGACTCTCCCTCCAAACAGTAATGTATTTAGTTCTTCCTGAGTGAGTGGACAGAACAGGCTGGGAAACGTTGGAGGGTTTGAGGAGCTGAAAGTTGTGCTGGAGAAGGTGGAGATGAACAGGCACACATACTGCAGCTCTCCTGCTTTCAGACATTTGTTCATCTGTTTATTGTCACAAGTGCATTTAAATGTTCATAAATCCTAGCATGTTAAAGAAAACACTTGTCATTTTTGTGGTTAAAAACTGTGGGCAATAGTAGTTACAGAGCAGTAAAAGGAAAATCCTGTGAAAGTCAGGCAGGACCCAGTGATTGGGGTAAAGTGCCACCCCCTGTCCAGGAGCTCAGGCTCTAGGAAGCAGGGCCTTGCTCTTTTTTGTTTGGGAAACGTGTTTCTCAGCTGTTACTGCAACTGGATGGTGATTTTGTGGAAGGCAATGGGAAGAGTATCCTCAAGGGATCAGAATCCAGCCTTATTTCTGCTCCAGGCTAAATGGGAAATTTTCTTTTCTATTTAATTTTTTCATATTCATGAAAGTTCTCAAGCCAGCATGGTATGGCTTTCCTCCTTATTTCCTTTTGTTCCTATTTGAACATCTGTCTCAAGTAGTGTATTACATACTAATCTGTTCAGAGCGTTTTTTAATGGTGTCTTGGGTTTGGGGTTTTTTTGTGTGTGTGTGTGGTTGGGTGTGATTGCAGTCTTCTAATTTTCATTAATTTGCCTTGTTTATTTGTTTTTGATCTTTTACTGGTCCTGTGTGTGTGAGCAAGAAAGAGCAGGGGTGTGCATGCAAGCAGGAAAAAACTCTGCATTTCCCTCTTTTGGGGCTGACAGCAATCTCTAGATACACTGTATGGAGCTGACGGGGGGGGGTCTTGGTTACATCTGATGTTTGTTCCTGGGTCTCAACTCTCTCTACCAGGTGGCAAGAGCTGATGGCATCAACAGAGTGTGCTGCACCCACCACTCCTCAGAGCATCACCCACCTGCCTCCGAGCAGACTCCAGGCAAAGGACAGGACAGAGATCCAGGGAGCACAGCCTTGAGCTTACAGGTCAGCCTAAGTGTGTCCCCAGTGTTTATTCTTTTCCTGAAGTGTTATTTAGAAGGAAGTGCTGTCCTGCAGGCCTGGCTGGTTCCCCAGGTGCCAGTGTGCTGTAAATAAAAAGTTCTCCAGGAGCTTCATGTGAGCAATTATTCTTGACAAGATAAGGTGTAAAGAAGTTTTGATAATTATAGCCAACTGAATTAGAAATGTTTTAATGTAAAATAATATCAAATAATTTAGCAGTTGATTGCTGTCAGTCATTTGATTTGAGATATAATTAAGATTATTACTTTGAATATTATAAACTTATTTCTTTGATGAAAACAGTGCAGGTCTCAGAAACCTACTGTTACTCACTGAAGCTAATTTATTTATTTTCTTTAGCAACTGGTACTTTTCTGGTACCTTACTGAAAGTGAAATGTAGGGTCTCTGTGTTGCTTTCCTTCTGCTTTAAACCAAGTTAAAACACTTGCCCTCTGCCTGCTCCCAGGCATTAGAAGAGGGCTCAGCCATAGGCCCTGCCACAGGAGCCAGTGCCAGGGCAACAGCATCTTGACATCATCATCCATCCAGTCTTTAGCCACTCTTCAGAATAAAAACATACCAGCTGACAAGCCACAGCATTGGAAAACCTGGGATGGCACAGTCTGCTGTCCTCACAGTGTTGGGAGGGTGCTGGTTGTGGGCAGGGGTCCTTTCAGCCTCTAAGGGGAGCAGTCAGCAAAGCACCTGCTGTGCCATCACCTGGGTGCTTCAGGTGGGACACCAGAAAAGTCTGCTTGAAGCAGAACTTCTGCGTGCTGCTTTTCTGCTGCTCTGGCTCTGGGCATGCAGAGCTGGTTCTGTGGCAAGGGGCTGCTGGTTGGCTTTTGACATCAGAAACTCTTCAGTGCTTCTGTAGGAGCAGCTGAAGCTCAAAAACATTTCTTGTGACACTTTTTTGTTTTGTGATACCTTCAGCCTGCAGGAAGCACTGTAAATATGTGTGTTGCAAATCAAAATCAAAATAAATCTCTAAGTACTACTGGCAGCAGCCAGTGCTGATCTGCAGTTCTTGCAGGCTGTTGGTTTGTCATGGTGGGAGGAAGGCTCAGCCTCCCAGGAGCAGCAGCAGTCAGGGCACAGGGGCTGCTCAGCTCTGCAGGGACACACATCTTACCTGCTTCTCTTGCATTAGGTTCTCCTCACACTGTGAGCACAGTGATATGGCTGTGGCAGAGGATGGGATTCACCTTTCCTTTTATTCCCTACCCCTCCTATGTTGATACATGTGTTTTGCCCAGATCCTTTCCCTGTAAAGTTGGAGGGTAAAACTCCCCATCACATGTCATCGTTGTCTGTAATTGCTGTTCTGTCATTGTCCTGGAGAGGATCTGCTTCTGTCACCCCATCATCAGCTTTCTTCTCATCTTTTTGAAGCTTCACTTTCTCTTGCAGATACCCAGGAACAGACTGATGATAGACTCTGTGATGTTTTTTTTGATCTTTCCCCTCATACCCTTGGATCTGACTCACCAATTTTCCTTGCCTTTCTGTCACTGCAAATAAATTTTCTTTCTGTTAATGTTACCTACAGGAGTAGATACTGTATCCCTACAGGATACAGTAGGGATATCCCTACAGGAGAAGATACTGTAGCAGCAAATACTAATTCCAGAATGAAGAGACATCTCCTTGGTTTGGCCACTCTGCATATTTTAATTAACATCAGTCTACACATGTCTTCCAGGTATAAGTCTTTCCACAGAAGCCATGTTTAATGGGATGCTGATCTCATTGAGTCGTAGGCTTGCATTTTAAAAATCATTTTAAAATGTCCTGTGCTACAGACAGATTCCTGTGTTTTGAGCTTATGTAGCTATGGTCAATAAGATGTCTCCTGTCTCCCTGGTTCTGTTTTCCAGGCAATGTTTTTCATAGTCCCTGTTATTTCTTATTCTTGACATATTTTGTATAAATATTGTAAGAACATGTTTGATTTGTACCATCTCATCTAGAACCTATTAAAATTCCTTCTCAAACTAAAAGCATACCACTGCTTGAAGAAAAATAAGCACTGTACCCTTATCACTCTGGTACTGTTTTCTTCTAAAATATCTCCCATTTGGAAGTCTTTACTGTAATAACTGGGATATGAGCACAAAGGCTGGAATTTTCCCAAATAAGAAAGCTTTAAGCCATAATTTCTTCGTACAAAAGTTTCTTTTTTGTTAAATTATATATAAGTATTTTCAGCAGGACCTCCTATACTCAACTGTGGGGTAAGCATTCACTTTTGCAGTATCAGCTGAAAAGTATACCTTCAACACTGTTTATATTAATGTCACTGCTACAAACAAGTCTTGCTTTTTTCTTTTAAGAGTGAGGCAGAGGTACCAAGTCAGAGATACATGAACAAAATCTGTACCTACTTTTATTTTCAGGATCATCACTCTCAGAAATGGGAACCTGTCCTTTCAGTGCATGATCCTGCCAAATCTGCAGGCTCAGCTTCTTTTTTTGCCCCCTTCTGCACCTTTACATCCATATTAAGAAGAATTAATTCCTTTGCACAGAAGGTTTCAGTGGGATTTGGGTGCCTAGCATTATTTTGAAAATACTGGTCTTATAGAGCTCTGAGGGGGGGGTGTATAAAAACTGCCTTCTCTGAGGGAAATTTCCTTTTCATTCTGTATGTCTCTCCCAGGCAGGCAGGACACAACAGGTCAAGCAAAGAAGAAATGTTATTTCCAGCCTCCCCAGCTCACAGAGGATGTTTCCTCCCCCTGCCAGCAGCACTGGTGCCCACTGGGTGTGGAAGAAGAGATGTCCCAGTCAGATGGTTGTTCAGGTCAGTAGCACGTTACACTGACTGTGTTTTCTTTAGAGCTTCCTCTGAAATACTTGGTATTGCCTTAGCATTGGCAGTGTTCCTAAACCACTGAGGAAGCTGCAATTACTAAGCACTTTATAGCTCTAGTCTGTATAAGTTAGGTGGGTTTTCTGTGAGTTTCCCATGAAATTTTTGTAAAGAGTGTGTAAGAAATGCCTGATCCAATGAAGAAAATACCAGCTGATACATTTGCTTTCCAGTAGATATATACAGAGTTTAATTTAGCATAGAGAAGCAACTAAGAATTAACTATTGTTATGGTAAAACACTTCCTTTCATCTAGAGTTATATGTGATCCCATAATAAATCCAAATGTGCATGATTGTTTGTTAGAAAGTGAAAATTTTAATTAAAAGTGTGCTAGTTCTGAATTTCACTCTCTGCCATTATCTCAGTATATTGGGTTTTGTGTAACATGAGCATTCAGAAGCAAAACCTGCATGGAATCTTCCAACTATGAGTGCCTTTTCCTTGTAAGAATTTGGTGGGACTCTCTGGAAACCAGCTGTGTGCCCAGGGGAATAAGAATTCCCAGGTCTAACTAACCCTGAGGGTCATGTTATCACACAGATTAACTATTCTCCACCAATTTCTGAAATTCATTAGGTGGTTAAGGCTTTCTATCAACATCAGTAATGTGTGCTTTCTTATTCTACCTATTTGTCCTTAAATATATTTATTAGGTCCCTGACAGACAGTGGCTCTCCTCCCTCTTGTTAATCAACTTCTCACATGTCCCTGAAGCATCTCAATTTCACATGTTCAGCTAATTATTCTACTAATTATGTCTTTTTTAAAGGAATACACAGTACCATAATTTTCAATATATAGTGCTATTCCACACCATTGTATTTGGAGAAATGGTAGCAATAAATGCACCTTTTTCAACCCAAAGTTTTATGTTTTGTAGAATAAAACAAGAAGTGTGATGTTTCCCAAAAGTCAGCAATGCCAACGATTATGTCATAGACTTAATTCAAAAAGCAGGGATTCTGTAAGAGGTCACTGAGAGTCAAATTCATCAGAATAAGCTGTTATGGATGGATTTTTATAATATCTAAGTCTTGGATAATGTCTTTCCTGATTCAGGTGCTACACACTATGAGCAATGGCTGCATGTGAAGGTGGCTGTCTGTGAGCTTCATATTTTCATGAAAACAAAGCCTCATAAGAGGGTTTGAACAAAAGACTGGAGGAGGCTTCCTGTGTCACCAAGCCCTGGCTCTGGTTAATACAGACACCAGAACATGTAACATCCAAAACTAAGTTATCAAGCTGATCTGAAAGCAAATAAGAACTTCTTTGGGGGATGAGTTTTTTTCTTGTTGGTTGGTTTGGGATTTTTTTCTCTCATAGAACCTCCATATTCTGATGGTTTAGGGCCTTATTTTAGATTCCAGGTACTTGTGGGTTTTTTACACCAGCTTCTTCTTATGCTGGCATTATCCTTTAATTTCTGGCCCATAAACTAAAATACCATAAACTAAAAAACTTCAGCTTACTCACTGGCCCTGTAGTAAAGAACAGGTTGAAACACCTCTGGATACAAAGAGTTTAAAAGTGCCTGGGAGGCTGGACCAGGTGACCCTCACTTTTATACCTAAGCAAACATCTGGGAAGGAAAGTTTTATTTCTTTCCCAAGCAGCCTGGGCATAAATATTTTTCTCTTCCAGAAAGCTTCTGCAAAACGATAGTCTGCTCTTACACCAAACCATTTAATAAGTTTAATTAAATGGAAGCTTATGATAATTAAACCAAAAGCCTAAGGGCCCTGTTCTGTGAGGACTTACTCCTTGCATAAGACCAATTTCCATATAATTTAGACAACAAAATAGCGGAACAGTGCTCTGCCATCTAATTTATATGAAATTGGTATTCTCCAACACAGATTTATATTACACCATAAACACACTCCTTGTGTCTTAGCAGGAGTGAGATAGCTCCAGTAGAAGTATTGGAGCAAAACAGAGAGAAAAGATTTTTAAAAGAGAACAATCTCCTTCCTTCTTTAAAAAAAAATAAAAAATTGGAATGTGTGAATTAAAACCTTAATCTGATAAAGTCTGCATGAAGATCAAATGTCCTTAAACAAATTCTCTAACATAGGCAAATACTTGTAGGTTCTCCTTTCATAACAAATTTGCATATTTGCTACTTCTGGGTGTTTTCTTGAGCTAATGCTTGTGATCAATGCTAGAGAAAAACCCACGCTCCGTATTTTGGAATTCCTTACTGTCTCCCTGAGTGTCCCAAAGGAACAGTATGGTGCATTATCTCCTCTGCCACCTGTATTTTTATTGCACTTCAAAACAAAGCTCTGGTACTACAAAGAATCAATGGGGCCTGATTCTTCACTACCTTACTCCAGCTCTGCAGAGCTGGCTGCAGACAAAGCCATTCCTCTTGCTTACAACTGAAACAGCAGGGAAAGCCTCCAACCCTCCCCACCAGCATGAAAGAATGGGAATTTTCTGTCCTGAGTCCCCTCTTGCAGACACAGACACTAGAAACACAAATGACCCCCATGGAGGTGGAAGGAGGGATCTTTCCTGTTCTCCTCTTGGTATTTGGTGGATTTACTCCACAAGCTGTTCCATTTGGGGTGTTTTGAAGGATTTGTTTTGTTTTGTTCTATTTTGTTTTGTAAAGAGACTGGAATTGGTCAGTTACCCTTACAGGAGGAGGTTAATTTTGTGCCAGTTCTTCTTCCAAAGGAAAGCAGTGGTCCCAGGCTGAGGAAAGCTGTAAGCCTGATAGTGGTAGGAAAGGTGACAGCATTGGTTTGGTCAGGACACCAAACAAGGTTCCCATGCACTACTATTTGTAGAGAAGACAAACCAGGTGCCTTGAGTTGCCAAAGAGTGGGTGTGAGTCCACCTGTGCCTGATTAGGACAGGCCCCTATTGGCATGAGCAAGGCCAGGGGGCCAATAAAGGTGACACACACACCCACAGAAGGCACCTCAGCTCACTCTGGTGCGAGGCATGGAGAGGCCAGCAGCTCGTTGAGCCTCTGGAGCAAGAAAGGCTCTTCCCACTACACTTCTACCCTAGAAGCGCTGTGTGGTGGCTGGAGTCCTGGAAGAGACCAGCAGCTCGTCGAGCATCAGGAGCAAGAATGGCTCCTCCCGCTACATTTGGTGGAGAATGCGGGCAGCATACGACATCTAAAGAAGCAGCAGTGTGAGGAGCTGGCAACAGGAACATTATCCCTGATTTGAAAAAATGCCTGGGCTAACACTCTCCCTGAAAGGTATGACCAGCAAGCTCTTTGGTTTGGAAACCCCTGAGCAGAGGGAAGCCAAGATAAGGATTCTCTCTTTGGAAGCCCCTGAGCAGAAGGAAGCCAGGAAGATGGAATCCCATGGTATGGAATCCCACGGAGGAACCAGAAGAAAAAAAAAAATAATTAAAGTAAAGTATAAATTAAAGTATGGAATCCCACGGAGGAACCAGAAACCCATGAGGAACCAGAAATCTCTTTGGAAACCCCTGAGCAAAGGGAAGCCAAGATAAGGATTCTCTTTTTGGAAGCCCCTGAGCAGAGGGAAGCCAAGAGAAGAGCAGATACAGGAGGGAGAAAGAACAGAGACTTTGTGAAAAAGTGCCTGGGCTGACATTGAATGGTTGCCTAAGCTAGGGTTAAATCCCGTAAGTCGTAAGTGTATTTTTGTGTAAAAAAATTTTGTGTGTAAAAATCCTGTATGTCTATGTCTAAATCCTGTATAAGTGTGTTCTGTACTGCCCCTTGGTGCCCCCTCGATGCTCTTAGCTGAGTGTCCCGCGGGGCCCAAAGAAAAATCCTGTGTATAAGTGTAAATGTTTAAGTGTAAATGTTTGTAAAAATCATGTTAAATCGTGTTAAATGTTTGTAAAATGTTTGTATTCTGTAATCAGTGTTAAAAAAAAAAAAAAAAAAAAAAGGGGGAAATGTAGAGAAGACAAACCAGGTGCCTTGAGTTGCCAAAGAGTGGGTGTGAGTCCACCTGTGCCTGATTAGGACAGGCCCCTGTTGGGCATGAGCAAGGCCAGGGGGCCAATAAAGGTGGAACACACACCCACAGAGAAAACCTCAGCTCACTCTGGTGCGAGGCATGGAGAGGCCAGCAGCTCGTTGAGCCTCTGGAGCAAGAAAGGCTCTTCCCACTACACTTCTACCCTGGAAGCGCTGTGTGGTGGCTGGAGTCCTGGAAGAGACCAGCAGCTCGTCGAGCATCAGGAGCAAGAATGGCTCCTCCCGCTACAACTATTCCCTATTAAATGCTGGTGATTAATTGCTCAGGGTTAGAAGTTAACCAGGTCAGAGAACTGGCAGTCAAATGGTAGACACCTGTACCTAAAGTCTATTTGTAAAAGGAGTAGAAAGACATCATCTTGTGTACCCTAAATGAGTTTATTGTTATAAAGTCCATGCATCTGTTTTTAAACCTTCAAGGCACTAACAGTTACATCTCCGATCTGCTGTTTTGCTTGCACTACAGAGTAAATGCAAGGCCCAGGGGTTAAAACTCAGCCCAAATGAGCCAGAATTACTCTCTGTAAGACAAGGTATCTGGAAGGTCTCATCCTGCTGATGACTGCCCTAGCTATTGGTGGACTTTGACCCAACCACGCAGCAAAGCCTTGCATCCCGAGGGTCATTTTTGACAGCACCAAACATGGAAACCTATTTTCTTTACAATCTTCAAAAGTGGCTTACAAAATATCTGAAGTATTCAAAATCTGTGACCTTTACCTCCAGGCTGAGACTTCATCACGGTGATCTGTGTCTCTCTGGCCTTAAGGCTTAAGGATTACTGCAACACACACCCTGAAACCACCTGCAGGCTGGAGCTGCTGGAGAGGAGAAGCCTGACTGCCCAAGGGCCCTCACCTGGGGAGGCTGCTGAGCAGATGCCATTAGCAAGTATGATTTGAAGTCTTTTTAATTATTGGTGTATTATTTGACTTTTCTTAACTTGGCTTTTAAGTTTTTAAGATTAAAAATGTTCATGGAGTAAACCAGCGTATTAGAACATAAACCCATTTTAATGTGTTATACCCAAACCTGCACAAAGGTGTGTTTCCCACAAGTCCCCCTCCCTGACAAACAAAAAAGGGAGCACAGCATACCCAGCTGCACATTGGAATAAATCAGATACCCCAAAGCTATGAGAGGGCTTTTAAAAAATGAATCCAGTTTGGGCAGATGTGGAATTCATCCCAACAATGGGATGAGTTACAGAATAAACTACGATGATTCCAGATTGAAGGAAGGTGCAGAGGAATAAGAAGGAATCCTCAGCACTTGTATGAGGCTGGGGAAGGAATTTGGAAGTGTGAAAGGGAACCAGGGGAGGAAGATGAGAAGATTGGTGAGATGGTTCTCTTCCCATGGTACCCACTGCAACTCCAACTTTGCTGCAACCTCTGTATGATGTGCTGAATGCAGCACTCAATCTTCTGCAGCCATCATGGGGAATGTTAGTATTGATTTACTGTAAGCACACTCCTGTAGAGGTCTGGGTTTTCATGCTTTTGAATAGATTCATGATTAGGAGGAACTTTCTGCTGCAAAATTTTTGAACTCTAATGTCCAGAAAACACAAACCTCTTACGCTTCCTGCTGCTGTAGATGTGGTCCTAAGATCCTGCTTTAACTCCATAGAGAGCAAAAAAAAAAGATATTTGCACCTCAGTTAGAAAACTCAGACAAATTTGAATATTCCCACCATGTTTTGTTGATGATGGAGGAAGAAATTCTTTATTGGGAGAGTGGTGAGGCAGTGGAACATGTTCCCTTGAGAAACTGTGGATGCCCCATCCCTGGAAGTGTTCAAAGCCAGGTTGGGTGGGGCTTTGAGCAGCCTGGTATAGTGGGAGGAGTCCCTACCCCTGGCAGGGGGGTTGGAACTTAGATGATCTTTAAGGTCTCTTCTAACCTAAACCATTCAATGATTCTATGAAGGAACACATTTCAGGCCAGGCTCAGGCCCTCTGTAAGTGTCTGTAACTATCAGGGACACCAATAGGATCTCCTCCCTCTTACATCAAATCTGGATGTGGCCCATAAAACCACCAGTTTAGCTTAGGAGGTCAAATTAGCCCAATAAAAGTAAAGAGTTAACAGAGATGTGCAAACATCTCTGTGAGTGAACAGAACTGTGCAAAGAAAGCAGTCCTGGTCACAGCCTGCCTAGCTGGTCTCACCATCTGGTTCCAGACATAGTCCTTTAACCTTAGTGTATCAAGCAAAGTAAAAATAATCTCTCCTCTTAGTTCACACACAGCACCGAGATTCCAAACTCTGATGATAAATAATGTGTAAAGGTGTGAAAGTACAATTCTGTTTGTCCTGGGCCTCTCGTGTGAGAGATGTGAGGGATGGGAAGCAAGGTGCTGCTGCAGGGCTGCTGCCTGTGCTGGGGTCTCTTGGCCACCCCCCTCTGTACCACCGGCCGGGCCCTCTCCCAGCACACTGAGCCCCCTTTCATGGGAAGCATTTCATGTTCCAGCACCTCGCCTCCATGGAGCCTGTTTTCTGGGACATCATTACCTTGCTGTTATTTTACACTTCCTTCCCAAAAAAACCTTCAAGGTCTATTTTTCCAGCGTATGTTTATTAACACTTTCTTGCACTATTCAAAGGAATATTTGAATAGCCACTCCAAACTCTGCTGCCTAATGACTGCTGACTTGCTGAAGAAAGGAGGTGAGGGAGGCTTTGCTTTGGGGGGCGGGGGTGGAGGGGGGGGGAAGAGAAAATAGAGAGAAATCGGCCCAGCTTCAAAGGGCACATTTCCATAATTGCCCTGTAACTTTGGCAAAATAAATCTGAAGGGCTGAGAAAAGCGCAATCTCTCAGATGAGTGCACTACAAAAGCCCCAGAGATCCCCAGTCCCACTTGTTTCCATTCTAATTCAGTGAGAGAATTCGGTCCCTAACCTCAGTAACAAAAGCCATGAAATCACTGTCCTCCCATTCCGATAGCCCATTCCCAAAGAATAAGACCTTATCCTGCCTTTGTCTCCATCCTGCCCACGTATGCTCAGTACAAGTCAGAATAGCGTTAGGGGGAAGAACAACTGGCAGAGGTTTTACAGACTGACAATTTAAATGCACCTTCTTGGGTTCTTGGTTGCCAAGCTGTGTGTTTCTACATAGTAGGGGGAGAGGAGATCTGTTTCTGCCTTCTGTTATTTTCACAGCCTCTTTCTGTAGCATGTATGTAGTTGTATTTCCCTACAATCTGTTTGTCTGAACTTCCCAAATGAAACACGCACACGAGCCTCGCGCACTTGTTTTCCTTTGGAAAAGTGAATATATCCTTCACAACTATTTCTAGGATTTAATGTTCATCCTCAGTAATACATGATCTTTAAGGCCCCCAATTATAGTAATTATAAATAACATTTCAGAAGAAAGACTCTCAAATGGCTTTGCTAGGCCGGCTGCAGTCCAAACTTTGTGATTCTTTCATGAAAAAATGACTGCAGAATGTGAATAGTAGGTCTTTTACAGCAAAGGCCCAATCTCCCATCATTTGGCCCCTCTCTGACTTTTTTATTTTCTCAATAAGACAAGCTTTTGTGGTGGTGTTCAGTATGGACAATCAGGACAGCCTTATAAAGGGATTGAGAAGGGCACACAAAGGGCTGCGGCAGCATCAAAGCCAGCCCAGCAACACAATAGAGATGACATTTTTACATCCCAGGGCTGGGGCGGGCAGGGACTGAATGCTGTGTCCATAGCAGTGTCAGTAAACAATGAGCAAAGTGGGGAAGGGGTGAAAACACAAGTCAAAATCTTTTTATTGAAACCCCCTACACATTCATTGGGCATTTTCAGCCCTGCATTTGAAAGCTCCTCCATTTACTTACTCTCCAGATTCTCCTTTTTAACCAACTGACTGCTGATGGCTCCATTTTGATATCCAAAGAAAAGAATGGGAATTCTTCCTGAAGTGAATATATTAATTCATAAGATTTGATTGCATTTTATTATCAGTAAAGAAAATATTAGCTGTGTGGCATTGTTCTTAAAGGGACACTGCCATCTTTAACACCGTACTTAAGAGCCAGATTGAAGAAGCACCAGCCTTACCTGCAGTGCTAGTCCCACCTCTGATTCCTGGAAACAATGTTTTTCTTTTAGTTTGCTAGTTTCCTGCATTTCTGTAACTTATTTATTTGATTGCATAACAAAGTAGGTTGATGCACTGTATGAGTTTTAGCTGTTTCCTCTTCAATTTCTTGTGCCTAAGCTCGGGGTCTCAATGTGGTTCAAAGTACCAGCGTGTAAAGTTTAAAAGCAGAGGATTTAACTAACCCTGGTCATTCAGCTGATTTGGGTAATCTCAGCAACTACAACAGATGCCAGGAGGGCACCCATGAGCACTAAAACTTGTTTTTCCTGGCATTTTTTTTTTGCTTGGGATTACATGGAAACATTTCTGGTAGTATCAGGCTATGATTTAGTACACCAGAGGAAACCTGTCTATCAAGCATAAATTTCTGACATTGTCTTCTGGAGGAATAATTTGCAGAAGTCTCCATCTGAGAACACTGGCACTATGCTGCTGTTCAGTAGCCATCTCAAGTGTCCTTTTTCATTAAATTATTTTGGAATGGGACTGGTCTAATCTCGTAGTGAAGCTTGTGCTTTGCCTCTCTTGGAAGCAAGTTAGACTGTAACAGAGCAAATCAATGTTTTACTCCTTGTATCTAATTTCACATTACATCTATGTTTTTAGGCACTTAAATTTTACTGCAAAGGTATCTTGAGCATTGCATAGTCCAGTGTGAATTATACTAATGATTGCTGAGAAATTCAATATAGTGACTCATATATTTGAGAGAGACAGAGAGGCTTGTTTTCCTTTCACTGTTTTGCTTGAAAATAAATATAATATTAATGTATTAAACCCTCAGTTTTATGCATACTTGGCAAGTAATTTTATTCTAGCCTGGCTAGCTGGCCTACTGACATGCATTTTACCACTGCTAAAAATAATGAGGAATCCAAGTGACACACATTTATGGCTAGGAGTGCCATCAGATCCCTTGACCTAATTGAGCTTGCCTACACACCTTAGAGTGTTTTGCATAACCAACTTAGACAGCAGGAACATTTCCAACCAGATTGATTGACATATTTTATTTCTAACTTAAACTTAATCATGACCAAGAATGATTCATTTATGCCTTTCAAACTTTAGGAATTGACACCAGAGACAACCAAGCTGCAGACTCCAGTGTAAGCAATCGTGTAAAGGAAAAAAATATATATTAATACAGTTTATTAACCTACTTAGCTGTTGAGGCTGATGTAATAAAATGGATTAATTAGCTGGTTGGGGAGTTACTTTATTTTTTAAAATAAATGTCAGACTAAGTTTTTTGCAGGAAAAGGTTTTGTCCTGAATCACTCCTCCACTAAGCATTTCTCTGAGGTCATATGCAGAATCTTACACTGTACTGTAAGGTGTGGTTTGATTTTTTGTTTTTTGGGTTTTTTGTTTTTTTTTTTTTGTTATAAACCAGCTGGACGAGAACTAATCTCCCGGCAGTAACCACATTGATTCTCAAACTGAGAGAGTTCTCAGCTTTTAAGGCATAAACTACCTTCAAATAAAAATCAGCAGTTTCCATGCACCATGCCTTAAACAGGAACAAAGCCTAACAGAATAGACTGTCACAAAAATGCTATTTCCAGCATGCATGTATGCAGCTGCTCTGTGCTGAAAATGTCCTTTAGCACTTTTTAACCATATTCTCTAGTGTGTCAGCAAAGAGACTCCATCAGAGTATTTAACATTGCTGGGAGCAAAGGAATAAAGTGGAGTCACTGTTGATTATTACTCATTAGCCACAAGGACATCCACTTAACATGTGAATAAATGAATGGCACCATGTCCTAATGGAAATGGCCTCAGTGTACCTTTAAGCAAAATGTTGTTTAATATCTTCCATTTACTGAATAGTAAAGAGGCCTGTTGGACATGCATAGTTAGCAAGCAGCCATTGTTGCTTTGTTCCAATTTCAGCATTTAATAAAAAAAGATGTTGTCTTGACTGCAGCAAAGGCAGGCCACAAAAATCCTGGGTGGCAATGCAGACTTGTCCTCATTCTACAAACCCATCCTAAGGGGTTAATACCCAAAAAGCAAAGGAAGCCTTAGAAGGTACAAGTTCATTATTCTGCTTTACATTCAAACATATAAAACAAGGAACATCTGATATCTTTATTGGTTTTCTTAGATAAAATACAAGCAAGCTATAAGCCTTAATTTTCTTATTACCATTTGTTAACAAGGAAGATAACACTCTCAAAAGTACTTGATTAGGACTCCCTTTGATTTGTATCTTGTTATGATTTCCAGGGCATATATTTTTGTATTATTACTCTAGTACACTGATTGTTCTGATCAAAGTGATAAAAAGAGGTACTTTAAAAGTGTAAATATTAACCATACAGGTAAACCACATAATCTTGAACACTGCTGTGCCAAAGCACGCTTTGGGAAACAAATCATAGCTGAGAGACACCTTCCTATCTGGAAAGCTTGGGGTTGGGCTGGGGGAGCCCTTTTGCCCTCAAACCCTTACAGCAATAACTTTTATCTTTCACAACTTCTTCCATTTTTCTTACAACATAGCTACTGAGGACAGCTGCAGGTGTAATACTGAAGCTATTTGCTATATCACATATCTAAAAACTCGTTATCAGAATGCATCTGTTCTTTTGGGGATAAACCAGCTTTAACTAAAAATAAAAGTGTATGCATTAGCTAACGTGGCAGATCTGGGGAGTCATTTTAATGCACGTTCTGATGCCTGGCTGCTTGGGGTTTTTTCCATACTCTTGTAATTTTTGTCTGCCTAACAGCTAGCTGGACTGGAGGCAGCTCACTGGTGTTTCTCAGCTCCTGGGGCTTCCTCCTGTCTCATCCCTGGGCTGTGATGGGCATTTTGGCTGCAGTGAATGGGAAGCCTGACACGGCCCACTACGCCCAGCAGAAGTGGGTCTGACAAGTTGGAAGTCTCTTTCTCCTGCCTCCTCCTCCTCCTCCTTGCCGGCACTTCCTCCGGCCGGCCCCGCGCAGACAGGGAGTGAGCTGGAGATGATTACATCAATCAGTGTCAGGTCTGGGAGCCGTGATTTATGAATATGCATAATGAGCTCTCACCTTTGAGAAGGACTAGCTAGGGAGATAATTGATTAGACAGGAAAAGAGCAGCCAACAGAGAGGGAGAGAGGCCTCTCTGTGCCGTCTCGGGCAGACCTGGCTGAGGCTCCAGTGAAGCTGTCAGGCTGCGAGAACAATTTCTAAAATAGGAGTCAGATTTTTAATGTTTTGTTGAAACACGCATAACAAAATGTTTCCTCACAAAATTAATGTGAATTTTCTCCACATTAGGGAAGCTAGGAAGGCATAAAGGCTGCTTTCCCCCTGCAGGGAAGCCAAGTTCTCACTTCCAGAAGCCAAAGGGACGGCTTTCCTATGGCTGCCACACAAACACTGCTGCTGCGGGAGCATCCCTGCCAGTCAGGGCGAAGGGAGAAGGCTCTGTGGGATCGGGGGGGCTCTGCTGCAAAGGCAAAGGAGCCTTTAATGGAGGTGGAAAGCTGGGGATGCTATTGCTTTCCCATTATTTTCTTCCATCCCCTTTAAGCATCTGTCTGGCCTCTGTGTGAAAGTTTCTACAGAAAACCCACCAGGCTATCCAGAGGAAGGGGATGTGGAAATCTACCTCTAGCTTTCCCTCCCTCCCCCTCCCATTTTACATGCCATTAATCTTTTTTTTTTTTCCTTTTTCTCTCTCTCTCTCTTTTTTTTTTTTTTTTTTTTTTTTTTTTTTTTTTTTTTCCTGTCTGCAAGAATTGGCCAAGGAAAAAGTGAGGATACAAAGTGCAGAAACTGGGTAAATTTTACATGAGAAACCATCCATTTTCTAACTACCCACTCACAGAGTTCCTTTTCGTTTCAGGAGCCTGTCGGGAGTGAAAGAGGGGGAACAGTTCCTGGCACAGAAGCACAGATGCAAGGGTTGCAGAGAGGCAAACACCATTCCCAGGGTGAGCAGAGAACGCATACGTGCAAAGGGGAGGGAACGTGGGGGTGAGACAGCAAAGATCCCAACACTGCCACCAACTCGGCAGGTCCCTTTCCCAGCCTGCCTGGAGGGCCAGGGCCCCGTCGGCTGCAGCCATTGCTGCCGGCTGCCCCGGAGGGCTACAGGCATGCACCGGGAGAGGGGTCTCCCCACCACAGAGTGCACAGTCTGCCAGGAAGAACATTAATCGTTAAATACTAAGACATGTGTGTCAAATGTGCATAGATGCACACACATATATAGAGCATAAATATATATATCTAAATCTTATAACTTAGAAACACCTAGGATTTAAAATGTAGTTTATTGGCCTAGTGCAATCCAATCCTATAAATAATACATTCCTATCACTATGACCTCAAAATGTCAATACTGCGCAGCCCTGCACATTTGCATATCTTGTACTGTCTAAACTTGAAGCACGTCAGCTATGTGCTTCTGTTTGTACTTCAACTTCATTTTAACTCTAGCTTCCTGGCTCTCAGCTACCTCCCCCTCCATAGGGTCTATCAACCAAACGAGAAAAGCACCATCTATTTAACAACTACCTCCGTAATTATGCCATTTCTAGGACTGTAAGGAGAGGAAGGGTGGGGGGCAACACCACCACCAGCCCTCTAACTGAGGTGGTGTTAAGGGAGAGCCTGGAAAGAGGAGCAGGCGGGTGAGCTCTGCCTGCCCCAGCTGCCCCCTTCGGCCGGGGGCAGGGGATGAGCACGACCCCCACTGCCGGTGGTGAATCGAGAAGAGAGTAGGGGGGGGTGCGGAAGAGGGAGGGGAGCGGCTTCCACTCCCCCAGCAAGGAAACCGTCTGCACTTTGGAACGGTTTTAGTCGGCCTGAGAGGTAGAGGGGGCCGGGACCCCCTCCCCGAGCTGGCAGCCAGTTGCTCGCGCATCGGGCCACTTTTCAGCGCTTTCCCGAGAAAATAAGAGCTACGCGTTCTCAAGGGCAGGGTTCGGCGGGGAAGCTGCGGGGCCCGGGGCGAGGCCGGCGGAGGAGCGGCTGCCGGGGCCGGTGCGCGGGGTCAGAGGGGCGGCGGGACGGGAAGAGACGGTGTTGTCTCCGCGCCTGGCTGTTCGGTGCCGCCGTTTTGACCCGCTCGGTTTTCCCGGAACCCGGGGATGCCTCCGGCCCCACTGACCGCTCCGCCTAGTCCTGACCCCTCTCAGCGCCACAGCGGGCCCGGTGTAACCCCCAGAGCAGACCCCTGGCATGTGCACGGCAAAACAGGGGGGAGGGAGGGGATGGAGGCGGGCAACAACGCAGCTCCGCTCCCCACCCGCTGCGGCACTGACGACCCCCGAAGTTTCCCTACAATTAACCCCTCCCGCGCTCCCCGGTGTAGCGGGGATCAGCGGCCGGCACTCGAGAATACGGTCTCCGGGGAACGGTGGATCCCCGTTGCCGGCTGCCCCAGCCTCCCTGGGGCAAGGCGCTGCCCCAGGACCCGCACGGCCACTGCCACCCCCCCTGCCCGGGCCCGCGGCCACCGCCGAGCACCGGGACGGGGGCGGCGGCGCCTGCAGGGGGCGCTGCGGCTCCAGCATTCGGCACCTCCGCGCCCGCCCGACCCGGCCCGGTCCGGCCCTGCCGCTGCTGCTGCTGCCCGGCCTCGGCAAAGCCCCGAACCGCCTCTCGGCACCCTGGCCCCGAGGATGCTCCTCTCCCACCGCGGCCTCAGCTCCCGCGGAAAAAAAAAAAAAAAAAGCATCGGCGGGGGAAGAGAGGAGGGGAGAAAAATAACTCCAGAGGTGGGAAAAGAGAGTGTAGTCAAAGTGGCAACAGTTTATTTATTAGCCAAAAATATATACTTTCTTGTACAATTTGGTTCACACATATGTACATTTTTACTGTATGTACAAAAACGAACAACAACCAAAAAAAAAAAAAAAATCGAAACACCTAATTCTCACTGGACTTCCAAAAAACCTCACAAACTCAGCTAATCCAGATGATAGTACAGAAGCGGGTATTTTTTTTCCTTTTTAGATTTAATATACGGACATGCTTACAAGTTGTAACTATACAGATATTTTTTACAATCATTACAACAACAATTTAAAAAATTAACTATGATGATGACAACGCCGATAGAACCATAGCGGCATCAAGTTGGTTCTGGGGCCTGGAAAAAAATGACACAGAAAAAAAATATTTTTAATAGGTTTCCTAGTAATTTGGGGCTGACACTATATTTTGAACTGTAGGTAGAACTGTTTTGTTGTTGTTGTTGTTATTCTTTAAAAAAAAAAAAAAGATTTCTAAAGATAAAAAGTTTTCAAAGTGAGTTACAGAAAAATTATTTAGCTACGAAAATACCACGGGCCCGATCCCTGTGGTTTCAGTCAATCAAAAGAGTGATTTCAGTGCCGAACTCAGGACAGCGAGGCTCAGCCGCTGAATTTTTCAGACTATCTGGGGGTGTTGGTTTTATTTCTTATTTCCCCGCTGCCTCTGTATTTCTCCCTGAAGCTAAGTGACACCGGTGGGTTTTTCTCGGTGTTCGGGGCAGCCCGGCGGTGACTGCTCCCGCTGCGCTCCCTCCCGTCCTGCCCGACCCCCAGCACCGCAACCGCGCGGCCCCGTTGCCACCGACCGCAGCTCGGCCTGCCCGCGGGAATCGTTCCTCAAATCCAGAAGAAAGATCAGAAAAAAAAAATTATCACAATAACCCACCACGCACGCAGAGGAGGAACAAGAAACCACTCTGGAAAGGGAACTAAAGAAGCGGAGAAAATAAGCTAACCATTTACAACTCCCTCTATATATCCTTAGGAGACGGAGGAAGCAATCTCTTACCGCCTCTGCACTGGCTGGAAAGCTGTCTTTATTAACTTTTTCTCTACTTCCAAGGCACTAGATCGATCTAAAAAGAGAAGAAAAAAAAAGCAGTCCTTTATAGCCTCCGTTTTACTCCCCTCCCGTCCCTGAATTAAGCCTCTAGACTTCAGATCTCTTCTTAGCGAGCTGCAAATACGACGGAACGAATGGTTTGCTGCCGGAGTGACCGTCAAAAGGAAAATGCACCAACCCCGGAGCAAGCCTCGCGGCCGGGTCCTTCCCACAAAGACCATTTGAGCGGCAACAACAACAGCAACAAAAATTATCCCCGTCGGAGGAAGGTAATTCTAGGGGTTTTAGACTAACCTGGCGCGGAGACACCCCCCTCCCCGCGGCCGCCTGCCTGCCGCCACCTGCGCCCCGACGGCACCGTGAGAAAACGGCGAGGCCGGCGCCCCCCGCCTCGGCCCCTCGCAACACGGTCCCGCGGGGCATCCCGCACAGCTCCGCGCAGCACCGCCGAGCCCCCCCGCGGTGCCTGTCGTCCCGTCCCGTCCCCGCCGCGTCCCTCAGCGGTCACCTGCTCCGGCGGGCTCCGCGTTCTGCGCCTGGTCCGCGGGCCGCGGGAAGGCGGCGGCGGCCGGGGGGGCGGCCCCCAGCCCCAGCAGGTGGGGAGTGTTCAGTAAGGCCAGCGGATGTGGGGGTGGGTGGTGGTGGTGGTGGGCCGGGAAGGCGCGGTTGGTCCAGTTGGGGAACTTGCCCAGGGGGCAGGAGGAGACGAGTCTGTGGGGTGGCGGGGGAGGTGGAGGGGGCAACGGCAGCGTCTGGGGGGCGGCCGCCGGCGGGGAGCCGCCGCCGGGAGACTTGCGGGGGTTGTCCGGGCTGGTGGCCGTCTCGGCCAGCGACCAGATCTTGGGCTTCGGCAGGGTGCCGGCCAATGCGCCGTCCGTCGGGGAGGAGGCGGCGGAGGAGGAGGCAGAGGAAGGGGGCGAGAGGTGGTGCGGAGGCGGCTGGAGAGACGGCTTGAGGGGCTCCAGGCCGGCGGGAGCCGCGGTGGCGGGGAGCTCGCACTTGTGATGGTGGTGGTGGTGATGGTGGTGGAGGTGGTGATGGCGGAGGTGGTGCGGCTCCTCCTCTGCGGCCTTGAGGTAGCGCTCCTCGGAGCCGGGCAGGTCCTCGAAGCCCTCGGAACCCTCCGAGTCCGTCTTGGAGTCGGAGTGCAGGAGGTCGGCGTCCTGCAGCTCGTCCTCCAGCTCGTCCTTATTGCTCTCTATGTTCTCGGTGTCGATGTTCTCCAGGTCGATCTCCTCCTCGTCCTCCCTCTTGTCCTCTTCCCCCTCGTGGTCGCTACCGTAGGAGTTGCCCTCCTCGTCCGTCCTGCTGCGGGGGGCCCAGGTCATTTTGTTCTCCTTTTTGAGCCGCCGCCGCGCGTTGGCAAACCAGGTGGAGACTTGGGTGAGGGTCATTTTGGTGATGATGGCCAGCATGATCTTCTCGCCCTTGGTGGGGTAGGGGTTTTTCCGGTGCTCGTTGAGCCAGGCCTTGAGGGTGCTGGTGCTCTCCCGGGTGGCGTTCTTGGGCCGCGACGGGTCCCCGAACTGGTACTGCCCGTAGGGGTAGAAGGCGGGGTGGTGGTGGGGGAAGGCGGCGTGCTGCACCCCCGGGCTCTCCTTCAGCTCGTACTGGGCGCCCTGCAGCGAGAGGGAAGGAGCTAAGCAGAGTGCCGGGCCCGGGTCGGACCCCTCCATCCGGCCGCCGTTACAGGGAGCGGAGCCTGTTCGGCACCAGAACGGAGGCCGGGCCGAGCTGTCTCCCCGCGCCGCGGAGCTCCCCGGGCCCGGCCCAGGCGGGCGGCCGGTGCCTATGGGCTGCCCGGGCTGCAGGACCGGCCCCCAGGTGCGGGTGCGCGGCGGTCCCCGCAGCCGTCAAAGCCTCCGGGCGGAGCCGGGGGGAGAAAGCCGCGGGGCCGCCGCTCCAGCCCTGCCCCGCTCCGGCGGCTCTCCCGGGCCAGGTCGGCGATAACTCCCCGTCTCTCCTGACCGCCCTCCCGGAGTCTTTCCCGGCCGATCCCCAGCGCGAACCGCGGGGAGCGAGCGGCGAGCCCCGGGGGGCCTCTTACCAGCTGGGGGAAGATGGGCAGCTCGGCGGCGTAGGGCAGGAAGGCTCCGTAGCCCTGGGCGGCGGCGGCGGCGGCGTAGGGCGCGCCGTACATGGAGGAGAGCACGTTGGAGAGGGTCCCGGACGGGGCCAGCTCGGCGCCGCCGCGGGAGCCACCGCTGCCCGGGCGCTCCGCCGGGTAAATCGGCCTGATGTACTGGTAGCCCAGCTGGGGGAAAGACATGGTGGGGGAGCGGGGGCAGGGGGGGGGGGAAGGAGGGGGGGGGAGAAGAGAGGAAGAAGGGAGAGAAAGGGGAGAAAGTAGTAGGGCCGGGAGCGGAGGAGGGAGCCGGGTCGCTCGCCCTCGCCGTCCGCCCGCACTTTCAGCGCCTCCCGCAAACTCCGGCGGACATGGGGGGGAGGGGGGGGAGCCGGGGGTGCGCGGAGGCCGCGGGCTCCCTCCTGTCCTCGGCCGCCGCGGTAAACGATCCGATCGCTTCTTTCTTCTCTCACTTTTCCTATTGATCTGAGTGGACCCAGGTCAGGTCCTAACAGATTGCTTGAGATTATTGGGACTCTGGGCTCTGATTGACATTTCTAGTCTCTCACAAGCCCCTCCTATTTCTTTTAAGTCTCTCTCTCTCCCTCTGCCTCCCTCTCTCTCTCATGCCCAGAGCTCGCTCTCGCCGGGTTTGTCACTAGCTCCTTTTTTTTTTTTTTTTTTTTTTTTTTTTCCTAAATCTGTTTACTGACGTCGCGATCTTTTATTTGAGTTGCTTTCAAATCTCGTTTTAGCGATCGCCAATCAGTTGTGTGTTTTACAAAGGTTTAACCCTGCCTCATGGTATTCTAATTATATAGAGATAGATTTAGATATAATTTCTTTCCTAGCCCCCCCCCCCTCCCGCGGTGCATAGGAGGCCAGGGTGTCAGCTGTGAGTGGCACACGAGAGGGACAGGAAAAAGTTGTGACATTTTAAAATAAAGGCTCGCATCCCCCCAGCCCCCCTTTTCAGGTTTTTACGTTTACAGCCTTTACTTACCCGGCTTCATTTTGTTTTCTTTATTAAGATATTCCTTCCTTCCCTTCCCCCCCTCTGGCCCTGTCGAGGGTTACATGTCCTATTATAGATCTGAAAGTCTATTAGATTATTTTTTTTTGGGGGGGGGGGGTGAGGGGAAACAAGCAAGCATGTCCAGAGCTACCTTGAAAATGTTTCTAGTGTTCTGAATCTTTAAGGAGTTCTCTACATTTTGTCTGGGCTAACAGTGGGCAGATACAGTGGAAAAGCTAAGTTAATTTTCCTCCTAATAAGGGACTTCAAAGAGTTGTAGGTCACAATTTTACATCAAAGGCAGAAAAGAAGGCAAATTAAAATCTTAACAAAGGAGAGACGGGAGCAGCCCTCTGGGCCATTAGTAAATAAGTGGTGTGAAAAAAGGGACAATGACAGGCACTGGAATTAAACTCATTAACACCTTTTTGTCTTGGTGCGAAATCTCTAATTAGGAAATTTATGATCATTTTGCTTATTCCCTCTGTTCTGAATCACTACAAGGCTTAGAAGGAAGTACCTGGTACGTGCAACATTTGCAAAGGGAGCAGCGGCACGGGCTTGTAAGGAGCTATGGGGAGGGAGTCAAGATACAGTTTAATTATAGAATAAGATTTTTTTTTTTAATGATCAACACGTTTTAAATTATGTTTTCCTTTATTTTGCCGCCCTCCCCCCTCCACACCTTCTCTGAAACCAGCGTGTGAGTTGCAATTTAGCCTTTTAAGAGTAGTTTAAATACAGTTCAATCACGGCACGTCTCTGACAAGCGCCAGCGCGCCCTGCTCCGCTGCTGCCGTGCGGGGGGAGCGGCCAGAGGGGGACAGAAAAAGTTAATCCAACCTGTGGGGCTGGGACTGCGGGCTGTGAGGGGGCACCTGAACCTGCCACCGTTATCTGCTATTTATAAAATTCCGTGTTTAAATCATTAAAAAAAAAAAAAAAAGTAAAAAAAAAAAAAAAGAAGTTTAAAGGGTCTTTTGAGGAGTTGAGGCTGGAGGAGAGCCGTTTAGCTGTATTCCCCTATCTCCCTATATACTCCCTGGATTTATTGCCTTTAAAATATGATTTAGGTACAATATAGCCACTGTGCCCACAGTATGGATTTTTATAACTACATTTCTTTAAAAATGAAATTCATGTCAGATTATGCAGTTAAAGGAATCGACCTTGATAGCTTGCTATAATAAAACTATATCAGCTTGTAAAAATGCGGATTATAGCAAAGCAAGCTCCAGAATTAAAATTCCCTGAATCAATATATGAAAATCTGTAGGAAACATCTCTAATCGTATTAAGTTCATCTTTATAGCATTTCCTATCTGCTAATCTAGTGCAAAAACAACTCTGGGTTGGAGGAATGTATTTTCTTCTATTCAACGTTGCTCCTGTAATAGTTTTTGATACTATAATGCAATGGAGATAACAATATTAAATTCAGTTGCTTTTTTATTATTATTTTTATTTCTTTTTAAATTCCAAAGGAAAACAGGCAGCGAGCCTCACGTCCTGAATGGCTTCAAACTTTTCTGTTGGATGCGCTCGGCTGGGGTGTTGCGATGTTCGGGGGGTCTGGGAGGAGTTTGGATACGGACCACAACTTTTAAAAATATCTGCCTGGAAGATAAAAGGGGCAAATATGAAAAAACAGGCAAATCAGTCGCCGTTTAATGCAGTCGTGTTCGTCACGCTGGTGTTGCCTCCGGGTTGTGCCCGCACGGGAGGGCAAGGGGGCACATGCCTGTCCCACACCCGTCTTTTTGTGACTGCGTGTCTGGCACAGAGTGTCAAAGCTGCTGGGATTATTTTATGATTTTTAATCAACAGCACAATCAATACGAGTTCGTCCCTGACGGGAGCCGCAGGCAAAGCTGGGGTGGGAGCGGCCGGAGCGATGAGGGATTTGGGGAGGGGGCCGGGGTATTGAGGGGCTGCGGCGGGAAAGGGGCGCTGGGCAGCCGGGGAGCAGCCACGGGAAGAGAGAAATTTATGGGATCGAATGGGTCCAGGTCAGGGTGAGGGATGGTATATTGATGGGCAAGAAACGGAGAGGAAACGTAGCCGGACTGCATGGACTGGAGGAGAAATCTGCAGGGATGCAGTCCTTGGCTGAGGGGGGAGGAAAAAAAAAGCGGAGAAGCCAGCAAGCTGTGGGGCAGAGAGGGAGAAGAGGAGATATCTTCCCGGGGGTAGGACGGGGATATGGGAGCCGTGTCTGCGGCGAGAAGCGCTGCGCGACCGCGGCAAGGGGCGGGCAGCGGGGTGCGGTGCTGCAGAGTCGCTGCGGGGACGGGACAGTCCCGGGGCTGGGACGTGGCGAGGTGTCAGGAGAGGAGCGGAGCCGTGCAGGACAGAGAGGGAAGGGGGCGGTGGGAGGAAGCAGGCGGCGGGCAGATCCCCTTGCCCGCGGAAGGGGAGAGAACAGGGGGGAGAACGAAGCGGAGCGGGAGCCGCTTTGCCTGGCTGGAGCCGCGGGGAGATGCGGAGGGGCGACTGAAGGCGGCTCGTTCGGCGTGGCGGCCTGGGGGGAGAGCGCGGGGCCCGACGGCCGCAGCCCCCGGGGGAGCCGCGGCGGCGGAGCGCTCCTCGGCCGGACAGACACGTGTCTTCTGGCCGGGACCTGTCAAAGCCGGGAGAGCGGCTCCTGATTTATTACCCCAAACACACACACACACCCCCGCCCGCCCTCCCTCCCCCCCCCCCGGCCTCGCCTCCCGCCTCTCCCGCCTGGCTCACACGGTCGCTAAAACCAAACCTCCCTCCGGCTGTAGCTGGGCTTCCCCAAGCCAGCAGCGGGCTCTGGGACCAGCCCTGCCGGGAGGAGGTACCGGCCCGAGCACCATCCGCGGGCAGCGTTGCGCCCACTCCGCTACCCTTGGGACCCTTTCCCGATTCCCATCGCTCAGGCCCCGCTGGGTTTGTCGTCGTTCCCCACCCTCCCCGCGACGCCTCTGGCGACTCAGGGGACACGTCCTGGGTGGTGGCGGCCCCGTCCCGCGGGGATTTCTGTCGGCCGCAGGTCCTGGCTGGGGGCTGTAGGCGGCCTGCTGGAGGTTGCGGGAGAGCTGCGGGTTCAGGGAGGCTTCAGGGGCCGTAGGGTGCCGGGGACCGGGCAGGGGGCAGCGACTGCCGCAGCAAACGCAGGAAAGGGGGTAAACAAAAAAGTAGGATTAGTAGAAGGGCAGCAGTTAGAAAAGAGTTAAAAAAAAAAAAAAAAAAAAAAAAAAAAAAAAAAAAAAAAAAAAAAAAGGGAAAGATCAAAGCCCTGGGTAAAAGACTCTTCAAATTACACGTTTGAAGCTTTTCCATAATTCCAAGGCGACAGATAGATAACAAGCTGCACATTCCTTATCACATATGGAATCAATCTGAAAGTAGTCTCTTGATCAGAATCTGTTAATTGCAGTGACATATGATTTGGAAAGAAAACACAATTAATGACCCTTCATGTTAGGGCTTTGGGCTTTGGGATGAGGCCACTGACAATCTACTCTGCAGCCAACGTCAACTTTTTTTTTTTTTTTTTAATTATTATTATTGTTGTTGTTATTATTAGTAAACTACTAGAGGGAGACATTCCTTGAGCCTCGGCAACTGTTTTGTCTCCATTCCTGTTGCAGGGCTCTTCAGAGGGGGGAAGAGAAGAGTAGGAGACAGGGGTGCATGTGTGCCTTCCCTCCAAGGTTTAGGGAGCTTAAATGATTTAGTACCTTGTCTGTAAATCTAATGACCTAAGGTGAGAAAAAATACTTCATCTCTTATTATTACTATTTCTGGTGAGCATTACTAGGAAACAGCAGAACCTGTTTGAAATGGTAAATACATGTATCCATTTAAAACCCATTACAGCAGAGATTTTCCCAAAGTGAAATAAAGCATATCTCCCCAATCTCATTTTCTAGCGCCCTCTGCCCATGGCTCCCCTAAGGTTCCAGCGCCCATTCCTGGTGCTGGAACTGGGGGTGCGGGAAGGAGGAGGGGGGAAGCAGCAGCAAGGAGTGCTCTGGGGCTGTTTGTGTGGCACCGTCCGGCAATGTTAGGAAAGGAGGGAGCACAATTTTTAAAGACTTTGCTCTGTCATTAAAAGATAATGGCTTTGTTTTAGAAGGGAAAAGGAGAGGCAGAGGAAGAGAGAAAGGGAGAGGTTCATTTGAAGGTTATAAAGCATACACTTTAATAGGATCGAAGTGAAATTAGTTAATAAGAAAATGCTGGCCAGAAGCTCTCCGGGCTTTTAAGTGCTCTCCAGGCCATTTAGGGAAATTGAATAAGAACAGACTCTGTTACCTGCAGCCCCAACTATTATCTCCAGTTCAGCACAGAGGCGAGAAAGGAAAAATAGTGCCTGAGAGACCTGAAGTCCCGTACACCCCCTGCCAGCCTATTTCCTTGAGAAATAATGTCCCCTTTCTGCTCGCAGTCGTGTTCTCCTGCTGCTGCTGCTTTTCAGCAGACCGGACTACGCTGTGTACCACAAGGGGGTAAGCAAAGGTAAGGGGCCATCAGCGGATGCTGAAGGCTCCGGGGACAGCTCTGAGCAGCAGTTCTTCCCCACTCGGGTAAAGCTGGCCTCTTGGTGTTATTTTTTCCCTTTCATTTCTCTGAGTATTTTTTCCCACCATTGTGGTGCTTCGCTGATTTGCGTTCGGACCGTTGCCAGTAGGTCAGTATATTGTGTTACCTAACTTCCTATCTGCTCCCTTTCTCCCTCCCTTTAAACTTTATAGTTTTTAGAGGTGTTAATAAAACCTTTCCTTTGGTAAATGGTTCATTAGAAACCCCACCGAAACCTGGAAAGACTTCAGAAAAAAAAAAAAAAAAAAAAAAAAAAAAGAGAAAAGAAAAAAGAAGGAAAAAAAAGCAGCGCTCAGGAGAAGGCTTTTGTCCAAAAAGTGCATAATTGCTGTGAATCTTAGGAAGCATTAATCTTTATAGGAATTTGTGATTCATATCTGTGGTTTGACCGTTTAGGTGATTTACAATCTGTTAGTGCAATTCACTAATTTTATGCCAATATATTTTATGCACCCGGTTAGTCTTTCCATCGGAACGAGTGGCCTTTGTGCCTGGCCGGTGGCAGCGCGACTCTGCCTCCGGCCCGGCGGTGGATGTTCCCGGCGGGGGATGTTCCCGGCACTCTTCGGCAGCGCAGGAGCGGCCAGAAAGTGCACACAACTGTGGGAAACTTTCCCTCGCCATTTTTCCGTCCCCGCTTTCTTCGCCCAGCGCTCACCGGCTGGCACCGAACCCCCGCTTGCCTCCGCAGCTGCGGGGACTTGCGCGGCCAGCCCCGGCGTGAGCCGGAACTGGGGATATCCAGGGTTTTCTCGAGCTTTGCCAGTAGCTTTAAACACAGATTAGTGCCCTCCTGCTGCTCCGCTCCCTCGGCGGAGCCTCCGGCACGGCGCAACGAGAGCCGCTTCCCCTCACTACGGGGGCTGAGGCGGTCCCAGGCCCTGACCCGACCCGTGGGCGCCCCGGTGGAATGGTCCCGAGGGGACGGTGCCTCTCCAGATGTCCCTGTCCCTTGACCTCAGTCCGCAAGGGGATGTCTCTCCCGGGACGGAACCTGTGGGTTTGGTAATAGTGGACGGGACCTGAACTGCGGGCTCGCTCTGAGAGGGAAGTGCAGCTCAAAGGATGCTCTTAATGGGAAAGCACCGCGGGGCACCCCCGGTGAGAGGTTTCAGCACTCTCCGGCCGCCGCATGGGAGAGCCGGGGATGCGGACAGCTTCGTGTAATTTGTAACTGGTTTATTAGCTGGAGGGGAAAACACAAGAAAAGAAAAGGAGCAGCAGCTGCGCTGAAGATAACACTGCGCGCAGTCTAATCTTGTGACACAATCATTAATTACTATTGTATTAATTACTGTTTTTCCAAAACAGTCCCTGCCCGGAAGAGCTTACAGCCCACATCTGCTGTGTAATGATACTCTGGTTTAGAAACGATTCCCCTATTAGGTCCTAGGTAGCGTTTACAAATGGCAACACCTGCAGTATCAAAGCCCATCATCTCGCAGCCTGAGATTTTTCTGTCCCATCGGCCTGGGTAGGATGATTTGGATGCTGATAAAATACATTTAAATATCAAAGTCTATTCACGCACAGATTCTGTCCAAACTTTTAGGTCGCGATGGCATAACTGCTTTATTTGCTCTTCATCCCATGGATGCTGCCTTATATCAGTAACAAACAAGCATTGATTTTATGGTAAAGTCACTTTGGGATGGGAATGAGTAACTCCAGGCAGTGCTATCACTGTATTACATGGAAATGGCCCAGGTAACAAGATGAACATTGATTCAGCATTATGTTTGATCAATAATGAAATAAGTAACTTCAGGGCCAAATTAAAATGCAAGCTGGCTTAACGCTGCCAGCTTCTGGGCTAAGTGACAAGGCTAATTCAGCAGGGAAATGGCAATATTTGCATTAGAGGCTGCATCTGTTGTTTGGTGGAAGGGGCTGGATCTGCAATAACGCCGGATGAAACTGCAGGGAGCAGTTCGGGGGGAGCCGGGCCGATGTTAGCACTTAGCGAAGGAAATACGCTTTTATAAACTCCTGACTACGCGGCGGAACCTTCACGGGGCCTGGCGAGCCCGGACGGTCCGGTGAAGGCTCTGCCGTGTGCTTTGGAAAAGAGCGGAGAAGGGGAAGTGATTTAGGAGATGAGTGGGAGCATGACCAGAGCTCAGGGGGAGGTACCGCTGGGAGAGAAACCAGCAGCGGGTGGGGGGAGTGGGGGGCTGAGGCTGCCCGTGTCGGCGGGTGAGGAGGCTGTGGGCAGGCATGGGAGGACAAGACAGGCAACATGACCTGGGGACACCTGGCCTTGTGGCGTTTTTCTAAGTTGTTGGGTCTTTTTACAATTTATAAAGATTTCCTTGTATGGGGGGGAGAGGAGGGGGAAGAAAAGCCAGGGCTCTCCCCAAAAGAAGATCAAGCACCTCCCAGTGCTGAGCGTGCCCGAGGCGTGTGTGCATCTACCCTATGGCAGCAACACCTCCTGGGAGGAAAGCGCGGCTCCCTGTCACCGGGGAGGGGGCATTAGATCGGCAGGGCGAAGGGCGTCCCCGGCGACCGCCCCAGCGGTGGGTGGGTTCCTGCCCGCTCGGCACCGGCGGTGATGCCGACCCGGTGTGGCCCTGGGACGTGAGTCCCAAATAGGGTCTGGCGTGGCGGGGGCGCGGCTGGGAATGGATGATTGTGGGTGAGGGACGGCCCGGGGGGGCGGGCGGCAGCGCGTCCGCGTCTGTACGAACCGGTCTCCACCTCCGTAGGGGCCGCGGACGGTGGGAGCTCGGCGGGCCGAGAGGGGAGCGGAGGGGCGCGGAGTGCCCTGCAAGCACCCCCTCTCCTGCCTCTCCAAGCGCAGTGGGATCTGGCTTTCTCCTCAGGGCGCTGGAGCCAGCCCGGAGAGGGGTACAGACCTGGGGGAGGTTTAGGCCAGGCAGACCGGGAGCCTGGCGCGGCCCTCCTTGCCTTTGCTGGCGGTGAGACCTCCGCCGGGAAGGGACGGGGCCGCCGGGCCCCGCGCAACGCTGCGCGGCCGCGCACCTGGAGCCTTCGGAAGCGGGCTCGGCTGCAGCGGGTTCCGCGGCTTCTCTCCGCAACCCTGTGTGCCCCGGCTGGCTCCGCGGCGCCCGCACCGTGGAAATTTTAAAAAAGGAAAAAAAAAAAAAAAAGGAGGGGCCTGCGCTGGCGTTATTGCTCTTTCCTTTCCTTAAGCGGGTCAAACACGATCGTTCAAAGCTATTGATTGCTCCACGGGCTTGTAGTGATTTGTTAAAAGTAAGTAAGGGCGAGCAGGAGGTGCGGAGAACAGCTCCGGGATCAGCCGGGGAGAGAAGAGAAACCGCGGGCGGAGCGGAGCTGGCCGGGCCGCGGCGGAGCAGGCGACCGCGCAGGGGCTGGCAGGGGACGCGGAGACTCCGCGGGGCGGGCGCAGAGCTCCTGAAAGCCGGGCTGGGCCGGCTGCGCGTCAGCGGGAAGGAGGAGGCGACGGAGCGTAGCGAGGGCAGCGCCGCGCATCCTGCGCACCCACTGCTCCCCTGCTTGCTCCGGGGCACCAGGCCGCGGCCGTGGGTACCCCCTGTACCCGTGTCTCCAGGTCATGAAACGAAATCCGCTCCATGTGTCCCGTCCCGCAGCTCCGCGGGTGCAGAGCAGTCTGCGGCGATAGTGAAAATCCTTGGGAAAACCCCAGGAACAGGGGTGAGGATGGAAGTTGTTCCACAGTTAAATTTAAAGGCCGAATGGATTTTATGTTGAGGGGTAAACACAAAACCTTCCACTAAAGTCAGACATGCCTTCTTTTTCAAAGCTAATGGAATGAGTCATCGACAGAGTGGATTATTTAAAGCACCATGTGAGTCTATAATCATGTATATATACAAGTTATTATATATTGGAAATCTGTCTCCTCCACTCCCTAGTCTCTTATAATCCTCTGACCAGGAACGAGGCAGTCCCCATGCGGAAATTTAGAAAAGAAAAATCAGTAATGCTCTTAGCATCAAACAATAAATCCTGAAGTTATTTGCCACCACATTTAATTAAATATTTTGAAAAGAAAACCCTTGTGATTGATTTGCCTTCTGTATTGATCCAGTATTGATCCTTTGCG